>NC_137164.1:37482692-38725371 GCF_951394435.1 Stenella coeruleoalba | reverse complement strand
CTTTTCAGAGTCACAGATTTTTCATACAGAGAGAGAGAATCAGAAAAGAGACAGAGAGATAACTTCAAGGCACAAGATTACATCTCAGTATGTTTGTTTAGATAATTTTCCATTGGAAAAAAAATGTTAATATTCAATCAATGTCTAAAAGGCACATATTTATGTTTGTTTCAAAATACGAATACACAAGAGAATATATTTCCCCAATGATATGAAATTGCCTCTCCACTTAGATTCTGTGGAAAAGTGGCAAGGATGGCAGACTAAATCTGAGTTAGTTCTGATATGAGGGATCAGTTAAGGCCATGGGTCTGTTTTCTGGCTCTCATCTTTTTATTCACTCTGACCCAAAATTAGAAGTCACCCTGTAACCTTATAATTAGATCACATCCTCTGGTAGATCACCTGAATAAATAAGAATTCCTGGGGGAAATATCAACCAGAAAGAAATGAGACACTTAGTAGTTGTCTAAAAGTCTAAGCAAAACCACCCCACCCACAACATTGCTTCATAGCCCAGAACATTTTTTATAGTGTCCCACTGTCTCATTCTAGGAAATAGATGGGATCTGCATGATGAGGGTAGAAACTGTTA
This sequence comes from Stenella coeruleoalba, assembly GCF_951394435.1. Taxonomy (NCBI): domain Eukaryota; kingdom Metazoa; phylum Chordata; class Mammalia; order Artiodactyla; family Delphinidae; genus Stenella; species Stenella coeruleoalba. The sequence continues at coordinate 38,724,776 of NC_137164.1, read as the reverse complement.
CCGTGGAGAATTGGGACTAGCTTTCCAAGTCATTAAGGCATTCACACCTTCATTTATCTTATACCTTTGCCTGCCTTTTCTTTGTTTTTCCGTTCAAGGCTTCCCATACCATTACTTAAACTAGTATTTATCCCTATTAAGTGGAGACTAGAGAATATCAAGGTATTTTTCCTAGCTCCATGCCTTCTGTCCCAATCCAGCATGTTGCTATTAGGAGAAGATCAGATGGGAAAACAGCTACAGTTTGGGGTAGCTTTCCAGAAAATAAAACTCAAATGACAGCCTTATATTTTACTAACACAGTCATTGTAAATCAGCATGTAAATATGTTATATTACCAGTATCATCTCTTACTGTAACAGTGATCTGTAACTTGTTAATTCTTTTTTACCTTATTTCAGCAGAACGCTGTAATATAAGATACACTGTCACTAGTAAAATGACAAAAAATAACATCCAATAACAACCAACAATTTTATGAGCAAGTATTTTGTCACAATAAGTGATCAGAGCCTATTTAAAATTTTAGATCCTGCATATGAACTGCCTGCTTGACAAGCTGTGTAATTATAAATAACATTCGTCATGTTAACGTCTTGAAAGTTCCTAATGAAAGTTGTGCAATGTAACTAGGAGGCTCCAAATACTTTTAAACTCTACAAATGTTCTGTCTGTTTTATCATTTTCTTCAGTGAACAGGTACCTTTTTAAGGCACCAAAGTGTCAACAAGTGTATCTAATAGAGGCTTGAGCTTCAGTGATTTCATAAAAGAGGAACTTGCCAACAAATTTAGGAAACTCACATTACATATTCAGGTTAGATTCACAAATTCAATGTTGCATGGCAAGAAGTCTATGCTCATTTCTTGGTATCATGAATTGCAATTTTCCCCCAATTCAGAGAACCAAACCTAAACCTTCATAAATGAATGAACAACTGAAAGGTAGCTCATATCTTAGAAGTCTTAGAGAAGGAATTTATCATGTATTCAGTTTAAAGGGCTCAGTTTATGTCAGCCATGAAAGCGATCTATGCCCAATCTGCCCTGATATGGAATCAGGTTGCTCAAAATAAATCTGATGTGCAACTTATAGTAAAAATATACTTCAGTCTTTTCATACACACACACACACACACACACACACACACACACACACAAGTTTGAGTTTTTTAGTTTACATGGTAACTTCTGAGGAGAAATCAATATATTAACCTACACACTTGCAACCTTCTCAAAACCTGCTGCTATGTAAAGCTAAGAAGTAGAAAGAGATTTCGAATCACTGAGGACAGAGAAATTTGTCTTGCTAGTTTGTATTACCTGAGTACTACAGTAACATATGTTAGGTATCAAATATAATTTTGTCAAATGAAACTGACTTGAAATGCTAAGATTAAGTAGTCACTGTAGAAAAACATATGCTTTTTCAAGGTAAAAAATATTATTTCAGTTAATATTTGAGGAAATCATTTGTTAGGCCAATTTAGACATATATCTAAGGTAATAGTATTAAATACATATATTTTACTAATAGAATAAAAAGTAACAATACAAAAAATTGTTATGACATTTTTGAAAATTAGTTATGTCATAATTGTCAAAATGTGTATGAAATTAATTTTAGAAATGTTTATATGGTTGGCTGGATAATGTAATTCAGGTCATGTCTTTTATAATAAACCCCAAACCCATTTTTGCACTCACTGAATTAAAAGTAATAATAGCATCATGTATTGTTTTCTCCCCACAACAAACTAACTCATTATTTCTTAAACTGTCCCTCTGAGTTTGTCTGCAGTGCAATGTTCTGTTATTCCTTAAATTTAAGGAATTTAAGGAATTGCCTCTGGAACTGAAAATGTTAACGTCTGCAGAGCACAAAGTGAAGCAGGGATGGGTCAGCGTGTTAAACATATTTTCTTTGGCAGTCTACACTTTTGGGTGTGAATTACACACTTTCATAACTTATGGAGATAAAATGGGTCAACACTACTTTATGTTCAGCTATAAACATTGCTATGAAAGTCACATCTCTGTTCTGAATTGCCCACCCACAAACCTAGGAGAAGCCTCCCTATCTCTCCAGGCAACACTTTGCTCTTTTCAAATGAGCAGAGTAGGGTAAAAATATGGGCATTGTGTCTTTCCTAAGGTAGGACTTTAAAAATACACTGGAAAAGGAATAACTGATTTATCTCTTGTGCAAACAACATTTATTACCTTGATAACTCCCTAAAGTTTGGGTGTTTTTTAGATGCAAATTAAAACACTACCACACACCTTCACTTTTATTGTTTTCTGTATATTTCACCAGACTTGTTGTGTGACCTGGAGTCCAGCTCAGGGAGGATTTGGACTTCTTTGTTCCAAGTGTAAATTTCTTTCTAGTCTTAAAATGATATAATTCTTATTTGTTGATGTTTAAGATTCTAGATCTAAACAATTTTTCTTCCAAATAAATCTGCACACAGATGATAGAAAATTCAGACTATAAAGGACATTTCATGTCTGCAAATAGCCACTTGTCCACTCAGACAAGACAAGTAATGATTTATGTTGTAAGAATTGTAATGATTTATGTTTTAAGACTAGGAAGACCTGTAACCAGATCCACGGGCACAGCACCACTGCTAATTCCTTTTATGTAAAGAGCTGACTTGGCACAGTATCATCTATGCTCTGCAGGGAGAGAAGCTAGCACAGGGATCAAAGGAGATGATGTATGGCTGGGAACAGAAACACAACAATATTGAAAATAATGCAAAGTATGGACACGTGGACGGACATAGGAGATTCGTGCCCAATGGGGAAGGCCAGCAGGTATCCAAAGTAGCTTTTGGCTAAGACTGGTCATTAACACATAATTAATGCTGAGTAAATAATTATTGAAGGAGTGGATAACTTTAAAGGTATATCATGCATGCCACATAAATCAATAAAGCAAGTATGCACAAATTATAGACCTACTATGGGTAGGTGGAGGAGAATGGATCTAGGTTAACTGAAGGTAAGGGCATGTTCTAGAGGTGACTCATGTCTCTTAAATGAAGAATACACTAAGTTATTGGTAGCAGGACTGAGGCTCATTTGTCTCTGGTGGCTACTGGCTAGTTAGGAAAGTTTTACTGACTGGGAGAGAAGGGAGAGGATGAGGCAGGAAGTGAATCTGTCAAGGGCTAACTGGTGCAAGGCTAAGCACTTCACATTATGCTGTGGCTGATAAGAGAAATAGATGGGTACAAAGCTGAGAGAATAAAACATTATTTCATGCGGTAGGAATGTGGAAGGTGACTCAGTGGGCTGGAATTTCGTGGCAGGGGGTCAAGTTAGAAAACTACTGTGATTATCCAGACAGAATGATGAGGATTTGAAAACCTGGTGGCAGTGGAAAACACTCTCAGATTTTCTGGGTCACCGGCTGAAACAATAAACTGTAAAGTTTACCTTTTATAGCATTTCAGTGAAACACATCTTGAGTGAAGCACAGAAGAAGTTACCTTACCTTAAGAAATACTAGCATACAGATTTCCTTCTGTTAAAATTTCCTATACCTTTTCCAGAAAGAAGGTAGTATAATACTTATTTGCATGGTGCTTATTTTACCTATTTGCTTGGGGATGGGATGGAGAGAAAGCCTGACTTAAAGACTGGGGATAGTAAATATTGCTGTATTTTGTGACCCTTTTCTTTATAGCCAAACACAGATCACTTAAACATCAAAAATAAAAACATAACAACTGACCACAACATAACTGTGTCCATAACAGAATTAAATATTCTTATTTATGGGTGGCCCCGACATATTTGCATTCTCGTTTTCTTAGTAAACTGTGGAAGAGGACTGAGAATATTCAAACTTTCATAGCATTAAAAATATATTAAGGGGCAGTCATCTTTATAATGTCAACTGCCCTCTTTCTAATTTGATGTTTCATTTAAATACTAAATGTTCTAATTAATATACAACTTTGAAAAATAGGCCAGAAAAAAGGAATGGGATAGATGCCACTGCTTTGTCAATAAACATGTGCTACTTTTTAAGTGAATAAAAAGGACAATTATGCTGAGTAGAGGACACAGCACAGTTAATTAAATGTAGCTGTCTAACAAGCAGAACATGCAAGGAGACTATTCTATAATGAATAAAATATACTAAATAAAAACACATTATTGTAATATATGTCAATGATTAGATCACAAACATATATATTTAAGTAATTTGCTGCTCTCTCAATATGAGGGAGATTCCCAAAGTGGCAGAATTCAAGAGATTAACATATACACACTACTATATATAAAATAGATAATCAACAAGGACCTACTGTATAGCACAGGGAACTCTACTCAATACTCTGTAATAGCCAATATGGGAAAAGAATCTGAAAAAGAATAGATATATGTATATGTATAACTGAATCACTTTGCTGTACACCTGAAACTAACACAACATTGTAAATCAACTATACTGCAATATAAAATTTAAAAAATTTAAAGGGAATATCCTTGCAAAAACAATATTGTTCATATACAATGTCTTTTTCTGTTCATTTGTTTGTTTGTACAGTTCTACATCTTGGGAAAGAGAAACATGATAGTTGTCCTCCTATATAAGAACAGCTTCAAATACCAATGAAACATTCAATAAAACTCTAAATTTTAGTGTTGGGTCTCAAAGGACAGGCAAAAGTGAAGAATACTCCTTCCTCTTTCCATTCAATGCACAACTAATGGATCTTCTTGAACACTATTGATGTATTCAAGAATCTCATGCTTCCTTAAAGAGTGCCCCGTGAAAAAATAAATATCTATAGAAGGTTTGAAATAAACAGGACTGAGCTCATACAGAACTCAGAGAATGTATTTATAAATATTTTGTATCAGCAAAATACTCTCCTTCTTGCTGGTTTATCTTAAACCAGAAAGTCACTATGAACTTGATTATTATGGAGTAAAATATGAGGTGAAAATTTGCACACTCAAAAATACAAAGAAAAAGTGCTTATATTATCTTTTCCATGATGTATTTATATTAACTCTAAAGTCTCATTCCATTTTTGCTATTTATATATCAAACATTTTTAAAATGCCCTACCAAGGGAAAAGCACTCATTAGTATAGTCTGACCCAAGTATAGATTGCAGAATATGAACAAAAAATAAGATTTATTTCCTTGAAGATTTAAATCTATTAAGGGAGTTATATATAAACAAAAATATTTGGGATGGATAGGAAATCTGAGTTTGTATATATTATGTTTCTAACTATTTTATGTAACATAACTGAGAAGAGGGGCTAAGGATAAGGAGGTTAAAAGTCAGAATTACCCTGCGAACTTAAGCAAAGTGCACATACCAAGTACTTCTTATCTCTCACAGAACATCAGAATATTAAAGGGGCCATCTAGGGGAGATGGGCAATCATTTCGATTGTCATGGAACTCAACTCCCTCTTCATTGGTAGACTTTTTACTAAAACGTAAGTTCTTCAAAGACAAGAACTTTTTTCTTATTCACATTTTTTTTTTAATTCACATTTTTATTCCCAAGAGTCTAACAGCTCACAAAGGCATGGAAGCTTCTTTAGGGTATGTGATGAACTGACTTGATAGAATACGCGATGAACCCATGCTGAAGACTGACTTAGGACCTACTTTACACAAACTACTAACTGCCACTCAGTATGCCTCTAACACTGATCTCAAATGCCACAAATACTCATCAGCACCAGTCATTACAACCTGCAATGTTTGATTCCTATCTGTGATCACAAATGAATGAATGAATGAATGAACAAAGAAACAAATAAGGTCAGTGGGTCTGGGGGCAGCTCTGTTGCAGTAAAAGAAACTCTAGACTTGGAGTAAAAGAGTTTGAGTTCAGTCCCTTGTCTTCCTACATAATAATTCAACTGTGGATAGTACTCCTTAATTCCCATAATTGTTGTAATAACTAAAATAATGTGTATGAAAGCACTCATGATGGGGCCTGGCATTTCAGCTGACTAGATGACTATATGCTCTGAATTTGGAAGTTGAAGTCAACAAAGGGACATAAGCGACATAGGACCAAGCATGAGAAAAATAAATGAGAAGGAAATATTAATACAATAGGAAGGAAAAAGGGAGATGGGTGAATCATGGTGAGTATATATTGGTATCATTTTATGATAAGCATTACCATTTACACTTATAAAGATAAATGTCACTGAAAATAACATGAAAATAGTCATGTAAATGTAGATCTTCTATTAGTCTGATAACAAAACCAGAATCATTTGATGGATCAATAAGTTCAGCTTACTGACAAAATGTCTGCCCATACCTCTGGAATCATAAACATGGTTTGAATTCAGGAAATGCATCCACTCCAAGGAGATATCAGTGATTGGTATCATGTAATCACTGATTACAATGTATTAAAGGAGTTTTCAGTCCTGCTTCTAAACATAGTATTAGCAAATCATAAAAAGATTTTTTAAAAAAACATTTTATTTTAAAATATATTTGCAAAACTGTGTTCTATATGCTTCCTTGTTATCACTGACTGGTTATCACTAAATAGTTCTGTACTAATTACTGAACTAATTTTCCTTTCCTCTAAGTATCTTATTTTGTTTTCCATAGAAGAGGAAAATAATTGGATGACAATCTTCTCATACAAAGGCTTCATAGAAATTATTGGTGTGAAGTGACTGTTACTACCTATAACAAACTTTAAGATCATTATTTCCTTTGTGAAATAACCAGGGGTTTTGAGAAAACAAAAATGAGATTTACTCAAATTACAGAAGTAATAATGGTAATATATATTTAGTTTCATATAATCCTAGTTATTCAAAACTGGAAAATAAAAAAAAAATAAAAAAAAAAACTGGAAAATACTCTGACCATTTGTTTTGTAGAATAGAACACTGAGATTCCAAACAGTTATATGATCTGTCCAATGTCATATTGTACATGATAGGCAGAGTTAGGACTGACTGAAAAAAATGAGGCCACCAGAATCCTTACCCCATGCTTTAAAACAAAATCTGGTGTGAGAGGTGCAGCAAATAAGAAAATAGCTCTGTAAGATTAGATGATACACGTGAATTAAGGGTAAATTTTCAGTAGAGAGTGCAGATTTTTTTGGTTACTATTTCTTGAATTATTGTTAAACAGTCAATAAATGTATTTAGAAATTCTGCTGTTGGAATGAATATGACTTGACTTTATAAATAATAGACTCAGATTTAGATTCATATAAGTAAAGAACACAAAAAGATCTTGGAGATTTAGAGGTATTTTAACTAATTGAACACTTAATCTGTCTATTTTTTAAAAATCTATATCCCCATTAGGTTTTCCTTATTCTCTATTTTGTTGATTCTCACAAATACATAAAATTGAGGCATCCTCACTGAATGTGAAAGAAGAAACCAGGAAAAATGTATATAATAGATCACATTTAAGTGAATTTTAAATTGAGTTCTGAAGTTAACAATATAATTTTAAATATATAAGAAAATAACATTTTGGTACCTACTAAGAAAGTTCAAAAACTAAGACCTATGCATTACTCATGTCAATCACCAGACTATAGCTAATATTTGTTGAAATATATGAGTCATTTTTATTATAAGTGAAATTATGATTTTCATCTACTGAATACAACAAACTTATAAAAAGAAAACAAAACAAATAACAAAAGTGATATATAGTTCATAGATGGCATGCACCTGGACAAAATAATTTTTAACTGCATACTGTGAGAATTGTTGATTTAGCTACTAAGGGATAAGGTAGTACAGAATCCCACCTCTCATTAAGGCAGTAAGTTTTTCCTGAGCTATGCAGTGGGAAAAGCCTGGAATTAGGCACAGCTATAACCAAATCCAGGTACTACCACATACAGTGGGACACTCTGAACAAGTTACTATGCTTTTTGGAGGCTTGTTTTTTTTTTCCACTTATAAATATTGGGAATAATAATCCCTATCCTGCAGAGCTACAGTATCGCATAAATGAGCATGCACTTGAAGGTCCCTAGAATAGTCTGGCACCATAAGTATTCAATTATTTTTCTCTCCTGAATAGTCAGCCTGGGTCTCTTCCTATGGTGTTCCACTAAACTGAACTGGGCATATCCATAAGCTCACCTAAGGTGGATTGTGCCATTTCTGTTCTAGAAAGAAACTTCTGAAAGGTGTGTATTATGCCTGGGGTCGGCCTGCATCTTTCTATCTCTTGCCAGCAGCTTATTTTTGATGTTTAAGTGGTTTAGACAGGAGTGAAGATTTTCCACATTCCCCCAGCCACCACCCTCTTTTTTTAAGCAGTGCTTAAAATAGGAAGATGGGAAAAGAAATTTGATGATGTTACTGATACTTGTTTGGAATTAGAATGGAAAGTCAGAGTAACTAAATATGAAAACACATTTGATTATTCCCTAAGGTAGGATGTGTACCTAAGCCAAATGGTCATTTGTTCACTTTCGTCTAAGGCATATTAATAACACTTAAATGTAAAACAAACAAAACAGAATTGCAATTCCCCTATATACCTAGTCTAGAAAATGGCTTTTTGTTTAAAATAAAAAAGCAGAACAAAGCAAAAAAGAAACAAAAAAACAAAGCTGGATTCTTAAGTAAAATACCACCCACAGGAAAAAAGGAATCTGTTCATACACACAAATATTGTTAATTTGTTTAGATAAATTTAAAAAAAATGATTATTAGACACTGGGTTATAATTTATTGTCTTACATTTTTATTTTACGACTTTCTAGTTCAATTTAAGGGAAGAAAGCTGGGATTCATTAGGCAAAGCATGGCTAGTGCAGTCCAATGTCACTATCAGTGCTGTAACAACACATGAGCTGCCACACTGGCTCACAGTCTACAATCACTTCCTGTCAGTGAAGCCTGTTCCTGACTTATCAATGCAAGAACTACCCACTACCATGGATCATCTGAACAAAAACTGGGTTTAGACAAAGTATTATTCTATCTTCATGTTTTGGCATGAAGTCTATCCACTTTATTTCTAACAATCAGCTACATTTACAAGTCTCTTAGGATACAGGTGTGTTATCAATGCCAAGATGAAACCTGTTGATACATACGGTGAGTATCATTCCCAGGCAAGGAGGCACTACTATTCAGAGTATAAAAAATATTTTTTTAAATCCTTATAAATAAACATTAATCAAATGTAATGTATAAATAATAGATCCTATCTACACAATAAATTTCTAAGGACAAAAATGTGTCATCATCGTTTTTCCATAGTTAGTAGTTGTTCTCCAATTATGGCTTTCCCTACTGAAAAGAGTCATACTATGGCCAGATAACTTTATCAATTTCTGTTTGCAGTAATGAAAATCAAGAGTGGCAGACACAGCCCTGTTCATGTTATTAGGTTTCCAACAGAATGATATACTATTGAAATGACTGAACTTCTTGTAAATCATACTACTTGCTTAGACAAATGAAATTCCAAGCTCTTCTGCCACATAAAAACAATGGAAACAAGGAGCCTCTGTTAATTGCAAGTTTGCAAACACTTTTTGAATAGAGAACTGAGACAATAATGCAAGATACACCCATTACCTTCCTTCATTATTGCCAAGTAAAGCCAAGCTCATGAAATCTCTGTTCTCCAGGTAAACTGCAGTGGGCTAGTGGGCCCATTACTGGAAATGCCCAGTCTTAACAATGACTATACAACAAATATAATTTTTCAGAAAGGCGTTTGATTTCAACTGTTTAACTTCCAAGTGTAATTTTGGAGAGAAAAAAGGCCAGCAGGTCCCAAGACACTTTGCTCAGTGATTTTAATTGTTTTGTGCTTTAGAAGTTAAGAAGACCCCACCAGAGACTGATAAGGTAATCTAAAAGAATGTAATAAGGAATCTAGTCTCCCTGGAGAACTAACAGGAAAAAGGACACATCTTTCTCGCACCACTTTAAATGTGCAGGGAAATCAGAAGTGTGTGAAAGCACTTCATAGACCTAATGCAGTGATATGCCTATGTGGACATGTATCCTACTGGTTTAATCTTAGCACTGCTTGAGTCTTGAAACATACGCATGCAAAGGTGCAGAGAAATACATAGTAATTGCCTTAGAACAAATATAATTTATAGAATGAAAACTAGCTTTTGAAATCACTTCAGACTTTTTATACCACATAAGGCCCCAGATAATATCTTTCTGTTTTCTTCCCACATGCCTACCTAGCTAACTCTTACTCTACCTTCCAGATTTGTATCACTTAGCCTCTATTCCTGTGTGACTCCCCCCAGGTCCTAGGACTGGGCTTCCTTACCATCTGGGTTTCTGAGCATCCTGTCTATGCCCCTGTTCTTATCACTTGTCAATTACGGCAAAATCTGTTAGTTTCCTATTCCACAAGAATGATCCCTCCCTTTCTAGCAGAACTGGCATATTTTTCACAATGTCAATGTGCTCAGCTTAGAAGGGGACTGAGAGGTATAAGCCAATTATTCAAATCTTTTAGTTTTTCCACCTGATATTCACTTTCCAAGTTTTGCTTGCACTAGGGTATTGCCATGTGACACACTTCTAGGCAGGGAGTCATTAGGTAGGAGAAGTTTGTTGGAGGGTTTCCAAGGAAATCTATTCTTCTGGTTTTAAAAAAACTAATAAATAAATTATCTCTCTTTTTTACAGACTACATTCTGCCTTAGAAGACAGAGTTAATATGTGGAACTTGAATCTAGTGCAGCCATATTGAAACCAACAAGAGGAAAAAAGGTGACAGAGTTGAAAAACAGAAAACATTCAGCACTTCAGGACATAAACTGCTATTAAACCAATTCTGAAACTGAGTATAATCAACATTCTTGTTAAGTAAACAAGAAATGTCTTTATGGTTTAGAGAAATCTGATTTATTTTATTTGTATATATTTCTTTAATAAGAGAAACACTGAATTTAAAAGCTTACATAAGAATATGTTCATTAACATACTTAATATCTATGTTATTGTCATTAAAATGTATTATCACTGGTTACATAAAGTAAATATCAATATAACTTAGATTAAAGATTTATATCCATCCTCCTAATTTAAGACTTTGAAATTATAGTGATCACAATCTGATTGTTGATTGACCTGGATCTTTGATTTATTAAATCATCTTAATGGATGCAGCAGGGATGCCACTATTAAATGTGCAGTATGCTAAACTTACCTCTGCTGAAAAATTCTGTTTCTCAGCATTTTAAACTGAAATAATGTTAACTGTTAGCTTAGTCATGCAAAATGCACTTAACATAATAGTAAGCAATGAAAAATAGAAGCTGTTTATCACATGGATACAGTCACAGAGATAATAAGCAAAAGCTAATCTACAGGGGCTTCCCTGGTGGCACAGTGGTTGAGAATCTGCCTACCAATGTAGGGGACACGGGTTCAAGCCCTGGTCTGGGAAGATCCCACATGCCACGGAGCAACTGGGCCCGTGAGCCACAGCTACTGAGCCTGCGCGTCTGGAGCTTGTGTTCTGCAACACGAGAGGCCGCGACAATGAGAGGCCCACGCACCGCGGTGAAGAGTGGCCCCCGCTCGCCGCAACTAGAGAAAGCCCTCCCACAGAAATGAAGACCCAACACAGCCTAAATAAATAAATAAATTTATAAAAAAAAGTTAATCTACATTATGCTCTTATGTGTTTTAAATCAGCTTTCCAAATTGATTATTTATTTTTAAATAAATAATTATTCATTTAAATAAATAATTAAATACATTAGCTATTTATTTTTATCAAAATGTGCTGGCAGTTGACTAAAATCATACTACTACTAATACCCTTTAACGAAATAAACACAAATGTCTCTTTCTCTAAATACTGTTTAACTAACAAAGCACTCTGTCCTCAGGCAAAAAAGCTTCTTTCTGTATAATTTATCAGAAACAGGTGTATTAAAGAATGAAAAATGCTCAAGAATGAAATGCTCAAAAATGCTCAAGAATGAAAAATGCTCAAGAAATACTGGTAACTTTTAAGAGAAACTATCATAGAAAAGGTGGGTAAAACCACTTCAGCTTAAGATGTACACTTGTAATTTCAACAAGTGTGAGAAATAAGCAAAATATACTTGCAACTTTACACAAACTATATATATTTTATAGTTATCATTGAGACTTGATAATACACTACCTGGACTGGACTGTAGCAGCAGTTCTCAAATATTTTGGTCTCAGGACCTCTTTACACTCAAAAAATCTGAGGACCCTAAAGAGTTTTTGTTTATGTGTGTGTGATATCTATCAATATTTACTATGTTAAAATTAAACAGAAAAATTTAAAACACAAGAATATCAAGTTCACATCCAATTAGTGATCAGAACAATGAAGCCATCACATGTGATGCAGTCTTCGGCAAACTCCTCTTTACACATGACAGAATGATGGTGGTAAAGGCAAAGAATGTCTCAGTCTTATTGTGAAACAGTTTTGACCTTCCAGACCCCCAGGAGTCCCCAGTCCTTACTTTGATAACCACTGGACCACAGTAATAGGAGGGAAAATTGGAGTAAGATGAAAAGACTCAAGTTACTGGGAAAGACACTGTTTTTCAGGCAAGTATACAAAGGGAACGATTGATTGGACAAAGAAAGATAGAGACAGATATTCTAGCAAAAAGCCTGCAACATAGAAAATGCCTTTTCTAATTCAGTTTGTGGCTGGCGGTGCTTATGGTACGGGTACATTAACTATCATGAAAACTGCTAGATGACTCAGTTATCTAAAATAGACTATCTGATAAAATTTAAGACTTGCCTTGAAGTCAAATTTTATCTGACAGAAAGTAGAAATAAATAGAGCACTGCTTACTCCTAGCTTAATTCTGATAAGCAGGGAAAAACTGATGTTTGTTTATGTGTAAGTGACAGAAATCCTCGAAAGACATGGGCTGCTCATATTTTAAATAATAAAGAAAATAAACTACTGTCAGATGGGAATTTTAGATGAGTAGAGTCCAACATTCCTAAGAATAGAAACAGTTTTACTGCCAGAATTTTTGAAAAGTAGGACTAATAAGGGAGGGAGGAGACCCTAAAAACAATAATATACTAGTATAACTGTATAGAAAGCTAATGAAAAAGAAGGGAGGCAAGACTCTTAAAAAATTAGATTCAGAAAGAGATTGATGACCTCAGAACTGTGAGTAAATAATTAAGTTAAAAAAAAAAAAAGAATGAAGCAAGCAAGAAAAGAGGGATAGTGGGAAGGAAAAGAAAGTAAATGAAATTATGGGTCAGGGCATGAATCATTAAGTTTAAACACATCACTGAGATGCATAGTGTAATTGTAAACTGTATAATTGGCATATGCTGTTTTAATAGGTTTCTTTTTTGAAACTAATAAATCTTTTAATTTTTTTTCTTGCATCTCTCTCTTCAATGACCTTTGTTTTGCTTTGCTACTTTGAGTTGATTTAAGTTTTTATCAGATTAAGATATATTTTCTGTCAATTATGAGTTTTATACGAATTTTAGGATAAATTGTGGAAACTTTCCTGATTATAACTACAATACTGTAAAACCAGATTGATAGTCCATCTTCCTTCCATTTATTTATAGCTTGCATGCTATTTAAATGTTATAGCAGAAAAAGATGTTTTAAAAGTAATCAACTATCACAGGTATCACAGACACCTGGTAAAGATGAACAAGAAATTTTCAGCAAATTCACTGATCCTAAAACTCAATAAAATTGGAAGGAAATCATAATAGCTATTTTCTGTCTCATTTCTATTTGCTCTATTTTTTTTTCCTCTCTTTCTTCTCCACACCCGGATTCAATCGCCTACTGCACACTCTGCTTATCATCACTTCTCTTTATTCCTTTATAAACTATTTAACCTAGCAGTCAGCTTCTAAGATGTTGGTTGCAATAAGAAACTACAGCAAATAACTGGTGGTTTCCATGATAGCAAAATCTGTATTACAGCTTATAAATGCCTCTTCCTTTGCAGAGATACTTAGCTGGACTGAACAAACCATTTTACACAGCACATTTCCTCCCGAATGCATAGGTTGTGTAACTGGGCACTGACCAAAGGATTTGCAGGAGAAAATAAAATGTTTTTATCCACAGATCCCCTGAATGGAAAATAGATTATTTAAATGTTATAAGAAGGTGCCAGTTATTCATCTCTGTTGGTCTGAAGGAGCAAAGAAAGGTGGAGGTTGTCACTACACAGCTGCGTCAGGTGACTGAATACAAACTGCAAGTGTGTTAATAATGTAGTGACTTTGCTCTGACCTTAAGGGGGAAATGTGTGTGTGTATCTATATCAAGGCAAAAATTGTTTCTCCCTTTTGTGCTCACTACTTTCTTAATCTAACACATAATCTAAACTTTAGACACATAAATAGAATGGTGGTACATCTTTGTTTCTCCAGGATGGAGCTTGTTTATAACTGGTAAACCAGAGTAATTATCATTGATGCCCTTTTTACTCCCACAAATGTCAAAGTTTGGAAGATAAATTATACAGAAAGTTTACATATAAGGGGATAGATTTGGAATGGAATAAGTCAGGGAGGAGGTGATGTTAGAGAGAGATTATTTTAACAGTGAATGGCCAAAATCTGTTCCAAGATTATATAACTAGAGAGCAGTTTTATGAGGAAGTTAGTTGACTGTCTTGCTGCTTCCGGAATGCAGGTTTGCAGACAGGGAAAGGTATAATTGGTTTCTCTCCCATGTAGGAAAAAAGAGAAAAATGGCTGCTTCCAGGAGTGCAAGCCTTGGATTGAGGATCAGATTAATGCAGTGGAAACACATGGGCTTTGGCATCAGATGAATGTGGTTCAAGTCTTTGTTTTGACAAGTAGCAGCTGTGAGACTTGGGAGAGTTTTAATTACTCTTGCCCTAAGCCCCAGATTCTTCAACTGTAAACAGGATGACTAAACACACCTTACAGGATTGCTGGGAAGTTTGCAGATGGCATTTGTGACCCATACAAGTCAATGTACAAACTGCTCCTATTACTGTTAGGATCTTAGCCCGCGTCACAGTACTAATAACCAATATCTATTGTACACTTCCTGGAAATGAAGTCCTGTCTTAGGCTCCTCACTTTAATTATGTAACCTAAGCTTCAAAAGAGTGATTATTATCTGTTATTTACCCATGAGAACATTGTGGCTCAGAGTTTACAACATATCCATCTTCACGGGGCTAATATTTGGCCAAGATAGGATCACAGTTTAGTTCCGATTAAATCCAAAGTTATATCCTTAATCTCTGAATTACTTAGAATTTACACCCTCTAAGGAGAACTGTGTGGTTTTATTCACCACTTTATCACAAGTACCTGGACAGTGCAAAAACAAAACCATAACAAAAACAAACAAACAAAACTTCTAATCCTAACCACATAATCGTTAATGACAGTAAAATACATAGATATTATTTCTATAAATGCCACAAAGTTGTAGATTCTTATCATATTTTTCATCTAATATTGCAAAATTTTTGTTTAAAATACATATGAGATTTTTAGCTACAGGAAAATTTCTGTTTTCCATGATTCAGCAAAACCATATATAGTGGTTTAGAAAGAGGCAACTAAAGAAAAGCACAAAACAGAGTTTATATGCCAGCTCATGAACAGGGCACAAATCTCACTTGGAGCCCAAAGACACACTGAAAACTCATTTGAGGGTAAACCTTTCCACTGGAGCAATGTTCTCCTATTAAAGGACTTTCATAATTTCTTCTCAGAGATGGGGAACTTCTCAAAGTTTATAGTGTTATGATACAAACAAAACAATGAAAAAAGCCACAGTAAATATGCTCAAGTGTAAATATATCCGAGAGAGAAAAAAACTTTCCAAGAAGAGGCTTAGGAATGCTCTCCGACAGAATCTCTTTCTTCTAAACTATGCTCACTCTTGCATGCTAAATACTGCATTCAATATAAAGGACCCAGGTTTGGACTCACTAACAGAGAGCCATTCTTCATCACTGGAACTCTACTCTGTAACACTGCAGCAGAGGGGTGCCAGCTGTGGGGTCCGCCCTTTGGTAGAATTCATTTCCCAGTAGCTATGGGGGTATTTTTGTCTCTTAATGCTATTGCTATAAGTGTGATTTCTGTGTAGGTAAAAGATAATTTGGAACATTTCAACAAATCCTATCTTAAATATTTCACTGTAGCATCTGATATTGATGGGAATATTGGTTTCATTTTCTCATTCCAAATTATTAGAAAACAACCTATCGTTGTCACTAATTTTTAACATGAAAGCTTGATACGTTGAGTATTTGACATGAAGACCTGCAGTCCATCAGTTTTGGTAATCCTGAGATTCCTGACAATTTAAAATAAAACAGAGTACATTTGTAGCCACTGAAACAAAACGTCCCTCAGATGGCTGTCTTATAATTCTTAAATTACATGTACTTGTTTAATGAAATTTTATCTAAGTAGTCTATCATATGTCAGTATTTTAAACATTGCTAAGGAAAATAAAAGTCAGGTTTGCTAGACCACAGTGAATTGCCTAATTGAGACAGACAATTCAGACTTTAAACAAAGTTCACGTTGAAAATATCCAGAATTGAAACAGGTCTTTTATTGGCAGGGGTCACTTTTGAAGGGCAGAGAAGCAGCTGAAACTAAGGTATGGCTAGTTATGAATTGTCCACATACCATTTTCTTGACAGGGGTTGCAAAATTTAAAATGCTGTTAAGTGTAATGGGAAGAACTATTTTGCTGGATATGCATTAGCACACAGAAGGGATAGATAAGATAGAATAATGGGAAAACATATGGATACGGTTTTGGCTAATATTCTTTAAAACTCTGGAAGGAGTAAAACATAATTGCGACTCGGTCTTAATTTGCTTTACTTTAGCTAAATAGTAGAATGTACTTTAAACACTTGGATGCTTCCTTGTGAAGGTCTAATTGCTCTGAGTCTTGAATAATCACATACAGATGCATATAATTTTTCTATTCTTTCCCTCCTCCCTTCCCCACTCTATTATTTTCCCTCTTCCTTTTGTTCTTTTTCCTTTTTTTTCTTTTTCAAATCATAGTTATGGGGGTCATGCACACTAAATTATTGAATAAGTTTAAGTTGAATGGCAGAAAATAGCAAACATTTTCCTGCTTCAACATTACAATTTCTGTTTCAGTTGATGAATGTTAGCTTTGAGGTTTTACATTAAAAAAAAAAAAAAGTCTGTACTGACACATAAGGAAGAAAATCTTCCTACTTTGAAATTTATAGAAACATATTTAAGAGATTCTGTGAAGTAAAGCAGACAGTACAGAAATTCTTTACATGTAAGGATTAGGTAATATAATGGAAGGAAGACAGAAAGGAACAAGATGGGAGGTGAGAGAAAAGAAGAGATTAAAAGTTGGATGAGCACGTGTGTGACTGGTTTATGTAGAAGCAGAGAGATTTAATGCTTGAATACCACACAGACTTTGATAAATGAAGAAAAGAAGCCAGGAAGCAAGAAAATATACATAAATATGAGAAAATAAGTACAGGGCTTATAGTAAATTTTTTCTATATTCCAATGGAAAATGTCTTTAACATTATGTTCTCTTCCTATGAACTCTGTGGTCTTTTAAGACATGATTTACGTATTTTCTGTATTTCAAAATCTAGTTTCATATATCAGATTTAAATATTTAATATTGTACTAATTGTTTTTCTCCCTTTTTTTTTTTTTACAGCATATTTTGCAGTGACAAACTCTGTAAGTCCAGAAATTCTCTTCCACAATCAGGTTTACCATGAACAGTGAAGTTTCCAACATTTTCTGCATCTAAACATCATCACAAGTTCTTAGCTCCAGAGTTTATCTCTTTTCTTAGATGTTCCTTTAATTTGTAGCCAGCACCAACGATATATTTTTTCTAACATACGCATCCTGAAAATTTCAATCAGCTGGATTAAGCAATCCAGGTATTATAATAACATTCAAGTCTAGACCTAGGTTCCCAGGTGATCCATATATTCAAGATTATCCAATATTTTATTGCTGAATCATGAATGTGAAATGGGTAGCAGGACATGATGATGACATCTGTGCTTCTATCTCTGGCATTCAGCAACGTCAGTATCTAATAACTTAGTTAGTCCCACTGGCCTAAGTACAACTTTCCCTGCCTCAAATCCCTGGCAGACACATATGCCTACCCCATATTCTGAAAAGTTAAACCTGGCAATCCTATTTTAAGGTTCCCAGTAGCCACCTAACAGCAGTGAAAAGCAGCAGCAGGAAAGAATGAGCTTTGTCTTCCCCTCTCTTAAGCAGATGGTTAGCTAAGACTCGCTTCACACAGGGAAATCAATTTTAGATTTTTAACTTGGATACCAAGTAATAAACCACAACTGCCAAGTATGAGAAAAGTAGCCTCTGCATTGATTTTTATCTGTAATGATAATAATGGAAATATGAAAAATAATATTGTATTTCAGAAAACATTTATTCTCTTTTATTAAAAAAGAACCCCAGTGACATTAAAAGAATGATATTTTTAGGAAGGCTACAATGTGGAAGTGTGGCTCTCCACCTAAGTATTAGCATTCTAACATAGTTTTACAATGCTCAAACCTGTAGCGTGTTCACACCTCTTGGGATAGTGCAGAATAGGAAATTATAATGACAAGCAACTAATTTTTAGATATAATTCCAGAAGTAATGCTGAATATTCCTGAGTGGTCACCAAAAACTACAGCTTGTGCCAATGTCACTTTCTGATTTTTTTGCTTAGTTATCTTGGCCACTCTCAGAGCCAGATGTTACTGTTCAAAATGAATGATTTCTGGTGTTCCAGAAAAGTGGAAGTCTAGAGATCTGGGAGCTGGCCAACCACTGCAGGCTTACCCAAAACTTTTGCTGAGCAGGTCAGCTCCTGCAGGACAGAAATGCTGCTGAACCTGGAGAGGGAAGGGGTTTAAGTGAGAGGCTGACTATCACTCACTGAATGGGTCCCTTCTGAATAGATTATGAGCTGGAATCATACAATTCTTTTTGGCTTACAAGTTGAGTATCAGCTACCTTAATGTAAAATAAAATGCTCATTTTTTTTTCTAAGGAAGATGAAAGATTTTTAATTTTTTCCCTTCTCAATTGCCAAAGATCTCGAAAAACTTCTGACTAAGAAATGGGCTGTATGAGTAGTATGATGGTCTAAAACCTACAAGTTCCAAATAACAGTGAAAGACCTAACTCCTGACAGAGTTCTTCAAATCCAACACTTGCTTCTGTTAGTCCCTGCAATGATATTAAGTAAAATTTAAAAGAAATAAAATACATCAGTATTTTATTTTATTTTCCCTTTTGATTTTGATCCAAATGTCCAAAACTTAGATTGTCTTTAATGCAATTAATATTCTTTAAGCATACCATTAGGAAAAAATATTTTGACCTTCTCAATGACTAGGGAGGTCTACTTGAAGGCTGACATCAGTAGAAAACTTTCCTTAAGTTGGATGAACTGGGTAATCACTTCTTGGTTCAGTGATTTAAAGAAATAAATTTATCTTTGTCTAAAATGTTACAGAAAAATTCCTGATGTGCTGACAATTGCAATTTTGAAGACTGGCTAACATGCTTGACTTTGACCAGTGAAAATAGATAGATAGATAGATAGATAGATAGATAGATAGATAGATAGACAGATAGATAATAGATAGATCCTAAAATAAACATTTTGGAGGCAGTGAGGAAGAGAAATTCAGTACCTGCATATATAAAAAATCAATTTCTTTTCTGAAGTATATACAAATTTTAGTCATTTAAGGTCAACATTTTATGAATGGTTTTATTTCAATATTGATCTAGACAACTACTCACAATGCAGCAGTGGTTACCAAATTCCAATATCATTCACTAGAATGGGGGCTGCTCCCATAGAAGCAGAAATATCACCCTGCAGATTATTTTCAAGTAGTCACTTCTCCCTTAAAACAATAAACAAATACCATGATCTACATTTGGATCATAAGGATATATATCAAATAAAAATTTTCTGCTGTTGAACTATTCCTGGGAGAATATATGTATAGAACTGTCAATTATAGTTTGACAGCAAATATAAACGGTTGTGACCCAGTACAAATGGCATCCAAAACTCAGAGTTATAGTATCTTATGGGGGACATCACTAACAGGCCCTTTCCTTATTAGCATAAATGTAAACCAGGAAAGACAAAGGATTTTTTTTTAATGTGCCTTTCTTTAGTAAGATTTTCTTTATTTGTTATTACATTTAGCATAGAACTCATAAAGCCATTTTTATCTATGTATACATTAAACAATCTCTTTAATTTTAAATATTACTTTGTATTCTCTCAGTATTAGATAGATAATTGGTATCTAGAATATAAGATGTAGTCAGATAATTGAACAATGCTATTAAGTTACATTCTATTTTCCTCAGGCTAACAACATTTCTGTACCAATCCTGGTATTCAAACTTTTATTCATTTTTAGTATTTTAGTTGCTTCCCTTTGGCCACTGCTCAATTTTTGAGTAAAAATAATCTGGCATGATGTTGACTGAAATGAAGGCTGGATGTGGTAAATTGCCCTAGATATGTAAAATGTTTTATGGGGAAGTTGAAGGAACTGCTTGAGTTAGACAAACACACAGGGAATAAGTTCATTATTTGCCTCACCTATGCAGGAAAGGACATTTTCAGTGGGCTCTGCAGAGATGTGGATTAACAAGCCTTGTTACTGTTAACAAGCATCGTGTGTCTAATTCCAAGTACATTGTTGTTCAAGTTGACACCTACATGTTGGACTTAAACTGTCACAAGACAAGGAATCTTACAAGGGAAAAAAATGCAAGTACTCATAATTCATTCCCCATCTTTACATATGCCCATTTACTTATGATCACAAGGATATAGTTGTTTATTTTAAAATACTTAAATTGCACTTAAATAAAGTAAAAATTAAATCATTGCAATGTTTATAGGTTCAGAATTATTTAGTCATATACTTTTCTATGAATATCCATGTACCTATATGCCATAAATTTAATATATAAGCAACTGAAAAGGTATAGATATTCCTTTTAGATTAAAATATCTATTCCAAGAATTCTCATGTTATTGACTATTTTTTGTTTGAAAAATCTTTGTTCAGAGAGTTCCCTAGGGGTCCAGTGGTTAGAACTCGACACTTTTACTGCCATGGCCCAGGTTCAATCCCTTGTCAGGGAACTAAGATCCCACAAGTCACACGGTGTGGCCAAAAAAAAAAAAAAAAAGAAAAACAAAAAACAAACTTTGTTAAAATTCAGCTGTAATAAATTGAGGAGAAAAAATTATTTGTGTCTCTAAATTAATGACTGACCTGTGATGTGGGGCAAACCAGCCAAAAACATGTGTCCCTCTAAACAGTGTAACATTTCCTAATGCAGTTTCACACACTCAGTTTCAGATTTTAAACTGTCTCACTGGTATCTAATCTTAAAATGTGGTTTTTTTCTTTCTTATATAAAATTCTCCTCTAGATTAATAGATAGAAAAGGGGCTTTTCTTAAAACACCTGAAAATTGAATGAAAAAAGGTACATTTCTATCTTAAAAGATTAAAAAGAAGACTACATTGAAAAAAGTTAAATACTAGTCGTGTTTTATGCAGTTAATTTATTCTCATCTCTTTCCTAACACTTTAAATTTCACTCTGCAATTTGGGACAGATTTGATCAACTTGCTTTCATGTGTGAGTGTTTTTTCAACTGTAATGAAAATAAATAAATGGGTTTGGTTTTCTACAAAGTTGTGGAGATGCTGACTTAACTACAACAGTTATTTACTTTGACATATGTCACACTGTACAGCTCTTATAGAATAAAGTATTGTCTGGTTATCCAAAGTTTACATGAAACTCTTGAGTCTGTCTCAGGTTCCTTATATCAATAAAGCCCCTTTTAGACAGAAAGGAGAGTAGGTCTCTGCAATGGTTCCCCTCTTGTTAGAGAACATTTGGCATGGAAAAAAACCACCAGAGGGTATGGATTACTTTATGATCCTGAGGAAGATATTCTGATTTTAACTGTATGGAAACATACATATATTTGCTTTGTGCACTTGAGCTCTGTACGGTCTATGAAAGTTGTTAATGAAGTCCAGGAGTTAAACAAGTTTAAAGGCTTAAAGCTGTTGCAGGATGCCACTAAACAGGGCCAAAATGTGGAACATATGTTATTTCTGAGAGATAAGTCTTACCCATGTGATCAAATTACTTGTACCACTCTTCTCACTATAATTTGTTGTCAGCTTTGGAACTGTAATATTTCAACATGAAAACTTTTATGTAATACTTTTTATTTTTCCCCCCAGAACATAAACAGATTTGAATTTCAAAATAGTAAAAATGTTATGGATGCATGAACAAAGCCAAATGCATATCTGCTTTCCTTTGTGAATGAATAGACTTATGAAAGTAGGAAAAAAATCTGACATCTAAAAGCATAAAAATAATACATTGTAAAAAGAACTAGCATTGCTCAGAGAAAGATGCATATAACTTCTTAGCCATCTATATGGTATTAATGGATGAAAAACTTGATGCTAAAAATATGAATAAGAAAAATTGATAAGACTGGGTAGAGTCAAATGTAATATCTGGGATTAAATTTTTAAAATAGACCAGCTGAATACATTTTGGAAGTTAATCTTTTAACAAGAGATAGCATTCTGATTAAAAAGATCCTTAAATATCAAACAAAACTAGAGTCCCCCTCCAACATATTTCCGCCTTCCACCTCTCATTCCTCTTATCTCATTACTATGCTTTTCTTGTTTAAGTGAAAATAGTTTTCCTATGAACTAAAAGCTCTAGTGAGTGTTTATAGTGGAAACAAAATCTGCCAAAATGCCTCCCCAAAATCCATCTGTTCCAGAAAACATTTCAGATTCACTGACCACCTACTCCACATTACCACACTTCCAATTCTGTCCACATTATAAAAAATGTTATCTTTTCTTGGGTAGAATCCACTGCATATCATTTCCCACCACCCACAAGTAAATTCTACTATAACTGCCTAGGTAGTATCCAATGTATAACAACTGTCAGATTGTTTTGCTACAGAATGCTCTAGCACTTGCTGACTACTGTTATCTTATATTCCCTCATCCTCTGTCTTTCTTCAGAAGACACTTTCCATTTCCCTCTCACCCTCATTCAACTTTGCAGAAAAAGGACATATCATCTTAAAGGCAAACAGATAAGAATGCTAAGAATATAAAATAGAGACAAAAAATAAAAGAGATATAAAAAAAGAAAAATTAAGGGAACTGAAAGAAGCATCACTCTTACACCTCATCTTTAGATTCTAAAAGATAAATAATGTAAAAGTAATATAAATATAAGACTTGTTGTCCTAATATACTGAGAGGCTGTAAATTAATTTGTATAAGATCACACAGTACTTCTCTTTTTGAAGAATTATAAGCTGTAAGAATGGACCTCTAATATTAGTGTATGCTTTTCAGAATATTTCTGAATTATTGTCAGGATTTTTTATTGGTTTCTCTTTGAAATCTGGACTATAGCAAAAATGTTAACAGATGTGAAACCAGAGGAATGCCTCATTGCTATCTTCTAAGTGTTGTTGCTTCAGTGAATTCCAAGCTGTTTTAATAGATACTGCTATTTTGTTGGGGCAGAGGGAAGGAATTTTGTTTTTAAATGAATGACAACGGCGTATGGAATACAACCTTTTGTGTGTTTTTGTTTTCATGGGTACTCCAAAATAAGTGTGACTTGAGAATTCTGAAACCATCTTCTCTTTTGATGGTGTGATTCAAAGTTGAAAGGAGATAACGTCTGGATACTGTTGGCAATTTATGTGTTCCGGGTAGAAGTATACGTTACTAGTTCAAAGAAGAACAGCTTATTAAACAAAACAAAACAAAACTTAAAAAAAAAAAAAAAACTAAAAAAAGGAATCACAGGAATTTCTACAAATTCTGCTTCAGGTCATATCCAGGACTCCAAAAGTCTACTGATTGGACAGATCTCAAGCTGTATTATAATCCCTACTTTCTTCCAAATATCTAATTTAATATTTTTCTAAAATTAAATAATGTCCTAAGGCAGAATACTATCTTCAGAAATCAGAGTTACAATGCACATTGCTCTGAATCTGTATTAGTTTATTAAATTTGGCAGATGGACTTTGCAACAGTGAGTTATTATGGGTGTGCACTTCATAGAGGTCCAGGCAAGCAGGAAAGCCCAAAAGGAATGTTGCCTGGATGGCAGAAGCAACAGACATTAACAAAGTTGTAGGCTTCACACGTAGAATTTTATCAGCAACAATGAATTTGATAGTCTAGTTTCTCTTCTGCATTGATCAGAGACCACTGGGATTATTGTGCTCAGCTCTGGGTGAGAAAGGGAAAACACAGAGAAGATGTCAGAAGCTACATTCTGAGAAAAAAATCTGAATGGTGTAGGAGTTTATATCAACATCAGAAAGAGGAGATGTGTATCAGGAGAAAAGAAATGTCATCAAATTTTTTAAGTGTTATAATGCGGATGAAATATGAGACTTTTTCTGTGTGATCCTGAGTGGGATAAGTGTATGATGATGATAAGATAAATTTTTGTTCGATTTTTGAAAAAAGCAAAATTTTAACTTAAGCTAGCCTAAGAGAATCGAGTTTCTTCAGAAGTAGGATGAGTTCTGTTCCCTGGAATCATTCAAACATGCTTAGAAGACCACTGGGAGTAATATAAAAATAATCTAAACTTCATGTCACCTGTAGAGATGGTTTACTCTAACCCTGAGACTTTATCATCTAGAAACAGACCATAAAATGCACACCTAAGATGAATTAAGTGAGAGTCTGTATATCTGATGATAACACTGCTTATTTCCCATTCACCTGGAAGCATTCACAATCATCCTGAAGACATCCCATTACAATATTCCTTGTACACTGGCCAAAGGTTTACATTAAGAAAACAAATACACTGGTATACAAAACATTTTTTTTTTTTGCGGTACGCGGGCCTCTCACCGCTGCGGCCCCTCCTGCTGCAGAGCACAGGCTCAGCGGCCATGGCCCACGGGTCCAGCTGCTCCGCAGCATGTGGGATCCTCCCATCAGTTTCATCAATTTGTTTAATTTTCCTTTGAGTAAATGCCTCTGTAGTTTGCAAGTAAGAGTCACAGGGCTAAATCTATGTATAATCTTCTGCAAGCTTTGAGCAATACCTGAAATAATGCTAGTCAATTTTTAAGTACTTATATTGAAAAGTAAAGAAACATCTATCTGGAAACTTCATCAATGATACTTGCAATTAAACCTAAAAGCAATTATGGCACTTGCTGTTAGACACAAAAGAGTGATGAATACTGCACTATATGTCTTATTTGAATACATTCCGCTATCAAACAACACTGATCGCTCTTCCTGCCTAAAGAGCTTTGTGAAAGACATTACAGATAAAGACTATTAAGGTTTGACAACTTTGGTCACAGTCAACTTTTTATTTCGAATGCCTTCTGAAGTTATAACATTTAATGGTGCAGCAGATGTATAATTTAGACTGACTCAGTGACCTCCTATCACAATGAATATATAACTCAAGTCTCCCATTGTTTGCCAATAATAAAAGGAAGAATACAACCAAAACATAGCTAATAAATCATAGGTTTATTTTTAAATATTCCAATCTCATCAAAGACCTATATGTCCAATTTCCGGGGGAAGAAAATCCATCCCAGTGGCTGTAGAGTTTATCCTACTTCCAGAAAATGGAAAAAAAAAAAAAAAAAATCCCAGTGGATGTGCCTTTGTTCTACAAGAGTTCTCTTAAAAAAATTCTCCAAAAACACAAATTACATTTTGGGGATGGAGGTGGGAGCTGGCTAGATGTATATTCAGGTCAGCAAGGTTATCTATCATAGTGCTTTACATTGCATATATACAGGCGGAACTTTGGGGGAAATAGTTTTTATACTGAATCATTCTGGTTAGAATTACTAGTATTTATGATAAATTGGATGAATTTGGACCTTTACGGATGGTATACAAACTTTAAAAAAAAGTATCCTAAGAAAAATCTGGTAAATGTGCTCTTTGTTGAAGAGACAAGGGTGACTTTTGATGCTCATTAAAAATTCTAAATAAACTCAAAATGGATTAAAGACCTAAATGTAAGGCCAGACACTATCAAACTCTTAGAGTAAAACATAGGCAGAACACTCTATGACATAAATCACAGCAAGATCCTTTTTGACCCACCTCCTAGGGAAATGGAAATAAAAACAAAAATAAACAAATGGGACCTAATGAAACTTCAAAGCTTTTGCACAGCAAAGGAAACCAAAAACACGATGAAAAGACAACCCTCAGAATGGGAGAAAATATTTGCAAATGAAGCAAGTGACAAAGGACTAATCTCCAAAATTTACAAGCAGCTCAATATCAAAAAAACAAACAACCCAATTCAAAAATGGGCAGAGGACCTAAAGAGACATTTCTCCAGAGAAGATATAGAGATTGCCAACAAACAGATGAAAGAAACATCACTAGTGTTAAAAGCTCAACATCACTAATCATTAGAGAAATGCAAATCAAAACTACTATGAGATATCATCTCACACCGGCCAGAATGGCCATCATCAAGAAATCTACAAACAATAAGTGCTGGAGAGGGTGTGAAGAAAAGGGAACCCTCTTGCACTGTTGGTGGGAATGTAAATTGATACAGCCACTATGGAGAACAGTATGGAGGTTCCTTAAAAAACTATACCATACCACCCAGCAATCCCACTACTGGGCATATACCACAGCAAAAACATAATTCAAAAAGAGTCATGTAGCACAATGTTCATTGCAGCTCTATTTGCATTAGCTAGGACATGGAAGCAACCTAAGTGTCCATCAACAGATGAATGGATAAAGAAGATGTGGCACATATATACAATGGAATATTACTCAACCATAAAAAGAAACAAAATTGAATTATTTGTAGTGAGGTGGATGGACCTAGAGTCTGTCATATGGAGTGAAGTAAGTCAGAAAGAGAAAAAAAAATACCATATGCTAACACATATATATGGAATCTAAAAAAAAAAAAAAAAGGAGGTTCTGAAGAACCTAGGGGCAGGACAGGTATAAAAACGCAGATGTAGCGAATGAACTTGAGGACACAGGGAGTGGGAAGGGTAAACTGGGGTGAAGTGAGAGAGTGGCATGGACACATATACACTACCAAATGTAAAATAGATAGCTAGTGGGAAGCAGTCATATAGCACAGGGAGATCAGCTTGGTGCTTTGTGTCCACCTGGAGGGGTGGGATAGGGAAGGTGGGAAGGAGATGCAAGAGGGAGGAGATATGGGGATATATGTATATGTATAGCTGATTCACTTTGTTATAAAGCAGAAACTAACACACCATTGTAAAGCAATTATACTCCAATAATGATGTTAAAAAAAATGGTGCATCAGGCTAGAACTGTAAACTGGAAATAAACTTAAAAAAAAAAAAAGAGAATTCTAATCTCCATCAAATCTTATCAGCAATAAAAAATTGCATTTTTTTAAAGCCCTACACCTCACTAAGTAATTTTCTCTAAATTTTTACTATTATCTTAAAAGTTTAAAAATTTAAGTTTAAACATTTAAAGAACCATGTATATTTTAGTATTGATTATACCTTTAATATTTATTAAAATGGATATCCTTCTTTTGTGTGATAAATGTACTAACAGAGTTCCACATTAAAAACAATTCTTGGGCTTCCCTGGTGGCACAGTGGTTGAGAGTCCGCCTGCCGATGCAGGGGACACGGGTTCGTGCCCCGGTCCGGGAAGATCCCACATGCCGCGGAGCGGCTGGGCCCGTGAGCCATGGCCGCTGAGCCTGCGCGTCCGGAGCCTGTGCTCCACAATGGGGGAGGCCACAACAGTGAGAGGCCCGCGTACAGCAAAAAAAAAAAAAAAAACAATTCTTAAATATGACCTAAAATTAGAGTATTCTATCATAGCTTCCATTAGAATAATTACTGTCTACTTAATCTATTTTATAAATTCTGATTTTATATATTGAATTTGAAATCAATGAGCTATGTGTTGTCATTTTTGTGGTATTGAACATATGGAAGAACAAGGGAGTAGGTTTTAGTTAGTGTCAACACTAGAAAATTTTACACCATTGCTTTGAAAAGACTAATAAAATGCTTTTTACGTGAATAAGATAAATCTAAAACATCTAAAGGTACTGATTTTTAAAATTACTAATGTGTGTCGTGAACTTGTGGGAAATAATTGTTTAATATACCCGGTAAATACTTGTGATTATAAAGCTGAATTACTACCATGACAGTTAAGTTCTAATTACGTGATCCTTGATTACCTACGGTACATCTTGCCTGCACATTCACTGACAGAATGAACAGAAGCTTTTTAGTTACTTGATGTATTGATATATCTCTCCATTTTCTTTCACTGTTTCCATTTATTCTTCTATGAATGAATGCCCTTTCAAATCCAATTAATCTCATCGATGGGAAACTAAGGGCTCACTGTTTTCAGTAGACTTACCTTTTGTATTAGCTCCAGATAAAGAAGTTTTCTCTTGTCATAGTTGTAAATTTGAAGTAGGAGTCCAGAAATAAAATCTGGGCAAAAGCCCTATTTCTATTTGAATTTCATCTTCACAGAATGGCTCACTTTATTTACTGAAAAATTTTGAAGATATAAAATATAATTTTTCCAGCCACCCCTATACCTATATTTTTTAGTATGGTTCACTGAGGATTAAGAGAAGGGTAAACTAGTCATGTGAAAAAGTCCCACACAGTTACATCAACCAAGTATATTTTCTACCTAATCTATTTTGTTCACAGTAAGCTCAGTCATCACAAAGGGTAATCACTGCTAGTAAATGTCTTATGTTAATAATGATAAAAGAAAATTAACGAAGCTCAATAAAAATGCCAATAGATATAAATAATACAAATAAAGAACCAGCATTATATATTTTAAGTATTCAAACATTATTAAGTACTGAAAGCTAAAGCTTTGATATTTTCCTTTCTTCTGGATTATAAAAATATTTTATAATATTTTATAATATATAATATAATAAACCATATTTGGCTGTAAGTAGTTGTGTTTTGGGCTCTACTGTTTTTGTTGATATTTTGAAAAAGTTCAACATAAGTTTTGCACAACAGTCTCCATACTAGATGGTGGATCATGTTTCACTACAATCTTTAAAAATATCTGATGTTGTTCTCTATAACCCAATGCATAACAGATAAGAAAAACATCACAATAAGTGACTCTAGAAATGTTAGGAAAACTTCTCTTAGGTAAGTCAGGACTAACTTGGATATATTAATAAAGGTCTTAAGAATCAATATGTGTCCTTGCTGAACCTTTAGACCTAAAGGTTCCTTGTGGAACCTTAAATTTGAACCATCAGCTTGACTTACTGTCCCATAGGACTAGACTGCGGTCCTGGAAAGCAATTGTATAGAACGCATATAAAATTATAGCACTCTGACTCCCTCAAGACAGGCCTTAGAACTGTGTCGTCTTTTTATTGACAAATAGTAGTCTGCAAATGTAGTGAAATGTAAAAACTATAAATTGCTAATACCTACTTTCAGGTGTGATAAGCTTTTTATCCCCAGCTGCCTCATCAGTAAAGCAGGGTAAAAAATATCTACTACTATAGGGTTACCGTAAGCACTGCATACATACACACACACACACACACACACACACACACACACACACACACACACACACGTATGCTGAATACATACATACACACACACGTATGCTGAACACGCATATATTCATTCATTCACTTATGTATTCATATGTGAATGGCTGAACGTATGGGATATGTAGGATTAATGGGCTTGTATCATTCCCAGATATTCCTCCTTACTTTTCATAAATTGGATTATTAAATTCAGTTTTTGGTTTGTCAATCATTTTAATCAATAAAAACGGAGTATTAGCTCATACCTAACAGTAATCAACATATTCAACATTTTTAAGATGATGTGCCCTAACATTAAAGAAATTAAATTTGCTAAAAATAATTTAAATCTATACATAATCAAAAACTAAACATTTAGTGGATTAATAGCCATATTTTCATCATGTACAATAGGATCTTAGTCTAAAAGAATGAGTTGAAGAGAGGGAAGAGAATTTTAGTTTCATTGTAGCCCACACATGATTTAATTTGTTCTAGCACAAATAGTTTTACAATAGTGACCTGAAATCAGAAAGAACACCCACTGTGTCCTATTTGCTTTGTGGCAAAATATGTTTATAACACAGTAAGATTCACTCTGATGTGACTGCAACTTAGCAAAATATAAGATTATACCTAGACTGTAGATAAATAAAACATTTGAAGAATGACATATATGAGAAAAGTGAGGAGACTAATAAGAATGTACAAAAATGGTTTTGGTGCACTAGGAGAAACAAGCCAATGTCATTTCCAAAGAAAACGGAATGTAAATAAGAAGGGGTAGAAATTATGTGACAAGTAATGATGACTATGTGAACAACAAAAATCTCCTGGTATGACTAACTCTTTTTTTTCATTGCCTTTGATTTTTGTTTGTTTGTTTTGCATCAACAGTGGGTAAAAAGAATATAACAACAACAACAAAAAAATGTTTCCTAATACAGAACATTTTTGCCAGAATAAATATGTTACAAAAGGAGGTTTGGAGGACACAAAACGCTGAGCTTGAAGAGTGCAAACTGAAGTGCTCCCTCAGAGGGATCTGAACTTGATCTATAAATATCTTCAAGGTAACCGTGTGACTAAAGGAAGGACATCATTCATAATGTCAAAAGATAGAAGGACACAGAACAATGGCCTACAGCTATAGAGGAAGAAGAAAAAAAAGAGTTTTTTCTGGTTGTTTTTAAAAAGTTCTTAGGACTGAGGTTAACTGGTCTGAATCTCTAGCAGACAAGCACACAGTGATGATTGCAGTTCATAGCCAAGGACAGTTTGTTAAAGGGATTAGCACCAATGGCGAAGTTGGCAAGTTGGGATAAGGATCATCCTTAGCATTACAGAGTTAATTAAGAGAAATAATGCAAATTCTAGTGAAACCCAGCAAATATACTTTCATGGACTCATCCCTTCCAGCCATGAGCTAAGCTTATAAGGGGTAAAGTTTCTAAGAACCATACTTTAAGCAGCCAAAATACCCCTCTTGTATGTAAATAGACTTAAATCCAGACCCTGGGTCATTTTACATTGTTTCTAGTCAAAGCCACTTCTCTGTTTTAAAAATAGCTGATTTTTCCTTTCTATAAAAGGAATACATGTTTATTACAAACATTCAGAGAAATAAAGTTTATTCTTAGTTCAACCATACAATGACAGCTACTGTAAGCATCCAGGTTTATATTCACCTATATTTTTACTAAGACAAACACACTTTTACTTTTTTTTTTAAATGACATCATGCTGAACATCCAATTTTAACCTAATATTCTTTCACTTAATATATCAAGGGCATAGTTCTATATCAAGAAATGTAATAAATTTGGATCAGAATAAGACTAGGCTACATTAAAAGTAGAGTAAGAATGAGAGAAACTAGCCCTTCTATTTTCCTCACAGCTGCAAACCTTGGTTCTGGGTAAACTGTGAGGGAGAGTGGAGAATGCATTTTAAAAGATGTTGTTAAATCCTTCCACTGAGGTAATAACATGGTATATTCATTTATTCATTCAGGAAACACGTACTGAGTGGCAACCAGGTGTTGGCCCTGAGTTAGTAGCTAAGCAGCACCAACATGGTGACAGGTCCTGCTATCAAGGATTTCTCCCTGAATCCTCACCCTGCTACGGATAGCAGGGAACATCTTTGATTTATTTTAACACTAACTCCTAGCAGAGTCTTGGAATGCTGCTAAGTGAACTGAACTGAAGAGAGCCATGCAAGTAAACAATCATTTGAAATTCAGGGTGTGAAATATGGCAGTGGGGGCCAACTCGAAGTACAGCATAGATACAGAAGGTCTGGGGAGTAGACATAAAAGAACTTTCTTTCTCAAAGTTGGAGAGAAATTTGAATTGTTATTTCCCAAATCATAAGGAGATTAGATGTGGCACTTCACATATTCACAAATAAATTTGCAAATTTAAAGTTTAGCTTTGAGGCATACCTTGGATAATATCAGGTCACTAAAAATTTTTGAACACGTTATTTCAATAAAACCACAATATCTGTATATCTTACCAATGACCCCTTCTCAAGAAATTTGGTAACAGTGAATGTATGTAAGTCTGAGGAAATAGGAAGAATAATTTTCCATTCAGTTCATATCTGTGTCTATAATAGCTCACAAAGTCCTATTACTACCATTCTTATTCAAAGGAGCAAAATTTGAGTTTATTTTTTTATTCAATAAGAAAACAACTTAAAATGTATTTAGCATCTAAGTGTAAGGAACAATAAAAAAATATATTTATATATTAGCTCAATTACTTAGTACATCAATGCTATAAAGTAAGCATCACTATCTAAGTTTTAAAAAAATAGGAAACTGACACACAAATTAGGTTAAATAAATTGATCAATATCCAAAGCTAACAAATGGCAGAGGTGAGACCAAAACTCAAGGAAAATGTTTTTATTCCACTATGCTCCAAGGACCTATTCAAACTCTTCAGTATTTATGGTGATCTATCAACAATATAGGTAGAATTGTAAGTCCACAAATGATATGCATCATATCTCATATTAACAGAATCTTTTTAATGCTTACTATATTGCTACTCAAATACTAGTTTAACATGAATACACAAGGGTTTGATATATGTTGCTTCAATTTTTATCATAATCAAAGCAGATCCAAAAGGCTTTCATTTCAATATCATATATTTCAAAACCAAGATACCCCAAAACACATTAAGTGTTTATTGCCAAAAGCATTGGCAACACTGAAGGAGGCTTTAAAAGAAAAGCTCTGCAAGAACATGGGACATTGCCTTTTAAAGACTTCTGAGACTCACTAGGGTTTGTGTCTCATCATTCTCTCTGATGTGGTTTCATAGAGTATCAAAACAAGGCAAGTGGAATGACAAGCCAATCTAGTCAATGAGCAGATTTCTAATGTTGTTGATTTTGACTGTTCACAATGATACTTAACTATATTCAATTCAGTATTCTCAAATGGTTTCCAGGAAAATGCTTCAAATGGCAAGATTTTTGTGTTGGTTGTGTTCTTAATGATATTGATGATACAACTTTTTCTTCTGTGTAAAATTTCTTTTACATTTAAGCAAAAGTTGGTTTATTTAAACAAATTCTTTCTGCTTATGTGTCATAGTATAAGGAAATACTAGCAAATAAAGTAGATAATATTTATTATCTAAATGATTATATTTAGGTAAAACTTAGTTGCATAGAACTCTCAAGTCAAATGGGAATATTATGCCATTTCCCAGTCTAAAATATCCAATGTACATAACAAGCTAACAGGACCAAGAGAATATGAGACAAGAAGGCTGCATAAAGCTGCTTCTGGGAATTTGTTACAATACTATGTCTGAGATATGGGATAATTTACCTGAGGCAAGTAGAGCATGGGTAAGTGCAAAACAATAGTTAATCACCTGCAATTTTTACTGTAAATATGATAAAAACTTGATGTCCTTAAATGAAATTCCTTTTCATGAAAGCTGTTAGATCACTTATGATTTTTTCTATCTGTGATGTTTAGTAAAATCAGAGGAATTAATGTCTTATTAAAGGCAAGTCAAATGAAGACTTCTTAAGTACCAGCGTGCAGCAGGAAGAAAAATGCAGACTTACAGAAGAAAGGACCAAAGAATGTAGTAGGAAAACTCCAATTTTTCATCAATCTTTACAGAAAATCAAAGAAGGAAAGATTCTGTATAGAGGAAAGTATAGTTGGAGGAGATGAAGAGATAGAGGAGAAATTCCTAGACTGGGTTCTGTCCTTCTCAGCTGTTGGGCCCCTCTTACTGTTAACAGTCTCTGACCCACTCCTGTCCTAGGTGAACACGGGACTGAAGACAGGGGAGAAAGTAAGAAGGTTGCATTGTCTACAGAGGTTAGAAACTAAAAATGATAAATTTAGAATGAGGAAGAAATGGTGAATACCATTTACTTTAAGTAGTTATTTACTAAATAGCACCCCACTGGCCTATAGGAGTTCACACAGCTCCCAATATGCTTCAGTTACTCCCAGGGCATAGATTGTGCACACCAGGAAAATATGGCTCAGTGCTCTCAGGAAGATACCTAATTTAACACTAGAAAGTAAATTCTGTACTGTGAAAATCTTATATAGTATAAATCATATAAAGAACAGTCTTGGTGCCAGAGGAATATTAAAATTCTATTGTTCTTATTAATCTGTGAAATGAAAAGATGCTTAAGCAGGTAATTGCCATCTGAAATGGAAGACAAAACAACATATATTTTAATCAACACACTTATTAAATGTCAATTATAATTTTCATCAACTAAATTACATCAGACTGACTTGAAATAGCAAGCTAGCCAAATGTTAGTTAAAAGAATAAATGTTAACCATTAGTTTAATTTTATTGCCTTTGGAGTTTTCAAAATTTTATATTTATGAAATACTAAGCTATTAATCTTTATTTTTATCAGGTTTTTTAAATTAACTAACCCTCACATAAAAAAAAAATACTCCTGTAAAAATTATATTAATTAACATGTAATAAAGAATAATGAAAACCTTCCTTATTTTTCAAGCATTTTATCTATTTCATAAACTAATCTAGAGATCAGAGAATAATGCCTGTATGCTAATATGAACAGTTTGTATGCTGCAGTACTGGATTCATGTAAACACCCCCTGGATTTATTTATAGTAGTTGAGATCCTGAGTTTCCATCAATTGTAATGCTATAATTCTTATTACCTGATATTAAGTGTCCCACTCTATTCATTAATGTGCCAAGTATTAAAAATACCATTTAAACATTGGTTCCGTTCAAGTTTGCCCATATTTAAGTGAGATAAAGTATACTTTGTTTTTATATGCTCTTAAATTAGAAGTCTCTCC
The DNA here is from genome assembly GCF_951394435.1 of Stenella coeruleoalba. Taxonomy (NCBI): domain Eukaryota; kingdom Metazoa; phylum Chordata; class Mammalia; order Artiodactyla; family Delphinidae; genus Stenella; species Stenella coeruleoalba. The sequence continues at coordinate 38,689,687 of NC_137164.1, read as the reverse complement.
TTTTGTAAATGTAATATTAAATTAGAGTGCTAGTCAAATAAGTATTTTCCCTGGTAAAAATTGGAGGAGTGGGCTTCCCTGGTGGCACAGTGGTTGAGAGTCCACCTGCCGATGCAGGGGACACAGGTTCGTGCCCTGGTCCGGGAAGATCCCACATGCTGCGGAGCGGCTGGGCCTGTGAGCCATGGCCACTGAGCCTGCACGTCCGGAGCCTGTGCTCCGCAACAGGAGAGGCCACAACAGTGAGAGGCCCACGTACCGCAAAAAACAAAAAACATAAAAACAACAACAACAAAAAAGTTGAAGGAGTGTTAGACTTTCACAACTGGATCTGTATTTCAATGATGTTAACTGACCTTTGGTTTGGATAATTCTGTTTGAAACCAATAGAGCAGATAGATAGATATTATCCATGGTCAAGAGGCAATAATTAATTTTCTAAGACCTAAGAGTAAAATACAATAATGTTGATAAAGTTGGTTCCAATGCCAATTTAATTTAAAGTGTATATGAAAAGTAGAAATATATAAAATACAAATTATCAATATAGTCTGTGAAAGTGGTTGGAAATTTCAAGAAGTGTATCAAGATCTATAAGGAAGCCAATTTGATACTAGGTGACACTGGTTCATTTTTATGACTTGTCTTCACACAAATCTCTCCAACTCTCTTTAAATTGACAGACAAATATATGGGGCATTTGAACATCTATAAGCATTCTGGATTTTATACAGAAAATTCAACATATCAGGTAATTTTTTTTCTTATTCTCAGCAGAATTTCAGTATTTAGTAGGTAAATTCGAATGAATTGTCTTTAAACTTAATCTAAGAGGCTGTGCATTTCTTGGATTGACATTGCACGTCACATATTCATTTGTTTATATTCTGCCTTCCCTGACTCTAAAGTAAGGACTCTAAAGTGGAGAATTTCTCTGTTTTGTTCACTGCTGCATCATTAGTAGAAGTCAATGTGAAGCACATAATGAGTGATCGATGCTTGCTGACTAGATAAAAGTATGAAACAGGCCAAGAAAATTGAAATATAGTAGTAAAAATTGTCATCATTTAAAAAGAATTCCCATGAACTTCTTAGAATATGTGTAGGTTTAAAATGGCATGCATATAAACTGAAAATAATGTTCATTTTTACTACACTTGTAAGCTATTTTTCAATGCCAAACTATAATGTATTCATTCATTCATTCGTAAAAAAAAAAAAATTGTGAAAGTCTCCATGATATGCCATAACACTGAGTCTTTGAATCATATTGAAAAGGAGAATGATGTATAAAAATAATTTAATAGTAATGTAAACATGCTATAATAGAGTGTGAAAAAATGTGCTAGGAGAGCCCAAAGAAGAAAATATCTAACGGCCTAGAAATCAGAACAGGCTGCATTGAAAATGAAGTTTGACTTAACACTGGAAGATAATCAGTGTGGAAATCACAAGTGGAGATGGTCATTCCAGGGAAAGGATGAAAGTGTAAAGGATTCATTACATGGCTTGGGAGAACTGCTCAATTTTTTCTGTAAGTCGTGTTGCAGGATATTTGGGGGGAAATGATAGAAATTAAGTCTGGAAAAGTAGCTGGTAAAATTAATCATTATTTGCAATTGAAGAATTAAGTAAAGCTAAATTATTTTGTCTGTCTATAGATAAGCAACTCTGTCAATATCTAGCTCCTTTTAATGGAAATACATTTGGAAAACGATAAACAGAATATATGTTTATCTTAAATGCCATGTCCATAGTGGGTATTAGTACATTACCTAAAGCACATAAATCAGTTATTAAATGGAAACTACCAGGCTTTTATCAAAGCTAGTGATTCAATATAAAACTCTTATCATAATATTTGCATTGGTAGTATGCTAATTGCTTTCTTATCACATGAGCCGACCTAGTGCATGAAAGTCATTAGTATTTTAAAGCAGTAATAATACTATAAAATGTATTAATAACTTTCCTAAGATTAACTCATTTCATGTTCACTGACATGCTAAGGCTTTAATATTATATGTAGCAACGTATTTTCACATAATATTCATTAAAATTGAATTCATTAGGACAAAAATGGAGAACAAATACACTACATATTGTCTGAGAATAATAAAATGTTGTCTTTAATAGTGGACTACAAAATGTTTCTGTTTTAATCATCTTTAGATATTCACAAAAAACTGAACAGCTAAGGAGAGAAATCCTGTATTAGTACCCCAAGTTGAAGGCAGATCTGGGCTTGGAGATTATAATGGGAAACAAGGTCTGGGGAGAGGAAATGGTTTTCTCTAGTGCTCTAACATTTAGTATTATCTTGGGAGCCTAGATGTCAGTGATTCTCTCTCAGTCTTTATTCTGATGGTTCACAGGTATTTAGCAGTGTTAGGATGTGAGCAAAGCAAGGGCATTATTTTTCAAAATAATTTGATACATAAAAGATCATTGCTTAGTAACCATAAGACTAAATCTCATTTTGCTAGAATTTCTTATGTTTGCTTTATGGTTTTGTATTCTTTTAATTTAAATTAAACATTGAAAGGGTCACTATAATCTCTGTAGTTTTAGAAATTGCTAAAGGTTTTAATCTATCTTTGTTGTCAAGAATAACTCCAGGGCTTCCCTGGTGGCACAGTGGTTGGGAGTCCGCCTGCCGATGCAGGGGACGCGGGTTCGTGCCCCGGTCCAGGAAAATCCCACATGCCGCGGAGCGGCTGGGCCCGTGAGCCATGGCCGCTGAGCCTGCGCGTCCGGAGCCTGTGCTCCGCAATGGGAGAGGCCACAACAGTGAGAAGCCCGCGTACCGCAAAAAAAAAAAAAAAAAAAAGAAGAAGAATAACTCCAGTTTTTCCATTGTTCAATTCTACTTCTATGTCCTGAACTCCTTCTGAACACAGTTTGGTATTTTAATTTACTTTCTGAAGTCATTTTTTCCATATTGAGTTGACTTTGGAAGTTTAGACTGTGCCTTAATCTCAATTAAAATGTCATAATTGTTAACATAAAGATAACACAGGCCTAAGCTTCATCTCTTTAAATTGCTTAAACTTACATATAACATATGATTGCAATTTTTTTTAAGTCAAAGAAAAATTGAGAGAAATTTTCATGAGCAATTTCTATTCAGTAGTGTGCTTTACTTTTCTTATGGATTTCTTCAAAATGAACATTTTTTCAGAAACCACATATTTTACAAATTACAAAAATAATAAATTATTTTTATTTAATAATAATTATTATTTTCACATAATAAAAACATTTTCCTGCCAAGTTCAGGTGAGAGTAGAAAATAGGTGATTCTTTGGTTTACATAAAGGACTTGTGATCAAATGGGTCAGCTCCCTATTCCCACTTTGCTCCATGGTGAAAAAGCTGGAATCTAGACTGCAGATATCACTCTATGCATAATTCCTACATTCTCATCTTGTTGAAAACAAAGGTAAAAACACAAAGGCATCTTCTAAATTTTCAAGTTATACTTTGAAAAGAAAAAGAAAAAAATAATATATAAGAGTGAGATTTTCATATAAACCAGAAAACTTAGTGGCTGAAAGGATGTTTAATAAACTTAGCTCCTCAAGAAAATATAATCAAATCACAATGAAATAGTTTACATGCCAACAGAATGGCTAAAATGAAAAAGACAGAAAACACCAACTATTGGAGAGGATGTGGCATGCCCAAAAGTCTATGTTCTGTGGGCGGGAGTGTAAATTGGCATAACAACTTTGGAATATTGCTTAGCTTGACAGCATGTGCTAAAACTGAAAAAATTATGTGTCTTCTTCCCCATAATTCTACTCGTATGTATGTACTTAAAATAACACCATACATATGTGCACCAAAAGACATGTACTAAAAGGGAACTGGAAGGAGGCCCTAAATGGAATTCTAGACATAGGTAATGTTCTGTTTCTTGATCTGGGTGCTGCTTATATGGTTGTTTTTGGTTTGTGAAAGTACAGTTAGAGTATGTGTACTTTTATTTAACTCTATTATACTTCAACAAAAAAGTTTATTTAAAATAAGCATCTTGGCTACTCTTTGACCTCAGAGGCAAATCATTTTATTTGAAAAAATTGGGCATTCACACCACGCAGCATATACATTTAGTCACTAGTAATGGAAGGAATGCTAAATAACTGTTGCATAGTTTATTTGAATCAGTAAACAGTTCTTGGGCAAAATGACAGAGACTGGTTTATATTTACAAAACAATTTCCCTTTTCTCCTGGGCATACATCAAGAAAATATTTCCCATTCTCTCTCTCTTTTTTTTTATAAATTTATTTATTTTATTTATTTGTTTTTGGCTGTCTGGGTCTTCATTGATGCATGTGGGCTTTCTCTAGGTGCGTCAAGCAGGGGCTACTCTTCGTTGTGGTGCACAGACTTCTCATTGCGGTGGCTTCTCTTGTTGCAGAGCACGGGCTCTAGGCACACGGGCTTCAGTAGCTGTGGCACGCAGGCTCAGTAGTTGTGGCTCATGGGCTCTAGAGCACAGGCTCAGTAGTTGTGGCACACAGGCTTAGTTGCTCCATGGCATGTGAGATCTTCACGGATTAGGGCTCAAACCCATGTCCCTTGCATTGGCAGGTGGATTCTTAACCACTGCACCACCAGGGAAGTCCTTCCCATTCTCTCTTGTTGGTGGATAGCAAGTATGTGACTGATGTGACCAGTGTGTGCAGGAGTGTCATTTACCACCTGCAGACCCAATTCATAAATGCCCCACACAAAGCTCCTCCATCTCTCTCTCTCCTTGTCTGGCAGATTCAAAGGATCAAGAGAGGAGTCTAAGACCTAGCAAATTGTGTAACAACAAAGAACCTCACCTCTGACCTACTCTGGACAGTGATACAAGAAGAAAAAAATGGTATTGTGCTTAGTCATTGAGATTTGGGGTTGTTATAGCAGCAAGCATACCCTAATACTAGCCCTGAAATCAACCCAATAGGCAAAGGTAGCTATGAACAGTGAATGAATGTGAGAAAGGATAACTCTTCCCAATGTTGGAAAATGTGGTCAACTACACCCCCATTATGTTTATAATCTGGACAGTCTGATCCTAAACAAAGTAAGGGGATCAGGATAAAATCCAAAATCATGGAGAAATATTTGTGTAGAAATTCTGTACAAAGGCTGTGACTCAGCATAGGATGCAACAATAATCCCCTCCTGAATTTTCAGTATGTAGTTTGTCATCATCCTTAGGAAGATCCCTATTGCTCATTCCTGGCCCAGCCTTGTATCTTCAAAATAGGAATTGCTTTGCTTCATTTCCCATAGTTCATCTGAGCTTTATTTGACATAGCCACTTCGTATCTGTGTAAACTTGGGATGAAATTTAATGTATAGTGTAGGCATTACTTATCTCACCTATGAAATGTGGTTAATAATAGTATATTTGTTTAGCTGATTAAAAAAATAAATACACATAAAGTATGCTGCTTCTCATGAAGTGAACAGTCAATAAATGGTGGCTACCACAGCTGTTCTGAATGCTGTTTTTATTATTATTGGGAGATTCTTGTTAGGGTTATTCTTTAAAATAAGGGCTTGTTGTTCATGATATTGTTCATACAATGTATTCATGGTATTAGGCCTCAGGGCATTTTATAAATTATGCAAAGTTTTGTATGTACATCTCTTTTATTTTCTCACTGTATCCTCTGAAATTGTCCATGACTTTTGTGAGGTTCAAATTTATTTTATGTTCCTAAAATAGCTGCCACAGCTCTATGTATTAGAGAAATAAATAAAGGATTAGAAGAAATTATTTTCAACATTTAATTCCACAACTCATTATACTCTGTAAGTACGTTTATACTTTATCCTTAATTTCTCAAGTGTACATTTGTTGAACAAATTAAAATTTGCCTTAGACTAAACATGTATCACACATGATAAAATGCTTAGTCATATTAAGAGAAAAAACAATAAGTCTTCTTAAACATGTGATGTAATTGAGGTGTAGTTCTTTACATTGGATGGAAGACGGAAACTAATTTCTCTCAGCATGACGCGAGCTCCTCCATCAAACAGCTGGTATAATTATGCACTGCTGTGTGCTGGAAGCAGGCCAGCTTAAGCCAGTGCAGCAGCAATTGGGTAAATTTTGCAGTTTAATCATAAAAGAACGTCTCAGAATTTCCCTTATGCATTTATTTTTTTGATCCAGGAAGCATGTATGCCAACGTTGATGTCACTGCCACTTTATAGGGGAAACTGCCTAAACCATTGCCAAAATAAATTAGATCATTGCTTAATTTATTGTCTACTTGTTCTGTTTGATGTCTGGAAATCCTTTTTAGATTTTGACTGCAGACTTCAAGAGTTAAACCAGTTTCTGTAATGAATCTTATAAAACTATTAATAAAAATATTTTAAAGAAACTATGTAATTCTACAATGGACATCATGTTTTTGGATTCTTTGCAATATGATTTATGCAGAACAGATATCATTAGCTCCACCTTATAGATGAGAAAATAAGTTCAGAAAAGTGTGAAGTCAAATCTAGAGGCATATATGTAACAAATGAGAGGAATAGGGACTCTTGACAGACAGGGTCTTCTACAAGCTGGGTGATAAACCCTGTTGCATTTCTTCTTTCACTAAATACAAATGTTTGACAAATGTATCTAACAGAGCATTGTTTTCAGATTTTTTTTTGTAAGGAAACCCTCATATTCTTACTCTTATTTTCTGTGCTTATTCTTCTGCTTGTTCTCCTTGTCAGCATGTCTCCATGTGCCCAACACAGAATTTTACTCTTCTTGTTTCAAGATACAGTTTCATGGAAACATACAAATTTTGCATCATGTATATCAGCCACACACTCACAAGATTAACCACAAGCATAATTAGCTTTAAAATTACTCAACTTCCTTCAACCATGATAGTTCTATCTTTATCGAATTTTAATGTCTTTTATTTTAATCAAACAATATCTCTTCACAGGATATACACTAAGAAATGAGTTTTCCTAAATGAAATTGCTTTTTTATTACCATTCTACCATACACCCCATTTACATCTCTAGAACATTAAAACCACTCTTTGGATGTGACTTCACCAGCAAGTGAAGCGTGTTATCTTGTTAAAGCTCTGGCGGATGGATTGTTGTCTCTACGGGCACGGCAGACAAGCTGCATTAACAAGTCTGAATATCACCAATGTTTTCACAAATTATCCACCAAATTTTGTATTCTCAAATCAATGAAAATTTAAGAGACTGTGGTGGGTTTTTGTTTTTTCATTTTTCTGCCATGAAAGAAGGGGAGGAAAATTATTAGGACAACCACCTAAAAATTGAAGCAAAAATTTGTTTTTATTTTTAGAATAGAGATTTGCAAAGCAAGAGAAGTATTAAATAAACTCTTCCAACAGAATTGGTTTCTCTTAATAATTGTTAAAAGATACTTAAAAATATATGTAGAGTGTTTTAACCTCATTGGTTTATTTTGAAATTCCTAAATACAAGCACAGAGTTTCCAAATCTAATAAACTATTTTTACAATTATGATATTTAGAACAAAAATCATCAATAGGCTGATTCTTTTATATTTATATTTCATTACTTTATATTTTTATTAAATTAAATAGTCCTTTTGTTTTAATGAATTAAAAAGGAAAAGAGTAATTGGTGAATAATGAAAAAGACTACAAATAGCTAAGAAACAGAGTAAAAGCAGTGCATGTTTATGACACCTCAGTACTACAGTTTTTCTCTACTATAGTGTTTCTGGGTTTCTACATTATAAATTTCATTTTTTAATTTTTTAAATTTAATTTTATTTTTTTTATTGATTTTTAAAATTGTTTGTCTTCACTGTGTGACATGTGGGATCTAGTTCCCCACCAGGGATCTAACCTGTTCCCCCTCCACTGGAAGAGTGGAGTCTTTCTTTTTTTTTTAATCAGTTTTTGTTTTTTAATGTATTTTTTAAATTTATTTTTTATTTTTGGCTGCATTGGGTCTTCATTGTTGCACACGGGCTTTCTCTAGTTCCGGCCAGTAGGGGCTTCTCTTGTTGCACAGCATGGGCTCTAGGCACATGGGCTTCAGTAGTTGCAGCTCACGGCTCAGTAGTTGTGGCTCTTGGGCTCTAGAGCATAGGCTCAGTAGTTGTGGTGCACGGGCTGAGATGCTCTGTGGTATGTGGCATCTTCCCAGACCAGGGCTCGAACCCGTGTCCCCTGAATTGGCAGGTAGATTCTTAACCACTGTGCCACCAGAGAAGCCCAGAAGCATGGAATCTTAATCACTGGACCACCAGGGAAGTCCCCATTATAAATTTTAAAGTCATTTCTTTATATACTCTATGATTACACCTAGCTGCCAGGTTATGTATGTAAATAGGAAATTTGAATCCCATTATTCCAGAAGAATAATCTAGCTGGATTCTTAATCTAAACTGAATGTTAGACAAATGTATCTAGTATCAACATCACAACATGTATGCTTTCCAGCCACATAAAAGGATGGGGTAAGATTCTACCCCTTGCTTCTACAAGGTTTCTTGTCTAGTGCCAAAGCTTTCTGTGTCAAAACTGGCTGTTACATAAAGCAGTTGGCTTTGATTATCCTGTGAGGACCTTGCAATAGATGCATGAGAAAGTAAACAAATGAAGACTAGAGATTGCCACAAAGTTCCCTGGAGAATATTCAGAGTATATAAATGCACTCTTACAGAAGAATGGGAGAAAAGGGGGAATAAAATAGCATAGTCTGGTGTTTCAAAGAGAGGACACACATTCTTCCACTTTTATATAAAACCACAGAGCCTTCTAGACAAAGGTTACTGTTAGGTCAGGTATTTAATTTATTAGTTGGAGAAATGTTCAAAAATCATTCCCGCTTCTTGTTGATAAGGTCATGGATCAGCATTCTTTTCACTAAAAAAGGATATGATGGAATAAATCTGTGATGATGAACAAACAGATGATCTCTTTCAAAGAATAGGATAAAATATTAATATATGTAAAATAACTAATTCAAATAAATAAATTTTAGATTACAGACTAATGAGAACTATTCTAATTGCCTAAAAGAATAACCTCAATTTTATTTGTTGTTTTTTAGTCTTATCTGATCTAAATCATTTTGGCATGAGCTTTAGAGATATTATGCACATAAAATATTAATTTCTTAATAAATGATTAATTTGGTTTTCAATTGTTTGGACTCCCATATCACATAAGGGCATCTGTTCATCATAATATTACTTTTTGAGATATAACCACTGACAAAAATATATATATATATTAAATATACATATTTTACCTTCAAATTTAACCTTATTAACTTAGCCAAATGTGTAAACAGTAGTTCTTAATTCCAGGCATATCTACATGATATTTCCTTTTTCAGTTTACACAGCTGCGGAAATTAACACATTTCATCAGGGCAAGCCTAAATTACATGCCATAAGTACCAATTCAACCCCCTGACTGAATGCCAAAGGAAGAACAAAGCATGAGGTTAACCACACACATCAGAAAACTAAAACAGACAAGAAATATATTAAGTACCATGAAAGGTCAGAGTGACCAAGATATAATTCAGAAAATATTATCTTGGTTTTATCTTATCTTTCATAAAATAAGACAAAGCCACAAATGAGCACTTCAAAATGAACTCATTCATCCCTTGGTCAATGAACTGAAACATTTTTTAGTTGTCATTGACAATGGATCTTAACTGGTCAAAGAGGGTGTAGCTTTTTAAATTCTGACATAATCTTTTAAAAACTGTGACTTCTTTTTCTTTTCTTTTATTAATTTTTGTATACAGCAGGTTCTTATTAGTTATCCATTTTATACACATTGGTGTATATATGTCAATCCCAATCTCCCAGTTCATCACAGTACCACCCTCACACCCACTCGCACAGCTTTCCCCCCTTGGTGTCCATACGTTTGTTATCTACAGTTGTGTCTCAATTTCTGCCCTGCAAACCAGTTCATCTGTACCATTTTTCTACGTTCCACATATATGCATTAATATACGATATCTGTTTTTTCTCTTTCTGATTTACTTCACTCTGTATGACAGTCTCTAGATCCATCCACGTCTCTACAAATGACCCAATTTCGTTCCTTTTTATGGCTGAGTAACATTCCATTGTATATAGGTACCACAACTTCTTTATCCATTTGTCTGTCGATGGGCATTTAGGTTGTATCTATGACCTGATTATTGTAATTAGTGCTGCAATGAATACTGGGCTGTATGTGTCTTTTCTTTTTTTTTTTTTTTGCAGTACGCGGGCCTCTCACCATTGTGGTCTCTCCCACCATGGAGCAACAGGCTCTGGACGCGCAGGCTAGCGCCCATGGCCCATGGGCCCAGCCCTTCCGCGGCAGGTGGGATCCTCCCGGACCAGGGCACAAACCCGTGTCCCCCGCATTGGCAGGTGGACTCCCAACCACTGCGCAACCAGGGAAGCCCTGCATGTGTCTTTTTGAATTATGGTTTTCTCTGGGTATGTGTCCAGTAATGGGATTGCTGGATCATATGCTAATTCTATTTTTAGTCTTTTAAGGAACCTCCATACTGTTCTCCATAGTGGCTGTATCAATTTACATTCCTACCAACAGTGCAAGAGAGCTCCCTTTTCTCCACGCTCTCTCCAGCATTTGTTGTTTGTTGATTTTCTGATGATGCCCATTCTAACTGGTGTAAGGTGATACCTCATTGTAGTTTGGATTTGCATTTCTCTAATAATTAGTGATGTTCAACAGCTTTTCATGTGCTTCTTAGCCATCTGTATGTCTTCTTCGGAGAAATGTCTGTTTATGTCTTCTGCCCATTTTTGGATTGGGTTGTTTGTTTTTTTTCAATATTGAGCTGCATGAGCTGTTTATATATTTTGGAGATTAATCCTTTGTCCGTTGATTCGTTTGCAAATATTTTCTCCCATTCTGAGGGTTGTCTTTTCATCTTGTTTGTAGTTTCCTTTGCTTGGCAAAAGCTTTTAAATTTTAGGAGGTTCCATTTGTTTATTTGTTTTTATTTCCATTACTCTAGGAGGTGGATCAAAAAAGATCTTGCTGTGATTTATGTCAAAGTGTGTTCTTCCTATGTTTTCCTCTAACAGTTTTATAGTGTCCGGTCTTACACTTAGGTCTTTAATCCATTTTGAGTTTATTTTTCTGTATGGTGTTAGGGACTGTTCTAATTTCATTCTTTTACATGTAGCTGTCCAGTTTTCCCAGCACCACTTATTGAAGAGGCTGTCTTTTCTCCATTGTATATCCTTGTGTCCTTTGTCATAGATTGGTTGACCATAGGTGTGTGGGTTTATCTCTGGGCTTTCTATCCTGTTCCACTGATCTATATCTCTGTTTTTGTGCGAGTACTATATTGTCTTGATTACTGTAGCATTGTATTATAGTCTGAAGTCAGGGAGTCTGATTCTTCCAGCTCTGTTTGTTTCCCTCAAGAACGCTTTGGCTATTCAGGGTCTTTTTTGTCTCCATACAAATTTTAAGAATTTTTGTTCTAGTTCTGTAAAAAATGTCATAGGTTTGATTTGGGATTGCATTTGATAGGGATTGCATTGAATCTGTAGATTGCTTTAGGTAGTACAGTCATTTTCACAATATTGATTCTTCCAATCCAAGAATATGGTATATCTCTCCATTTGTGTGCATCATTTTGTTTTGTTTTGTTTTTTGTTTGTTTGTTTGTTTTACAGTACGTGGGCCTCTCACTGTTGTGGCCTCTCCCGTTGTGGAGCACAGGATCCGGACGTGCAGGCTCAGCGGCCATGGCTCATGGGCATGGCTCATGGGCCCAGCCACTCCGTGGCATGTGGGATCCTCCAGGACTGGGACACGAACCCGTGTCCCCTGCATCAGCAGGTGGACTCTCAACCACTGCACCACCAGGGAAGCCCCGTTTGCATCATTTTTAATTTCTTTCAGCAGTGTTTTATAGTGTTCTGCATACAGGTCTTTTGTCTCCCTAGGTAGGTTTATTCCTAGGTATTTTATTCTTTCTGTTGCAATGGTAAATGGGAGTGTTTCCTTAATTTCTCTTTCAGATTTTTCATCATTAGTGTATAAAAATGCAAGAGATTTCTGTGCATTAATTTTTTATACTGCAACTTTACCAAATTCGTTGATTAGCTCTAGTAGTTTTCTGGTGACATCTTTAGGATTCTCTATGTATAGTATCATGTCATCTAAAAACAGTGACAGTTTTACTTCTTCTTTTCCAATTTGGATTACTTTTATTTCTTTTTCTTCTCTGATTGCCGTGGCTAGGACTTCCAAACTATGTTGATAATGATGGTGAGAGCAGACATCCTTGCCTTGTTCCTGATCTTGGAGGAAATGTTTTCTGTTTTTCACCATTGAGAATGATGTTTTCTGTGGGTTTGTCATATATGGCTTTTATTATGTTGAGGTAGGTTCCCTCTATGCCTACTTTCTGGAGAGTTTTTATCATAAATGGGTGTTGCATTTTGTCAAAAGCTTTTTCTGCATCTATTGAGATGATCATATAGTTTTTATTCTTCAATTTGTTAATGTGGTGTATCACATTGATTGATTTGCGTGTATTGAAGAATCCTTGCATCCCTGGAATAAATCCCACTTCATCATGTTTTACGATCCTTTTAATGTGTTGTTGAATTCTGTTTGCTACTATTTTGTTGAGGATTTTTGCATTTATATTCATCAGTGACATTGGTCTGTAATTTTCTTTTTTTGTATTATCTTTGTCTGGTTTTGGTATCATGGTGATGGTGGCCTCAGAGAATGTGTTTGGGAGTGTTCCTTCCTCTGCAATTTTTTGGAAGAGTTTGAGAATAATGGGTGTTAGCTCTTCTCTAAATGTTCGATAGAATTCACCTGTGAAGCCATCTGGTCCTGGACTTTTGTTTGTTGGAAGATTTTTAATCACAGTTTCAATATCTTTACTTGTGATTGGTTTATTCATATTTTCTATTTCTTCCTGGTTCAGTCTTGGAAGGTTGTACTTTTCTAAGAATTTGTCCATTTCTTCCAGGTTGTCCATTTTATTGGCAAAGAGTTCCTTGTAGTAGTCTCTTAGGATGCTTTGTATTTCTGCGGTGTCTGTTGTAACTTCTCCTTTTTCATTTCTAATAATTTTATTGATTTGAACACTCTCCTTCTTGACGAGTCTGGCTAATGGTTTATCAATTTTGTTTATCTTATCATAGGATGAGCTTTTAGTATTATTGATCTTTGCTATTGTTTTCTTTGTTTCTATTTCATTTATTTCTGCTCCGATCTTTAGTATTTCTTTCCTTCTGCTAACTTTGGGTTTTGTTTGTTCTTCTTTCTCTAGTCCTTTAGTTGTAAGGTTAGATTGTTCATTTGAGATTTTTCTTGTTTATTGAGGTAGGCTTGTATAGCTATAAACTCCCCTCTCAGAACTGCTTTTGCTGCATCCCATAGGTTCTGGATAATCGTGTTTTCATTGTAATTTGTCTCTAGGTATTTTTTGATTTCCTCTTTGATTTCTTCCGGGATCTCTTGGTTATTTAGTAACATATTGTTTAGTCTCCATGTGTTTTTGCTCTTTACACTTTTTTTTCCATGTAATTGATTTCTAATCTCCTACTGTTTTGGTCAGAAAAGATTCTTGATATGATTTCAATTTTCTTAAGTTTACTGAGGCTTGATTTGTGACCCAAGGTGTGATCTATCTTGGAGAATATTCTGTGCACACTTGAGAAGAAAGTGTAATCTGCCATTTTGGGATGGCATGTCCTATAAATATCAATTAAATCTATCTGGTCTGTTGTGTCATTTAAAGCTCGTGTTTCCTTATTAATTTTCTGTTTGGATGATCTGTCCATTGGTGTAAATGAGGTGTTAAAGTCCACCACTATTATTCTGTTTCTGTTGATTTCCTCTTTTATAGCTGTTAGCAAATGCCTTATGTATTGAGGTGCTCCTATGTTGGGAGAATATATATTTTAAGTTGTTATATCTTCTTCTTGGATTGATCCCTTGATCATTATGTAGTGTCCTTCCTTTTCTCTTGTAACATTCTTTATTTTAAAGTCTATTTTATCTGATATTAATATTGCTACTCTAGCTTTCTTTTGATTTCCATTTGCATGGAATATCTTTTTCCATCCCCTCACTTTCAGTCTGTATATGTCCCTAGGTCGGAAGCGGGTATCTTGTAGACAGCATATATATGGGTCTTGCTTTTTTATACATTCAGCGAGCCTATGCCTCTTGGTTGGAGCATAATCCATTCACTTTTTAAGTAATTATTGATAAGTATGTTCCTATTACCATATTCTTAATTGTTTTAGGTTTGTTTTTCTAGGTTCTTTTCTTCTCCTGTGTTTCCCATTTATAGAAGTTCCTTTAGCATTTGTTGTAGAGCTGGTTTGGTGGTGCTGAATTCTGTTATGTTTTGCTAGTCTGTAAAGCTTTTGATTTCTCCATTGAACCTGAATGAGATCTTTACTGGGTAGAGTACTCTTGTTTGTAGGTTCTTCCCTTTCATCACTTTTAATATGTCATGACACTCCCTTCTGGCTTGTAGAGTTTCTGCTGAGAAATCAGCTGTTAACCTTATGGGAGTTCCCTTGTATGTTATTTGTTGTTTTTCCTTTGCTGCTTTCAATAATTTTTCTTTGTCTTTAATTTTTGCCTATTTGATTACTATGTGTTTCAGTGTGTTTCTCCTTGGGTTTATCCTGTATGGGACTCTCTGTGCTTCCTGGATTTGGGTGTTTATTTCCTTTCCCATGTTAGGGAAGTTTTCAACTATAATCTCTTCAAATATTTCCCCTGGTCCTTTCTCTCTCTCTTCTCCTTCTGGAACCCCTGTAATGTGAATGTTGTTGCATTTAATATTGTCCCAGATGTCTCTTAGGCTGTCTTCATTTCTTTTCATTCTTTTTTCTTTATTCTGTTCTGCAGCAGTGAATTCCACCATTCTGTCTTCCAGGTCACTTATCCGTTCTTCTGCCTCAGTTATTCTGCTATTGATTCCTTCTAGTGTAGTTTTCATTTCAGTTATTGTATTGTTCATCTCTATCTGTTTGTTATTTAATTCTTGTAGGTCTTTGTTAATCATTTCTTGCATCATCTCAATCTTTGCCTCCATTCTTTTTCCAAAGTCCTGGATCATCTTCACTATCATTATTCTGAATTGTTTTTCTGGAAGGTTGCCTATCTCCACTTCATTCAGTTGTTTTTCTGGGGTTTTTCTTGTTCCTTCATCTGGTACATAGCCTTCTGCCTTTTCAGCTTGTTTACCTTTCTGTGAATGTAGTTTTTTGTCCACAGGCTGCAGGATTGTAGTTCTTCTTTTTTCTGCTGTCTGCCCTCTGGTAGATAAGGCTATCTAAGAGGTTTGAGCAAGTGTCCTGATGGGAGCGACTGGTGTTGGTTAGAGCTGGCTGTAGCTCTGGTGGCAGAGCTCAGTAAAACTTTGATCTGCTTGACTACAGATAGGTAGGGCTGGGTTCCCTCCCTGTTGATTGTTTGGCCTAAGGTGACCCAACACTGGAGCCTCCCTGGGCTCTTTGTTGGGGTTAATGGCGGACTCTGGGAGGACTCATGCCAAGGAGTACTTCCCAGAATTTCTGCTCCCAGTGTCCTTGTCCTCATGGTGAGACACAGCCACCCCCCTTCTCTGCAGGAGACCCTCCAACGTTAGCATGTATGTTTGCTCCAGTCTCCTATGGGGTCACTGCTCCTTCCCATTGGTCCTGATGTACACACTACTTTGTGTGTGCCCTCGAAAAGTTGAGTCTCTGTTTCCCCCATGGCTGTTGAAGTCCTGCAATCAAATCTCACTAGCCTTTGAGGTCTGATTCTCTAGGAATTCCTTCTCCCATTGCTGGACCCCCAGGTTGGGAAGCCTGATGTGGGGCTCAGAGCCTTCACTCCAGTGGGTGGACTTCTGTGGTATAAGTGTTCTCCAGTTTGTGGTCACCACCCAGTAGTTATGGGATTTGATTTTATTGTGATTGTGCCCCTCCTACCATCTTATTGTGGCTTCTCCTTTGTCTTTGGAGGTAGTTTATCTTTTTTGGTGAGTTCCAGTGTCTTCCTCTAGATGATTGTTCAGCAGTTAGTTGTGATTCCATTGCTCTCACAAGAGGGAGTGAGAGAACATCCTTTTACCAAAAACTGTGACTTCTTCAAGGTTTTAAATTTCCATTGGTTTGAGTGAATTAGTTCTTATGTTGCTGTTAATCTAGTATCTACATACTCATAATAATTCAAACAAACTTATAAGACAAAGGAGGTTTTAAATGTTTATGGTGAATAGTGAAAAACTGTTAATATACCTAGTGCTGATTTTCATGTTTTGTCTTTTTTTTTTTTTTTTTGTAGTTTTGGAATGTAACTGAAAGTTTGGAAAACATTTATGGGTTTGTCACAACTTTATATAACATGACTTTGCATTATGATTCTTTTAGTTAAGTTTGTCTTCAGTTCTTGGCAGTATATATTATGTCAAATCTGATTTCACAATTTTTGAATTTTATTTTGTTTTGGGGGATTTGCATTTTTAATGGGTTCAGAACACTTAACATGAGATCTGCCCTCTTAAAGATCTTTAAAGTGCACAATATAGTTTAGTAAATGCCTAGAAAAAGCTGTAGAAAACATCCTTAAACAATGCTGTGTCTCTCATCACAGACATTTAGTCATCACCCTCCACATCTCATACCCACACATATGCAAAGGAGAAAAGTAAGTGTTCAGTGTTTTCACCTCATTTCTTGGAAATTATCCTAAATGTTACTTAATAAATTTCAAATTTCTTGCACAGTCTTTCTTTCTTGCTTAAGTTCCATTTTATAAGGCAATGCTTTGATTAAGTCAGCTTTAGAAATTATTTCCCTCCTCTGCAAATTCACCTGTTTATCTCTAATCCCTGCATAGTGCAAGGCTGATCCTATAATCTGTTAATATCTGATTTACCAAGAGCCAGTTGTGCCCCACAGAGACTAAGCCATTCTTGCTCTCCAGCACATTAAGAATTAATATTTATCCTTACTGGACATTTCAGCCTCCACAAGAAACTTTAACAAAAGCTGTGCAAATCCCTATCCAACATATACTAGGAGGATTAATAATAATTCCTTTTGATCAGAATTACTAGGTTGGTCAGCAATGGTTTCCATGGTAATCAGGTGGTAGACAGGGCTGAGACTGATTTCATCAGTTGTAAGACATCATTAGAACTATCCTACATGCTTAATTATAACTTACCAGGACTGACTTCTACACAGTGTAGCTCAGAGGCACAGGAAATGAAGTTATGGGTTTTAACTGTTAGAAAGTTTCCACAGGAAATAAATTATTTTGCTTTCTCTCAATAAGATATTTTTCTCCTCCTGCCAAAAATGTTATGCATTAGGAGATATTTTGAAAATAATTTTTATAAGAAATGGAGCCAGAGTGGTATAAACACAATAAGAATTTCACTGAAACTTTGCTGTGCTGATAGAAAAAATAATTTGTAATCCCAGACAGTTTGAATTTTAGAAAAGATTAGCATATTAGAAAGAATTGTAACACCTGTAAAAAATGAATAAAGAGGGCTTCCCTGGTGGTGCAGTGGTTGAGAGTCTGCCTGCCAATGCAGGGGACACGGGTTCGAGCCCTGGTTTGGGAAGATCCCACATGCCACGGAGCAACTGGACCCGTGAGCCACAATTACTGAGCTTGTGTGTTTGGAGCCTGTGCTCAGGAACAAGAGAGGCCGCGATAGTGAGAGGCCCACGCACCGTGATGAAGAGTGGCCCCCGCTTGCCACAACTAGAGAAAGCCCTCACACAGAAATGAAGACCCAACACAGTCATAAATCAATAAATCAATAAATCAATAAATCTAAATCATATGGGCTTCTAAGAAGACCTCTGCTTAAAAAATGAATAAAGAGAAACCTTAATTAAATAGAGTTGGGAAACCAGAAGGAGGTGCTCTCATACCCTGCAAAGATAGCAGAGGCAAACAAGAAGAAGAAAGACTCCTCTTCTTTCCTGACAGCAACCCAGCCAATGAAAAGCCATGGGCTCTATTTACTAGAGCTCTTCCAATTTCCTTTTTCACCTCTTATAGATGTGTTCTCCATTCCCAGCTATGCCGGGACTTGGATGTGGCTTGTCATGACTGCAGACAGCAAATTTCAACTCTCTTCTGATCCTGAATAAACCCATCTTCTCTGGAGAAATATCTGGCAGTCTATTTGTTTCAGGTCAACATACCCAAAACTAGTAGATATTAAAAGAGAAATGTGTGTGTGTTTGGGAGTGGGGGCAGGGCATGTAAGTATGTATTTCTGTGTTTGTTGCAGTTGAAAACACCTACATCTTTTTTTATTTTTGAAACAGGAAGTTGATTAGCAGAGTTTTATTCCAGCATACAGTTGGTAACCCTGGAAAAAGAGTAGCCAAATTTGATAAGCTTGCTAACTCTGCACTTAATTCTTATATTAAATGAAAAATCTACACTTGGAAATTTTAAAATAAGAAGACAGCTGGAAATTATGATATAAAATAAGTACTATGGATTTGTAAGTTTATCCCATGTATACAGTGATTCAGTTAAAAATAACTGTTATTGAAATTTTGAAGGGTAGGTAGGAATAAGAGGACCTAAAATGAGGTACACCTGGAAGAAACTAAAATTATCAAAAGTCCTTACAAAGGACTTAAAAGAAATAGTAAAAGATCCATGCTACACAGGAAAAGGCCATTGCTAGTCTTCTGTCATGTAGGTTAAAGCACATTCTATACTTAAGGTGAAACGGGTGAATGCAAATTTCATTTTGATTCTCTTGAGCAATGACTGAAGATAAAAAAATATGTTCATATAAAATGAAAGGATGTTGATGATGACTGTCATAATCAGAAACCTTAAAATAGCAGAATCAGTTAAATGTTGGAACCTTTTAAATCTAGTAAAACTGTGGAGTCTAAAAACTAGAATTCCTTAATTTTTATTCTAACCTTCTGATATATAATTATTTAAATAATAAGTAGACAGAAAATGCATTTATAAATCAAAAACATATTTTATAATTAATAGGTGGGGAGAAACAAAAGAGTCCCTAAAATATATCTGGGGATTTGGGCTCTAAAATTAGAAAGTTAACAACTTTTCTAAACATTTAGCTTGCTTGAAAACGTATTGACATGACAATGATCATGCAATTAATTAAAGCATTTTTTCTTCACTCTGATAGCAAGATCTGTTAACAAAAAAACAGAGACATAAAACTTATATTCACCATCTACTTACAATCATAAATATTTAATGAATTTTATAAAGTATTATTTTTCTGAGCCCTACAAAAATTGTAGAAAAGGTTCTAATATGTTTTTTAAGATGCAAAATAGATTTCTTTTATCAATTGAGCCTTTATGATATTTGCAACACAACTCTGCTTGAACATGTGTATTCAGAGTTAACATATCTAATAGCCTGGGAGATTTGAGTCTATTATTAGGCTTATAAATTGCACTGTGTTCATAATAAACTGCTAATGCTTTAAGAAATGTAATTGGGAATAATTACCACATATTATGCATGTATGTCAGAGGAATCTGCCCACACTAATGCAGATTCTGTCAAAAAATTTACTTATGACATTTTTCTTTTTGCAAAAAAAAAAATAATTTCATATTCCTTTCTGCTTAATGTTTTTATATTCTGTGCCCAATTAAGTCTCTATGAGGGGATCAGGACTGAGTTCTTGTTTCTCCATTTGTCACTTACTGTAGTTCTTTAGAAATGCCAGGTACTTGAAGGTTACATAACTTAAACAGAAACAGAATGGTTATCAAGGTTAAAACTAATCTGTTATTAGAATTACTCGAAAAAATAATAATGGAAATAAAGTGAATAAAAGTTGTAAATAATTTGTAAAAGCTTGGTATTTAACAAATTAAGTTTAATGTTGCAAGACATAATAAAACATGATTAGATCCTGAACTTGCATGTAACTTTACCAAATCACTAATTCAGCTCAACATATTTTCATGTACTGAAAAAATACTGTGTAGTGACACTATATTTGAGTCATTTTTATCAGTTTAGAGAACTACAAAATCCTACCTCATTCTCATTCTATGAACCTTACCATAGTCATTTATGTCTTAATCATTTAGTTATTGCACTGTAATTAGGTTCTAACTGGGTAATATTTGCCTGAATAGGCCTTTCTTTTCTCTCCTTAGCCATTTAAGAAGAAAATCAAAAGCTAGTGGGAAATTTAGTTATTGGCTCTTTAGAAAGGAATTTCTCAGGCCCAAACAGACACAAATTCAAGTCCAAGAAAATGGATTTGAGATGTGAAAATCTATATCCTGTAGTATTTATGGATGACCTAATGCCAGAAATTCATATAGTTTTGTGAGAAGCGGCTATAGAAGTGCATTTTTGATGGCTCAGACCACAGAACTCCAATCACATCCCCAGAGACATAGCTATACATTGTGTGCAGTAATGTGTGTGTACAGCCACTAGTAGGTGTGAGATAAACAGAGTGAATGCTGAAATTCACATTGTAAGGGTCAGGGTCTATTTGGAGCCCTGCTTTCCTTCTTTTCACTACATAGCAAAAAGACACTGGAACACTTTAAAGAAAAGATCTGAGAATTGTAGCTAGCTTAATCCTAGGATTAAAGAGACTGAGTTATGAGGACAGGTTAAAAACCTTAGTGTAAAAAGAAAATCTTTGAAATTCCATGTACAGACCTATCTTGGCAATAGGTATAAAAGCACAGGCAGTTTTGATAATACTACAACAAAGAAACTGGGAGAGGGATTTAATTGATGACTATCAAAGGTAAATTAGACTATACATTAAAAGTATCATATTAATGAAAGGAAAATACTTGAAAATACAGCTAGCTAAAAGGAAAATCAGAAAGAACTAAAACATTTTCTACCTACTATTTTTGAGTTTCAAATAATATTTTCAGCCAAACAATCAGGTTAGTAGATTTGTTTCAGACAATTAAGTTATGCTACAAGATCTTCTTTAAAACATGAAATAATTCCAGCTGAAAATACATCTATAATGGAACTTTATCAGCCACCTTCTGGTGCTTTTGGTCCTTTTAGCTGTCCAATTTTTTCTTAGTTTCAATCAACACGTTAGTCCCCTGCAGAGGTGAGAAGACTTTGATATAAAGGAATTTAATAGTCCAGACAGCCCTCTTAATGTAGCTCAGCAAGAGACGTGGGGATAAAATCATCAGCTGCTCCTAGTGAGCTTATACAATCTTTTATAAAAAGCTGACTGGAACCAAGAAAAGAAAATATTCTATATCTTACGGTACTTTAATACTAGACACCCAATTAGTGACTAGTATTTGAACATGTAACCAAGAAAAGGCCTTCGGAATGTTTCAGACAAATAGGAGAATTAACAAAAGGAAAATTGAGTATCATTTCATGCTTAAATTTGTCATGCAATGACAAGGTTTAACTTCAAAGTGATTATTTCATATTCCTTCTATTTCTCATTATTATCTCATCCTGTCTGCCTTCTTCCATCTTGTTTCTTCTACTGTAATCAATTAAGAATGCAGATTTTTTTGAGAGAAAGCAATGACCTGGTCTTGATATTCTGTTCTGCCACTGTTAGCTTTAGGACTATGGGTTTGTCATTTGACATTTATCATCTTCCAAAATTATAATGAAGACTTTGAGCCCTCAAATGAGTGTTAAGAAAATCATATCTTACAAATAAAGTGTAAGGTTGAAGAAAAATTTTATAACTAACTAAATAAATATCAATACCTATCTGGCAGGTTTCCCCAGATGAGTGAAATAATCAAAATATGCATTTAAATTTATGCACAATGACTTCCTGAAATTTTATGAAACTCCTATACCCCAATTTCATACTAGTGTAGGCATACTACTTACAATATTGCTTTAACAAACATGATGATCATGCCTCCGTACATGGTTCTTTTAAGGGTTCAAAAAAGTTTTCTTATATGAACTAATTATATTAATTGTACATAAATGACATTTGTGACTTCTGAAACATAAAACAGTTCTATCGACTACATCTTATGAGCCTTACATCCTCTACACAATAGACAGGAATATTGCTTTGGAAATTGCTATCATAAAATAAAGAAGGCAGTGGAAGTTTAGACTTCAATACTTCTAATCATTCATCTCAAAGTTTATTTTTTTCAAAGAATAAAGAAACAACAAAAAATATAGACAACCAAATTTGATCCAAGAAAACTTCAGTAGCCATCAGTTGATTTTATTCATAATATTTCAAAGTTGCACAAAATCTAGCTAATACAACTAGCTGTATACAACTAGCTAATACCACCATAAACAAATTAATTGACTTTTGCAACAATTTAATAAACCATATTTAATTGACACCTATTATACATATGCCATTATACAATCTGTTATAAGATTTAGAGATAATTAAAGAGTCCCTGCCTTCAAAAACCTTTCATTACTATGAACATGAGGAAACAAGTGGCTAAATAATGGTAATGAATGATAGGGTATTTTCTAGAGAACCATGACTGCAGAGAAATAATCAGAGGAGGGAAAGCACCTTTCTATTGGCTGGAAATAACATTTAGAAGGACATAGAAAGATCTGTAATATTTCAATTGGAAGATACTGGGGAACAACAGAGAGGAAAGAATAAGAGAGCATCTGAACATACAAGGGCATGTTTGAGTAATTAAAGTCGTGACCAATGTTGCATTTTTAAGCAGAGTTGTGACATTTCAAATATCATCAGATGGTAATCTATGTTTTACATAATTTTTATGCCAAAAATTTTGATAGCTTAGGGAAGTAATGAGTATTAAAATTCACTCAAAAGCTATATTTCTAAAAAGCAGGTCTATCCTGCACAAAATGATTGAAAGAAATTACTTTTATAGAATAAAATTTAGGAAACTTGTGAATTTAATTTAGACAACTGTCAATATTTTATATTTTGCAGAATTCCCTCTGAAGAATGTGTTTCGACATGATTTATCTAATCTAGGTATTGCAAAATAATAAGTGGGCTC
Source organism: Stenella coeruleoalba (assembly GCF_951394435.1). Classification (NCBI taxonomy): domain Eukaryota; kingdom Metazoa; phylum Chordata; class Mammalia; order Artiodactyla; family Delphinidae; genus Stenella; species Stenella coeruleoalba. Next base: position 38,666,646 of record NC_137164.1, on the reverse strand, counting down.
CATTATTTCATGTTAAAATTTCCAAAGTAGGTGCTATAGTGACATTTTAATATGAACCTGAGCATAAGAACAACTTTGATTAATTTCAATTTACATTTATCTACTAAACTATTATTTACTTAATATTTTTAAACTACTATTAATTAGTTTGACAATAAAGTAAACCTTTAAATAATATTTATATAAAATAATGCCAGCAATAATTTGTCCTCACATAGTGCATTTTATATTTAATATGTATACACATTCAAAAACTTGTTTACAAATGAGGAAACTAAGGTTCAGAAAGATTAAATTAATTCCAAAAAGTGACAAAGCATCAAGTGAGACATGCAAGACTAAAAACCAAGCACTTTGATATCCAGCTATCTAGTGAGTATTCTACTAAAAAATTACATAAAAGTCTAAAGTACACTATTAACATGTGGAAAATTCATCTAGAGTTATAAATTGGAGATCCTATGATACTCTCTTTTCACTAGACTATTTAGGAAATTAGAATTAATTTACATACTCTTAGAGTTCAAAGATAATAATGACAATAACTATCTGCAATAATTTTGATAATGTTGACAATATTTCCTTCAACATTTTTTGTTTGTTTTTAAGCTTAAGCAAAGGACTACGCTGTCATGAGGTTCTCTAAATTCTGAAATATTCTTTTGAGGCTTGATGACTCTTGTGTCTTCACTAATTGTCTGAAGGATGTGAACATATCACTGTAATGGGTAACAACTCCATCAGCTAATATCTCAGAGAAAATAACTTGATATTGTAGCTGACAGCAAGACTGCAAAAGAGCTGCATGTTGGGGGCACTGGGAGAAAATGATGCTTTGTGGGGAAGGTAAAAGGGCATCTTAGTTATTCTAATAATGTGGACCATAACTGGCCTTTGTTACTGCTATTAAACGACATTATCTAAAATGCATTATATATTATGCTCCATAGGTCCAGAGCACAGCTTATTTATTACAAGCATCCCTCAAGAAAACTTTTTTTGCCAATTTTTCAATTCTGCACATATTTTAGCATTTTCCTAATAGTCCAAATTCAAAATTTTGGATGGATTTCTGACTCCTCCTTCTTCTTCATTGCCATTACAATATATATGCATTTCTTGCAGATCCTTTATTTTGAGTATTTTAGGACTTGCCCGAATTGCTACATACTCACTGCCACTCTTTTCGTCTGTGACCTCATTGCTCTATGTCCAGATTACTGCAGTGGCCCCCTGGTCTCGTCTTTTTAGTCAGCTCAGATTACAAATCCCAAAATGCCACTCTCCTGACTAAGAGTTCTCAATGACTTTCCCAAAGCTTCTCAGGTCAGCTGCAGACTCATATCACTGGCCACTGAGAAAATCCATAAAGAGATCTCACCTTGCCTACACACAACCAAATATATTACTCTACCCAAACATACACTGTTTCAGACAGGATATTTCACTCACAATTATTACAACTCCCTAGGTATCCCTTCATATATAATTTTGACCTAGCCAGTCTTTTCAGTTAGAATATACCTATTCATCCATCCATCCATCTCATCTGTCTATCCATCCATCTGTCCATCCAGTCAGTCAACCAGCCAGCCAGTCAGCCAGACAAACAGCTCATATTTAAGGAAGAGGTGCCTGGCACTCTGCTGGATATTAGAAATACAGACTAAAACATTCTTTTCTGTCTTCAGGGTGCTCCCAGTCAAGTTTTGAGGCAGAAATTACCTGATTGCATGGCAGTGTGCATTACAGATAACTGTTATGGGAGAATTTGAAAGGGATTTAACTTAGCTTGCAGGAGTCAGGAAAAGAAGGAGGTAACACCTAAGCTAAATCTTAGAATTTTCTCTCCTCTTATCTCTAAGATAAAATCCTGCCTTTAAAAAAAAAAATCTGACTCCATTCCTTCTTTCAAAGAAAATCTCAAGTCTAACTTCCTACATGAAGCTGTCCTCAACAAAGTGAGCTGACCTAGAGAGCTACTCTTCCTCCTAGCTGTCAAGTGCATTTTCAACGTTGCAACTGTCTGTGTCAGATTGTTCTCTAATAGTTCCTTTTTGCAAGTAAGTCCCTAGAACTATAATCTTTCCCCAGGAAATCACTAGCTTCTTTAAGGCAGACTCCTTTTCTTCTTCTTTGTTCTCCCCCCAGTGTCTATTATAATGATGAATTACTTTTAGGTATGCTAACATAAACATTCTTGAAGTTAATTAAGTCAACTTCTCTTTCTAGTCATCCTCCAGCCATTCTGGACACCCACAGTGACATGTGTGGAAATGTCATTTTGGAGCCTCCCAGCAGCCATATTCCTGCAGTGGTACAGGGTCCAAGCTGGGTTAAATCAGATTCCTTACATATATCTCATCAGTAATAATTCAGGGATAAAAATAAACAAAATAAACCTTTCCACTGCAATTCATTTGATTGTCAATAATCAATCCAAAATATACTCATAACATTATTTTTAATTAGAGGAAAATATATTTGTCTTTGGAAAAACAGTTATGATTTTTATAGCATAGTCGTAAGTTTTTTACATCTAAATATACAGCTTTGGGAATAAGGACTTTCCAAGACTCTCCTACTGCCCGTTTTTGTCCTTTCTGATAACGATAGTATCATAATTTCAGTGCAAACCAAAATATATCCTCTGGGAAAAAAATGTCTCTAAATGAAGACTTGTTTCTTTGCAATTTCTTCCCCCTAAATAATACACAGTTTAAGAGGTTGTTTTAAAAAAAATATATTTTTACAGCTACATCAAAGTTTATATTTGAGCAAACAAAATATAATAAGCTAGAATGAAGGAGAAATTTTAAATAACATCTATAGCATTTAACATTCCTAGATGTATGGAATGACAAAAAATATAACAGTAATGAAAAAGGTCCAGGAAATCTCTCTTCTCTGTCTATCCAAAACATAAATAAAATTTGAACCCCCCAGTGTTGTATAATGGGCAAATGAAAGTAGTTCTGAGGAAGGAACCATTCCCTCATTCTAGTCATCGGGAAATGTACATGAGAAGTTGTGCTCTATATTCCTTAAAGATGCATACCTAAAGTCACAGAGGACTTGAAGGGAAGGAAACTCAGACTATCTGTTCTCCTGCAGGAGAAGGAATTACAAAAGGGTCAGGGGATTATTGGTAAAGTTTTCTCTCTTCCTGGAAAACATGATCTTTGTGTATCATTTTTGACAGGATGTAGGGAAAGAAAATTTTAACAATATATATTAGTCTTAAGAGCTTATTAGTTGATCCAATTGAATGCACAGTTGTAAAAATGACCAAATTTCTATCTTAATATGAGGAGATCCTTTGAGGAAGGATGAGAATCATTTTCTAATTAGGTAAGCATTTTAGGACAGCAATTATATGTGTTGATTTTCTTTGATATTTTTGCATCTTTCAGAAATGTTAGCTAATTTTCTTTTCACACATTTCTGCAGCTATACAAAACAGTGAAGGTAAGATCATCACCTAGATAATTCAATTATAAATTTAATAACTCAATTATAAATTTAATAATTCAATTATAAAATAAATTATTATATTTTTCTGTTTATATTTATTTATTTCGATTCTCTTAAGCCTAAGTTATCATTCTTGTTTTGCCACTGATCAATATTGACCATATATTCCTTGCCTTTACACTAATATATTTTTATACTTTAAAATCTAAAGGGTTGGGGCTTTCCTGGTGGCACAGTGGTTGAGAGTCCGCCGGCCGATGCAGGGGACACGGGTTCGTGCCCCGGTCCGGGAGGATCCCACATGCCGCGGAGCAGCTGGGCCCGTGAGCCGTGGCCACTGGGCCTACGCGTCCGGAGCCTGTGCTCCGCAATGGGAGAGGCCACAACAGTGAGAGGCCCGCGTACCACCAAAAAAAAAAAAAAAAAAAAGAAAAAATCTAAAGGGTTATATATATAAAGTAGAATTGTTCTTGTATAAATTATTTTCTCCCCATAGAAGTGTTCATTTTTTTTCATTCATAGCTGCATTCCCACAGTAGTTTTGAATCATTTTTGGAATACAAACATAAAATTCTATTGAAAATATTCTTTCTTGTTCCAGATTCCCAAGGCAAACTATTATGCTTCAGTTTTGACCCAGTATAAGGCACTTATTAGACTCCCAATACATGTTTTAAGAATGAGAATAGGAAAGAATAAATTAATAAATTCTGGTTAATTCCAATTGGATAATACTTCCAAATTGGGCTTCTTCCATCTTAAATTTTTCAGTGTGCATTCATATTTACTGATCTATATTTTTAGAACAAAACTGTTCCCTATATTTAATTTCTCATATTATTTCACTATGAAGACAAAGTATCACAAAGTTGAAAAGTAATATTTTACATTTTAATTGTTATTATTCATCTTAAGTGAAAATATCCAGTCGATATAATGCTTATGGTAAATTTTCATTTGGTAAAGAAAGAAAAGAATAAAAAAAGAGTATTTTCAATGTTATTTTACTGTAAGGTAAGAGACCTAGCCTGAAGTCCACATAGAAACTTCAGAGAGGTCTACACAGGCTATGAAAATGAATGATCAATGTTGCATGGATATATACATTCAAGCTTCTGTGTTGAGGGTACATTGATCTTCAAATGTCTTATAGAGATCTCTTACCAAAGAGAGCTTAGAACTATTAGAAAATATTATTGAAAGTTTTTAAATGAACATATTCCCATATATGTGAAAATCTGAAAACATTAAAAACAAAATGCTGGGTTTCCCTGGTGGCGCAGTGGTTGAGAGTCCATCTGCCAATGCAGGAGACACAGGTTCGGGCCCAGGTCCGGGAAGATCCCACATGCCGCGGAGCGGCTGGGCCCGTGAGTCATGGCTGCTGAGCCTGCACGTCCGGAGCCTGTGCTCTGCAACGGGAGAGGCCACAGCAGTGAGAGGCCCGTGTACCGCAAAAAAAAAAAAAAAATGCTTTTATCTGATGACTGAACATCAAAAAGAACCAAAATTTTAAAAAAATATATTTGGAAAATTCAAGCCAAAATTTTAAAACCCACATTCTGCTAATTTAACTGGATAAATTTAGAGCTCAAATCGTCCTACTGAGTTTCCTCTTGGTTCAGTTTTACTGAATTAAAACTCAACTCTGAGGCTCATTTCCCCTATGATGAGATGGCAGCATCCCGTCTCTCATTCTCAACTTGCTAAATTGTTAGAAATATGTCATAACCTATCCAGTTTAGATGTTTTCCTTTTTTTCTTCCAACTATCACAAACTAATTCCTTCTTGTGTACTATGAATAATAGTAAAATTGGAAATAGTTTTTCATTTTTGCTACAGAATATTTTTATGTATGTATTTATTTATTTTTTAATATCTTTATTGGAGTATAATTACTTTACAATGTTGTGTTAGTTTCTGCTATACAACAAACAAAGTGAATCAGCTATATGTTTTTGACTATATATATTTTAGATGTAAAATGTGATGTTTAGATTTATGTATACATTGTGAAATGATTTCCACAATTTAATTAATTAACATATCCTTCACCTCCCTTAGTTACCTTTTGTATGTATGGTGAGAACACTTCAGATCTATTCTCTTATCAAATTTTCAGGTATACAGTACATTATTATTAACTATAGTCACCAAGCTGTACATTAGATCTCTATAACTTATCTGTCTTATAACTGAAAGTTTGTATCCTTTGATCATATCTCCCCTTTTTCCTCACCCCAGCATCTAGTAACTACCATTCTCCTTTTTGTTACTAGGAACATTTTTTTTTTTAAGATTCCAGATATAAATGAGATCATGTGATATTTGTTTTTCTGTATCTGGCTTGTTCCACTTAGAACAATGGACTCCAGTTTCATCCATGCTGTTGCAAATGGCATAATTTCCTTCTTTTTAAAGGCTGAACATTCCTTTGTATACATATACCACATTTTCTTTATCACCAATAGCCACTTAGGTGGTTTCCATATCTTTGCCACTGTACATAATACTGCAATAAACATGAAGTGCAGATATCTCTTTGAGATAGTGGATATACACCTAGAAGTGGGATTGCTGGGTCATACATAGCCCTAAATTTTTAGAACTTAGAGTATGGTAGTTTTTAATTTTTTGAGAAAATTCCATCCTGTTTTCAATAGTACCTATACCAATTTACATTCCCACCAACATAAGTGTTCCCCTTTCTCCACATCCTTCAAAAAATCATCTTTTGATTTTTTAACAAATGCCATTCTAACAGGTGTGAGGTGGTATCTCACTGTAATTTTGATTTGCATTTCTCTGATGATTAGTAATGTTGAGCATATTTTTATATAGCTGTTGGCCATTTGTAAGTTTTCTTTGAAAACATGTCTTTTTAGGCCCTTTGCCCATTTTTTAATATGGTTAGGCTATGAGTTTTATGAGTTCCTTATATATTTTAGATATTAACCCTTTATCAGACAAATGGTTTGCAAATATTTTCTGTCATTCCATGTGCTGTCTTTTAATTTTGTTGATTTTCTCCTTCACTGTGAGGAAGCATTTTACTTTGATGTAGTCCCACTTGTTTACTTTTGCCTTTGTTGCCTATGCTTTTCATGCCAATTCTAAAAAATCATTGCCAAGACCAATGTCAAAGAGATTTTCCCGTATGTTTCTTCTAGGCATTTTATGGTTTCAGTTTTACATTGAAGTCTTTAATCTATTTTGAATTGTTTTTCTATATGGCAAAGTGTCTACTTTCATACTTTTGCATGTACATATCCAGTTTTCCCAAGACCATTTATTGAAGCTATGGAATATGTTAAGTACAGAGAAAACAATAAAGAATAATGTAACAAACACATGTGTAATACCATCAGCTTTGTCAAATCATATCATTTTGCAGCTTTTGATTAGGATATTATTTTTAAAAATTAAACATAATAAGTGTGTACCTTTTCCTAATCCCATTTCTTCCCACATCTCCCAGCAGTAATTACTATCTTGAATTTAGTAAATGTGATGCCTATTCATGAATTTTATGTTTTTATATACTCATAAACAAAAGGAGTTATTTTACATCTTTTTATATTTTATATGAACTTTATACTATATGTTTCTTGAGTTTTTCTTTTCCATGTTTATTATTTTGATATCTATCCTCATTAATATGTAAGGTTTCAATATGTTCATTTTTAACACAATACAGAATTTCATTGAATGCACCTGCCAGCTGTTTGCAACCCAAATATTACTTTTTGAATCAAAGTAGTTAAAGAGAGCATTTCCAATTTTAAAATAAAAGGTATATGTACATCTATACACAATTAAGGAAAGCTTCAAATTCCAAAAGCTGTTGTTTACAAAAAAAGAAAATAGCTTCCCTGATTTATTTTATTTTTTAAAGGGTAACATATTCATGCCAGTGTTCCCCAAACATTGCTGGACATTAAAATAGCCTAGTGAGATTTTTAAAATCATAGTGCCTAGCTCTCACATACCATAATAATAAAATCAGAATGTCTGGAAGTGAGAGCCAGGCATTAATATTTTTAAAAGATCCCCTGGTAATTGCAAAGTACAGAAAAGTTGGCAACCACTGAGTTATGCTGAGCCATTTTTTATTTAAAATATTGAGATTTCAATATCTCCCTTGTAGCCCCCAGGACACTGACTAACTCCCATCACCTTCCTCCATTCTCGGAAGCTTTCCCTGAGGAAGTTTGGAATTTTTTTTTTTGGCTCAATTTCTTTACACATGTTACTTCTAAAACTATCTGCACTAGTACTAAATGATATACCTTAAATTATTTAACTCATCCTGCTCTCAGGTTGGCTTTCTGCTGTTTTTAAGCCCCGCATATAGTTATTTATATTGTTATCAAGTGTACATTTCAAGATCCTAAGGGTTTAGAAACAGGTCAGTGAATTAGCTCTGTATAGTATTGAACAAATTGCTACATGCAGAGAAACAAATCATGCTTTTCCTAAATATGACATCTTACATGAAATAAAAACTCTAACTTTCTAAAATCTGGTACCAAGTATCTTAAATCATATAAAATATCAAGCTGTTATATTCTAGGGTTTGTTTTTATTCAACCTTATACATTATATGCAGTTTATTTAAATCATTTTCTGCTTAACTTATTTCAGACCACAATTTTATTCATACTCACTTAAATATAATCACATCTAAATTAAATAGAAACTAAATAGTATTTATATTTAGAACCACAACTCTATACTCTATAGAATATTTTATTTTCTTAGCAGAAAATTATCTCTAATACAGAGAAATCTATGGATTGAATTCAACTTCTACTTAGGAAGCCACAGTATCTCCAGCCGAAGCAAAAGTACAAAGACAACACATCTTTTTCTGTTGTCTACATTTTGCTGATTTCTGCCTCTCTCTTCCCTTTCTCAATCTCTCTCTGACTTTCACCATCACTCCCAAAGGTAACATAAACTGCTGAACTTAATTTAATTGGAAATGTGGTGGAATGTAATCAAGTTACATACATCACCAGGACAACAGGAAAAATACCTTGGTCCTATCCAAAATCTTATTTAAGACAGTTTGCATTTCTACCAGGAAGACAAATGGTGACTTTCAAAGAGCACCAAGTTACTGTGCATGACATTGTTACGTTCCCCAATTTTTCCCATGAGAAAATATACTGTAATAAAGTTGACCTAGTCATTTAGTTTAAACACTAAATAACTAATTCAAATTATATCAACTGTATATTGTTCTCCCTTAAGATGTCATTCTGCAGGAGTTGTTAATGTAGAAAAATCTAAAGTAGTGACAAATATATCATGGACATGAAAGGAAATCAAAGCGGCATATATTTTGGAAGGTAAGGGTAGTTTAACTCCAAAAGAACCAAAATTTATGCTGCTTCTGGCTCTCGAACATAATAACTTGTATTTCAGTGTTGTTTGTTTTCTAGTGAAACTGCAGGAAAAACTACTTTCAAGGGCCTGATGTCTCAGGTGGAAGATATTAAGCCTGTAGTAAGTTGTTGCCTGTGGAGAGGTTGACCCAGAGGAAAAGAAAGCAAGCAGCTGAGTCACAGAGGCATGTATATTTATGGGGTTCTGCTTCAGGGTTGTTTACAGTGCTGCAGGGTCCAACTCCAGACCACGGCTGTCACTTAGTGCAATAGTGCAGAGGAATGGAGAACTGACAGCATTTGTGATATGGGGTCTCATCTCTGGCTGAATAACAGAAAGATGTTCATTTTTGCCTTCCAAGAGGAAGCTATTGATTGCAATGTTATAAGGTTTTACTTTTGAAATTAAAAAAAGATGTCTTTGTGGAGTTTAATAACTTGTGTTTGAGTTAATATATTGAAAGTATGTTCATTGGTGTCAATTTCTGGAGGACTTAAAAATGTAAAACCATGAAATAGATGACAACTACAAAAAATAATACTAGAAAAATAGTTTGTTCCTTAGAGGAGTATTAGAAAGGCAGTTAGAAGATTGCCACGTTGGTATCCAGCTATTGGTGTCCATTTCTCTCCTATTGCTAATGAACCTGAAGACAAAATGTATTACCATGCTTAAAAATATGCATTAATGTTTAAGGTTATAGCATCTAATAAATATCTGCATATCAAATTGAATTCTTGATTTAAAGTTATCTCTGGGCTTTCTATTGAATCCTTTAAAATTTATACAGATTGTATAAATCATGCACAGCACACGAAAATATGGTGAGAAGGTGTGCAATTATTCTTCTCATGCATAATGTCACTGTTGAAACTCCACCTCCAGTTTACAGCTCCAATTTGTTTATTTAAAGAGCATCTGTATTGTAGACAAAAGAAGCGAAGAACAGCAACTACAAGAATGCCAACATAAAATTTGCACTGTTTCATTAGTCGAATCAATGGTGCCATTTTAGTATCTTTATCCTATACTGTTCAATTTTTACAGATTTTATGACAGGTACTGACTTCCAGCTAGAGACATAAATATTGTTTATATTGTTTAAAATATATAATTGAAATTAGCATGACAGAAAATTAATGGCATTAAAAAATATGTAATTCTGAAGAAGTATACTGAATTATAAACAAATAATAGGAGGGAGAGGTGAGGAAAATAGAAAAAAGCAATTTTATAATTTATAAATATAATACAAATATCTAAATGCAGGACTACTACTGTTTGTAATTTGAAGAGCTTTATCAGCCTGAAGCTACTTTAACAAGAAACAGGAAACCACGGGGGGAATGACTCTACGCCTGCCCAATAATTGTGGAGAGAAATGGTGGTTATTCAGGAACCTCTGCCAAGTGAGGGGAAATTCAAATTTCAAAAGTAGGAACATAACTAACAGATAACAGAATATTATAAAAAGCCTGGGACTTTTCTCAAGGGAACTGCAAAGCGTGGAATGGATGTTATACAAATAGTACTGTGAGATGGTTAAATTTAAACCATCTTCCTGTTTTAAATGTACTGGGATAAAGAGACCAGGGGTTTTAAGTGACTTTTTCAAGATCTCATAGATGAGTCAGTGGGACAGATAGGTCTAGCTACTGAGTGACAGAGAAAATATGAGCTGTAGACTCCCCTCACTCCACACCTGCAGAAATCCTGAACTTCTCCAGCATGTAAGCATTCACTGGTGACACCAGCCTAATCCTTATAGAATCTCAATGGAGGTGACCATGCAGGAGGCTTTACCTATGCCCTTGTTTCTTCATTAAAAAAAAAAAAAAAAAAATACTGATTAGATTATGGAATGAATAACGCAAGAGAAATTGGCCACTGATTTTTCATATCTGTCCAGACAAATTATTAGAAGCTAAAACAAGGAAGGTTAAGGCGGTCAACAATCTAGACTGTCCACATCCTCCATCCACCCATCACTAATGAAATCCCCAAGAGACTGTTCTCAAAATGCTAAAATAAATTAATCGGGAGTTAGTTCCTAAGATATCACTACCACATTAAACCTTCTTAAAATATTATTCCTGACTCATACACTGCTTTGATTATTCATTCATGTGGAATTTAAGACTACAAATCACATTGGTTACATTTTAGAAAATTCCCTTTGCATAGTTTCAGTTATATCAAAACTAAATAAATCTTCTTTAGTCAAAAATACTTTTTAATCTTCAAGTTCCTCGGGGATACTGTACATTTCCATTCTTCCCAGACTGCACTGAATTAAAATTAGTGTTTCATGTTGCGTGCAGAAAAGTGTTTAGAAGTAATACTGATGTTAATAAATAGGTCAGCAAAATAATTGTTTTAGGGGCTTCCCTGGTGGTGCAGTGGTTGGGAGTCCGCCTGCCAGTGCAGGAGGCATGGGTTTGAGCCCTGGTGAGGAAGATCCACATGCCGCAGAGCAATTAGCCCCATGTGCCACGGCCGCTGAGTCTGCGCTCTAGAGCCCACGAGGCACAACAACTGAGGCCCGCGCGCCTAGAGCCTGTGCTCCACAACAGGAGAGGCCACCACAATGAGAAGCCTGCACACCACAGCGAGGAGTGGCCCCCGCTCGCTGCCACTAGAGAAAAGCCCGCGCGCCAACAACGAAGACCCAACGCAGCCAAAAATTAATTAATTAATAATAATGGTTTTCGTTTAAATAACTTACATTTTTTAACGCATACACCTAATCCATTAAAAAACTGATTGTCCATATAATCGGCTATTCAAAAAATAATATTATGCTATACATAGATTGTAATTTTGCTTTACCTGCAGGAGACATCATGACATTCCAGCAATATGCACAGAATGTGAGACCTACAATTTTAAAATTTTGTTGTTTTATATGTATGTATAGTCCTTTCATTTTTCAGAAATGTTGTCATACAGTGCCTTGAGGATTAATAAATAGTTGCTTTACATACAACATCTGTTGCATTAAGCAACTTGTGATTTACAGGTAGATTGTGAAGAAATATATGAAAGTAGCAAATGCTAATTTTTTTAGTTATTAAATAGATGACTAAATTGGATTATACAGTTAGACAATTTAACGTATAGGTGAACAGAGGTTCATGTCAAAATCCACATGTAATCACAGCCCTTACCCTAAGTATACTACTCCTTACTCAGTGATCCCATTCAGCACGTGTATTTTTTGAGGACCTGATGCAATGGTGTTCTGGAGCCAGCTCAGAGCTGGTTGTTAAAATTATGGATTTTGCAAGCCATCATTACCATGAAATCAGCCATGATATGAGAATCTACACCACATAAATCGGCAAATGGTATAAATCATGCTTCTCCCCAGCCCCTTAACTAATACAGTACTCCAGTTATCTAGAAGAATCTGTGCAGAATGCTACAGGGGCAAAAAGTAATAACTAAAACCCAGCTCCAGTTCTTAACATATTTATTTGAAAGGATGGGATTGGAGAGACGAAACTTAAAAACTGAAACAAGGAAGAGTTAAAGCTAGTTTTGACATTTTAAACTTTTAAGGTTTAGAGAATAAAAGTGCCATTAGCGGAAATACAGAATTAAGGAAGCACATTCATTTGGAAAGTTTGGTTGGGACATGAGTTGTTCACTTAAGGATGAAATTCAGGGGAATGATCAGGGAAGCTAAATATGAGCGTTTAAATCATCCATGATCACGTCTTTATGACAATAATTCACAAAATTGCCTGAACACTCAAATCAGTTGGGGAACCTAAAAAAATACTGATGTCTGTGTACCACCCCCAGAGTTTGTGGCATAATTGGTCTAGAATGTGGTCTGAGCTTTGGAATATTTTAAATATACCAAGTGATTCTAATGTGCAGGCAATTTTTGGAACCACTGGTCTATGATTCAAACATTTTGAAACCTTTTAATTCTTGAATTCCTGAAACACAGAGAGAAATGGAGACATCACAAGCTTTATGGACTTGCAGGTCAGTGCCTCCAACTGTGCTAGTTACTACCATTACTCAGAGTTGAGGGAGAAAAGAGTCCTATATTCTGCTGCAGAAGAGCAGTTCAGTAAAATGAATTCAGTGCCTTTCCACTACCCCAAAATTTTAACAATCGGTAGTCAGGCAATTGTGGAAAAAAAGTTAGTTGTTTTTGGTATAAACTGAGATGTGATGTCACCAGATACATAAGCTATCCAAAATAAAATGCCTTATACATGTCTAGGTCACCAAATATAATACTATATATGATTATAATTGGGTTAGAAGAAGTAGTTCCATCACCTCCTGAGTGATACTTTGCAAGGAGGAGAACTACCTCCTTAGGCCTATGCTCTCCCATAGAGAGAATTCTTTAAGATTATGAACTTGATTCTACTTTTTGAATTCAAGAGAGTACAAGAATGCTTTTTCTCAGGTGTCAAAAGGTGTCCCTTCTTCTTCTGAATGGCAGGTAGAATTCCAGATTGTTTAAGAAAACAGAATGGCTTAGAACATGTTATGGAAAATTTGAGGGATGTCTTTTTTACCCTAATGGTGTTCTGCAACTTGCACGTGTGCAGTAGACCAAACAGTAAGCCAGGAAGAGAGACAGACAGACAGAAAGCAGAAACAGGGTCTGCCAACCAGGAATTTCCAGCATTTAATGTGCGTTTAAAACACAAATTGTGATTCAGAATGTTTGAGCTTGGGATTCTGTATTTTTACCAAGTTTCCAAGGGAAGCTGATGCTTTTAAAGTCTATTGGTATACGCACCTCACTTTGAATAGCAAGATGGTAAAAGCCCAGAATAAAAAGTTTGTTGGATCCACTGGATTTATTCCCTTTACATCCTTACAGGGTTTATAAAAATATTGTACTCAGATGAGAAATATCACATACACAACAGGAGAGATCATCTTTTCCTCCCCCACCAAAATCATCACATTTTCCTGAAAGGTACAATTAGTCATTGTTAGCAAAGAATGTTTGATCATCAGGTATTAGCTTAAGCTAGCCATGAATCTACATACGATTTTGTAATTATTTTTTCATGTATAAGTAGATATCTGGCAGAGAAAAAAGGTAAAGCAATCCATCAGCATCAAGAATTTAAATTTAACTAATGCCAGAATTAGAAAGCATGTCTGTTTTACACTGTATACACCAAAGTGATCGATGGCATTCTTTCTGCTTAAATATTTGTTTTGTAAAATATGAAACCAAAATATTGGAGTCTCCTCTCTTTATTAGTATTTACACAGACCAGTAAGCAGATTCAAGTGTTTAAGCCAGGAAGGACCCCAGTATACAATGCAAATCAGCCCATTAAGACAAGTGCAGTCACTGACTTATGAAGCCAAGCAAATGATTAAAAAAAAATAAAAGTGTTCCTGCTGCAGTTTCACAGTGCGATCAATGGTCTTCACCTCCTCTCTCAGTGTAACTGGAATGTCTATCAAAACCAGAAAATGGAAGGCCTCAGAAGCATTATGTAGCTTAAAAAGGAGACTATTTTACCCATTAGTAATAAATGTACCTGCTGAGCAGAACACTTATACCTGAAAATCTTCCACAATTCTCCTTTGCTTGGCTCTGCCTGCTATGAGGGAACCGGTGTGCTAAAGAGCATTTTGTAAAAGAAAAAGAGTTTACATAATTGACTTTACTGGAATTAGAAGACAGAGTACACTGTGCTCAACCTGAAGCAGCCCCACTCTATGATGAAGGAAAATTGCACAGTTTAATAGCCAGATATAGGGACTGTGTGGTAATAGAAGTAATCAAAGGCTTGGTCATGCTTAAAGGAACAAATCTATTCCTTTTCCGTTTATTCCAGAAAGAAGACAGCAAGTGGACTATTTTCAGGAAAGTACTTGGGCACAGCTTCTGCAATTGGGTGGCAGTCTTAGAAAAGGGAGGATTTAGGAAGGGACAAGTGTAAGTATCTTAATGTTAGTGTGTCTTCTGGAAGTTTGATTCTTGTGTCCAAAGGTTCTAACTTCTATTTCATGTGAAACAATTAGAAATGATATACCTAATTAACTGAAGTTAATTTTTCATCCTCTACTACTTGGCCACACCAATCTTCACCTTCATTAAGGATACCATCTTACTCTAACACATATTTTCTTTAGAAAGGCAACAACTAAGCCATATTTAGGGTGAAAGCATATTAGCCTTTCTTGAACATCTGGTGCAAAGTGAAGTTTCAGCAGTAGCAATTTATACATCTCTACCATCTTGGGGGAAATATGATTTGAGTGATTTAATAGCAAGAAGGAGAACTGATTTACACTGAAGCATCAACAAAAGAACAGCCTGTGAAAATCAAAAATACTAGGATCCTAACCTTGAATGAATTTTTTTAACATCTTTATTGGAGTAAACTTGCTTTACAATGGTGTTTTAGTATCTGATTTATAACAAAGTGAATCAGTTATACGTATACATATGTTCCCATATCTCTTCCCTCTTGTGTCTCCCTCCCTCCTACCCTCTCTATCCCACCCCTCTAGATGGTCACAAAGCACCAAGTTGATCTCCCTGTGCTATGCAGCTGCTTCCCACTAGCTATCTATTTTACATCTGGTAGTGTACATATGTCCATGCCACTCTCTCACTTTGTCACAGCTTACCCTTCCTCCTCCCCATATCCTCAAGTCCATTCTCTAGTAGGTCTGTGTCTTTATTCCTGTCTTGCCCCTAGGTTCTTCATGACCTTTTTTTTTTTTTTTCTTAGATTCCATATATATGTCTTAGCATACAGTATTTGTTTTTCTCTTTCTGACTTACTTCACTCTGTATGACAGACTCTAGGTCCATCAACCTCACTACAAATAACTCAGTTTCGTTTATTTTATGGCTAAGTAATATTCCATTGTATATATGTGCCAGATCTTCTTTATCCATTCATCTGTTGATGGACACTTAGGTTGCTTCCATGTCCTGGCTATTGTAAATAGAGCTACAATGAACATTTTTGTACATGACTCGTTTTGAATTATGGTTTTCTCAGGGTATCCTTGAATGATCTTAATACAATCTTGATGTTACCAGAATTCAAATGATGGAAAACATTTTATAGTGGACAAAAAATATGTTTGTGTAAATTCAGGAATTTGAATATAGAAAACTTGATGACCAAAAAATACATTAAAAATTGCTTAAATCTTGTCACAACCTGAATCTAACAGTATTATAATGACTCAGACTAAGTAGTTGAGCTTTGGATTACAATAAATTGCCAGTTAAACACATATAAAATTAATTTTAGTAAAATGTAAGTATATGTGACAGCTCAATTAGTATGATTTATATACTTCAAAATAATTATACTATTAAGGTAGGCAGTACACTGTCTAGTTTTATTCACATCAAAAACTTTCTCATGCTCTGGTTAGCTTAAACTAACCACAGCATCCTAGAAGAATGAACACTGAACTAGGCTCTTCCATGAACTCTAATATTCAAAATGTTGTTCACTGTCATTGTACCTCACTTTGCTCATTTGTGACATTATTATTAAAAATACTGAATTGTCTAAACAATCCCACAGAAATTAGATACCCATGTTTATTTTACTCAAATAGATGTATAAGTTTTTAAGTGAAAGCTCTTCTGTATAAGCCAATAAAATATTTCATTAAATGTATCAGTAAGGTAAATTCAATAAACTCTCACTTAAGCTAAAAGGAACAAATACTGTTAGACTTTTATGCAAAGTCCTTACAATTTGGTACGTAAAAAAGGTTGCCCTGGGCTTCCCTGGTGGTGCAGTGGTTGAGAGTCTGCCTGCCGATGCAGGGGACACGGGTTCATGCCCCGGTCCGGGAAGATCCCACATGCCGCGGAGCGGCTGGGCCGTGAGCCATGGCCGCTGAGCCTGCGCGTCCGGAGCCTGTGCTCTGCAACGGGAGAGGCCACAACAGTGAGAGGCCTGCGTACCGCTAAAAAAAAAAAAAAAAATGTTGCCCTAATCAAATGTTAATGTTCTCAATATGGTCTTCACAAAGCACCAACTTCATCAAGAGAAATAAAGGATCTCCTAATCAAAAATGTAGAAACTAGACTCTGGAATTACTTTTTTCAAATATTGGCAAATTCTTTTTATCTCACAGAAATACAACTATGTCTCTTGGTACAATTTTTAATTCATTTTAGTTCTATGAGATTCATTTTTCTCCCTTCCTCCTCTCCATTCCCTCCCCCACCATAGATGAGAGAAAAGAAGTATTCATATTAGATATATTTATCTTCTTCTATTCACTGATGTACTACTACTTCTAGTCTAACAAATCCATTGCTAAGTTCTTATGTCCTTCTCATTTCCCACTTCCCCCATCTCACCAATCATTCTGCTTTTTGTAGGAATTCCTTATCTTGGTTTACGTATCAGCATTCTCTCAAGCCAGTAAATAAGGAAATACTTTCAAGTCTTCCTTTCTCTCAAGTATCTGTTGAATCCCATGTCCTGCAGAATCTCAGGCCACCTAAGGATTTCCCAGAATATATTTGTACTTTCTATTTCCATTGCCTTGGTTGAGGACCCCACCCTAAGATTGGTAATGTGTTTCTAAACAGTCCCACTCCCAGAGAGTGAGTTTATTCTACTTGTTGCTTCAAGTGTAATCTTTCTAAAACAATGTCTGATCATCATTACTTGCCCTTTAATAGCTTCTTATTAAGCAAAAACTCGGTTTTCAAACTTTTGTGTTTGAGGAGATAATGATTTCATAGACCTGGGGTGATAGGAAACTGTGTTTCCACAGTTATCAGGTAATCCTAATATAGGTTTTTGGGAAATACACTCTAGAAAAACTGCTTTAGACTTGGAGGTAAACAAATGGATATGGTTACTTGAAACTATTCACTATTTTGTTTAAATTTGAAAGTCCTTCAGATGACTTAAAGAAGAACAAATTTCCACATAAGATCTCTCGCACTCACTCACTACTTATTACTGACTCTCAGGATATGCAGAGGGTCTGATGGTAAAAATATTTAATGGGAGATGCTCCCTAACATGGAAGAATTCCTAATCCAATGGGGAAATGGACATTTGTAAGTGTAAAATGTAATGTTCTAATGTTTAATGAGAGATGCTCCCTAACATGGAAGAATTCCTAATCCAATGGGGAAATGGGCATTTGTAAGTGTAAAATGTAATGTTCTAAGGGAGCACTAAGAAGCTAATTCTTCTAGGAATACAACAAAAATCTTCAAAAAGGAGATAATGTTTAAGCTCTTTTTTTCTTTTATATGTTTACAAATATTTTAATGTATACACATGGTAAAAACAATTCAAACAGCATGAAAAAAACTAAATTTAACAGAATGAAAAGTGAATGTCTAGAGAGCATTACCAGGGTTACAGTACAAAGACAACCACTGTTCCTGGTTTCTTGTGGATTCTTGTAGAGATTCCCCCATGCATAGTAAATACCCCAAGTTTATTCATGAGGAATTGTATATCTTCTCCTCTCTTCTCAAACTTCCAATAACTTCTTTCCTATCCTCATTCTTGGATGATGAGTTTGTTATCTATTTCACTGAGAAAGCAGAAGCACCCCCACATCTACCAAGCAGCTTACATCTGTGTCCATATTCTAAGTCTTTCTTTTTGTTTCTATGATTGAATTGTCCAATCTCTGGTCTAAGGACATGCTCTAGACAATGACCCCCTGTGGCTAACTCAAAAACATTGTTCCAGCAATTATCCATCACTCCAGTACTATCTTATATTTTCTTTTGACTGGATCATAGCAATCAGAAAACACACACACACACACACACACACACACACACACAAAAGTCTATCTTGACCTCCCATAGTCCAGTTATTACATTTCTCTGCTCTCATTTATAGCAAAAATTTTATCAAAAGTTGATTATATTTGATTATCATTTATCTCTTTCTATTCTCTCATGAACCCTTTCCAATAGGTTTAATGCTTACTTCCTTCATTGAAATCTCTCTTATCTATGTCCACAGTAAATTCCCAGTCCTAATCACACTTTGTCCTCTGTCTTCTTTCTCTAAAATCTAAATTTGTGTCCTTTCTGTATTTATTTATCCAACTGCCTCCACCATGTCTGCAATTGGATATCTAATAGGTTTCTTAAACATAACATTTCCCAGACTGATCTATTATGTTCTTCTCCAAGTATCAACCTGTCCACTCTGCATATCTTTCTCATCCCAGGATATGGCACTACCATGTTCTTTCAGAAGTAAATTCCAAATACCTTCAGATCATTGTTGGATTGTTCTTCTCACACATAACCTCCAATCTGCTGGCAAATTCTCTATCTTAAAAATCAATTGAGAATTAGTCTACTTCTCAGTACCTTCACTGGCACCACTCTGGTCTAAACCAACATCTCAGACCCTTCTCTAATAACCTAGTCTATTCTCAACACACTATCTAGAATGCACCTTTTAAAAATATAAGATAGATAACTGTCATTTCTCTGGCTCACCTAATCACAAATTTCTTAGCATTGACAATTTCTATTAACCACTCGCATAATTTATCAGCCCTTACTCTTCATGACAATGCATACCCTGTTTGCTGTACTGTGATAATGGTAATACTATCTATTAAATGTCTCTCAAATGCAAGGCACATATATTGAAGTAATATTCTAATTTATTCATGGATAAAGAATGGATGATAGGGCTTCCCTGGTGGCTCAGTGGTTGAGAGTCCGCCTGCCAATGCAGGGGACACAGGTTCGTGCCCTGGTCCAGGAGGATCCCACATGCCGTGGAGCAGCTGGGCCTGTAAGCCATGGCCACTGAGCCTGCGCATCCAGAGCCTGTGCTCTGCAACAGGAGAGGCCACAGCAGTGAGAGGCCCGTGTACCGCAAAAAAGGAAAAAAGAAAAAAGAAAAGAATGGATGGTAGAATAGCCCTTTGCTCAATGGCTTGTGTAACCTAAAATTTGTTTTGTTAACAATTTGATTTTTACCAATTAGGTTACATCATTTTTTCCATATTTAAAGTATTTCACATCAGAATGAGTTGAATGAAGCTATGAGTATACCCCTTCTACAGAGAAATTTTCTAAGCACTCTTCCAAGTACTTTATAGAGAAGCGCAGATACCTGATATTACAAGCATGCCCATCCACATCTGGTCATTCTTCACTCAAGGAGATAAAGCTAAGGAATAAGATTGGACAAAAATATATGCAAAAGCATTATTCTGAAAACATAATGTTCAGTAGGGATGCTTTCTAAAGGACTCATTTATGCATGTATGTGTGTGTGTGGGGGGGTGGAGGGACAGTTTATAGGGCTTAAAAATAAGTTGAGTCAAAAATATCCCTATTTCCAGGACGTTAATGTCTTCCTTATGTTGCCAAAACTTGGCCTCTGTGCACCAGTGCCGAATCAAATCTCTGAGACAGAGTTTTGGGGGAAGTAGAAAAGAATAGCTTTATTGCTTGTCCAGGCAAAGGGGGAAGCAGTGGGCTCATACCCTTCAAAGCTGTGTGTCCCCACCCAGGAGGATTTGGTGGGGAGTTTTATAGCAATGGTTCAAGGGCCAGGTTGCTGCTAAGGATTAAGGTGTGTACAGGGCTTGCACTCCTTTAATCTGGTCTCATTTGTTCTGATGAGTTTCTGTGGTTCCTTTAATCTGGCCTCAGGTGGTCTTGAAGACCTTCTATAGTTCCTTTAATTTGGAATGAAGAATGATAACATCTTCCATTTGAAGGGGGTTTTAGTTCTCAAAGATATTGTTATGTGTATCCTTTGAGGCAGGACCCTGCCCCAAGGCTGCGCTATTGTTTCTTGACTGCTCCCCCCCTGTCTCTGAAACCTCTACACTCCCTGATTAGCAACTGTTCTAAACTGCCCTTTGGGACTCAGGGAAGGTCATGGAGGCTGGAGTCTATTTCCTACAAACAAGAAATAGGAGACCGAAAGGCTTCTGTGCCCAGGAGCCCCACAGGGTCCTGCTTGGTTTCACTCATGCCTCTTATCATTTTGAGGCTGCATTATAACCATTTAAAAAAAATACATCTATAATTTCTTTTCATATTCTTCAAAACTGCTTATAAATTTAATAATTTGATATGCAGTTACAGTTGACAATTTAATGTGTTTTAATGAGGAAGGTAACATACTTATTTGTACAAAAAAAATTTGCTATGACAAAACCATATTATGTTGTCTTAGCAGATACCTTCTTAAATATACAGAGTACATTAATATTGATTTACAAAAGGGATTAACTTTAGAAAGGCAGGAAGAAGGAAAGAAGGAAGGAAGAAGAGAGGGAGGGAGAGAAGAGGAAAGGGAGAAAGAAAGAAAGAACTGCTTCAATTGTAACCAAAGACTTAATCTGGATCCTCTTTCCCTCATACAGCTATCCATGACAAAATAGATACCGACATAATTCCCTCTATGCCACTGAGCATTTTTATTATACTTTACTTTTAAAATTATAAACTATTCCTTCAAGGTGTGGTGATTGTGCATTGAACTCATGCAAGACGCAATATCTCTGGTGGTCTCTTGTTTGTACATGGAGCTGTGCGTTACTACTTTCTACAGGCTCCTCATTCCCTAAAGATTTGCTTTTTCTCTCTCTCTCTCCCTTATCCGCCTGTCATGAACGTTTTATTTGCTATGTCTGCAACTGGTAAAGAAAGCCAAGCATTTCCTGGATTGGGCACTTGAATTGTCTTTCAAAGCTTATGGCAGAGGGCTGATACTATGCAATACACTGTCTGCATTTTTTCTAGACTTGGTACACTTTCTGCAATGGTCGCTGGTGAATTCCTGAAATCCACCAACTCTTTCTTTTCCTTTTCTCTCCAGTTTTTGCTGTTGTTTTTGTTGTTTGTTTGTTTCATAGGAATGTTTCTGTTCTCTATATGTGATTAGGCAAGTACTGATTAATGCCACTTCTATATTAGTATAATTGCTTCTATAATTAAAAGAATATGACAGACCCTCCTTTGCTACTTTGAATCATGACATCTGTAGGTATGTATATATACATATAGATGAGAAAGAGAAAATAACAAGAAAATAAAATCCAAAAAGAAATGGTATGACTTAAGGCACTTTTATGCTTAGAATTCTATATATCCATCCTTCTGTTGAATTTTAGTACATATGCATACCCAACACATGGCTTGCCATATTTATCCTGTGCCTACTCCTTAAAATGTAGGCACTTATGTAAGACGCATTAACTCAATTCCCTAAGTACATTATCACTAGCCACTAAAATACTCTGGAAATCTGAAAGTGTTAATGCATCTTTGCAAAGTGCAATATTCCTGAAGAGTATTTGGTGACTTACAAGAATCTGGGTCAGTTTAACCGTGAAAAAACAACTCACCTAAGAAGGGCCTCACTCAATAGCATATACAAACACATCTCTGTGTTCTTAGATGAGGTACAAAATACTAAAAATATGAAATCTTATAAATATCTAGAGGAAAAAGCCATGGAGGGAATGCATGAGTCTTTGTTACAGATATGAGCTTTTAAAACTAAAAAGACTTTTGGAAGCTTATGTATGCGAAATAACATTATGTGGAGACACATGACTGGATTCAAATCCTGCCAGTTCTACTCATTGTGCAAAACTTGGACAAGCATTTTGTCTCTCTGAGTATAAATTTTCACAGCTATAAAATGGAGACAATATTTGACCTTTAGGTAATTTAGAAGAATTATTTTTTTTTAATAAATGCATTTGAAGTACATAAAGCACACTGGATGATAAATAGCAAATACTCAATAAAAGAGAGCTTTTATTAATGTTGTAAAACTGTTAATATCTGGTATGAAGAAAGTACTTCTGAGCACGTGGGGGAAGTTATTCCTTATCTTGTAAACCAGCCCACCATAGAACCCTCGCCTAGAGCTTAAAAAAAATTGCTACTTGCACATAAAATCAATCTGTGTTTTCTACTCCATATTTTTAGCTTCAGTTTTAAAAGGACTGATCTGTTTGTACGTGCCTTTTTTCACAGAGGAGGGAGGGAGTGAGGAAAGGTGATTGTTAAATTGTTACCTTGACAACAAAGAGAACCAATTGTGAAATAAGCAAAAAAACATTCTTAGTGGTTACTCAGCTCCTACAAGTTTAGCTAAAAACAGTCAAGTCCATTTAATTGATCTTATAGAGCACTGTTAAAAAAAATATATTACTGCCTCAGAGATTTACTAAAGGAATCTGCAAAAATAAAAGTTAGCAATGATTTTAATTGCATCATAATGGATCCAAATTTGATCAGCTTATAAATGTGTGATTCTTTGATATGACTGAAACATTGATGCATTTTTATTTTAACTTTATAATAGGTAATAATATAAAGTAATATTCTGTTTGCCAGACACTATGTAAAACAGTTTACTTACGATGAACATGCTTAATCTTCATAACAACCCTATGAAGAAGATCTCATTATTATCCCCTTTCACAGGTGAGAAAACTGAGGCAACAGAGGTTAAGTAGCTTGCCCAAATAAACGAAGCAACTAAGTGATAGAGTTGGAATTGAACCCTGGTATCTAGCTCCAGAGTGTAACCTCATAATCACCGAGCTATTATCAGAGGAATATATAAAATAACAGAAGGATATATAGGGGTCAAGATCTGTGCTATTTTGTGGTTCCCCAAAATTAAGTTTCTTGTTATAACATTTTTACTCATTTAAAACAGAAATGTATTTCATCTTTGTCTGAAAGAAAAATGAATCTATACTGTAACAATTTTGCTTTGTTGATTTTCCTACTTTTCCAGGTTACTGACTTTGTACAGCTCTGGCCAAGTCTCAATACTGAAAATGATTCCAGAGTTCTCATTTTTAAAAATCTTTTGATTTTCTAGTTTAAGAACTGTCTAATGGACTTTTATGGTTTAATCATCCTAGCCTGTCTTATTGTTAGACTCTTCTCAAATTCAGAAAGCACTCAGTAGGAAAGAATCTGAAAACCAAGCATTTATATATTCCATATTTTAAAAAATTTATCCTAAGGGTTGACAATTCGATGAAATACTGAATCATTTCCTAAAGTATAAAAAATCAGTGCATTATTTTTATTATTGTATTTGAAATTTTATGATTTCTAGTTATATTTATTCCATTTAAATGTTAACATGTGATCAGAAACTTACAAATTATTTTGCTTATTTTATACATTTTTGGGTTTTTGTTTGATTTATTTGCAATAGGTACCTGATGAGCCTCAAATTGACAATTGTAGTTTCAGATATAATCTAAGATATTAAACCATGACTGCTTACTCAAAGTTCCTTCGGACTTTACAGAGATGCCAAGACTTACAGAAGAAATTATACATTTTATGATTATTATCTACATGGCAATTTTTGAAGGTTACGTTGGTGGAGATTTTAATATATAGGTAGAGCAGAGGCATAGCAAAAATTGAAAAAAATGAGCAGGCAGTGGGAATTGAAATATTAACACTTGCCAGTCTTATTTTCAATAATCTGTCTAATATAAATATGAATGATACATTAATAATAATGAAAGTATTATATGTTCTTTTAAATTTTCTATTGGCATATATAGAGACATAATCCATTTAGTAACATAAGTTAGAACTATTACAATGAATACTGCTAATAAATGCATACTGAAACTAAATTTGTATATCTCTATTAAAATTCTATCAATAACTCCTGAATAATACATTTATTAGAATTCACGTTACAGAGTAACTAGTAATTTACTGGATACAATGTGATAACTGACAAAAGATGAGCCCTTCAAAATCATTCTGTATGTGTCATTAGCAATTCACTTCACATTGTTACCTATACTAAATGTCTTAAACCACTTAACAGGATTCTAAAGAGAGCCCTAGCTCGAGTTATTAATATCTTTATTTAAATGCAGATCTTGACTTTTCCTCAGAGACTAGTAAAGCTTATTCTGTAATGCTGCAAAGAGAAAAGCAAATTTTCATCCACATAAGAAGGAACATATCTGGCTCCTTATCACCTATGAATATGTAGATCTCTATATGTCTGCATAAGTTTGTCATTAACAAATATTTCCATTCATAACTGTCAATAAAAGATATATAAATCCTTAACTCTTTAATCTCAGTATATACACAGCAGTCACAACTTTTAATGTCCAACACAAACTTCAAAGATCAAAATAAAATTACCATTTATTTAGCTTTATTTAACATCAACATTTAAGGAAACAATGTGACAACAAATGTACTCATTATAACAAATATACCCAGTATAAACTTAGGCTTAGATAACCAAAAGATGTTGGATATTTTTATGATCATGACTAAAATTAATCAATCCACAAGTTTACATCCATTTCTCATTTTGGCTTATCTATCTGCATGGGCAAACCAGTGTGAATCTGGAAACACAACTTCATGGAACACATAACATAAAGACAGTCCCCAATGAATAAGATGGCCCTTATTTCTAAGTTCATACAGATGCTGATTTGAAGACATGATTTTAGTGGATACAATGAGAAAACCACAGAGAAACTGAGAGATTCACTTCCATCTAATGTATTAATCTGAAGCTGTACACAGTAAACTGAGTGCTGTAACTAGTAGTGTAAGGTATATTAATTAAGCACCCGATAAATATTTGCTGAATTGATATTTTAAAAGATGTATGAAGTTAATATTTGGTTAAAATGACCTTTGCTACTCATAGAAAAAAATATTAAGTAAACTAAAAAAAAAATTATAAAAATTATGGTATAAAATATACCAAAATACAAACATATCAGTAATGGTTATTGAGTAGGATTAAAACATATAACATAAACTTACTGCTTAATATGCATAAATTTTATTCTAATAAAATTATTTTTTGGCTCTTATCACTGTGTACCACTGAATCAACATGTGCTTACCTGGGAATCATCACAACCAATCTTCTATTTTTTAATTGAAATTAAAAAGAGTTGAAACTCCAGAGTTCATAATGTTTTGTACCTATGTTTTCTGTTCTTAGTATCAATGAATTCTGAGGTGGAGCAGAAGAAGTTACCTAGAGCAACTTTTAATGAGTTTCATTGTTGTCCCCCAAAATAATCAAGACTGTTTACATCCATATATTTTTTCTATGGGTAAATACCATCTTAGGACACTATGTCATAACAGATAGGTAAAAAATATAACCAATCAAATTAGGTGATGTGGAAGACTCCCAGACTGGTGGAAGTTAGATTCTACAAAGAAAAGGGATTCCTGGATATAACATCATTTTTTTTTCATTATACAAGAGTTATATGCTTACAGCGTAAAGAAAAAAGCATTTGTTGGTGGTTGTGGAGACTATCTAGATACAAGATTAGCAAATATCTGCCAGTTTTGCTATGAGACCATATGTATAAAGCACTCTTGTTGGCACATGGTAGATGTGCAAATATGTTAATCACCTTCTTATACCCCTGCTGTCACTGTGACTTGAAAATAGCTTTGCAAAAAATATGTTTCTTTGAAAGGGTTTTCATAATGATATTTTACTACATACTATTCAACTCATAAACAATAACTTTTAAAATTCCTATATTCTCACATGTAAGGTGCTTACATTCATCCATTCTGAGACCAACTATTTTTTGCAGCTTTCCAATTTTACCTGCATGAGTATATTCCTTTTCTCAGTTGTCTTCCCCCCTCCTCTTACTATATTTTCTCATCTTTATTCTTCCTATGTCCACACAAAGTAGATAAAAGAGAATGCAATAAACATGTATTTGATATGAGTTTCACTTAGTAATGCAACTTCAGAATGGTCTCCTGTCAGGAGAGGATAATACTCAGATGACCATTGAAGTCATACAGCTGTATACTCAGAAAGGGAGGTTTAACGATTTATTCAGTCAAATTGAAATGCAAACATTTGCTCAATGTGAATATTACCACCAAAACAGTAGGACCAGATGGTCTTTCACTATTTCTCTCTCTCTCTCTCTCTCTCTCTCTCTCTGATTTTGAGCTCCTCAAGTCACCTCCAACTCTTTTCACTAACTGAGCCAGTCTCCTGACTCTTCCCTTGTCCTTTACCTTTTATTGATCGTTGAGTTAACTTTCAGTTTTCTGCCCTTTTTAGTTTAATGTTGATTTAGTCCCTTTTAATATTCAGCCCTCTTCACTGCGCTCCTGGTTTGCTGAGAACTGGGTTCTCTTTCTTTCTTTAAAGATATTCTTAAAACATTTTCCGAAAACAATTGCCCTAGAACCTTACCCCGACCTCACTTATAACATCCACATATCTTTATAAAGCCAAAAAATTGGTTAATTGCTCAAGTTTTCCTGATGTAGCCCGGGAGATTGTTTTGTGTCTGCTCACTCTCAAGTACAAATGCAAACTATTATCACCTCTTACCTGGAAGCTCCTCCCCCCTAAGAAGAGAGTTCCATTAAAAAAAATCACTGAAGCAGTATATAACATTAATATTAAACAAATTGTTAGGCTTTGTTACATATACAAAACATTAATTTTGTATATTAATTTCAACATTAATTTCTAATAAAAAGAATTGTCAGTAGAATTACTGTTATATGCATTCAGTGAGATGTTCCAATCTTGTTATTACATTTGATGATCTGCAATGCTAACTAACTATAGCTATATTCTAACTATTATCAAATTAAGTAAAAACATTATGATAAATATAAATAAATTAGAATCATAAGTATACATTTTCAGTAGTGGAGATGGGTTATATTTCCAACATTTTAAAAGATTTCAATAACAATATTTCTGTTGCAAAGTGGATTTAATGTATACTTTGGATATGTCAATGCTTTAAAGCCCAGCAAATGGTATACGTGATTCTCTTGCATAGCATATTAGAAGGCAAATAGCGTCTTAGGAGTTGATGATATTATTTTATTATCACAAAGTAGGAGTGTCCTTTGGAGACTAATACCTGAAAATACTGTCAGAAAGGAAGAAGGTATGATGTTAACTTAATGATACCAATGTTACTTCAACTCTCAGCTTGTGAAATAAATAGCCCTGCTTAAAACATTACTTCTTAAAATATAAAAATAGGGATATTAATAGGGATAATAATAGTACCAATCTGAGGCTGTTTGGAAAATTAAAAGAATTACCATGTAAAACACTTATTATAGCACCTGTCATAGAGGTTTTCTATAAAATGTATTGTTTTTATTATTGATATAAATCATATGCAAACCATACTTGAATCTACATTCCATCATACAAAATATATATGTATAATTAGCATCAAGAAAAAATAAACTGACAAAAAAATCACACTCTACTTATCCTCTTAAATTGCAAAAATGTGGCTTATTTTACATAAACCATAATTCTCTCTAGCATGACCTAACATGACCATGAAACTACAAAAGGAATTATTATGAGAAACTATATATTGTCATTTAAAACATCTATTTTGTTAAATCAGTTCAGACAGCACAGCGCAATGTTGAATTATTCAAAGTTCATTGTACATCTAATTACAAGTGCTCTGTCTCTGGAAAAAAAAATGACAATCATAATCTACCTCCTCCTACCCAATCTCTTAAATTAACCAAAATCTAAAATCTCCACTAATTTTTGTTTTGTTTTGTTTTTTGCCGTACGCGGGCCTCTCACTGTTGTGGCCCCTCCCGTTGCAGAGCACAGGCTCCGGACGCGCAGGCTCAGTGGCCATGGCCACGGGCCTAGCCGCTCCACGGCATGTGGGATCTTCCCGGACCAGGGCACGAACCCGTGTCCCCTGCATCGGCAGGCGGACTCTCAACCACTGCACCACCAGGGAAGCCCCTAAAACCTCCCGTACTTCAAGAGGTTTGAAAGTTATACACAGCAAAAGTCATTTAAAAAGACACTTCTGGAAATATTGAAAAAAATCACAAGTCATTCAGAGAAACACACACACACACAATCATTCAAAATAAAACACAAAGTTTATAAATAAATCAACCCAGTGTGTAAACCAAAATCTATAAACTCTATTGATATAAACCTTTCATCTACTTGCAGAGAATAGGGAGAAATTATTAGTTTGGAATGTTCTCAGCTTCAAGTTAGAACAGTAACAACAGTTCTAACTGAGGCCTAAGCAGTGAAGACATTAATATCCCACAGAACAAAATGGCTGGTGATAGGCAAACGACGGAGCTGCAGCTCAAACATGTCTTCAAAGACTAGTCGCTTTCTACTTTTTCTCTGTCATCTTTGGCAGTTGGTATTTTGACCTAATGTTTGTCATTTTGGTCTCCCAATATGGCTTCTCCAGCTCCAGGAATAATATCTGAAAGCTGGCCCAGGAATAACATCTGAAAGAAGTCTCAGCCACTGCCATCCATTTTATGCTTTCCCAGACAGACAGCCCCCCATCCAGTAGTCTTCCCATTACTTCTTACTGATCAGAAATGGCTCACTCTATCACCCTTAGCTACAGGAGGGCTGATAAATTACATGCCTGACAAAATGAAATAAAAATTTCATGATAGGTTTATATGAATCACAATTTATCACATAATTTAGGGAAAATTTCAACTCCCAAACAGAGTCCTGTTTTGAAAGGAAGGAATGGATAAATACTGGTTGGGCAACTCCAAAGATGTACAACAAGTAGTTATTTCAACAACAGCAGCAGCAGCATTACCATGACATGATTTAATTTCTCCTTAGTTTTCTTCTACTTTTGATCTCTCCAAGTATTAGGTTAATTCTGAGAATTCTCCAACAGTCTTGGGCAAAAAATTATTCTTACTTATGACAAAGTCAATCTAAATACCCAGTCTGCATCACCGAGGTAAACAATATGAAATAATTTTGAAACATCATTTCACAATGCTAACAGAATGAATGGTTCTGTGATCACTGTAAGGACCTCCTGGCTCTCTCACGTCCCCTGGCCATTGTTGCCCCTTTCCACCTGCACATGCAAAGCCCTGCCATGTTTGGCTCTGGAATTCTTGGGTGCTGCAGAGAGCTTCCTTGCTATAAGGAAGAATGTCATCCAGATGATTGATGATAGAGTAACTGTTCTTTGTAACTCATGTTATAAGGAGTCTACATTCTATTTTGGAAACAATTCATCTGAAATGCATGGAAGAGATGTGCAGTTATATCTCAATGTTTGCCTTCAAACATTTTTGACTATTTGCTTGGAAGTTATTATGAGCCTCTCTGATTAGAGGACACTCTCAAAACCACACTACATGGTGTCTTTCTGACTTAGTTGTATTTTGTCTTACAGGAAACAAATATATACTCCACAAGAATTACACATTCAAACATATTATGGACAGAGAAGGAGACATTATCTTTATTTAAAGGGACACTGAGACAGGTAGGCCAGAGTCAAATTTATCATTATCATATCTTTGTTGATATAAAAATCTCCTGAAATGAGGGTGAAGGAAGTTCCTCTTATGTCACCACCAACATGGGAAAACTATTAGCACCAGAACAAATGTATGTTCATGCACAAATAAAAAAGCAAGGAAAAACTCATTTTTAAAAATTCCATTTAAAAATTGAACACCATTGTTTATGGTACCCTTTGCTATGCAAAGCTTTTACATTTAATTTGGTCCCATTTGTTTATTTTTGTTTTCATTACTCTAGGAGGTGGATCAAAAAAGATCTTGCTGTGATTTATGTTAAAGAGTGTTCTGCCTATGTTTTTCTCTAAGAGTTTTATAGTATCCAGCTTTACATTTAGCTGTTTAATCCATTTTGTTCATTTTTGTGTATAGTGTTAGGGAGTGTTCTAGTTTTCCCAGCACCACTTATTGAAGAGACCATCTTTTCCCCATTGTATATTCTTGTCTCCTTTGTCATAGATTAGATGACCATAGGTGTGTGGGTTTGTCTCTGGAGTTTCTATCCTGTTCCATTGATCTACATTTATGCTTTGGTGATAGTACCATACTGTTTTGATGACTGTAGCTTTGTAGTATAGTCCGAAGTCAGGGAGCCTGATTCCTCCTGCTCCATTTTTCTTTCTCAGGATTGTTTTGGCTATTCATGGTCTTTTGTGTCTCCATACAAATATAAACAAAACAAAAATACTACCCTCAGAATGGAAGAATATATTTGCAAATGAAGCAACTGACAAGTAATTAATCTCCAAAATATACAAACAACTCATGCAGCTCAATATTAAACAAAAAGAACAACCCAATCAGAAAATGGGTGGAAGATCTAAATAGACATTTCTCCCAAGCAGATACACAGATGGTCAACAAACACATGAAAAGTTGTTCAACATCACTAATTATTAGAAAAATGCAAATCAAAACTACAATGAGGTATTACCTCACACTGGTCTGAATGGCCATGATCAAAAATATCTATAAACTAAATGCTGGAGAGGGTGTGGAAAAAAGGGAACCCTCCTATACTGTTGGTGGGAATGTAAATTGGTACAGCCACTATGGAGCACAATATAAAAGTTCCTTAAAAAACTAAAAATAGAGCTACCATATGATCCAGCAATCCCACTCCTGGCCATATATCTGGAAAAAAACATAATTCAAAAAGATACATACACCCCAATGTTCATTGCAGCATTATTTACAACAGCCAGGACATGAAAGCAACCTAAAAGTCCATCAACAGAGAAATGGTTAAAGAAGATGTGGTACACATATACAATGGAATATTTCTCAGCCATTAAAAAGAATGAAATAATGCCATTTGAAGCAACATGGATGGACCTAGAGATTATCATACTAAATGAAGTAAGTCAGACAGAGCAAGACAACATCACATGCTGTCACTCACATGTGGAATCTAAAAAAGGGTACAAATGAACTTATCTATAAAACAGAAATAGAGTTACAGATGTAGAAAACAAACTTATGGTTACCAGGGAGTAAGGGGTGGGGAGGGATAAATTGGGAGATTGGGATTAGTACTAGTAGTACACACTATTAGTACTACACACTACTATGTATAAAATAGATAACTAATAAGGAACTACTGTATAACACAGGGAATTCTACTTAATACTCTGTAATGACCTATATGGGGAAACAATCTAAAAAAGAGTGGCTATATGTATATGTATAACTGATTCACTTTGTTGTACACCTGACACTAACACAACATTGCAAATCAATTACACTCCAATAAAAATTTAAAAAAAATAATAATAAAATAAAAATAAAAATTGAACCACAGTGTGATCCAGAAATCCCACACTGGGATATATATCTGAAGGTAACGTCATCACTCTCTTGAGGAGATATGTGTACCCTCATATTAATTGCAGCACTATTTACAATAACCAAGACATGGAAACAATCTCTGTGTCTGTTGACAGATGAATGGATAAAGTGTGATATGTGATATATATACACACACACACACACACACACACACAATGGAATATTATTCATCCATTAAAAAGAAGGGAATCCTGCCATTTATGACAACATGTATGAACCTTAAGGGCATTATGTTTAAGGAAATAAGTCAGACAGAGAAAGACAAATAATGCATGGTCTAAATTATATGTGGAATATAAAAAAGTCAAACTCAAGAAACAGAATGCAGAATGGTGGTTGTCAGGGGCTGGGGGTGGAGGAATGAGGAGTTATTGTTCAAAGGTTACAAACTTCCAGGTATAAGATGGTAAGTTGTAGGAGTCTAATGTACAGCATGGTGACTACAGTTAACAATACTAGACGGTAAACTTGAAAGTTGCTAAGAGAGTAGAGTAGGACTTTAAATGTTTTCACCACACACCAAAAAAAAAGGAAACTTATTGTGGTAATTATTTCACAAAATATATGTATATCAAATCACCATGCTGTACACTGTAAACTTAATGTCATATGCAGATTGTGTCTCAAAAAAGATGGGAAAAAATCCTGTTCTAAAAGTAACTTTGGTATTTTTATTTCTAATAAGAAATGGCCAGACAGTGTGCTATTTTAATCCAGTATGCTCTTCATAATATACTCTAAATTGAAAAAAAAAACAAGAGTAAATTCTAGAAGTCTATATTTCTGGGCAGTCCTCAGTGTTACACATGTAATTTATATGGGTTTATGATTAAATTACTATTATTACCGAGCTTTTTTGCCAGTAATATTGAGAAACTCTATTGTATAGAACAATTCTTCATTGCAGGAACATTTATAACCTCACAAACGTGTGCACAGTGAGAGCACCAGCTTCATGTTGTGGGAAGAGTGTGGTATAAATTCAGAGTTGGCTTTGGATTTCAGATATTTCCCATGGGAATATCACTTAACTACTCTGAGACTTTGTTTCCTTCTCTGTAAAACAAGGATAATTATGTGAATATTTCAATCACTTGTTGTATAAATCAAGTAGAATAAAACAAGTACTAGTGCTTTGTAAGTTGAGACAAGCTCTAAAAATATTTGTTATATATTGGATAAGGGATGTATAGATATACACATGTATACTTTAAAGTTCTGCTCTTGTATTAAAAATAAAGTGTACCTGCAATTTGGGTTATTTATGTGTTCACAAAATCAATTTTAAAACACTGGTATCTGTCACTTTTTATCCCAGTCTGCAAGAAAGTGAAATAGAAAGGTGGATAATAAATTCTAAGGTGTTCAGCCCTGACAGTTAAATAGTAGTCTTGAAAACCTGAAACATAGCTTGGGGAAAATTTAAAGCTACTTTTTGTTTTCTGTTTCTTTAAAAAAGTAAAAAATTATGCCATAGAAATGGAAGCTGATGGAATAATGTCATCAAAGCTTATTCTCTGCAAAATTTCTTCATGTACTAGTCATTCTAATATTTACTTTTAAAGGCATATGCATTATTTCTTGACATTTGTAATTTTTCTCATGAAATAATGACTTATTTTGATGTTAAGAACCATTAAATTTACAAAATAATATGCTAGATCAGAGGTGTCCCCAACACCATAACAATATGCTGTGTTAGGAACCGGGCTGCATGACAGGAGGTGAGCAGCGGGAGAGAGAGCGAAGCTTCATCAGCCACTCCCCATTGCTACCCATCACTCTCACTGCCAACTGAACCATCCCCCACACCCACCCCCATCCATGGAAAAGTTGTCTTACATGAAACTGGTCCCTGGTGCTAAAAAGGTTGGGGACCACTGTGCTAGATGGTTTAAAGTAAATTAATAAATTTCTTCATTCAGCAGACATTCCTCATATATCTACCATGTGTATTTGTCAACCAATGAGGTTTGAATTCACACTTAACAACATTATATAAGACTTGGTCCATGTACTCAGGAGTTCATGTATTCAAGGGACATACAGGGAATGAAGCAATGTATGCGTGTATATCTATGCATATGAATGTGTGTGTGTGTGTGTGTGTGTGTGTGTGCATTTTAACCTGATAAGCTGGCTAGTGGTTTACCTCAATCAAATAAGGTTGGCACAGGTAACATGCATGTGGCCACACAAAGTTTATAATGAACCAGTGGATTGTGAGCTAGTAGTGTAGTTTCAGAGGTGATCTAGAAAGCACATACATGTCAGTAATTGAAGTTCATTAAAAAAAAAATTCTGTGGAACCATTTATGGTGTGAATATGCATACAAATTTTTCTTAAGAATACTGGATTTAACAATTAATTAAAGTTAATTTGTCTGTTACATATTTTAAAAGGAGCATTAAACATATTACCATATTTTAAATTGTAATATATCAACTTAACACGTTTGCAAAAATATTTGCAAAGTCTACCTTCCCCTCTACTACCAACTCCAATTTTTTTCTCTCCCAAGTCAAACCAATAGATCAGCCAGCTAGATCCAATGAACACTAACGATGTATGGAGAGAACTTGACAGAGTAATCTTTTAGTTCAGGATCAGGGGATTACTTGGTGAGAACCAGAAAATGTCTCATCCTGGGAAGATTTTGGCTGGCAGAAATCTGCGTGGCAGAAAGCTAGCTATCAGAGCTGTGTCCTCAAATGGACGAGGCACGTGGAATAGAACCACAGCTGCCCTGCAACAGAACCACAGCATCCAACAAGTTTCATGGCTGAGAGCTGACATTCATTTTAAAACCACCAAGGATCCTCTATACTCAACAAAACTACTGACACTAAGGAACTCCGACAACAACCTCTGAGCTAGAAGAAGCAAACATTGAGTAACAAAAATTAAGTTAATGTAATATCTGGAGGAATATCAGTCCAGAGAAACACAAAACAGATCCAGTGAACTAGAATTGCTCAGAGGGGAGAGGTGGCCTATAGAGATTCAAACACAATACCAAGGAGAATTCTGCTGCTACTAAAACTGATTTCCCAATTAAAAAGTGGGTGTATGAACTGATAAAGGGATGGTCACTGGTAAGGACCAAATGAGTGATCTACAAAGTCAAATGCAAGAGACATCATAAAACACAGGTAAAATTATTTTTAAAAGATGGTAAATCATAAGGAGATAAGAAACTTTTAGAAGTAATTGTGTGGTAAGAATATAAAAATCTAGTAGGTTATATGGAAAAATAACTGCCCAAGCATAACCAAGAATAGGAAGAGAGAAGAATGGAATCACCTTAATGTATATCATAAAATTTGATAGGCTAATTGTAATAAAATTG
This sequence comes from Stenella coeruleoalba, assembly GCF_951394435.1. Taxonomy (NCBI): domain Eukaryota; kingdom Metazoa; phylum Chordata; class Mammalia; order Artiodactyla; family Delphinidae; genus Stenella; species Stenella coeruleoalba. The sequence continues at coordinate 38,631,221 of NC_137164.1, read as the reverse complement.
ATATTGTATTGGTAGAAGAACACTTTACAGAATTTACGTGGAACATATATATATACATATATATGAGAATTTATATATTTGTGAGAATTTAATGCATGATATTGGTGACAGTTCAATTCTGTGTGAGAAAGATCAAATCCTTAATAAAATGTGGAAGCATAAAAGTGCTGGTTATCTATTTTGAGGAAAATAAAGTTGAATCCTTATATTGCATTACATAAAAGTGTATTTCAGATAAACACTTAAAAGAACAAAAAGAAAACAGTGTTTATTAATTACTTCCCACAGGTAAGTATAGCAGACTATATAAAATATGAAATATAGAAGATTAAAATATGTATTTATACACTACACACGCAGAGTTGAATTTTAGTTGCATTGTAAATTCTTTTGCCTGCCATCTGTTAATGGTTTTAAATTTTTAGCAACTTGCAAAGTTTTTAATCTACAAAATCATCATATAGGAAGATACTTTTCAAACTAAATTTAAATGGTCTTTATTTTTGCTTTTTTGTATTAGTTATGAAGCTTCTTCCTAACTGTGGCACGATTATCAGCTAATAATTTATATTATATATTACTGTGTGACTTAATTGAAAAACTATTTTAATGTCCCAGACTGGGGTTTTTGTACCTTCTTATTCCAAAATTCCCTCAGCATATTTTTATTAATATGCAATTATATATGCACTGTCTATGTATCCATATACTCCACTGCAAATTCCTTCAGGGAAATTCCATTTTTGTATGCCAAGGGTTTAGTGTAATTTTGTTGATCCCACTGAACACACATGTAGGAAGAAAATTAGTGAGAATACTCATCAAGTACAAACTTACATTCTTACTAGATTGAAATATAACCAGTTCCTGTGATGATCAGAACTCAGAGAGCTATAGTCTTAAAATTTTTCAGTTTTTATTGTCCTCAAACAGGAAAACTATTTCATTTACAAAACTCTCAGACACTGAGTAAGCCAGTGATTTCCTGAATCCTGTCTAAACACAAAGCCTCAAGCACTGAGTGGAAATATTTCTGAATCTTGTGTCCTTTTTCCTGACTTCTTAAGGAGATTATGTTGAATGTAATGGTTAGCCTAAGGCCATCATTAGGGATAGAAATGCCTGTCTTTTGCTGAAGCAGGCAAAACCATCAAGGCCTCATGAGTTCTTCAGGGTTTTGGCTTTTCTACCAAAAATCCTGTGTAGTACTTTTAAGCTTAGTGACACTTTCTCTGCAGATGTACTGGGTCCTGTAATACCGTCATGCTGGTGCCTTTATTTGGAGCTACTTTCAGGGTATCTGCCTGCAGCTAAGATTTCTCCTCCTAATTTGCTTCTTAATCATCTGTAGACTTTAAAACAGATAACTAAGCTGGAAAGAATATGAGAGCATCCTTTGTAGGTGTAGTTCATGACATTTAATACAGGTTTTGTTCTTCTGTTCATTTTGCTTCAGTGTTTTTTTGTTTTTGTTTTTGTTTTTTAATATCTATTACATCTATGTCTGTGGTTTTGGTTTTGGTTTTTGTCTTGGTGGGATTTTTTTTGTCAGCTTGTGATGTTGAGCTGGCTTTAATGCATGAGGTGGTAGCCCAACAGTGGTTCAAGCAAGAGAGTTTTTGTTTTTTTGTTTTGTTTTTTTGTTTTTTAAATGTTGAGCCTTCTTTTAATTTATTTATTTTTATTTTTGGCTGTGTTGGGTCTTCGTTTCTGTGCGAGGGCTTTCTCTAGTTGTGGCAAGCGGGGGCCACTCTTCATCACAGTGCCCAAGCCTCTCACTGTCGTGGCCTCTCTTGTTGCGGAGCACAGGCTCCAGACGCGTAGGCTAGTAGTTGTGGCTCACAGGCCTAGTTGCTCCGTGGCATGTGGGATCCTCCCAGACCAGGGCTCGAACCCATGTCCCCTGCATTAGCAGGCAGATTCTCAATCACTGCACCACCAGGGAAGTCTGAGCAAGAGAGTTTTTAACTGTGAAAATCTATAACTGTAGCAAAGAAGACAAAACTTGACTCTATACTGGATCTATTCCTTTAGCTCTAACCTTTGTGCTCTGTCTCCTGTGCTTAGTCATGCTGGCTCTGCACCTTTGTAAAAGAATGTTGCCTATAGCCTGAAATATATATGATAACCCATCTTCAAGGCTCTGACCTTTAAAAGTATAACACTTTCCATTCACATAGAGGTAAAAAGTTGCAGAACAGAAAATAACAGTTGTCTTGTGGGAGGTTTATAGGAACACTGTGACCAGACCTAACTGGACAACTGCAAGAACAAAGGATTCCTACACTGAGAAGTTTGCATCTACCAGTATCATCCCCTCCCCTTTCAGTATAATAAAGGCCTGAATTCTAACTCAGGCAGGCTGGTTCTTTGGGACACTAGTCCACCATCTTCTTGATCTGCTGGCTTTCCTAACAACATTGCTATCCCTTGCCCTGACAACTCATCTCTCCAGTTATTGGCCTGTCGTGCAGCAAGCAGTACAAGTTTAGACTCTGTAACATAACTATTAACTATTTCTTAATAGTAGGTCAAAGCACATAAAACTCCAAAAAAAAAAAAAAAATCCTGAAACAAAAAACTCTGAGCAAACCCAGAGCATCTATCATCCCAGCACTTGATCCAAATAAGCTTTTCTCCAATAGATAAAAGTTAAGTAAGTATAAGGTTTATTTCTTTGGTCAGAACTTTCCATGGCTTTTCTCTGCCCAGAATGCCTATCTTGCTTCAGGTTATCCTGCAGAGAATCACAGCTTGTTTGAAAGTGAGCCTCCCTTTTCTTTTAGCTAATTAAACCCTCAGTTTATAGAAATGAGATGTTCTCTCACTTTGAGGTATTAGTTTTACAGACTTCTCAGCTTCTCCTCTATGTCTATTCTAAACTGAAACTAAACCTCCCTAGAACTTTCATTACCACTAACAAAATGGACACTTCCTTTGTCTTTTTGCTTCTTTGTTTAACGAAAGCAAACTTGGATAGGACTCAGCTATATGGATTGATTGATTAGTTTATAGCTCTTCTTTTAAGACAATGGTTAAGGATCATTTCACTAAAATGCAAAAGGGAAATTTAATGAGAAGCTGGCTTTTATTGAAATTCTCAGGTAAATTTTTCTGCCTAGAAGTAAACAAGTTTTGGCTAAAGAAATATTGTGTGTGTGCGTGTGTGTGTGTTTGTGTGTGTGTGTGTAGGCAACAAATATTTAGTGAGGACCTACTGTGATCCAGTAGAGAATACAAATATTTTTTTGGTCTAGTACCAATTAATGTCTCCCAAATGTTCTATATTAGTGAATTAAGTGACATGTTGGTTTCCAAGTTCAATACTTGGAAAGCTGATTAATTATTTCTTCTTTAGTTAATACCGTTTCAATAAAGTAAGATACTGAAAAGAATCTGCTTTCTTCTTGAAGAACTGATGTTGTTTTGAATTATTCAGTTTAATGCATAGATATTTGAAGGCTTAACTAATATACTGTATCATATAAATAAAAGTACTTTTGTCACAATACCATTTTCACAGTTAATTTTAACATAATATGTCTGTTTGCTTTATAATGGTATTTTTTCTCATTAGAAAAGGTGAATTTTTAGTATGGTATTTTTTTGGACAACTGTTGATTACTTACCAGCATCCATTCCCTGCCCCCCTCTTTCCTATACACATATGTTCTAGTATCCATGCTTTCCCTCTGGAGCTTATGTGCTTTTAGTTGAGTTGACTTTACATCACTGGAGTGTATACTCGTAAGTTTCATCCCTTATTTTATATGCTTTCTGTCAAAGTGATAGATTCAGATAACCCAGATAACCCACATAGGCATGTCATTCTCCTAGCCACAAGCTTGTTTCTCAGATGGGTACATATGACCCAAATTGGATCAATGAAATGAGAGAGAAGATACACCTCAGATCTTCTGAGAAAGAAGCTTCCACTCTTAAAAGAAATACCTGGAAAGAGATGTAGCAGAAAAGACACTCTCTGTCTTCTCTATTGTGGCATCACTTTTTCATGATATTTATTATTAGTTTCCTTGATTTACAGTTATTTGCTTTCATGGTTATACTTCCTGATAAGACAGTAAGGTCCTTGAGTCTAGGGACCTTGTCTTGTGTATCAACATATCTCTATATCATCAAATTTTCTCCAATTGATAAAAAGAACATATTAAAGCTTCTTGAAGGTAGGGAGATATCTTGTAGGCCATTTTACCCTTGGCATTAAATAAGACTTCAATATATACTTGATCAAAGCTAGGTTGAATTAATGAATGATGAATAGATGGATGGATGTTTTGCAAATAGCATTAGAGGAAAACACGATGCTGGGTTAGTGACACTGCAAGCTGTCAGAAAAGACAGATGGCTTGCCTGGTCATGCTGTAAATAACCACCAGGTGCCACTCAGAGCTGGTAGAAGCCTCATCCTGCATGACAGTCATTGATCTGCTGCACAGAAAAGAAACAACCTTTCGTGACACCACTTGAGGAGAAAAGGTTATGTTTCACATTTAAGAATTGAATAATAAGGTCATGATCAAATTAAATAAATGTCCCTGGTCAATACATGAAATATATACAAATTAATACAACAAATTAGAGACATTACTGCAAAGAAAAGGTGAGCAAGATGGAGCTAAGTGTGATCCTGGAACTCAGTCCTACTGAATGTTTTATTAATGAAGTGGCAATCCTGCCTCATTAAAAATATCCTAACAGTGAGTTCTCACCACCCATGGGATAACCCTAAACTGCAATCTAGACTAGAATAGCACAGAATAAATAAAATAAAATAATAAATATGTTTCCTAAGTGATTATAAACTTATGACAGCATATTCTAGAGGTAAGCAAAATATTCAGAGAAAATCACATATAGGAATTCTTACATTTACATCTTTTTTGCAGACTTGTAGTATATCTCATATTTGGTATTTGGAGGAAAATTTCGATTGTATTTTATATTAGTCTGGCAAATATATTCCTGTGGGGTTTGAGTACTAGCTAGCGAGTCTTCCTTTATGAGACAAAGCAACAGCTACATCAGTTTCCAAAGCTACTGCAGATTGTTCTCTTTGTTCACCTTCTAACACTCCAATCTTCTATTATGACAACTGTTGTATTAGTAAATTTAGCACATATCTGTACATTATTTGACATGTTTGAGCAAATAACAATAATCCAAATGGTTTCCACTTGTACTTCATACAACCTTGGTAATTTAATTGATTAGCATAAAAGCCATTTTAACCCTTGAGTCCAGATTTCTGAAATGCAAATAACCTAATACATAAGTATTTGCAGTTACCAAGGAATTGCCATAACCAAGAAAAATGCTGTAACAAATATTTAAAACACTGGTGTATCATCTAAAGTATACACTCACTCATTCAACAGATTTTTATTAACTTCTTACCTTGTACTAGCCACTGATATAGGCAGTTTGACAAATTGGCTGACTTACAAAAACAGCTCATTTTGTCATTACATTTGCTTTTCATATATATTCACATTATGACCCACATGATCAAGCTTATAATTATTATTATTTATTTATTTATTTATTTTTTTTGCGGTACGCAGGCCTCTCACTGTTGTGGCCTCTCCCGTTGTGGAGCTCAGGCTCCGGACGCGCAGGCTCAGCAGCCATGGCTCACGGGCCCAGCCGCTCCGCGGCATGTGGGATCTTCCCGGACCGGGGCACGAACCCGCGTCCCCTGCATCGGCAGGCGGACTCTCAACCACTGCGTCACCAGGGAAGCCCCTCAAGCTTATAATTATTAATGATAATTGCAATGCTTAAATGTTCTAATAAAGTTTCAATATAAGAGTAAAATATTTATGATTATATGCTGTGTCACTAATAGATAACAATGGCAGTGATGACTATGATCACACTAAATTTCATTTGCAAGACCTATGAGTTAAAAATAATTGAATGCTAATTTATCAATAAGGAAAGAAATCGTAACAAATGAAAGGAAATGGAATGTACACATTATGTCCATGAGAAAGCAGACATGTGGAACACCACCAGGAAAAGAGACTGGACGGCTAAAGAACAAGGTCAGCAGAGCTACTTATGCAGTGAATTTTCTATTCAGAGAATTGCTTGCTTTTAGGATGGCAAACCTTCAGAAAACATTAAGCTCTCAGCTTTCAGGGCATGAAATTGTACTGATAATAATTGTCAAGATACTGAGACAATCCATCACAGCACGAAATGTTAGGAATAGATGATGCTGACATGAACAACAATCCACCAAGCCTGACAAACAATGAAATGCAAATCCAGTGGAGGTAGATTTAAATTTTGTAAATAAATCAGTAAATGATCAAAATAGCTGTCTCGAATTTGCCATGAGTTTGAGGAGATAAATATATCCTGACTGTATATAACATTTACCTAAGCAGATTAAATATGTGTGTGTGTCCTATCCTCTACCTATCTCTCCTCTATTTATAGACCTCTACTCCCCATCCCCTTTCTCTGCCAACAACTGGACAAGAAAACAATAACTCTGGGGTTAGCAGGTTTTAAGATAAATGTACATTTTAAAATGTGTATAAAATTTTAAAAAAGTAAAAGCATGGAACCACGTCCAGATTGTGGACGATCTCATAGGAGGACTGACTTAGATTCTTTGATGTATTCCTTATATGAAAAAAATTTTTAAATGGCTATGGGTAATTGTTTTAGACTTAAGGAGACTTATTATACATAAAAACCACACACAAGGTCTGAATTTTGCTTAGTCCTTGGTTAGAAAAAGACATCTCTACAAATACTCTTCTTCAGACAACTGTAGACATTTCAATATGAATGATAGTAAAGAATTACTGTGAATTTTATTAGTTGTAATAATGTCATTGGGTTACATAAGTTATATTCAAATTTGTAACTATGCACATTGAATTATGTAAGATGAAATGACATGTCTAGGATTTGCTTTAAAGTTCTTCAATGAAAGAAAACAAGAAGGAACAAGAAAGGGAGGGAGGGAGGGAGAGAGGGAGGGAGGGAGGAAAAAGGAGAGGGAGGAAAAAAGGAAGGAAGGAAGGGTGGAAAAATATGGTAAGATTTTAATTTTTTGTAATTGTTTAACTTAGTAGCTAGGTAGATGGAGGTTCACTTCATAATGCTTACGGATGAAAATTTTCATAATTAAAAGAGGCAAAAAAAAATTCTGGCAAAGTACTGAAGATTCTTGTATCTTCCCTGTCAGGATCAGATTTCTAATTCTTGTTTGGGCCCAGAAACCTATATTTTAAAAACACTTTTTAATTTTTAATATAGGTGGTATTTTTAATGTAGGTGGTCATCAGGTGACACTGTGAAAAACACTAAAGAGAATTACATTTACTCTCTGGAATAAGTCATTTGAGAGAAAGTGTTAAAAGCTGTTAAGTACTTTCAGCTGTTATTCTATTCAAAGGCACCACCTCTTGGCCAGATGGGAATTGGGAGGGAGGTCTGCTTAGTCAATCAGGATGCAGTCCTTCCTTTTAGAGCCTTAAGGTAATGTTTCTGATTTAAGATAGTACTGTGGAAACAATTGTCATTCAATTAATGCTTGCTTGTTGAGAAAAATTCTGGGTCCATAGGTGATCAGCCTAAAAACTTCCTTCTTGAAATTGAACATTATGATAAAACAGTTGTTTAGTTGATCACTGGCTGGAGACCACAATGATGACCTTTTTTTCCTCCTCTATTGGTTGCATTTCTACCTGTCAACCTCAAACTGTGTATGTCACTCAAGGTTCTTCCCTTGATCTCTGTAGGATCCACTAGGCACTAATCTTTGCTAGTAATTAAGAGAATTGCTCTGCAATCAGACTGCCTGGATTCAAATCCTGACTCTACCAGTTACTGAGTGTTCTTGGCAAATCATTTTACTCAGTTTTTTTGTGACTCAGTTCCCTCTTTCTGTAAAACAGAATAATGATACCTACACACACTGCCATGCTGAGCTGATTATATGGTTTATATGCTTAAAGTGCTTAAGATTGTGCCTGACCCATAGTAATAAACGTTTGATATTTATTCTTATTAATCCTCATGGTGTTAACACTCAAGTACCTGTCTGCAATACTGTTTCATTCATTCCCCCTGCCTTGGAGAAATATTAACTTGCTTGGCCCATGTTGGTTGGCTCATATTCAAACTAGTACTCTTCTTCTGGTACTCAAACTAGATAACATTTTTGAAAAATTAACATTTGTCCAGTCAACCCAGTGAACCCATTAACTCCTTTAACCCATTTTAAATCCCTGTCTATTATATTCAAAATATCTGCATGCTTCTATATTGTTTATCCCAGGTCTTTTTAGATTTTCTATTCCCCAAATCCCTGAACACATTTTCATCTGGATAATAACTGTTCTAACTTTCCATTCTTCCATCCTTTAAAGGATTTTGCAGTGGTACATTCATTTCCTCCTCTCATTGCTAGCACTAAGCCTCTAGTACAAACTATTATTTCAAATGTCACATATATTTTAGAGCCCTCTCAGCACTATGACTTTACATTCAACCAATATTTTTTTAACCAATTTGTATGAGTATAGAATGAATAAATGTCCTCTATGTCAATTGTTTACTGTAACATCTGTCTTAAGATGGTCTATACAGGTTTATACAAGTTGGTAATTTGGAAACAACGTGGAACATAATGTCAATAATTCCTCAGTGAGGTATGATCACAAACTTGTACCAACAATTAGCTACTTGTCCCTTATTTAATAGTTAACAGGGCCTCATATCACTATCAATTCAGTTCTTAATAGTGCAATCAGTGGTAAGACCAAATGTAAGCCAAAAGAATGTTGTCTTTTTTTAAATTAAAATCCCAAGGCAGTGTGAGATTATTTATCTATGATACTCTTGTAAAGCTCTCACATCCATTGCATTACTGGCTATGATTAGTTGTCTGCCTTCACAAGGCCACATAACTCACGTATTTTCTTTGATTTTCCCCTTCCTGATAGCTGAAAACCACAAATCAGCCTTTTTTTTCCAACACTTTTATGTTTGCAATGGAAGTTTTGGTTTCTGCTTATTTTCCATAAATATATTAGAAGCATATCATGAAATGAGTAGTACTCATAAACTATATATATTTAATAAGTTATGCTTTGCTTTACATTGTGCCATACCTTACTTAATATGCTTAGTTTGATATAATTGCAATTGAATTCCTCATTTGCTCAAAATTCCAGTAGTCACATAAATCTGAATTTATACTCTGAGGTCAGCCATCTCTCCTTTCCTTTTTCTCAAGCTGTCATGTTTATAACTGAGAGGGATGCTAGAGATCATGTATCAAATTCTACATATTAAGAGCTAGACATTTGAGACCAAAAAAAGTTGAGACAATTTTAGCATTACTAGGTGTTAGAAAGAGGAGTTGATAATCCAGGTTCCCAGACTTGAAAGCAGGGCTTCCTTACACAGCACCAATTTGCTCCCGATGAGGGACAAATAGCTAAGAAAGTGTGCAGAGTGAAGGAAAATTGCTTTAGGCACTCTTAATATTTTGGACACTGCTCCCCTTAAACTGCAACCTAGTATCACCAAGCTAATGTCTGTTTTCTCAAGTTGAAACAACATAGGCAAGAAGGGTTGGTCGGGATGACTCTTTGCATTGACTACTAACCTACTCACTTCCAAATCATCCCTGTGTTCTGAAAAGAAACTTACAACTTTGTGGAACTTGTCCTCTCTATATAATATTACAATATCATGTCTCATTTCCAGCCCCCAAATATATTCAAAGTTTCAAGTAGAACATGCCATAGTTTAATCAAAGAAATATCTCCACAATATTAAATCAATATTCTAACAATAAGACCCTGTAAACATAAAAAATACAAAGAATAAAATTAAATGCTGGGGAGAAAAGCCTGCCACCATGTCTTGTTCATTGGTCTGCAGCACACAGTGGGGTGTCACTCCAGGACCTTGCTTCAGACAGGGAAAATGAGGGTGGAATGGGAAGAAGGCAAGAAAGTGAATTGAAATGAGGATCAAGCTGAATCTCAGCTAAATTATTGTAAGCTTTTCAGAGCAAGGAGACCTTCAAGATGGCAGAGGAGTAAGACATGGAGATCAACTTCCTCCCCACAAATACATCAAAAATACATCTACATGTGGAACAACTCCTACAGAACACCTGCTGAATGCTGGCAGAAGACCTCAGACCTCCCAAAAGATGCCCTCAGGCCACCTACATGCAGAGGTGGAGCCAAATCCAAAGCTATAGCACAGGAGCTGTGCAAACAAAGAAGAGAAAGGGAAATTTCTCCAAGCAGCCTCAGGAGCAGCAGATTAAATCTCCACAATCAACTTGAGGTACCCTGCATCTCTGAAATACCTGAATAGACAATGAATCATCCCAAGATTGAGGTGGTGGACTTTGGGAGCAACTGTAGACTTGGGGTTTGCTTTCTGCATCTAATTTGTTTCTGGTTTTATGTTTACCTTAGTTTAGTATTTAGAGCTTATTATTGGTAGATTTGTTTATTGATTTGGTTGCTCTCTTTATATATATATATATATATATATATATATATATATATATATTTCCTTTTTCTCTTTTTGTGAGTGTGTATGTGTATGCTTCTTTGTATGATTTTGTCTGTATAGCTATATTTTTACCATTTGTCCTAGGTTTCTGTCTCTTGGATTTTTGTTTTTGTTTTTAGTATAGTTTTTAGTGCTTGTTATCATTGGTGGATTTGTTTATTGGTTTGGTTACTCCTTTCTTTGTTGCTTGCTTGCATTTTTTGACTTTAAAACTTTATTTTTTAAAATTTATTTATTTTATTTATTTATTTTTTTGTGGTACGTGGGCCTCTCACTGTTGTGGCCTTTCCCGCTGTGGAGCACAGGCTCCGGAAGCGCAGGCTCAGCATCTATGGCTCACAGGCCCAGCCGCTCCGCGGCATTCGGGATCTTCCCAGACCAGGGCACAAACCCGTGTCTCCTGCATTGGAAGGAGGATTCTCTATGACTGCGCCACCAGGGAAGCCCTAAAACTTTTTATTTTTAATAAACTGTTTTTATTTTAATAACTTTATTTTATTATTTTTTTTCTTTCTATCTTTCTTTGCTCCCTTTTCTTCTGAGCCATGGGGCTTGACAGGATCTTGGTGCTCCAGCTGGGTGTCAGGCCTGTGCCTCAGAGGTGGGAAAGCTGAGTTCAGGACACTGGTCCACCAAAGACCTGCCGGCTCCATGTACTATCAAATGGCAAAAGCTCTCCCAGAGATCTCCATCTCAACACTAAGACCCAGCTCCACTCAACAACCAGCAAGATACAGTGCTGGACACCCTATGCCAAACAACTAGAAAGACAGGAACACAACCCCACCCATTAGCAGAGAGGCTGCCTAAAATCATAAGGTCACAGACATCCCAAAACATACCACTGGACGCAGTCCTGCACACCAGAAAGACAAGATCCAGCCCCACCCACTAGAACATAGGAACCAATTCCCTCCACAAGGAAGCTTACACAAGCCACTGAACTAACCTCACCCACTGGGGACAGACACCAAAAACAATGGGAACTACGGACCTACAGCCTGCAAAAAGGAGGCCCCCAAACACAGTAAGTTAAGCAAAATGAGAAGACAAAGAAACACACAGCAGATGAAGGAGCAAGGTAAAAACCCACAAGACCAAACAAATGAAGAGGAAATAGGCAGTCTACCTGAAAAAGAATTCAGAGTAATGATAGTAAAGATGATACAAAATCTTAGAAATAGAATGGAGAAATTACAAGAAACATTTAACAAGGACCTAGAAGAACTAAAGAGCAAACAAACAATGATGAACAACACCATAAATGAAATTAAAAATTCTCTAGAAGGAATCAATAGCAGAATAACTGAGGCAGAAGAACGGATAAATGACCTGGAAAATAAAATAGTGGAAATAACTACTGCAGAGCAGAATAAAGGAAAAAGAATGAAAAGAATAGAGGACAGTCTCAGAGACCTCTGGGACAATATTAAACACACCAACATTAGAATTATAAGGGTCCAAGAAGAAGAAGAAAAGAAAGTGACTGAGAAAATATTTGAAAAGACTATAGTTGAAAACTTCCCTAATATGGGAAAGGAAATAGTCAATCAAGTCCAGGAAGCACAGAGAGTCCCATACAGGATAAATCCAAGGAGAAACATGCCAAGACACATATTAATCAAACTAACAAAAATTAAACACAAAGAAAAAATATTAATAGCAGCAAGGGAAAAACAACAAATAACATACAAGGGAATCCCCATAAGGTTACAAGCTGATTTTTCAGCAGAAATTCTGCAAGCCAGAAGGGAGTGGCAGGAAATATTTAAAGTGATGAAAGGGAAAAACCTACAACCAAGATTATTCTTAGAAAGGATCTCATTCAGATTCAACAGAGAAAATAAAACCTTTAGAGACAAGCAAAAGCTAAGAAAATTCAGCACCACAAAACCAGCTTTACAACAAATGCTAAAGGAACTTCCAGAGGCAAGAAACACAGGAGAAGGAAAAGACCTACAATAACAAACCCCAAAAACTTAAGAAAATGGTAATAGGAAAATACATATAGTTAACTACCTTAAATGTAAATGGATTAAATGTTCCACCGAAAGACATAGACTGGCTGAATGTATAAAAAAACAAGACCCATATATGCTGTCTACAAGAGATGCACTTCAGACATAGGGACACATACAGACTGAAAGTGAGGGAATGAAAAAAGATATTGCATGCAAATGGAAATCAAAAGAAAGCTGGAGTAGCAATTCTCATATCAGACAAAATAGACTTTAAAATAAAGACTATTACAAGAGACAAAGAAGGACAGTACATAATGATCAAGGCATCAATGCAAGAAGATGATATAACAACTGTAAATATTTATACACCCAACATAGGAGCACCTCAATACATGAGACAATTCAACAGTAACACAATAATATTAGGGGATTTTAACTCCTCACTTTTACCGATGGACAGATCATCCAAAATGAAAATGAATAAAGAAACACAAGCTTTAAATGATACATTAAATGAGATAGACTTAATTGATATTTATAGGGCATTCCATCTGAAAACAACAGAATACACTTTCTTCTCAATGCTCATGGAACATTCTCCAAGATAGATCATATCTTGTGTCACATATCAAGCCTTGGTAAATTTAAGAAAATTGAAATTGTACCAAGTATCTTTGCTGACCACAATGCTATGAGACTAGATATCAATTACAGGAAAAAATCTGTAAAAAGTACAAAAACATGGAGGGTAAACAATACACTACTAAATAACCAAGAGATCACTGAAGAAATCAAAGAGGAAATTAAAAAAAAAAAACACCTAGAAACAAATGACAATGAAAACATGTTAATGCAAAATCTATGCAACGCAGCTAAAGCAGTTGTAAGAGGGAAGTTTATAGCAATACAATCCTACCTCAAGAAACAAGAAACATCTCAAATAAACAACCTAACCTTACACCTAAAGCAATTAGAGAAAGAAGAACAAAAAACCCCAAAGGTAACAGAAGAAAAGAAATCATAAAGATCAGATCAGAAATAAATGAAAAAGATTTGAAAGAAACAATAGCAAAGTTCAATAAAACTAGAAGCTGGTTCTTTGAGAATATATACAAAATGGATAAACCATTAGACAGACTTATCAAGAAAAAAAGGGTGAAGATTCAAATCAATAGAATTAGAAATGAAAAAAAAGAAGTAACAGCTGACACTGCAGCAATGAAAGGATCATGACAGATTACTACAAGCAACTCTATGCCAATGAAATGAACAACCTGGAAGAAATGGACAAATTCTTAGAAATGCACAACCTTCTGAGACTGAACCAGGAAGAAACAGAAAATATAAACAGACCAATCACAAGCACTGAAATTGAAACTGTGATTAAAAATCTTCCAGCAAACAAAAGCCCAGGACCAGATGGCTTCACAGGCAAATTCTATCAAACATTAAGAGAAGAGCTAATACCTATCGTTCTCAAACTCTCCCAAAATATAGCAGAGTGGGGGACACTCCCAAACTCATTCAACAAGGCCACCATCACCCTGATACCAAAACCAGACAAAGATGTCACAGAGAAAGAAAACTACAAGCCAATATCACTGATAAAGTAGATGCAAAAATCCTCAACAAAATACTAGCAAACAGTATCCAACAGCACATTACAAAGATCATACACCATGATCAAGTGGGGTATATCCTGGGAATGCAAGGATTCTTCAATATACACAAATCAATCAATGTAATAAACCATATTAACATATTGAAGGAGAAAAATCATACAGTCATCTCAATAGATGCAGAAAAAGCTTTCAACAAAATTCAACATCCATTTATGATGAAAACCTTCCAGAAAGTAGGCATAGAGGGAACTTACCTCAACATAATAAAGGCCATATATGACAAACCCACAGCCAACATCGTTCTCAATGGTGAAAAATTGAAACCATTTCCTCTAAGATCAGGAAGAAGACAAGGTTGTCTACTCTCACCACTATTATTCAACATAGTTTTGGAAGTTCTAGCCACAGCAATCAGAGAAGAAAAAGAAATAAAAGGAATCCAAATCGGAAAAGAAGAAGTTAAACTGTCATTGTTTGCAGATGACATGGTACTATACATAGAGAATCCTAAAGATGTTGTCAGACAATTACTAGACCTAATCAATTAATTTGGTAAAGTAGCATTATACAAAATTAATGCATAGAAATCTCTTGCATTCCTATACACTAATGATGAAAAATCTGAAAGAGAAATTAAGGAAACACTCCCATTTGCCATTGCAACAAAAAGAATAAAATGCCTAGGAATAAACCTACCTAAGGAGACAAAAGACCAGTATGCAGAAAACTATAAGACACTGATGAAAGAAATTGAAGATGATACAAACAGATGGAGAGATATACAATGTTCTTTGATTGGAAGGATCAACAATGTGAAAATGACTATACTACCGAAAGCAATCTACAGATTCAGTGCAATCCGTATTAAACTACCAATGGCATTTTTCACAGAACTAGAACAAAAACTTTCACAATTTGTATGGAAACACAAAAGACCCCAAATAGCCAAAGAAATATTGAGAAGGAAAAACGGAGCTGGAGGAATCAGGCTCCCTGACTTCAGCCTGTACTACAAAGCTACAGTAATCAAGGCAGTATGCTACTGGCACAAAAACAGAAATATAGATCAATGGAACAGGATACAAACCCAGAGGTAAACCCACACACATATGGTCACCTTATTTTTGATAAAGGAGGCAAGGCTATACAATGGAGAAAAGACAGTCTCTTCAATAAGTGGTGCTGGGAAAACTGGACAGGTACATGTAAAAGAATGAAATTAGAACACTCCCTAACACCATACACAAAAATAAACTCAAAATGGATCAAAGACCTAAATATAAGGCCAGAAACTATAAAACTCTTAGAGGAAAACATAGGCAGAACACTCTACGACATTAATCACAGCAAGGTCCCTTTTGACCCACCATCGAGAGAAATGGAAATAAAACCAAAAATAAACAAATGAGACCTAACGAAACTTAAAAGCTTTTGTACAGCAAAGGAAACCATAAACCAAATGAAAGGACAACCCTCGGAATGGGAGAAAATATTTGCAAATGAAGCTACTGACAAAGGATTAATCTCCAAAATTTACAAGCAGCTCATGCAGCTCAAAGCAGTGCATGCATCTCAAGCAGCGCATGCATCAAAAAAACCAAACAACCCAATCCAAAAAGGGGCAGAAGACCTAAATAGACATTTCTCCAAAGAAGATATACAGATAGCCAAGAAACACATGAAAGGATGCTCAACACTAATCATTAGAGAAATGCAAATCAAAACTACAATGAGGTATCACCTCACACCGGTGAGAATGGCCATCATTAAAAAATCTACAAACAATAAATGCTGGAGAGGGTGTGGAGAAAAGGGAACCCTCTTGCACAGCCCTCTTGTTGGTGGGAATATAAATTGATACAGCCACTATGGAGAACAGTATGGAGGTTCCTTAAAAACCAAAAATAGAACTATCATACGACCCAGCAATCCCACTACCGGGCATATATCCTGAGAAAACCGTAATTCAAAAGGAGTCATGTACCACAATGTTCATTGCAGGTCTATTTACAAGAGCCAGGACATGGAAGCAACCTAAGTGTCCATCAACAGATGAATGGATAAAGAAGATGTGGCACATATGTACAATGGAATATTCCTCAGCCATAAAAAGAAACAAAATTGAGTTATTTGTAGTGAGGTGGATGGACCTAGAGTCTGTAATGCCAAGTTATGTAAGTCAGAAACAGATAATTTCTGTAACCAGAAACAGAAAAAAAAATACCGTATGCTATCACATATATATGGAATCTAAAAAAAAAAAAAAAAAAAAAAAAAATGGTTCAGACGAACCTAGATACAGGACAGGAATAAAGAGGCAGACGTAGAGAATGGACTTGAGGACACAGTGAGGGGGAAGGGTAAGCTGGGATGATGTGAGAGAGTAGCATTGACATATATACACTACCAAATATAAAATAGAAAGCTAGTGGGAAGCAGCTGAAAAGCACAAGGAGATCAGCTCAGTGCTTTGTGACCACCTAGATGGGTGGGAAAGGGCATTTGGGAAGGAGTCGCAAGAGGGAGGGGATATGGGGACATATGTATACATATAACTGATTCACTTTGTTATACAGCAGAAACTAACAAGACATTGTAAAGCAATTATACTCCAATAAAGATGTTAAAAAAATAGTAAATGTTGATATCTTATCCCATATCACATGGGAAAATATAAGAGCTAAAAGAACAGAGAAGTAGTTGTCATCTTGCCTTTAGATAAATTAGTTCTTATAGTTGAGCCTTGAATTCAGCTCTTAAGTTGGTTGGCACCTATACCAAAAGCTGTTTTCCAGCAATAGAATCTAAATACAAGGCCAGAGCAATTTTTAGATTTAAGCACCTAGGATGTCATTCTCAAATGACAATAATTCACTTAAAGAACAACAAACAGAATGAAGTGCTAAAGGAACATTTTACTTTTCATTGTTGTTTACTTATATTCTGATGGATATGTCAGACCTGAAGTCCTAAAAGCAAATGTGCATGAGAAAGTCAAAATAAAAGCTTATAGATTTGGGGACTAGAAAAATCTTTATGCTATATGTTTTATCCTAGTATTATATTTAAAACACAATACTACTACAACTTGAAATGAAAGGAAAGACAATATTTAAGTGGAAAAAGAAAAAGTAATGTTTAGATAATTTATTTATTCTTTCCTTCACACTAAATCAGATTTTTTTAATTTCAAAAATGTTCATACATGAAGAAATCAACTTCTATGATGGATGTATTTGAATAATGATGAAAGACTATAATACACACTAATTCATTTTTCAAAACTCATGCAAAATAGTATGATAGCGTGTAAAGAACACTGTTATTCCAATTAACTACCTAAGAGATCTTTGTGACTCAGTGGGTTGTGATGGAGGTGATATTCCTGGTGGTATGCATCAAATCTCTAAGAGTCCAATTCAAACCAAGAAGCCCATGGGGGTGGGTTGCAAGTCAGAACAATTATCAGTCATTTCTTTTGAAATGTATTGAGTGCAACAGCACTGATAGAAATATGCTAACTATGAGAATACCATTGTAATACATAAAAGGTAGGCAACCCTGTAAAATAATCTCCTCTTTTAATTCTACTGTGTAGAATTAATAAATTATGAAATGTATGACATAAAAGGTAGTAATTACATTGTTACAATAATTGTTATTTTGTCTTGTAATTCCTGTGTTTGTCTCAGGGATTTCTTTTTCTTTCCTTTTTCTTTAATATATAAGAGAGGAAAAATAAAATTTCCTAACAAGGTAAGTTTTTAATGAGATAATGTACACAAAATATTTAGCAGGGTAACTGGCTAGTAGGAAGAGCTAAACAAATGCTGATTACTGGTTTGTATTTTTTTTTTTTTTTTGCGGTACGCAGGCCTCTCATTGCTGTGGCCTCCCCCGTTGCGGCGCACAGGCTCCGGACGCGCAGGCTCAACGGCCATGGCTCACGGGCCCAGCCACTCCGTGGCATGTGGGCTTTTCCCAGACCGGGGCACGAACCCGTGTCCCCTGCATCGGCAGGCGGACTCTCAACCACTGCGCCACCAGGGAAGCCCTGATTACTGTTATTTTTATTGGTGCTATCCAAAATCTGAGATATTAAGATTTTTACATTATGAAAAGTATAACTTTAACATATTTTATCATTTATCAGTTTTCAAAAAAGTTTTAATTCACTTAAAAGAAAGACTACACTATACTCTTTTGTGTTAGGTTCCCAATATGTTTCCTACTTTTGTTTTCTGTTACAAATGAGATACACTCTTTGTATGACAGGGCAGTTAGTTGCTTTTTTCATGTCTTTCTACACAGCATTTTTTATTTTTTTGAGAAGAACAATAAAAAATTCCTTGACAAAGCTAATACGTGAAATACAATGATTCACATTTCCAAGGTCTTTATTAGGTTTAATTAAACTTCTAATAGCTGAATTAACTGATTAGTTGCAATATGTCCATAGGAAAAGAATTACCAGCAACTTTTAAATTTAATGCAAAACATAAGAAATCTCTTGTACACTGTTGGTGAAAAGGTGAATTGGTACATCTACTATGAAAAACAGTATGAAGATTCCCCCAAAATTAAAAATGGAGCTAGCATATGATTGAGGAATCCCACTTCAAGGTATATATCTGAAGGAAATGAAATCACTATCTCAAAGAGGTATCTACACCCTTGTGCTCATTGCGTCATTGCAACATTATTTACTATAGCCAAGACATGGAAACAGCCTGAATGTCTGTTGATGGATGAATGGCAAAGAAAACTTGGTATTTTATTACCAAATTATATATACGGTATATATATTATTTACATATGAATATTATTCAGTCATAATAAAGAAGGAAATCCTGCCATTTGTGACAACATGGATAAACCTTGAGGGCATTATGCTAAGTGAAATAAGTCACAGAAAGACACATGCTATATAATCTCACTTATATGTGGAATCTGAAAAAAACAAACTCACAGAAACAGAGGACAAATAGGTGGCTTTTTGGTGGCCTTAAACTTACACAGTGTTATATGTCAATTATATCTCCACAAATCTGGGAAGAAAAAAGAAATCTCAACATGAGGGACAAACTTGAGAACTGCTAAAAATAAAATATTGTTTAGTCTAAAATTAAAAATGCACATTCTTAGGAGTATTCTATGCTAGGACGTTTGAAATCAATACTTTTGTTACTTGTCAAGTTTGTGCTCAGCTTTCCTATGAGAGCGACACCTCCTCCTTGACTGGGAGACTCAAGATCTTCAGTGTTTCACATATCATTTCTCCATCACAGATAAAACAGTCTTAGATGAAAGTATTCCATCATGTGGCAAATCATTAAGCATTTTGCTGACTCTAAAATGTCAACTACATTCTCTTGTTTCATAAAGAATTTCATTAAACAGCATAGAGGGAAAGGACAAAGTGATTTTAGGAAATTTTCCTCTGTATTCATTATGAGCTTTATTATTTCTCTCCCAACCCATTTTCTCCCAGCAGCTATGAATGATCTCTTACTTATCCAAAAGCTTCTATCTCAACTGCAGGTTTATATATTTAAGCAAAATTTACCTAGAATGAAAAAGTTACTTTCTCAATAGTCAGCAACAATTATCATCCCAGCAAATTCTACAGGTTCAAATATGCAGGCATATTAAACAATTAAGATAAATGAGGATCCCAAGAAATATTCATCATTATAGTAATACGCATCCTAAAGAAATGAAAAATCAAACTGACCCCAAAACTCTTCCCTCCACCAAAAGTGCATTCACTTTTGAGGACCTTCTAATGAGGTCTGTGCATTCAGCTCTCTGTGAAGGATCAAGTAGAGCCTAAGTGGCTTTTTAAATTTGACAAAAAGCTGTGTCATCTCACAGAAAAGAAGTATAAAAGCATTCATAAAGTCTAAGAACCTCCCAGTGATTTCTGGTCTGTGTTGTGTGTTAGGCATCCAGAGGTGATATAAAGGTTTAATTAATACATAGGTGAGAAACAGCAGCTTTTTTGCAAATTTGCCCATGGCCAGGTTTGATATCCTCTCTCTGTTCTATCAATACACCAGCTACTGCTCACGGTGTCTATTGAGCATGGGAAATGTGCCTAGGGGCTAAATTTAACTAATTAAAATTTAAAAACTGAAGCAGAGTAAAATATTTTTCTGTTAAACAGACTATTGTTTTAGTAAAACTTCATTTCATGTTAACTGTCACATTGCATAAGGTATTATTTTAGTATGCGTGCACTTTTTACCTTTTTTTAAACATAGCTATTAGAAAATTCAGAATTTCATATTTGGCTCACATCTATTGGACAGGGCTGCTTTATTAGCAGACTACTTATAAAAAGTCTGATCTATTTTTATGATCAAAATATTTTTTCTTGAAGTTTATTTTATTACCTTTTTACAAAACACAGGTGATTATTTCTTTTTTATAAAAAGTGAAACTGTATAAAAACACATTAAAAAAATAATGATCTCCTGAGGTTAGCAATTGCTAAACTTTTAGACAATTTCCCCCCTGTATTGTAAAAAGATGTGAAGAATATGGAAGTACATGCTTATGAGGAATGTCAAGATATCTAAATAGGAGTTAACTTAATGAAGAATAAAACTTTTAATAAAATAGAAGTAAATCCTCAAGGCAATTCAATGAAATATTGGTAAGGTAAAAATCCCACTGTAAAATGTTTCTTTAAGAACCAGTTCAATTCCTTCCACAAAAAAGCTTATTATCTACAATTTGGAACTGCATTGAATCTTACAGTTAATTTATCTTCATAGATGCATGCTTATTCTCCAATATCTCATAATTCTTAAGCAATGGGATAATTCATTTGCCAAAAGTTTCCAGAATACATGTTTTTACCCTGTGAGGAAACACTGAGACATTGTTTTCCAAAACATAGTGTACATATGTCAGAGTTTTGAAGGAGGAGGTTAAAAATACATATTTCCAGAGCCCCAATAGGGTCCGTTTGATTTATTAAGAATCTGTATTTTACCAAACACACAAGATGATTATTTTCCATGACAGACCTAAATTATACTTTAGAAATTTTTTTTTTTTTTCGGTATGCGGGTCTCTCACTCTTGTGGCCTCTCCTGTTGTGGAGCACAGGCTCCGGACGCGCAGGCTCAGCGGCCATGGCTCACGGGCCTAGCCACTCCGCGGCATGTGGGATCTTCCCGGACCGGGGCACGAACCCATGTCCCCTGCATCGGCAGGCGGACTCTCAACCACTGCGCCACCAGGGAAGCCCAGAAATGTTATTTTAAGAAAATACTATTATGTTTTTCCCTCTTTCACTGATATAGTCTCACTTTTTTTTTTCTTTTATGAAAAAGAAAGCCTGAAAGGAGATATATGTATTGGATAAGGATAATTAGATCCACTAATAATTTCTGGGTGAATTTGAGAAAGAAATTTGATTCATTTGAGCTTCATTTTCCTTATCTTTACAAAAGAAATAATAATCTTATCAATCCCATCTTATTTTAAGGTCTAAAAGTTCATAAATTGAAATCTCTCTATAAAGTGTATACATATTTCAAGGGCTGATTTAAATCTTAATATTTCTAATTTTTGTTATTATGTTTTCCTCTACCTCTTTCACTCAGATCACTTTTACTGACTACCCTTTACTTGCAAAAAATTGGTAGGACCTTGTTATATGAAGGGATAAAAAAAACTGTAAGGTCAACAGAAGAAACAGATAATGGGTGAGAAGTGCCAGGTCTGAAGTTTAAAACTTCTTACTATTAACCATAAAACCAACTAGTCAGAAGGATTCCTAACTTCAAATCCAACTTCATTTCAAGCCACTTGCCCCTTAGCTTACTATTCCTCAAACTGACTTCATATCTGCTCCTCAAATACCATTTCTTTCATGACTGTCCCAGATGAGCCACTGTACTTACTGATCCATTTTGTCCTTCAGGTTGCAGATAAATACCACCTTCTTAGTAAAACCTTGGCTAATCCATCTTGCTAAAATGGTCTGCTGGACTCACTTCTATCTCATAACTAGGGCCATATCCTTCAAAGCATTTTTTGATATATGTAATTGTCTATCTATCTATCATCTATCTATCTATGTATCTATCTATCTATCTATCTATTTATGTAAACTTAACTCCCCCTGTGGTCATATCCCATACTTCTCTTCAGCTTCCCCTTTCAAAGGATGGAGTCTATGTTTCTATCTGTTGAATCTAGGCTGACCTTGTGTGTGAGGCCATCATAAACCACCAAGTCCAGCTGACTTCCACAGAATGCAGCCCCAAGAGGAAGCCCAGGCTAAACCAGTAGAATACTGCCCAGTCAACTCACAGAATTGTGAAAAAGAATACGGCTATCCTCTTAAATCTCTAAGATTCGGGTGCTTTGTAGGTAATTAATTCATGCGCATTCAACAGATTACATTTCTCTGAGCAGAGACAGTCGGTACTGGTTATCCCTGTGTTCCCAGAGCCAAGAGCTATGGCTAACATAACAGGTGCTCAATGCATACGTGTGGAAAGGGGTGACTGGATAAAAGAGTGGACTGACAAACCTGTTAGGAAAGGTAACAGGGACACTTCACACAGGACCAGAGGCTGGGTAAGTAATGCTTATGAGGTGAAACACTCTGTGAGTAAACATCTGTTCCCATGGCTATTTTCCCCCAAATAGTCTTAACAAATCACTCCACTTCAATGGCTGCTAATTCCATCAGGATCAATTCAAACTCCTTAGCAGAGCAAGCATGATCTTCCAAAAGCCGGCACCTCTATTCTCTTCCAGGCTTATCTTCAGAAATTCCACCACTACATGTCCTACATTCTTTGCATATCAGATTTTGTATCATCTCCAGACACACTGTGAGCTTTGAGGTTGATGCATCGCCCTTAATGCTATTTCATCTCTAGAGGGTTCTTCCTACCTTTATCAGCCTGGGGTAACCCTACTCAGTATTCAAAGTCTATTTCTGTTTTCATCTCTCATGAGATGCATTTAGTAAAGCAGGAGAGTCATCTGTACCCCCATAAAGTTATTGCACATATGTAGAGTATATCTCCTAACCATGGGCTTATAGTAAGTTTCTGATACTTCTTACTTTTCTGTCTGTTGAGATTATGTGTTCTTTGATGGCAGACATCATGCCTCATTGGCTTCCCATTCCTTTACAGATAGATATTCACTATAAACAGTTGTGAAGAGAATGGATAATGCCTAGAAGTATTTGGTGGGGGAGACAGATCCAATATTCACATTGCCTTTTGTGAGCCTGTAAATTTACACGTGTTTTGTTTATAGATAGAGTTAAATTACCCCACAAAACAAGCCTGGAAAATTTCTCTGATCCTATTTCCTTAACTCAAAATTTAAAAAGCTGTAAACTCCTGTTATTTCTCATTCTTTCCTCCCACCATGGAAGATGGGTATAATAATAGTCTATTTCAAGGTTCCCTGCAAACAGAAAAACATGTCACAAATGAGAAAATGCTCATGGATCATAATAAGAAAGAAGATCAATTTATAAACATCATTACTAGAAAAGATCAGAGTGTTATAGCCATTATTCTTTAACTCAGTAAGTAAAGACACTGAGTGGGCTGGAGTCCATTCTGTGGTTACTGAGCAGGTTATAGCCCGCTCAGTTCTAATGGACAGAGACCATGTCTGTTTTAAATCCTGATTATGGCGCCACACAATGAGAAAGCTTAATAAATGCTTAATGATGATAAGATACCACCTATTTCATTTGAAGCTATTTGAATTTAAAATAAAAATGCAAATTAACTTCAGAAGCTAACTTTAAAAAGTGTTCCGTAAAACCACCTTTGCATTTGTAAATAATAGCCAAAAGGAAGAAATACTTTTTCAATATCTTTAAATGTCTTTGCCTTGCTTTATAACACCAGATTAAATGCATGGAAAATTATTTGCTGTGTAGGAAAACCTGGAAGGTTGTAACAAATGATGGACAAGTTCTCATTCTTAGGCATTGCCTATAGCTAGACTTGCATATTTTTATTGTTATGATAGTATTGATTGTTAAGTCAACAGAAAGCTATCACAAGGGATTGCAAATTTCTATACCAATACTCTGTTCTGTAACATTAAAATGTCATTACTGAATCACCAACTTTTTCCCCTGCTGTAATATTATTCTCTGTTGATTGCCTGCCTGAGCTGAAATTTGAAACTGTCACCCTCAGACTTGCAAAAGTGATTCAACTTTACTTATAAGGAAAGTGAAATTAAATATTCATTCACGGGCTGCATTTCAAGTTCAAACTGTCTGAAGCTCCTTAAGGCAAAATGTATTTAAGTTGAAACACATTTTTTCTTCGTTTTTATACAGCAAAAATTCAGAATGGGTACCATGGGTGGACAAATTGCACAAATTTATTTTGAACTTTACAAGATGGAGGTCTGGGTTTTCCTTCTTTCTTCTGCAACCTCTCTACTGTTTCTGGTTTACCCTATTTATCTCCTGTGTCAGGAAACCTGTATGTATGTGTTGGTGGGTGTTGTTTATTGTTTAATTTTTTTTATGTGTCATGTTCTAGCATTAATCAAGTTGTAAAGCATCTAAGACTTCAATGAAAGCACAGCTGCATCTATCTGTGTCTGCCACAGAGACAAAGGATTACCCAGTGGTAAGCATGCAGACTAAATGGGTTCAAATATGGCTCTACTTCATGTTATCTAGGTGGCTTCCCCTAAGCTGCCTAACCTCTATGCCTCAGTTTGTCTATAAGGTTACTACAAAGGTCAAATCAATTATTTGATATAAAGCATTTAAAATAGTGCTGGGACATGGTACCTTCTAAATAAATGTTGCTCTAAATGAGTATTACCTGTTATTTGGACCGTTTAATAATAATAATTTGCATTTGAAAAAAAAAACTTGATATTTTAGGAACTCCTCACACATTAGCTGATTTCATTATCAGAACAAGCACATAATACAGCCACAAACAGTAAAAATAGCACATGAATTTGTGGTGAATGTTATACATTGATTGTTCCACATCCATTCTGCCTCCTTCTTGGTACCTTTCTATGCAATGGAAGCTGGAAAGGTAAAACTCCATTTTCCAGATGCCTTTGCAATACAGTCTGAGTTAAATTTAGGTTTTCACCAATCAGATGTAGTTACATTTACATTCAGAACCAAGTTAAGTGAAGGACAAGCAAGGTGCCATGAAGCAATTTTGCGGTTGTGGATTCTAACAACCTGTCTTTCTGTTAGCAGCTCGGTGACTCAGTGGCTCTTTACAGAGGCAGCAGGAGCTTTCTCCATCGATCAAGGACAAGGCCAGAGACCTGGGGTTGGGGACCATTACTGGAAGCTGAACATAGAGCCTGTCCCTGCAGTTCATTCATTGGATGTGTAACCCACCTTTCTGTTTAAATAAGTTAAAGGAGTTCTGTTCACAAATGAACTTTAACCTATTCAGCATTGACGCCAAATGGAGTTGGATGGAATTCTTGTCTCTACTTCTTACTGAAGGTGTGAATTGCCAAGATTATTATTAGTCATCTATAAGATAGAGTTAATAATACCTAACTTGAATTTCTGGAAGATAAAGACTAGATGTATAAAATACCTAGTAAAAGATCAAAAAAGGAAGGTCTTATTAAGGGAAGACACTGAGGCTCAGTGTGTTAACTGGCTGATACAAGTCCTCCAGGCTAATTTGTGGTAGATTTGGGACTAGAATCCTTATCTTTAGATGCCTAGTCAAATGCTCTTTCCATCATACCATACTGTTTTCCAGAAGGAGTAAATATTGCACCAGTTATTCTCTGTTTCCAGGAAAGAACATGATACTTGATGAGATGGCTTGCTTTTTACAATACCTGGAACATCTACAAGACTATGAGTTTTCACATAAAAATAACAAATTGCTAACTATGGCCTTGTATCCCTGACCTGATATAGATGGGTTAATGTTTGGTTTATTTGTTTTACCACAAACTATGGACACAGAGCTGTGGCTCTCAACTCTGCCTAAAGTTTAGAATCATCTGGGAAAATTTCAAAGATTATTGAAGCCCAAACCCCACCCAGCCCAACTGAATAAGAATTTCTAGAGAGTTACCTAGGTGGCTAAATTTTAAAAGTCCCTCAGGTAATTTAAAAACAGGGTCATGAACCTTTGGTGCAGAGTGAGAATCTATTGTCATCTGAGTATAGGCATATCTAGAAGTAGCTTCTTTACCCTCCTTTTGGAAAACTAAGGCCATTATTCTCAAAAAGAGGGCTTTTAAATCATGGAGCAATAAAGGATCGTTAGAGAAAACCACATCTCACCTCTCATTTTCAGGAAACCAAGCAGCTTATCCAACAACATTCTGGTCTCTCAGAGTAGAAATATATTGCTCTGTCCATCACCTGTGGGCTCTGGGCCTGGTTGCCACCATGTCCTAAATACTGATTCACACTCCTCTCAAAAGCATGTTTGCTTTCTCTCTTTTCCATGTATCTTTCTCTAACAAAACATTTTATTGAAAAGTGTGCTAGTCAGATAACAGACATTGAATTCTTAACTTTTGTGTTGTTCACAGGTAATCATATTATGAAAGAGTGAACATGTACTTTGAAACACAGATGTCAAATAAGTACAAATTACATCAAGAACTTCATAGTCAATTAATCAACATTTCACAAGAACTGTGACCTTCATTTTAGGCAGGGAATCTTGGCACCCAGTGATATTCACAAAACGCCCACCCTAAAACACCATTATTCAGTACCTTCCATCATGTTAGCCTAATGGATTATCATCTTACTCATTCTCACTTGCACAGTATGACAAGAATGAATAATACATACAGTGATAACCAATCTAGTTTTTGAAAATATGTTTATGTTTGCAATGAAGAAACCTGGAAGCTAGTTTTTTTTTTTTTTTTTTTTTTTTTTTTGCGGTACACGGGCCTCTCACTGTTGTGGCCTCTCCCGTTGCGGAGCACAAGCTCCGGACGCACAGGCTCAGCGGCCATGGCTCACGGGCCCAGCCGCTCCGCGGCATGTGGGATCTTCCCGGACCGGGGAACGAAGCCATGTTCCCTGCATCGGCAGGCGGACTCATCAACCACTGCGCCACCAGGGAAGCCCTGGAAGCTACTTTTTTTGAGAAGCTTTTGGAGAGGTAATACAGATAACTGCTATTTGGAGTCAGACAGACCTTGGTTCAAATCCCAGCCCCTTTATTTATTAACCTTGTAAACTTCTCTTCTCTCATAGGTAAATTATAAAATTGAGAAAGACTTCTCAGGAGGCTGTGAGGACTGAACTAGATAACGTACAGAATGGATTTGAATTTTGCTGGACACATAAAAAATACCTACAAATGTACCTGTTGGAAAAGACTGTTGTATAATATTAGTTGTAAAATAGTAGAGGTATGTTGTAGTGAACAAAAAGAAACTAGTAGATTCTCAACCTGTTTTATATATACTGTGACTGAGCTTCAAGCTCTCCTCAGCATGACTAAATTTTAGGCAGATGTCCTCCTTACTCTAGACCTCTGAACTCCCTTAGGGTATTTACTTTAGAAAACTTGAAATTTTATTTTATTTTTTTCTTTGCCTCTATGAAACGCTTGTAAATCTCCCAGTCTCTTGCCAGTTTTACAACCTAGGAAATACCTTTCTCAAGGACCTGGGAGCCATCTCTTTGAAATGTAATCACTGAAGGAGCTAGCACCTTGAGCCTAACTTCTTTGATGGGTGGCAAATAGCAAACATAGATGGCCTAATCAAAGAAAAAACGTTGTAGGGCTTCCCTGGTGGCTCAGTGGTTGAGAGTCCGCCTGCCGATGCAGGGGACACGGGTTCGTGCCCCGGTCCAGGAAGATTCCACATGCCGCGGAGCGGCTGGGCCTGTGAGCCATGGCCGCTGAGCCTGCGCGTCCGGAGTCTGTGCTCCGCAACCGGAGAGGCCACAACAGTGAGAGGCCCGCGTACCGCAAAAACAAAAACAAAAATCCTCTCACCTTCTAGATTTTGGTGGTTCAGTCTCTCTCCTCTGCTGCAATAGTCTTGAAGAAAGTCTCCTTTGCCTGCTTAATTTTGGCCAGTGAAATTTTTGCTTTGACTATTCACACAGAGCCGAGTGACATCTTCCTGGAATTTACATTTTACATAAAGATTTGGAAAGAAATATGCAACTTACCCAGACACTTAAAACATATTTCTATGAAAACGAACATGAATATATTATGGGGCAGAATTCAACTTTTATAGGTACTTACAAGGTAAAGAAATTTCAAATGTATTTCCACATAAAGACTGATATATTTGGTCTGAACTTGCAGGACTCCCGTATTTTTTGATATTCATTCTTTACCCCCCTGAGCAAATTTCAGAAGAAAATTTTGAAAAGTTCTGTCTCAAGGTATCTATAAGGTTTACAAGTGGTAGAGCCAGGACACAGCAGCTACATTGAATTATGAGATATTAATAAACATCATTATTTCTATATATTCAATAAAAGCATTTTTGTTTAATCAAACTATTGAGTGTTTTGCATTTTAATGTGTTTCATTTTAAAAATAAATGCATTACCTGCTGCTCAGGGATTTAATAATTTTTGTTTTTGTTTTCTATTTCTAAAGCAGCCAAGTCTTGAATTGTGTATTTCGATAGGAAAAACATATTTTTAACATCTTTGTACCACATCCTCTACTTATAGAGTAGGTATGTTTGAATTTTTAAGAGGATAAAGTGTTTGCAAAACTAGACCTTTTAGATGACCCCTAAAATTTCTCATTGAAATAGTGTTAATTTTTTGTTAGCTGTAAACAACTAGGCAAATTTTGAAAACCAAGAAATTTGTTGTGGCAATGCTTCCTTTGCTTATTAAATAAAACTACACTTTCCATAACATGCAGGATAAATGGTGTCAATGAGGCCTGAAATTGTGATGAGCTTTGAACATTCCAGTGCTCCACAGAATTAATATCCCGAAAGATTCTGATATTAAATTTGTAGCATTAAAATTCCTGAAGTATTTATGGAACACACAATCACTATAAATTTGCTCTGAATAAATATGAAAATGTTTACATTAATTTTGCATTGTAGTTGTTTTTCACTGTATATGTAAATATAGTAGAGCATCTATTTATTTTCATAAGTCCCTGTAAACTTGAATTGGAATTTTTATTCCTCCATTTACTAGCTGTATGCCCTGGGGCATGTTATTTAACCTGCTTGAGTATTAATTGCCTCAACTCTAAAATGCAGACAAGATCACAGATGCCTCATTGAATGAATGCCTGCCATGTTGTAAGTGCTCAGTAAATGGTGGTGGTGATGGTGGTGGTATAGATTGGCGAAGTCATTACCACTAATGTGTTTTGCCTATGTGTTTTGGTTTTTTTTTTAATCTATTTATTTATTTATTTCCATCTTTGGCTGTGTTGGATCCTTGCCTCTGCGCAAGGGCCTTTTCTAGCTGCAGCAAGCAGGGGCCACCCCTCATCGCAGCGCGCGGGCCCCTCACCATCACGGCCCCCCCTCGCTGCGGAGCACAGGCTCCAGATGTGCAGTCTCAGCAGTTGTGGCTCACGGGCCCAGTTGCTCCACGGTATGTGGGATCTTCCCAGACCAGGGCTCAAACCCATGTCCCCTGCATTGGCAGGCAGATTCTCAACCACTGCGCCACCAGGGAAGCCCTTGCCTATGTTTAATATTTTTTAAAATCCACTCCATTTTGAAGGAAATGCAGAGACAGGTTTACCGTGAAGTTAATGAAGCTTAACTTTTAGGGATTCTCACTTGTACAGGTATTTTCCTAGTTAACATTTACTTCCTTAAGTAATGTCTATATTCCTGATTTTATATTCTTTTTTTAAAGAGGGTCCCACAACTTTTGTAATATTTATGCCTGGATTCATGTCTCCCTACTCTTCTAATGAACTTTTAGAGAAACATATTAAAAATTAATTTATTCAACAAACATGTATATAGTGATACGTTAAGAATTATATGCATACAATAAGAATGCTTAATAGAAAATAACTATTAATTATTAATAAATGTATTGTATCAATTATATACAAAGATGTACTTTCTAAAATACATATGATAGTTAACCAACTTTATTTAAAGTTCCCTTTGACTGAGAAATTAGAATGAACAAATATTAAATGAGAATAGGCTCTGAAAATAACTAGGAAGGATTTCAAAGGAACTGAATGAAGATGTTCACACCCTCTGTAGTCCTGGCTGGAACTCCACCACATCCACAGATGCTGTGTACCAAGGCTTCTCTGTCCCCATCAGATCATAGGATTGCCTGTATTTTTTTGAGAAGTTTTAAAGAGAGTACACACACACACACACACACACACACACACACACACAATCACAGAAACTTCAGATTTACAAAAAATAAGAAAAAATATTCTTTCATATTGGATATTGTTTATTTGGTGAGAAATTCCCTGAAATTTAAGCTGTAGATCTATTAAGTCTAACAAGAGACATATTCTTATATATACTATAAAAATAGGCAAATCTATTGTCTATTCACCTATAAAACAACAGATGTCCTGCCTGAGTCACCTAGAATATTTTATATACAAGGGTGAATAACATGCCCCTTTCTTGCATTTTACCATTATTTTCATCAACAGCAAATGAAAATTTTTACAAATCTTCTGCCATAGTTTATGTAAGCTTCTTTAAAAATGTAAATCTGTTTTTTTAAAACCCCATGTTTTATTATGTCTAAGGTATTTGAATCCTTTCCTTTACATTTCTTTCAAACCACCTGTCCCTAAATATTACACCTTTTACATAATTTCTTCTATCCACTAGCAATGTTCTTCTGCCCTTGCACTCTACTGAAGACAAAGGAAGAGGAAAACTACAGGCCCATCAATCAAAAACAACCAGTCAGCACCAAGTCCAATAATGAAAACTATGATTTCATAAATCATCTTCCACAGGTTGGGGTCATCTTTAAAGAAAATATCTTATCAGGTGCAGCTGAATATTCTCACGGTCTTTCATTTTTCAGTCTTTAATGAAAACAATAGAATGGCTGACAGAATACAAATGTGTAACCTTTCTTAACTTAAAAAATAAAATGCCCGGCTATGCCCTTGAAATAAAGTGAAGTTGAGATATTTTTCCCTCAAAAAGTCCAGCCATTCTTTTCTTTAAGAGTTTGGCAATGAGTTAACTATTTTTTTTTCTCTTACTCTTTTTTTCAGATATGTGTGTTTAATTCAATCAAGTGGAGATTAAATTTAAGAACTCTGTTTCAAAAAGCTATTTCCTGGCAGTGACTAGCACTAATTGCAGAAGGAGGTTTGACATGGCATTTTTGATTTAGCTGAATCAACAACTCTTGGGTAAATTCCATGCTGAGACCCCAAGCCCACATCCACATATTAGGGAGTAAAATAAGCAGCTGGTAATCACTAGGTGGATTCAGACAGAAGGGAGATTTATCTCTTTAAAAATATGGACTTTATATTTGCAAACCTGGTTAAATAGGTTTGAGTCAAATAAAGTTTGATTAGGCATACAAAGTACCGTATACTTAATCAAAGTTCTCAAATTGATTTTGCTAAGACGTTGCTGCCTGGCATACCCCAAGTCCCTAATGTGATTCAATAAAATCTGTTTTTTGGACTTGAATTAGCCACAATTATTGGG
The DNA here is from genome assembly GCF_951394435.1 of Stenella coeruleoalba. Taxonomy (NCBI): domain Eukaryota; kingdom Metazoa; phylum Chordata; class Mammalia; order Artiodactyla; family Delphinidae; genus Stenella; species Stenella coeruleoalba. Next base: position 38,599,387 of record NC_137164.1, on the reverse strand, counting down.
ACATTCACCTTGTTCAAAGACCTAAACCTAGTTTGAATAATATAAAATTCACTTAGTAGTGGGATGGAGACATGATGTGGGGGCACGTCCTCATATGTAGACAGAGAATGGTAGTGTGCCTAAAGAACAAATCGTTTGAGTTTAAAAATTAATGAATGGGAAAAGAAATAGATACAGAAAGAAGAGAGACATGCAAAATGCGTTGCTGAGTGTAGGTAGGAGATGCCTCAAGCAACACTTTACGTTAACATTTTTTAAAGTATTTTATACAGAATTCAGAAATCCAATGCAGGAAGAATTTATTCTTCAGGAGAGTTTTGTGGCTGACATGAGAAAACCAGTTGATTTCACAAGCTTCCATTGTCTTATTTAGTAAGCATTCTGGAAACCTCTATTCAGAAGAGGTTGCTATTTACAGGCATTTTGATTCTTACCAATTTTCTGCCTGCTACATAATGTAAAACCAATGAATGGCTGCACTGCATCATTCACACTTTCAACTATATGTGATTAGCTGGTCCACTGGGCTACTGTAGTGTATTTGTGAAATGAATTGCAGATAAACCCGTAATAGCCCATTTCACACAGAGACATTTGTCTCAGTTTAAATTAAGGACCTAAATATCTACTTATTTCCATTCTGGTTTATAGTACAGTGTTTTCATCGTCATAAAAACAGTATTAGCTCCCTGATTATACCTGGAATTCTGCAAGTGCTGTGAGACAGCTACCGATCTCATCCCTAGTGGTTTAGTATCCCCACTCTAAAATAAATAACAAAGTTACTGAATACAGGACAGAAGATTCAGAAAGAATTTGTGGGAACTTTCCCTTAAGATACTGCCTTATGCCCAGTTTTGTATAAATAATGTATTTGTGTGTTACCAAGGTACTCTTATTAACTTCTTTACTCACACAAACACAGTACATTATGTTTGAATAAGAAATCAAAATATGATTTATGTTTGAACAAATTCGAGTTTATTATTATTTAACCAATTAGACAGAGTCACTAATAAGTTTAGTAACCGTAAACGTAATCAGCTAATCATATTCTTTATCATTAAAATATTCCTGGGATAGTCTGATTTTTAAATAAAAATTGCAAAAGAATAAATACATGATATTATCTAGGTAAGTTTTAAAATAAGAAAATAATTATCATATATATTGGGAGGAATTCATACCTATGTAGAAAAATTGTAAAACCACACATATATGGAAACAATATGGCTGGGCAGGAAGAAGGAGAAAGAACGTTATATCTATAATGTTTTATTTCTTTCATTAAAAATTAAGCATCCAGGATATTTGTTCGAGATGGCAGAGTAGAAGGATGTGCACTCACTCCTTCTTGCAAGAGCACCAGAATCACAACTAACTGCTGAACAATCATTGACAGGAAGACACTGGAACTCACCAAAAAAGATACCCTACATCCAAAGACAAAGGAGAAGCTACAATGAGATGGTAGGAGGGGTGCAATCATGATAAAATCAAATCCCATAACTACTGGGTGGGTGACTCACAAACTGGAGAACAATTATACCACAGAAGTCCATCCACTGGAATGAATGTTCTGAGCTCCACATCAAGTTTCCCAACCTGGGAGTCTGGCAATGGGAGGAGGAATCCCCAGAGAATTGGACTTTGAAGGCCAGCAGGATTTGACTGCAGGACTTCGACAGAACTGGGGGAAACAGAGACTCCACTCGTGGAGGGCACACACAAAGTCTTGTGTGCACCAGGACCTGGGGGACGGAGTAGTGACCAAATAGAAGCCTGAACCAGACCTACATGCTGGTGTTGGAGGGTCTCCTGCAGAAGCAGGGTGTGGCTGTGGCTCACCACGGGAACAAGGACTCTGGCAACAGAAGTTCTAGGAAGTGCTCATTGGCGTGAGCCCTCCCAGAGTCTGCCATTAGCCTCATCAAAGACCCTGTAGGCTCCAGTGCTGGGTCACCTCAGACCAAACAACCAACAGGGAGGGAACCCAGCCCCACCCATCAGCAGACAAGTGGATTAAAGTTTTACTGAGCTCTGTCCACCAGAGCAACAGCCAGCTCTACCCACCACCAGTCCCTCACATCAGGAAGTTTGCACCGCTTCATCCTCTTAGACAGCCTCATCCACCAGAGGGCAGATAGCAGAAGCAAGAACTACCATCCTGCACCCTGCAGAACAAAAACCACAATCACAGAAAGACAGACAAAATGAAAAGACAGCGGATTATATCCCAGATGAAGGAACAAGATAAAACCCCAGAAAAACCACTAAATGAAGTGGAGATAGGCAACCTTCCAGAAAAAGAATTCAGAATAATGATAGGGAAGATGATCCAGGACCTCAGAAAAAGAATGGAGGAAAAGATCAAGAAGATGCAAGAAACATCTAACAAAGACCTAGAAGAATTAAAGGACAAACAAACAGAGATGAACAATACAATAACTAAATGAAAAATACACTAGAAGGAATCAATAACAGAATAACTGAGGTAGAAAAATGGATAAGTGACCTGGAAGACAGAATGGTGGAATTCACTGCTATGAAACAGAATAAAGAAAAAAGAATGAAAATAAATGAAAACAGCCTAAGAGGCCTCTGGGCCAACAGTATTGCACCAACATTCACATTATAGGGGTCCCAGAAGGAGAAGACAGAAAGAAAGGACATGAGAAAATTTTTGAAGAGATTATGGTCAAAAATGTCCCTAACATGGGAAAGGAGATAGCCACCCAAGTCCAGGAAGCAAAGAGAGTTCAGGATAAACCTGAGGAAAACACGCCAAGACACATAGTAATCAAACTGGCAAAAATTAAAGACAAAGAAAAATTATTAAAAGCAATAAGGGAGGGCTTCCCTGGTGACACAGTGGTTGAGAGTCTGCCTGCCGATGCAGGGGACACGGGTTCGTGCCCCGGTCTGGGAAGATCCCACATGCCGCAGAGCAGCTGGGCCCGTGAGCCATGGCTGCTGAGTCTGCGTGTCCGGAGCCTGTGCTCCGCAACGGGAGAGGCCACAACAGTGAGAGGCCCGCGTACCGCCAAAAAAAAAAAAAAAAAGCAATAAGGGAAAAATGACAAATAACATACAAGGGAACTCCCACAAGGTTAACAGCTGATTTCTCAGTAGAAACTCTGCAAGCCAGAAGGGAGTGGCACAATATACTTAAAGTGATGAAAAGGAAGAACCTACCACTAAGAATACTCTACCCCACAAGGCTTTCATTCAGATTTGATGGAGAAATCAAAAGCTTTACAGACGAGCAAAAACTAAGAGAATTCAGCACTGCCAGACCAGTTTGCAACAAATGTTAAGGAACTCCTCTAGGCGGGAAAGAGACTAGCAACTTAAAACAAACTTGTACATATATAGACTGTTATATCAAAACCTCATGGGAACAGCAAATGCAAAAACTACAATAGAAACACACACACACATGCACAAAAGCAACCCAAACACAATACTAAAGATGGTCATCAAACCACAAGAGAAGAGAACAAAAGAGGAAGGAAAGAAAAAGGACCTACAAAAACTAAGCCAAAACAATTAAGAAAATGACAATAGAAATACACATATCGATAATTACCTTAAATGTAAATGGATTAAATGTGCCAACAAAAAGACATGGACTAGCTGAATGGTTATGTAAATAAGACCCATATATATGCTGTCTACAACAAACCCACTTCAGACCTAGGGACACATACAGATAGAAAGTGAGGGGTTGGAAGAAGTTATTCCATGCAAATGGAAATCAAAAGAAAGCTGGAGCAGTAATACTCATATCAGACAAAATAGACTTAAAAATAAAGACTGTTATGAGACAAAGAAGGACACTACATAACAATCAAGGGATCGATCCAAGAAGAAGATGTAACAATTGTAAACATATAGGCACCCAACAGAGGAGCACTTGAATATATAAGGCAAATACTAACATCCATAAAGGGAGAAATCAACTGTAACACAGTAATGGTGGGTTTTAACACCCCACTTTTGTCAGTGGGCAGATTATCCAGACAGAAAATCAATAAGGAAACACAGGACTTAAATGACACATTAGACCAGATAGACTTAATTGATATTTATGGGGCACTCCTTCCAAAAGCAGAAGAATACACATTCTTCTCAAGTGCACAGGGAACATTCTCCAGGATTGACCACATACTGGGCCACAAAGCGAGCCTTGGTAAATTTAAGAAAATTGAAATCATATCAAGCACCTTTTCCAACCACAACTTTATGAAATTAGAAATAAACTACAAGACAAAACCATAAAATACACAAACAAGTGGAGGCTAAACAATATGCTACTAAACAATCAATGGATCACTGAGGAAATCAAAAAATACCTAGAGACAAATGAAAATAAAAGCACAACGATCCAAAACCTATGGGATACAGCAAAAACAGTTCCAAGAGGAAAGTTCATAGAAATATAATCTTACCTCAGGAAACAAGAAAAATCTCAAATAAACAACTTAAACTTACACCTAAAGCAACTGGAGAAAGAAGAATAAACAAAACCAAAAGTTAGTAGAAGGAAAGAAATCATAAAGATCAGAGCAGAAATAAATGAAATAGAGACAAAGAAGACAAAAACAAAGATCAATGAAACTAAAAGCTGGTTCTTTTAAAAAGATAAACAAAATTGATAAACCTTTAGCCAGACTCATCAAGAAAAAAAGGGAGAAGACTCAAATCAATAAAATTAGAAATGAAAGAGGAGAAGATACAACTGACACCACAGAAATACATAAGAGACTGCTATATGCAACTGTAGGCCAATAAAATGGACAACCTGGAAGAAGTGGACAAATTCTTAGAAAAGTACAGTATCCTAAGGCTGAACCAGGAAGAATTAGAAAATATGAACAGACCAATCACAAGCACTGGAATTGAAACTGTGATTAAAAAACTTCCAACAGACAAAAGCCCAGGAGCAGATGGCTTCACAGGTGAATTCTATCAAACATTTAGAGAAGAGCTATCACCTATCCTTCTGAAACTGTTCCAAACAATTGCAGAGGAAGGAAAACTCCCAAACTTATTCTATGGGGACACCATCACCCTGATACCAAAACCAGACAAAGATACCAGTAAAAAAGAAAATTACAGTCCAATATCGCTGATGAACATAGATGCAAAAATCCTCAACAAAATACTAGCAATTCAAATCCAATGATACATTAAGAAGATCATACACCATGATAAAGTGGGATTTATCCCAGAGATACAAGGATTTTTCAATATCAGCAAATCAATCAGGGTGATACACCACATCAAAAAGTTGAAGAATGAAAACCATATGATCATCTCAATAGATGCAGAAAAAACTTTTGAAAAAATTCAATATCCATTTATGATAAAAACTATCCAGAAAGTGGACCTAAAGGGAACCTACCTCAACATAATAAAGGCCATATACAACAAACTTACAGCTTGCATCATACTCAGTGATGAGCTGAAAACATTTCCTCTAAGATCAGGAACAAGACAAGGATGCCCACTCTCACCACTTTTATTCAACAGTTTTGGAAGTCCTAGTTATGGAAATCAGGGAAGTAAAAGAAGTAAAAGGAATCAAAATTGGAAAATAAGAAGTTAAACCGTCACTGTTTGCAGATGACATGATACTATACATAGAAAATAGAAAATCCTAAAGATGTTACTAGAAAACTATTAGAACTCATCAATGAGTTTGGTAAAGTTGCAGGCTACAAAATTAATACACAGAAATCTGTTGCATTCTATACACTAACAATGATAAAGCAGAAAGAGAAATTCAAGAAACAATCCCAGGGGCTTCCTTGGTGGCACAGTGTTTAAGAATCCACCTGTCAATGCAGGAAACATGGGTTCAAGTCCTGGTCTGGAAGATCCCATATGCCACAGAGCAAGTAAGCCCATGTGCCACAACTACTGAGCCTGTGCTCTAGAGCCCACGAGCCACAACTACTGAGCCCACGTGCTACAACTACTGAAGCCCACATGCCTAGAGCCCTTGCTCTGCAACAAGAGAAGCCACTCCAATGAGAAGCCTGCACACCACAGCGAACAGTAGCCCCTGCTTGCTGCAACTAGAGAAAGCCTGCATGCAACAAAGACAATCAAATGCAACCAAAAATAAAAATTAATTAATTAATTAATTTTTTTTTTTTTTTAAAGAAGCAATCCCATTTACCATTCCATCAAAAAGAATAAAGTACCTAGGAATAAACCTACCTAAGGAGACAAAAGACCTGTACTCCGCAAACTATAAGATGCTGATGAAAGAAATTGAAGAAGACACAAACAGATAGAAAGATATACCATATTCTTGGATTGGAAGAATCAATATTGTTAAAATGACTATACTACCCAAGGCAATCTACAGATTCAATGCAATTGCTATCAAATTACCAATGACATTTTTCACAGACCTAGATCAAAATAATCTTAAAATTTGTATGGAGACACAAAAGACCCTGAATAGCCAAAGTAATCTTAAGAAAAATGGAGCTGGAAGAATCAGGCTCCCTGCCTTCAGACTAAACTATGAAGCTATTGTCATCAAATAGTATGATACTGGTACAAAAATAGAACTATAGATAAATGGAACAGGATAGAAATCCTAGAAATAAACCCATGCACCTATGGTCAATTAATCTACGACAAAGGAGGCAAGACTATACAATGGTGGGAAGACAGTCTCTTCAACAAATGATGTTGGGAAAACTGGACAGCTACATGTAATAGATCATTCTTTAACACCAGACACAAAAATAAGCTCAAAATGGACTAACGACCTAAATGTGAGGCCAGACACAAAACTCCTAGAGGAAAACATAGACAGAGCACTCTCTGACATAAATTGTAGTAATTCTTTTCCTATCCATCTCCCAGAATAATGGAAATAAAAACAAAAATAAACACATGGGACCTAATTAAACTCAAAAGCTTTTGCATAGCAAAGGAAAACACAAACAAAACTAAAAGACAACCCATAGATTGGGAGAAAATATTTGCAAATAATGTGACCAGCAAGAGATTAGTCTCTAAAATTTACAAATAGGTCATGTGGCTTAATATCATAAAAACCAACAACCCAATCAAAAAATGGGCAGAAAACCTAAATAGACATTTTTCCAAGGAAGACATACAGATGGTTTAGGCACATGAAAAGCTGTTCATCATCACTAATGATTAGAGAAATGCAAATCAAAACTACAATGATATCATCTCACACCAGTCAAAATGGCTATCATCAAAAAATCCACAAACTGTAAATGCTGGAGAGGGTGTGGAGAGAAGGGAACCCTCTTATACTATTGGTGGGAATGTATATTGATACAGTCACTATGGAAAACAGTAAGGAGGTCCCTTTCAAATCTAAAAATAGAACTACCATATGACCCAATAATCCCAATCCTGGGCATATATCCAGAGAAAAACATGGTTACATGCACCCCAATGTTCATTGCAGCACTGTTTACAATAGTCAAGACATGGAAACAACCTAAATGTCCAATGACAGAGGAATGATAAAGAAGATGTGGTACATATATACAATGGAATATTACTCAGCCATAAAGAAGAATAAAATAATTCCATTTGCAGCTACATGGATGGACCTAGAGATTGTCATACTGGGTGAAGTAAGTCAGACTGAGAAAGAGAAATATGATATCACTTATATGTGGAATCTAAAATGAAATGATACAAATGAATGTAGTTACAAAACAGAAACAGACTCACAGAATTAGAGGATGAACTTAAGGTTAACAGTGGGGGAAGGTAAAAAAAAAATTAAGTCACCAGAAACAAATGAAGTAAAATGTTAATATCTGCTAAGCCCAGGTAGTGAGTGCATAGGCATTTCATGTTTTCTCTATATTGGAAATGTCTCATAATTAAAAAAGGAAAACTTGAAAGTATTATTTAACAAAAAAACATAAATGAGTCATAAAATTGACAGAAAATTATGAATCACATAGAAGTATTCTATACAAATTTTGCACAAATGTAAATTTGTTGCCAAATCTTCAATTCTTAATAAAACAAATTGAGAATTTTTTCTGTAATGATTTTCAAATTTATAAACAAAATAATTTTCTTTGAGAATATAAAATCAGGAAATAAAGATAAATGACCTTTCTGTGTGTATAGGAATTAATTCATATCAATTAAAACTGTAGAGTATACCTTATTATCATTGATTTAGGCTTAATATCAGTTACACTTTTTTTTGCTTTTTTTGTGTGTTTTCATACAAAAGAGGATAACTACTACATTTCTAAGTTTACAATGGAACATTTTCCTTCCACATCCACAGGCCGTGGCTTTGTTGAAAATAAAATATTTTTTTCCAGAATTACTTCTGAACATCCTTTGAAACACTTAATTTTTGAAAGAAAATATTGGCCCATGTAACATTTTTCTTGTTAACCCTCATCAGTGTGAAAATAGTGTAACAATTCAATGTAATTTTATTTTCTTCAGTGCAAGTCAATAAATAAAACATGCATTAACTTTAAAAACAGTCTACAGAACATATGCTATATAAGGGACACAGCAAAAATATTAAAACAAAGACATGTGTACAATAGTTCAAGATGGTTTAATGGTTATTAGTCCTTCAAGCAAAACTAAGAGAACTACTGAATAATGCTAATTCTATCTACAATAATTCTACAGAAAAGATGTGCTTCTTTTTATTTGTTATTCTCCAGAGTTCTATAAATTTAAAAAAGGCAAAATGGTATTCTAAGCGTTGACATTTGTACCCTAATATTTATTTATTTATTTAATATTTATTAATTAAACTTAAAAAACATTTTAACACGTGCAAATTGGAAAAGTTCTGGAAAAAAACATGTTTATGAAGTAGAATAGTAAGATATTATAGCATGGCTTATAATTTTTCATATATACTTTGTGAGCAATTCAGTATTTTGATTAATGGATTCAGTTATTATTCAGAGACTATCCAATACCTTGTCTTTAGCCATCTGGCTACACACCTAAAGGTGACAAGTTGCCACCCTCCTAAGGTTATCCGTCCTCAACACTGTGTGTGTGTGTGTGTGTGTGTTTATGTGTATTTGCCTTTTATCTACTCAGGATATATTTGAATTTTTCCTCCTCATCAAAGCATTTAGCAACTATCTCCTTACTCAAGGATCTCTCATCCCTTAAACTCTTAATGCAACTGTAGTCAGTTTCCCATGGTTTAGAATTAAGTTAAATACTATTTTCTACACTAGGGTTTGCAAGCTACTGGCAGCAAACCAGTTCCAGCCACGTCCATTGCCTCGTATTGTTTATGGTTGCTTTCCTTCTGCAATGGCTGGCTTGAGTAGATGCCACAGAAGCCTAATATAGCAGGAAAGCTTAAAACACTAGCCACCTAGGTCTTTACAGAAAATGTTTTCTAATACTTGGCAAACTGTGTATGATACAGAATAGAACTTAGAAAATGTAATTTAACCATATTTCCAGTATGCTTTAAGTTTACTTTTTACAACTAACATGCCATATATTTGAGATTAAAAATAATTTTTAAAAACTTATATTTTGAAAATGACCTCAAAGTACTTCACACTGCTCAGGGGACATATTGGACAACTTGATACCTAATTGATTTATTAAACATTGCAGGGCAAGAAATCCAATTATGATATAAACTATATTTCCTCTAAGCTTGATCCTTTTATCTAGTGAGATCACAACAGGGCTACATATCTGGGCTGTAAAACTGTGAGGTTAAATATAGCTTTGAGGAGCTTTTACAATAATTATGCTTTTAGCTTTCCCAATGAAACAGGCATTCTTAGAATTCTCTGTACTTAAAAAAAAAAAAAAAAATTACCATCAAGAACAACATCCACTGTGTTCTTCATAGCCCTTCTTAAAAGCTCATGTGAAATTCCTCCTAGAATTCAATGTTAAATAAAAGTATGTGCTTCCTAATAAACTGCTATGCCTCCCTTTATTAGACAATGACAGCTACCCAATCCATTGCCCTTCTGTTTTAAAACTGGCCTCCAGGAAACCAAGAGCTAATATTTAAGCTCAATTTTAGTAGCTAATATTACATTTCCCTTCCTGTCACGCACTCCATACTTCTAATACATAATTCTTGGGTTTTTTTCCTCTTAATTATTTTACAACTTTAAAATTTTTCAGTACAATAAAGTCATTTGAAAGTAAGCATGACAAAAAATGATGAATTAGGGCTTCCCTGGTGGTGCAGTGGTTGAGAATCCGCCTGCCCATGCAGGGGACACGGGTTCATGTCCCAGTCCGGGAAGATCCCACTTGTCGCAGAGCGGCTGGGCCCGTGAGCCATGGCTGCTGAGCCTGCGCTTCCGGAGCCTGTGCTCCGCAACGGGAGAGGGCAAAACAGTAACAGGCCCATGTACCGCAAAAAAAAAAAAAAAAAAAAAAAGAATTAATATATGTATAAATAAATGAATGAATGAATCAGTCAATCAATATGTTCCACCTTATGGCATCCGTTATTCCCAACAAGATAAATTGGCACGTTCTATCCAATCCTGTTTGCCAGTATCATGTAAGCAAGTCACAATAGGGCAATACTTTAAAGAGTTTCAGTAGTGAAATTTAAAAACAATAGATGACTCTTGATCATAAGTTAGGAACCTCCTCTCCCAGATAAACAATAGATTTAAATATTAATCTAATCTAATATTATCTAATCCATCTAAAATATTATCTACTCTAATATGAAATATTATTTAAATATTATGGAAATATACCTTAATATGGGCAAGACTGGGGCTTTAAGTGGGGATTAGAAGGGTATAATTTAAGGGATTCAAATTTATGTTAATCTATTTACCATCTATGGGTGAGAAGACAGTCATCTCAGAGCAGATATTTGCTCTGAGGGTTGTAAGTTGTACAAGTTTAGGGGGAATATGAATTTACTTTGGATGTATGCAACTTTGGGGGGAGAACAATAAAATTTTTGACTTGCCTTACTCCAAAATCCTTGGTCTGAAGTGCTGTTGGTGGGAAGGGACAGGAAGTGACCAGGGAATTCAAGGGGAGGTCAATCAATTTTTAGAAGGAATTTAAAAACTCCTTCAAAACCCTAACTCATGACTTGAAGGCACGGCAAATTGGTTTATTGGAACACGGTGGTCCCAACAGAGGCCCAAAGACACAAAGGGCAACAAGATCCCCGAAGTAAACTACTCTAAATAAAAAATCTTGTCTGGTGACCCAGATATTACATAAAATTTTCTGAGGGTTCATGGGAAATGGTCTGTTTCTGGGTATAGTTTGTGTTTGAGGCTAGGAACCTCTGAGAACCCAGCTACCTGGCAGTAATATTTGTGCTTTGGGAAAGCTGACTTTGCAAATGAGCTCTGTAAAGCCTGGGCTATTTTTGCTATCAGGGTTTTGGTATCCTATTCTGAAAAAAGGTGGTGACAAAAGTGCATTCCTCTTTGGGCTCTGTAAGGATGAGGTAACAATATATGTAAATCCCTAAAAAACCTCAGGTGTCTAGTAATCTCCTAATTGAGAGATTGCTTATTATTATAGCCAATCAGTATGTTTGGCCATATTTATCAAGGTGGCTTCATTGGGTTATGTACAAAACTGACCATAGAAAAATGGGCAAAAGTTTTGTGGCGTTTAAACTGACCTTCAACAGAAAAGGAGTCAGAGGCACATTTTTTATAATCTCAGGCTTGTTTCTAATTAGCAGTATGTCCATGAGTAAACCACTTAGAGCTTCTGAGTCTCAATTTCCATATCTGAAAAATAAAACATGAGCTAGTCCAGAAATTCCCTAAGGTCCTTTAGGCCCTAAGATTTGATTAGTTTATGAATCCTTTTAATGCATGAGTATCATATCTTGAGTCCTTTGCTAGGCATTATGAAAGGAACAGACGAAACATGCCAGCTCCCTTCCCTACAAGAGGTTATGATCCCGATATGTCTAAAGAGCCTTTTAATCCACATTTGCACAACACAATAACCTTCTCAATTATATAAGCTTTGTTAAGTATTCTCCTGAATTTGCAGACCAAAGCAGCTTTAGGCCATTGGAAAATCCTGTGCAAAACCAGGATGACTAGCATTTACAGATTCTGAGCTTCTCTTTTTGAGTGATCAGTGGCAGGCCTATTAAAACAGAATCTACACTTTCACATTTTACTGACAAGGGATTACACTAAATAAAACTTTTTTGACTGACACATATTTCCTATTACTCAGATTGTCCTTTGCTGACAAACCAACAATCCAAATAGGTTCCCGACAAAAAAACAAGGTCTTGTCCTCTCCTGACTATTAACAATGATGAGAGAGAGCATTTTGCCTCCCTCTAGCCTTCCTTATGTCCTTTCCTTATCCTCAACACTATTATTTATTTTTAACAACTTTTTCCTCTAACTTCTTAAACCAATAAGTACTATGTAATAAACTGTCAGTGATAATGGACTTCCCTGAATTTGTATTAAATGCATATATAATGATATTTTCTCTCTCCCATTTAATTTGGAATCTATGATTGTCCTGAAATTCCTTAGGTTTTCTTTCCTGTTAATAGAAGAAATCAGTCATCTTAACATGAACTAAATGCATTTAATTTTTTCATAACACTGTGTGGGAGATGATACCAGATCAGAAACTGCCAGGTATTGTGCACTGCTGTACTTTCTCTGCAATAGTCCTGCAGATCACCTTGTAGGTCCAAAGCCACATAGAAACCTCTCATGCAAAACTGTCTCCCTGCCAGCCAAGCTTATATTAATGCTCATTGCCTTTAGAATTGATCTATCAGGTATTTGGTTATTTAGCTAATCTCTTCCAATGACAGAGTCCTCAAATCCTATGCATTTGCAGGATGTATTCTTAACTCTGGACCTTTACTCTTTAGGGCTAATAAATTCCACAACAGAACCATAAATGGGATATTTTCCTCATGATAATTGAACTGTATGATGTCTTGTACTTAGGTATCCTATGTCTTAATTCATACCCAGTTTTAAAAGGGCCTGTTTCCATGACATCAGGAACCCCTTGTCTTCCAGGACAGAGGAGAATGAAATGCTGCATGATTAATGACACTATCTAAATACTGGCACAAGCTGGCAAGCTCTTGCAAAGGAGGCGTGTTTGACTGCATTCTGCCCAACACAACAGCTCATTAAGCAATATTTTTCCCATTAATGTTTAGTATTAAATACTGAATGAAAGACTAAATATCATACGAAAAAACAAATTGAAAACAGCACAGTAGGGTTTAGGGGAAGCAGCCAACAGCCTCCCCTTCATTTGGAAGACAGCTTGCATACCTATTCCAAAGATTAATGAGCAATCAGTTCTAAATTAAACCAAGACCTGCATTTAAAGCTTTTTTTCCCCCTCTGTTGAAAGCATGGCTATGAGTTACACTAACTGAGATAAAATACAGTATTACCCTTTCCACGTGTTGTGTAATGTGGTTAGAAACATGAAAGATTGTTTCTGAAACATTTCCTTCACATTTTTTCATCATTTATTTTCCTGCACAATTTGAAAGGAAATGGGCCATGACGAGGTCGGTAGTTTCTGCCACATGATGTAGAATCTTGCTCTCTGTCAGTCACTCAAAAAATAGTCACCTCTTTGAAGATGGAATAATAAAACTGCTTTTATGAACATCACAGATCCTGTCATAGGTGGCTAACACAGAATTTCAATTCTATAAAAACTGTTAAAAGAAACTACCTTTCAGTAGGAGCACTGATACAGATTTCATGAGTGCAATACCGTAGAGCCCACTACATTGCTGAGGCCTGATGACACTAGTTGTGTGTGTTAAGGTGAGAAATTTGCAAATACCCACAATGTGACTGAATCCTCAAAATGCAAAACTGGTCCACGAGTTCATTTGTGGAGCTTGATTTATAAAAATCTGACATAGTAAATAATTCACAAACTCATCATTTAGGGATTCATAATCCAGGTCTCTAATCTTAGGACATCTGTGAAAGAACGTGCATAGATGTGTGTGCACACATATTTTTAATACATTATTTTGTTTGTGTGTGCACATATATACTTTTTCTGGGATGGATTCTATAGTTTGGCATTAGACTTTGAAAGAGAAATTTGATATCAAACTTTTAAGAATTATTACATAAGGCAGTGTTTCTATACTTCGGCTATACTTTAAAAATTACCTATGGGGCTTCCCCGGTGGCACAGTGGTTGAGAGTTCGCCTGCCAATGCAGGGGACACGGGTTCGTGCCCCGGTCCTGGAGGATCCCACATGCCGTGGAGCGGCTGGGCCCATGAGCCATGGCCGCTGAGCCTGTGCGTCCGGAGCCTGTGCTCCGCAACGGGAGAGGCCACAACAGTGAGAGGCCCGCGTACAGCAAAAAAAAAAAAAAAAAATTACCTATGGAAATTTAAAAAATACCAATAACAGAAACCCTCCCAAAGCTGATTTGAGGCAGAATAACAAGAGACAGGATCAAGGCATGAAATTTTTTTAAACACCTCAAATCTTAATACATGACCAGTAACCAAAATAAGTGACACAGACTATATATGCTACTGACACATGGAAAATGAGAGTCTGCTGTAAACTCATGTGGCCAGAGATGTTCTCCTGGAAGAGGTTTGACTATGACATCAAATTGAGAATTGGGTAGTTTTCAGAATGGAAGAAATGGATTAAGTAACTTCAAAATTGATTATGAAGGACAATTTCACAATTATTTAGAAACACAGCTATCACATAACCTAAGTATATTGGTAGGAGGTCAAATAGCGGCCCCCAAAAGATACGCTCACATCCAAATCCCTTGGAATTGTGAATGTGATCTCATGTGGATAAAGGGTCTTTGCAAAAGTAATTAAGTTAAGGATCTAGAGATGAGGTCATCCTGTAACTATTAGTTACAACAGCCACAGGACACCAGTAAAATATCAAATTCTTATTTAGCTGTTAGAAGATAACATAATAATCACCACAGTTTAATTCACTAGATTGAAATTACAGTCTTGGAAGAAAGTATACCGTGTTCCTCTTACAGGGTGTTTCTTCAAAATGACCTTAAGGCAAGGGTTGTTTTAGGTGAAGTCATAGCAGTTTTTCAGAGATGAATCATCTGCATTCTTAAAAGTTAACTCAGGGGACTTCCCTGGTGGCGCAGTGGTTGAGAGTCCGCCTGCCGATGCTTAGGGGATACGGGTTCGTGCACCGGTCCGGGAAGATCCCACATGCCACGGAGCAGCTGGGCCCGTGAGCCATGGCCGCTGAGCCTGCGCGTCCGGAGCGTGTGCTCCGCAACGGGAGAAGCCACAGCAGTGAGAGGCCCGCGTACCGCAAAAAGAAAAAAAAAAAAGTTAACTCATTCTCTCATTTTCATTCCCTGCATCATTGCCTTTCTGTGAAAGGCCCCATCCTCCTCCTCCGCCATCTCCATTGTCATAACTTACAATTACATAGCACTTGCTATATGCCAGTATATTATATAAGAACATCCATTTAATCCTCAGAGCAACCTTATACTATAAGCACTATTATTAGGACTATTTCACAGATGATGAATAGAAAAACAGAGCTTGAGAATTTGCCTAAAGGTAAAGAAAGGGAGTTGAGAGGAGAAAAATAAACTAAGTGGTGATGTAGTTACGGATAATGACAATAATTCATGTGTTCAAGTAAGATATAACATGTGGCTTTAAGAGCATAGTTCATTCCTCAAACAAAAGTTCATCTGAGCTTAACTTGTATATAAGAGTAATACTATATGTACAGTAACTCAGTAGAAGCATGCACATACAGACTGCTGTATAAGAGTGTAATGGGGGTTAGAATCAGGAAATAGGCAAAGTGAGGGGTGAGAAGAGATTAAATAAGGATGCTTTTTTTATGATTATGATTATTATTACTATTACCATTACCACTTAGAAGATGATTGAATCAAGTAAGCGCATCCATAGAACCACTCTCAGAACACCGTTTTTTCTGTCGGCACAGAAGGAAAAAACATACATCATAGGAAAAAAAAAAAATCCTTCCTTACGGTTTTTAGAAATTTCAACTTTTGAAAGATACTTGAATAGAAAATAATTTACCTAATAGAACAATCAGAAAGTTTTGAATTGAATTTATATATTTTAGTTTCAGTCTATATTATGAAACCTCCATTGACATGCTGATAATCAAGGTCAGTATAGCCCATTATGAAGTGATGCTAAATAGCGATTAATGTGCTTGATCACTCAGACCTCAGGTGGAGAAGTGAGGGAAAGAAAACAACAAAAACAAAAAACAAATAGTGGGAAGGGCTGAGTTCATGTTGTTTTTGCCAAAATCAGCTTTCAAAATCTTTTATCACAATCTGATTATATGAATTATTCTATTAAAATCAAAATAAATTGAAAGTAATAAAATATTTTGAAGGTATTTTATTATGTATGATAAATCTTCCTAGTTTTATAATAATACAAAATGGCTATTAATTTCCTCTGAAATATGAGTTCCATTTGTATCAGAAGTATCAAATTTTTTTTATTACTGTTTCTTTTGTGTCCATCTTTATCTGCCACGGAAGACTGGCATTTTAGTTCTGTGACTCTTGTGTGTCTTGAATATTCATAAGTAATTCCAGAAGAAGTAATTAGTACCCTTTCCGCTCAAGAATTTCTAAAGAAGTTACAGGTAAATCTGACAAATTTCAAGACCTGTTAAGAACTTTCTTCCTTTCAGCTAAAGGGAATTAATGGTAACATTATAATTTGGACTCCCACAACGACCTGGACAAATCTGGATATGTAGAGCTATTAAAAGGGCAGCCCAAGGGGAGAGGAACAGAAAGGAAAACTTTTAGATGTTAACATTCCTCCAAGTGTTAACTCAGACTTTCTTGAGAAATGCGAAAGGACTAAAATGGTTATATGCACTTTCTAGCAAAGCAAACACAAGCCAATATGTTGCAGCTTATAATGATATGTGTTGGAAAATCAAAAAGTAGAGAATACTCATTCTTAAAATAGAGAATATTATTCTTAAACCAAAATATGTAGCTACCTCCAGTATCTTGAAAAAAATTGCCGTCTTTTGTTTGTTTTAAAATAGCTGGCAACTTTTGGAGGAAATCTCTATTACAAACCTTGAGTGAGTGAATGAGTGTGCATGTATGTGTGTGTGTGTGTACCCACCATGCACACTTTCATCCCTCAGGAGAAAAATCTCAGAATTTCACAAGTTAGTGTCACTACTAATTGTGGTTCTAACTTCAGTTGTGTGCTTTTTAGAACTGTTCGGCACTACTTCTGGTTCTCTCTCTCTCATTCCCTTTCTGTACAGTGGCATTTTAAATCTTCCTTCTTTCTTACACCTCTCATCGCCACTTATTTGCCCCCTCCCTCCCTCTACAAAGGCCATGTCAATTATTGGACTCAGACAACATCAGCAGGGAATTCCCCCGATCTGCCATCCCTTTACAATTTTCCCTAATTCTTCACTTATCATTTCTGCTTTCAAAATTAAGGTCAGCAAGTCTCCTGTGATATCCTAGTCCCTCCATGGGTTCTGCATCCAATTTTCTCCTCCCTCTCTGGAACTAAATACTATCAATTATGACTCTTTTATTCACTCTTCAATGTTTCCTTCTTTTCTGGCACACCACCATCAGCATTTACATAGGTCCAAATCTTTTCCATTGTAAAACAAAGCAAAAAGAAAAAAAAAAATTTTTCCTTTAGCTCACCTACTCAGTCTTGCTGCTTTAAGCCAAATTTCTTTAAACACATTTGTCTGCACTGAATGTCTCTGACTCTTTACCACTCATTTACGTTTCAAGCTGCTGTAATTTGGCCTCTGCCCACAACATACATTCATCTGCATCTCATACATCTCCATTTGCATTCCCCAAAGGCCCTTCAAAATAAGCATGTCCAAAAGGGACTTTATCCTCTTCTCTCTCAAACTCCCCAGCTTTCACCTTGTTGCCAAGGTTGAGACCATGTATGTTATTCTTGACTTATCCAACTCCTTCGACCCACACAATTTAATCTTAGATGTCAGCTCCTAAATAGTGTTTAAATCTTTCCATTTATTTGCACCTCAACTGCACAGACCTTCCCTTTCAAAGCACTTATTTGCACTATTTAATTGGGTGTCAGTCTGAGTCTCCCAGTAGAAGAGGCTATGACAATATTATTCCTTGTATATTCTCAGGGCTGAGCACCAGGCTAAGACATAATTGGTGCTCAGTAAAAATAAATAATAGGTGTGAGTGTAAAGCCACCTATCCATTTCTACCTAGAAGGGGAGAAAGCTTCCACTATCTGGGACCTCCTTGTTGCAAGCACTTCAGAGAAGGAATGATGCTATTTATTTTAATTATGAACTGAACAAACACGAAGAAAGAACACCTGAGGTTTGAGATACAAATTCTTTGCAAAGTGACCGTGATCATGTGGTGCTAATAAAAGATAGAAATAAGAGTACTGTGTCTTGTACAAATATTTTGATTAACGTTTTGTCAGAATGAAGATTCCCCAAAAGAGGAAAATCTGTACAGCTCAAAGTTCAGAAATTTTACTGAGCTAAAATGCCTAAAAATCATGACAGTTTTAAATTCCATGTATTTTTTAACTTACACAATGCTTTTAAATCACTCTGTCTCTCCATCCCTCCCTGCCCCCATAGTATACTGATTTACAGTTCCTTCTAGGTCACTAGTATTTGTTAAATTGGCATAATTTATCTTTTTATTTTATGAATACTTAGAAAGAGATAAATTCTTACTGCACTGGGAGTGAACATGCAAGATGCTTTTGATAACCTGGTTTTACTCTTAATATCTGAAACATAGTAAAGTCAAATTTCACATGAAGGAAGTTTGAAACAGACTTACCACATCCCCAGCAAAAGTATCTCAAAGTGACCTAAATGAGAAATGTTAGGATTACTTTTGTTTGTAACAAAATCTCTGTGAACAAGAGAATCTGTCTTTTGGATTAGTTCTAGATAATAAACCTACATGATTATCTTTGGTGCAAGCAAAATTGCATGAAAGTACTGTGAGCATATCACTGAATTCACACAACTGCCAAAGTGGTAGAAAAAGCCATTCCATGCCTGGTTGAGCTAAATATGAGCAGGTAGGCCTTGCAGCGGTGATGGGATTTGAATATGAATATTCTTGGGATTTCCTCATTCCTAGCCAGCTTTGTTTTTGGACACTAAAACTAACTAGCACTAATCCAATACAAAAGCTTTTCAGAAAACATTATCAGTCTTACAGGACACTTCCTGGGGAAAATAGCTGGTTACTGAAAACTTATTTTTTTTACTTTTGTCCATTTTTCCATGTTGTAATCACTCCCAAATTATTTTAACAGGGTGAAATACAGCTCCTACTTTGTTTTATTCAAGGTGTTACACAAAGAAGACAAATTCCAAACCAGCAAATGTTGTCATGTCATTTTTCTTAATTAAAAGATAGAAAACTCTTTTTGATTCATCACTTTGTATGTTAGATATAAATTTTCCCTACTACTTTGACCTAGAGATGATTGTTTTCTCTTTTTCTGCATTCATCTCTGCCCCTCTCTTTTAATTTATATAAAACAGATAAGAATATTCAGGTGCTTATGTGGATGTAGTTTTGATACTCTGAAGAAGGAAGTTCATTCTCCTGGACTTTCTATTTCATAGACTGGTAATACCCTTTCTGCTAATGAAGTTCCATGTTGTTGAAACTACATAAGGAAAGCTGCTTGACTTTTTACATTCTTAACAATACTTTGACACAATGGCCCAAAATAAGTAAGGAAGTCAAAGATAAAAAAGAAAATATAAAGAATGGATCATATATTAGAGACAAATCATCAAATGCATACATTGATCAAGTGTACAAGGTCACTCCTATGTGTCCCTAAGTAAATACTAAAAGGAATCAAATTACAGTAGCTCTGTTGGAGGGTTATTATACCATAGTCTCTAAAGTAAAAAGGGGTAAAGATGTTGTTACAGAAAAAAAAAACCCTAAATTATACACACAATAAACAATATATTGTTAAAGAGTGATGATCCTGAAGGAATAACTTATTTTTTTTTAATCCTTCCTGCAATTTCACCATCTCTCGTTTACCTAGAATTAGAAAAATAACAACAGAAATGACAGAGAAAGACAAAGCCTGATCCTTTTGGAGCTGGCTTTATAATTTCTGAAAGATCCACACCCCTGCTTTGTTGTCTTGGGCAATGAATACTCTCAGCAGTTCCCTTCACAGGGGAGTCTTCCATTTCCGACTTGGCATTCCTCCTCTGCCAGACAAGGTCACTCAATTATCTTCTCTTCAGATGCCAGCCCCGCAGAAGGAAACTACTCTACTGAGGAAGCTCCTAGTGATAGTGCAATTGTACAAACAGAAACAAAAGTGCTGGCATCTTGCTAAAATGTGTTTTCCCAAGCAACTGAAGGGTAATTGTCAGCTGTACAGTATCAACTACTAAACTACACATAAAATGTGAGTACCTAATCAAAAGGAAACAATCTTTCTTCATTCTAAGCCAGTCATACCTTTCGTATTACTGTGTAAAGTATTGTTTGTTTAAGTCAGAGTAACCTATCCATAGACAGAAAAAAATCCATTTAGAACAGTATTACATTAGTACAGCAATTGCTAGCAAAATTCTTCTAAAAGGATAGGCAGAGTATAACAATGGTCTTCTTTTTCCATTTAAACAGTAAAACTGGCCTGATTTACACAGTTTATAGGAACTGTGAAACTCTTATTTAGATTTAAAAACAATTTTTTCTTATATTTGTCCTAATTGGTGCATCATTCTACTACTCACACTAGGATATTTGTAAAGTAGAATTTAAAAAAATGACCTCCCATTACTCAGTTAATTTTCAAAGCAGTGGCAAATTCATCTAGAAAACCACTGTTAAACTGGAGTGGCACCCTTCTTACTCTTCTCTAACAATCCTATGGGAATTGATTGCTTCCACAGTTAAATAGAATATCTCCTCTAATCTCCTCTAAGTGCTGTTGACCTATCTCTGCCATTGCCTCCCAAGTATATAATAAATCAAGTGCATTTTACATGAAAAATGAAGTAATTACTCAGTGAATCCAATGGCTAATTGCACATAGAGGCCTCTGGGAGATAATGAGACAAATCAGTGTCAGATTTCAAAAGGCAGAAAGGAAGTTGAAGTTAATAACTCTCAAATACCCACAGGTTGAAAAGGACTTGAGATGTACCATTTCTTCAGACACAAACTGATTCCCCACTTAAGGGAACTGGAAAATTCTAGCTATACACCTAGGCTTTACACCAATAATAGTACTGACAGCTGAGAAAATAGAACCTATTGCACTAAAATGAACTATTTGGGGGGAAAAGTAACTGCCTTTTATTACTATTTGTATGAAGTTTTTTGAGCAACAAAAAGGTTTGTATCTCTTTTTCTTTTTGTTTGCACATCAGCAGAGTCATAGTTGTTCCAAAAACTAATAACTACACTGTTTGTTAAGATGTGATGAAATCTGATCGTCTGGAGAATATTAAATAAAATCATATTGGAACTGAATATTATGCAGTCTCTTTATTATAAGAAGTCTGCTTTAAAGTGCTTTAAAGTACTTTTTTTCTGAAAGATAAAAGTATTTGACAGATCAAACTGAATTGCTTTGTCTCTTTCTTCTTATATCTCTTTTATAGGGTATAGTATATATGTGTGACATAAAGTACAATATATATATACCACAGTTACAGATCAAAGATATAAAGCAAAAGTTCCTCATACAGATCAATACCACATAAACACAAGACAGTATTGCATACTAGAAAAAAATATATATCACCTTACTTTGGGGGAAAAAATACTTTTCTTTTTCAGGAAAAAAATTCTTTTCCAAGAACTAAATGACCCACAACTTTCATGATAAGAGTTATAGCCATAAATACACACACAACACAGACACACAATACACCATAAATACATTCACACACACACATATCTCCCTACATATGTAGTTAAGTTATATTGATATTTTTATATTGTCAGTCACTATCAGTGGAATTTAATACACGAGAATTTCTCTGCTTATACTTTCAAACTTAAGTGCAGGTTTTAATTTCTTCTTAAGCTTCTCCTACTCCCTTCTCATATGGTCTAGAGTTTTGAAGGTCTTTTGTCTATGGAAAGAAATTATTAATACTGTCAGAGCATGAGAAGATATGTGTTTGTGACAAGGATTCCCAGTGGCCAACCTTTCAGACTTCATTACTTTTAGACAGTGTGTGACTTATCTCCTGAAACTATCTCAAATGAGATGAAAACACTGACTCAGTAACATTTTACCTCTTTCTTATTGCAGTGCTTTGAATATTAAATCTCTATTAATTGATGTAGATTATTTACATAGTCCTATCTCTTTTGGGAGAATTCTTACCTCTTTGCCATCTATTAAGTATCTTTGTGGTATCTTTTTTCTTTTTTTCTTTTTTTTTAAAGAAAGTAAACTATGCCATTAACAAGAAAAAGAAAAAAAAAAAGTCCCCCAATTATCATCAATCTAGTATCACAATACGTGCTAAACAAATGTCATTTAGAAATTAGGACAATCCTCATTATACTTTAGTAATGCCTATTTCCATGTGTCTGCTGATCCAATGAAAACATAAAAATATGGTTAATATTACCAGCAAGGTTCTTCCCTGTCTTCACCAGCAAGTAAGTTGATTGTGAGGAAATGAGATGATTTGTGCAGTTAAACAGCACAAAGAAATCTCTTGTTGATGTTGGCTGCATTATAATTTTGAGGACTCACTCTGGGGAGTACACTGTCTTTTGATATACTTCACCAATCGCTTCCTGTTTTGAAATATTTGTACACCTTTATGTGAGACTCCCTGACTTCCTACACTTATGTTTTCAGGCCTGAACCATGATGCTTGATGTTGAAGAGAGGCTGTGGGTTTTGGGGGTTTTGTTTTTGTTTTTTTTTTTAATCCTCCATTGTTTTTCCCCTGTGCTTATTATTGTGATAGTACTGAAGTGCCTTAAGAAAAAAAGGACTTTAAAAATAACTACAAGTGATTAAAAAGAGTTGGAGGTAAAACAAAATCCTTGTTTTGTTTTAAACCTTTTTTTTTTTCCTTTGCTTCCTTTTGTCTGCTCTCTTTGATCTCTTTTGTCCCCTGCTTCCTTGGTAATATTGGTTCTGTCAGACTCAGGTGGTGATAAGAACTCTGGTCTAAAGAACAAAAGACAAATGAGAACTTGCTGATAATAGATAGCTCCGCTTTTGCATTTATTTTGAGACTGGGAGGATGCTGCACTTTATTCCCATCAAGTACCAGAAAACAACAGTCTTTATCCCCATTTAATCTCAATGGATTTCTGTGATGTACTCATTAAAAGTTATATATGGAAAACTGATTAAAAATCATTGTTTTCAATCTGGGAGTCGAAAGCACTGCTACCAACAAAAAGGCATAATGTTAAAATAAAAGGTTAGTACATTATGAACGTCTCAAGAAGCAATCTTCTTGTTATGGTATGAATCTTTCATTCACTAGAAGTTCTTTACTATCAAGAATTTGTACTAAAGGAAGAAAAGCCTCATCTACATTTTAACAGCTCCTCTAAGAAACATTGATTATATCTTGAGATGCCTTAGTGGTGGTTATCCTTCCCCTAAATCTGTAAAAGGCAGGAGAGCTCCTGGACAAAGAAGAGGAACAGTTTTTGATTTGAGGCTTTAAATCATTTTCCTTTTAAAGTACTGTTTATACACTCTAATTAATGAAGCATCAAAACAAAGATGTTCATTGAATTTTAAGTTAGATTTCCATCATGTGATTATTCATGAAAGATAACAAGCAAGGAACTTAAAGAGTTTTAGGCTACAGGCTCATGTTAACTTAAATTCTCTGAGTTACAATTTCCTCTCCTGCTAAATGAGAATGTCTGTACATAACTAATTGCTCTGTTTCTTCCACCCTAATATATGTTATTTATGTTTATTTCATAAACTGGAATTCCTTAAATCAAATCTCGATGCTTAAACATGTCCTATAAATCTGTCAGTAGAGGAGTTGTCCAAATAAGAACTGGAAAAGATTTACAAATAGACCAGTGGGTTTTAATATTTAAGACAAATATATAAAGATTTGATTGATTTTATTTTCTAACTGCTCACTTCCATATCAGAAGAGCCATTCTCATTGGTTTTCCCTTTTCTTTCTACCTGTTATTAGTGCTTGGCTATTACAGCATTTTTGGCAGAATATTGAACTATTTTAAACTGAGTGACAGTATGAAAACTAATTATAGTTTTAAAAATGATTTAACCAAGGGTAAGATGTAGTGGCTTAATGATATGTATAACTCAAAAAAGTATCTATGAAGGAGTTAAAAGGTTATCCTATAGCCTTAGCAACACGTACTTGTGTAGGCTGAGGAAGGCACTATTACGCTCATGTTCCCTAGCACTCTGGCAGTTCTGTGCTGCTGGGATTCAGGGCTTCTGGGCTGATGTTATTTCTGGCAGAGAGGGATAAAGCCAGGGCCTTCACTTGAAGCAATGGTGAAAGGGCACCAGCTGTTTCCAGATAATTGTGGATATGTTCCAGACTATTAATCTATTCCTTTTTAGAATTTTAACTCACTTTCTATTTTCTCATAATGAGCCATTGAACCCTTTTCTACATTTCATGGTTTATACTTTTTAAAAAACAATTAAATATTGAGAATATGTAAAAAATAGAAAGTGTAAAACTATTTAGATACTCATCATAAATTAGCAATCAAATTCCTTTTGCTTTTAAGTATAATAACTACTTTCAGAAAATAATTTTTTAAGAAATCATTGTTCTCTGAATCCTAAGATTATTTTTTTAGCTAGACCCTAAGGTATTAGTCAATTAATTCTAGTAGTAAGTAGGTAGTCAACTTACTGGTTAAAGTCAGCAGAATAG
Source organism: Stenella coeruleoalba (assembly GCF_951394435.1). Lineage (NCBI taxonomy): Eukaryota > Metazoa > Chordata > Mammalia > Artiodactyla > Delphinidae > Stenella > Stenella coeruleoalba. The sequence goes on along the minus strand of NC_137164.1, from coordinate 38,574,419 downwards.
ATAGAATGTAAAAGTTGTCACAAACATATTGTTCAAAGAAAAAAATCTACCAACAACATGGTGAGCTTGGTTTCTTTTATATCTATATCTACATCCATTTACAAATCTTGAAAATAAATACAAGACTAAAGCCTGAGAAAGGAGGAGTGATGGAAAATTTTACTTTCTGTACTCAACATATCTGTAATATTTGTCTTATTTCAAAGAACCATGGTTCTTTGTAATAAAAAGCTTTATAAAGAGTATGTGAAAACTGAGAATAAAATGAATATCAACAGTGGTTTGATGACTTAGTTGAATATGAACTATAAGGTAAGCCACTGAGCTATTATAAACAGTTTCCTAAGATATGACAAACTATATTATGTTTTAAAAATGGTTCTATATAGAGATATAAATTTCCATATAGACTTCTAAGTTCTAATTTCTATATAGAGATCCAGGTAGTTAAACATCTAAAAATAAATGAAAAGTACAGAAATGAAAAAGAAAATAATGAAAAGTACATGGGCTTACAAACTGGGAGAAATGTTACAATTTCAATAAGAATATTGAATCTGTAGATTAAGTTTATAAAATACAAAATCATTTAGTAATTCTGGTTTTCATTTGCTACTAATAGGCAAAATTTTATCTCCTTAAAAGTGTAATAATATTTCTTTCACTTTTGATGAGTAAACACCATTTTTTTATCAATATTCTATAAATATAGTTAAGAAATTAAAAGAAGAACATACAATATCGAAAAAAATCCAGGTGTTTTTTTAAAAAATTAGCTTTAATGTCCCTATTAATTATAAAAATGCTGGGATCATAACCATTTGTTTAAGTATTTAATGACTTGAGTCCTCTATGTTTGTATTAGAAGCAAAACAAAACATATTATTGCAAAAACTAATTTTTTTTAAATTCATCTTTATAAAAAATACCATATTAAAGTTAAATTACACCAAAAAAAAGACTATTTTCCCTGAAAATTCTTCTAAATCATATTTCCTGATTTTCCCATGTGTAGCAAGGAACAACGTATTACAGTTTAAAAGGAGCAGTAAATTACTTAAAAAAAATAAGCATTTATCTTTTAGTTTTCTGCAAATTTAACAAAATATTTTTAATCTCCTTCACTTTAAAAATATTATATCCCAATCTTACACTCACTGATGAAAACACCTGATTTTAAGTACTTTTTCCTCATGTCACTGAATTTAAATAGACTAAATATCATTACTTATTCATTGCAAGAGGCACTTATTTAACCACAGTATTATTTTAATTTGTTTATGCTGTTAGCTTTAAGAGACACAGCTTAGAGAGAAGTCAACACATATTTTGCATGGCTATCCAACAACTTTATTAATTGACTGTATTATCTAACAACATGTTTTGATTAAAATGCAAACATAAAGTTATAGAAAGAACACCCCAAAATCATTTTATTTAACCAAATCCAGTTTTAGTGTCATTGGTTGATTTCTGGAGTTCTGTGTGGGCTGCATGTTGACGGAGGGTAGAAGTCTGGTCTTATTAGACAATTTGAAAATATAACTGAAAATAACACTATGAAATGATCATCATGGCAGCATATACACTTTGTTTAGATTCAGTAATTTTCCTCATTCTCACTTTTAGAAGTGCTGTTTTCATTAATGCATATTGATGTTTCAACTTCAGAGAATGAACCTGATGAATTCAAAATTGAAAATTCTGCTGGTCCCAGCTCCGTGATGTCATTCTGATATAACTATGTAATTTAGAAGACTTCACAATTTTTGGAGAAAAATCAGGAGAATCTGAAACCTCTAGTTTTATAAAGATGAATAGTTTTTTTTAAAGGATGCCTTAATTAAATTGTTACTGTATATTTTTTTTCCTTTCTCTCTCCTACCCACTTTCTCTTATGAATGGCCTTAGCTGCACGCATTCCTATAAGAGTTATACTACTGGTGACTCTTCACTCAGTATAACTGTCTAATGAATGCATCATGCATCAAGGCTGACAGTCTTTTTAGTACCCTTATAAACGTTGGCAGTGTATTCTGTTGTTAGAGATTCTGAAATTCATAACAAATTCAAAAATAGCTCTTGTCAAGTGGGACAAAAGCTACAGTTATTAATACCTGGCAGGAATATTTTATTATAAAACTGTGGCTTATCTTTTTTTCTCAATTTATTATATAAAAATACACTTGGCCCCAAAGTACAAAATGGCTCTCTAATAAAGAAGTACTATTGAGTCCTTTAATCCAAATCTGTTTGATTGTTTATGTTTATACATGGCATAAATGGAAACCAAACCAATGACTCACCAAACTTTTTGACATTCTGATTAGTAAAGTGCTGGTAACAGAACAATGTTTAATGTATATTCTTCAGAACAAGAAACATTGGAAAACTGGAATCATCCACTTCAATATTTAGTCATGGCAGGAATAATAAACTGCATTTGTCACATTAAAAATTGTTAGCACGATGGAGACATTTCTTGGTATGCCTGGCTTCCCTTGCAGCAACTCACCACTAGGCTCTGAATTATATATAGAATAAGATGTCCTTTTTCAACTAACATGAAATTTAAAAAAAAATAGTAATAACTGTGAATATTTTTGCAATGTCTTTAAGTCTAAACTACCATACTATAATCACAAATATCCTTGTTGAAACTCTCTTAGAATAACAAGCTCTAAGGTTTGCTATGTATTTTAGCAAATTCCTATCCAGCCCTCCACTAAACAGCCCAGATGTGAGAAGAGCAATAGGTAGGATAATCCAAATACCACAATTTATATCACTTTGTTTATGACATATTTTAAGTTATGATACAACAGAATTTCATATCAAACTTGACTGATTCAGAATGCAGCAGGTGAAACCCTTGACTATTAGGAGTACCCTTAACTATCTAGAAACAAGATATTACAGTTGACAGTAGATCCTAGACTCACATCTTAGAAAACTCTCTTCTCTTCATCTAATTAAAATAATTCTCAGGAAGGGCTCTGGTTGACATTACTTGGGTAACATGCCCTCAGTTTTCCCAGGGCCATGTGCTGTTATCATTGGCAACCTCCACTATCACAGATCTGGAATAGCAGTATGAGGGAGGTTTCTCCCCACATCTATGATGCTAGCTACTAGAAGAAACAAAGTTTCAAAGAATAAACTAAAAAATGTTCACTATAATGTATGTTTGAAAAGAACTCTAGCTATATTTGTAATAATATCATTGAAATGAGATAATCAGTCATCAAAATGTATCTTAAAGACCATACACACACACACACATATGCGCGCGCGCACACACACACACACACACACACAGAGATATCTGTATGTCCATTAGAAAGCAACTTGTCAAGTATTACCTCACTTGATTATCCTCACTACCCCATATAGTTATAGGAAAGAATTATTTCTGTTTTATAGACTGTAAGTTCTTTGAGTTTATTAAGTGACTTATTCAAGGTTACACATCTTAGGGAATAAAACAGCTAAAGCTCAAACAAAGCTCTTCTGACTCCTCACCCAGTGACCCTTCCTTTATTCCATGCAGGGAAGGATTTAATGAAACCAGTAAATAAACAAACAAAATAATAAATTAATCAATAAAAAACAGGAATTAGTTTAATCTTTTAACACAATTTCTTTTAATATAAAAATAAACAAATAAGTTTGGTTTTTGGAAAATTTTTGTTGTGCTCTTATTTTATGACAGGCACGATCTTCTAAATGCTTCTCATATGTTGTCACATTCAATCCTCATCTGTCTGTGATGAAAAGATAAGACTTACAAAGGAAGCCTCATCTTCTTATCATCAAAATGGCTTCTGCTGCTGGGTAAAAATGAACAAAGCCTTGGCATTTTGCATTTTTTTAGACAATAAAAACAATTCATAAAGAATAATTGGGGGCATTAAAAAAACTTTAGTGAATTGTGAAAAATAGTTTCAAGTGAGTAGCTATAACTCCTAAAAATTGTATATGTACAAATTAATATTTTGAAGAGGGTACAAATCAAAATAATCACTGAATTTGAGTTATAGGATCATGCTTTTCTATCACAGAAAGTATGCACAAATAGTTATAAATTAAGTTAAAATCCGTGGGCCTTTAAAAGCAAATACAAAACTGGATAAACAGGCAAGTTAAAATATAAAAACATATTACAGAATTACATTCAATTGGTGTTTCCAATGATGAAGTCAATACATTTTAGAAGTTAAAAACTTCTGCAAATCCTATTTGAAGTATTTTGAGGGTAAAACTTGGAATTATTAAAATTGAAATTCTAAATGAATTAGCTTATTTATCTCTCAACACTATTGTTCTGAAAAATAGACCTCAATTTTAGAATGTATGGAGGTAAGAAAATATGGAGGTAATACTCAATATTTCTAATTATCTGCCCAGATGAGGACCAGTAGCTGCATTGCACACAGAGATGCTGAATGCCCTGGTAATGAGCACCCTGGAGTCTTTAGGGCTTATTTGTCAGCTCAGGATACATTGTTCCCAGTGAGTGCTAGCACTGGCCCCACACCTGGTAGCTATAGGGTCTGGATTGGAGTGAACCCAAAACCTATCTATATTGTACATATTAAATACTTAATTGGTACATAGTTTATATAATTAGTATACATATTTTGATATACATAATAAATAGGTAAGACAGGGTCAGTTGACATTTTACACAGTGTAAAAGGCCTACTGAGAAGATGACATTTGAACAGAAAGCCTCAAAGAAATGAAGGGGTTTGAGGATACCTGTGTGAAGAGCATTCCAGGCAGAATTTGCTTTGCATGTTTGAAGAATGAAAGAAGGCCTGTAGTGCCGAACAGAGAGGAATAAGGGAGATGTGTGGGGAGATGAAGTCAAGGAGAGAGCCAGGGGCCAGGCTATATAGATCCTTGTAGACTATTGAAAACTCTTTAGTGTTTACTCTGCAAAGATTAACACAGAAGTCATTCAAACAGTTATTCTAATTAAAATAAATCTTTTATCCAGGGCACATTTAGTCACTGAATAACTCAGTCACTGAACAGGAAGTCCTCTAGGCTTTGGGTTTTCAGTGGCCTAAGTGAGGCAAACATTTTTGTTAAGGGTTCATCTTAAAAGCTATCCAGTAAAATTTTCATTATACACTAAAAGGGTCTTCAAGTTACTCACTGCAAATTGTTTCTGTGCAAAAACGATGTGCTTTCCCTTGGATCATTGTACGCTGTTTGACAAGGCTACTAGAAAACCAAACATGCTATACAGGAATGCACAGAGGTAAAAGATTTTTTTCTCTACACTTCTTATTAGTGTTACCTTGGTTGTCTAGTTCAGTGACAAGGATACTCGTAATTAAAAAAGTCTTTCATGTTAATGATGTTCAGACAATATAAATGTTTCACTTATATTTTCATTAATTGGTACTTTGTATTCTTGATTTCTGCATATTATTCATAGAGACAGAGTGAAAGGTAATGGGATAATTTAATATATATATAATAAGAAATCAGAAGTGGGGGGAACATCTACTAAAAGCATATATCATTGGAAGGTAATGATTTAATTCTTTTCAATATATTTCCACATACAAATATTCAGCAAACATTGTCCAAAACTAGAAAGTTCAGAGGAATTATTTTTGCCAGAATGGAGCCTTTTACCAAATTAGATTCCTGACCTTTTAATATTTACATCTCAAGGGGTATTAGTCAGTGTTCTCCAGAGAAGGATAACTCATAGAATGTGTGTGTATAAATACATATAAAATATATATAATTATATATTTAATATATATGTTCAGATATATAATATAAGTATATAAATGTATGTGTATATTTATATATACATACAGAAAGAGAGAGAGAAAGTAAGACGGAAAGAGAGAGAAAGAGAGAGAGAGAGAGAAATTTAGTTTTAAGAATTAGTTCATGCAACTGTGGAAGCTCTCAAATGCAAAATCTGCAGACTAAGGTGACAGGCTGGAGACCCAGGAAAGAGTTGTAGTTTGAGTCCAAAGGCCGTCTGCTGGTAGAATTCTCTCTTCACTGGAGAAGGTCAGTCTTTTTCTCTTAAGGCCTTCAAGTGATTTGATGAGACCCACCACATTACTGAGGATAATCTGCTTTACTCTAAGTCCCCTAATTTAAATGTTAATCTCATCTAAAAATACCTTTACAGTAACAACTAAAATAATATTTGATCAAATACCTGGCTTTCATGGCCTATATAAATGGACACATAAAATTAACCATCACATATGGGATGAAGTCCACTATAGGTTTGCAGAGGAATGTGAGAGGTTCATCACAGCAAAATATTTGGCAAAGATTATTCTTAGTGAGAAGTTCAATTTTCAACAAAGTATCTCATGATTCTAAAATCATTAAATAAAATGGAAACAAAACTTTAAAATAAACACTATATATGGTTTATTATATATGTGAAGACATATTGAAATATTTTACTAATATATTCATAGTAAGATTAAAAAAATCCTTCTTCTTTTTCATCTGAACTTCTCAGAAGAGTTACCATCCACTGAATCCATCTCCTTAACAACATCACTCAACACCTTACTACAGTCTGCTGGAGCCACCTTCACTGAAGTAAGCATTGACCTCTTTACGGCTAATGGGCATTTTTCAGTCTTCTAAATTCTACAACCTCCATCTTCTTGACACTCAACATTACCTTCTCAAAGTCCATGACCTTCTTCATCTTCTTCATGGGCTCTTTATTTTCCAGTCATCCCAGGATTTTGCAGATTCTCTTCTCTCTATATACAACTTCAAGTTGTATCATTCTCTTGGAATGATTTGGAATTTCTAATCATTTTGAAAATTTTACTTTTCATCTTCTGAAACACTCCAGATATCTTACAAAGTAATATCCAAGCTCTCTCCATGGTGTGCCCCTCTCAGCTTCATCTCTCTTCTGCTTTGCATGGAGCATTGAGCACCATATTACATCCCTGTTAAAACTGGGTATTTCCCTCTTATCTGTCTCTCTACTTGCTTCACACTCCATAACCATTGGCCTGACATTCCCTCCTCATCAGTAAGACTTGTTCACGTGCAACCTTCTTAGGGAGTCTTCTAAGAAATAGTCTCTCAAGTGTGTTATGTCTCTTCTTTGCTTCTTATTGAATGAAAAAAAAAAAAATTCTGACAGGCCTCGAAAATGAAATTGTGCCTTTTTTGTATTATATAACACTCCATATGACATCTATGACATTTCAACAAGCATTATTTCAAAATACAGATGCATAAAGACAATCCTTAAATATAAAATGTTTATAAACTACACAACATGAGAGCCTAGTAATAAAAAGACCTATTGCTTTGAGATTTTATAAACAAGGACACCATTTTTTTAGAATTGACCCATTGATTAAAAGTATAAAATAGGGCTTCCCTGGTGGCGCAGTGGTTGAAAGTCTGCCTGCTGTTGCAGGGGACACGGGTTCGTGCCCCGGTCCAGGAAGATCTCACATGCTGTGGAGCGGCTGGGCCCGTGAGCCATGGCCACTGAGCCTGCGTGTCTGGAGCCTGTGCTCCACAATGGGAGAGGCCACAACAATGAGAGGCCCGCGTACCAGAAAAAAAAAAAAAAGTATAAAATAATTGACTGAATATGATTTTAATATGAACATAAATTATTCTATGTAAATAAGGAAATTGAAATCTATGTGCAATACAATACTTAATAATGAATTAAATGTGAAATGTTTTCCTAGATAACTGAAGTTAGATGACAAGAATCTCAGAGTTGATTGGGCACCTAGAATTTTCAACTCTAAGTCATCATTTTGTCAATGGGGAAATTAATACTTAAAATTATGACTTACCCCTACTCTGTGAGAACATGGGTACTCTGAATGTCTCTATGGGCTGTTTCTGCTGTATAAATATTACTGAAGTGGTTTCTAGACCAACTAAATCAGAATCTTTGTGTAGAGTTTTAAACCATTCATTTGTTGACAAGCATTCTATAAAAGACTGCAAAAAGTGACCATAACTTTTTATTCTACCCTTTAATGACATTTTTTTTTCTTTGTGATTTGGAAGCTTCTCCCATCAGTAAATAGAGTTTATTTATGCCTTGTATTTTGATGGAGTTTGTGATTTGCTTTGAGCAACAGAATATGGAGTAAGTGGAATTATACCAGTTCTGAGCAGAGGACACAGGAGGCCTTTTACACTTCCACTCTCACCTCTGGAACCCCAAGGAGATGTCATGAGAACAAGCCTAAGTTAGCCTGCAGGATGTTGGAAGACATGTGGTCTAGTTGCCCTTTCACCTCAGCCAACAGGGAACTCATAACCAGAGAAATGAGTGAGGCCATCTTGCACCAGTCGTCCCCCAGCCAATCCACCATGTGACTGGCTACTGAATGCAATCACAGAGCCCAGTCATACACAGAAGAATCGCCCAGCTGAGCTCAGCCTCAGGTGCTAACCCACAGCATCTTAGGCTAAACAAATGGCTGTTGCATTAAGTCAGGCAGTTTTAGAAGGTTTTTTGTTTGCTTTATTTTTATACAGTAATAGATAACTGATACACAGGTTATTTCTTATAAGCACAAAAAGTTTAACATTAACTATTTTTTTTCCTTTGTGTCTCTCCAAAATTCACTTCTAAGAGATTTTCAAAATGGGACCCAAAGTTTAGAATATGAAGGACTAATTGCTGAATAGCTTTCTAAATAAAACTGAGCAATAATTCTGAATTTTGAAAAAAAAAAAGAAGATATTTATACACACACTTATTTATGAAGGAAGTATTGAAAAATAAATTGTAGGTTCATATAAACACAGTCCCTTGTAGTGCTGAGTTTGCAAATTTTGTAATTTTAGTAGAAAATTAAATTTGATCTTAACCATGTATCAAACTGCCAGTTCTATGCACATAAATTAAATGTAACTTGTGCTGCCTGAACATAATCAGAAAATTAGTTATTAAGCTTTCTTTACGTGGCAACTAAAGTGTAAAGTTCTCCTAAAAGCTCTCAAGGATAATTTTATATTTGAAGCCACCCAGGACACAATTAAAATTTTATGTACACTTATGCTGACAGTTGTCAGAAAATACCTTGAGAACTGAAAGTACTTTTGTTTCTGTGTAAGAGTAATTAATGCCCATCCTCAAAAGGGTACCTCGTGTACAAAAGGAACTGAGGACTCCCTTTGGGTAGATTATAAGTGTGTCATACCTTAGATATACATAGACCATTAATGGTAATTAACATTCATTTTGTATCAGGGATAAGCTAAGGGATCATTAAAGGTCATGACTTTGTTCTTAACTATTTGGGTTATTGTTTTTATTTAATTACATGAGCTTAATGAATCTTTGGTTGCATCATGGCTCTAAATGGAGCAACACACCTTGAAAAGCCATGTGTTTGACAACGTTGGCAGTTCATTGCTACTCTAATGGAAGTAACTTATTACACATCACACACGACAGATTAAGTCAGTTTATTCTCTTGGTAAAAATAAATTGGATTGGGAAAAGAGTTTTGACCAGATTCAAAGAATTCAATTCAGTTCAACTAATGTGGTATTTTAAACATATCCCATTGAAGAAGAATCCCTTCTTCCCTGTAAGTATAAATGCCAGTCTAATCCATTCCACTACTTTTTATACTATGAAACTCTGAAGAGAGGTGCCCAAATGGGGCATTTCCTCTATAAACAGAATCCCAGTTTTGCATAAATTTAACCCAAGTCATTTAAGATTTCTTTGTGGAAGCTTCATTATTCTTTGCAAAATAATGTAAGGAAAGTAGAGAAAGCTCTAATGTCTAATGAAAGTGTAATCATTTCTTAGGGCTGCCATGCTAAATTACTACAAACTGGGTGGCTTATAACAGAAGAAATTATTTTTTTTCAGTTCTGGAGAAGTCAAAAATGGAGGTGGCAGCAGGACCATACTCACTCTGAAAGCACAAGAAGATTTTTCCTTGCCTCTCTCAAATTCTGGTGGATTCTGGTGTTCCTGGGATTCAGGCAGCATAACTCTGATCTCTGCCTCTGTCTTTATGTGGCTATCTCCCCTGTGTGTTTGTACCTTCACGTGATTTCCTTTTCTCCATTTCTTGCTCTCCTCTTTTATAAGGATGCCACTCATTGTTACTTAGGGCTCACCCTAATCCAGTATGACTTTATGTTAACCCATTATAACTGCAAAGAAACTATTTCCAAATAAGATCACATTCTGAGGTTCTAGGTGGACGTGAATTGTGGGGAGGGGATGGGGGGTGGGTGTGGTGCACTATTCGACCCACTACAGAGTAAGTACTCAATTACAGATAAAACACAGTAAGAACTAGGAAAAAGTGCTCACACACCAACCTGAACCAGAGAATTAGAAAGACTCATTGGAGTTTTCCCTATCTGTAAATTGATGGGATTGGAATATATATGCCCTTCTTTTTTGAGTTCCTACAATGTTTGTTTGTATTTTAAAGCCTTGAACATATAGGCAAGATGAATTAAGTATTGAGAAATTTGTAAAAAATAGATGAGAAGCCATTAAATGACTTGATGGAAAATGTTTTGGTGAGTTTAGACTAATAATCATCTTCATTATATCATTTATATCTGCTTTACATAGGGTACTATATGAAGGATCATAATATTCCCATTAATGACACCAGGCTATAAAATTAAATTATGTTTGGTCATCAGATTTTACCAATGAAGAATGTAATGGTTAATTTTATGTGTCAACCTTGCTAAGCTAGGCATCCAATTATGTAATCAAATTCTAATCTAGGTGTTGTCATGAAGGTATTTTAAAGATTTGATTAACATCTATAATCAATTGATTTTAAGTAAAGCCTAGATACTGTGGATGAAATTCACTCAATTAATTAAAGGCCTTAAAGAGCAAAACTTGAGGATTCCTGGGGAAGAAAACATTCAAACATGGGAGACAATTTCTTAAAATAAACCTCTTGATGTATGTGTGTATTTTACATTTATATTAATTTTTTATATGTTTATCCTATTGATTCTGCTCTCTGGAGAACCCTTACTAATAAAAAGGGTGATTTACATAGTCATCATTATAGAGCAAATTTACAATATTTATAATTTTCAGATTATTATAAATGTATAGAAAGTCACATGGTCATAAAATGTAACCGTCAATTTAGGAGAAACATATATAAAGATAATCATAATTGAGTGTTGACAGAATATCTTTATTTTCCAATACTGTTATTCTTCCTTTTATTCCATTTCTACATACTCATTAACTAATTATGTTCTTGAGGAAGAGAATTAAATCATTTTAAATCAGTTGCACATTAGACTGTGAAAATCATTGACACATTATTCTTTCATATCATTATAAGGTAAAATAAAATAACCAACAGTCTATGTAATTTACACCTCAAGCATGTAGAGTTAGCCTTCCACATCTGCAGGTTCTACACCCTTGGATTCAACCAACCATGTATAGAAAATATTTAAAAGAAAAATTCCAGAATATTAGAAAAAACAAATTTGAATTTGCTGGGCACCTGCCACTATTTACACTGTATCAGTTATCAGAGAGATGATTTAAAGTATAAGGTAGTATGTGCACAGGTTATATGCATATGCTACAACATTTTGTATAAGGGACTTGAGCATCCATGGATTTTGGTATTAGAGGGGGCTCCTGGAACCATACCTAGCAGGATGACTGTATATGTAATCTGGCCATGTGGTGAAATTCTTCTCAGTTTGACAAATGAGTATTTGTCCCACAAACTCATTAAATGCATTTTAAGGTAGAGAAGGAAAAGAAAAAAGTCAGTTGTAAAAAAAAAGTTTTTTTGAAATAAAAATGTTTTGGTGAAACAAACAAACAAACAAAAAAAGTCAGTTGTATTAAAGGTATTTTAAAAAGATAGCTCTCAACCATCTTTTCTTTTAAATAACCTGTGCTATAAACAAAACACATAAAATATAGAAATGAAACATGGTGATGTCATACTACTAGAGATTTGTCTCTAAGCAAAAATTATCTAGACCCAAGCCACCCTCTGTGAGGCATTCGGGGAATGAGACAGAAGTTGACACAGCAAACTTTCACCTCCTATCACACCCTCACCTCCTAGTCATGTCCGGAGGAGCCACCACACAGTCTGAACAGCAGTTGAATACATGTAAGTTCAGTATAGCAATGCCTGATTCCATCATTCAGACACAGAATTAGAAATGTATAACTACTAAATAATTTTCTTCCTATTCAGATCCAGATTAAGCTTTATATTTGTGTTATACAGGGTTTTGATGCCTTGCTTTAAATAGTGGCAACCTCCCATGACCACAGGGACAGGGTTTCTCTGTATTACCAATCTTTCCCTAGCTACTATCACATTGGATCCAGAATTCTATTGCCAGTAAAAACTTAATAATAAATGACAATCACAATTATAATATTGACAAAGGGAAATGCCCAGCTCTTACATAAACTTCTAAATTAATCAAACACATTCAATCGACTTTAGTAAGGGCAGTTTTATGCACACACACACACACACACACACACACACACACACACACACACCCCTTCATATGCAAGTATACCTACATATATATGGAAGCACAATTCATTTTTATTTAGGCAGATTCAATATTCCCTAACCAATTTAAATAACAGACAGTTTAGTTTAAATGCAATTGAATATAAAAATGATTTGAGCAAGCCTAGATGTCCTTTACATTGTTTGTTACCCTAAGATTATATTGAATAAGAAAAACATGAAGTTTTTTTTTTTTTTTTTTTTTTTTTTTTGCGGTACGCGGGCTTCTCACTGTTGTGGCCTCTCCCGTTGCGGAGCAACAGGCTCAGGACGCGCAGGCTCAGCGGCCATGGCTCACGGGCCCAGCTGCTCCGCGGCATGTGGGATCTTCCCGGACCAGGGCAGGAACCCGTGTCCCCTGCAACGGCAGGCGGTCTCTCAACCACTGCGCCACCAGGGAAGCCCCTATGCTGATTCTTTTGTTTGTTTTATTGTCAATTAAAAATCAAGATAACAAAACAATATTCATTTTCACTGAGAAATCGTGAGGTTTGTTTTTCTCTTAGGGAACCAGAAATGGAGCATTCTAGTACTGATTAACCTATCCCTAGATTTTCATTCTATGGGTTAAATAGATGTAAAAACATATATCAAAGTAGTTAACAAAGAATTTCAAGAAATGTGATAAAAAAATCAGTCTTGCTTTAATTAGATGATGGTATATCAGTTTTACTTCTGTATCTAATAAAATTGGGCTTCTATAATTAAGAAATTATATAGGCTTGCTATCCCATAATTACCTCAGTCTTCAACTCAGTTACTCATAACACCAACTTTATAGAAATAAAACTTAACTGATAACTTTTAAACTAATCAGTTATTATTTGCTATGTACACAGCAGTTGCTAAGAAGCCTTTATCCACTGCTTAGATCAACCTAAGGCTTATGTATGCTGTGGGACTCTGCACAGCCAAAAGTCCCTTAGGAGCATTTATTCTTAATTTAAGGATATTACATACCCTAATGAAAAAACAGTATTTTTACATTCTCCATTTGATAACAATGTTTTTTGTTTTTTTTTCTTCTTTGTCCAAATCAAGAGAGTCTACTAGGCTATATTGGGAGATTAAGGTTAATTAAATGGACTTTCTAGTAACCATTGTTATTCTTTTCCACTGAGCCACACAGGAGATTTTCTTATGGGCATAAAGGTGACCGCATTCTGCACTACTTCCAGTATTGGCAAGAACCTTCCAACAGCCCTCCTATATTTGTTTGGGATGCAATCATTTTCCTTGATCCTGATAAAAGATAAAGGTGCCTATGTATAACTTTCCATTAATTTTACAAAAGGGTAACAAAGAACTTCATACTTCTGTTTAATAACTTGTGAAAGAAAATTTTCTTGGAGTTACTGTAACTTTAAAAAGCAATTTTCCTATTTTCTTATCGATACAGAGCAAAGTTTACTAAGTACGTAACACAGAATGAACATTTAAAAAACATCCAAAGAGTCAAGTTGATATGTTAATATATAAAATGATTTCTGGAGCTTTTAAAATAATACTTAACTATAAAATGATGACCTTAAGAACATTATAAATTGTAGGAAGCTTTATGATGTATGTGTGTGTGTGTGTGTGTTAGTACCTGTTTTTCCACTTAGTAACTGTCTTAATGTTGAGAAGAACAATTATACCTTCTTCAGTGTGTAATGAGATGTGGTATACTAACATTTAACATTATGCCTTTGAAATAGACATTTTTACTTTGCAATATTAGAGCCTTATAATTCAAAACATTCCTCTATTTTTAAAAGATCTATTCTTATAAAAAATATAAATGCAAGGTTTTTCTTCTTCTTAAAAAAATTACTTTAATTTATGAAAATCTTGCCTGTGGAACTATATCTCATTGCGATCACAACTATAGTGATGTCTCCTTTAAATGGTCCACATTTGAATATTATAGATTTCATGGAAAATTTATTTGAGCTTTTCTAAGATGATTATAAATAGTGTTCCTGACATTAACAGTTTCCCCTTTTATGTTTAAGAAACCCTGTTCCAAAGTAACCAGAAACTGAAAAGTATCTTTCATTAACTTGATCAACTATGCCATTGATATAGTTTCTTCTATTAAAATAACATATGATTGGAAATCAGGAATAAATTTTGAAAGTCTTTTTGGTTTGCACAGTTAAGGAAAAATATACCACCATAAGTGAGAAAAGAGCCAAATTTTTCTCAACTCACTGCAATTAGTCTTATTCTATTTGCAAGACTCCTTTTTTTCTCCAACATATATTTCTTAAATAGCTTTTGAAATTTTTATATATACATATATATGAGAGAGCTACATGGAAAAGTATTGTATGAATTTACATGGGAATATTTTTCCACTTATAAAGGAAACTTTTTATGTCCTACATGAAAATAAAACATTTTCAAAATGCTTTTGATATTTGTAGATGTATTTTCCAAAAAGTTTTTGATTACTGATATATGCCCTCTCATTAAGTCAAACAATTGTTTTTAGTTTATAATGAGGACAAAATTATATGACTAGAAGAAATACAAAATAAAAAAAAAAGATAGTATGTTTGCTTTTGTTTCTATTTTAAGGAGGGAGGATTTATATAATTTAGATTAAGGCAGAAAAATGGTACAATTTTAGATTTAACAAACAGTTGTTATAATGCTTAAATTGTACCAGGTGCTTTACATATATTATTTAATTCTTATAACCATATTATTAAGGAAGTTCTATTTTTCTCAGCATTGTACAGAAGAAAAAAATGATGCACTCTGGAATCTCTCTAGCTGACCAAGTTCATACATCAGATAACTGGCAGCGCTGGTTGTGGAACCAGACATTCTGCCTGGAGAGACTGTGACCATGACTCTGTAACCTCTCAGATAACTCAATTTTACTCTTCTTATGTTATGTTGTTTATTTGTAACTGCTCAATAAATTTCAATTACCTTTATTAGTAAATTGCCTATAAAAGATACAGGTGAGAGATAAAAATGGGAAGAGATTAAAATTTAATTTTTCAAATATTCCTTAAAACAAAGAGATATTTGAAAAAAAAAATTTAGTGCTACGGCACTTAATTAATTAATTAATTAATTTATTGAGTTATAATTTACTTACAATGTTATATTAGTTTAAGGTATGCAACATAGAGTTTCGGTATTTTTATATATCACACACAATACAAAGTTTTTAAAAATATTGATGATATTCCCTATGCTGTAAATTACATCCCTGTAACTTATTTATTTTATAACTGGTATGATAGTTTGTTTGCTTGTTTTAGAATTTACATAATTACCTTAATTAACAGGTGAAAACAAGAATTCTTACAAAATATATTAAAATTTTAATTTTTTCCCAGTATCTTGTTTATCTTATTTCTTATTCTTACTACTTTGTGTTTACTCCTTTTTATAAAAAAGCTTTCTAGCTCTTACATATATTTATCCATTCTACCATTTTTCTGTTTTCTGCTATGTCATCTTTTGTTTATTAATTAATTAAAATTAATTATTGATTTCTTCTTCTCAATTATTTGACTGTATTTACTCTTCCTAATTTCTCAAGTTGAATGAGCAGTTATTAATTTTCTTTTTTATTTATTAATTTAATAATTTAAGGATCTAGGTCTAAGGATTGACTTTATGCCCACCTATAATGTATGTATATATACATATTTAATGTTTTCATATGTGACATTTAAATTTTTGTAATTTTCAAAATGTCATATAGTTTAGTTTTAAGTACATCTTTCATGCAGGAGGCATTTAATCTTGTTCCTAACATCTAATTTTACTGCACTCTGTTCAGAAGACTAGGATTCACAATTTCTGTTTTGGGGAATTTATGTATTTTTATTGTTACTCACAGATTAATTAATTGAAAATTACCTGGTTTATACACAAATCTCTCTCTGTCTTTGTAACAACTAATAAATATGCCATTGGTATTCTTAAAGGTGATCAGAATTTTGACAATATAAATATTTTTCTTTGTCCTAGACAATTGTTCTATTCAATTCTAAAGAGTTTTACTTGATTTTAAATAATGTTCTGGATAGGTATCAACATTTTGTCTTTCTTCTGTATTTAAACATAAATTTATTATAGTCCATGATTACCTTGCTTTTGTATTCCCAGTGTTAAGTATTGTTCCTAATACATAGTAGGTTTTCAATGATAAATGTTTTGCTTTTGTTTTTAACATATTAGTAGTGAAATAAAATAAAGGTGGTAAATAAATTATGTCCGTGAAAAGGAGAGCAAAAGGTAAACAAAGTCATCAAAACAGTAGCTTGTTATTGGGCAGAGATAGAACCTAGATAAATGAAGTGAAGCATGAATACATTATTGTAAACTATTGGATCATATTTACAAAAGAGTTTGACTTAAAAAATTAACTCAGCAAAATTAGAAATTTTTATAAAAGTGAATTTTCCATTTTAGATATTTCTAGTGCTCCTGAAATGACCAACATGAGTATCTACCCTCTCCCTGTGAAGACTCTTTAGCCAGGGTTATGGTAAACCTAAACCAAGTTGCATGCTAAATTTGTGATTTTATTTTAATAAATATGCAAGCTAACTATTTGCATATCAATAAATTAATTTCATCATTTCCTAAAATGTTTTCCACAAATACTAGTTCTATGAGATTGATTGATTGATTAATTTTATAACAGAATATCTGTGGTTAAATATGTTTACACATCACATTTCCCTCTGGAAAAAGTATAATGCAGATTAGTATATTAGGATGTCTTCAAAGTATTTGAATATAGAAATCTGCTGAATTTTGTTAAACATAGTATTTCAAAACTTACTAATGTATATGATTATGGAATTAAATACATTGTTATAAACCACTGAAATAAATCAATACATACATACAAATATATCTGTGTGTATCAGTGCATATATCTATATACTAAACTATTTTAACATGGAATATACTACATTGGAAACAGAGGTCAAAAGGATACTTTAGCACTAAAGCTTTTAAAGATAGTTGACAAATCAAATTCTTTTTTTATAAGAATCTGATGATCAAAGATCTAATCTAAACTTTAAGTATATTTTGGGGGTACTTGTAAAGCTGATTTTCTTAGTTTTATATTGCTAGTTAAAGAAAATAATAGATGAGTTTATGGCAAATGCCACTTAAGATTCATGGATATAATACTATTTTTTCTTAAGATTCTTGAATAGAAAACAAACTGTAAAAACATTAATTAAAAGAAAAAACAATTTTCATCTTAAAATTTGCCTTCTATAAGTAGCAAAAACCAACCATATTTGAAAAAAAATCTATAATTCAAATCATTTTTGAGTGTAAGGCACAGGGATGAATTTAATAAAGGAGATATTTAACTCTTTAATTTTGAGTTATTTATATATATAATCTATATTCTTGTCTGCTTACTGTTGGGTAAATTGTTTTTGTATTTTACAATAATTTTTGAATGACTAAAGCTTAAGGGGTAAATTCAAGTAATGGAATACTCTGCAAAGTTTATTAAATTCTTAGTAAGTAATAGAATTTAAAATCCCATTGGTGTTCTTATATAAAAATTATTGTATGAGTATTAATACTTTATAAGACTTCTCCGAAACGAATGAGATACAGATACTTCTGGTTTTCCTTCAACATCCTTTCTCCCTGTTCCATAGAAATATACATTTGGTTGGCCACCACAATATATTTTCCAGCTGGTCTTTAGGCTAAATGTTAGGCAATAGATTGTAAATAGAAGTATGTATAGGATTTTTTTGGCCTATTTTTCATCCTCTCCACCATCCTCCTGCCTGGGTTTTGGAGCTGCTCTCTTGGACCTTCCATTAGACGCAATACATGGTGAAGCAGCAAGTATAAAGAAGCCTGTTCCTGTTAGCACAAAGCCCCACACCAGCCTTGAACTTTTATACATAAGTGAAAAATGTATTATTATTTTGTTAATGTCACATGTTATTTTGGGTTCCATGTCAGTTGCAGCTAAACCTCATCTTAACTAATACAGAGTTGTTGGAGGGAAGAGGGATGATGCTGACTAAATAGCCTGGCATTTTTATCAGTCATTCTTTACCTTTTAAGTGATTCGGGAGCACACTAGAGAGACATTGTATGCTGAATGTTTACGACATTACAAATGATACTCTAGACTAATATCCCTGATTTCTCTATTACAACTTGTTTGATTGACCCCTTGACACTATTCTCAATTGAGGGAAAGCAAAAGTAATTCATGACATTTTCAGAAATGTGGCTAATCTACTTTCACAAGCTTGTCAGCTGGGGTTTCAAGCTCAGGGTGACTCTGCAGTTAATTTCTTTTTTTTTTTCTAATTTTCTAAGGGAAAAAGAGCTTTTCTAGTAACAAATCCTTCCCTTTATGTTGGACAAGAGTGTCTTTTCCTTGACTTGTTGTGTAACCTCCTTAAAATAAGCTTGGAACTAAGATCCCAAAGGATCATATCTAATTTAAGCCCTTCCAATTTAAGCCCTCTCTGCCAAAGGGAAACTAGATGGTTATTTTTTACAGTGACAGACATGAGCACAATACATCTCACTGAAGAAGAGATAGAGAATATGATTCATAGCCTTCATATGATTCATAGCACTCTCAGCTCACCAAGGAAAGAAAATGCATCTGGAATCACATGCCCTTTTGCTGTTCCTTGACTTTCTCTCCATTAAAAATAATTAAATTAGAAAGAATTACAAAGAAGGTGGCAACTTAGAGGAAAACTGGGAGGGAGTGCATAACAGGAAATTAAAGGTTTCTAGAACTCATGTCAAATTTAAGGCATGCTCATAGTGACAGCTAGTCAATTTTTTTAAAATTCTTCATGTACTCTCTATCTACCAAATAGTACAAACATCAACTTTGATGCCCTAATGATATAGAAGAATGCAGTTCTTTAGTAGAGCTTGGTGTCCAGCAGAAACAAAGTTTGGTTAATTTAATTTCCAAAGCTATGATTGACTATCGGTGTACATTTTTAGATTGGACATTTTTCATTTTCTGCACTGCAAATAGTGTGGAAGAGTTCTCCACCTCAAAAGTGAAGCAAAACATATATCATACAATATAGGAGAGCAATTTCAAGGGTCAAATAACCTACATTTGCTTAATTCAGTTTTATGCATGAAGAAATAAATGTGGGGTTTTTATCCTAATTAAGAAGTGTCCGATTTTTCTATCACCTACTGCTGAATGTAAAATGAACCCATTTCTGAACAGGCTGAACACAAAGAACATTAATGCTGATTGCCTTATAGATGTGTCTCCAATGCAGTTCTCTCTCCAATCTGACACAAATGAGCCCACTGGTGCCTTGTTTATTATGCCAAGTTGTCCCTACCACTTCCCATCCCAATCTGGTTTGAGACAGATCTTTGCCCTGATCTCATGCCTTACACAGCCCATGGCAATACAGTGTGGCTCAGTATTATCCATGTCACCCCAAATATCTGATCTAGGTTGAAATTTCCTGATGTTGATTCCTGGGTTCTAAATTATTCCCTCACCTCAGCCCATATTACCTTGGTGTCTAGTTCTGTGATGAGTTTCATAGCCAGTGTCACTCTGAGCTACTTTCCTGTGGTCACCTAGGCTCACTAGTTGCCTCCCTGAATTTTTATTTCCTACCTCCATTCTATATTGCTAGGCCACCTCTTTCTTTGGGAACCATGAAGTTTCATTTTGGGCACTCTCAGGTCAGATGTGCCGAATAGGAGACCAAAATTTGGATTGTATCGTTTCCTCTCAGGTATCAGCTGACATATTTACTGAGTCCAGTGCCAGCAGTTGATGACTGTCCCAACTCCCCTTGTGTTACTGCACTGGTCAACCTTACGTTCAGTTCAGTTATACAGACAAATGCTGAGAACCCACTGTATGCCAGACACTGAATATATTAAAATCAATAAGATATTGATTATATCTTTGAGGAAAGTAACACATATGGAAATCAACAATATGTTCAATTATGTTGCTGATTGGTCCAGAGATTTAATAATTTGAAATAACTAAAAGAAAAAAGATGGGTAGCTGTACTGGTCAAAAAGTAAGTCCAGTTCTAAAACAAAATAACTGAATTAATTAGGAATAAGCCTGAGGAAAGAACCAACATAACTGCAGAATGTTCCTTGTGCTTCCTTGTATCTCCAATTCCTAAAATATAGCATAGTGCATAACTGAAATGTACTAAATATTTACTGAACGAATTGTAGAAGGAATGAATAAATGGTTATTTCTCCAGTAACTTAAATTTTGGGATAAGTTAAACAGATTAATGTGAAAATCTCACATGTAGAAATTAATGTGAAATTCTCTACATCTCATGATGTAGGTCTATGACTCAAATATTTACACCCCATGTATTAAATTGTAGCCTGTAAAGTTGATTTGTAAAGTGGCTTTAAACACTACTTCAAATGGGGCAAAAACTGCCCAGAAAGAGAAAGAAAACTTCTGTGGAAAACTGAAGAGTTGATTACTTATGTTGAGATAGTATGCACGGGGTGGGGGTGGGGGGACAAACAACAAAAAACAAAACAAACAAACAAAAAACTAACCCTCAATGGAAACAAGATTTGGGCAAGTACCAGGGGTTACACAGACAACTCTGTATTCAATAATTTGGAAATTTAAAATGATCTCAAGAAGTAGCCCTTATTAATATCAAGTTTCTCGTCTGTATAAAAAAATACATATATGCATAATGTGGACATTTTATTTCCTCTGGAATTTGATAATATATCCATTTTTACACATTATGAAACCATTTCTATTTCCATTATAATGATATAAATCCAGAGAGCTATTTACTCTTAGTTTCATAAAGTAATTTTATATACAATGAGTAATTATTGATAGGTGCTATCATTATTCCATTTAATTCACTTAGAGTTCATATGTCTTCTGTGAGGGTTTCTGATCATTCTCTCTTTTAAATGCTGAAATGGTCGTTAGTTCTAAATTGCTCCTTATATCAAAGCTCCTGAGGTGCATTAGCTATGTCAAAAGGACTTTTCAGACAAAAAAGGGTCAATTCAAGACAGACTGGGGAAAACACAATATTGTTTATAACACTCTGTTCTGTATTTTAGGACTTTAATAACCTTCTGAAGAAGCTGAGCCAATTGCTAATCAATAGTAATTATTTCTTTTTCTCACCACCTAAAAAGTACTCTTTAACCCCTGAAAGTAAGTTTTTTTAGAAAGCCACACTCTTATAGACATTAAATTTACAGTCATAACTCAAGTTTTGATATGTATAATGTATTCTCTGTTATAAGTTTATAATAGGACTATTTTCAGCATTTGAAAGTGAAATTATCTTTTCCAAGAAGGTAGTTTTAAAAATCATAATTTCTTTTTTATTTTTTTAACATTTTTATTGGAGTATAATTGTTTTACAATGGTGTGCTAGTTTCTTCTCTTTAACAAAATGAATCAGTTATACATATACATATATCCCCATATCTCTTTCCTCTTGTGTCTCCCTCCCTCCCACACTCCCTATCCCGCCATTCTAGCTGGTCACAAAGCACTGAGTTGATTTCCCTGTGCTATGCGATAGCTTCCCACTAGCTAGCTATTTTACATTTGGTAGTGTATATATGTCCATATATACACTACCACTCTCTCACTTTGTCCCAGCTTACCCTTCCCCCTCCCCATATCCTCAAGTCCATTCTCTAGTAGGTATGAGTCTTTATTCCTGCCTTGCTCCTAGGTTCTTCATGACCATTTTTTTTTTTTTTGATTCCATATATATGTGTTAGCATACGGTATTTGTTTTTATCTTTCTGACTTACCTCACTCTGTATGGCGGACTCTAGGTCCACCCACCTCACTACAAATAACTCAATTTCATATCTTTTTATAGTTGAGTAATATTCCATTGTATATATGTGGCACATCTTCTTTATTCATTCATCTGTTGATGGACACTTAGGTTGCTTCCATGCCCTGGCTCTTGTAAATAGAGCTGCAATGAGCATTGTGGTACATGACTCTTTTTAAATTATGGTTTTCTCAGGGTAAATGCCCAATAGTGGGATTGCTGGGTTATATGGTAGTTCTATTTTTACCTTTTTAAGAAATCTCCATACTGTTCTCCATAGTGGCTGTTACAATTTACATTCCCACCAACAGTGTATGAGGATTCCCTTTTCCCCACACCCTCTCGAGCATTTATTGTTTGTAGATTTTTTGGTGATGGCCATTCTGACCAGTATGAGATGATATCACATTGTAGTTTTGATTTGCATTTCTCTAATGATTAATTACATTGAGCATTCTTTCATGTGTTTCTTGGCAACCTGTATGCCTTCTTTGGAGAAATGTCTATTTAGGTCTTCTGAACATTTTTGGATTGGGTTGTTTGTTTTTTTGATAGTGAGCTACCTGAGCTGCTTGTAAATTTTGGAGATTAATCCTTTGTCAGTTGCTTCATTTGTAAATATTTTCTCCCATTCTGAGGGTTGTCTTCATCTTGTTTATGGTTTTCTTTGTTGTGCAAAAGCTTTTAAGTTTCATTAGGTCCCATTTGTTTATTTTTGTTTTTATTTCCATTTCTCTAGGAGATGAATCAAAAAGTATCTTGCTGTAATTTATGTCATAGACTGTCCAGCCTATGTTTTCCTCTAACAGTTTCACAGTGTCTGGCCTTACATTTAGGCCTTTACTCCATTCTGAGTTTATTTTTGTGTATGGTGTTAGGGAGTGTTCTAATTTCATTTTTCTAAATGTAGGTGTCCAGGTTTCCCAGCACAACTTATGAAGAGGCTATCTTTTCTCCAATGTATATTCTTGCCTCCTTTATCAAAGATAAGGTGACCATATATGTGTGGGTTTATCTCTGGGCTTTCTATCCTGTTCCATTGATCTACTTTTCTGTTTTTGTGCCAGTACCATACTTTCTTGATTAATGTAGCTTTCTAGTAGAGTCCGAAATCATGGAGCCTGATTTCTCCAGCTCCAATTTTCTTTCTAAAAATTGCTTTGGCTATTCAGGGTCTTTTGTGTTTCCATACAAATTGTGAATTTTTTTTGTTCTAGTTCTATGAAAAATGCCAGTGGTAGTTTGATAGGGATTGCATTGAATCTGTAGATTGGCTTGGGTAATAGAGTCATTTTCACAATCTTGATTCTTCCAATCCAAGAACATGGTATATCTCTCCATCTGTTTGTATCAGTTTTAATTTCTTTCATCAGTGTCTTATAATTTTCTGCATACAGGTCTGTTGTCTCCTTAGGTAGGTTTATTCCTAGATATTTTATTCTTTTTGTTGCAAAGGTAAATGGGAGTGATTTCTTAATTTCACTTTCAGATTTTTCATCATTAGTGTATAGGAATGCAATAGATTTCTGTGCATTAATTTTGTATCCTGCTACTTTACCAAATTCTTTGATTAGCTCTACTAGTTTTCTGGTAGCACCTTTAAGATTCTCTATGTATAGTATCATGTCATCTGCAAACAGTGACAGCTTTACTTCTTCTTTTCTGATTTGGATTCCTTTTATTACATTTTCTTCTCTGATTGCTGTGGCTAAAACTTCCAAAACTATGTTGAATAATAGTGGTGAGAGTGGACAACGTTGTCTTGTTCCTGATCTTAATGGAAATGGGTTCAGTTTTTCACCATTGAGGACGATGTTGGCTGTGGGTTTGTCATATATGGCCTTTATTATGTTGAGATAAGTTCTCTCTATGCCTCCTTTCTGGAGGATTTTCATCATAAATGGGTGTTGAATTTTGTCGAAACCTTTCTCTGCATCTATTGAGATGATCATATGTTTTTTCTCCTTCAATTTGTTAATATGGTGTATCACATTGATTGTTTGTGTATATTGAAGAATCCTTGCATTCCTGGGATAAACTACACTTGATCATGGTGTATGATCCTTCAAATGTGCTGTTGGGTTCTGTTTGCTAGTATTTTGTTGAGGATTTTTGCATCTATGTTCATCAGTGATATTGGCCTGTAGTTTTATTTCTTTGTGACATCCTTGTCTGGTTTTGGTACCAGAGTGATGGTGGCCTCGTAGAATGAGTTAGGGAGTGTTCCTCCCTCTGCTCTATTTTGGAAGACTTTGAGAAGGATAGGTATTAGCTCTCCTCTAAATGATAGATAGAATTCACCTGTGAAGCCATCTGGTGCTGGGCTTTTGTTTGTGATACGATTTTTTTTTTTTCTTCACGGTACGCGGGCCTCTCACTGCTGTGGCCTCTCTCGTTGTGGAGCACAGGCTCCGGATGTGCAGGCTCAGAGGCCATGGCTCACGGGCCCAGCCTCTCTGCGGCATGTGGGATCTTCCTGGACTGGGGCCCGAACCCGTGTCCCCAGCATCAGCAGGCAGACTCTCAACCACTGCACCACCAGGGAAGCCCATGTGATAAGATTTTTAATCACAGTTTCAATTTCAGTGTTTTTGATTGGTCTCTTCATATTTTCCACTTCTTCCTGGTTCAGTCTCGGAAAGTTGTGCATTTCTTAGAATTTGTCCATTTCTTCCAGGTTGTCCATTTTATTGGCATATAGTTGCTTGTAGTATATCTCATGATCCTTTGTAGTTCTGCAGTGTCATTTATTACTTCTCCTTTTTCATTTCTAACTCTATTGATTTGAGTCCTCTCCCTTTTTTTCTTGATGCGTCTGGCTAATGGTTTAGCAAGTTTGTTTCTCTTCTCAAAGAACCAGCTTTTAATTCATTGATCTTTGGTATTGTTTCCTTCATTTCTTTTTCATTTATTTCTGATCTGATCTTTATGATTTCTTTCCTTCTGCTAACTTTGCAGATTTTTGTTCTTCTTTCTCTACTTGCTTTATGTGTAAGTTTAGGCTGTTTATTTGAGATGTTTCTTGTTTCCTAAGATAGGATTGTATTGCTGTAAACTTCCCTCTTAGGACTGCTTTTGCTGCATCCCATAGATTTTGGGTAGTCGTGTTTTCATTGTCATTTGTTTCTAGGTATTTTTTGATTTCCTCTTTGATTTCTTCAGTGATCTCTTGGTTATTAAGCAGTGTATTGTTTAGCCTCCATATGTTTGTATTTTTTACAATTTTTTTCCTGTAATTGATATCTAGTCTCATAGCATTGTGGTCAGAAAAGATACCTGATAAGATTTCAATTTTCTTAAATTTACCAATGCCTGAATTGTGACCCAAAATATGATCTATCCTGGAGAATGTTCCATGAGCACTTGAGAAGAACGTGTATTCTGTTGTTTTTGGATGGAATGTCATATAAATATCAATTAAATCCATCTTGTTTAATGTATCATTTAAAGCTTGTGTTTCCTGAGGCTTCCCTTGTGGCGCAGTGGTTGAGAGTCCGCCTGCCAATGCAGGGGACACGGGTTCATGCCCCGGTCCGGGAGGATACCACAAGCCATGGAACAGCTAGGCCCATGAGCCATGGCCGCTGAGCCTGCGCATCCAGAGCCTGCACATCTGGAGCCTGTGCTCTGCAGCAGGACAGGCCACAACAGTGAGAGTCTGGCGTACTGCAAAAAAAAAAAAAAAAAAAATCTTGTGTTTCCTTATTTATTTTCATTTTGGAATACCTGTCCATTGTGAAAGTCAAGTGTTAAAGTCCCCTACTATCATTTTGTTACTGTTGATTTCCCTTTTTATGGCTGTTAGTATTTGCCTTATGTATTGAGGTATTCCTATGTTGGGTGCATACATATTTACAATTGTTATATCTTCTTCTTGGATTGATCCCTTGATCATTATGTAGTGCCCTTCTTTGTCTCTTGTAATAGTCTTTGTTTTAAAGTCCATTTTGTCTGATATTAGAATTGCTACTCCAGCTTTCTTTTGATTTCCATTGGCATGGAATATCTTTTTCCATCCCCTAACTTTCAGTCTGTATGTGTCTTAGGTCTGAAGTGGGTCTCTTGTAGACAGCTTATATGCAGGTCCTGTTTTTTTATCTATTCATCCAGTCTATGTCTTTTGTTTGGATTATTTAATCCATTTACATTTAAGGTAATCATCAATATGTATGTTCTTATTACCATTTTCTTAATTGTTTTGGGCTTGTTATTGTAGGTTTTTTCCTTCTCTTGTGTTTCCTGCCTAGAGGAAATTTCCTTTAGCTTTTGTTGTAAGGCTGGTTTTGCTGTGCTGAACTCTCTTAGCTTTTGCTTGTCTGTTAAGGTTTTAATTTATCCATCAAATCTGAATGAGATCCTTGCTGGATAGAGTAATATTGGTTGTAGGTTTTTCCCTTTCATCTCTTTAAATATGTCCTGCCACTCCCTTCTGGCTTGCAGAGTTTCTGCTGAAAGATCAGCTGTTAACCTTATGGGGATTCCCTTGTATGTTATTTTTTTTGTTTGTTTTTCCCTTGCTGCTTTTAATATATTTTCTTTGTATTTAATTTTTAATAGTTTGATTAACATGTGTCTTGGCATGTTTCTCCTTGGATTTATCCTGTATTGGACTCTCTGTGCTTCCTGGACTTGATTAACTATTTCCTTTCCCATATTAGAGAAGTTTTCAACTATAATCTCTTCAAATATTTTCTCAGTCCCTTTCTTTATATCTTCTTCTTCTGTGACCCCTATAATTCGAATGTTGGTGTGTTTAATGTTGTCCCAGAGGTCTCTAAGACTATCCTCAATTATTTTCCTTCTTTTTTCTTTATTCTGCTCTGCAGTAGTTATTTCCACTATTTTATCTTGCAGGTCACTTATCCATTCTTCTGCCTCTGCTATTCTTCTATTGATCCCTTCTAGAGAATTTTTAATTTCATTTATTTTGTGGTTCATGATTTTTTTTTTTTTTTTTTTTTTTTTTTTTTGCTCTTTAGTTCCTTTAGCTCCTTGTTAAACGTTTCTTGTATTTTCTCCATTCTATTTCAAGATTTAGGATCATCTTTACTATCATTATTCTGAATTCTTTTTCAGCTAGACTGCCTATTTCCTCTTCATTTGTTAGATATGGTGTTAGATATGTTTCTTTGTCTTCTCATTTTGCTTAACTTAGTGTGTTTGGGGTCTCCTTTTTGCAGGTTGCAGGTTTGTAATTCCCGTTGTTTTTGGTGTCTGTCCCCAGTGGCTAAAGTTGGTTCAGTGGGTTGTGTTGGCTTCCTGGTGGAGGGTGACTTCCTGTGTTCTGGTTGATGAGGGTGGATCTTGTGTTTCTGGTGGGCAGGTCCACGTCTGGTGGTGTGTTTTGAGGTGTCTGTGACTTTATTATGATTTTAGTCAGCCTCTCTGCTAATGGGTTGGGTTATGTTCCTGTTTTGCTAGCTGTTTGGCATAGGGTGTCCAGCACTGTAGCTTGCTGGTCATTGAGTGGAGCTGGGTCTTGGCATTGAGATGGTGATCTCTGGGAGATTTTCACTGTTTGATATAACATGGAGCTAGGAGGTCTCTGGTGGACCAATGACCTGAACTTGGCTCTCCCACCTCAGAGTCACAGCCCTGACGCCTGGCTGGAGCACCAAGAGCCTGTCATCCACACTGCTCAGAATAAAAGGGAGAAAGAAAGAAAGAAGGAAAGAAAGAAAGAAGGATAGAAAGAAAAAGGTACAATAAAATTAAAAAGCTATTAAAATAAAAAAACAAAAATAATTATTAATAAAAAAATTTAAATAATTAAAAAAAAATGAAAGAGAACACCAAACCAAAAAAACAAATCCACCAATGATAAGATGCACCGAAAACTATACTAAACAAAACAAAACAAAACAAAACAAAACAAAACAAACAAAAAACGGACAGAGAGACCCCTAGGACAAATGGTAAAGGCAAAGCTATACAGACAAAATCACACACAGAAGCATATGCACACACATGCACAAAAAGAGAAAAAGGGACGTATATATATATATATATATTGTTGTTCCCAAAGTCCACCTCCTCAATTTGGGATGATTTGTTTTCTATTCAGGTATTCCACAGATGCAGGTACATCAGGTTGACTGTGGAGATTTAATCCGCTGCTCCTGAGGCTGCTGGGAGACATTTCCCTTTCTCTTCTTTGCTCGCACAGCTCTTGGAATTCAGCTTTGGATTTGGCCCCGCCTCTGCATGTAGGTCGCCTGAGGGCGTGTGTTCTTTGCTCAGACAGGATGGGGTTAAAGGAGCAGCTTATTCGGGGGCTCTGGCTCACTCAGGCCGGTGGGAGGGAGGGGTATGGAGTGTGGGGTGAGCCTGCAGCAGCAGAGGCCGACATGATGTTGCACCAGCCTGAGGTGCGCCATGTGTTCTCCCTGGGAAGTTGTCCCTGGATCACGGGACCCTGGCAGTGGCGGGCTGCACAGGGTCCCGGGAGGGGAGGTATGGTTAGTGACCTGTGCTTCCACACAGGATTCTTGGTGGCTGCAGCAGCAGCTTTAGCATCTCATGCCCGTCTCTGTGGTCTGCCCTGATAGCCGCAGCTTGTACCCGTCTCTGGAGCT
This sequence comes from Stenella coeruleoalba, assembly GCF_951394435.1. Taxonomy (NCBI): domain Eukaryota; kingdom Metazoa; phylum Chordata; class Mammalia; order Artiodactyla; family Delphinidae; genus Stenella; species Stenella coeruleoalba. The sequence continues at coordinate 38,545,442 of NC_137164.1, read as the reverse complement.
CCTTTAAGCAGCACTGTTAATCCCCTCTCCTTGCGCACCAGGAAACAAAGAGGCAAGAAACTCTTCCGCAGTTCCAGACCTTTTCCCGGACTCCCTTCCGGCTAGCCGTGGTGCACTAGCCCCTTCAGGCTGTGTTCACGCAGTCAACCCCAGTCCTCTCCCTGGGATCCAACCAAAGCTGAAGCCTCAGCTCCCAGCCCCCGCCCGCCCCGGCAGGTGAGCAGATAAGCCTTTCGGGCTGGTTAGTGCTGATCAGCAACGATCTTCTGTGCGGGAATTTCTCCGCTTTGCCCTCTGCACCCCTGTTGCTGTGCTCTCCTTCGTGGCTTCTAAGCTCTCCCACTGCACCACCCGCAGTCTCCACGAGCAAAGGACCTTCCTAGTGTGTGGAAACCTTTCATCCTTCACAGCTCCCTCCCACTGGTGCAGGTCCCATCCCTATTCTTTTGTCCCTGTTTTTTTTTTTCTTTTCTTTTGCCCTACCCAGGTATGTGGGGAGTTTCTTGCCTTTTGGTAGGTCTGAGGTATTCGCCAGCATTCAGTAGGTGCTCTGTAGGAGTTCAAAAATCATAATTTCTGAAAGACTAAAGCAATAGAACTTTCTAAACACTCTCAAAACTTTATTGAATAAGGGTTAAAATGGATAGCTAGATATATAAATATACTATTAAATATTTTTTCTTAATTCAAATGACAATAGTTAAAATCAAAGTAGTTTATATCAAAAAATTAAAGCTTGATAAATAAATATGCTGTTGGACATTTTTGCTGTCTTACAGAAAAATTGCTTAGGTATGAAATTTTATTGAGCTGGTATAGGTCATCATCAGTAGAAAAGTTAATAGAAAGTATTAAGAAAATCTAGAACTTCAAAAAGGAAGAGTGACTAAAGATTAATAAGAAATATAGAGGAGAAACAAACAATATATTGCGAAATTAATGGTGAATAGCAGGTTTAAATTAGGTGATGTCCTTAGAAAAACACGATAAATATAATATACAACGTAAAGTAGTTTTCTGTGTCCTTTTTAAAAAATGCTTCTTCTATTCCTACTCTGTGCTAGGTTGTATACATGCACTGGAGATGCAAGAGTTATTTCACAGAAAGACAGCTTCTCTCAAGTGTTTCTTGTTTGTTTTTATAGATTCTCTAACATAATTAATGGAATTACTGGGTCATTGATGCTAGAAACCTAGGTAGCAATTTCAAACTTCTTTGTTCTTTTATCATCCAAATGCTGGCCAAATTCGCAAAAAAATTACCTGTCAAATATATTTTTTCATTTTTTCTCACCATTTTTACTTGCCTATTTCAGATTTGCATTATTTCTTTTAATTGCTCCCCCTGAAGCATGTTAAAGTATTCAATTTGTTGTATTCTTATAACATTTATAGTAATCAACTTGTATTTAAGTTTTTCATTTACACAGCGATGTTCTTCATTAAACTGATTAACTTAGAGGGCAAAGTCCATGCCGTATTCCTTTCTTTAGCCTCTATCATCTAGAGTAATATATGAGTTGAAGGAAATTAGTTTTGGACTCTTATTCTGAGCATAGGCTGCCAACATTAAGCTTTGAATGCAATGTAAAACCCATTCTAAATTTGTTCCCTGAATCCTACAACAGCAGTTTAATTAACAAGAGATGTAGTCTTAAAATATAACTTGAAATTAAAAAAAAAAATTGTTGGTAATGATGACTTTAATTTATATTATATACACATATAGATATATGTTATATAACATAAATATCTGTATATATTTTTTGTTTCCTCCAGAGCATGACTATAATATGTGAGTACTTGAAAAAACTGGCTGCAATAATAGAAATAGTTTTCCACTCAAGTATTAAGGTATAAACTCTATTTCTCAGTGTGTAAAAGGTGATTTACTTTGGGGTGGATTAACCTCAAAGGACAAAAAATAGGTAGTTTCTATTTCCATATCTAGAATATGTCACCACATTCAGAAAACAGCAGGAAATCAACCTTTTTTTTCACTGATAGTTAAACATTTCAGAACTGTAAAACCAGAATTATATTTTTAGGTAAATCAATGTGGTAGGATCAAAAGCTTTACATATATTATATGTGAATTTCTATTAAAACACAATAAAATATAAATAGTCCTTAATAGATTTAAAAGTAGTTTTTAATATAAAACTTGAGACTGAGATAATTAGATGCAAATTACATATAATGCAATGAAAACAAATCACATTTTGAAATTCTTTGAAGATATTTGACATCTGAACCTAAGAAAGTAACATAAAAAAAAAAAATCTATGAGAACTTCTAAGTAAGTTAAAAACTGTCTGCTTGGAGGAACTAACCTATGTCTTCAAAAACTCTAGAGATGTTCTGACCTTGAATCTTCCTTGGTAAGATGAATCATAGCAAGCACAATTCTTTATGCCAAAGAACAATTTCACTTTCTTCCAGTTTTTCATTCACTTTTTCCTCTCACTCTCATCCTTGACGTACAGGGGGCTGAATGGAATATAAGAAACTCCCAATTTAACATAGAGAATATAATTGAATAAATTATGTCTGAAAGTGTTGCAGTGGGTTTTCATAGGACATCTGAGGGTAGGTGATGGCATTATAATCTCTAGGCATGAATTTGTCTAAAATTATATTATCCAGGATAGGCTAGGTTATGATCTGATAACAAATTAATTCTGAAAATCTACTATTATAACACTATTAAAAGTTTTTTTTTTAGCTAACTTTACATGACCTTCATGGTTCATTCCATACAAATGTAGCTGTTCCATCTGGAACATGTAGTCTTCTAGGTCAACTGAGCTGAAAAAAGGTTAGCTTTTCCTTCACCTAGAAGCAGTACCCACATTTCACTGGCCAGAACAAGTCTGATAACCCTGCTTAATTGCAAAGGAGTTGGGAAATATAGGGAAGCAGATGGAATATTTTGGGTGACGGTTACTCTTTCCATTAGCAATTAATAGCTTATATGTTGTAAATGATATTGTAATATGCTGATCAATTTGTACTAGTCAATTATTTTCATGATGCTTGCCTGAAGTGCATAATTTAATCATGAGCATTTCAAAGTAAAACTGAGGAAAATGCTAAATTATGGTTTTACATTGTTTTACTTAGGTCTGTAATTGGAAAACTCTCAAACTGTAGTTGTTTGGTAGGGGAACAAAAAAATCTTTCTACAATGTTTCCCTGAGACAGAAGAGCATATTATTTCATAACAAAAAAGGCAACCATGAAGTAGGAAGAAAAAAACCCAGGAACCTGTGTGACAGGTAAAACTAGATTGGCAGCTATGTTTTGTTATTTAAAATCAATACTTAAGAGCTTTTCCTTCTTCACAAAGATAAAGGAGTTATCAGAGCTAATAGTTGATGTGTATGCTTAGCACAGTTTTAACAGATTACAGGTCGATTTTAATTTTGCTTTACAAATTACAAAGGAGTCCATCAATAAGATTATGGACTAGAGATACCCAAATACTGCTGAGAAAGTAGTCTACCTTTTCAAGTTCAAATGGAGAAAAATATAAAGAGAAAAAAATTGCCAACACACAAGGAAAAGGAATGTGTTTTTTGTTTGTGTATAAACCATGCAAAACCCTCACTTATATAATTACACTGTAATAGAAGCTGATAATTATTTAGCAAAAAGATTTTGTAAGCAGTTCAGAAGAATTTCCTTGGTTAATCCAAAAAGGTGGCATTGTAAATGCTTTACATATAGAGAAATATTACTAGAAAACAATATAATCATCAAGACTTTTAAAATATAATACTGTAGCCTATTTTATAAATTTATATTTTAGGAATGTTTTATTATTAAGGATATTCCTTTCACAGAAAATTAGAAAACTTGAGAAAAAACATATGCTTTTCATGTGCTCATAAATATAGAATCATGTACATGACTACAAAATGACTTATTTTATTTTCCTTGTAACATACAGGAACCATCATTTTCCTCTGCACTATTTATAATAGAATTCCTCAATAAATCTGGTAAGCATTTTTAAAAACAAAAGGAAAATATAAAGCAAAAACCCCTCAAATATCTAGTCTATTATAATATAAATATTCATAAGTTTACATAGGGCTGTTAGACTTTAAGAGTTATGACTGACATCTAAAGAAGATATGCTAAAAAAAGCACTGTCATATATGTAAAGACATATGAAGAGTTCCCATCCAAACCATGGTAAAATTGTATACAAATGTCAGAAATATGATAAAATAATGAACCAAGAATAGAAGTGAATGATAATAAGCTAGCCATGCTACAATTTCTTTCACTTTTATTACTAAATAGCACCATTATCACATGAAAGTCCCTTTAAGTAAAAAGACTCTGCTTTTGGAAATAATTTTACATACTATTACACAAATTTGTACTTTTAAAAAAGCCTTTTATGACATGAAAATTTTAGCATAGTCAAAATAGTGGTTGAAAATCCTGTCCCGCAGCTGCCCTGCAGGGAGTGGAGGAGAGGCAATACTGGAGTCCTCACTACACTTTTCTGAAGTCATTTCAGAGGGCCACTGGTGAGATTCCATTCTCTGCAAAGCACACAGAAAGATGTTTCACAAGGGTAGAGTTAAAGAGTTGCTGAGGAAGAAAATACCCCCAAAGCCCTCTTTGGCACAGACAGGAATAAAAACCTTTCTTCCCTCCCTGAAACTTTCAGAAAGTGCCCTCATACACAGTCAGTTCCTCTGGAGCAATTGCCAGAGTCAGCGCCTCAAGCAGAGAGGGCAGGCGCTAACAGCAAAGGAACTCAGTGATGCGAAGTATGGGCTTCATCTGGAAAATGCTGGATTCCCTTCAGACCACTCCGGATGCAGTCAGCCAGAAGCTAAAATTTGGTTCTCAAGACTCCTTAGGGCAAAAGTTCAAATGGCTTATTCTATAAGTTGTTTCTAGGATTGTTTTTAGTTGGAATTAAGGAAACTAAGATTCTGTAAGCCGAATGGTAAACTTTGTCAATGAAGTGAGACATAATTATCTGGTGATGGTTGAAAGTTCTTAATTTGTGCTTCAATGACAAAGCTGACAAGCAGAGTTCTGAGAACTTGAGAAGCTGGGTCAGAAGGAATCCTTAAAAGGCTAGGAGTGGAAACTTCCCACTTAGTTTCTCTTGTGCAGTGAATTTGAAACCTGTTGTTGTCATTAGCAAGATTTACCTTTGATCACAACCAGAAGAGTAAAGAATAAAACATTAAACTCTTTTATTGACTAACTTACATCCTGTTAAAACCATTAATATGTTCACTTTCTTGGTACTTGGTAATCTTTTGATTTAGAAAAAAAAAGAAACTGTGTAAACGAATAAACTCCTAAGAACTCATATTTCTTTCTTTTTTATTTTTATTTTTTTATTTCCACAACCCTTCCCTGAGGTTTGTGTATGTTGGACATTGTGGTGTTTTAGATCACTGAGTGTACAGAAGAAAGAATTCAAAGAAAATATTGCTGTTCTTCAGTTTTGTTTGTGGAATTTGAAATTACTCAAATTTAAAATAAATTACTGGACTGTAGAACTCATATTTATTGAACCCGTTCTTTCCTATGACCACAGATTAGGAATATTTGCCTTTTGACCTTTTATTAGAGGACACGGTATGCTTGCTGTATGACTGATATTTTAGTATATGTTTAATTTAATTTACTCCTACAAATCTCTTGAGGCAGGCATTATTTCTATGTTAATATTATGAAACTGTACTTCATAGAATTTGAGTAAATATTTGACATCAAATAACTGAAAGGGTGGAGCAGGACTCAAATGGGGGGGTGCACTGAACACAAACCCAATTCTCTGTTAATTTCACCACAGTACATCTTCAGTGACCTTAACAGACACAGCCAAGGAGCAACGTATTTTCATAGGTAAGAGAGCAACAGAAATTTAAAATTATAAGTATTGAGGGCTTCCCTGGTGGCACAGTGGTTGAGAGTCCGCCTGCCAATGCAGGGGACCCTGGTTCGTGCCCCGGTCTGGGAAGATCCCACATGCCGCGGAGCGGCTGGGCCTGTGAGCCATGGCCGCTGAGCCTGCGCGTCCGGAGCCTGTGCTCTGCAACGGGAGAGGTGACAACAGTGAGAGGCCCGCGTACAGTAAAAAAAAAAAAAAAAAAATTATAAGTATTGAGTTTATTGTCAATAATTGTTGTTTCTCATGCGTGCAATCTTTTAACCCTTGCTGGACCACCTAAGAATGGAACTTGAGCCAGGAACATTTCCTTACTAAGACATAAAGAGTCCTCACAGCCTGTCCTGGGCTTACGCCTCCTTTGGGAATATATTTCCCTGTTCTGGACTTGATATATACAGTTGACCCTCATCCAAGGATTCAACCAACCTCAGATCAAAAAATTCCAAAAAAATATTCTAGAAAGTTCAAAAAAATCACAAAACTTGAATTTGTGACACTGGCAACTATTTACATAGCATTTACATGGTATTTACAACTATTTACATAGCATTTACATTGTATTAGATACTATAAGTAATCAAGAGATGATTTAAAGTATATTGGAGGATGTGTGTAGGTTACAATCAAATATTATGCCATTTTACATAAGGGACTTGTGCATCCATTGATTTTGGTATCAGAGGGGTGATGGAATCAATTCTCTGCCCCCACGGACACCTGATACCATGGGACAGCTGTCCTTTTTTTCATTCTCTTTATTAAGCACATGTATCAGTGTCCTCAGTCACACCCTCAGCTTTCTGTATTTCAGATCCCATAGGGGAGAGGTTGGGATCATTTTATTGTGGCAGAAAGTGTGGGCTCTGTAGCTAGGTCTGCCTGGGCTATGGAGCAGATCTGCTGGCCAGGAGGGACCAACACAGGGCAAGAGACTGGATCTCATGCATACTCTCCTTTCTTGCTGTAAGTAAGGGCTGCACCACTTTTGCTGGATGTATGTGTTTTCTATTCTCAACAACATTTAATCATGCACAGATCTCTTCCCTGGGTGGAACTTATCTGCCTTTTAATCTTTTTCATTTTTTTAATTTTATTTATTTTTCACCGTGTTGGGTCTTTGTTGCTCCACGCGGGCTTTCTCTAGTTGCGGCAAGTGGGGGCTACTCTTCGTTGTGGTGTGCGGGCTTCTCATTGTGGTGGCTTCTCTTATTGCAGGGCTCAGGCTCTAGGCACACAGGCTTCAGTAGTTGTGGCTCGCAGGCTCAGTAGTTGTGGCTCATGGGCTTAGTTGCTCTGCAGCATGTGGGATCTTCCCAGACCAGGGCTCGAACCTGTGTCCCCTGAATTGGCAGGTGGATTCTTAACCACTAAGCCACCAGGGAAGTCCTCTCTGCCTTTTAATCTTGACTGCACAGCCTGGCCTGTGAATTCACAGAGAATGGCATAACACTCAGCTCTGGATGTCCTAGTAGGTAATTATGTGAATTCACATAAATGGCCTATTAATAAAATTGGCAGCAAGCTACTCTTGGATTGCAGAGTTGAAAGAGTAGACTTAACTCAAGACATCTTTGTCTTCAGACCGTAACTTAAAATATCTTTTTGGGGCTTCCCTAGTGGTGCAGTGGTTGAGAGTCCACCTGCCGATGCAGGGGACACGGGTTCGTGCCCCGGTCCAGGAAGAGCCCACATGCCGCGGAGCGGCTGGGCCCGTGAGCCATGGCCGCTGGGCCTGCACATCCGAAGCCTGTGCTCCGCGGCGGGAGAGGCCACAACAGTGAGAGGCCCGCGTACCGCAAAAAAAAAAAAAAAAAAAAAAAAAAAAAATATATATATATATATATATATATATATATTTTTTTTTTTTTTTTTTTTTGATTTAAGGTCACTTTATCTAACTTCTACTTTATCTAAATTCTACCATTGTCACTGCCTCACTTCTACTACTGCCCTGTCACCTCTCTACCACACCTGTAGAAATGCAACCCAATATGAGTCCAGAAGTCAGGGACTGTGCAGTTTAGGGATTGTATGAATCATGTAAAGCACTAGTTAGCATAAAATATATTTAAAAGGGATAAAGAAAAGAAAGATATTCAAACTCGCCATAAAATGTAAATCTATTATCACTGATGATGTCATCATTCCTGATACATTTCTTCTGAGCCCAGCATGTAGGTTGCCATGTTTCCTACATCATTAAATCTTTAAAGAGCTCCAAATTTTAGACACAGACAGATCTCAGTAAAGCAGATGTACTAAATGCATGGGTGGTCAGAGCAGAGCTGTCTCCCTTGCATAAGTAGATGGAGAGTTGTGAAACTGAATCACAGAGACTCATTGAACCATACCAGATGAGAAGGAATAAAACAACTAGCAATCATAGTTCCACTCCTTATTTATATTAAAATTTGGTGTATATGTATATATAAATATCTGAAATATATATACATAATGCATAGGCATACACTTATATATATATTGCATATAGTAATACCCTAAACAAAATTCAGTTTAACATGTCCTCTAAAAGCTTTCTTTTTCTAGTTAAATATTGACTTTTGTGAAGATCATCTAACATTCATGGGTTTTGCTGGACACCATTCAGTCCCGAGAGATTAGAGAGCAGAGAGTGACATCTTGACTTTGATGTCTTATATGTTCCTCTGCCTTTATTATCCAAAGTAGAACGCTTGTTAATTCTTCCCATCCCTCCCTGTGGAAACCTGTCTCTACCCTGTTTCTGTATCCCAGTTTTCTTCACAGCATCACTATCTACCCAGAGGTGAGGCCAAAAACCTAGGAGTCATTCTTCCTTCTCACTCCGCACAGATAAATTCCATCTACTGGCAAGTCCTGGTGGCTCTAAAATAGACCTTGGGCATCCACTTAGCTTCTATCCCTTCCCTCCTACTGTTTTAGCCCAAACTACCATCTTCCACCTGGGCTGCACTGTATGCTCCACACAGTCCTGCCTGCTTCTGCAGGGAGGGGGCGCTCTTAAAGTCCATCTCCACTTGAGCCAGAGGGACCAGTCAACATTATAAAGGAGAGCTTGTCCTTCCCCTGCTTTAAAACTCACAGTATCTTCTCCCTGTGCTTAAAATAAAACCTGAACTCCTTATTTTCAGGACAAGTTGCTGTGTGATTTGTTATCCAATCCCCGCATCACCCACCATGCTCAGCCTTACTCACTAGGCTCCACCCAGGGGTCTTCTTTGTTTTCTTCAAGACAAAAGCCCATTCAATCTTCAATACACTTCCATGGCCTTCTTTTGGAATGCTCTTTGTCAAAATTGTCCTACCCTGGAGACTTTACAGTTTTCAGGTTTGGGCTTAAATGTTGTCTTTTAAAGAGTGATTTCTTATCTAGCCATTCTAGATTATTAGCTGCCTAACAACCCACCTACTTTCTTTTCTTTTTTTTTGTGGTACGCGGGCATCTCACTGCTGTGGCCTCTCCCGTTGCGGAGCACAGGCTCCGGACGCGCAGGCTCAGCGACCATGGCTCACGGGCCTAGCCGCTCCGGGGCATGTGGGATCTTCCTGGACCGGGGCACGAACCCGTGTCCCCTGCATCGGCAGGCGGACTCTCAACCACTGCGCCACCAGGGAAGCCCTCACCTACTTTCTTTTGAATCATATTATCCAGTTTTATTTTCATCAAAGCACTTGTTGCTATGGAAATCTTATTATTTATATAGTTGTTGTTTTTATTGTTTGTTTTTTTTTTAATTAGTTCCAACCTCCTATACTGCAGCCCTTTGTAAAAGCCATTGTCCGTCATGGCCCACTGTATCCCCAGGAGCTAAAATGTGCTTGACAGGAGTCCATGCTTAAGAAAAAAGTGTTGGATGAGTGAAAGGGCTTTCAGATTCAAACTTAAAAGCCTACAGATCTAAAAGAAACAATGACACTGACATCCCGTTTCAACATCCTTTTGATATTCTCTTATACCAATGTCTTGGCAAAGATTTTAAACATTTTTAAATATGGCAAAAAAGACTGATGAACCAGAAGTGGGAGGATTACTACATGTGACAGCACCAAAACGACAAAAAAAAAATCTTCTGAAAGTGCAAGATATCTTCTAGTTATTTGAATTATCCTCTCTGAAAATAGAATATTAGTCATAAAACATTCCACCTAATTGCTGAAATACCAGCACATTTTACTTTTTCCCTGATGAATAGTGAGAGAATAGCAAGTTCTCTCTCACAAGTGATTTTCTCCCTATATCTTTCATCAATCTCAGAAACGCTAATAAAAATTGAAACTCACTCAGACATATCATAGCCATGATGTTATTTATTTATTTATTTATTTTAATTTCGATGCCCTGAAGAGTTTTTTTTGTTTTTTTTTTTTTTCCTTTGGTCCATAAATTAATGGAAGGGTTACACTCATCCACACAGATGCAACCTCTTTCCTCTCTGAGAGACATCATGGGGAGAATATTCTTCCCTTAGGAAGTTATATAAATATAATACAATATCATAAAATTTGTACACATTCTTTTAACTGTTTCAGATAAATAAATGTACATGCTGAATAGCATATACTCATTTATGTTGGATTGCTACTAAAATGCTATATAAATCATTTTTGTTTTTAAATTGCTACCCCTTGACATTGTAGTATCACATTGATCCTAATGCTGATGTACAAAGTTTCACTCTTGTATTGAGAACATAACAGCACGCAAATAAATAAACAGTGATAACAACTTAGCTGCAGAAGAATAATCATCTATTTTTATGATAAAGATTGTTCTTTCATTTTCATGAATGGATGTGCTCTCAAGATTCACAGGGTGTGATAAAGAAAAGCTCTACGAGAAGCCTAGAGACTGCAGTGAAACAAACTCCTGTAATGCACTTTCTCAGTCCTGGGTTCACAGAAACTGGGAAGAGTGGCAGATTTTGACATAACAGCTGTTCATGCTAGTACAGAGAAAGCTTCAAAGTTATCTCCATCTTAGATCTCATGCTTGGCTTTACACCTCTCATGTGATCTTATCTTCAAGCCCTCCTATCATTCACCATTTTCATACTCAATTATAAGATTTCTTTTAGTGCTAAAAAGGTTATTTTATGAAAGCAAACACATGTTTTGATAAAACCTATGGCAGACCCAGGTTCCTTAAGAAAATACATAGACATTCACATACATTCCTGTGTATTTATATACATTCTTTCTAGAACATTGGTCTATCAGACTATAATATAAAGTGTCAACCTATTCATTGTTCTAACATCTGGCCCCATATTTCCTCTACTTGAAGGAGACACTCAGACTAAAGAAAATAGCAGCAAGGCTCTAAAGCAAAAATAGAGAAGTCCTCTCTTGCTCTGCCTGGGAGAAGAAATTCTTGGTTTGTGTGTTAGTTGTTTTGCTGCAGGGGGTGGGAGGGTGGATGGAGTGAGGATAGCAGTGAAGGGAGGGATTCGTAGAAAAGACAAGAAGAAGGCGTGAAGATCAGGCTTCAGGGTGGGGCTGGGCTTAGGAGAAATTCAACATGGTAGAGTCCCCAAAAGGACTTTTAAAAACATGAAAGCTTAATGTCAATTTGAAGTTATTTGACCTTTGATTTGCTCTTCAGATTTCTCTCCATCTAAGAGAAAAAAAAAAAAAAAAAAGTCTACTGCATTGAAAAATACTTTTAGGAGTGTGTGTTTCTTTTTATAAAAAAAAAAACAAGAAAGCAACCAAGCAAGGTGAAGATCTTTGGGTCACTAGAATGGAGCTAAAGAAGCAAACTTCTGGAAGTAGACCAGCCATAAGAATGCAAGCCTTCTGTAAATATCCATAATATGTGGGGAGAGCTTTGGATTTCCACAAGGTAACCAGGGATGTCGATTCAATTTTACCTCCATATCAAGAAGCAAAGTGCTTTTAGATGACTTCTGTTTTCTACGCACATGCCTTATCTTATTAAGAAATAGTGATAAGGTCTGAGTAGATTGTCTTTCCCTTTCTTCACACTAAACAACTAGGTAGTGTAAATGTAAGAATGTATGGCACAAAACTCAAAGAAAGTAAAATGACTACGCCAAAATGGCTATATCTTTTACATGAATTTCTTTTACTAACAGTAATGTTGCTTGTCAGGGACTTAATAGTTGATATGTCAAAGCAATTTGGCCTGTTATTTTTTGTTCTGAAATAGAATTACCTTTCATGTCTTAGAAACCAAATAAATGGCTAGTCTTGATGGTCAATTATGTCATAATTTTAACATCTAACTATAATTTTGTTAGATAGAATCATATAAAAAATCAGGCTCAAATTTTTGATGCATTCATTTAATTATATACCAGGAGTAAAACATAGTGTTTTAAATGTTAATGCAGACCATTCTGACATCTCACAGTTATACAAACAAACTGCAGTTAGCAAGCTGTGGAAGGGGATGATAGGATCTCAGGAAATCCACTGGGATTTCTGTGGTAAATATAGGTAAAATAAAAATGGTACATGAATGGAAGAAAATAGTGAGCAAAAAAATTGTTTCTTCTGAAGTTGTAAAAAATCCTAAATTGTTTACTGGAATTTCAGCCAGTCCTAAGGGAAAAGTCTTTTTGACTCAGAGTTGTTCACTTTAAGTCAATTTTATTCAGAAGGTGCACTGAGTATTTTTCTGGGAAGAACACTGTGCTGGATGCTACACAAGATATGATAAAATCTACATCACTTTCTTCCTCAAGGAGTTTACTTTCTAGTTGGGGACAAAGTGTCTGCATGTATGACAGTACCAAACTAGATGTGAATAAATATGTATGGTATGGGTTATGCAGTTTTAAGGGTTGTTTAACATTGTTTTTTTAATCAGCTCCTTTCTCCCTTGACACGTCTTCTTTCTCCCTTTTCCATCCATTACATCAGAATGTCAATCACTGACTGACCTTCTATTATTGTTTTGATTTCTTTCAATTTTACAACACAATAAATCCATCCTTCAGCTACTAAATCAATAGTCTTGACTCAACAAATGATATTACAATGCAAATGCATGATCCGAACGAACAAACAAACGCACAGACCTCCAAAGCCCTTTCACTTCTTTCTTTTGAAAAATGGGCCAAGAGGTCATATTTGGAGAAATATTTAGTGAAACACAATTTACCACCAATATCAATGACTTAACGGAAAGTTTTGTTTAAAACTGTCCAAAGTACAATTTTAAAATACAAAACCAAACGTAACTGATGTTACAATCAGTGACTTTTCTTTTTACTATCAAATCACGTAATGAAGAAGAAATTATACTTGTAAATCCAGGAACATTGTAGTGTTTATAGGGTTTCTGCTGTGAAATTTTAATTCTTATTATATAAACCACCTATAGTCACATCTATGCCAGCCTAATCTAGAACTACTTTTTATTAAATTTCTCTGGCTTATATCCTATTTCTGTTGGTTTGCATCCAAACCCTAAAGAATTGTTTAATAAGCAAGCCTACTGTGTGTTATTCTGCATGTTATGGACTGAATATGCTTCTCCTCCCTTGAAAAATTCATATATTGAAGCCCTTATCCCCAATATTACTATGTTTGGAGATGGAGCCTGTGAGGAGGTGTTAAAGCTTAAATGAGGTCATAACGGTGAGGCCCTAATCTGAAAGGTCTGGTGTCCTTATAAGAAGAGGCAGAGACACTGGAGCTTTCTCTCAAGCAAGTTAGGACACAGGGAGAAGGTGGCCATCTACAAGCCAGGAAGAAACATTCACCAGGAACTGAATTGGCTAGCAGCTTGATCTTAGACTTCTCAGCCTCCAGAACTTTGAGAAAATGAATTTCTGCTTCTTAAGCTACCCAATCTGTGTTATTTTGTTATGGCCTTCCAAACAGACTGACACTGCACCATTAAGACGTGGGGATATTTACACACACATACACACATGCATACACACACGCACACACACGGTGGTTTGTAAAGACTGTGTAAAGAATATTATCAATAAGGGGCAACAAAATTCAAATGTCCCTTTAATATATAATGGCAGTCAAAGAAGTAAACAGCAAAATATATTCATGAAACTATATAGGTACATTTGGAGCAACATTCTGAAGGAAAGGAGGGATATAAGTTTGTGAATGGAAGGTGAAAATTATTGGACAGTCTGGAAAGTAGAAGGTTTCCTCACATTGCTTGGATGTAGGAGAGATGGATCTTGATATGCAAATACTAAGCAACATGTACCATGAAATATTGGTATATTTGGACGTTCTATTAACTGTTTCCTTTCTTTATAAATTATCATTTTAGGAACATTTTAAAATGCAGATAAATAAAAATAAATTACAAAGTCACCTATAATACTACTCAAAATTAAACATAATTATCATTTTGGTGTTTTTCTATATATATAATATATAGTATATACAATAATATAATGCTTTTCCACTTAAAGACATATCATGAATTATTTTCAATCTCATTATATACTACTCTTACTCAATATATTTCTGCAAGTCCACTCCACACTAAAAAAATTGTGTATTCAAATCACCACCTATGGATTTCTTGGTTGTTTATTGTTGGGGATGTTTCTATTTATGAAGAACATTCAGAGAATTTGTAGGTTTATTAGACAAGAGATGGGATGGTCAAAACTTAACTGAAGACAGCACCAAGTGTTGGTGACAATGTGGAAAGATTGGATCCCACTGGGTTTACAACTAAATTTCCACATTGGATACATTGTTGTAGGAATGTAAAAGGGCACAGCTCCTCTGAAAACAGACTTTTCAAGTGTTATAAAATTAAACCTGAAATTACCATATGACTGAGCAATTGCACCCTTGATCATTTATCCCATAGAAATAAAAACTTATGTTTATACAAAAAACTATAGACAAATTTTCTGTAGCAGCTTTAATTTTAATTGGCAAATCTGGAAACCACCCAGATATCCTTCAATGAGTGAATGATTTAACAAACTGATATTACAAGGCAATACTACTCAGCAATAAAAAGGAACAAACTATTGATACACACAACCAGTTGGACAAATCTCCAGGGAACTATGCTGAATGAAAAAAGTTGATACCAAAAAGTTAAGTACTATATGATTCCAATAATATAACATTTGTGATTAATGGTTAACAGGTGTTAGGGGTGGATTGGAGAGGAGAGGGGCCAATGGGAAAGAGGTATGTATGGTTATAAAAGGGCAATAGGAGAAATCTTTGGGTAGTGGGAACTATTTAGTATCTTGACTGTTGTGGTGGATACATGAACATACCTAACAGACAAAATTGTATAGAACTAAATACACCACACACACATGTACATGCACACACACACACACAAAAGAGTGCCAGTAAAACTGGTGAAATTTGAATATGATAGGTAGATATTGTAAATGTCAGTATCCTGATTGTGATATTATACTACAGTTTTTGCAAAATGTTAGCATTTAGTAAACTAAGCAAATTGGATTAAGGATATCTCTATTATTTCTTAAAACTGCATGTGAATCTTCAATTACCTCAGTAAACATTTCACTTAAAAATTAATTGGAAAAGAAGATTCATAGTGAAAACAAAGTAGGGACAAGTGAGATTTTAGGAAAGGAAAAAATAAGTGGTTAGCCCTAGAAAGTGGTTAGCAATTAGGTAATGGATTTTGAAAACAGAATTGTAGAATTGTAGAGGCTGGAGTCTACAGTATACACATATGACAGCTTCACAACATAAAATAAGAAGGTATTTATTTCATTTGTGAATTAGAAGACATATTTAAATAAATGGCTCTCAAAAATAAAGGAAAATTATAAGTCTAGAATATGTATATTACAATTATAAGTCTAGAATATGTATATTATAATTTCAGTACTTTTATGACAACATTGTGTATCAAAAACAGGAGGTGAAACTGACCAGAATTTATAAAGATCTATATTAACTATTCAATAGTGGAAATATGTCATTTTTTAAAAATATTATTGGTAATATTTTTTAACACTGTAAGTCATCAGAGATTCAAAATCTTACCACAAGTTCAAAGTACTTTTCAAGAACTTTTGCTTCATCAAAATACATTAGATGAAGCCTAACAAAATTTGAATTATATTTCCTATGAGAGAATGTTCAGTGTGATATTGTAAGTTATTCTACCCAAATAACACACTCACATATTATATATCAGATACTCTGTTCTAATTCTGGTCCTCCCAAGTATATATTGTGAATTGTTATGGCTTATTCAAACAATATCCCAATATATTTGGAGGTCTCTTTATAAGCAATAAATGCATGTAATTTAAAAACATTGACCCTGGGCTTCCCTGGTTAAGAATACGCCTGTCGAAGGCAGGGGACACGGGTTCGAGCCCTGGTCCGGGAAGATCCCACATGCCGTGGAGCAACTAAGCCTGTGCACCACAGCTACTGAGCCCACGTGCCACAACTACTGAAGCCCTTGCGCCTAGAGCCGGTGCTCTGCAACAGGAGAAGCCACCGCAACGAGAAGCCCATGCTTTATTTTTCTCTTCTGCTTTTCATTTTAAAATTCTATAAAATTCTTAAAATTCCCCTAGTTAATATATATAGTTAATAGAATATATATTATAAATTTATATATAAATATATGTTAAAGTTAATATAATATATATATTTAATATAAAATTTCTTAAAATTCCCCTAGTTAATAGCATAACTGCTCTGTCACTCTGGACAAAACCAGCTGGGAAAACAACACCTCTCAGTAAGTTCAGTTTTCTGCATCCTACATGCCTGCACCCAAGCTGTTAACCATTGTTGATGAAAAATCACATCACATAATTAGGATGGTTCAACTACATATTTGTGTCCATGAGCCTTAGGTGAAAGCTGAATATTGCTTGGCAACAGCCACATTAGTCTCTGGTCAATTTGTAATATTCTCTCCACAAGCATTTTTTCCAACCAGTTTCCATCTCCTCAAACCTGTGTTCTGCCTTCTTCCTTCCACAGCCTCATTTCTTGTTCTCCCTCTCTTTACAGAACCAGCCTCAACACCCCCCATGAAAATGATCTAGCCCACTAATATAGAAAGAAAACAGAAGTTTTCAGGTGAAAATAACCTTAGATTAACGATATAAAAGCTACCAACACATCCCTCTTTTTGTAAGCTTCTTTTAAAATGGATGTCTGTTACTCAAAGTTTTCTTCCAAGTTCTATATTCCACTCTTTCCAGACTTCCCAATATGTTACTTCTGTTAAATCAATCTCTTTTGTATCCTTAAACTCCCACTCTCTATGGGTCTTCAAAATAGACTAAATCACATTCACATTCAGAAATAATTTCCTCAAGTCAATGTATTAATATCTAGCTACCATTTTTCTTTCTTTCCACCAAATACTACTGAAAAAGACATCCTTCACAATTTCCATGCTATCATTCTCCACTCAACAAACTCCAGTGTGGCTTCATAGAAGCTGGCCCCTCACTCTATCCATTAGAGATTCCACTGTGACTAAACTCCTTAGAAGAGGAAACAGGAGTGACCTAACACTACAGGGATGTTTATGTTTGCAAGTTCAGCCCTAGCTCTTTCCTGGTTCCTAACACAGAAATATCCAATTGCATTTCTCACTAGTGTCTATCATTCTTCCTGTGGTCCCTACTTCAGGAAATGGCACCATAATCTACCCACTTACTTGAGTCTGAAATCTGAGTGTATTTACTGACATCTCCTCTAATCTTCCCCACATCCAGCCCCATCAACATTAAAATCTGGAAAAGTTTCTCCACTGCTTTTGGAATAGTGGTGAAAACTCAGATGGTTCATAAGCTCCTGCCTGATCTCTCCTGCCCACCACTCTCCACTTCAATGATGAGTGCTCACAACCACAGCACCTTTGTTATTTCCTTGACTATGCCTTCCTCTTAATTCCCTCCGGTGCTTAGCATTCTTTGTTCTCACTCTGTGGTGTCCTCTTCATCTACGCATACCTTTTCATTCTTTAGGTCTTAGCTAAGATGTCATTTCCTCCGTGCTTTTCCATGACCATTCCCATCCAACTACATCAAGTTTTTCTTTAATTAACTCTCAAAACACCCTGTAATTTTTCTTCAATTTATTGTAGTTTTATAAATTAATTAATTATATATGACTTCCTTACCAGACAAATCCAATGAGAGAATAAATCCTATGTAAAAATTATAACCAATATTATATGGTCCTGTAGACAGTGGCTGCTCAATAAATACATAAATTATATGTTTTCGTACTACTGTTAGCATGTGGGTATAGTACAAAAAAGGTATTGTATTAAACTATGTAAGCTAAACACTTTGGATTATTTTTAACCTTAAAGAAAAGATCAATTACCATCAAATATCACAGCAGAGAAAATAAGGAAAAGAAAATGCAATAGTCTGAAGCAGGTAGCCTTTACTTTTGTAATCAACGTGAGGTTAGAAACGATTTTGTAAATCCAGTCAACAATTAAAATATAAATGTTTTATTGCTATGATAGTTTCATTCCTTTAGAACTTCAAAGTTAGTATGTAACCCAAAAATGTCATTATACAAGAGGCACATAGCTCTATGTGATTAGGTGTTATATGTTAATACATAGATTTCTTTACACACACACACATCTTGCTATGTATAAATATATTTCTTTTTATAAAGTCCATAATAGTAGCAGTCAAAGTTAAGGGTGTAGACTTAAACCTTTACAGCTATTACAGAGCCCCTGGAGGAATCTTGCTTAAGATTGTTAAAGATAGCATTCACAGTTAGAGTCCTAACCTTGGTAGATCATTAAATAAGAAGCTACTAATGAGACATTCCCTTAGTCTAGCCAATGCTTCTTTTTTATTCAGCATGACAGCATCCACACCATAACTGCAAAGTAATCTGCTTTGTTTTGGAATCATAATTACATATTGACAAGATAAACTGTGAGACCTAAATCAGGGGAATTTAAGTTATTATGGGAGCATTCTCGTGGGAAAAACCTGAAGGAACATCAATTATTTTGCCACAATCTCACTCCTTTTCAATTTTCCATTCTTGCATGGAATGAAATCCTAGGAGAAAAGAAGCTATAGAAAAATTGGATGCAGTACTTTGCCATGTGATTGAGAAGTATCTTCTACAGGTAATTAAAATAAAAACAGGTAAAACCCATCAGTGAATTTATTTAAAGGAAGACATTTCTATTACTGCAGCGTCTTTCTTCTGTTTTTCTTGTTCATGTAAATTTACATTAAAGAGCAGTTTTATATATATATATATATATATAGAGAGAGAGAGAGAGAGAGAGAGAGAGAGAGAGAAAGAGAGAGACGTTATAACTGCTTGGATAAAAAACAACATATAAATTAATGGAACAAGTAACTGACAAACTATCTCACTAAGAGATAACCTTATATAATTTAAATGAATTTCAAATGTTTTTGCCACTGTTATAAGTGATCAGAATTATTGGTATTGATTCTTCAGTGAACGAGTCTACTAACAAATAAATATACAGTCAATTAAAATTATAAATGTTATCATGTATACTCTTTGCCAATTAGTATACAAATTAAGATGAATCTTTAAATTAGAACTACCCTGGATTTCAGGAACAGAAATTATCAAGTAAATAACAAAAACAAAAATGGATAATGGAGTCTTTTTATAATTTAAAGTTTGTTCCACCAATGACACTTTAAAATAATATTTATATTATCAAAATTGTATGAATTCTACATTTGGAGTGCAAAATATTTATACCGCCAGAAAACTTAGTATGCTCTGACAACTACTTCAGAATTTTCTCCTTTTTCCTGGTTGGTAGCCCTGAAATACACTGCATAGGATGTATCGCTCACATCTATATTTTTATTACTTTTGTATCCCCAAAGAAATTGAAATAGAAGGAGCCTGCTTCACTGGTAGGGGATTGCTTTCACATTTTCTTAAGTTGTGCAGTTCCACTTGAGTTGAAGAACATTAGTTATTGGTTAAAAGAGGGTTTTCAAAGTTATGGATTTTAGCACTTTCTTGACTGAGGATTCTGATGCTCAGCAAACTTGACTAAAATCTAGAAGGTGACAGATGCATGAAAAGTTGAAAAATAGGACACACAACTATAAGCTCAGCTGATAAACTTCCATCAGAGATTTGCTGTTTCTTAAAGTGCTGATGCTGGAGTAAAGGTGGAAAAAATTATCACAAAATAATTTCTAGTGTTTTCTCTTCTCACAACCAAGGATCAGATTGAGATCAAAGTTAATATTTGTCTCTCTGTAAAATATATGCTATATATCTATCAAGAGAGTATAAATTATCTAAAAGTTTGATAATCTGAATATTTCCCTAATGTATTCAATATCCTTCATGAAGACATTTGAAGCAAGTCTGAAAAATATTTCTAAAAATCTATGTAAACTAGAAACATGTACTCTTTTAGACAATTTGTAAAAATGTTCTTCAGCTTCAAGGAAGACGTCATGCTACCTGGGCTCCTACATCTTATCCTGAATGTACTAGTTATCTGCTCAGGGAGGAACATCTGTAGTGAGGCTTTTCATCAGTGAGAGCTGACTTTGAATTAAATGTCATTAGTTGTATGATTTTGCACAAATTACTTAAGTTTAATGAGCTACGATTTTTTCATCTTTCAAGTGAGGATAATACTTACTTACTCTGCAGAGTGGTGAGAGGATGAAATGCCTGTAGTCTATCTGCTACAGGGCCTGGGTAAGTGCTCAATACATCTATTGAGTGACTATAGGTTTGACTCATGGGAACAGAGCAATTAGAAAGCTTGTTTATAATAGCAACTTCTAAGACAGGGATTTCAAATGCTTCCATCTCAAACATATTTTATGAGAAACAAATGTCCAGAACTAGAAACTATATTAAGTCTCCAGTAGTCCATGAGTTAAGTAGAGGAAACAGAAAGTTAAGCTTTGAATCAACATTGAACATCCACTGAATATCTCATTTCCTGCATATATTCTTCTGAGAAAACAATGTTGTAAACAACCACAATGATAACAACCTAATGGTGTGTTATATGAGGTAACATAATAAATTCAGTGAGCATTGAAGGGGCCATTTGAGTTCATATTGTTCTCCAATGAGTAGCCACACACCCTCCCCCTGAATTCTGAGTCAGTCTTAAAGCTTTCTTAACTTTTAAGCAGATCTGAGTTTTGCTTATCTGTGCAAGGCAAGGTAACTTGTAATTCTATACTTGCTCCCCACTTGAGACACTCATTATCAGCCTCTGCTTTCCTGCTAGTGTATGTCAGAGAGTCTTAGTGATCAGCGACTGTGGGCTGGGGCCCCTAGAATAAACTTCCGCCCATTTTTTAATAACCATAGAAACTGTATACTTATTAGAAGTCCCTCCATTCTACGGGTCCACAGTCTCTTAATTGCTTTGTCTGTAGTTTTGGTACATGCATAATAAATAGGGAACTCAAGAAATTGATGCTCCTATTAGTTTTATTCTGAAGTAGCCATTAACCACAACTAAAGTATAAATATATAAATCATAATAAGTGTTCCATAATGGAGGTCATAAAATCTACTACATAAAATAGCTTCATATAAATATACTGAAATATATCAGCAGCCAAAATGTTAAACTTCAAGCTGGAAAAATATTACAATAAGGACAAGATATTTTAAATCATCACCAAAAAAAATATTGCCACATTCATTTACTGAAGGTCAAAAATGTGAATGAGAAAATGACTGTCATAAGAAATATAGACCAGTGGTGGAAAAATGAATTCTCTATGCAGAAAATTTAGCCGGGAACCTGGACATTTGATATCATGGTGTGATGTAGAGGTAAGAGGTAAGAGAAAGTTATCAATCAACAATGTTGTTATACTAAAAAACATGGTAACAGGTGGACTGATTTGTTTATGCCCATCTTTTTCCAAAAATGTTTTCAGTATCTTGACTGTTAAATAGTAAACCAAAATAGTGCCTGGCACAAACATATTGGAATATCTCAAATATTTGAAGAGAAAAAGGTTAGAAGAAAGAAAAATGACAAAGGTAGGATTTATTTTAGCTCTGACAAAATTATTGTTCTTAACTATTAACTTACAAAAAAAAAGATCTTTAAAGGGTCCTCATTGAAGTACAGTAAATGAATTGGTCCTGGAGGTAATTTATTTATTTATTTATTTATTTATTTTTATTGAAGGACAGTTGATTTACAATGTTGTGTTAGTTTCAGGTGTACAGCCAAGTGAATCAGTTGTACATATACATATATCTACTTTTTTTATTTTTTAAGATTCTTTTCCTACATAGGCCATAACAGAGTATTGAGTAGGGTTCCCTGTGCTATACAGCAGGTTCTTATTAGTTATCTATTTTATATATAGTAGTGTGTATATTTCAGTCCCAACTGGAAGTAATTTTTTAATATTTCCAGAGTCAAAATTAGATCTAAACCACAAAAAGATTTTTGAAGATGTTCAAATATCTTTCTTGAAAATGAAAATATCTTTGAATTCTCAAGTTTCCAGGATCAATAGGATCTATACATCTCTAAAGACTATGTGTAGCCTAATCTTCCTTTGAGATTACATACTAACTGAAAACATCTTTGTTAGAATATTTCTTTCATTTTTCTAGAATTTTTGGTATACATGCTTTTATTTCTTACTACATACCTTTCTTACCAGGCTACTTGAGGCCTGGATGCAGTGTAATTTTCATTTTTCTGTCCTCAATACCTACCATTCTGTTTCACATCTGGGAGATAATAAATAAAATGCTGCTTAAACAAGTATATGCCTGATATCACCATTATGCATGTGTGGAAAAGGTCATTAAAACTTGCATAAGTGTTAAATATTGTCAAATACTAAGGCATACAGGGCAGTAGTGGTGAGAAATGACTGCTAATCAGTATGGGCTTCTTTTGGGGGTAATGAAAATATTGTAAAATTGAGAGTGTTGATGATTGCACAGCTTTGTGAATCTATTAAAAACCAGGGAAATATACACTTTAAATGAGTGCACATTATAGTATGCAAATGATATCTCAATAAACCTGTTAAAAATACAATGAGCTCCATAATCACCATGTCAATTTTGATAATTTTTCTCCTATATATTCGCGCTGATGTTGAAAATAATTGAGAAGAATCAGAACAGAAGAGGACATGAGTGGAAATGGAAGAGAATTACAGAGGGTGGAAGTTTTCTCAGTTAATAGTCAGAGTTCTGATTACAGAGGTGGTCAGTAAATGTGACCGCCTGGCTGCAGCCTTGCCGAGCTTTATTTCTATAGCTATTCCTACATTTAGAGGCCCTGGCACACAAATATTGGAATATCTCAAATATTTGAAGAGAAAAAGGTTAGAAGAAAGAAAAATGACAAAGGTAGGATTTATTTATGCTAAGGAGATGAGGCACATTTTTCAAAATCCAAATAGGATCTAAATCTAAAAATTTATTTATCTAAATAAATAAATTTATTTATTTTAAATTCTTCATTTAAACACCTGTATTCCCATTTTTAAAAATGCTATGAGAGTTACTAAAGATTATCATGAAAAAAGTTATGCTTCCCCTTTGATGCAAATAGAAACCATAAAGTCATAATTTTTGAATTCCAGACAATGAAAATTTATAAATAGATTATGATTTAGCTTTCTAAAACAGATTTCAAAAAGCAAATCAAAGTCCTAAGACTTTGTGGTCACTGGCAAGTCAGTATCATTCCATGGATGGGATAAAATAATCACCAAGATAGCAAGCATGATTATTAAGCCAGGCCATATTTTGCTATGTGAAGGTTTCCTGCAATACTGTTTGGAGAATAATAATGAGATTGGTATTAAACACACCATCTATTGTGGGTTTTCTCTGTCAAAGAAGATGCACAGCAAAAGTGAATTCCCTGAAGTACGATGTTATCAGAGATGCTTTTAATTTTAGCATTTATTCCTACTCCTCAGGACGACAGACTTACACTGGAAGGAAATGGGCAGATAAACGGCTGGTAAAAGGAAATACATGACTTCAAACTTAAAAAAAAAAGTTTTCCTTTGGAAACCTCATCATTTAATTACACTAAGATTTCCTCAAAAGATTCAGATTTCATTCACTGAAATTGAATTATAATCCATGTGGGCTCAAGAAGTGAAGTGTGACAGGTGCTGCTATGAAAACTAGCTGGTCAATGGCAGTCCCACAGTTTTTCTTCAGCTTCTTTGTGGTTTCAAATGCCTACTCCTTGAGGCTCTGCCTCAGAGATCTACATAATAATACAAAATTTACGTCATCCACCAGTCATCCTATTTAGATCTTGAAAAATGTGCTTCATCTCCTTAGCATAGTAGCTATTCATATGGATATGCAACACATGATCAGCTAATTCATTTCTCTTCACGCCCTCTTTCAGTCAGCCTCAAACTTAAATCTTCCTCTTGAATGCCGGGGAGAATCCTGCACTCCGTCAAGTCATTCTGGGTAATGTGTTGAGACCAAAGAGTGTATCATTACACACCTAACCTACCATAATGAAATTAAAAAAAAAGAAAAAAAAAGGTGCTCTTCTTTTTAAAAAGAAGTACAAAAAATTGCAACTAAATATTTCTGGTCTAAACAGCCTAGGCATTTCCATTTTGACTAGCAGGAAATTTAAAAGTTACCGAATTATTGACCAAAGTAGAAAATCATTAGATATTATTACCATGCAATACTTAAATGAGTGATTTGTTTAAAAGTTTGAGTTAATTCAGGCTCAAATGATTCATTGTATTGTTATAATAATCATTTTAACACCTAAATGTCATGTATCAATAGATCATCTCTAATTCCACATAAACATCCTGAATATTTTTCAGAATTATCTTCATCACATTAAAAGTTATTTAAAAAGCACCATTAAATTCATTTCAAATGGCATTTATTTACCTCCAAATGTGTATAAGTCATGGTAGTTGATAGATGGGGGAACAGAATACTGTTTTTTTCCCCTACAAGCTCATAACTGAAGAAAGATGAAATTTCATAAATGCTAAAAATGGTAATGTCTATCTTAAGAATATGGGGAAAAAGGTTTAATTCCAAGTAGAAATAAGCTAAGAACATTTCAAAGAAAAGGTGGTATTTAAGTTAAAGATACATAAAACTCTGTTATGTAAGGAAAAGTGGTAAGGTCATCCCAGTTAGAGGAAATAGTTTATACAAAGGAACATAATTAGGAAAGCACGTAAATTGTGAAATTAGTAGTTTTGGGGAACTGGAATATAGGGGTGTATGTTCTAAAAGTATTATATAATATGAAACAAAGAAGCAAAATAAATTGTCTTTGAACTGTGTCAAGTTTTGATTATCAGTGAGAATTTGAAACCAGTTAGGTAGTTTTCTATTATAACTAGTAGTTTTATATCCCTTTTATAAATGTTAAATGAAAACAATGAAAATTAATTGAAACTGCATCTCCTCTTCTATATACTTAACAGATTCTTATTCCCCCATTCCTGACAGAACTTCCTGAATAAGTTAGATTCAACAAGGTTGCTTCTTGCCTTATCAATGCTTTAAAATAAAATGAGTTACTTTAAAGAGTATTTTATCTACTCATTGAAGAACTTAAAAATATATTTTTGAATCAAATCCTTTAAAATATTCCCTATTATTCATTATTTTATCTTAAAAAATAATTTATAAAAATAAAGAGCTAGTGATACTGGCACTAAGGAGGGGACTTGAAGATGACCTCACACATTTTATTAGAAGACCTCAGAAGGGGCCTGTCATGCCGCTGACCCTTTTTTGGTTTTAAAGGACTAACAATTACCTTGAACTATACTGTGGGAGTAGAGTGAACAAATAATCTTAGTACCTGATCTTAGTACCAACAAATTCAGTTTCAATTTTGACCAAAGACAAAGAGACTAAAAGAAGTCATCGGTTCTTTTGTGGCCAACTCTGTGTTTCAAGTTGAGACCATTAAATGAGTAATTTATCTTGGGTCAACTCTTTTGGGTTAGCACACTAAACTTTGTGATATAATCTTTCTCCATTTCAAACCACATCAAACATAGATCTTTTAGTACAAAGTTCTATCTATGGGATAAGAGCAAAAGAAAGCATTCACATCTTAGTGTCAGTTCATACACTTGTTAAATATACCAGAGGTAATGCATTGATGACTTTATTTAGATTCTCTAATGGACTCAGGGAACAATAAACATAAATGAACTAGAGTAGGAAAAATATTAGCATAATGACAGATTAGACCTTAGGCAGACTAATGATATCATATTTGAAAAAAATGAAAACTATCAGAGAACCAAAGTAATAATATATAATAGCCACAAAAAAAAATCATATTAGCTAAAATGCTGAAATTAAAATTTCAGATTTTTTTAAAACTCTCCTTTTCAATTCAAGCAAGTAATCACTGTGACATTGTATACATTTCTAATGAAAACAGATCTACATGTGCAGCCTTTGCTGTGAGTCATCTGACAGATCAGTTAGGGTCCATGCTCAGCTGGGAGGCTGGAATGGTTGTGGCTCTCATCCTCCAGGAGGCTAGCCTAGGTTTCTTTGCATGGAAGTCTCAGGGTCCCCAGCAGCAAAACAGAGAAAACCCCAATTTGCCACCTTTTTATGGGAAGAACTACAAACAGTGTGGCTTTGAAAAAAAAATCTATCTTAAAATTATTACATAATATGCTCAGGGCTAGAAATTTTATATGGCAAATCTGGAAATAAATTCAAAGTTCCTGGTTAACATAATCTGTTATTTCCAAAAACAGATTGGAAAAAAATCTCATTATATTATCAACATTTTTTAAAGTAAACAGATTGTATTGATTGAACCATATCAGTATTAATTTCCTAACCATATAAATAAATGTTATTAATTGAAAAATTGAAAATAAATGTATTATTGCTCATTACCTAGTATAAATCAAGATACATTGCATACAAACAACAAACAAAATGAGCAATAAATTAAATTTAAAAAATGATTTTAGACATCATCTACACTGACTACCAACTTTTGAGCTATTCTTTAAAGAAAATCCAAAAGTAATGTTGAGTTAGCACTCTGAAGGTAAACCCACCGCAGTAAGCCTGACATTTATGTAACCGATAGCATCACTGCACGCTTCCAGCTGAGTGAATATTGATGTCTTCTCCCAGAGTTCTGAATCCCAGGGTATTTCTCAGAATTGGGAAATGGATGGCCTAGTGCTATGTGAAAGTAGCTGCCTGAAAATACAGTCCTGTGTGTGTATGTGGTGTTCAGGTTTCTAATATAGTCAGAGACAAAGTTCCTGAATTATATCTTAAATGATCCCTTCTCCAGTGAAAGCATCTTGCAGCAATGCGGCAGAAGTGAAGTTGCAATATCATTTAAAAAAAGGTCTTGGAGATTTTTATATCATGCATAAAACTAACTTTCAAACCAAGTAAAACACTGCCAAAACAATCAAGAATGCTGAAGAGTTGGAGTATAATATTCTTTAATTTTTACCTTTAGTGGCCCTCATGTTTTTGGTTGAATGACAGTGAGCTATCCACTCACCTCTGAGACCTCTCTCCCTTCCCATGCCCTCCCCTCCCCTTCCCCTCCTCTCCCCTCTCTCACAACTATCTTGTTCTTTCATACTCTGGGATACTGAGGAAAAGGAGGAAAGAAATGGTCACAACCTCTTCACTTTTTTTACAATAACTTTGTTAAAAAAATCATTTCTTGCTTGACAGAATTTCCCTATGGCATTGGGCCACCTTCACATAGCCATCTATAATTTTTCTTCTGCTTGAAACAATCTCCCACATGCCATTCTTGTTAATGACTGAGATACCCCCTGATGGTGCTTAACATTTAATAGTGCTGGAGCTCCACATTTGCCCAAACAACCTTTTCCATTTACCTTACCTCAAAGGCGTTCTAATTTTTCTTCAGAGACAGAAATCCTTTAAGTCCATTGTATCCTTAGGCTACAAATTTACTGAGATTTAGGTTTCCAATAAGAGTGTTGAGATGAATGCCACCATCTCATTTATGAATCAATTTTTGCCCATCGGCTTTTTATTGTTATTACTTTTTATTTTATTTTGCAGTCAAAGGAGAGAACCTGTATTATGTGTGTGTGTGTGTGTGTATACATACTCACATGTTTCATATGTTTACTAAACTGTTGAAAATTTAAAGAAAATGAAAGTCTATGCATATGAAAATTTCTAATTAAGCTCATTGCCCTAAAATCTATCACAACTTGTCCTTCATTTCTATATTCACAAGAGAAAGATATACAGGATAAAATTCCTGAGGATTGTATTTAAAACTGATTAAACAAGTTCTTTCCTTGAATATAATTCATGGAAACTCAATACAGCTGACAGCATAATATATTTTATATAATTGTATGGTTTGGGGTTCTAATGTAGACAGTACCTTGAAATGATGAAATAACAGAGAAAACTCCTATTTTTTCCAGGGAAATTACAAATCTATTGTTATAAGAACATTTTTTTTTAACTTTCCATTGTTTCACAAAGAAAGAACAGGAACAAAGATTTATTTTAAATTACTTAATAATGAATACTTCTGAAAGGTTTCCCATACTTTTTTTTTTTGCTTTAGTTCTTTTTTAATGTGGATGTTATATTAAATGTTCACTTTTACCTAAATCAAGCAATGGTGCTGTAGTGGTTGGCTATCACATACCAGTTCCAAAAAAGGCTTGAATATGTCCTAATTTTTTTTTTTTTTTTTTTTGTGGTACGTGGGCCTCTCACTGCTGTGGCCTCTTCCGTTGCGGAGCACAGGCTCCGGACGTGCAGGTTCCGGATGTGCAGGTTCAGCGGTCATGGCTCACGGGCCCAGCCGCTCTGTGGCATGTGGGATCTTCCCGGACTGGGGCACGAACCTGTGGCCCCTGCATCGGCAGGCGGACTCTCAACCACTGTGCTACCAGGGAAGCCCTGCCTTAATCTTTAAATCCAAGTAATTGAAGAATTACTGCATGACTTTAAACATAAAGATATAGTATGTATGTATCTACCTTTCTTCTAAATCTTACTATATAAAGATATAGTATGTATGTATCTACCTTTCTTCTAAATCTTACTGACATTTACAGATTAGGTAGAACCAGTATACTTGAAATAAAGCAATAAACTGACAAGTTCTGTCGATTATAACAAAATTGTAGGGTGAATTCACAAATGTTAAAAGATTAATTTTAAAGAAGCTGTATGGGATAGTCATGTAAGGATGGCATGATTGGAGAGGTAGTGTTCGACTGATCCTTAGGAGCTCAAAGATTCCTGGGGGTCCCTTGGGAAGTGGTCCTCATTATGATGTGGTGCTGGGGTGGTTCTGAGGACGACAACAGGCTGGGCTCATTTTCGTTTCTCCTGTCTTCAACTACAGCAGCTGATTTATATTACAAGTCATTCTGCACATGATTGAAAAGTTTTGTAATTGAAGAAATTAAAAGTTTGAGAATATATATTATAGTCAAATTGAATAACCTTACATCTGGGGAGATTATGTGACTTCAGTAATTTCACACAGCTATTTAAGAAAGCAGAATCAAATATATTATGTCATGTCAAGAAATGATTGGCATGCCTTACAGACCAGTTAAAAGCAAAGTTTTATTGATTTTGTCCATATAAAAATGCCCAATCAAATGGGAAAGATAGGGAGAACTCTAAAAGAAAAATAAATTACCAATCATTTTTTAGAGGTGCTATGTAAATTTGTTTTGTTGCTTAAGGTTTCTTATTTTTTATGCATTTATATAAGTTTATATTATTCAAACCAACCAACAAAATTGATTACACTTGTATTCCATAGTGATTATTTAACCAACATGTGAAAATGTTCAAATTTGAGGGCTTAGATAAGAAATTCCTGAATTTTTTAAAAGTTAATATGATATTATCTCTAACGAATTTTCCAAAGATATACTTAAGAAAACATTAATGAAAAAGCACTTAGAAGTCCTAAAGACCTCTTGCCCCCAAAACTCCTCAGCATGGACTTTTTTAAACCACAAAACTTCTAAATGTACAAAAATTAAAAATAATCACACAGCTATTTTAAGCCTCTTATTATCCTTCTTCTAAATATCAGAGAGAGGTGATGCATGTAAGTAATCCAGCTTTCAGTACCATGAAATATCTGTGTAGAGAGCAAGAGAAGAAAACAAACAAAAAATATTCTCTTGAACTTCCTTTTAGAAAGTTAATATAATAAACATGAGACAAAGTCTTTTTCAGGGTTATCTAAATTCATGTTAATCATACACTGGTTGACTATTTGACCAAGTGAAAATTAGATTCAGAGTATGAAATAATAAAACTCTGGGGTCAACAAATACACACACTGTTTAGCAGAGAATGAGGATCCCTTTAAGGAAATCTAAATCTAATCTGCCTCTACCATTTTCAGAAAATTACTGGAATTGTCAATTGAAATACACAATTCAGTGAAAGCTGTTCTCAGTGTTTGATTTTGTTATTTGCTGCACAGCCATAGTTTAGGTTGAAAACGCTCTTTCTTAAAATTTACCTTTCCCACTCACACTCAACAGTGCCAAAGCTAAATCTAAAAGTGGAAGTATACTTCATTGTCAATCTCTCTAGACTAAAATATTATATTTCCTTTACAAATAGCTCTATATTTTGATTTATGTCCTTTATTTATTCTTTTTCATAAATATAATAAAATGTATAATTTAATGTAAGGGTATATATATATATTTTTAAATAGTATCCAAATTAATCTCAAAATATGTATTGGGTTCTGTCAAACCATGATTTTAAAAAATTCAAAATTACATTAACACTACAGGCAATTTTATATTTGACATTAAAAATAATGTGTACCGGGCTTCCCTGGTGGCGCAGTGGTTGAGAGTCCGCCTGCCGATGCAGGGGACACGGGTTCATGCCCCGGTCCGGGAAGATCCCACATGCCACGGAGCGGCTGGGCCCGTGAGCCATGGCAGCTGAGCCTGCGCGTCCGGAGCCTGTGCTCCACAACGAGAGAGGCCACAGCAGTGAGAGGCCCATGTACCGTGCAAAAAAACAAATAATAATATAAATAAATAAATAAATAATAATAATAATAACGTGTATCTTAGTTGCTCTTTATCATCTCAGATTATAAGTTAATGTCAATCTATGATAATCAAACAAAAACTTGTTTTCTATATTTATTTCAGGTAAAATATTCTATAGAAATGTTGTATTAATGTCCCACAGGAGGCACTGTCATCAATCCATCATTCATTTATCTGTTCCCTAATTTATGATATTAGACTTTGTTTTTTTGTACTTAAAATAAGGCCACTGTCATATGTTGGTTTATCTGGAATATCATATACTTTATGTAGCTCTTGTCATGGTAATATTTTGTAGTAACATATTTGGCCTATAATATTTTTCTTGTTTAAATCAAGATTTTTCTAATATGCATTTACCTTAAGATGAGTTACGTTAAAAGAAATTGTATTATGAAAATTAAGCCAATATGAATCGAAATTTTACCCACAGATAGTAACCATCTTAAAAGAAAAACAAAAAGCAAAAATCTCACTTTTGGAGTCTTGTCAAGTAGTTTGATCTATGACAATACAGAAAGAAGCCAAATTAAACAGAAATCAATTAGCATGTAACAAGAAATGATTAACTATCATCATTTAAGCTTCAAGGGAAGAAGAGCTGATGCAGACAGAATTACAATAGGCCTAGAACATATTTTAATTTTTAATTATCTAACAACAATGAATCTTGAATAAGGCCAGAAAAGAAGATCTGCAATGGTTATAGGCTGTATAATATTGAAACAGAATACAATTGTGGTGAGACAGTTATTTTAATGCAAAGTTTTAGAAGGTGAGACTCACAGTGGAAGGAAAACACGATGATAATTTAAAATACTGAAGAAAAATATCTATATTATTTTCAACATTAAATAGTAACATTAAAAAAAAGTGTATTCTTATGACAATCTTGATAGAAAAATATGTACCGAAAATATGATAATGAAAAGAGAAAATCGAAAACATCTGCTGGTTATGTGAGAAGGTCCGCTATTTAACAAACTGTACATCATCCAGAGAGACTTTCAGAGAGTATAAATTTGATGTGAGTCTCTTTTTAGCAGTATCTCTCAATACATGGAGTACAAATAATCACAAGATAGAGGCTTTATTTATATTCTGAATGTGATTGGACTAAACTCACCTTTACGGAAAGGCAAAATTCATGCTTTATGTTTGACAAGACACATAAAAGCAGGAAAAAAATTCAGTTAACTAGAATGTTAGGCATGAATCATTATGGTGAATCTAATGTACCTATCAACTCAGAGTTCAGTGTTGTTAAGCTTTTAATAAGAAAGAAAGTGAAACTGATCAAGACCCTGAAGGCCCTTCTGGGTTCAAAAGTCCCTCCATGTTCTGTTCCCTGTTGGTGGGAAAAAAAAGGCTTAAGTCTCTTAGTCCTTCCCTAATTCCAAAGAGCAGGCTCAAGTAGTTAATGGGACAACAGACTCATAGGACTCCTAGCTCCTCCTGAAGGGGTATAGATCTGGTGCATATCTTTGAGTTGTTCTACAGAAACTAAGATCCACCCCTACCCAGGTGGAGGATGGTGACTACACTTAAACCCCAGACTTGTTGGAGCCAGAAGTTTGAGTTTCCTAGAACATCACCCTGTTACCTCATCACCAACCAGTCAGAAGAATGTCACACACTCTGCAGCCTTCACCCCAAATTGTGCCTTTAAAAACTCTTCCCCAAAACCATTGGGGAATTCTGGGTTTTTGAGCACAAGCAATATTTCTTGGCCCTGCCAGAAATATTGTTCCAAACCAGAAGTTTAGGTTTGTTTGGCCTCACAGTGCATTGGGACCTAGAACTTGGATACAGCAAAAAAAGGTGAAGGAGAGAGGGATATGGGAAAATAAAAAAGAAGGAAGGAAGGAAGGAAGGAAGGAAGGAAGGAAGGAAGTTAATGCTTTCTTGACTCTTGCCTCATAGTTAACTGATAGTTCAGAACTTTTCAGAAAGTAGTGCTATTAAAATACATCCATGTTTCAAAATATTAAAAGCAAAAGAAACTAACACTGAGTTTACACTGATATCAGAAACATAGAGTACTTTTTAAAAAATAGTAATTTCCCTTTGTTTTCTGTAATTTTCTTCTTTCTCCTAAAGTCAAATGTAGGAAATTCCAGGGAATTGAGGATTTTATATTGTCTTATTCCAGTTACATATATTCTTACTGTAACTGGTTTGTTTGAGTTGTTTCTTATTTTATCTATCTTGGCTGTTGTGAGAAAAATACAGCTTAATTTTCTGTAATATCATTTAAGGGAAATGACTAAGAAAAGCTGCAAAAGAAATGGAACAAGGAGATAATGACAGGAATAAAAGAAGTTGATTACTGAAGTTGATTACTGAAGGTTTAAAACTACTTTACGTAAACACGCTTGCTTAGAAAATGACACATATGGGCTTCCCTGGTGGCGCAGTGGTTGAGAGTCCGCCTGCCGATGCAGAGGACGTGGTTTCGTGCCTCGGTCTGGAAGGATCCCACGTGCTGCAGAGCGGCTGGGCCCGTGAGCCATGGCCCTGAGCCTGTGCTCTGCAACAGGAGAGGCCACAACAGTGAGAGGCCCACGTACCGCAAAAAAAAAAAAAAAAAAAAAAAAAAAGAAAAGAAAATGACACACATGGACAGATATAACAATTAATGTAATAGAGAAGACAAAGTAAAATGAAGATAGAAAAACTTAACATTTCAATGTTGTTGGTTTCCTATTATTTTACTACAAATTGAGCATTCTTTGTACACTTATTTTCCACTGTGCCTTAAAGTTAAAAGTGACAGCAGCAACAACAAAGTCCCAAGGAAAGATAATTTTGCCAGAATACAGTGGACCATGAATCCTCAAATCTACATAAACAGTTCTGAGATCTTATTTAAATCTGGAAATATTTATCTAGAGCTGTTAAAATTGCATGGTACATTTTTGGTATCTTGGTAAGAGTAGTGCTTATATGCACCCAAAGTGTATATACATGTAGAGTTGAGATAGAAGATCATCTTCCTTAAAGCATTCCTACTTGTCAGTGTAAAATATAATTTTAATGGTGTATAACCAGGGCAGATTTTCATGTTGGTGTAGCAGAAAGGAATTCTAATGATACCCCTGGAAGACACAGAATGTAATAAGTTAATATATGAAATTATAAAAACAAATGCAAGAAAAGAGGATATGGGATAGAATTCTTAGGATATATATTACTCCCCAAAAAATGTTTCTGATGTAGATTCCATGGTTTAAAACAATGAGTAAAGACGGTACTATATTTGTAAGAGACATTGTCATATCAAGTCCATATTATTCTGCACATATAAAAAATCAATTTAAACACTGAAGAAACGTTAAAATACATGGTGGTTTTCCTACAAGAGAAAATTATTTGACGATGGTTACAGACCCAGAAAATTATTTTTCTAACACTCAAAAGCATTAGTCAATATTTTAATGTAAATAACTGTGGGAAGTCACTCGTTTTTCCCTGGGTATCTCCTGTACATGTGAGGTACACGTGTTAATAAACTTCTGTTATTCTCTTGATAACCTGTCTTTTATTATAGGGATCTCAGCCAAGACCTCAGAAACATAGAGGAACTTTTTTTCTTTCTCACATGCACTTTTAAAGTAATTCTCTTCTAAATAACACCAAATTCTTCTATGTATCAGTATACCACTCATCAGGGTTTGGAGCATGGAGGTATTAATGTTGTTATTATATATAAAGTATTTTTATACAGCTTTTAATATTTTTTTAAGGATAATGGTGTTTGGAGCAACAGATGGCATGACATAACTGAAGGAATTATGCTTTATTAATGTAACATACCACTGGAACTACACAACATATCTACTTGAAAATAAGGCTTTGCTAAATTTAAGCTAATTTAGAAGTGATGCATCAAAGCAAATATTTTCTGACGTCAGAATACTATGACTCAAAGATCTGTGATATGAGGGAAGATGAGACTGAACAGGACCCTGTGGGGCTCCTGGGCATGGAAGCTTTTCTGTCCCCTTTTTCTTGTAGGCAAGACTCCAGCCTCCATGACCTTCCCTGAGTTCCAAAGGGCAGATTCAAACAGTTGCTAACCAAGGGAGAAGCAGACAAGAAACCACCTGAGGAAAGATTAAAGGGACCAGAGAAGCTCATCAAGATTAGGAGACCTACCACCTGAGAGGACAATAAAGGAGGGAAGGCCCTGCATACACCCTAATCTTATCAGTAACCACATCCTTGAACCTTTGCCATAA
Source organism: Stenella coeruleoalba (assembly GCF_951394435.1). Taxonomy (NCBI): domain Eukaryota; kingdom Metazoa; phylum Chordata; class Mammalia; order Artiodactyla; family Delphinidae; genus Stenella; species Stenella coeruleoalba. The sequence continues at coordinate 38,510,196 of NC_137164.1, read as the reverse complement.
AACTCCTCACCAAACTCCCCTGGGTTGGGACACATAGTTTTCGAGGTCAGAGTCCACTGCATTCCTCTTTGCCTGGCAAAACAATAAAGCTATTCTTTTCTGCTTCACCCAAAACTCTGTCTCCAAGATTCGATTAAGCACTGGTGTACAGAAGCTGAACTTTAGGCAGCAAAGAGAGAAAAAAATATGCCCATAACTTTCTCAGGAGAACAATATTCTTCTTAACAAGTCACAACATTTGAGCATAATCTTCTGAATCAAAGACAAGGATCCAAAAACCTCTGACCTTCATCCTCTGAAAAAACAACCAGCTGAAAATTTATATGAAAGCAATATGCAACTACCATTCCAATGACTTACTTTAAGGAAAATAGATAAAGTTATTGGGGGAATACTATTGATGAGCGCAGACTATAATTGGTTAAGATAAACAAAATTAAGGTAGCAATAGGTAGTTTTAGATTAAATAAGCAATTACTGTTTTGATAGCATAAGGACAAATGAAAATTTAAAATAAGAGGCTAATTCTCTCTAGAAAATAAGGGAAGAGATATCCTTCCCCTCCTTTTTCTTAGAACATTTACTTTATAAAACTTAAAACTGCAAGTACTTTTTTTAAATCTTTTTTTGCAGTACGTGGGCCTCTCACTGTTGTGGCCTCTCCCGGTGCAGAGCACAGGCTCCGGACGCGCAGGCTCAGCAGCCATGGCTCACGGCCCAGCCACTCTGTGGCATGTGGGATCCTCCCGGACCAGGGCACGAACCCGTGTCCCCTGCATCAGCAGGCGTACTCTCAATCACTGCGCCACCAGGGAAGCCCTGTAAGTACTTCTGAAACAGGAGGGAAGGGGGCAGGGCACAACCTTTGAAAGAATAACATAGCCCAGGGACATGACATAAACTGATTAGAACCAAATGGGCCCAAGATGGCAGAGAAGTCAACTTCCGCCAGACCTTGAGCCTCAGTATACACTCATTGTAACACATCAGCAAGCTAAATGACACACCTACAGGTGCCATGACAGTTCCAAGTCCAACCATAAAGATCAAAAAGTGGGCAGTGGCCCAATTCCTGGAAATCCCCACCCCTTCCTGAAATAGCTAGAATACTCCTCCCACTCATTAGCCTATGAAATTACCCTCCCCTATAGAATCTGACAACCCCATACCCAGGGGCCTTTCTCACCTTCTGAGATAGACTACACTCTGTGGAATGTGTTTCTCTCTAAATAAATCCACTTCTTACCTAACACTTTGTCTCTCACTGAATATTTTTTGCTATGAGACATCAAGAACCTGAACTTCATTAAGTCCTGAAACCAGGTGTGTGATCTCAGTTGGAAGACTGTGGGTTTTGGCCAGGTTCAAGTCCCAATCTGAGTTTTGGCTGGATTCAAGTCCCGGCACAGGGGTTCAAGTCCCAATCTGAGGTACACGCTTTCACCTTCTCCTTTGTTTAACCTGTGTAAAGGCTTTTGAAAAACAGATAGGCTTTGGGACCCAGGAATGTCTTTCTCAGGAACCTGGGAGCCATCTCTTTGAAATGTAAATTTAAGTTTCATTTCGCTTGGGAGGGGCAGAGCCTGCCTTCAATACCTCCAGTCATAAATATAAGTTTGTTTTCCCTCTTGGTAAAGCCAATGAGTTAACACAAATGGTCACTCCAATTATCATGTAAAGTTACATTCAACTATGTGTGACAAATGGTGTTATCAAGTCCCCTTACTTGAGGACTGATTTTTGTTTATCTTGAAAACATGTCTGCAATAGGTGTCTGCTTAGCTGTGTAAAGGGGGTGAGTTTTCTTTCTGTTTGCAGTCTCTTAGCTGGTTGCCTAAGATGCTCATTACATTCTGGTTTAATGCTTATTCAATAATGAAAGTGTTGATCACATAAAGGCCAACATGGAGACAGGCACCATCTTTGTTCTGGTGACTTTCATCGTCAGGGGGCTGGAGGTGGCCTGTGCTCAGAGACCTACTTCCAGAGAAATCTGTGTGAATGAGTGTTCAGAAGACAGGGACTGTGGAAAAGGAAAAAGAATGCATGGAGGATGGCTGTGGGCGTATCTGCTCCCCACAGACTAAAATAGAAATCTGTGTGGAGCACTGCCAAGGAAACTGGGACTGTGGGGCTGGAGAACAATTTATCAAGAAGGGATGTAGATGAGTCTACTCTTCAGTCCAGGAACAAGATATCTGTGTGGAGGAATGACAAGGACCCTGGGACTGCACTGTAGGGAGTTGGTGTGTCAACAACGGGTGTGGCCACGTCTGCATACCCACCCGAAACCCAGGTTCCACACGCTGCAGAGCTCAGAGGGGAAGAGTATAACTAACAGCGCATCTCTGCCCATCTGCATTGTCATCAAAGGAGACTCCTACTCAGCAGCGTGATGTGCGTGTGGGGGTGGGGCGTCCGGGGAGGGGGGGGCCCGTCCTCCCCCCCATCATCAACACAGAGCTGTAGGGGCTGCCCTCAGAACTCGCAAGGTGGGCTTCTCTGGTGGTGCAGTGGTTAAGAATGCGCCTGCCAATGCAGGGGACACGGGTTCGAGCCCTGGTCTGGGAATATCCCACATGTCACGGAGCAACAAAGCCCGTGCACCACAACTACTGAGCCTGCGAGCTACAACTACTGAGCCCGCGTGTCACAACTACTGAAACCCACGCGCCTAAAGCCTGTGCTCTGCAACAGGAGAAGCCACCGCAATGAGAAGCCCACACACCGCAAGGAAGAGTAGCTAACCCCCTCTCCGCAGCTAGAGAAAGCCCGCGTGAAGCAACGAAGACCCAACGTAAACAAAAACAAACAAACAAACAAAAATTCGCAAGGTGATTGGAGAGTCCTGGCAGCAACTACCTGTTACTGTCAGGAGGAGGAAGTCAGGACCTGGTACAAAGACAAGAAGGGGAAGGGAGTGGGAAAGTCGGGGGCACGGGACATTGTATACGAAGAAAAAGCGCAAGCAGACATCTCAAGTGCCACCTCTGCATCTGTTCACACGCTCAGCCTCCAACTGCACTACCCACCCTTCTCACCAGTGTCCTCTGCTCCTGCACACACCTGTATTCACCATGGTGTCTTGCTGGGCACATAATGAATGCCCAATAATACCAATAATACACAGTTCCTTTCATTTAAAGGAGAAGCAGCCTTTAAAAAGAAAAGCTCTCGCATCAGTGGAATTTTAAACTAACAACTCTTCTTAGAGATGAGGAAGCTTGAATCCCATAGAGAGGACATGACTTATCCAAGGTCACACAGTGGTGATGCTGAGGTTTAAGCCTGGGTACATGGAGTTATGAGGAAGAATTCTTTTTAAAATAAAACTATCATGAATCCTTGAAAACAGAAAAAAAAATAATAATAATAATGGAAGTGTGTTCCTTCTCTCCTACATTTGTGCAGAGTATTTCTGGGTTGGAAGAAGATTTTGTTTTTAATTAAAATTCCCCGACAATAGGAAAATTAATAAGAAAAAAAAGTTCAGGATATTTTCACCAGAGAGAAAATGTATGTCAACTTTTTATTATTAGTGGCATAAATTAGAATAAATTTAGGAACAATCATTGATAATCACATTTCTAAATACAATGAGCTAACCTCTAGGAATTATTCCTTTTTTGTGTAAAAATAAATAAATATAAATGCTGAAAAGTGTGTCAGGTTCTTCTCTCAGCACTTGAATTCTACTGTTAATAAAGTAAACAAAAAAGACTGTGACCTTGCAAGATAAAAGTAAAATTTGACATAATCCTCTAGCAGACTAGGATTAAAAAAAAAATGCATTGAATTGGATAGTATATTAAATGCACAAGGTCACAGACTGAGCTGACAAACATTAAAAAATAATTATTTTTAAGTAGTAAGAAAGTGCAATAATGTACTACTACCAAGAAAGCAAATATATATTGTATCCCCATGATTCAAAAGAAGGTCACATTGTTTTAATCCAATCTTGAAAATAACTAGGAAATGCAAAATTTAATTTCATATTGTGTAGAGATTCCTTTTATTTCATACACATGAAAAATGATTAATATTATATATCCACTTGTCCAAGTAGGAGAAAAAATTTTATACCAAGCCTTCATTAAATTTATCTACTCTCTGTTCCATTTCCCAACAAATGCTTCTTTAATTCATACATTAAGAAATTGAAAATTTCCATTTTTTTCTAGAAAAAACTTCTTGAATTAAAAAACTAAAATACAGAGATTAAGATGGTTACGATTAAGATGGTTATTTGTTTATATCTATTTATACACAAGTATAAACATGCATATTCACACAATATGTAGTTTTATAGATGGATGCATATATGTATACCCACATATAAATTTGGGAGAGTTACATTATATTTTCATTTCTTCCATGTGTAAAATATATTGCTAGATATTTGCTATTTGCAATCTTTCTTTTAGGAATTTTACACATGACCACCTTGATTAAATGGATGAGGCAAAGACTTTATAAGGATGTGAGAATAATGTTCTTTATCACAGGACCACGTTTTGTCTTAAGCACAATATGTTATATGATTAAAAGATCAACAGAAGTATTTCAATCAACAGAAGTATTTCAATCTATGTGATAGAATTCTGATATATACTATTTAAAAGTTCATTACTTTACCAGAAAAAAACATTTTACTTTGATTAATTTTTTTCAAAGTAACCATTTTTATAAAACATGATTTTAAAAAGGTACATTTTAAAATGTAAGAGTGGAATTTGTAGTGTACTGAAACATAGCTATGCAAAAGTTTGTGTTTTTTCTTTAAACTAAATGGAATATTACATGTAAAGGATATAAAGAAACAATACACAAGTTAACTTTATACTAAATGAAATATTAAATGTAAAGGATATATAAAGAAACAACAGACAAGTTGAGAGAACATTGTTCAAATACTGTAATGATTTATATTCAAGATTATGCTCAAAAAATTAATACATATTTATCTTTTTCAAACTAAATGGTGTATTTGAGCCAGAAAGGTTAAAAATGGCTCAGGGAACAACTATGCTAAGTAATGTTTTAAGGCCTTGATTTATGCAACAATTTCAGTTTAATAATGAGCGAAACTGCTAATCAGTGCCCACAGATATTAGATAATAAATTCAACAGGGTCAAATGGATATTTTCAGCATAGCAACTACTGGCTTAATGATTTAATTAATCTAAACATGTAAAATTTTGTGCTTGCTTATATTTGTTTAGCATATGACACATTAATGGAGATTAAAAACAAGGGGTGTAATTCATAAATTTAAAATGTGTATTAGGGGAAAAGGGACAATTACCAGATCTTACATAAATGTCTCATAAGTACCACATCAGGAACTTGAGAGAATGAGTTCATATATTTTGCCTTGCAATTATTTGCCTTATATTGCTAAATTGAAATAGCTTTGATTAGTACAGTGTATCTATAAAACTGCTCTAAAGGAAAGACAGTGATAATCGAAGTAGCATATAATTAGGAGAATGCTAGCTTTCCCGAGAGCTTCCCTGTTGCAACAATTACTTGAAGTATACAATTTAAAATCATGCAATTTATTTTTCTCCTTACATCTAAGTGGAAACTTAGAATGGTTTCTTTTACAAAACCATAGTTTTGAACATTTTAAATTATTTTAATGTTGAAGCTGTTTTAATATGTAGTGGTAATGTATGTTTTTCTCCATTTAGCATGATTTTCATTAACTGTCCATAACATAAATTGGGCTCTATATTTTACTACTTGATATAGTTATGAATTACAGTTGCAAGATCATCCCTTAAAAACAAAACCTTTTATTTTCCTCTCTAGGAATTCAATATGTATTTATTCTGATTGAGGAATTTTTTAAATTAAAAAAAACCCAAATTTTAAACTCTCTATTCAGAAATATTTATAACATCTAAGGTCTTAGTCTATCACTCAGTAGATTACTTTTATAGTGGTTGTCAACTACCAGAAGTTATTAAATGAAACATTAATATTGTGTTTATGTTTGCAACTGATTTTACTTCTTGAAAATATTTAATTATATTATACTTCATTAATTAACAATTTTTAAACCATGAACTATCATTTTACTTATGTTAATGTTATCAATTTAATTATGTGAATGCTCTATATATATTAGAGAGGAGAAATGTCAGAAGCAAACTTTTAGTACTTCAATTTCTTCTGTGATAGATTTTTGTCCCTAATATAATTTTATTAACATTTTATTAAAGAGGGATTTCAGGATTGGGTTTAAATTTCAGTGTTCAACAATGGTAAGCCATTTGATTGTTATAGTATTATGCTTGCAAATGCCCCATTACCTCAATTATAACATTTTTCAGATTGAGACCATATTTCATTTATATTTCCTTTCCCAGTTACATATAAACCCTCAGTAAATTTTAAAGCAATAAAAGCACAAATGAATGGGTGGAATATGCATTCCAGTGATGGAATTAAACAGCTTTCCTGCATCTAACTACTTTTAATGAGTTTATTAGACCAATAGACCAAGAAAGAACTATTAAATACACTGTGCAGGCTTCCAAAGTGATTTGGATTCCAGAATGTGTAACTCAAGTGTAAAGATTCATGATAAGAACCATGGATTTAGAATTCATTGTGAGACAATTCAAAGACAAAATATTTGAGTACCACAGAGTCTACTGAGGAATCGTCTAGCAGTTTATATTACTGATTTTCAATTATGTTTTTTTCTAGGAAACAAAAAAAAATCATATTTTATTCTGCTGATATTATTTCTGGTGATTAGTTTTCTTATATTTCTAATAAGCTGACAAAAGATAAATAGAAACTTAAAGCACTTCAAGCAATTCTGTAATTACATATTTTTCTTCTAACATTTTATGTAAGTACATCATAAAATACTTAATTGCCCTATACTAGCAATTAGGAGTTGGGCCTGCTTCATATTCTGCACAAGTAGAGCATTATATTGTCATATCTGTTTTGTGTTTTATTTTATGAACAGTAATTATGGATATTGGTACAGACATTGGCATCAGATTTTATGCCTGAACTCTTTCTTATGTGTTCAAGAAAACACATGTATTATAACACTTTAGACAAACAAATTAAGTGTGTTTTTCAAGGGAAGCTAACTTTATACCACATTGTAATTTTTTTTCTAGATTTATGCATTGAGACTGAAATTACACACAAGTCCCAGGGAGCACTCTAATTTACTTGAGAACACTTAACCTTAAGATTTTTTTTTCATGTTTCTTTTCTTAATTACTGTAACATTCCAAGGAGGGAGGGAGGGAAAGAAGGAGGGAAGAATGGAGAGAGTTTGAGGGAGAGAAAGAGAGACTATATAATTTCATTTCCAGTGGTTCTCATGAACAAACAAATCTTTCCCAGAGGCACAGCTGGGATTCATTTGTACACTTCTATGAAGTCATATTATAAGAAAATATTGTTTTATATTTGCAGTGTCTTTTTAAACCAGGTTACAATATTTTATTCATGAAACATATATGTCGCATCAGGGATCATATTATTTAGGTGATCGTTCATGGTTGGGTCTAATGACCTCCAGATTTTATTCCCAATGGATATAAAGAATTTTGAGAGGTATTCTTTGCAAAACATATTGGTGGCTTTTGTCTGTCTTTAAAAAATAAGTATTTAACTTTTCTCTATGCGCTTTGCAGATCTTCTTAAAATGTATTTTAATACACAAACTCCCTCTTCAGGAGAATTTTTGCTAGAGAATGACACTGGCTATTTCCATATAGTACAAGTGCAATTAACTTAGTTAATTTAATTATTTCAAACATTAAAAACAGATATTAGGGCTTCCCTGGTGGCGCAGTGGTTGAGAGTCCACCTGCCGATGCAGGGGACACGGGTTCGTGCCCCGGTCTGGGAAGATCCCATGTGCCGGGGAGCGGCTGGGCCCGCGAGCCATGGCCGCTGAGCCTGCGCGTCTGGAGCCTGTGCTCTGCAACAGGAGAGGCCACAACAGTGAGAGGCCCGTGTACCGCCCAAAACAACAACAACAACAACAACAAAAAAACTGATATTAGTTTCACTGTAATTGCCTTTATTGTGACAGTGAATCCTCTCTCATGACTCTGTCATCATTAGTGTCACAATAAAATCAAGTCAAATACTTTAACATATGGAGCATATTATTTGTATTAATATTTTCTTAAAAGGTTTTTTGCCAGATAGAAATATTCTAAGTGCATAATCAAGAAAATAAGTCATAGGCATTCAAAAAGGGAAAGCAGAGTTAAAAAGTTTAAGACTAATACTTATTTCGGTGCTAGTTATGATTATGCATAGACTGACTATTAAACATGTAGAAATCCAATAGAGCTTAGTTAATTTATAGTTAGCTGCCTTTTAACTTGGAGAATGTGGCTGTGATAACCATAAAGTGGCCCTAACTTTTTCATTTAAAGTTGATTTGAATTTTCCTTGGATGTATTCAGTTTCATCTTTCCAAAATTCTGAATATCCTCACTTATACTATCAGATTTCTTCCACCTACAAAGTATAGTGATAATTTAGTCATTAAAAATTATTTCACTGTATTTAATGTACATTGAAGAAATCCTATAGAAATATTTGACTGAATATGCATTTACAAGTTATACACTGAAATTCATTCACTGAGCATTAAAAGAATATTTGAGCTTTAATTAATGTATTTTCATTATTATAAACAGGCCCCTTTTTACCTCTTTTATATTCCATGTTCAGATTATGACACTTATTCATAAGTCTAAGGGTTTAAATAAAATGTGGTATGTGACAACTATCTTTGAAGAGTTTTATATTTTTATTGCTTACAGAATTTCTCACATTATTTGACTTTGTTATTCAAGTAGACAGTTCAAAATCAATCAAAATATACATGATAATGTCATACAAATCATAAGTACAAGTACATAAAATCATAATATATGACTGTTCAATTAAACATAGGTGTGGTCTTTTATTCTACTGATTTTCTTTGGTGATTTTTTTTTTTTAATTAGACGTGGCTATAACTATGCATTTCTTTGTCATTTGTGATAGATATTTTGACTCCTCTTTATAAATACTGCTTTTTATAATATAATTTATATTTTAGGTTGTCGAATTTATATTCTAAGATATAGTTCCTCAAAGTGAGCACTCAACCTCGGTCTGTTCTTCCTTACTCTCAGACTTCCCCCTTCTCTGGCACTTTGTTATTTGATGCTTTCTTTGACTCTGTCAGCAACTACAGTTCAGAGTTCTTCTGTGTGCTTCAAAGGGAGAGATTCTGTTCCAGGTTGAAATATATGTTTTTCCAATGCACCTGACTCAACATGTGATTTTTCATACTGTAATATTTCTTTGTAGAATATTCTAAAAATAATTTAAATGTGTATATAGATAAACAGTTACATATGTGCACATTTATTTTAATCAATTCATTGTGATGATGGGACAAATAATTATTTTTATTTGACATATTTTTTTCTGTTACCTAAATGTAAAAAAGAAATCTCTATGATTTAAGGTAAATTACTATCTATTACTAATTATACTCTTATTTCCATCCAGAATTAGCATAGCTCTCCTAATTAATATAAATCTAAAGCAGTGTTAATGACCAGATGGGTAATTAATTTATTTTAACCTGGTTACCAAAACCCATTAACCTAGCGTAAAAAAGTAATTAAAAAAAACTATTAACAAGGGCTGTTTTCCTCAATAAGAAATAAAAATAGGCAATATAAAATTAAACTATATGGAAAAATAGAGCAAATGATAAATTCCTTCTCAAGCCCATCATTCAATGGAAACATACTAGCTATATGTTTTTCAAGTATAGTATCTTTCTATGCACAATTTTTTCAAAGATATCTCTGCTGGTGGAGCAACAATTGCATCACTTTCCATAGTATCTTCTCTTGATTTAATACTTGCTTCTAAGTAGGACTGTAAAGTTCCAAGTAGATGAGGTAGTCGTATACTGATAAAACCATGACATTTACTAGGTTTCTGGGATTTGGGAGAAAGTGAGGCATTCAGAATCCTTGAGCTCTAAAGTATATTTCAAAATACTATTATCTCTGAAATTTCCTATAGTAATGCAATAATATTAATTACTGGAATATTTATGGCATATCAAATATACCTTCAATGCAAATTTACCAAAACTAGTGCACACACACATATATATGAAGTGTAGTGGTTTGTCGATTCTTTTTTTTTTTTTTTTTTGCGATACGCGAGCCTCTCACTGTTGTGGCCTCTCGCGCTGTGGAGCACAGGCTCCGGACGCGCAGGCTCAGCGGCCATGGCTCACGGGCCCAGCCGCTCTGCGGCATGTGGGATCTTCCCGGACCAGGGCACGAACCCGTGTCCCCTGCATCGGCAGGTGGACTCTCAACCACTGCGCCACCAGGGAAGCCCCTGTCGATTCTTTTTTAATGTTTTAAAAATATTTGAGCAAATGCTTAACCAAAATAATATTTGTACCAGAACTGACCCAAGTTATGCTATTCCAGGACAAAGTCATTGGATTTATAGAGAAGCTACATTTTGGTAATAATGAAAATCAAAAAGTAATATACATGTAACTCTTGTATGTGTTTCCTAAGGAGGACCCCTTGTATGTGTTTCCTATGATATTTTACAGCGTTGAATACAAAGGTTAAGAATTAAAGTTCTGAAAGGAAAGACACAAAGATAAAGAAAAAGGAGAAAACACCAAAGGATGATACATGACTTTTACAAACAGCTCTTACGAATATTGAACTGTAGGCTTAATAATAAACCCTCATCTATATTTAAAAGTTATTGTCTCCTTGGCTCCTGCTCTGTCCTGTTCAGCCTTCAACTAAACAGTAAATGAAGTGTCCACATGACAGACTATTCAGAAGAACTGGCTCTCTGGTTATTTATTTAACAGTTTTATTTATTTATCAGTTTTGCCAGATGAATAAACATGTTTTCCATACATTATCTTAATAGACTTAATGATATAAAAACAATATTACACAATGTCATGTGTGGCTCAAATTGATGGCAGTTTTTCTTCTGTAATTCCCAGTGTTGGATAGAGGTATTCATTTATCATGTGCTAGTGCCATTTTTTTTTTTTTTTTCCAAGAGTAACATTGGCTGAGTTCACTTTTTCAAGTACAATTCATTATTCTGGATAACAGGGGCATCTACCTCCTTGAGGGTCTGCCAAGATTTGTAGTATTTAAAATGCAGTTTGGGAGAGTGAAAAGAAAATCAGAGGGCTGCCATCAGCATTCATGCAACTCTTCAAGCTGCAGGCAGCCCTTTCATCTGTGAATGGTCCTTGGGATTAGAGTTTGCAGAAGAACAAGGCTCACCCATGCACTTATTTTTCCCACACAAAATCAGAATTAGGATGACAGGCAGTGGGAACAAATAGCTGGTTCATTGCCTCTGGCACAGAGGGTCACTGCAACATTTTTTGTGTGTCTCTCAGTGGTAAGAAAAATGTATACATTTTCCTCCTGAATATATGCTGAATACATAATATGAATATAACTGCAGTGAGCACTTTTCATATTCATTCATCCATTTCATCAACACATATTTATTGAGTATTTTTTGTGTGGTAGGCACTGGAGATACAGCACTGGCCACAACTTCTCACAGAGCTTTCATTCTAACTGGGGAAACTGCTAAATACATTAGATGGCAACAAGTGCTTGGCAAAATCTGCTGAAGGGAATAGTACTGGAATTCTGGAGTAAAACCCACTTGCTTCTTAGTAATATCAGATGAATTAGTAGATCTTCTTTCTGCTCTCACTGTAATGGTGGCCCAGATCTGTGTGCAATATCATCAATAATTAATCATAGCAAGGCATAACTAACATTTTCCATAGGTATAAGTTTGCCAGATAAAATATAGGATACCCAGTTAAATTTGAATTTCAGATAAACATAAACATTCCTTTAGTATGGGTATGTCCCAGATCATTCATGATACACATAAAAAAAAATTATTCATCATTTATCTGAAATTCGAAGTTAACTGGATCCTGTATTTTATTTGCAACCTAACTAGGTGGCATTTTTTTTTTTTTTTTAAGTAGGCCATCCTAGCCTAAATAACAGCTTTTATCTGAAGCTTGAAAATTCATATCAAAATTATCTAAACATTGCTTAAACAAAAGTTACAAGGAAATGAGAGCCATTGTATTAATGCTTCTGCACATTACATTAAGTTGTTAAACTAAAATTGTGGTGGCTCTTTTGTGTCGTGTGATGTGAAAATCAAAATCCTCTAGCTAATGACTAATCTGAGATTGCATATCCTACTCACAGTCAAGAGTTCAGAATTGACTGGTTTTTAATGGATCTGTAAAACACTAAATGTCCTCACTGAAAAACTATTAGATTAATTTTAAAATATTTAGATTAAAAGTAAAATATTAGCTAAGAGTGTCTTGAGGAGGCAGTTAATTTAGTAGTTGAAAGTTAAAGACCCTATCCTCTACTTATCAGCATTGTGACCTTGAGACAATAATTCATGAATATAAATAAGCCTGTTTGTTTGTTTTGTATGGGAAAATGACACTTAATTTTTTAAGGTTGCACTGAGGATAGAATGATTTCGGCTGGGAAAAGAATTTATCTCATTGCCTAACATATTCTAAGTACTCAATAAATGGTAAATATTGTTATTGAAGTTCATACTGTGTTACAAATTATGTAGTGTCTCCTACTTTTCTTTCATTAAACATGTGGTAGCAATTACAGTTCTTAGAGGTAAAAAATTATGAACTATTCATAGTAGAGGCAAAATAAAGCCTCCTCAGGCATAAAATACTGCATTTTACCAAAGTTAGTCCTAATTTCTGTGCTGTCCTAACTAATTATGTTAGTTAAATAAAGACACTGGATCAATATCTTATATTCCTATAGATCAGTGTTCTCATAGTACTAATAAATCAGTCTCAAAATATATGTGATTCAGTTAATTATGGGCAAAGAATTCCAAACTCTAAACATCTTCTAAAAGGAATACAATACAGATTTCTGGCTACTGGAAAGTAGCAAATTTTTCAAACTAGTATATGCCTAAGAAATAATCAAAATGACTGAGGAAATTTTCCAGTAAAGGAATTGGTCATTTGTGAGGCTATTTAATAATTTATTTAATTATTATTATGTGACTACATATTTTATATATAATCATCTTTTTCATAGAAAGCATTAATAAATTGAGCATTACCTATGTAGAAAAAAGCAAATAAAATGAACCACATTTTTAAATGCTTCTTCAAACATCCTGCAATGTAGTAAGCATTCAGAAAAAATTTCCAGAAGTCTGAATAAATAAATGAAAAAATGAAAATTTTAGAATAAATGAAATATTTTTTTAAATAAATAAAAATGTTTGAATGAGAGAATGAATGAATAAATGGAGTGTACAAAGAAGAAATTTGCTACTTTGGGAAGAACTTGAGTCAGAGGTATTTCATAGCTGCATGTTCTTTGGCATATTTGCCCTTTAAAACACAAGATAGACAGGTAGAGATAGAGTTACATATAAAAGCTGATAAAAATATTTCAGTATATAATTATTAGAGAAATGCAAATCAAAACTACAATGAGGTATCATCACAGACCAGTTAGAATGGGCATCATCAGAAAATCTACAAACAACGAATGCTGGAGAGGGTGTGGAGAAAAGGGCACCCTCTTGTGCTGCTGGTGGGAATGTAAATTGATACAGCCACTATGGAGAACAGTATGGACGTTCCTTAAAAAACTAAAAATAGAATTACCATATGACCCAGCAATCCCACTACTGGGCATATACTCAGAGAAAACCATAATTCAAAAAGACACAGGCACCCCAATGTTCATTGCAGCACTATTTACAATAGCCAGGTCATGGAAGCAACCTAAATGCCCATCCACAGATGAATGGGTAAAGAAGTTGTGGTACATATATACAATAGAATATTACTCAGCCATAAAAAGGAACGAAATTGGGTCATTTGTAAAGATGTGGATGGATCTAGAGACTGTCATGCAGAGTGAAGTAAGTCAGATAGAGAAAAACAAATATTGTATATTAATGCATATATGTGGAACCTAGAAAAATGGTACAGACCAACCAGTTTACAGGGCAGAAATAGAGACACAGATGTAAAGAACAAACATATGGACACCAAGGGGGAAAAGTGCCAGGGGGAGGTGTGGGGGTGTGATGAATTGGGAGATTGAGATTGACATATATACACTAATATGTATAAAATGGATAACTAATAAGAACCTGCTATATATATATAAAAAATTCAGTATAACTACAAGTTAGATGTCTATGATACTGATTATAAAAAGTTTATAGAGTATCATCAGGTTTAAGGTTAAACTTTTAATACATTTTGTAATTTCCATAAGCTGCTCTTATTGCCTGGGGAAACATTCTAATGTCTAAAACTTCAAGGAGACCATACTGATTTTTAAATAATTATAAGGTTCTACATATTTATGACCACACACATTTCATCTGAATAAACACTGCAAGAAAAATAAAACACAAAATTTAGTATTAAAAATGTATCTTCATTTTGCTTTACTGGTACAAAGAGGCAGCATTATAGTTAACGTTTTGTTCCAGTTGCTTGGAATATAGAGAACAAGTCACATCGTTCACTCAAACCTCCAATTCCCCAAACTAATAGTGCTAGGAAAGAGGTGATGGGAATAGACAGAGTTTGAACCTCACCCTAAAGGCTAATAGAAGACAGTTCTGTCAAACTCCTCCAAACAGGGGATACCCTGAGCTACACTCAGGCCCAGAAGCAAACTGAGGACTCTTTAGGCGTGCTGCTCCATCTGACCTGCCCATCACTATAGTAAAAACCAGGAAGTAACCATGCCTAAAATAGTTGGGAAATAGATTTAAATTATTTTGGATCAAAATCAGTATCTTGAATTGTGAGATAAGGAAAATGTAACTGTCAATAAGGAAAACAGAAAGGAGATGATCTCTATAGAATATAACCCTGAATTTTAGCAAAGGAATTGGCTAAGGGACCTCTTAAGGTCTCCTTTACTCTGCCTTTCATTCCATGGGGACCCCAGCTTGGTGTGTCCTATGTGAGATCTCTGAGTGTGTGTCAGCACAGCTGTGAGTCTGTGATGAGCTGTGGAGGGTGAGCACACATTGTAGCTAATATCAGAGAGGAAGGGGATGCTTAGCCATGGAGAAAAGAAACACTGTAATCCAGGTACCCATGCAATTCAGTAAAAATGAAAAAGTCAATGCCACTTACCAGGCTCTCTAACTGCAAATCAGTACTGTCTGCCTGCAGTTCATTTGAGGCCAAATAAACAAGCAATTTAGAGATATAAGGAAAATAGGAAAACACTCCAAATGAAATAGAAAACTTGATTTTTATATAAATAGTGTTTTGAGTACAATATAAATACAATATCAATACAGTACAATATCAATAGTGTTTTGAGTACAATAGTGTTTTGAGTACAATATAAATTAAATTACTACAAATAAAATATATATTTTTGTTAACTTAAAAAAATTATGTATCACAAAAGTGGATGTTGTATTTTGTCATATCTTTTTTTAAAAAAATTATTTATTTATTATTTATTTTTGGCTGTGTTGGGTCTTTGTTTCTGTACGAGGGCTTTCTCTAGTTGCAGTGAGCGAGGGCCACTCTTCATCGTGGTGTGCGGGCCTCTCACTGTCACGGCCTCTCTTGTTGCGGAGCACAGGCTCCAGATGCACAGGCTCAGTAGTTGTGGCTCACGGGCCTAGTTGCTCCGCGGCATGTGGGATCTTCCCAGACCAGGGCTCGAACCCGTGTCCCCTGCATTGGCAGGCAGATTCTCAACCACTGCGCCACCAGGGAAGCCCTGTATTTTGTCATATCTTGACAGCAATTTTATTTCACAATTTACTATTTCTATAACTTATATGTCTATTAGTGTAACATGAATCAGTAATTTATGAATGTTTACCACATAAAGATAAACATAATGGAAAACAGTCGTGGATTTTTAGTTCTAAAGACTCTATGAAACGCTATACTTTCTACATACATTTGGCAGATTATTTTGAATAGCTGACTATTTGAGAATTTTAAAGCTCTTTATTCAATACCACCTAAACTATTATAATCATGCATATTGCCTTTCCTCTGATTTCATATTGAAAAAAGTCATTACAAATAATTCTTTTTGAGAACTAGAAAATAAATAAAAATGTCAGAACAGTCGAAATACATTCCCCTATGTTCTTCAAAACACGTTAGTATATCGTTCATGGAAGTATCCCACAGGTTTTTCCTCATTTACTTACTCAAATTGCCTCTTCAGTTTATCAACTCAAATTTGATTAGAAGCATCACACTGGAAGGAAGATGTGAGGACACTGATACAGTGAGGAGAGATAGCATTTCTTACTTAATAACAGTAATACTGACATTTTTGAGCTCTTATTATCTGCCAGACCATATTCAGGACACTCTGCTTATATCATTTCTAATATTTCTAACATCCTCTATTTAAGATAATTATATTATTATTATAATGAAACAGCACACATGTGAGAGAGAGATAGAGAAAGAGCGATTGAGAGAGGAGACACTGAAAGTTCACAACATGACTAGAAAGTACAGGGTCAGTGTCAACCTTGATTTGCCTTATTCTGAAGCAGGTGTTCCCAGGGCCCTGCACATCATAAAACACCTTCATACCTTCTGTACCTTTTTTGGACAATGAAAGAACTAAAGATCTAAAGCCTTCTGACTGTGCTAGCATCACGTAAAATGGGTAGACTATAGGCTAATTTCCCTTCCCCCTTTCTTATGCTGCTTGCCGCTTAGGTCAGGATTTTACTGCATGTGGAGTATTGGTATTTCTGGCTCAAAATACCTGAACTTCTTATTTTAAATCATAACCTTTTACTGTACAATAGTTTTGACTTAGGAGAGATTACTGAAGAGTTACTGTGAGATATTCTATAGGTATTTCTTAAGGAGCTTAAATCAGAACTCAACATCCTCTTCTGAATGAAGATACCTCTTTGATTTTATTTAAAAATATATTTCCTTAATAAAAAAGAGGCCTTGAGGAAATATTCTAATGAGGCATCAC
This sequence comes from Stenella coeruleoalba, assembly GCF_951394435.1. Taxonomy (NCBI): domain Eukaryota; kingdom Metazoa; phylum Chordata; class Mammalia; order Artiodactyla; family Delphinidae; genus Stenella; species Stenella coeruleoalba. The sequence continues at coordinate 38,493,066 of NC_137164.1, read as the reverse complement.
TCTTCCTATGATAGGATGCTACCTTTCTTAAGCCTGGGCTTGTTGTTTTGTGGGCCCCCTACATCTATTTTTGGTCCCTAGACATAGTTTCACAATTGTCATTTGGTTTAGTCTAAAACTGCATCTTTAAAAACATAAAATATAATCTACTCTCTTCCTTGACTAAAGCAACTTTTTTTTTTCATTCCTGGAATATTTTAAAAGCTGGTTCAAGTTTTCTTATTTTATTCCTAATGTGAAAGGGTTTTTCATTTGAATGCTCAGGAATGATAAAATACCAGTTCATGTCAAAACACAAAAACATGGGGGAAAAAAAAATCAGTGAAACCAGTGCCTGCAGTTAGGAAGTTTATGGTTTAATTCTTTCCTTCTAATGAGCATTTAAATCAAAATTGTTATTATGTTATTTTTAACTGTGTTTTTAATTTGCAGAGATTAGCTGGCAAATTTGCCCAAAGTACAGTATATTGCCTGTTTGCAGATCTGACTGAGAGCTGGGTTATTACTAATTACAAAGAAATAAAGAGTTTTCTGGCCAATTAGTAGGAATAAATCTGTAAAGTTTCAAAATTCAACTGAAGATCAGGAATCTGGAACATAATAAGATTTTCATTAATATCCCTTATATATAACTAAATGTTACCAGTTAAACCCACTTGTGGATGCTTGGAGTGATCCTATAGAAATACCAAATTCTCTCCATTCAAAAGCTTTTTTAGACTAAATCTATGTAACATTTCAAACAACTGGTGCTAAGTCACACATTTTAAAAACAAAATTTGACTGTCTATGTAAGAAAGGTGAAATGCAGAGCTAAGATATTATTTTGATGATTCAAGATTCACTAAAAAAGCAACACCTACCTTTCCTCAACTAGCCAGGAAGAAACTGTAATTTAGAAAGGATAAGTCTCATGTTCTTTACTTGTGTATTAATTATGAGGACAGAACTGAAGCCAAAGAGTTTGCTTAGGTAACTGCTTAGTTTGACTTAATTCTTACAATAATACTAACATAATTGAAGACTTACTGTGAACCAAGAACTGTTCTGAGTTACATGTGTTAACCTGCAATCTGTACAAGTCTATGAGATAAAAGTCTTATGCTCATCCCATGCTGCAGACAAGGCCACTGGGCCAGAGCAACCTGCCCAAAGTCATGCAGCTTGGCAAATGGAAGAGGCATGGTTTGTACTCAGTCTAATGGCTCTCCACACATTTCCTCTCAGCGTCGTACTTGAGAGGTCTTAAAAATGTATTTATATATTCTAAGTGGATATCTTTACTAAGATATGCAACCAACGCCTTAAAATTCCAGAAACAAATTAAAACTCTGTCTCTCCCCTTCTCCCCCCCTCACTCCCTCTCCCCGTCTCTATCTCCCCCTGCCTTCCACCCATGTTGGCAGTTTCCCTTGGAAGCCGTCAGATCCTAAAAAATCATAGATTAGATCCTGAAGGCAAAGAAAGTATATAAAAGTCAGTGAACACATAAAGAATCCTAAAATATGATGTATCAAACAGACCATTAAACAAACAAAAAAAAATCATGAATCAAAAACTTTAACCAGGGCTTCCCAGGTGGCGCAGTGGTTGGGAGTCCGCCTGCCAATGCAGGGGACGTGAGTTCGCGCCCCGGTCCGGGAGGATCCCACATGCCGCGGAGTGACTAGGCCCGTGAGCCATGGCCGCTGGGGCTGCGCGTCCGGAGCCTGTGCTCCGCAGTGGGAGAGGCCACAACAGTGAGAGGCCCGCGTACCGCAAAAAAAAAAAAAAAAAAAAAAAAACAACAACAAAAAACTTTAACCAGAATTTCTCTGTTTGCAACAATCAGGAGAAGAACAACATAAAAGTTATCATTCAATGGTGGAGTAATGCATTTATATTGTTGAGTATAAGCACAAACTGAACCTCTAACGTTGTGATTCTTTTCTGGACATAGAAATATACTACGAACTGATGCTTTTTTAAAGTAAAGCAATGATGTCTCTACCTGGGGCAGTATCACAGAACTAACTCTAACATAAGGTTGACTAATCCCTGCTCTGAATTTTAATTGTAATTAAATGTATGCCATAAGTAGATTTCCTCATAATATTTAAATTATATTATTTAATTCATTTAATACTATTTTATTAAATCATCATATTTTAGGGTAGTGTTGCCTGATTTAGAAAAAATAAAATACAGGATGGCTGCTTAAATTTGAATCTCAGATGAACAATGAATAATTTACCAGTCTAAGTATGTCCCAAATATTGCAAGAAACTGTGCAATATTGCAATATTTGGGACATACTTAGACTGAAAAAAATATTGTTTATATGAAATTCAAATTTAACTGGCCATCTTGTATTTTATCTGGCAACTTTAGAGTTATTAAAATCTGGACATTCATGTATTTGTCAGTCACACTAATCTGAATAATTCTCAATCCACTGACAGAAACGTGTCAAAATAGTGTTAAGGTTAATTTGGAACATTTGAGACAAGTATCTGTGGTTTCTTCAAAAATTTCAAATTATTTTAAAACTCGAGACAATTTATTTCTCTTATTTATTTTTCTATATCAAGATAAAAGATACTAGTTTGATTTTGAGTATAGATCCTTTATAATTAGTAATTTATTTCCATGTTTTTCTTATGACATGGCTTTAGAAAACTTCTAAGGGACTTCCCTGGTGGAGCAGTGGTTAAGAATCCACCTACAAATGCAGGGTACATGGGTTCGATCCCTGGTCAACGAAGATCCCACGTGCGTGGAGCAACTAAGCCCGTGTGCCACAACTACTGAGCCTGCACGCTAGAGCCTGCAAGCCACAAGTACTGAGCCCACATGCCACAACTACTGAAGCCCACATGCCTGGAGCCCATGCTCTACAACAAGAGAAGCCACTGCAATGAGAAGTCTGCACACCTCCGTGAAGAGTAGCCCCCACTCGCTGCAACTAGAGAAAGCCCTTGTGCAGCAACGAAAACCCAATGCAGCCAAAAATAGAATAAAATAAAAAATAGTAATAATAATAAAGAATATTTCTAAGAGTTACTGAAATCAGTAAGCTCCTTATTTTTAGATACAGCTACTGATTTGCTTATCTGTTTATCACTTTTAACACTCTCAAATTATTATAAACACTGATATACAAAGAATATTTTTTTCCTTTAAGGCAGACCACACATCAGGGTTAATTAATGCCATTCCTATTTACCCACCCTTAGCAGAATGAATCACATGGCAGCAGGCAGCTATGGAAATGAAAGTCTTTACAGCACACCAATGAAAGCTGACATTACCCTTCCTTTACACTAGGAGGCATATTGTTCCTACAGATTTTTCTACTATAACACTGAGCATACTATTCAGTGACCAATTCAACAGGCTCAAATGCTACTGAATATTACTAACTACTTCTAGATATTTATGATAAACAAGTACTCAAAGCTAATTCTTTTTGGGATTAAAGTCATACTTGAAATGGATGAGATCTAAAACTTACCAGCAGAGAAAGCTTGTGTTCCTGCTGGTTTTACAGCCAGTTTTAACCACTTTAAGTAATAAAAGATAAAGTCATCTCATTGCAATCCTCTTAAAAATAAAATAGGAATGAAACAAAAAGTGTATTTTGAATAATTAATGTTATAATAAATACTTTAAAATCATAAAGTGAACATAATTTATTTAAAGTGAAATAATGAATATACTGGAGTATAAATATGCTTTACTATATAAGTTTTTATCAGTCTTTAGCAAACTGGTGTTCCGGAACTGCCCATCAGATATGATGAGTATGAAAAAAGTCCCATGAAAAGAATTTAAAATATAAAGTATTCAGAATTTGAAACACATTTTTAGAATTTTTTTTCTTCTAAGGTATAACAATGATTTTGCATTTCAAAATTCTCCGTGGTAACTTTGAACACTTGACTGGAAACTTTTGCTAAATGTTTTGATTCTTCTACATATTTTCACTGTCTATTGATAATAATAACAATACAGAAATAATGATACCTGTAAACCAAGCCTGCAGTATGTGCCAACAGCCCTGTGGACCCAGGGTCAATGAGTTAGATAAAAGGTTATTCTGAATCCACAGTCTGTGTTCTTAATCACAACTCCACAGTGCCTCCCAAAAAAGCCAACACTGACTATGTTTAGGACTCAAACCTCCCCCAAACTTTCAAATATCTTTTTGATTCTACCCTAATTTTTGTTGTCTTTGCTCTCACTCCACTCCACCCTCATCTTTGCCTGCCCTAAATGTTGTTTGTCATGATTTCCTTCTTGGACTATCTTCCAAGAAGATAATCCCTTCGAAGATAGTCCCTTGTCTATCTTCATAACTACATTTACTCCCCAAATTTCAGTCACCTTCTATGTTGTAAGTTTCCAGTTTCCAACTCAGAATCATATTCTTAGTTCCTAGATACATCTATCTAGGAACTTTTACACCTATCCAAATTTTTAAACTTTTTAAGAATTGTTTCCTAAGCTGAGCTTTTTTATCTCATATTCTCTAATTTATTTAATTGTGTAATTTTCCGGTAAGTCTAGCAAACTAAAATCATGGAATACCATCAAGTCTTTCTATTCTCTTATCTGCTGTATCCAATTAGAATGTATTCTATCCTCCCCATCATTCAAAATCTGGTCCAACCTATATCTCAATCCAGGTTCATTTCTTGTCACAGACTGGAACAGTTGTATATTAACCATTTGTTGAGCATCTGTGTTTCAGGCACTGTGCTAAGTGATTATTTATATCAAATAACTGTAGTTTTCATAACAATATTCTCAAAGATATTAATAGCCCCATTTTGGAGGTTAGGAACCCGAGACCACGTGGTGGAGCTAAGCATAACTGCATGTGCCACAAAAATACTGAACTATTCACTGCTTACCCAACTAGCCATGACATTTCATAGCACCAAGAAACCTGCACTGCCAGTGGGTGCTCACACACACACACACACACACAGAGGCACACGCACACAGAGGCACACATACATATTTTATTTGCTTAAACAATATCTGTTTATCCAATGTCACTTGTTTAAAGAATCACTCTATAGAATCTTTATTGATTTCTTATTCAAGACATATTCTATTTTAAACCCCACTTTTTTATGTTTATAAATGGCATTTATTCTAGTTCACTAATGTTATTGGTATCTAGTATCTTCTCTCTTTCAAAAGTCAATATTTCTTTTTTTTTTGTCTTGTTTTTATGGTCTATAAAATGCTCATAGCCTGCCCCTCAGAGAAAATAAAATTGCAAAACAATTTCAGGAACTTTACAAGTTCCCGCAAATTTACTCAAGGCCTCTCCTACCAAGGAACTGACATTAGAACTCTTGTTCTCACAGTAATTCAGTTTTTTTTTTTAAGTTTATTGAACCTTGGTTTTAATGCCTGTCCCCAGAATCTAGCAGAGTACCTGACACATAGTAGCCTCTGCATGAGTGTTTACAGAATGAATAAACAAATGAACGAATCATGGAAAAGTCATGTGAATAAAGGATCTTAAATGACAGACCTTGAATTGTAAGATATTTCAGAATTACTAAGTCTTATATAAATTATGGCAGACATACTCTAGTGTGACCCCTCAGGTTCCCAACCTCCTGGTGTTCATTACCATATGTATCCCCCTTCCCTTGAGTGTGGGCAGGACCTGAGAATTGCTTATGACCAATAGAATATGGCAACAGTGATGGAATGTCACTCCTGTGAATATGTGAAGTTATGTAAGAATGCATATTGCTACAAACTCACTCTAGAGACTGTCTAACTGCCCTTGAAGAAGTAAGCAGTCATGTTGAGAGGCACATGTGGTTAGCAGCTGAGGGTGACCTCCAAGGACTTAGAGCTGTCTCCAGCACACAGCCAGTGAGATAGTCTCAGTCTTACAACTGCAAGGAAATAAATTCTTCTAATAATTTGAAAAATCTAAGAAGTAAATTCTTCCACAGTTTAGCCTGCAGATGAGAAAGTAACCTGGTTCACACCTTGATTGCAGGCTTTTGAGACCCTGAGTAGAGGACTCAGCCAAGGCACGTTCGGACTCCTGACTTAAACTGTGAAATTATGAATGTGCGTTGTTTTAAGACACTAAGTTGGTGGTGATTAGCAATAGAACATAGATGGTAGATAGATAGATACATATATACGTATATACATACATAAGAGATGAGTAGATGTATATTTTGTTTGTGATCTACATGACTTAATCTAGAAAATGTTCTGACCTCTCTGATTTTAAGGGGAAAGTAGTTAGTAATAGATAGTTTTTAACTTACATTTAGAAAAATATATTTAATAAAGCAAAAAATTAAAGTTTTATAGCATTAAAAAAATCAAATTTTGTTCTTTTATTGTCTTTTTTTCCCCTTAAACTCAAAGCACAGTAGGATTGATTACTTTTTCTCTATACCATTCTCTGAGGAACTCTAGATTCATTAACTCAGGGGCCACTATTGTGGGATCACCCTGAATTGATTACAAAAATCCCATGGGGAAATGAACATAACAGGTGACAATATGAAACCTCTGAAAAATTTTCTTTGGGTTAGTATAATTAGTTCAACCCAAGGTATGTATGAAAAAAAATAAACATAGTTCATAAAAATTATTGTATAAAATGCTGTGCCCCAAAAATCAAATTCATGTTTAATTCCCAAAGCATATTATGGTTAGTGATTTTTTTTCTTGAAAGTTAGGATTAGTACAATTTCTTAGGACTGAAATTTGATAGGGTAATTATGTTTTTCTTCTGGATTTTGCTGGAGTATTTTAAAATTTTATTAACTTGATTTTTTTTCTCCCCAAAATGACAGCCTCATTTAAAATCTCATGCTCAAATATTTTAAGTTCTCCGTTTCTTAGCATGTGTGTCCTATATCTTTAAGACTGACAGGAAAAAATATTTTTAATACAATTTTTTACTTTATTCTAAGAATGATTTTTTTCTCAGCTCTGTATCAGGTGCTCTCCATGAAAATTACAAAATAAAAATATAATTTGACTACATTATTAAAACTGTGGAAAATATAGACAATTAAAAATAAATTAATACTCCAAACTGAAGATAACCACAGTTAACATGATATAGGACTTCCTAGGTTTATTATTTGTTTATTTGCTTTATCTTAATAGAACACTTAATTTGTCTCACTGTATATTTGTGTGTTTGTGAAATATTATTTTTTTAGTCAACAAATATACATTGCTGTCCTACTATATTCCAGGTACTGTTATGCCTGGAGAATAGAAAGGTGAGCAAATAGTCTTTAGAGATTAATGGGAGAGACAATTGTGAATCAACTAATCACACAGATTCTCTTTAAGGAAAAGATATAAGTACCATGATAAAGAAAAATTGTTCCAACGAAAAGAGGACTAAATAAGACTAAGTAAGACTCCACATATATGAGTTCTATTCTTGACTCACAAACTATGTAACTTAGGCCAAGCACTTCCCTTTTTACTCCTCTGTATAAAATAATTTTATACTGTGTGGGCTGCGGGGTCCTATTAAGGTCTAATTTTCATTAGCCCAGTGCCAAGTAATCCTTGCAGAAGTAGTTCTTTCACAAGTTGTTCATCTTACGACTCATCTTAGTAATATTCAATGTCTCAAACTTCCTCTTAAAAATGAGATTAGTGTCCTCAAATTTAAAACTCAATGTCAGTGATGACTATATTGTATTACACACTGTCTTAAAACCTGTGCACATTGCAGGTGGTTTCTTTGAATAGTAAAAGCATAACCTGTGAAGTTAGGCATTCCCGAGTTCATATTATGCCTCAGCTACTTTCTAAGTAGTTTTGACAAATAATTTACTTATAATACTATTTAACTTGCAATACTGGTGTGGAATCATAAACAATATATTAAAACATTTACTAGCATTCCTGACTCATAAGTAGACTTCAGTAAATATTACCCATAAATATACCAGGTATCAAAACTATCCTTAGCGAGAAATTCACCAGCTGAATTCATACCCAGTCCAGATAGAGGTAGAAGCATATGACAGTCAGGGCTTTAATAATATAATTACAATGTGAAAATTTGAACATCATTAAACAGGAGAAAGTACTTAAAATTAGCATTTAAAAGAAAAACAGATGAAAAAATAACTCCATTCATGATTCTCAATGGGACAGGATTAGGACCTAATTCTGAATTAGTGGTAATAAACTGCTCCCAATCTGATTACATAATTGTTTTTGTTTCTTTTTAACTTGGTGAAATTTCTTCATCATTCTAGCTATATGTCTTAAAAATTAAAATCCTCAATTGAAAATCCCCTTACTATTTTATTAGAATAAACGGTTTTATTGAGTTTTACATGGAGGGCATGATCATATTAATAAGTTAACTTTTTAAGGAAATATGATTAATTCTGTTATTTGGGAATGGGATAAATCTTTTTATGCAGAAAAACTGACAAAACTCACTGCAAGAAATATTGCATGTGTGTGTGCCATTTGTGGGACAGTTGACTAAGTATGCACTAGGACTCAGAAGTGCCTAGAACATAGAGACACTATCTCTTTGGTTGCCAGAGGGCTACATTAAAGTCTAAAGGTATATTAAAGCTTAAGTTTCCAAAAACTCCCCCACATGATACCATTTGTATTAATTTCTTTAAAAAATGCATAATTAAAAAAGTTACTATGAAATTATTACTAAATTTTAATTATTTTTAAGAATAATTATATTTGAAAAACTAGGAATCCATACAGATATAATACTTAATAACTCTATAGATAATACAAATTTATATGGATATTGCATGATTGCTATAAAATCATGACTCTTCAAGAGACAGAAAATGCCACTGAAGACAATGGAAATGGTTTAGATCTACATAGCAAGATTATTACTGTTGAAGATTATTGCTTCAATTACTCTGTACCTTACTCCACAAATTCTTCAAAGTTAATTACAAAAATGTGACTGCAGAATTTTAAGATAATATATCATAATATTATACTAATATGAATTACTGCTTAGTTATGGATCTCAGTGTTTCTAGGCTAGTCTAATGAATTCTCCTCTAGACGTTTGCAAAAGAGGTTAAAATTAAAGTCTTTTTAAATGTCAAAAGAAGTGTTAGCCTCCAGGGGCCCTCTGGGCTCCACCTTTCCTTATCTGACTCTTATCCTTCCTTCCCAATCATGGATAAGGATGGCTTCTCCAGCAAGGAGCACTGTTCTGGTTTAACACATTTTTATGAACGTGATTCTTCTGGGTGAAGTCACTGTGCTGAGTTGAGTGTTGCAGTGTACAAGGGTGTGTCTTCCCTTGGGTCTTTTTTTCCATGTGACAGGATTGGTAAAAATTCTGGGGAGTTCTTCAAGCAGGCTTGAAAGTTTCCCCCCTACCCCCAGCTTTAGAATCTCTCATGTCTTCTCCTATTTGGCAATTTACCCAGTGCTATTTTCCAGGTTTAAGAAATTGTTGGATGAGTAACTGCACCTATTAGATAAAGTCCTGGCCTAGGGCAGCTTAGCTTAACCATATTGCAGCATACATTTTTTTTTTTTACCTTTACTTCCGTGAAAATAACTGGTGAACTACATAGAAAAGTCCTAAAACCATTTGTGCCAGTGTGTTTAAAATAGAGCTTTCCTGTCTTGATTTTGGAGGAGGCCCAAAGACCAGAGGAGCCATGTGCAGAAGAGGTGGTCAAGAACCAGTTTTGCGACCCTTGCCTTAATGCTAATAAGAGATGTTTTAAAATTGGAGAAGGGGAAGTTGCAGACTAGGAAATCTGTTTAGAAAGAGCTGTCCTACATATCCAACCTCTTTACACAAGTCCTGCAAATGTTGAGACAATGGAACCACAGGTTCAATGGTCCTTAGACTAACCAGAACCAAGAAATCTAAGGAGAATTTTTGACCAGCTCCGCCAAATGCTGTGAGATGAGTAGTTGCCTCTTTGGATATGGCCTGACCTTCTGGATATGTGAAGTCAAAAGATGCATGTATGTTTTCCTTATGGGACCAAGAAAGAGGACATGAAAGATTAAGAACCAGAGCTGGTATGGAATTTGCTTAGATTTTCCTAAAAGATTGGCTGAGGAAAACTTCAGCAGATAGAAGATGCAAATGTAACTTCATATGTCAATGAGAAGAAACCCACCTATCAGAAAAACCTGCAGAGATGGGAGCACAGCTTGAGAGGGTGCATATGTACAAAAGATCCCCCACCACTACCCTGAAATCAAAGAGTCAGTTTAAAATCCTAGAAGGCATAAAACGCCAATGCTGGATTACCACAACAGGACTAGTTAAGAAAGTCCTTTCATGCTTTTTACCTCTTCTTGGTATTTCTACTTCAACCATAGAATTGCCAGAGGCACTTTAATATCTAAAGTAGTGAGAGAAAGAGCTAGGACATTACAAAAACATCACCCTAACCCCATTTCACACAATAGACAAGTTTGAAGCAGGCCAAGGTGAGTTAGAAAAAACTTTTAATTCAAATCAAACAGAAATCACAATCATTGCTTTGGACTGGACATAATAATTATTGAATTGGACTTCTAATTTTTAAGTAAAGTGAACTAGTTAGTGATTAAAAAAAATAACAATAACATGAACAAAAAAGATATAGCATTTGCCCAAATTTTTCTTCAAAGGCCGAGGAAGAAGTACCCTCACAGGGCTTACCTGGAATGTATAATGATTTCTGAGGTGAGGTGTGAGTTTGTCAGAAAATAAAGGATTTTGCCAGTCTCATCCCACTCATTCCACTCTTTCAATGTATTGGTTAAAAAAAAAAAACATCCAAAATTAAAATAGACAAAAAATATAAACCCATAAATCCCCACATCATTATCACTCCTCTTCATACTTGTTTTAATCACCATGTTTTATATATATATATGTGTGTGTGTGTGTGTGTGTGTGTGTGTGTGTGTGTGTGTGTGTTTATGTGTGTGTGTATAGTCTTCATTGGAAAAGAGCATTCCACAGGACACTTTTTTCTTTTTCTTCATTGACTATGTTCCACTTAACTATATTTAATCAATTCTAAAATGTAAAACTGTCTTCCCATTTTAATATCTTTGACATCTAGATGTCTTTCATAAAACGGCTTCTTGCAATTGTATCTGCAGCATTTTTTCTTTTTTCATGGTTCATAAAATAAAGATGCACCAAAGAATTTAACAGCCAATATACCAAGCACATTAGACTTGATATATTTCAAAGAATATTACAACAACAGTAAAGCCAGCAAAAAACAACTGAATGTCCATTTACTTGCTCCCCAGAATGACTGTTAAAACTCAAGGGCACAACAGAAAACCAGAAGAACTCCAAGAAAAGTTTTTAAGAGGACTCACCAGAGTTGGGATCAGAGTTGCCATCTGCTTCAGTCCTCTTGTCCGGAGAGGCCTGGTCGTAGAATTCGTCCTGTGGCTGAACCAGAGGAAGAGGGTGTGAGATCAGGGTTCCACTACCCACCGGCTCGTGGTCTCCTAGACCACTGTCACTGCAGCTTTCCTGGGAGCCGTCAGGGAGATGAAAGGTAACCCGGCGCTGCGACTACAAAGAAGACCACAGGACACACCGTTAACATCCTTCCCAAAGGAAGTGGAGGCGGAATGCAAAGCAAAGCAACTTTAACACACAGTGCAATGTCGAGGCAGAATATAAAATACTTGGAACACAGCTGGAAACAAACATTTATTATTTGTCATTTCCTATGACATATCCAACTTGCAAAATACAAGAAAGAATTTCAATCTTGTGTAATTCAAGAACAAAAAACTTGTGGTATACCATTGAAAGTTGTAGAAAGAAAGGCAAAAACGAATATATATATGCTAATGGTCAAAGCTATTAAAAAAATTTAAATAAGCAAAATTACAAAAATGTTTTTTTCATAGATTTGAATAAATGCATAGATAATGCAACACAACATTCCATTTCTTTTGAATGACCTAGTATTGTGTTTATTTGAGGTTTTTAAGGTAGCTTTTGCAATGAAGCCATTATTGTCCACTGGCCCAGATATTGCTACCAGTCATTGGTTTTAGAATATCCCTGTTGAAAGGTGTTTGTAATCCTACTTTGGCATCTATTTACACAATGTCACCATCAGAAGTGACCTAAAATATGTATATGGGTACTTCAATACATTTTAGTATTTTAGTAAAATAAAATTGTGCCTTTCAGCACAGATCACTGCTTAGTTTTCTTGGTAAATATTCTTTTAGCTGATATAATCTATGAGATAAGAGAACATTTACAGGTGTGTATGGTGGAGATTTATGCCTTACAGAATTATGTGAGAGTAGTAAATTTGTGCTGTATGTCTGACTACACCTAATTTCCATTTTGCTTTGATAACCAAAAGACCTTTTAATATCGCATTGCATGTGGCTACTTCTACTCAGATTTAATAAAATTATGAATATATAAATAATAAATATATAATATATGGAGATACAATGTATAACAATTATTTTATCTTACCTAAGATTTGTGTTTTCAAGAGACAATTTATAAATTGTATCCATTTCAAAGAAAACAAATGTAGAGACAAAATGTTATAGGTAGAAATACTGCTATTCTATAAATGTATTTCTTATAGACTGACAATAGAATATAGCCTATTTTCTGTGAGTCACTCGTTCAAATCTAGCTCAGAGTCATAATGGAGAAGAGCTGATACCACTTTATTGCTGTTCAATGACCTGTGTGAAGTGATTTGATAGTTTAGTACATTTTAAATGAACTAATGCAGACATCATATAAACTATAATCATAAATGGTCCTAATTGAGTCTACTGTAGCACATTGCACCTTCAAGCACAACTATCTCACTACCATTGTTCCCTCCTCAATAGAGTTTGAACCATGCCTAGGTAAGTGCTACATAATATGCAAGCAGACTTGAATACTAACATATGAAATGCATTTCTACTTTTAAGGGAAGGTCATGCTACTGATTTTATTTATCAGTGTTTCCTCTCCCAGGTGAATTTAACCCTTGAGGGAATAATAATACAAGTATTCTCTGTTTCTGTTTCAACATGCACTTAATTCATATTAAGTGTATGCTTTTGTAATAAAGAACAGTGACCAGGCTTCCTACAATACATAATTGCTAAACATCGCTTTTAAAGTGATTGTCTACTAAAAAGTCCATAGTTTTAGTGACTAAAGTATCTTTGGTGTTACCTCTAGAGGACTATCTCTTAGTTATAGCTTAAGTGAATAAAAAGGAAGTCAAAACATAAGAGAGACAATGGAACAATCTGAATGATTCTGCAATCTTCATAAAGCATTTCTGGGAGATGCTTATAAGGCATTATAAAATATTTGTTTCATAGACAGAAGGAAAAAGGAAAATTAACATCTGTGATATTCTTCTAAACTGTTTTAATTACAATAGATTTTTTTTCCTAGGAAATGTCCAAATCTGCAACATCAGTTATAACTAAATCCAGTCGTTCTCATAGTATCATTGGGCACCTACTGGTATGTAGCCTGGTGTTATATTTACTCAAAATAATAAGGAAAATATTTTTTAAACTATTTCAAATATAACTTATTAAATTCTATCTCACATATACTATACTATGCTATTTCTTTACCACTTTATAATTGAGAATAACAGATATAAATCTAGTGTAATTTATTTGCTGTAAGACCCTGTAAATTAGTGTAATATAATGTTTAAACTACTGTGGTTTACGGAAATACTTCCTAATAAATTTGACTCAGAGATGTTTAAGTCTTAATTGGCAAAATTGTGCACAATTTATCAGTCTAATGGGAGGTAGGGGTGGTGATGCATAAGGACTAAGAATGGCAACATAGATATTATAGTATGAAGCAAATTGAGTAAGCAAATCAATCTTTAACTTATCATCATAATGACTGATGCAAGTGGAATAATGTTTGGAATATCAAGATAGAAGGAGAATATTTGAATAAATTAAAATTAAGGAAAATGAGAATGGTACATTATGAAACAGGTGTTATGGGTGTCATCAAGGAATACAGTACTTATTCAGGTTTTGCCCAAGAGCACCAGATGAGAAGTCAGAACCAGATTTCCTGCCTGGGGGTTCTTGCTCGGTAGAGCCTGGCCCTGGACAAGGACATTATGTCTTTGAAGGAGTTCTTGGCGTTGTAGAATGGAGAGAGCAGTGCCTTAAGCAGAGGAGTGTTGTAAGGCTCAAACAGATAAAATAAGAAGTGTTCTTGTTATATAATACATGACACATAGTAGGTACTCAATAAAAGTAGCTATAATTCTCAAAATTAATAGCTTTTAACTTCTGGGGTTATCAGTGTTTAGCAGTTATAAAGATGCAATTTCTTCACACCAGAAAAAAGTATTTTTCTTTGGGAAGAGACCTGCAGAATCTTGGCATGCCTCACAATGTGCCTGTCGGTGTGACAGCCCAGAGCCTCTCTGAGGGGAAGCTGCTCTTGGGTGGAAGTGAGGTATGAAGACCAACAGTTTAGAACACAGGGTTTCTCCTCAGAGAAAGTGAAGGTTTTCCCACTATTCTTTCAAGAAATCTATGATTGTTTGTATATTCAAAGCAAGAGAGAACTTTTACTTAGTCTCTGGGAATTTTGCTTTTGGGTTATCCCCATGGAAAGGAGCCCAGTTTGGGTTATAAATATAGTGAAACTCTGCCTGACTGAATTGGGACAACACATGTTATCATGAGACTACTTCAGACTTTCCAAAGCCTGGGCACTTACATTTTGTTTCCCTGTATCTATTTCTTACCCATTCCATTTTCTCCCATGGGAAACATTATTATTACATTTGGCTAAGTCTGGTTGACGGTTTGAATGTCACATTTGTTTATCTGATTTATCACTGACAGGTTAGCTCCAGGTCCCAAGCTGCCCCGAGGAAGAATAATATGGGAACAAGAACTACTAAGGCTGTTTCATGTTATTTTACTTTGGGACTGCTGATATGGATTCTGACCAAGCGAAGCTTCCATCAGAGACCCTGTACTCTATGCCAGCATAAAGTGCCATGCATGCAAATACAGGTATGTCCAGGATACTGTAAGTTGGAAGATGCCACACTGGTTAGGTCTGAGAAACATCACCAAGAACTTCTACAATATTTTTTCTTGTAGGTTAGTATGAAAGAGAGGGAAAATTCAAGATGCCCTGAGAAGATACACATGTTCCTATGTTGGACACTGTTTTCCAAGAGTCACTGAATGAGTCAGCTAAGAAATCTTAATCATTGCTTTAATTCTTCTCTTGTATGTGTCTTACTGGTACAGGATATTATTCACCAATGAATGATTCACATTCAAGCCTACAATCCCAGTCCCATTAATCTAGATAGGTTCCCATGTGCAAAGATTTAGTAGTAAGGTACATTGTGTCTTTGCATAAAACAGCAAAAATGTAAAAAAGAGTGAAATGTCTAATAGGTAACTAATAAATTATGTAATAGCATACAATTGAATCATTCACAATACTTAAAATAATGTTAATGTTTATTGATGTGGAAAATATTTATAATCTATTGTTAAGTGTAAAAATGAGGTTTGTAAAGATTTTACTGTGTTGAATTGCATTCCTGTTAAGGTGCTTTAGGGTGTGAATATGTGTAAGCTAAGATCTGACTATGCATACACTAAGGGTTTAAAGCAGTGTTGTCTGGTCATGGAATTATGATATTTAAAATTTTTATTATTTTGACTACACTAAAATTTCCATACATTGTCTTTGCAATATTAGAACATATGCTAAGTTTTAATACTTAAAATTGTATTCCTCTTCATCACTTATAGAAAAATAGAACTTAGTCCAAGAGAAAGGAAAAACCTGATAGACAGTAGTTGGGCTTGCTCTTGAGCTAAGGAATGTCAGACAATCTTCTGTCACTGTGTTGCTACCCTAACTTTCATTTTTTACTTTCTTTACCTAGCTTTTTAATCATTGCAATTAAAGAGCTTTGCCTTTCCTCAAATCACAAGATTATAGGACTAGACCAATTATTATAAGGCAAA
Source organism: Stenella coeruleoalba (assembly GCF_951394435.1). Taxonomy (NCBI): domain Eukaryota; kingdom Metazoa; phylum Chordata; class Mammalia; order Artiodactyla; family Delphinidae; genus Stenella; species Stenella coeruleoalba. The sequence continues at coordinate 38,477,046 of NC_137164.1, read as the reverse complement.
TAAACAAATTTACCAGTTAATGACTGGCATTTAAATGATTATTTTTTGGAAAATTATAAATTGATATTATAGAAGTAGAAACAAAGTGCTACAGAATTGTTTAAATATGGTTTCACTTGTAGAAAATTCTTTAAATAACTTTTTAAGGAAATATTTTGATTTAGTTCCTTTTATCACATTTAAAAACTAATATATCATCTATATATCTATCTAATCTCTAAATAGCAAACACACACACAAACACATCAGCCAGCAATTACTTATGATGAAGTAAAAGACAAAAAGTGTTAAAGTTCCATATATGAACTTTTTTGCTTTATCTCAGCATTAAATCTGATGAAGATATACTTTTTCTTTATTTGAAATTATATCTTCATATGTAGTTATTCTCAAAGTAGCAAAGAAAAATCATACCAAAAAGGGTTAAAAAAATTTTGGAAACTGCATTTTAATTCAAATATTTCTTATAACATTAGTTAGAAGATTTTTGTTCTTTCTTATTTTTAAAAGAAGATATTTCAATTGAAAATTTAAGAGTAATAGTTAAGAGTATAGTCTTACATTGCAAGCTATGGAAAGAGGAATTTTTAAATGACAAAAGAACACATTTTCAGCTAAAACCACTGACTCAATTCAATAGCAAGTTCCTCAATAGCTTCTTGCCATCTAAAATTAATGTGTACTCTACCTCTTAACAAAATCCAGAATCAAGTAAAACTCATAGAGGTTTAGAAGGTAAATTAAATGCAACCCAAAAAGCAATCTATGGTTACAGTTTAATTTGCCGTTACTTAATATTCACAGGCTTGACTGAAGGAAAACATATTAATACACACATGTTCTTCCTTATTCATGTTTGAGCGCTTTCATCAAGAAACTAAGAAAGAAGCTAAGAAATAGTTTTTTTTAGGACAAAATTATAAGGAACTTTTAAACTGGTGATAAATGAAACATTTTGAGCACAGAATTATTTTATAATGAGTCATTTTATTATTTGTTACTGATAAATTGAGTTACTCTCCTATCCTGTTGATTGGAAATTATTGGGTTGGCCAAAAAGTTCCTTCAGGTTTTCCGTACCATCTTATGGAAAAACCCAAACGAACTTTTTGGCCAACCCAATACTTAGGCTAAATGGTTCTGCTAATGAAGAATTTGTGTATTTTTTTTTTAAGCTGGAAATTATTTAGGGATTTTTCTAGTCTATTTTAACCTGTTACATTTATTTCAAATGAGGAAATGAGGTAAAGTCATTTGTCTATATAGGTTTCACTGGGAACAAAACCCACATTTTCTGATATTCAACATAAAGGGCTATTCATTCATTCATTCATTTAATAAGTAATTTTTGAGAACCTATTTGTGTGATTCATTAAAGAAACCTCAACTAAAACTGGAAGCAGGACAGGTCTGTAGGGGGAGCTCTCACATGTCACAATTCATAGTCAATTACTCGAAACAGGAAGAGACCCATGCTTACATCTCCCACAGTAAGTCGTCTCCTAATTTACTATTCTGGGGAAAGATGAAAACTTCTCTGGCCCCTGGATAGCCCATCCAGTCAGAGATTGTAGCAGTCCAACCAATAAGAAGCCTTCATACTTTGGACCCCCAGCTTCTTTGAATGGACTCTGGTTATTACAGTTCTTCCCAACTCTTGCCTTTTCCCGTGAAGCCAACCTCCCCTTCCTTGTTCTCTGGATTTGCCTATGATCCACCATAGTTTGCATAACTTGAATTGTAATTCTTAGGCCTATTTCTGTATAAACTCACTTAAGCTGGTAGAATAACTGGTTGTTACATTATTAAAGCTGACGTACTATGTGCTAGACACCATCCTACCTGCTAAGAACACAATGGTGAACAAGACAAAAACTGTATCACACAACTTCCTAGAAAGTAGAATTTTCTTAAGCTATTCCCTAACAGTTCTGAGCATGCTTTTGATCAGCACCTGTGTCACCTTTTTTATCATTTGATTCCCTTCTAATTCTTGCAAACTATGCAGACTTAAGAAAGGTCAGTGCATGAATAGACCTTCACTGTATTAATCAGCAATAACCTAGGGAGAAAAAAAGAGGGAAGGGGAGCATAGTCTGAATTTATGCCAAACAATCCCCAGGTCTGTTACCATCCTAAGATTGGAATCCATTGCCAATTTGTGAAAATAAAAAATAAAAAGGATAAAAGAGTAACTGAGACTGTTAGAGTAGGCTATTCTATTCTTGACTCGAATACAGAATCATTCACTTTGCATATCTTTGAACAATTTTTTTCCTCTAGGTAGTTGGAGAAATGTTAACAACCTCAAATAAGAGTTGATGAAATCAAAACCAGCAAGTTTTTCTGAAGAACATATATGCTTGACATTTTATGAGTTTATAATGAATATTTTCTGAATGAAGATGATTTACTCAGAACAGAAACCTAGAGGATGCAGCAGAAATTAAGTATCTTTGTCCATCCTCCAAAGATGCTTTCCTGTGGGAAAAATTCTCTGTCTCCCCAGAAAGAAGTTTGCAGGGAGAGTTGCACTGTTTTAAAAGTAGCAAAATGAAACATGATAACAGTCCACTAGCAGTCAGCATTTCCTTCTTTCTTCTTCAACGTTTACATTTCAGAATATTTGGAAGACAAATAGGAAGGTTCAATTTGTGTTGGAGAAATAATGTATAACAACTTCACTGACCTAGGTGATGGATGTAAAGGTGTCAGCATCTTTAAAATGAATATTTTGATTCCTAACATTATCTATGCTACATAAACTAGGACTAGGGTGCAGATGATAACTGGCCATAAAAAGTTGAATAGCATTTTCAGGGGAAATGGGGAATGCTTGTCTATACTATACTTACTGCTCTGTTAACCAGTTTGCTATCTGCTGCTAAGCAACTGCTTCATTTCAGGATAAAGCTTTTGTCTTTTGTTCTAACTTCAGTACTCAACTGCATGTTTAGTGTAGGAAGCTTGTTTCAGTGTGTGTGGGAAACTCACAGTAACTTAAACTTAGCATGTTTCCTTTACTTTGTAAATGTCTTATTGTGAAATGACTTCCTTAAATTTAAGACATACTTTTTTGTGCTTTGTAAGTAAAGTGTGTTGAATACTTCATAGAACTTCATATGGCTGGAAGACTCGTGTTAATGACATATGATGAAATTTTTAGTCTAATTTTATTTTTATTTCCTTTGGATCTCAGTATGATCTGTGAGAAAGTCAGATAGCATTTCTCTCCACATGCAAAAACAATTGATAGCTTTAAGGAACTTGAGAGAAAATTAAATTCTTTGTACTGTTTTTGGGTGTAACCTTGGTGTTTGAATTTAAATATATGAAACAAACATAAAACAGGAATCTCCTCCCTACATTATTTTCCACTGTGGGACACCAGAGAAAGGGAAAAGGGTTAGGAACAACTTCCTTCCTTGGTTTGATGGCATCACCCCACTCTTAAGTTTCTTCTAGGGTCCAAAGCAAGTAGAGAGGATTAAGAATTGTCAGCATTGTTGGTTATTTTGCTCCTTATAATACTTATTTGGTTCCTGCTATCAGAAACACCCTCAACCTATTTCTTACAGTTAAATGTTGCCCAGTAGGAATGCAGCACATTATCTGAGCACACAAAATATAAAATGACTATATTAAACAGGAACAGCTGCTCCTGAAACTACAAGCAGAATTCTTGCATCTATAAATTATATGTACAGAAATAGGAAAGAAACAACTCAGCAAGAGTCCTTTCCAATTTAGTTTTCTAGCATAAACAAATCCATGTGATGCAGGAAGTTACCCTTATCATATTTACAAAATCTGCATACATAATAGTTATAGCAATTTAATTAGAAATTCCACTAAGTTATCACTGTTGTTAAATAAAAATACAGAACCCACTGATATAGCATGTGGTCTTTTACCAAAAGTGAGCCTTCTTTGGATAATAAAAAATCACTAAAAATATGCATCAGATCTGTCAGTATTGTTAACAGAAATAGAGTCTGATTTGGTGTTTAGGATTCAAGAATTCTTCTCAGGGCTTCCCTGGTGGCGCAGTGCTTGAGAGTCTGCCTGCCGATGCAGGGGACACGGGTTCGTGCCCCCGTCCGGGAAGATCCCACATGCCGCGGAGCGGCTGGGACCGTGAGCCATGGCCAACGAGCCTGCGCGTCCGGAGCCTGTGCTCCACAACGGGAGAGGCCACAACAGTGAGAGGTCTGCGTACCGCAAAAAAAAAAAAAAAAAAAAGAATTCTTCTCAGGCAATTTTAGCACAAGTAACAAAAGAGGTAATGGCATCTCCCTAGCATTCCCCTCTGTTAATAATTCCCAATACAAAATAAGACTTGTAAAACAAAAATAGACCATTTTTTTCTTTAAGTACGTTGTATTTTTCAAAAGGTAGTCCTTAGATTATACTTATATACTATATTATATTATATTATAATTATCTTCAGACAATGGGTACTTGACTCAAAAGAGTTTGAACATGCATGCACACACACTTTAAACCTCCCTTGTGTATTCAATTACAAGATCATAATTGCCTAGTAAGAGTGAAAACTAGTAATCCAAGGCTTTAGGGGAAAAATCATGTTATTTCAAATTAAAGAATGAAACACAAATGGAGAGGTAGAAGAAGCAAGAAGCAATCTGTATAAATTCTCCAGGAAATACTATTATTGTACAATGATAGGTTGTTTAAAAGTCCTCATGAAAGTTTGTTAGTCTGCACCTAAAAAGTGGTATGATCTGTCTCAATGGACCTTGTGTCAAACACTGCAGTTTCATTTTATTTATTTAACTTTTTGTGTTATTCTTTGTAGTATAAAGAAGAATGTTAACACTTTTTAGAAGCAGTGAAGGAATAAGAAGTTATTTGAACTAGTCCTCACACACGTAAAGCCTATCTGTCCCTGACAATCTATGGATTACAAATAATTCTGAGCCATCAATCAAATCTTCTTCAACAAAAAAGAAAAATGGTGGGGCTTCCCTGGTGGCGCACTGGTTGAGAGTCCACCTGTCGTTGCAGGGGACACAGGTTCGTGCCCTAGTCCGGGAAGATCGCACATGCCGCGGAGCGGCTAGGCCCGTGAACCATGGCTGCTGAGCCTGCGCGTCTGGAGCCTGTGCTCCACAACGGGAGAGGCCACAACAGTGAGAGGCCTGCGTACCACAAAAAAAAAAAAAAAGAAAAAGAAAGAAAGAAAAATTGTGATGGGAATGATATTGCTGAAGGAGGAGCCTCTTTCTAGTCTATGATTCATATGATTTGTATATGGAGAGTGTTCTATAACTATTAATTACTACAGGAGCCGTCAAAAGAGTCAGCCATGATAAAGAACTCAGTCCTCACAGGCAGGTTAATGGGGGGACTGATTTGCTTGGGGAAGGTGGATAGTGGGACATAGTCTACAGAACATAAGTATAGGTCCAGGTTACACTTAGAGGATATGGAAATGTGTGTGCACAGGAACAAAACATGACCCTGATATTATTGAACAACTATTGAATTCTCTTTTCTAGGTTCTGTTATAAACATGACCCATACTTGTAAAATGTTTTTTTCCGGAATGGGAAAGGGTGAAGCAGAGCAGATAGGGAAGAAGTTGTCTTTGGCCATGAAAAGCACACAAATAAGAAACAGGCATCCCTGGAATTTCGTCTGAAATCTTGGACTCATTGGTAAATCATCTCACAGGCCATAGATTGATAGATAGATTGATTTTGGATGGCTAGCTATACTCTAAAAATCGGTGTCTGTATTAACTATCAAATTTTAAATAATTATTAGGAACTTCATTTATCCTTTGTAATTATATGGTGAAAAACACTTGTATTGTGAAAGACAAGCATTTTCTAATTTTGTCATCTTTTAGTTCTCTCAAAGGACATCCATGAAAATATTGTTTGCAGTTGAAAATTTTTGATTAGGAATATGTGATACTCAAGTCATATTTCTTTTTCTCATAGTAAGTTAGGAAGAAAATAGGAGACTTTAAAAATATATCTACAGCATATACATAAACTCATGTATGTGTATTTATATATAGATGATGCAAAACTTATGCACAAACTCCAACACAGACTGACATGCTGCACGTGTCTTAGCATGTGAAATTTTCCTATTCTTAGACAAGGAAATTGTCAAATATATCCAAGATCTTTGCTATGTTTATCAATGTTGAAAATGAAATCTAAATTTTATTAATTGAATCTGAGAAAACCTGAATTAATCTAGACAAATCTGATACCATTGCATTCCAGAAAGTGTCTATTCCTGGTTATATTTAGTGCCACATAATATATAGTTTCACCTGGTGACAAAAATTAACTTGTTTAGCAATGATATTTCTTTTTTTTTTTTTTACATCTTTATTGGAGTATAATTGCTTTACAATGGTGTGTTAGTTTCTGCTTTATAACAAAGTGAATCAGTTATACATATACATATGTTTCCATATCTCTTCCCTCTTGCTTATCCCTCCCTCCCACCCTTCCCTATCCCACCCCTCCAGGTGATCACAAAGCACCAAGCTGATCTCCCTGTGCTATGCGGCAGCTTCCCACTAGCTATCTCCCTTATGTTTGGTAGTGTATATATGTCCATGCTTCTCTCACGCTTTGTCACAGTTTACCCTTCCCCCTCCCCATATCCTCAAGTCCATTCTCTAGTAGGTCTGTGTCTTTATTCCTGTCTTACCCCTAGGTTCTTCATGACATTTTTTTTCATAAATTCCATATATATGTGTTAGCATATGGTATTTGTCTTTCTCTTTCTGACTTACTTCGCTCTGTATGACAGACTCGAGGTCTATCCACCTCATTACAAATAGCTCAATTTCATTTCTTTTTATGGCTGAGTAATATTCCAGCAATGATATTTCATTGAGTGTAGAATTCACCATATAAAATTGTGATTATAAGATGAGGAAAAACAGTTTTTAAAAAATGGAAATTGTATAAAATATCTAATTCTTTAAGGAGGAATTACTTAATAATTAAAATAGTGATACCACTATGCTTTTAGAGATTTAGAGTTTGTGCTCTTGAACTGTATTGTGAACCTGCGTGACATTATATTGCAGAGTCTCAAGATACCAAACATTGGCCCTTTTATGATCTGACTTTACTTTTTGAAACAACTAAAAGCTGTCTGTAATGATGAACAGTAGCATTTTACAAAGAAGGCAAGATTACAAAATAATATGGCACATTTTCTTCGGTGGCTTAACTTTGAGAACAATTACAAAAGAGAAGTTCCAAAATATTTTGAGAAATGATGATACTCAGTGTAGGAATGGACGAGGGCCAATTTGAAGGACAGCATTCCTCTAAGTACATGATTTCTGTTTCTTAGCTAAAAATCAGTCACAGCTTTATTCTCAGCTTATATGCAGGAATGTTCGTTTTAGATCTAAATTTAGAAAGAATAATGCAGGTGGTCTGGTATGAGAGAATGAAATGAATGGGTATGGTCTTCATAAGGGGTTTTGAATTACAGAAATCTGAGAACATCCTTATGAAACAATCTTGCTACATACGTATTGAGCAGTAACATTTGGATATGGAAATCATATCAAAATATTTTGAAAGTATTAATAAGCATTATTCAGTAGAGTGTAAAACACTGATGTCCTGATAAACTGGAGGAAAATGTTTTAAGTTTCTTTTACTTTGAGAAAATGTAATATGTAACTACTTACTGTACTCTGCTAGAATCAGAGCCCTTATAATGATCTTAAGAAAACAGAGAAACTAACCCAGTTGGAATAAACATGATTTAAGACTTTATATCTCTTTTCTCCTGGGTAGAGCAGCCTTTGTTCTTAACATTCAAAGTAGCTGGACTTTATTTAAAAAAAAAAAAAATCCACCTATTACTGCAGACAGTCACTGTGACTTTGAGACTGATATTTGAAACAAAAATCACTCTCACATCTCACTGATAATCACTACTTGCCCTGTGGCTCTTAGTCTTTCCTTTGAAAACATTACTGAGTCACCGATCTCTGTTATATGTGCACTGAGGATAATTTGCTTCCCTGAATACAAACATAAAATTCAAACATCTGTCAAAAACTTCTGTATGTCAAAAGCTTCTGTAGATTTAGGTAGCATCTATATAATAATGAGCTGTATTCAGAAAAAATGAAGTTACTTTCAAAGAGCAAAACTCCCCAGTATTATATTCCAAATGTGGACACAGCCATCCAGAAGGTAAGGGTTCAAAAATCTTTGCAATATTTTTGGAAGATAAGAAAGTAAACACTGTTAAGTCCACTTGACTCTAAGATCCAACATGTGTGCCCAGAAATTCTTTCTGTTTTTGTCTGGGACAGAGATGGAAAGATGGTCTCAGAATGAAACATTTACAGAATTTTCCACACCAGAGGTAACTTATTAAATGGTACAATTTGGCCTGTGCATTAAAATTTAAGAATAGTAAGGTAGCCTACAATTTGAAAACAATATTAAATTTCCTAAAGTTTTTATTTAGGATCTTGATAGTCAGAAATATAGTATCCTATGTATATAATGTTAAAAATGATGGACATACTGCTAGTCTGGAATAAATTATTTTCGATGAAATTGTTGTAAGCAACTGTTTAAACAAGTGTACTTAAATAAAATGGGAGAAGAATACAATTAAATATTTGAAAGAAAACTTACCCTATCTAGGAGATATAAAAAAAAAAATTAAAACATTAAGAGATGACACTAAGGTAAACTACAGGCTTCAGTTAATAATAATACATCAACATTATTCCTTGTAACAGATGGACCAAACTAATGCAAGGTGTTAATAGGAGAAACTGTTCAGGAGGAGAGTATATATGGGAAGTAATAGTTTGTGCACAATTTTTGTGTAAATCTAAAACTGCTTTAAAAATAAAGTCTATTTTTAAAAAATCCAAGGGTTAAACAAAAAAAGAAGGTAGACAGACTTTATCAGTGAAAGTGAAGGGGATTTCAGGCTATGTTCATGGAATATAAAAGATGATAGTGCTGTTTTGCATTATATTGAATTTTACTTCTATGAGTTTGTGTGTGTGTGTGCATGTGCAGTGATATAAATACTCATGTATTACCATTATTATATTTAGCCCTGATTGATCCTTTCTAAGTCATAAATAAAGGTTCTATACTTAGATAATTATATGCATTTCAAAAAAGAGTATTTCTGTATGTGCAACTTTGTGATTGTTGTCTACAATTGTCCTTGGATCCTTTTTAAAATTTTTGAAACAGTATAAACTTTAAAATGTTCTTCATTAAATAGACATTTTAATTTATAATTTATAATGATGTAAGCCAGTTTTGACACTTTTAGGGGCATATGTCAGATAGTTAACTTCATGAAGATGAAATGAAATGTTCCTCATATCAGAAAATAATTCTGATCTAGTCCATGTCCTAGCCTGACAGATGGAAGAAGATAGATGATGGTACTTTGGGAATTAAGGAATGACTTTCCTGGAATAGATCATAGAGCTTAATGTTTATAGAAGGCATCTTATCTTAGGTTTCATCTTATCTTAGGTGCTTAGGCTGACAAAGCACGTAAAGAATGTGGCTCAGAAATCTTATTTGATCACTAACTTTTCATAGATATGAAAATCTAGGAGATTTTCATTGGAAATGCAGTGTGGATGATAACTGATCAAATATGGCAGCTAACCAATTTTTGCTCCTGGGAAACTCTGACAGAAAAAAGCTCTTTTTGTGCAAGGGCACCATCATTTGACTCTCACACAAATATAATCTCTCCTTATGTCTGCAGAACAATACTGTTAGAACAAACAGTGCTATCAGTGTTTCTAGTGAAAGAACAAATTAAAAATTAAGAGCTTGAGATTTAAATCTATACTAGTAATGCATGTTAATAATCTTACAAAATATTATATTCACTAAATTCATTACTAAGCTTCAAACTGTATGCAAAAGATGTTCATATTAACAAAAGAGAGTAAAAGGAAAACTATAATAAATTTTGAGCACCCATAAAATGGACACATCTGAAACTACATCATTAAAATAATTTTAAGTGTGGAGAATACATGCTACGATAGAATGGTTTAAGTTTTAAGAAATTCCCTAGAGCTCTTTACTCAGCCATTCAACAAGAACTGTTAATCACCTACTATCTACCAGGTACTCTTAGATACTGAGGGAAATTTTTCAATCAAGAATGACACAATCGGAGGAGCTTCAAGATGGCGGAAGAATAAGACGTGGAAATCACCTTCCTCTCCACAAATACATCAGAAATACATCTGCATGTGGAACAGCTCCTACAGAACACCTACTGAACGCTGGCAGAAGACCTCAGACCTCCCAAAAGGCAAGAAACTCCCCACATAGCTGGGTAGGGCAAAAGAAAAAAGAAAAAACAGAGACAAAAGAATAGGGATGGGACCTCCACCAGTGGGAGGGAGCTGTGAAGGAGGAAAGGTTTCCACACACTAGGAAGCCCCTTCACGGGCAGAGACTGTGGGTGGCAGAGGGGGGCGCTTCAGAGCCACAGAGGAGAGCACAACAAGGGTGCGGAGGGAAAAGCGGAAAGATTCCCGCACAGAGGATCGGTGTCGACCAACACTCACCAGCCTGAGAGGCTTGTCTGCTCACCCGTCGGGGTGGGTGGGGGCTGGGAGCTGAGGCTCGGGCTTTGGTCGGAGCACAGGGAGAGGACTGGGGTTGGCTGTGTGAACACAGCCGGAAGGGGCTAGTGCACCACGGCTAGCTGGGAGGGAGTCCGGGAAAAGGTCTGGAGCTGCCGAAGGGGCAAGACACTTTTTCTTGCCTCTTTGTCTCCTGGTGCGTGAGGAGAGGGGATTAACAGTGCCACTTAAAGGAGCTCCAGAGACGGGCACAAACTATCAGCGTGAACCCCAGAAATGGGCATGAGACGCTAAGGCTGCTGCTGCATCACCAAGAATCCTGTGTGCAAGCACAGGTCACTATACACACCTCCCCTCCCAGAAGCCTGTGCAGCCTACCACTGCCAGGGTCCCGTGATCCAGGGACAACTTCCCAGGGAGACCGCACGGTGTGCATGAGGCTGGTGCAATGTCACGCTGGCCTCTGCCGCTGCAGGCTCGCCACGCATCCGTACCCCTGCCACCCCCTGTCTGAATGAGCCAGAGCCCCCGAATCAGCGGCTCCTTTAACCCCGTCCTGTCTGAGCTAAGAACAGATGCCCTCAGGTGACCTACACGCAGAGGCGGGTCCAAATCCAAAGCTGAACACCAGGAGCTGTGCGAACAAAGAACAGAAAGGGAAATCTCTCCCAGCAGCCTCAGGAGCAGAGGATTAAAGCTCCACAATCAACTTGATGTACCCTGCAGCTGTGGAATACATGAATAGATAACGAATCATTCCAAATTGAGGAGGTGGACTTTGGGAGCAATTATATATATATATATATTTACCACGTTCTCTTTCTGTGAGTGTGTATGTGTATGCATCTGTGTGTGATTTTGTCTGTATAGCTTTGCTTTTACCATTTGTCCTAGGGTACTGTCTGTTCTTTTTTGTTTGTTTGTTTAATTACTTAATTTTTTTTCTTAATAATTATTTTTTAATTTTTATTTCAGTAACTTTATTTTATTTTATCTTTTACTTTCTTTCTTCCTTCCTTCCTTCCTTCCTTCCTTCCTTCCTTTCTTTGTTTCTTTCTTTCTTTCTTTCTTTCCTTCTTTCTTTCTTTCTTTTCTCCATTTTATTCTGAGCTGTGTGGATGAAAGGCTCTTGGTGCTCCAGCCAGGCATCAGGGCTGTGCCTCTGAGGTGGGAGATCCAAGTTCAGGACACTGGTCCACCAGAAACCTCCCAGCTCCATGTAATATCAAACGATGAAAATCTCCCAGAGATCACCATCTCAACGCAAGACCCAGCTTCACTCAACGACCAGCAAGCAACAGTGCTGGATACCCTATGCCAGAAAACTAGCAAGACAGGAACACAACCCCATCCATTAGCAGAGAGGCTGCGTAAAATCATAATAAGTCTACAGAATTAAGTTCACCCCAAAACACACCACCAGACATGGACCTGCCCACCAGAGAGACAAGATCCAGCCTCATCCACCAGAACACAGGCAATAGTCCCCTCTACCAGGAAGACTACACAACCTACTGAACCAACCTTAGCCACTGGGGACAGACACCAAAAACATCGGGAACTATGAACCTGCAGCCTGTGAAAAGGAGACCCCAAACACAGTAAGTGAAGCAAACTGAGAAGACAGAAAAACACACCGCAGATGAAGGAGCAAGGTAAAAACCCACCAGACCTAACAAATGAAGAGGAAATAGGCAGTCTACCTGAAAAAGAATTCAGAATAATGAGAGTAAAGATGATCCAAAATCTTGGAAATAGAATATAGAAAATACAAGAATTGTTTAACAAAGACCTAGAAAAACTAAAGAGCAAACAAAAAATGATGAACAACACAATAAATGAAACTAAAAATCCTCTAGAAGGGATCAATAGCAGAATAACTGAGGCAGAAGAACAGATAAGCGACCTGGAAGATAAAATAGTGGAAATAGCTACTGCAGAGCAGAATAAAGAAAAAAAGAATGAAAAGAATTGAGGACAGTCTCAGAGACCTCTGGAAAAACATTAAACGCACCAACATTCGAATTACAGGGGTCCCAGAAGAAGAAGAGAAAAAGAAAGGGACTGAGAAAATATTTGAAGAGATTATAGTTGAAAACTTCCCTAATGTGGGAAAGGAAATAGTTAATCAAGCCCAGGAAGCACAGGAAGTCCCATACTGGATAAATCCAAGAAGAAACACACCAAGACATATATTAATCAAACTGCCAAAAAAATTAAATACAAAGAAAAAATATTAACAGCAGCAAGGGAAAAACAACAAATAACACACAAGGGAATCCCCATAAGGTTAACAGCTGATCTTTCAGCAGAAACTCTGCAAGCCAGAAGGGAGTGGCAGGACATATTTAAAGTGATGAAGGAGAAAAACCTACAACCAAGATTACTCTACCAACCAAGGATCTCATTCAGACTCGATGAGAAATCAAAAGTTTTACAGACAAACAAAAGCTAAGAGAATTCAGCACCACCAAACCAGCTCTACAATAAATGCTAAAGGAACTTCTCTAAGTGGGAAACACAAGAGAAGAAAAGTACCTATGAAAACAAACCCAAAACAATTAAGAAACTGGTCATAAGAACATACATATAGATAATTACCTTAAACGTGAATGGATCAAATGCTCCAACCGAAAGACACAGGCTTGCTGAATGGATACTAAAATAAGACCCATCTATATGCTGTCTACAAGAGACCCACTTCAGACCTACAGACATGTACAGACTGAAAGTGAGGGGATGGAAAAAGATATTCCATGCAAGTGGAAATCAAAAGAAAGTGGAGTAGCAGTTCTCATATCAGACAAAATAGACTTTGAACTAAAGACTATTACAAGAGACAAAGAAGGACAGTAAATAATGATCAAGGGATCAATCCCAGAAGAAGATATAACAATTGTAATATTTATGCACCCAACATAGGAGCACCTCAATACATAAGGCAAATACAAAGAGCCATAAAAGTGGAAATCGACAGTAACACAGTCATAGTAGGGGACTTTAGCACCCCACTTTCACCAATGGACAGATCATCCAAAATGAAAATAAATAAGGAAACACAGCTTTAAATGATACATTAAACATGTTGGACTTAATTAATATTTATAGCACATTCCATCCAAAAACAACAGAATACACATTCCTCTCAAGCACTGATGGAACATTCTCTAGGGTAGATAATATTTTGGGTCACAAATCAAGCCTTGGTAAATTTAAGAAAATTGAAATCGTATCAAGTATCTTTTCTGACCACAACGCTATGAGACTAGATATCAATTACAGGAAAAAAAAAAAAACTGTAAAAAATGCAAACACATGGAGGCTAAACAGTACACTACTTAATAACAAAGAGATCACTGAAGAAATCATAGAGGAAATCAAAAATACCTTGAAACAAATGACAATGAAGACACAACGACCCAAAACCTATGGTATGCAGCAAAAGCAGTTCTAAGAGAGAAGTTTATAACAATACAATCCTACCGTAAGAAATAAGAAACATCTCAAATAAACAACCTGACCTTACACCTAAAGCAAGTAGAGAAAGAAGAACAAAAAACCTCAAAGTTAGAAAAAGGAAAGAAATTATAAAGTTCAGATCAGAAATAAATAAAAAAGAAATGAAGGAAATGATAGCAAAGATCAATAAAACTAAAAGCTGGTTCTTTGAGAAGATAAACAAAATTGATAAACTATTAGCCAGACTCATCAAGAAAAAAAGGGAGAAGACTCAAATCAATAGAATTAGAAATGAAAAAGGAGAAGTAACAAGAGACACTGCAGAAATACAAAGGATCACAAGAGATTACTACAAGCAACTCTATGCCAATAAAATGGACAACCTGGAAGAAATGGACAAATTCTTAGAAATGCACAACCTTCCAAGACTGAACCAGGATGAAATAGAAAATATGAACAGATCAGTAACAAGACCTAGAATTGAAACTGTGATTAAAAATCTTCTAACAAACAAAAGCCCAGGATGAGATGGCTTCACAGGAGAATTCTATCTATCATTTAGAGAAGAGCTAACACCTATCCTTCTCAAAATCGTCCAAAATATAGTAGAGTGAAGAACACTCTCAAGCTCATTCTACAAGGCCACCATCACCCTGATACCAAAATCAAAACCAGACAAAGATGTCACAGGGTGAGAAAATTAGAGGCCAGTATCACTGATGAAAATAGATGCAAAAATCCTCAACAAAATACTAGCAAACAGAATGCAAGAGCACTTTAAAAGGATCATACACCATGATCAACTGGGGTTCATCCCAGGAATGCAAGGATTCTTCAGTATACACAAATCAATCAATGTGATTCACAATATTAACAAATTGAAGGAGAAAAACCATATGATCATCTCAATAGATACTGAGAAAGCTTTTGACAAAATTCAACACCGGTTTATGATAAAACCCCTCCAGAAAATAGGCATAGAGGGAATTTTCCTCAACATAATAAAGGCCATGTATGACAAACCCACAGTCAACATCATCCTCAATGATGAAAAACTGAAACCATTTCCACTAACATCAGAAATAAGACAAGGTTGTCCACTCTCACAACTAGTATTCAACATAGTTTTGGAAGTTTTAGCTATAGCAATCAGAGAAGAAAAAGGAATCCAAATTGGAAAAGAAGTAAAACTGTCACTGTTTGCAGATGACGTGATACTATAAATAGAAAATCCTAAAGATGTTACCAGAAAACTACTAAAGCTCTTCAAAGAATTTGGTAAAGAAGCAGGATACAAAATTAATGCACAGAAATCTCTAGTGTTCCTGTATACTAATGATGAAAAATCTGAAAGTGAAATTAAGAAAACACTACCATTTGCCATTGCAACAAAAAGAATAAAATATCTAGGTATAAACCTACCTAAGGAGACAAAAGACCTGTATGCAGAAAATTATAAGACACTGATGAAAGAAAATAAAGCTGATACAAGTAGATGGAGAGATATACCATATTCTTGGATTGGAAGAATCAACATTGTGAAAATGACTCTATTACCCAAGGCAATCAACAGATTCAATGCAATCCCTATCAAACTATCACTGGCATTTTTCACAGAAGTAGAACATAAAATTTCACAAATTGTATGGAAACACAAAAGAGCCTGAATAGCCTAAGCAATCTTGAGAAAGAAAACCGGAGCTGGAGGAATCAGGCTCCCTGACTTCAGAATATACTACAAAGCTACATTAATCAAGACAGTATGGTACTGGCAGAAAAACAGAAATATAGATCAATGGATCAGGATAGAAAGCCCAGAGATAAACCCATGCACATACGGTCACCTTATCTTTGATAAAGGAGGCAAGAATATACAGTGGAGAAAAGACAGCCTCTTCAATAAGTGGTGCTGGGAAAACTGTACAGGTACATGTAAAAGAATGAAATTAGAACACTCCCTAACACCATATACAAAAATAAACTCAGAATGGATCAAAGGTCTAAATGTAAGGCCAGACACTATAAAACTCTTAGCGTAAAACATAGGCAAAACACTCTATGACATAAATCACAGCAAGATCCTTTTTGACCCACCTCCTAGAGAAATGGAAAAAAAAACAAAAATAAACAAATGGGACCTAATGAGACTTCAAAGTTTTTGCACAGCAAAGGAAACCATAAACAAGACAAAAAGACAACCCTCAGAATGGGAGAAAATATTTACAAATGAAGCAACAGACAAAGGATTAATACCCCAAATTTACAAGCAGCTCATGTAGCTCAATATCAAAAAAACAAAAACAACAATTCAAAAATGGTCAGAAGACCTAAATAGATATTTCTCCAAAGAAGATATACAGATTGCCAACAAACACATGAAAGAATGTTCAACATCATTAATCATTAGAGAAATGCAAATGAAAACTAAAATGAGATATCACCTCACACCTTTCAGAATGGCCATCATCAAAAAATCGAGAAACAATAAATGCTGGAGAGGGTGTGGGGAAAAGGGAACACTCTTGCACTGTTGATGGGAATGTAAATTGATACAGCCACTATGGAGAACAGTTTGGAGGTTCCTTAAAAAACTAAAAATAGAACTATCATACAACCCAGCAATCCCACTACTGGGCATATACCCTGAGAAAACCATAATTCAAAGAGTCATGTACCAAAATGTTCATTGCAGCACTATTTACAATAGCCAGGACATGGAAGCAATCTAAGTGTCAGTCAACAGATGAATTGATAAAAAGATGTGGAAAATTTATAGAATGGAATATTACTCAGTCATAAAAAGAAATGAAATTGAGTTATTTTTAGTGAGGTGGAAGGATCTAGAGTCTGTCATACAGTGTGAAGTAAGTCAGAAAGAGAAAAACCAATACCGTACGCTAACACATATATATGGAATTAAAAAAAAAATAGTTCTGAAGAACCTAGCGGCAAGAGGGGAATAAAGACACAGACCTACTAGAGAATGGACTTGAGGATATGGGGAGGGGGAAGGGTAAGCTGGGACAAAGTGAGAGAGTGGCATGGACATATATACACTACCAAACATAAAATAGATAGCTCGTGGGAAGCAGCCGCATAGCACAGGGAGATCAGCTCGGTGCTTTGGGACCACCTAGAGGGGTGGGATAGGGAAGGGTGGGAGGGAGGGAGAAGCAAGTCGGAAGAGATATGGGAACATATGTATATGTATAACTGATTCACTTTGTTACAAAGCAGAAATCAACACACCATTGTAAAGCAATTATACTGCAATAAAGATGTTAAAAAATAAATTAATTAATAAAATAAAAAGCAAAAAAAAAAAATAAGAATGACACAGTCTCTCCACTCATAAGACTTACAATCTAGTAAGTGAAATAGACTGGAGTAAGTAATTACGAATGTGTTAGATATTATGAAAAAGAAATTCAGGGTGGAAAAGTAGTATACAATAGAAGGATCCAACTCACCCAGGGAAGCCTTTCAATAAGGGCTATGGCAGCTAATGCATGACTACTTGGCAGACACTGGGAGGCTACAAATCATAGTCCCACTTATTTATAATTCCACACAAAAATATGAAATAATAACTCGGGAAGTAGCCTCTTGTCCACTTTTTTTGCTTTCCTAAGTGGAATACTAATTCTGTATCCCCTAAATAAAGATATCTTTAAAAATTTTAGTTGCTATTGAAGCACATTTCCCAATGCTTCTAAGGATCTCTTGTTTTTTACTGTTTCCACTGAAATACAGTAACATAAGCATGGATGTAGTGATGTTTACATTTTTAGGATTTAATCATTAGGTCTCAATAATGCTGGGTACTTAATAATGGTACCTTGATACACTCTCTATTGTTTGTCTCAGAATTTCTTTAGATATCTGTTATTCTCAGCTTATCATCACAAATTGTGATCAAAATCATACATGAAGAAAATTATGACAAATCAGAACTAAAATTCCTCAAAGTCAGTAACCATATCTTATATGACCTGATATATCTGGCACCTATGATAGTCCCTAGCAACTGACAGGCATTTGAAATATGTATTGCATGAAAATATATAACAATGTACATAATCACAAAGCTTCCTTTTCCTTAATGACAGTGTCAAATTAAAGAACTAGCTTGATTAAGTGTTCTTTTAAACATAAAAAGAAAATACTTATCTGTTCAGAAAATAGTGCTGAAAATTTACCTGAGTTGACAGATGGAAAAAAAAGATAAGCATATAAACTCTTCATTTTTTAATAACTAAAAAAGCATGCATCAATGCAAGTGAAATGGACTCTGTAGAACTGTTGATTGTTTCAGCAGATTTTTCCACTATTTTCTTTCTGAAGGCCATTCAGCAAGTTATATCCCTGCCTGCATTGTCTTTCTCTGGGAACAACAAGGGACTCTGCCATGGATGACCCCTCTCTTACGAAAGAAAATAGAGAATCTCAATCAATCCCCTGACAAATGATGAAGTTCAGTCTCCTGATCACAGGTTAAAAAAATCCTAAGGCACAAAATAACTATACAGAATGAAAAACAGAAAAGAGGTAACGGTCTTCAAATATTTCTCTATTCTCACATATAGAAAACATCTAAATAGATATTTTAGATCATAGAATTCTAAATCTGAAAGAATCTTTTCAATGTTATGAAATGCTAGAATAAGGCATTATTAGCTAAAATATGCTTCTCGGGGCTTCCCTGGTGGCACAGTGGTTGAGAGTCCGCCTGCTGATGCAGGGGACATGGGTTCATGCCCCGGTCCGGGAAGATCCCACATGCCGCGGAGCGGCTAGGCCCGTGAGCCATGGCCACTGAGCCTGCGCGTCCGGAGCCTGTGCTCTGCAACGGGAGAGGCCACAACAATGAGAGGCCCACGTACCACAAAAAAAAAAAAAAAAAAATGCTTCTCATACAATGTTCTTAACATTCCTTCTTATATAAAATCAATCTCTTAAAAATATTTAGTTTAAATGTTTTAAATATTATAATACATTTGAAAATATAAGTCATTCTGACCAAAAGTGATTTATGTAATAAATGGGAATATGTATTTATGATAAACAATAATTAAGGTACATAATGCTCAGAAACAATATAAAATTCCTTAAATAATTACTGTAAGATTATTTATTACAGAAACCTCTTTCTTAGTTGAATAGTTTTTTGCAATATACATTTTAACACAGAAGAAATGATTACTTTTACTGGAATCAAAAAATATCGTAACATGTATTTACTCCTAATAGAGTTTAATTTCATATTGCAATGATTAATCAGAGTGGATGACTTTATTTTCTGCTGTTTTAACTACAAGAAATTATCTCTTCTGTTTTTATCCTATTATAAGGATCGTTACAAAAATGGGAAACAATTAACACCGGGTTTAATGCCTGAGTGCAGTAGAGTTAAAGTAATTGCACTCAAGGTCTGCTAACTTTTTAATCAGGTATTTGGTTGCAAGCTGCTCACAATTGATTTTGAGAGAACTACCACTATCTAAGGAGGAAAGCAGGTGTGCCAGAAAAGCAGGCATATTGGCAAAACAAATCAAAGATTTTAAAAGGAAAAGAAAAAATTAGCAAAACCAAAGCAAATGCTTGTCCTCAGGCCATTTACTTGGCTCAGCCTGTTACTGAACAAATCCAGTTGTGAGCACAAGCATAGTAGGGGAGGCCCCACAGACCTACTGCTTTCAAAGTGTAATACTAAAGCTTAGCAATGAGGAGACTTGTCCATCTCAATGTTAGTGAATTGAGTTAATTAACAGGAAGGCTTGAAATTTCCATATTCAGTAGAGTTTAAGACACCATCTGAGGTTCCTGGAATTACATCCTAATTAGAAAAGTTCCCTCTTCTTTTCATTCAGGCTACTCTTTGAAAAACAAATTTGGTTAAGTACTTTGTTCTCTCTTACCAAAAAAAAAAAAAAATCTTCAGTTTTTCTCCAAAAGCTAATGATATTTTCTTTTTCTTTTTTTTAAATGTCATTCACCTACTGTGCAAGTGACTCCTTTCAGGCAAGTTGCACACATTTCAAGGTGCATGCATCCCCTAAAAGCACTGTGGTGGGGGGGGCATTTAAAAGACCCCCTCCTCTATAGTTCCTTGAAAGGGGAGTCTCTAAGAGTTAATACTATTGTAAAAGTTCTTTCCACTAATAGGAGAATAATCTGGTAAGAAGCAGATGAATATATATATAAAACTCCAAGTCTGAACATTTTTATGATGGTTAGATACACCATAGATCTCCCTTTACACAGAGAAAGGAAACAGAATGACAGATTTGGCCATTTACCTGGTGAATTCCAAGAGAGTGCTATTGCTTTCTTGAATTCCCAAAAGGAAGCAAGAGCATTTGAACATTTAAAGTAGAGTATAAAGGAGAACTACTTCTTGCCCCAGAAGAGCAAGTGAGAGTAGGGGGAATAAGAAAAAGAAACAACAGAAAGGAGCTTCCTCAAGCAAAGTCCTATGTGCATTTTAATTACACTTGTGTGCCTGGGCCACCAGGCAATCGACATTAGAATTCATTAGGATGCCTCAGAGCCCAGAATAAAGTACACAGAGATCAATGGATCTAAAACGTGATAGCCATTTATATGAGTTTCTACTCCAGCTCCAAATAAGTTAGGAAAGGCTCAGCTCAGTTGTATGGATCATTTTAGCTTCCAATGAGCTCTCCCTTAGCTTCTCCCATCGTAATCAGCTCTCACTGAATCACCACTGCATCTGTCGTTTCTAGGTGAAGGGGTAATACAAGTGAAAGGAAGGCACCTGGCATCAGCCCACCTGCACATAAAGCCCCTTAATCATATGAGACTCCCACATGGCCATGATCCCAAGCAGTTCAGGAAGGATGCCAAGTAGGAGAAGAACAAAGAGACTGGCAGGCAAAAGAGCCCCTTGGTGGCCCAGATTGTCACAAGGGTGGTTTTGCCAGATTAAAGACTATGCACTTTCTGACTCTATATATGACTTAAACAAAATTCTCATTCTCTGTGCAGCATTTTATAGCAATTTAAAATCCAGTATTGAAGTAATCCTTTGGAATTCAGTAGATCTGAATGGTATATGTGTGTGTGTGTATTCCAAGAATTCATGGAAATGCATGCCATAATATCTCTTCCTCTTCCTGCCGGTGGAACAGAGAAAGGCATCCCAAAACTCTGGGCACATGGATTACCCTGTCTATTGTGATGTTTATTATAAGCATAATGTTAGTCTTCCAGTGCCTCCACATCAAACAAATCTGTTAGGGACTCCTTGCCTTTGCTAGACTTTGATTCCTTGCATTATGTTGAGTGGTTTGAGTCTCCTCAGGTTATTTGTAACAATCAAATTTGTTTGGGGAAATAACATTATTGGATAAGTTAGTTGATTGATGCCATTATCACTTAATATATTTAGAAATAAAACTTTTC
The DNA here is from genome assembly GCF_951394435.1 of Stenella coeruleoalba. NCBI lineage: Eukaryota > Metazoa > Chordata > Mammalia > Artiodactyla > Delphinidae > Stenella > Stenella coeruleoalba. The sequence goes on along the minus strand of NC_137164.1, from coordinate 38,455,544 downwards.
CCACCTAAAAATAATAAATACAATAAGAAGAAACACCATTAATTTGAGTTGTATTTAATACTCAAGTATTTCTTATATCTATTCTAATTTCTCAAGTAGAAAAAAGAGATCATTTTAGCTTAAGAGGTACCTATAGTTTTTAAAGATCATTTGTTCATTTGTTTCAGACCATTGCTTAAACTATAGAATAAGCAATTTTTAAGGGTAAAGTTTAGTCATGATCCTTTATTGGTTAGTTTACTTTTTATTTCCATGTCTTTCCTCAATACACACATGAATGTGTATACATATAGTTATTATCAATTTCATCTCTGTTTCTGTACTGTTAACATGCATTACCTTCAAATTGGAAACACCAAAATCATTATGTGTCGTGAACACAATTTAAACACCTATTTGTTTATTCACCATGTTTTCTTAAAAATGTATACATGCATTCTAGATTCAGGATGTGTCATATAATCAATGTGCTAAGGGAGTATTATGTTGGAATTTAATTGTCAACATTACTTTCTTAATGGTACATAAAATAATGGTACTCTACGCTTTGCAATCTATGGTTTCTCATATCTGTTGAAATACTATGTTAGTAGCCATGAGGAGGAATAAATGGATCTAATATTTTTTGAGCATTTATTGTTTTCTGGGCACTATATTAAGTGCTTTATATTAATGATTATATTCAACAAAGACTTAAGAATTAGCATCCATTTTTTGCAAAGGAGGAAACAGACTTAAAGAGGTTCAATGACTAACTTGCTCCAGGACATACTTTTTAAGTGTAAAGGCCAAATCCCTTGCTTGTTGTTCTTTGCATATACTATTTGCACAAACAAAACAAAACACACACATACATGCACCCTAAATTATCCCCAACGATGGGAAATGTGACTCAAATTTTTTTTTTAAATATAGAAAATAGTCAATGCAATGATAAATTGGCTACACTTCCACTAGTTTCTAAGCATCATGTTTGTTTTACTGTCAAGTATATCCTTAGTCTTACTTAAATCAGTGTTCAATAAGTAATGAGTGAGTCATAGCATTTCAGTTTCAAAGCTCTATTTTGTGCATGCACTAGTCATTCAGAAAGAGGTCTAACACCATCAGACTCATAAGACTCAATTATATGTCTAAGTTTTACATTCTTGGGGAGGACCACTGCCCCAAGTCATTCCAGAATGACTTACAGAAAAATAACTACACTAAAACAGGCCTTGGAACATGTGAAACCACATGCAGTTAATGTGGTTTACCCCTCCATTTAGGGTATATATTTTGTGTGTTTGGCAAAAGCAGCAGCGAAAAGAATGTTTACTTAGTCTTTAGCAGGTTTTATTTTTTTTCTCCCATTTTAAAGGACAGGCATCCTGCTACATTTTTCCCTGAGAGGCTTTTAAAAGAATTATTTCCTATTACTGCTTCTGTACACTCCCCCCTGACCCCCACCCCTCCCTGCTAGTGGCTCCCTCCAGGCCTTGGTCTCTTCCTTCTCTATTTCTTGTCCTGCTTTCAACTTAACTCCACCCAAGGAATCATTAAAAACTGTGGTCTGACTTTTGCCTCAAAGGTGACCTGATTTGGGGGAAGGGTGTATTTTAGTTTATTTTTACCTTAGGATTAGTCAATGGACAAGAGGCCACAAAAAGTGTCATATGACGAGTTTGCAGAGCTGACGATGGTACGGTTTAAGGTGCCATTGCTTTGCTGTTGCGGAAACAGGGCTATTAACTGCTGCAGGATTCCAAGCTCTACTGCCAGAGAAATGGGAAGTATTATATCTTTCCTACGTTCAGAGCCAAATGAATGCCTAAAATCTCTCTGTCTCTCTGTCTCTCTCTCACAAACACTCACACACACACTTTTCTTAGTGAGCTGGAAATGGTAACACACCACCACACAGTCGAGCAAATCATAATTTAATGGGGTGTGGGATATCGAAGAAGAATATTGGAGGAAGAGAGTTTCTAGCCTGCTAAGGGTTCCTTATAAAAGTGGACTATTTATTTTATTTTAAATGCCTTCAGCACCAGTTTTCATCCACCTGGAGAAGGAAGAGCTGTCCTGGCTACTTGCAGTAGATAGAGTTGAAGTCATTCTGTCTTCACTCTTTTCTACTTTGAGTTTCCTTTGTTGCCATCATTGGCCTTATTAATCAATCATTCCATTAGCTGGGTCTTAAGGTTGCAGTTAGATAAGATTTCCTGAGAATATGAAAGAAGTGTGTTCAAATATTGATTACTAACTTATCTAACTGCTTATGGTGACCAATCTACTCATATATCTGACTTCAAATGACCAATAACTTTACATGTAATGTCTTTTTGAAGCAAAAACCAGAAAGTTTTGGTTGTGAGGTTTTTCCTTCTTATTCAGTTTCTAACAGCAACAGTAGTTTTAAGTTTGCACAATACAAATATGTTAGTGATGCTTTCTAGAAATATATCTAGCAATTTATTATTCATGCTATATTATTAATTGTTTATTATGTTTATAACTGAAATTTAAGACAATTCATAGAGGGTATTAAAAGAAAGTAATCCTTGAAAATAGAAGTGAGGCTAGCAGAAAAAAAATAAAAATGTAAAAATTTTGTATTTATAAACAAAACAGTGAAAAATCAAGTCCATTCGACTTTTTTGAGGACTTGGTTTGGTGACATGTTTGTTTAGCTATAGTCATAATTATGCCACAATATCCTATTGCCTTTAATAGGAAATAAAAATTAAGAACTAAGAATTTCAAGATGAAGAATCTTATTTCTTGTACAAAGTTAACTGAGCATTTCCCTTTCCCTGGCTGGAACTGCAGGATTGAGATAACTCTGAAACCTGACACTTTGATATGAGTTCTAGTGCCAGGAGCATGAGTGTCCTTCACTTTGATCTTTACTTCCAGGAACTAACTTTAAGTGACACTTCTCATTACCCCTCACCAGCTCTTCCCCAATGCTCCCTGTCTTTCACTAGTTGTGAAAGAGGACTCTGACTCATGGCATCAAATTGTCTGCCGAGTAACAGTTTGTTTTGAATGTGCAGTTTCAGGATCTTTTGCTAATTAAAATCGTTTTACCACTGAGAGGTCTCCTGAGGTTTACCCTTGTTTATCTGGGTTAGACCATGAAATCATCCTTGAACCAACCCTAAGATCATAATTTGTTGCTAATTCAAATGAAAAAGTTGGAAATAAATTGATAAAATTGGCATCAATTTTATCCACAAACACAATTAGGTTCATCCTAAACCAAATAAATGCATGCACAGATACACAAACTGATGCCAGAAGGCAAACCCTCTCTGTGGACCAGTGGAGCTATGACTACCTTCCAGATATGCTATTTATAAAGAGGGAAGAGGGAATTTTGAACAAACTCCATTTTCTGGTTGGTTTATAATTATGACCGTATAGTTCTGAAGTTCTAATAGCATAGCCCTTTGACATTAACATGTATACTCTTTAGGATATGATCACTCAAAGCCAACCAGTAAAATAGCTCAGGCTTCCTTTCCAACATTAGGTTAATGCTATGACAACATGCTGAAAAATTATTGTTCATGTGTGTGTTTTGTGAGTGTGTGTGTTTGGCAGGGAGAGGGGGAGAATAGGAATGGGAAGGTTTCCAGAAACTTTGATTCCTTCAGTGTAGCCAGCAACTTTGAGACAAAATATCAAGTATATAAAAGATGAGACCCAGAAGAACTAGTAAAATAGATGATTCAAAAGCCATGTGGAAGACAGGACTTAAATGTCAACGAACAAATTAAATTAGTTCTCCTAATTTACATTAATTGTCCAAGATATTTTTTTTGAATTTTTGAATTTAATTTAATTTTTTAGACAGCAGGATCTTATTAGTTATCCATTTTATACATATTAGTGTATATATGTCAATCCCAATCTCCCAATTCATCACACTTCCCCCCAGCCCCCGCTCCCCGCCAGTTTCAGTATTCAGCAAAGGGCCTGGCATGGAGTAGAATCTCAGACATGTGTGAGAAGGTAAGTGGGAAAGGATGGACGGGCAGATGAAGGATCAAAGGGGTGAAGGAAGGAGCCGATATAGGGCTCTGGTCTGTCTCCAGATCAATAGCAGGCAAGGGCAAATAAGAGAAGACAAAGAACTACATAATTCAGTTTTGAAATTCTACATAATTCTTATTATGTAAGAACTACATAATTCAGTTTTGAAACATGGTGTGTTATGTGAGAATTAGGGAAAACTAGGAGAGAGAAAATTAGTGGCTAAGACTTGCAACTAATTTTGAATGAAAACACTGTTAGCTTAGATTTCAAGTTGTCCTATTATTTATTATAACCATAGAATATCGGGTTCACTTATAATTAAAAAAAAATAAGTATTGATATTATATATTTACCAAGAGACACAAGTCAATATCATTTTTTCTTCAACTTTTTGAAAACTAGTCTTCATTGGAAAATCTTAACAGCCTTAGCCTAAATGATGTGAAAGGAGGGAAACAGATATACAAGTAAATTGTCCTATTATTGGTTAGATTATAGCACCTAACGATATTTACTGGCTTATGATATTTCATAAATTTTTGACAGATTTCTCATTTATGTTACCTAGGAGATTTATATCTTGGGATATTTAAAATTAAAATGTATATCAAAGCAAACACAAAAAAGAAAACAGAACAAAAACAAAGAAAAAAACAGAAAACCCTTTAACTATTGCTATTATTCTGTAGCTTTAAAGGCAGCAGGATCCTTCCAAATGTCAGGGAAAAAAATCTGGGTAGAACCTGACAACATGAGAGAAAAATGCTGCTGAATTAGAACTGTCTGAGAGGGTCTTCGGGAATAGACCATATATCATCATCTTTGGTAGTCAGTGACAAAAAGAAATTTGAGAAATAAAGATGAAAGTTTTCATAACTATGCAAGTATATTTGCTAACATAGAAAACTGGTCTATATCCTAAAATAAGTTATTTTTCACAGAATAAATGGTTATACATATGAATTTGTCTGTAAATACCTTGGCAACACTGACCTATAAATTATTACTGTATTTTCTGACACATGAACTGGATGCATAGACAGGATCCAGACATGAAAATCAGTTAATTGTTAAATGTTTTTGCCCTAATATGCTGTCTTTTTCAAATATTAGGTTCACTCTGATTTATGCTGTAATTCATAATTTCCTATTGTGAATTAGAGATGTGTACAATCCTTTTTGGTAGAGACTGATCTAAAATGAGGCATATGTTAAAGCTTCCTGCACAAAGCCAGGTTCTGGTCGTACTCTGCACCCCACAGTGCTCATTCGAGTGAAGAGCCATCTTTGAAGGCAATTGGAGCTTCTTGCTTGGCTGAGCACCATGGAGCTTGGAGCAAGATAAAAAAAGAACCACAGACTTTCAACTGTAATTCTGCTAGCAGGACATACTGAATCCATTCAACCGGACCACAGTGGGATAACTTCACTAGCCTCTTAGCTACATAAAAAACACAATCTAGTCTAATTGGCCAATAGTAACTTCCATTAAAAATGAGAAAATTGTTTCTAAACATGTTCAAGATTTTTTAATTGAAATTCTCTTCTGACAATTTGTCCGTATGCATACATAATTCTGCCATTTAAAGTCAGTACAATTTTATCTGTGTTGGCATAAGGATAAATAAGAAATTCATTTTATTGAGTAGCCACTAAAATAACATATAGTAATGCCATCTGGTCAAGAGTGTTTGTGGCAGTTTGTTATGACTACTCAGAAAGCTGCAGGTTGAGTGTGGACACTCTTGTCCCACAATCAGCAATTTTCAGATCCCTTCCCAAATAGCTAACCTGTTTTTTTTCAAAGTAAAGATTCAAATATCTTGCCTAATACTTACTGAATGAAAAAGAAATTAACAAGTTGTTCAAATGATCCTGATATGCCATTGAATTTCGGAACCACCGCTCTAGATGATATTGTGACTCCTAAAAATTTCCATGAAGTTCAAGAAAGTATTCATTTTACTTTCTAAAAGGAGAAAAGTGACATTTCTCCTTTAAACTATGATCTATATTCCTCATGGAAAATAATGCACTTAGAGAGGCAGACATATATATAAACAGTTTAGCTTTCTCATGTGTACTCTATACAATATATCTCCTACCCACCATTTCTTCTATATTCTTACTTTCACTACCTATTCATAAACACGTACACTTTGTACACTGTTTTATAATAACCTGGAGTATTTATAAGGCTTCCTCCTATCCCTGCCACCCCAGTCCCTGTCTCTCTCTCCTACAACATTAAAAAAAAAAATCTTCCTAAGGTATCAATAAAACACATATCTGCAAATAAGATGAGGCTTCTCACACAAGCTTCCAAGCCCTCAGTGGAAAACTCCAGCCAATCAGTCCACTTTGTTCTCCTAGCATTAGTTTCCTGAACCAATGTTATCCTCCCACTAAGATAGATAGCTAACGACTTCCCTGATGATGTTCTATATTTTACCAATTCCACGATTTTTTCCCCTTACTGTCCCCTGGTCCTGTGAGGTCCACCTATATTGCCTAACTTTCTGCCCAACGGCTGCTAGTTCATTAAGATCCATATCAAATTCCACCTCTACAAATAAGACTTACTTGATGTCCCCAATACACATCATTTCTGCCACTTATGAACTCCTTTTGCTCTGTTGTTGTTGTTATTTTATAAACGTACCTCTGGGGCACTTGGCACAGTCTGACTATTATTTATGTGGTAATTTTATGTCTGGTATTGTTCTCTACATGTGCTTTCCCCTTGTACATGTTCAGTATAATTTTAAATTGAATTATTGGTATAAATTCATTTAAGCCAACACTTGCACCATTCATGGAAGAGTAAATGCATGCTGGCAGGATTGATTTACTCATGGCTTTGAGAGATATTAGATTAGGGTATGGAAGTATTCCCTACTAAGGGTGAGTAATGAAGTGCTATTTCAAAGCCATTTACTAAAGAAGGACATGTACAGGACCCAAATAACATCAAATAATTGAGCTGAAGTTTTCTCCTTCAGGCCCATCTTTGGAACCTTGGGTCTAGACCTTGGATTCCAATGAGTGAAACCAAGGAGCTTATGGTTAAATGAGAGGCCTGAAGCAAGTGTACAAATAAGATTGCAACTGAATCCAAAGCTAGGAACTGAGCACCTGACCGTGTGTGAGTGCAGAAGCTGTGACCAGAAGCCAGGCTAAGTCAAAACCAAGGGCTGGTAGTCATGGCAACAGGGGCACATTCAGAAGTCAGAGCAGGAAAAGGGGGCAGGTCAAACATGGAACAGGCTGTGGGTCAGAGCAGAGAGGTGAGGGCAAGAGAACCAGACGAGGCTGAAGCCAAGGAACGCTCCACGCTGCACAGACTGGAAGGGAAGTTCCCGCCCGAGTCCAGATGGAATTCTGCTGGATGTCTGCTCAAGGCTCCAGCTGGCTCAGGGTCCCATTTGCTCCTCATGCACAGATTCTTCCAACTGTCTTCTGATATTCTAGGTTTTCTATCTTTTGGATGCTCTCAAAACAGCCTCATAAAGCTATTTTGCCAGAAGCTCCGTAAGGTGACCCCATTTGTAGAAAATGGCAGAAGTAAGTTAAAAGATAGGTTTTTCTTTTTAAACTGCCTAGAAAGATATAATATATCTTTCTGTACTATAATGAAAAAGTTCAAGAATTTTCACCACACTAGCCAGGCAGATTCCAGAATGAGCTTCCTGGAGAATTATTTTACAATGTGTCAGTTTCTCCACAGGAACACACCTATTTCTTCAATGTTATTAATAATGGTGATCAGTTTCCTATTCAAAACAGACTGCATTGTGAGAGTCAGAGATTTTCACATTGCATTAATTGCTTCCTAGTAATGACTGTAATTTATAGATGCCTGCTTTGATTTGCTCTATTCCAGGTATTAGCAAAAATATTTGAAAATATGAAAGAGTTTTATTTTTCACACAAACCTATGGGGTGGATTATTATTACCCTCTTCCTTTGTATAGTTAAGGAAACTGAAAATTCATATACCTGTGAACCAAATAAGAAGAGCAACCAGAATACAAAGAGATGAAGGACGCTATAATGCGTGCCTTAGATTCAAAATGTAAATCATCTATTTAACGACATCAAGCTTTAGAACTAGTAGGGGTGACTGTCAGCATATTTTATCTAAAAGTCAGCAGAGTAAGCCAAGAAAAGAAAGGGAGAGAAAAAAATCTGGCAACATGGATCTAAATGTGAACGGGGCACAAGGTGCCTGTGATGGTTGTGTAAGGAAGAAGGGAAGGGGAGGAGGATGGATGGGGAGAGAGGGAGGAAGCGGGGAGTGTGGCATTCATGTGAAAGAGCTTTGCAATCTGTAAAATACTCACGAATGTGACAGTTTATTACTTATAAGAGCCTGTGATTCCCAAATATTTGGATGTTTTATAAAATGTCCACAGTAGCAGAAATATAAATATACTGAAATAAAATTTTACAAAAGTCTAAAATTTTGTTTGTTTCTTTGTTTTTTTCTCAGTATCTTTTGATAAGCTAATGAAATCTCTCCTGTAAAATGCAACCCCTGTACATACTGGAGTTTACAAGAACCATCCCTGAAGTATGGAATCTAGGCTCATGGATCCAGTGGAGTTGTGGATCATAGGTTTGGAATTCCAAAGTTATAATATTTTAGTACTTAATAGTTTTTAACCTCCTTTTGAATTATGAAAGTCTAGTGTCTGTCTTTGCCTACAAATGGGCAAGTTTGAATTTGTTCTTGTTGCTGTAGAGGGCCACTGTTATGTTCTCCTAAATACTTTATTCCTAACACATAGAATCTGTATCCAGTACAATGCACAGTTTTGTATTATATATTATTATATCTCACTAATATAATTTGAAGGCACTATTTAGCTATATTTAGCTTCACAACTAAATGAATCTTAATGTGTCTGTGTAGTATTAACTAAATATTGGAAAAAACCCTGCAAATGTGGTCATGATACATAGTTTTAAATAACTGTAATCTAAGCTTGTTCTAAAGATTTATAGCCAATAGCAAACACAAAGAATTATGTATTTCTTTGTACATCTAATTTTACAGTGGAATAAGCACAATGAATAAAATCCACTGAATGATTTGGAACGATATGAGTTTCAGGAGGTTGGAAATTAAATTACTTATTTGTTTCCCTGTCTCCATAGATTCTGTATTTATAATTCTAGTGGCCCATATTCAGTAAGGCAGATTAGGGTGATTATTTTCCTCTGCTTCTTCTTTTAGAAGAGTTTGAAAAGGTGAGTGATAACTACATAACCAGAACATTGTCAACCCTTTTGTACAAATAAAGGCACAAGATTTTTGGTGGCATACATAGTGACATTTTTTCTGAGAGTTTGTCTAACCTCCCTTTCCACTATCTCTCTTATCCTCCAAGATCCCAAATCCTACATGTTTTCCCTGTGCTTATTTATCCCACATACATTGTGGCAGCCTACCCACAACTGCTCTATACTGAAGGGCCTTGAACCCAGAAACACTGCTATTTCTTTGATTTCTGTCATCCAAACTTCATTCATTCTCTTAAAAACCTGCAATATAAGTAGCCTATTTGTTTGATTTAGGAAATTCAAAGTGAGATATAAATTTCTTGGTGAAAATGTAGATGGAGTGGTGATGGAGAAAGCCCTCTAAGAATTTCCAGAGCACCTGTCTTCCACAGATCAAACTTTTAGAAGCATCTTGTTATTGAGAATCACTCCTTCTCTGAAGAATTGTTTTTCCTCCCTCTCTTCTTTTCAAAACATTTGTTGAGCATCTACTGCGTATAAGTTAGCTCACTGTCAATGAAGAAATAATTTGCATTCTTTTCTCAGATTTTTAGAAAGTTTAGTGTATTTAACAGGTTTTACCCTTTATAGTAGCATCATGGTTTCACATTTGTTTTCAATAAATTCTGTCTCACTGTTTTCAGATCACTGATTTGATAATCTTTAGGGAATTATTTCACCTATAATTTTGGTAATGATTAACTTACTTGCTTTCAATTATTTGATTTTATTGCATTGAATCTATTTCAGTTGTTTTAGATCCTACAGTAAGCAAATAGAATATCTACATGTACCAGTGTCCATCTAACACTTCGTTCTGGACTTTGTTTTCAGTATTTCACTATAGGGATAAAATTTAGCTAGTAAGTGGTCTGAAAAATAAAGAATAAAATTTCAAGATAGCATTGCCTATCTCTTTGTTTCCATCTCTCCGTATCTATTTGTTCTTAAAAAAAATATCCCACAGTAAATTTGCCATCTCTGCAAACAAGAATAAAAACTCAGGCTGTTTTCAAATGAACCAGTTTCTCAGCCATTGTGTTTTATGTCTGAATCTGAATTGTCTAACTTAACTTGCATGTCCTTGGGGCAGAAAGGCCTTCTTTTATTTTCCTTTTCCTTTTTCTTTCTTTCTTTTTTTTTTTTTTTTTCACAGAGCCAAGTATCCTGTCATTGTTCTACAAAACAATAAATAATGAAGCCAATTGAAGATGTGTGAATTGTGCCAGGTTGACAGAAATGGAGCCCATGTTCTCAGAGGTGTTACAGCAGTATTTCCTAACAAGCAGCCTGAGCCACTCTCCAACACCACAGAACCAAATAGAGATAGAGGATAAGAAAGTGGAAGGAAGGAGAACAGCAAGAAGACAACAAAGGTATAAGAAGATATTTATTTGGACTGAATTAGTAGTTGCTTGAGCTGACACACCTACATGAAACAAAGATAGTGAAGTATATTTTAACCATCAGGCATATTTCATACAAGTCACTCTTCTTTAATACACATTGGAAAAAAAAACCCTCCCACAAAATTTTTACTTTATACGTGTAATGTGTAAATGAGAACACTAAACATAAGTAATTGTATTTGTTCAAGAGTGTTTACTTGGTGTCTCCTAAAAACAACCAAAGCGCATCTCCGCTGAGAGGATTTCCTTGGCTATATCTAAAGTAGCCTCATCCTCAAACTTTTTCCTAAAATCACTCTACCACTATCTTGCATTATTTTCCTTCTATAATTCATCTCTTTAGAAATGATTTATTTAGTGTTTTTTTTTAAAATCTGTCACATTATAGAATATAAATTCTGTGAGGAGAGTGACTTTATTTGTCTTGTTCCACAAGTACCTAATATAATGTTGGATTGTGGGAAGAATCAAATATTTGTTGAAAGATAAAACAAATTGAACTTTGAAATAAAATAAGCAATTTAAGTAGTCGATTTGTTTGACTTAAGTACTTCATAATGAGATATTCTCACAAAAATGTGGCACACGGTATGTATTCAATAAATGTATGTTGAAAAAAGAAAAGAATAGAGATTTGAGATAAAAAGTTACATGAATATCATTATCTTAATTATGGAATGGGGCCCAAAAATTTAGACCCAGCACCTTTTAAAATATGGAAACTTTACCAACTTGGTGGTACGGATTGTTTTTTATATATTGTACAGGAGACAATAGGTTCTCAGTTAAGTGGGAAGAATGAAGGATGTATAAGGAAAGATGGAAATTACATGACGCTAACTGAAACACAAAACACATTCTACCTAATTTTGCACTGCTTCCGTACACCCATATCAAATATCAATCACTATTGTTACTTCTGGAAAAAAAAACTTCTTGGTTATCTAATGAATTTATATGATATCCATATGTTACAGGTTGAATTGTGTACTCCACCCCCAATAGAAATTCTAGTCTATAGTACCTGTGAATAAGACCTTATTTGGAAATAGAGTTTTCCTTGACAGATCATCAAGTTAAGATGAGGTCATTAGGGTGGACCCTAATCTAATATGACTGTGATCTTATAAAAACGGGAAATTGAGACACACGAGTCATACACATGCATGGAGACACACACAAAGGGAAAAGTATGTGAAGGCACAGGGAGAACACAGTCTACAAGCCAAGGAACACCTGAGGCTACCAGAAGCTGGGAGAGGTTTAGAACAGATTCTTCCTCAGAGATCTCAGAAGACACTAATCCTGCAGACACCTTGATTTCCAACTTCTAGTCTCCAGAACTGGGAAACAACAAATTTCTACTGTTCAAGACACCCAGTTTTGGTACTTTGTTACAGTAGCCCTAGCAAATTAACATACCATACAGTCTCAACTTTAATGGTTGACATTGCTATTTAGACCTAATATCTAGATATTTAGATATTGGCTCAATTAACTTATTATGTTATAGTACAGTCCTTTAAATAACTTACCTTATGTAATTACAATTAATTTAGTACTTTATTTAGGTAATTACACAATTACAATTAATTAGTCTTCTTTACATCATTCTCTTGCTAAAAAATTAGTTTATGGTGTCCTTTTGTTGCCATCAACATGTTTAAGGAATTATTATAAGGCTTAAAATCAGGAGATATTATTTTGAATTTTATTTATAGAGTACATAAAATTAAATATTAATGCATTTTTACATAAAAATAGGGGGAGTTAATTTATAATTTTTGGAACCTCTTCAAATATTAGACAACAGATTTTCCAACCATCAAACAAGATGTTTAATATAAGGAATACATATAATATAACATTTTCAAAATCTTTGGAGCTAATTTTATGAGAGTGATTTACAAATATTTACTTATAGCCATAGAAAATTTATATCCTAAAATAAGCCTTGTCTGATGCAATTATCAAACGAATTATCACAGTTAGTTTGCTTTTACCTTAAAAATGGACATTCTGCTTGACTATAGTATAAAATAGAAAGAACTACCTATCAATAATTTATATTGACAACACATATATATAGGAAAAATTTCCATTTTACATCTTATTGATTAAAAAAATGATTGAGTGTAGATGGAAAACCAGTAGTAGAGTTTAATATTAATATAAATGGGCCCTGTGGGCAAACCATTATGTTAGCTTGTGCTATACTCTGAAATTGTACAACCTATCAAAAATGCCCTTTGTAGTTTTCCTTCTATATACTGTAAAATTGAATATAGGAAATTTTCACTAAATATCAGAGCTAGCAAAGGAATACAATTAACAATAAGGATTAGAACTAAGTGATAATTATGTTCCCTTTGTATTTATTCAAAAAGTCTGCACTATAATTGTGTATATGTGAGTTCAAATCAATCATCTGTTATAATAGTGTTTGCTTTTCATGTAATTCACTTTAACTTAATTAATATTTATTTCACTTCTCTGAGTTGTCTAAAATTATATAGAAAACAAATTTTCTATTACAAAAATATGAAAGCCTACACTGAGTTTAGATGTAAAAGTGTAGTGAACTAATGCTTCCCATGGAATAAAGGGAAATACCATTAAATTACATCTCCCAGTGTTTTTAATTTTAAATCATTCCTGAAAATCTTCTAACTTGTGTCATGATTTGTGTTTTCACTTATTATTCTAATCTTAATTTTTGTGGGATTTGTTTAATGTTATTGAAAAACCAGATAGGAATTTTGTGGGGATAAGAAACAAACTAATGATGCCTTAGATCCTTATCTGTAAAAATAAAACTGAAGATTTTAAGACAAAAACCAACATTTGCCTTTTGTAGATATTTTATGTTTCAATTTTCTGAGCTAAAGAGTAAAATTCAATAAACACAAGTAACAAAGATCTGCATATCCTTTTCCAAAGCTTGTTGCTTCTGTCTTTGCCTATGGTTTGATTTTTATCCAAGAGCTCTTTTTTTGAAATCAAAAATATAACTTGTGTCCAATTTTGAACAATATTTCAAGTAAGCAAAATAAATGGAAATATATCTTGCTTCTGGAGTTTTAAATTTAATAGATTTTGCAGAGAATTGTGCTGGTAATTGTTTTGTGCATTATTGTGTTTCTGGTTATAAGTGCTGCTCTAGCTCCTGAAAAGTAGAATAGTCAAAAGTGTTCATCAGGATCTTTGTTCAAGACCTAAATTTAGATAGAGGATCAAATCTTTCATTCATGTATTTGGAGTTACTCACTTGTCAAGGGAACAAGTGACTTCACAAAATTGAGTTCTGGGTGTCTCCTCTTAAGAGATCATTATGGTTACTTTGTGGGATGATTAGTGTTAAAGTACATACTGCAGAGTCTCTAACTGGTACCCAGAACATATTACTTCCCTTCCTGACCCTTCCTTGATCTTTTTTCAGAATGAGAAGAACAGGTGTCAGGATAGTTGGCTTTTGATTGTAGCTCTGTCACCAAGAATGTCTCTCACGTATAAGTCACTTAGGCACTCTGTGTCAGGTTTAGCTTAGATCTCTTTCTCATACATTCTGTAATTTTCATCTCTACTTTTATTATTCTGGTCTATATTCAAGCATTACACAAATACTTTGAAACAGGCAGATTGCTCAATTCCTTTCCATCCCGCAACCTTGTATAACAACTGAATACTGCATCTGTACAATTTCAACGTTCACAGATAGGTACTTTCTTTTTGTAGATCCAGATTTTGTTAAGGGGCATCTATCATTTGTCCATCTCTGTGCTATTTATTTAATATATTTTATCTCAATCTTCACAGCATGAATATTCACAATTTCAGTAGCTTCATTTTATGCTGGTTAGCTTGGTGCATCAAGTGAACTCTCACCTTAGCACTGTTACTTTGAAAAAATAGTAAGAAACCATTTGCTTCATATTTTAATATGATTCACTGAATAACTCTTGTTTTTTTTTTTTTTTTTTTTTTTTTTTTTTTTTTTTTTTTTTTTTTTGTGGTACGTGGGCCTCTCACTGTTGTGGCCTCTCCCGTCGCAGAGCACAGGCTCCGGACCCGCAGACTCAGCGGCCATGGCTCACGGGCCCCGCCGCTCCACGGCATGTGGGATCTTCCCGGACCGGGGCACAAACCCGTGTCCCCTGCATCGGCAGGCGGACTCAACCACTGCGCCACGAGGGAAGCCCAATAACTCATTTTTATAAGACTAATAATCATTGCAGTCCAATGGAAACTGACACTAACGATCAAATCCTATTCCATTGGGCCAAACGTATATATTAATGTTTAATTAGTACCAAATTTTTTTGAAACATTGCAAAGATATTAAAGGAAAATTAAATACCCCTGCCCAACAATAGTGCCCATAAATCTCTGTGACATAATATACATGCTTAAAACTTAGAAAGTTGTGGAGCGGTTATAAATTTGTTAAAGATCATATGACACTTTATTGGTGAAGCTAAGATTTTTACCTGTTACTTTGAACATCAAGGCTCTCTTTATTTGTTATGTAATTCCTTTAAAAATAACTTATTTTTATTGAAATTAAGGATTCATGTTGTGCAGCTATCATTTATCTATCTCTTGATGAATCTGAAACATATCTAAGGAAAACAATTCTGCATTGAAGTGTGCACAGGTGGGTCTCATTCTGTAACTGATTGGCATGCATGTTGTGCAGTGCAGGTCACGTATATCCTAATCGTGAGGATCATAAAACTATAGACCCTCAGGTGTTCAGAAGCATCATTTTCTGTAGAATATTCATTGTAGTTAGCAATCCTAACATTATATATATATATATATATATATATATAAACAAATATATATATGTTTTCCCTTATACCATTAAGATATAAACATCTATTTACATGTCAATATTGATTCATTTTCCATCTACTCAAAGTAGGTATGTGGGTTAAAACTTCTCTTAGATCAAACTCAAGAAGATAGAGATAGTGATACAGGAATGTCTTGAAGGTTAATGGATTGACCATGGTTAGAAAATCATTAAAGAATGTACAACCATCAGAATACTTGTCTTCTTAACTTTATATAGCAATTTAGAAAACCATAAACACAGTGCCCAGACAACAATTTTAAGATAATAGAATTTTTAAAAATGCTGTCTAATCAATGTGAAATTTCACTTTCAGTACCTTGAAATGAGAATAAATACATGTCTAGGTTAACTTATAAAAAACCTCTTCCTTCTCCACCACTTGGCAATAAGGAATAACAGACAGTAAGGCAATCTTACAATATCAGAAAATGTATTTGGCTTTTTTTTTTCTTTTTAAAATAAGTGCACACAAATACATCTAGAAGCACTTCTGATTTGCCAAATGTTCTAAAAAAGCAGAGCAAGGGGCTTCCCTGTTGGCGCAGTGGTTGAGAGTCCGCCTGCCGATGCAGGGGACACGGGTTCGTGCCCTGGTCCGGGAAGATCCCACATGCCACGGAGCAGCTAGGCCCGTGGGCCATGGCCGCTGAGCCTGCGCGTCCGGAGCCTGTGCTCCACAACGGGAGAGGCCACAACAGTGAGAGGCCCCCGTACCAAAAAAAGCAGAGCAAGTTTTAGCCTACATTGAACGGTAACTGTCACCAGGATAATAAAGCACAAAGATATGCTAATAACATTAACAAAAGAAGAAAATGCCTTTATAAGTACATACATTTTGTCATCAGAAAAAAAAAAAACCACAATGTATTCAAAAAATCAGAATTATACAGCCATGTTTATGAAGTCTACATTTCCCTTGTCTTGGAGATAGATATATATATATATATATATATATATATATATATATATATATATATATATATATATATGATAGATAGATAGATAGATATACAATTCAAGCAGCTTTAGTTAAGGGTAATCATTGTTTTTTTCTGAAACAGGAAAGTCACGAGTCTCTCTCTTTTTTCACTTTCACATCTCCAGAGAGGATGGTTGCAATTTCCCCCTGCATGAAGGCCCAGGGGACATTGGATCCCACAAGAGGGCATTTTTCCCCACTGGGACAATAGACCTATCCACTAGCTCCCTGCTGGTCAATGCTTTGTCTGGAGCAAGGGAAGCAGAACTTGTGCGAAGAGACAGTCGGGCACTGCACAGAGTGAAAGGAAATGAGCCAAAAAAGGCACTGTTGTGAAGTGGGCATGCCAGTGGGAAATGTCACCAAGTTTCTCCCCAAACATTGTTGTTTGAGAGTAAAAGGAAATCGATTTTGAATTTTGTTCTTAAAGTTCAGTTGTTGGGCTATTAATGACTGCCTGAGAGTTGCTGCTGAGAGATTTTCAGGACTGTGGGGGGTTTGGGGGGAGTAGGGGGGATTTTTTTGCTTTTAAGTCAAAGTTGACCACTGTTCACTGCCCATGTGATCCGTTGTAAGATTACAATGGTGCATGCTAGTTGGTTACATAATACACAATCCAGTGACTCAAGCCAGTGATAACGGATGGTGGTGGGGACAAGATGACACTGCCATCTTTGCATGGAGCCTGGCTCTGCAGAGCCACTTGACCTTTTGAAACACCCTGGAGCTCTGTCTGTCATTGCTGTGGTCGTTTTCCTTTGAAAAGAGTTGAAAGAGAAGTTACAGTCCAGGTTAACTTGAAGATTGTGAGATTGGTTTCGTTTCTGTTTTGTGTTTTGTTGTTTTATCATTTACCTGTAGCGCTATTGCTGTTGATATGATCACCTACACCCTGTTTGTAGTGAGTGCTAAATACAGAATGGTACAAGGACAGTAACAGTGCAGGGTGCTGCCAGGACAACCTGTGGGCATATCAGTGACAGCCCAAATGGGAGTGGAGGAAACCTGTAATTTCCTTCTTACATGTGTTTGAAATACCAAGTGAATAATACTACTCTTCTGGACAAAAATGATAAACTAGCAAAAATTAAAGAAAGGATTTTACATAACAGACAGGCCCCACCTCTCAAACTATTTTTAGAAAACTTTTGTAAACTAATTTCTTTTGATTTCTCTTTTGCATCAGTAAAATGAGCTTTTTAAACCAATAAATCATCAGTTATTAGAAAAAAAAGCCCCTTGTCAGCAATGTTTTTATTATTTTTTAAAGTTAAGTATATGTGAATTTCATTTTTTAAGCTCTAAGACAGTAAGTAAGCTGGTTTATAATGTATACAAACATATTTAATAGTTTTTTTTTTAAGTAAATATGGAGCACATACCATGTTGGAGATGTTTTAAAAATAAGTATTAGTTAATATTCTGCTTCAATGATATTTGGTTTTCTTTTAAGATACTTGCTTTGTAGATGAATATTTGTTTAAAAATAATTTCAGCTTTACTAAAAAATTAGCAGCAGTAATTTCCCTTTTTAATGTAATTAAACAATCAGGAACAGAATTTTCTAAAGAGATGTTTATCATATTACTGTAAATTATTTCTTAAATTTTGATAAATCTATGACTGGTTATTTTATAAAGTTGATATGTTATGGTGATCATTTTCCTTTCCACCTGTTTCTGGTGTTACTGTACAAACATTGGCCTTAGCTTACTCACTCACTTCCTTTTTTTTTTTTTTTTTTTTTTGGTACGGGGGCCTCTCACTGTTGTGGCCTCTCCCGTCGTCGCAGAGCACAGGGTCCGGATGCGCAGGCCCAGCGGCCATGGCTCACGGGCCTAGCCACTCCACGGCATGTGGGATCTTCCCGGACCAGGGCACGAACCCGTGTCCCCTGCATCGTCAGGCGGGCTCTCAACCACTGCGCCACCAGGGTAGCCCTCTCACTTCCTTTTATCCTTACTTTATTTTTCACTAGAAGTTAATTTTTAAAATTTATTAAAATTATACTAAATATTACACTCAATTTTTGTCCTGGTAAATTATGTGATTTAAATGTATATATAAATTAGTGCAATTAAAGAAATGAATTTCAGAAACACACAGAAGTATAGCATTTAGATCTCATCTCCTTTCCTCTAACCCTGGGAAACTTGTCACAACTTAGTACTAACTAAAATTCAAGAACCCAAACCAAAAGTTTTTTATGTATTACAGAAGAGAGCCAGTGAAGTTCTTAATGTACATTTTCTTATGAAATACCCATTTTAAAGATTAGAAACCAAGTTTCAGAGTGATTGAGTAACTTAGCAATAGTTAATGTACATAACACTTACTGTGGGCCAGGTACGGTTCTAAGCATGTCATATATATTCAATAATTTATTTATGTGCAAAGCCAAATAGTTATTAATCAGCAAAGCCAATATTGGAAACCAGGCTAATCAATGCAAAGCATATGCTCTGCACATTGTCAACTATGCTGATTGTTCCTTTATATGGGAGGAACATTTAATAAGGACAAGAGAGTTTTCTTATAAAGAAAATAAGATAAACAATTAAATTGGGAATCAAAAAATGTCTTCCCTTTAACTATATTTACCACTCAGGTGCTGAGGGTCTTGAGCTAGCCATCTGATATATAAACATATAAATGTAAACATAATTACAAATATAAATATATATATATGTGTGGAGAGGGAGAGAGAGAGAGGGATTTCTCTAGGAACTGCATATTATCTGAATCTTTGTGGGTTTTGTAGAGAGGTCTGAATACCAATCAAAAAATTTACAGGCCACAATTTGCATACAGTAGAATAATCTCTTCAGACTGGCTCCCAGTGACCTGATTAATGTTCTTTGTATAGCTGATAATACTTTTTGTAAACCATATTGACTGATGCCCAGAGCAGTCTGGAGACCCAGAGCTAACAGGACATTCTGGGGTTGGCTTGCGTATGAACACAAACTTCCAACGGTGGATGAAGTACTTACCAACATTGAGTTGTTTTTGTTCCCAATCTCTTTATTTCACTAATAATTTTATTGATATTACATCAATTAATTCACTTTTATGAAATAATACAAACTTGCAGTGAAATAAAGAAAAATTGTTTCTTTGGAGATTGAGTACTTGGGAAAATTTTGATCAGGTTGCTAAAAATTCTGCTGAGATTGATATGAGCAACTGTAGGAAAAGTAGAGGATATTCAAAGAACCTCTAAGAATTCTCTACTCAGATTCCCCAAAACAAATCTAGAATTCATAGTTGATGCACGTTTTTGGTTGTTTTTGCAAGAAAGAAGCAGAGCTCAACTAAACACTCAAAGGAGGGCTGGCCTGTACATTGTATGTTCCAAGGTAAAATAGCTATTTTAAAGTGTATATTCATTATATTTAACCTACCCATCATGATCATTTTGGATGAGTGATTATGTCATATACATAAATACATAATATATATGTTCAAACAAAGCTTTAAGTTAAGCTAATTGTCCTCCTCCATTTTTTTCTTATCACTTAAATCTATTTATTGTCAAGTCATTGAACATTTTGTAGACATAATTCATATTGCAAAAAACAACTTTATCTTTTAAACATTTAGTTTGGTCTTTTAATAATTTCTTATTAATTGTAGGAATTCATAAAATAATGCTCATTGTGCCATAGTACAAATACCATTATTATTATAATGTCAACTCAGTGGAATTGGAAACTTGAAATGGCTGAGTTCAATTACATTTTACTCATTGTCATAACACATGCATTTGCAGGAACGAACACACACAAACAAAAGCACTGGATCCAATAATGGGCTTTTTGAAGCTTTTAAGCTAAAGATTACAATATCCTCCCAACTCAACATAACCTTCTCACGTGTGTTTAATTCTTTGTTCCAAATTATTATTGCATTGCTCTAAAAGATGAAGAGAAGATTTGAATTGGAATTAATGTATCTGAAACCTTCATTTTTGTATGAACATAGCAATGTTAATGTTATAGTAATTTAATTTGAAAAGCAAATCCCCAACAGATTATTTAAATATGTTAGCTAAGAATATAGAAACATAATTTCTTTCAGTGATGTAATATGCATAGATTTCCAATGCTGAAAAGAAAAAAATTCTATAATTTTTATACGCAAATGCTTTTGAAAATTACTTCACCTGATACATGGCAAGGTCTTGAATACATCTTTAATTAGATAATCTTTTGAAAATTCTATTTAAATAAAGGCAGATGATTCATGGGATAAACCATCAAATTAAATTGCTTTTTTAACATCTTTAATACTACTAAAGAATTCTGATAATCTAACTAGGGTTTTTATATTATTTTCTTTCTTGTTATTTCTCCTGGGAAGAATCAGCACATGTGTTTAAGAGTTTAGATTCACAATTTCACTCTCAGATCTCTTTAGCAAATATTTATGGAGGATCAACTAGGTCCAAGGCACATTGGAAGCTGATATCAGCATGGATAAGGTATGTGTGCTATTACTGAGGAG
This sequence comes from Stenella coeruleoalba, assembly GCF_951394435.1. Lineage (NCBI taxonomy): Eukaryota > Metazoa > Chordata > Mammalia > Artiodactyla > Delphinidae > Stenella > Stenella coeruleoalba. The sequence continues at coordinate 38,434,483 of NC_137164.1, read as the reverse complement.
CTTTTCCATTTTATACTGCATCATCTTGGACTTGTGTAAGGCCGAGCCAAGTCAGAAGGCAACACAAACAATAAACAGATATTTAGACCCTGATTCAGTGTTTTCTCACTTTGTAATTAATGACCATCCTATTTATAGGAAATTTAGAAGTTTCTTTTCATTTATAAGAGACAGAGATTAACGAGACCTTGCCAGTTTAGATTGCAGCCAATCAATCAATCAACTAATTTTGCAACCCATTATATTTAATGCACAGTTTATTCTCTAGATAACCTGTGTAGTTTTATTGGAGTAAGTATGTTTCATATTTTTTAGTACTTTGAATTTAAAGACAATTTTTATATCCATTTACTCTATAAGGTTCTTTGTTTTCTAGGAGTTTGTCATTTCACAAAGTCTTTTGGGACAAGCTTACAGTTTTTTCAGGTCTTACTTTCATCCATGAGTTACTGCCGTAAAATGAAATTTCATTGTCATTTATAATTTCCCATTTTGATTAATGGCATTTCAAAAGCTCTGTAGCTTTCTAAATGAACCCAGGGGCTACTACAAAAGGGAACTGCTAGACAGTGCACAGTACCAAAATAAACTCCCTTAAACACAAACAAAACAACAAGCCACCCAATTCAAGAGAATAGGATGAATTTAAATGTAATGTTTTGTAAATACTCTCACAGCCAAATATAATTCAACAAAGGAGAAAATAGCAGCAAAATTAACATACTAAGATAAATATTACACATATGTGCATAATAACTGTGCATTGATGTAAAACAAAATAGGTACTACAGTTAAGACTTTCTTCTTATATTTTTAATATCTTCATTGCAGTGTATTTTTATATTTTTATACAAACTATTTACATCTTAGAAAAGCTCTGGTTATTAAATTCTCACATCTTGTCACCTGTTTTTATAGAAAATATTTTGAGGTAAAGTTTTGTTTTTCATTCACTTCATTTGTTAAAAAATAAAAAACATTGATAGGGTGGTGGACTCATTTAATGGATTGTGTAACCCTGTTAAATAAATGGCTTAAAATCTTTTACTACTTTTAGACTTCACTGAAAAAAAAAATAGGTGTTCAAAAAAATACCTTGACTACAGCTCACAGAGGGGCAGCAGCTCCCCATGACCACAGATAGACTGGCCCCAACTTCTCCCTAAGGCATTGCAAATGGAAATCATGTAGGTCCTAGAAAACCAGCTCAGTTATATTCCTACCTCTATTCAAATTCTATGTCTAGTCATTCCATCAACATGGACTGCTTCCTTCATGGCAGGAACGTATGGAAAATGTCAAAGGCATCTTAAACTGTCCCACAAGCCCTGGAAAATCTTGTCACAGTAGTTTTACCCCTTACAAGTACACTATTTGTATATTTGACTAAATAAACCCTTGCATTCTTCAGTACTTTTTCTCCATTTTCCAGATGGTATGTTGCCAAGCCAGGATTCCAGCTTTTGGAGTTTTCATTTTAAACAAGAACCTTACATGGTTGCAAGAGTATTCATTAGTACTTAGAAGGAAATCTGCTAGTAAATATTGATTCACATTGGAAATTTACCTTGACCTAGTTCAGTCTTTCAGTCACACAGCCCCGATCAGGCAAATTACTCTCTTTCTTAAAAAATTATCCAGTGTTTTTTCTTTTGGCACATATTCCAAAATGTTTTGGTTTTTTTTCCCACTTTTAGGCATTTATTTATGAAAACTTCCACAAACCCAGCCTCATTCACCAACGCAAACCGTATAACCAGGACACACACATGGCCTTGGAGAAGGTGGAGAAGTACTTTGAAGGACAGCAAGGAATGAACACAGCTGGGTGGGCTTTGGGTTTAATTTTTAAGGGGTCTGGGGAGGGCTCTGGTCCCACACCTGGGAAGGTAGAGGGGCGAGGAAGACAATAAATAGAACCCTGAGCCCAACCAGCTTTGGTACATAATGGGTGAAGCCCCACACATGGCCCGTAACCAATAGCAAGAGTCAGGAGGGCAGCACCCGGGCAGCTGGTGCAGGCAGGCCCGATGTGCAGCCAGAGGTCCCCTCCAAACAGTCCCAAAGCCCTGCAGGGCACGAGGTAAGACTGGGCCAGGCTCCGTAGACTCTAGCTGTCCATGCTTGAAGGCGCAGTCTTTTTCCTCGTCTGAACCTTCAGGGAGTGCGAGGTGCCCAGCGGCTTCCTCTTGACCACACACAGGCTCTGGCTGCGGCCCAGAGGCTTCTCTCAGGGCTGAGCTGGTGGCTGGGGAACTGCTTCTGTGTCTGACCAACACTCATCCTCAGTGTCACTGTCCTGCAGGCCCCCTGCCCAGTATCTGATGGGTGGCCTGTGGTGGGGTACTTGGTCCTTATGTGGCCAGGACTTATGTGACCTCCTTCTACTTTTGAGCTACTTCAAATTTTACCATCTTCCACAGGCCTCTTCCTTGTTGCTAAACCTCAGCTTTCTGGATCCTGTTCATTTACGTGAACATGTCACACTGCCTGTAACTTCTGGGACTTAGATATGAAACACCTTTGCTTGGAACACTCTCTTCCATGACCTTGCCTGGCTGCCTTCTATTTATCACCCAAGTATCTAATTAAAAGTCACCTTCCAAGGGTTCCTCTGCTATACGCTCTCCAAGCACTGTACTCCTTCCTTCCTTCCCACATCCTTGCTTCTGCTAAGAGTTTGATATCTCTTGTCATCTATCTTGTATTTCCCATAAGAACACATTTACTGCTCTGTTCCACAGGAAGTACAATGCTTGGCACATGGTAAGCACCTCATAAGTACCTGTGGAGCTTGGTTGAAATTAAAGATATGTTTATCAGATATTGTAGATATCAGTAATAAGTAAACACAAAGAACAGTTTCGGGGTTTTGTTTTGTTTGTTTTGGTTTGGGTTTCCATCATGCTGCTGTCCTGCCATCCCTGTCTCTGTATAATTAGAGGGCCTAGTAGAAGTTACTCGTGACTCAAAATTCATGCAGCTATATCAGTATTTCTTAGTTTCTTTTTCCATTATCACAAGGCTAGTCTTTTTAGATACTTTTTTTTCCCCTAATGACCCCTGTCCTGTGAAATTTTAGTACCGCATATATACTGTATAGATCTTTATGTACTGTGGCTCTTTGGAGGGACAATAGCCATTATAACATCTAAGGTTTTTTTGCCCTCAATAATGCATTTTCATCCCTTGGGGCAATATTGCCCCTGTTGATAATGTATAATCTGTCTTTATGTCTGTATCTACTATCTACCTAGCTAGCTAGCTAGCTAGTTATCTAGCTATCTATCTTTTTTATCTAGAGAGAAAAAAGAGGAAGAAAAAGAGAGAAAATGCCCATTTGAGCACCCTTTGATGTATTGCTTCAGCTGCTCTTTGCAGAATCTTCTCTTGTTTGCAGCCCAGTCTCAGAGTTTGGGTCTGCCCAGAGGCTTTGCACAAAAAGAGCATCCTCCTTTCTGACTGTTGTGTTGGTCTCCTGGCTATTGCGTACTTTACAGAGTGTTAACAAAACATTAATTTGTATGGAAATATTAAAGTCAGAATGTATTATAATTTTAGATTTTCATATTTTATATTTACCATAATTATAATTTTATTCATGTCAGTTTCCAAATGAAATGTTTTATGTGTTCCCAACTGGAATTAATTTTCTTTATCTAATTACTTTCAAAGCTGTATCAGAGTTGAAGCTTTAAAAACTATTGGTGGCATTAGGATCTGTTCAGCTTCCACAGGCAGTTTGAAAAATAACTTTCTATGGGCAAACATCTCAGGTGCAGGGAAAACCATGGTCTTACATGAGCAGCTGCAGAGAGAATGGAATTGAAGCCTTATTTCTGGCTTTCTCTGGCTTTTATTAGTCCACAGAGTGGTTAGAAAAAATGGCAGGGGTTTGCAGGGGACATTTTACAATGCCCCATAGGGACTACCACCTTATTAATTTTACTTGCAGTGGCAGTTGTCATTTAAATACAATGTTACAGACATATGGGAACATATGTTTATGTATGACTGATTCACTTTGTTATAAAGCAGAAACTAACACACCATTGTAAAGCAATTATACCCCAATAAAGATGTTAAAAAAAAAAAAGAAAGAAGTCCTGAAAAATAAATAAATAAATAAATAAATAAATACAATGTTACAACATGTTATGACACAGAAGGTGGGTGGCTTATAAAGCCCACAATCAAGTAAACTTCAGTGATGATGGCAAGCCTGAAGGACACTTTCCATTTGTCTTTTCTTTTCTCTTTGCCCCTCAGGGACTTACAAACTATCTACCTAACACCAGTTTAGTCCAGGCACACTGTCAATTTACATGGTTTAAATGACAAGTCATGCTGGTCACCAGTCATTATCCATTGCCCTCAATGGAATCCTCCAATACCTCATTGGCTTCAAAAGCAATCAGGCATTAGTTACAGCAAAATTGAGAGACATCTCCAAATGTTCCCAACCTCCTTCCCCCACACCAAATGTTAAACCACAGGCATTATGCTCTCTCATTTTACCACTGCCATGAACCTTCTACTCCAGTCCAATAGGTGAATTTATAGCCCATGTCTTGATATTAACAGCTGGCACTCACTGTGTTGGCAGGGACTGTATTTAAGTGCTTCACTTCATTTACCCTCACACCAAACATATAAGAGAGGCGTTATTATCCCTCTGTTTATACAGAAAAGGAAACAGGCTCAGAAGAAAAAAGAACTTGCATTACAGTAAACAGCCAGGAAATAGTAGATCACAGGTTTAAAGTCTGAGGGTATGCATACAGAGCCCACGGCTTAATCTTCACCCTGAAATGTATTTCCATGCTAAATATTGTAAAGCAAAGCCAATCGTCTTTCCTCCTCATCAGATATACTAAAATTTTAGCCATCTTTTTTTTTTTTTTTTTTTTTTTTTGCAGTACGCGGGCCTCTCACTGTTGTGGCCTCTCCCGTCGCGGAGCACAGGCTCCGGACGTGCTGGCTCAGTGGCCATGGCTCACGGGCCCAGCCGCTCCGCGGCACGCGGCATCCTCCCGGACCGGGGCACGAACCCGTGTCCCCTGCATCGGCAGGCGGACTCTCAACCACTGCGCCACCAGGGAAGCCCATAGCCATCTTTTGAATCCAGATCCAAGCCCCTTTTCCTACCTGAAGTCACTCTAAAACAATGTAGTTCACAGTGCTATCTATTTTAAGTGTAGGTGCTCATATGATTCATTTATAAAATAATGACATCAATATCATTCTACATATAATTATGTAACTTTTCAAGATTCTATGCTTTAAATAGATCACCCTTAAATATATCAGAAGGTTTTAAGAGGAGGGACTATTTCTGATACTTGTAGTTCTCTTTATAATGTCTAGCACAATGTCTTATACATAGCATGAAATTGTTAAAAAAACAAAACCAAGAAAAACCCTTTGATTTAATCATAGGTGGGAAATGTCTGGAACACCATACACTCAAAGGAAAAAAAAAAAAAAGACAGCTTACTGTAGTCTTTTGCTTGACTTCTACAGCAGAGTCAACTGAGTCCTGTATTTGAATTATAATTGTGCTTTTTGTTATTTCATGTAATTGGCCATTTCTCTGATTAACCTACCTATTGCTATAATCCTACTTATCCATACATAAACAAACATTTGAAATTATTTGCACAAATTGTAGAATCTCTTGGAAAGCTCCTAATTGCTAAGTCAAATCTGAAGGGCAGGCCTACAAATATGTGAAGCAACAGAATAGTTGCCAGAAGCAGCCAAATACTTACTCATTGACTTAGTAACTTAAGTGGTCTTGTTACTTGCTCCCAAGTACATGAAGTTATTAATGCATTTGAAATATATATATATATATATATATATATATATATATATATATATATACACACACACACATACCTGAAGGCAGATCAAGATGCCAGGTACAGCACTGTTGTGAAAATTATGACTCTTTAAAAAGAAATAATAGTGACACTCTAAGAGAAATGATGGGAAATGTGGTTTAAAAGTTTTAAAGATTTTTAAAATTTTATGGCAAACTAGAATCAAAAATAGACAAGTGACAGGCTTGAAGGTGGAAGATATGGCTCATTTAAATGGCTACAATCTTTGACAGATAATTTAACTTTCTCAATTTAGTTTCTCATTTGTAAATTTAGTTAAAATGTATTCTACATATGCATCACTTAAATCTTTATATTCATAATAATTGTTACTAGAAATAGTACCGTGATTATGGTTATCTTACCATTACACATTGCCACTTTTTCAAGGTAGCTTTGGATGAATTATCACAAAGAAATAAATCATAACTACAAATTATTCACCTAAAATATTCACAGTTAGTGTTACCTAGTGATATACATTTTTTCATTATCTACTTTTGTCATTGAGTAACATTTTTTAAGAAGTAATTCTAATTAAATTATTTATTGCAGTGGAACTTCTTCAAGTTGGAAGTTTACAACTTCTTTATACATATTTGAAAGAAGAATTGAATTATAAGCTTTGTCTGTGAACTCCTGCTTTATTCATAGAGATGGTATATTTTGTGGTTGAGTGTGAAGTCATAACCCAAATAACCACAATCCTCACTAAAAAGCAATATAAAAGGAAGAGGAAATGATTCTTTTCATGCTCTGTCACATATAGTTCCCACCTTACATGAATATAGGCCTTATAAAATCATATCACCGATTATATAATTGTTTTGCATTTTATACCAAGAAAAGAAAAAACTATTCATTCTGATAGTACTAAGCATGAGAGCTTGAAGTATACTTTGCTTATTAATAGAAATTTATTTTATTTCTTTTTGAAAGTCAATTAATATTTACTTCTAGCAAAGTCATTATAGTCTTCTAAATCAATAACTAAAATTAAATAATTGTGAGATGACTGGCTTATTTAATATGTTAAGGGCATGCCATCTATTCAGCAGTATTTCAAGTCACTGGGAGAGGGCATCTGGCATACTCAACCCATAGGCTCAATAAAAAGGTTGTAATTAAGAGATCAAATTTTTCCACATGCTGCAGAAAATCATAAGACAAAATAAATATTATTCATCTTCTAGAAAATATACATTCATCTTTTCTACTATGTCTGTGTGAATAAGGTGCAAGGTGGTCATGTAATCATTTCTTACTTTCCACCACTTATTCACATTTACTTGTGGATAATTTGGTAATAAGTGTCAGACCCAGAGTTTGAACAGAGACATCATTCTTTCCTTCAGAGGCAACATTCTAGGCAGGGTACAGAACTAGCAAAATGGGAATCACACAGTTTAGAAAAATTCTCAGAAATGCAGATTGTCAAAATTTTAATTATAATGTCTACATTTAAATCCAGGGGTATTGAATATAAACAAATGGAACTTTTGAACAAAATGTTCAAACAGAACAAAATACCTGGGTTTTAATTGCTCCCAAAGAAAGACATGTGGAGTTCCCACATAAAGTAGGATTAGGTACAGTTTGGGCAACAGCCAGAAAATGCAGGTGACCCATGAGATACAAGGTTATTCTGGGAGAAGTGTGAGTTGCTCTTGTGACACAATCACAAGCTCCAATAAACTGTTTTTTTGTTGTGTTTTGTTTTTTTAAACGTGGTAAAACTGAAGAATATACTTGATTCAAGCTCAGAAATGCTAGGAAAGAGGTAGATGGTAAATCCATGGGTCACCCTTAGAGTTGTTTGAGATAAGGCTTTCTAATCTCCAGATTTGAAAATGTTAAGTAATTATTCTGTAAAATTCTGCTTCATCAATGTCTAGTTCTTCATTATCTTTTCTATTTTGTTTCACTTACTCCTCCCTTTGTTTTTCTATGTGTCACAGTGATTTTATTTTCCTTCCGTATCCTGCAAAAATCCATCTCCTGGGTCCTTCTTTCTTCATTATGTCTTTACATGTTCTCAGACTTTGCATCTACTCTAAGCTTAATCACCATTCTACATAGATTTCTCCCAATTCTATATACTTCTTTTTGACTTCTTTTTCAAGTCCTATACTTGAATTTGCAGTTAGAACATCCACTACTATGTATTCTACTGGCTTCTAGAACTTTAGTGTGTAGTACATGTATAACAAAAATGTTTTGAATGAGTTAATGAATACAAAAACACAAACAGGGCTTCCCTGGTGGCACAGTGGTTGAGAGTCCGCCTGCTGATGCAGAGACGCGAGTTCGTGCCCCGGGTTCGTGCCCCGGTCCGGGAGGATCCCACACGCCGCGGAGCGGCTAGGTCTGTGAGCCATGGCCGCTGAGCCTGCGTGTCCGGAGCCTGTGCTCCGCAACGGGAGAGGCCATAACAGTGAGAGGCCCGCGTACCACACAAAAAGACAAAAACAAAAAAAACCCCAAAAAAAGTTATGCACATTTTTGACCCTTACTCCTTAATTTTGGTCATTTAATCACCCCCCTCACTCCTGCCCCCATATCTACTGATACCACCTAATTGAAAACTTAATTCTAAAATGAGGTTGCAAAATACCATTGACTGTTTCCCTTTCATACCTTCTGTTTAGAGCTGGAAGATTACTGTCTTCAACAGATTTGAACTTTTTCCTGCTCCATTCCGTATACTATAGGTCCTAGAGGACAGAGTTCAAATTCCTTTATTTTGAATTCATATTTTTTGCTGTGAAATTAAGTCTTACTCTTTTCTGCCTGGGAAAGGTTGCCTATGGTTTTCTTTCTCCTTAATGATCTTTTCTTCATCTGTACTTATCAATATTTTACCCAAATCTCAAGCTTCTCTTTCAAAGACCACCTTGTTTACGATGGCTTTTCTATACTTTCATCTATATATACTATTCTCTTCTCTTCCTACTTTCCTCTTTGAAGACATTTATCATAGTTTGCCTTCTTTAACAACTATTTATGTACTTACTTTACTTGCCTGACTCACTAGGTTTTGCCATATTTTTTCTGGCACAAATGCCTGACCTTTGCTCCACTTCACTGATGTAATCTTAGCTTTGTAGTAATTCAACAAACTATTTAGATGATCATGTGCTCCATCTTGTTATTCGCTTATGTAGATTGCTCTGGCTCATCACTCTTCCTCAGTTTTCACTGATGAATAGAGATCATGTGTATAGGTATCTTTTGTAAAAGTGCTTTTCCACTTTTTGAAGAGTATTTAAGCACAGACGGATGTGCACAAAGTGTTGATATCTATTTAGCATGAAAGTGAAAGTGAAAGTTTTATATTAACTTGAAACTAAAAGTTGATATATAAGCATTGAAGCCAAAAAAAAAAAACGTATCTGAGAGTTATCTTCCTTTGTGATGTGGTTTTGAACCAATTGCTTCACCAACAATGAACATTTCCCTAATCTCATTCACTCTGTTCTGTTCCAGAAGCCACTGTCTGAAAGTCATTATACTGTGGAAACTTAATGCTTAATAACAATAAGTAGAGCCACCTTAAGTTTTTATAGCGTTTATATATTTTCAAAGCATTTTCTCAGCTATTACCTCATTTCAACCTCATAACGACCCTGCTGTTATGTAAATGGCACAGGTAGTAGCAAATTCATTGTAACTACATGCACATTTTTTTGCATACTACTGTTTATGTGCTACATTATAAACATATTAATTATTTAAGAATATGTATTTCTTCTGGTGGCTGTGTGGGAAAAATCTATGGACATTTAAAAATTAAGGTAAGGTTGATTTGAAGACCAGTAGATTCAATACACAGGTGTTCTCGAAGATAGCAATTATGCTTTGAAATATAGTATATTAAGTGAAACATACTTGTGTATCTAGCCACTAGTATATGCTATTCTTATAAATGCTTCTGGTATTTTTGCATTTGCAAAGACTGAGGTTTGATTTTAATTTATAATGTGAACCCCATCTTCTCAGGGAATCCAGCACCTTTACAGGTTACTAAAAAAAGACTTATACAGCCCTCCAGTGTTCCAAAGCTAGAGACCCCCCAGTAGAAGATGCATCGGAGCATGGCTAAACTCATCCCCTCACCTACCTCCTTAAGTGGAATCACTGCTGACAGTACTACTGCTCAGAGCACATATTATTTAAACTCCTAAAATTACAGCGTTGGTAGTGAGAGCTGAACTATTCTCACTCACATCACTGGGAAAAGAGCGCTGAGTACATGACAGCTTAGAAACTGCCTTTGTGGAAGAAAGTGTTCAGATAAATCAATTTTCTGCAGGAAAAATAAAGGAAAATATTAATTTGCTGTGTACTTATTTAAACAGCTGACTGAAGAGTTTATTATGCTTGATTGCAGGCCTTCAGCAATAGTTATTTCTTCCTTTCCCTCTCTCCTTCTGTCCCAAAGAATTCCCATTGACAGAGCCTACAGCTATCCTCTCAGAAATCATATAAAACCTGACATTGCTAAAAAATTAACATTAAAAAGTTGTCTCCGGGTGTTACCTTTAAAATCAAATCTAATTTTAACAACCAACTGCGAGCTGAGAGCTCATTCTTTATAACTTGATCACTAAGCAAGATTCACAAGCTCTCCCTGGTCTGCAGATGGAGCTATTGACAAAACAGTACTATCCACTTGAGAAAAGCAGTGCACAGACTTGAGTTTTACTGAATGTTTCTTTCTTTTCTTTTTTTTTTTTTTTTGAGGACTATGTCTCAAGACATATCCTAAATATTATCTTTTCAAGTAAGGAAAATCCTCTGAAAATTAAAAAGAGCTTCAAAATCTGATGATCTTCATTACAGAATTGTATGACATAAAACCTACATACATAAAAATAGAGATACATGTCAGTGAAAAGTGATTCAAACACATGGATAGACTATGTAATATAAGAAACGATAGTATAGAGGTTGAATCTATGTATCATTCCTTTCTAAATAGGAATTTAGAACATGGCATTCTAAGTTATTTAATATTTAGTATTCAAACAGTACTTTCTGTGATGGAATACAGCTTTTTTTGTTATCCAGTAGTCCATCATCACAATATAGCAGGGAAATGACATAGTTACGTAAGAAAATCTATGTAGGGAATAGATGGATATAGAACTGTTTGATAAATTGGGAGTCACTTCGATGATAATCCAGACAAGATTTGATAGATTTTCAGAATTAGAAGGGACTGCAGTGATCACTCATTTATTCTTTCAACAAGTGTCAGTGGAACTCATGTGAACAGTTATATTTGGTTAGTATTAGAATTAAAGAATCATCTGTCATCTGCTCTCAAGGCATTTAAAATTAAGATATATAATAGACACATGAAAGTCTTTATGTCAGTGTAAAGGGCTAGGGAAACAGGGAAAACCTCTAACCCTATGTATTGTGGTATATCAGAAAAGGTAATTTAGAAAGTCACTTAACTGAAGTTTTAAGGTCATCTAGAAAAATTTTATCATTTATAGAAGTGGAAACTGAGTTGGCAAAATATCATGGCTGATAGGTATCAAAATCAGGGTCAGGGGCTTCCCTGGTGGCACAGTGGTTGAGAGTCTGCCTGACGATGCAGGGGACATGGGTTCGTGCCCCGGTCCGGGAAGATCCCACATGCCGCGGAGCAGCTAGGCCCGTGAGCCATGGCCGCTGAGCCTGCGCGACCGGAGTCTGTGCTCCCCAACGGGAGAGGCCACAACAGTGAGAGGCCCACATACCGCAAAATAATAAAACAAAACAAAAACAAAATCAGGGTCAGAAATGAGCTTTCCTTGTTTTTTTCCCGAATGCTTTCCACAACAAAACACATTTCTAGGTGAAGACTATATTAATTTCTACACAGCTTGGAATTACAAAGTCCTAATGAATAGTGTAACCAGATGCTAGAATGTAAGCAAGACATCTGTCCTCAACCATGAACCTCATGAACTATATCAAGAATCTCATGGATGTAACCGTAAGATATGTTGCACTAAGATTTTTAAAATTATAATATTTTAAAAAGTTTTAAACAATTTATAAAATATCCAACATCATTCAACCAAAGCTGTGGCTGGTCTAACTGGACCTCTGAATTTCTGTTTAAAACTTTATACCTCAGGGTATAAATCAATAGCAAATAAACTAGATGATGCCCATGCTATGGAAAAGTGTTTTTGATATAAACTCCTTTATGGTATAATTTGTCAACCTTCAATTCACCTTCTAGGTTATAAATCTGAATGTGACATCAGTTATCCTTGAAGGAAACTTAAAACTATAGCTTTATTATCAATGTGTAACTTGTTAGAATTCAGAGAGAAAAGATTCCCTTGGTCATACACAATTTTTTTTAAAATAAAGGAACACTTCTTGATTTTGGTAGATTGGAAGCATCATATTTGGTTTTGAAGACCTTTACATAATTCAATATTCTTCATCTCCAATAAGATACTCAAAAAAGAAATCCTGAGACAAAATAATATAACTATTTCACTCTACTGGTGTTGATTAAAGTTTATATACTAGGTATTGATTTAAGGAAAATAATATTCTGAGATTTAATTGCTATTTTCTAAGATATTTGGTTACAATCCCAATGCAGCCAATATATTTGAGAACATCCACTGAAACCCATTCTAACCCATAACCATCAATTTATACGTTATGTTTTCATTCAATGTAAGATATCATATAGTATTTTACACAAATACCTTTAGTCATGATATAACATTATAACTTAGATATTTCAGACATTTAAATTACATTTGGAATTAACTTTTGTTGTAAAATATTCAAATCACTGCATTATTTAGAGATGTACCGACAAAACAATTATATACAACTTCTTTTTTTGTTTTGTGATACGCGGGCCTCTCACTGTTGTGGCCTCTCCCGTTGAGGAGCACAGGCTCTGGTCGCGCAGGCTCAGCGGCCATGGATCACGGGCCCAGCTGCTCCGCGGCATGTGGGAGCTTCCCGGACCGGGGCACGAACCCGTGTCTCCTGCATTGGCAGACAAACTCTCAACCACTGTGCCACCAGAGAAGCCCTACAACTTCTAATCAAGAAGAGTAGTATTGTATTCCTATCTATCGCTAGACATTTATCAACATGATACTGTCCTGGGCACACTAGGTGATACCTACAAGCAATCAATGACTTGAGGAGAACTGTACAAACATGCCTACAACACAATGACCTAAATATAAAACATGAATATGATATGAGTGGTTACCAGCAACACCTATTATGAACATTCAAAAGAAATCAATTTCTCTGTTGTGGATTTATTTAAGTTTTAGAGAAGATTCAAGGTAGTGTGTTAACAGGTACATTTATCTAGATAGCAGGAGACATGAGTTCTAATTCAGGTTCTACCATTAACCCTGTGTTCTTGTTAAAATGTTTTACTCATTATGAACATTAATTTCCTCATCTGTAATTGGAGTACCAACACTCTCCTGCTTATATCACAGAGTTGTGGTATTAGGTTTGTTTTAATAAACTTTGAATAGTTTTAAGTTTGTCAAGTCTCATTCAAACACATATTGATTATAAATCATTTCTTAGATTGTATTATCTTTTTCAGTAAGCTTTTCGTATTAAACTAACACACACAGACACACACACACACAATGTTCATCTATGATTCTTACAGAACCCACAGATAAGAATAGAAAGTAAAAGGGATTTGTAAGGAGCTATATATCATTGTTACTTCAGCATAGTAACTATCAATAAATTCTTGGTGGTAAAATATTTATTAAATATTCATAGTTCATGATTTTTAAAGTTCTATTATTTTTTAAGTTAAAAATGTCAAGATGTTTACTAATGTTGCTTTTTATGAACAATTTACCAGTTGTTTATATAACCAAATGCCCTAGAATTGGTCAGCTATTTTCCCAATAACAAAATTGCTTTGACACGTTTTATATGTTTCCAAACTGTATATAAAATGTGTCAAATTGTGTCTTTTTAAACAGAAACGTGTAATATATCTACATGGTAAATCACAAATATGTTATTTGATACATCCAGTTAGTTACTCCTACTATCAGTAACATGACGTAGAAGTGGTGGCCAGGTGCAGCCCGCCACTGCCAGGGTCCCGGGATCCAGGGACAACTTCCCCGGGAGAACGCACGGTGCGCCTCAGGCTGGTGCAACGTCACGACGGCCTCTGCCGCTGGAGGCTCACCCCGCACTCCGTACCCCTCCCTAACCCTAGCCTGAGTGAGTCAGAGCCCCCGACTCAGCGGCTCCTTTAACCCCGTCCTATCTGAGCGAAGAACAGATGCCCTCCAGCGACCTACACGCAAAGGCAGGGCCAAATCCAAAGCTGAAACCCGGGAGCTGTGCGAACAAAGAAGAGAAAGGGAGATCTCTCCCAGCAGCCTCAGGAACAGCGGATTAATTCTCCACGATCAACTTGATGTACCCTGCATCTATGGAATATGTGAATAGACAATGAATCATCCCAAATTGAGAAGGTGGAATTTGAGGGCAAGATTTCTGATTTTTTCCCCTTTTCCTCTTTTTGTGAGAGTGTATGTGTATGCTTCTGTGTGAGATTTTGTCTGTATAGCTTTGCTTTCACCATTTGTCCTAGGGTTCTATACGTCCGTTTCTTCTTGTTTTTTTTTTTTTTTTTTTGGTTTTTACATTAAAAAAAGTTTTTTTTTTCTTTTTTTTAAAACATCTTTATTGGGGTATAATTGCTTTACAATGGTGTGTTAGTTTCTGCTTTATAACAAAGTGAATCAGTTATACATATACATATATTCCCATATCTCTTCCCTCTTGCGTCTCCCTCCCTTCCACCCTCCCTATCCCACCCCTCCAGGCGGTCACAAAGCACCAAGCTGATCTCCCTGTGCTATGCGACTGCTTCCCACTAGCTATCTACCTTATGTTTGGTAGTGTATATATGTCCATGTCTCTCTCTCACTTTGTCACAGCTCACCCTTCCCCCTCCCCATATCCTCAAGTCTGTTCTCTAGTAGGTCTGTGTCTTTATTCCTGTCTTACTCCTAGGTTAAAAGTGTTTTTTTTTTTTTCTTAATATTTTTTTTTTTTTACTTTAATAACTTTATTTTATTTTACCTTACTTTATTTTCTTTTCTTTTATTCTCTTTCTTTCTTTCTACTTTTTCTCCCTTTTATTCTGAGCCATGTGGATGAAAGGCTCTTGGTGCTGCAGCCAACAGTCAGTGCTGTTCCTCTGAGGTGGAAGAGCCAACTTCAGGACATTGGTTCACAAGAGACCTCCCAGCTCCACGTAATATCAAATGGCAAAATATCTCCAAGGGATCTCCGTCTCAACACCAACACCCAGCTTCACTCAACGACCAGCAAGCTACAGTGCTGGACACCCTATGCCAAACAACTAGCAAGACAAGAACACAAACCCACCCATTAGCAGAGAGGCTGCCTAAAATGATAGTAAGTCCACACACACCCCAAAACACACCATCAGACGTACACCTGCCCACCAGAAAGACAAGGTCCAGCCTCATACACCAGAACACAGGCACTAGTCCCCTCCACCAGGAAGCCTACAAAACCCACTGAACAAACATTAGCCACTGGGGGCAGACACCAAAAAGAATGGGAACAACAAACCTGCAGTCTGTGAAAAGGAGACACCAAACATAGTAAGTTAAGCAAAATGAGAAGACAAAGAAACACAGATGATGAAGGAGCAAGGTAAAAAACAAACAGACCTAAAAAATGAAGAGGAAATAGGTAGTCTACCTGGAAAAGAATTCAAATAATGATAGTAAAGATGATCCAAAATCTTGGAAATAGAAAAGACAAAATGCAAGAAACATTTAACAAGGACCTAGAAGCACTAAAGATGAATCAAGCAACGATGAACAACAAAATAAATGAAATTAAAAATAATCTAGAAGGGATCAATAACTGAGGCAGAAGAATGGATAAGTGACCTGGAAGATAAAATAGTGGAAATAACTACTGCAGAACAGAATAAAGAAAAAGAATGAAAAGAACTGAAGACAGTCTCAGAGACCGCTGGGACAACATTAAATGAACCAACATTCGAATTATAGGGGTTCCAGAAGAAGAAGAGAAAAATAAAGGGACTGAGAAAATATTTGAAGAGATTACAGTTGAAAACTTCCCTAATATGGGAAAGGAAATAGTTAATCAAGTCCAGGAAGCACAGAGAGTCCCATACAGGATGAATCCAAGGAGAAACACACCAAGACACATATTAATCAAACTATAAAAAATTAAATACAAAGAAAATATATTAAAAGCAGCAAGGGAATAACAACAAATAACACACAAGGGAATCCCCATAAGGTTAACAGCTGAACTTTCAGCAGAAACTCTGCAAGCCAGAAGGGACTGGCAGGACATATTTAAAGTGATGGAAGAGAAAACCCTGCAACCAAGATTACTCTACCCAGCAAGGATCTCATTCAGATTTGATGGAGAAATTAAAACCTTTACAGACAAGCAAAAGCTGAGAGAGTTCAGCACCACCAAACCAGCTTTACAACAAATGCTAAAGGATCTTCTCTAGGCAAGAAACACAAGAGAAGGAAAAGACCTATAATAACAAACCCAACACAATTAAGAAAATGGGAATAGGAGCATACATATCAATAATTACCTTAAATGTAAATGGATTAGATGCTCCCACCAAAAGACACAGGCTGGCTGAATGGATATATATGCTGTCTACAAGAGACCCACTTCAGACTTAGAGACACATACAGTCTGAAAGTGAGGGGATGGAAAAAGATATCCCATGCAAATGGAAACCAGAAGAAAGCTGGAATAGCAATTCTCATATCAGACAAAATAGACTTTAAAATAAAGACTATTAGAAGAGACAAAGAAGGACAGTACATAATGATCAAGAGAACAATCCAAGAAGAAGATATAACAATTGTAAATATTTATGCACCCAACATAGGAGCACCTAAATACATAAGGCAAATACTAACAGCCATAAAAGGGGAAATCGACAGTAACACATTCATAGTAGGGGACTTTAACACCTCACTTTCACCAATGGACAGATCATCCAAAATGAAAATAAATAAGGAAACACAAGCTTTAAATGATACATTAAACAAGATGGACTTAATTGATATTTATAGGACATTCCATCCAAAAACAACAGAATACACATTTTTCTCAAGTGCTTATGGAACATTCTCCAGGATATATCATACCTTGGGTCACAAATCAAGCCTTGGTAAATTTAAAAAAATTGAAATTGTATCAAGTATCTTTTCTGACCACAACGCTATGAGACTAGATATTAATTACAGGAAAAGATCTGTAAAAAATACAAACACATGGAGACTAAATAATATATTACTTAATAACCAAGAGATCACTGAAGAAATCAAAGAGGAAATAAAAATATACCCAGAAACAACTGACAATGGAGACACGACGACCCAAAACCTATGGGATGCAGCAAAAGCAGTTCTAAGAGGGAAGTTTAATAGCAATACAATCCTACCTTAAGAAACAGGAAACATCTCGAATAAACAACCTAATCTTGCACCTAAAGCAATTAGGGAAAAAAGAATAAAAATCTTCAAAGTTAGCAGAAGGAAAGAAATCATAAAGATCAGATCAGAAATAAATGAAAAAAAATGAAGGAAACAATAGCAAAGATCAATAAACTAAAAGCTGGTTCTTTGAGAAGATAAACAAAATTGATAAACCATTAGACAGACTCATCAACAAAAAAAGGGAGAAGACTCAAATCAATAGAATTAGAAATGAAAAAGGAGAAGTAACAACTGACACTGCAGAAATACAAAAGAACATGAGAGATTACTACAAGCAACTCTATGCCAATAAAATGGACAACTTGGAAGAAATGGACAAATTCTTAGAAATGCACAACATGCCAAGACTGAATCAGGAAGAAATAGAAAATATGAACTGACCAATCACAAGCACTGAAATTGAAACTGTGATTAAAAATCTTCCAACAAACAGAAGCCCAGAACCAATTGGCTTCACAGGCAAATTCTATCAAACATTTAGAGAAGAGCTAACACCTATCCTTCTCAAACTCTTCCAAAATATAGCAGAGGGAGGAACACTCCCAAACTCATTCTACGAGGCCACCATCACCTTGATACCAAAACCAGAAAAGGATGTCACAAAGAAAGAAAACTACAGACCAATATCACTGATGAACATAGATGCAAAAATCCTCAACAAAATACTAGCAAACAGAATCCAACAGCACATTAAAAGGATCATACACCATGATCAAGTGGGGTTTATTCCAAGAATGCAAGGATTCTTCAATATATGCAAATCAATCAATGTGATACACCATACTAACAAATTGAAGGAGAAAAACGATATGGTCATCTCAATAGATGCAGAGAAAACTTTCGATAAAATTCAACACCTATTTATGATAAAAACCTTCCAGAAAGTAGGCATAGAGGGAACTTTCCCCAACATAATAAAGGCCATATATGACAAACCCACAGCCAACATCATCCTCAATGGTGAAAAACTGAACACATTTCCACTAAGATCAGGAATAAGACAAGGTTGCCTACTCTCACCACTCTTATTCAACATAGTTTTGGAAGTTTTAGTCACAGCAATCAGAGAAGAAAAGGAAATAAAAGGAATCCAAATCGGAAAAGAAGTAAAGCTGTCACTGTTTTCAGATGACATGATACTATACATAGAGAATTCTAAAGATGCTACCAGAAAACTACTATTTTCTCCCATACACAAAAATAAACTCAAATGGATTAAAGACCTAAATGTAAGGCCAGACACTATGAAATTCTTAGAGGAAAACATAGACAGAACACTCTGTGACATAAATCACAGCAAGATCCTTTTTGACTCATCTCCTAGAGAAATGGAAATAAAAACAAAAATAAACAAATGGGACCTAATGAAACTTCAAAGCTTTTGCACAGCAAAGGAAACCATAAACAAGACTAAAAGACAACCCTCAGAATGGGAGAAAGTATTTGCAAATGAAGCAACTGACAAAGGATTAATCTCCAAAATTTACAAGCAGCTCATGCAGCTCAATAACAAAAAAAACAAAAAACCCAATCCAAAAATGGGCAGAAGACCTAAATAGACATTTCTCCAAAGAAGATATACAGACTGCCAACAAACACATGAAAGGATGCTCAACATCATTAATCATTAGAGAAATGCAAATCAAAACTACAATGTGATATCATCTCACACCAGTCAGGATGACCATCATCAAAAAATCTAGAAACAATAAATGCTGGAGAGGGTGTGGAGAAAAGGGAACACTCTTACACTGCTGGTGGGAATGTGAATTGGTACAGCCACTATGGAGAACAGTATGGAGGTCCTTAAAATACTACAAATAGAACTACCATATGACCCAGCTATCCCACTACTGGGCATGTACCCTGAGAAAACCATAATTCAAAAAGAGTCATGTACCAAAATGTTCATTGCAGCTCTATTTACAATAGCCAGGAGATGGAAACAACCTAAGCGTCCATCATCGGATGAATGGAAAGAGAAGATGTGGCACATATATACAATGGAATATTACTCAGCCATAAAAAGAAACAAAATTGAGCTATTTGTAATGAGGTAGATGGACCTAGAGTCTATCATACAGAGTGAAGTAAGTCAGAAAGAGAAAGACAAATACCGTATGCTAATACATATATATGGAATTTAATTAAAAAAATTGTCATGAAGAACCTAGTGGCAAGACAGGAATAAAGACACAGACGTACTAGAGAATGGACTTGAGGATATGGGGAGGGGGAAGGGTAAGCTGTGACAAAGTGAGAGAGTGGCATGGACATATATACACTACCAAACGAAAAGAGATAGCTAGGGGGAAGCAGCCGCATAGCACAGGGAAATCAACTCGGTGCTTTGTGACCACCTAGAGGGGTGGGATAGGGAGGGTAGGAGGGAGGGAGACTCAAGAGGGGAGAGAAATGGGAACATATGTATATGTATAACTGATTCACTTTGTTATAAAGCAGAAACTAACACACCATTGTAAAGAAATTATACTGCAATAAAAATGTAAAAAAAAAAAAAAAAAAGAAGTGGTGGCCAGGAAATTCAGCTTCCATCTTTAGGACACTTTTTCTTGGCAAAGTGCAGTGTTCCCATCAACAGTGTTAGAAGAGAGAGCAGAACACATTGACGTGCCGCCTGTCACACATCACCTCACAAGTATTGTGAAATACACAAGAAAAAAAAAAAAATAAAGTGTAGAATTTGCAGGTGGTGTTCAGCAGACTCACTGGTTGGAGTGTATAGGACACTCCCACAGGGACATCTCAACTGAGAAATCTAGTCATTGTCCTGTTGTTTTCAAAATGTTTTTATACCATTAGTTGAAATATTCCTAAAGTGCAAAAAGTCATCCATGGGTGACATTGCAACTCAAAGCTGAAAGGTTCTTATCTGAATTTCTATAATGGATGTTGGTAATAAAATCTTGTATATAATATGATTTCAAGAAATGCATTATCTAAGCATAAACACCTTGTTAATAGCATCAGCCTAAGGGGTTGTCAAATGATCAACACAAACCAAAATATCAGAAAACAACTGTGTGGGTTAAAGCCAAGTTAATTTATAAGATCAGTTAAGGGGAAGACATCACACAATTGAAGTTGCATTTACTGCTCAGAACAATCTTTTGGTTTATATTGATTGCATCAGGTACACCCTTAGGTAATCTCAGACATTAATTTGTGGTTACTCTCATACAAATACACCAGTAGGTTGAAAAATAAGGTCTGTTTAGAAAAAAAAAAAAGTCATTATAAAAATTTACGATTTTTAGATGTTAGCTAATTATTTTAAAGTATTATAGATGATATATGAATGAAAGCAAATTCTCCATTTAAAAGATCTTTTCTCATTCATCTTAGTATATCTAGCAATTTAGACAATATCAGGCACACTGCAGGTGTCCAATAAATATTTGCTGAATTAAATATACAAGCATTTCTTAAAGAATACACATTTATCATTTATATAAATATTTTTATCTCTAATTGTGTTATATTGACCCCAGTTTAAAACTCAGAATCAAAATATGTGGGTTCTGGTTTCTGTTACTAAATCTGAGACTTCAGTCTTATAACATAACCCACTTTAAATCTAGGTTCTTCTAGCAGTGGATTCAGTGAAAGCTGGGCCTAATGTTGAGCTATCATATGCCTAAGCCTGGGATATTTAAAAATAAATCTCAGTATCAGTGATTCTGACTATATCTTGAGTACATATAACACAATCATACTTTCTCTTTTAATAATTATTTTAGGTACATTAACTAGTGAGTTGAGGGTAATTTGCTGTGCTAGAGATAAATGTAACATTCTATAATCACACTGTAAGAGAGGTTTTGAAACCAGCGTTGGATACTGCGCTGGTTATTAAGCAATTGTTTTCCAATCCAAACTTACTCCTT
Source organism: Stenella coeruleoalba (assembly GCF_951394435.1). Taxonomy (NCBI): domain Eukaryota; kingdom Metazoa; phylum Chordata; class Mammalia; order Artiodactyla; family Delphinidae; genus Stenella; species Stenella coeruleoalba. Next base: position 38,413,114 of record NC_137164.1, on the reverse strand, counting down.
GAGTGGAGACTCTGCTTTATGATACAGAGGCTGAACTCTGCAAACTGCATTTTTTTTTTGGCCAACTGGTGCCCTGCTAGGTTCTGCCAAGATGGGGCACTTAGTTAACTGGACAGGAGGAAGCGTTGTTCTGTTTATCTGCTGCCAGGTTGGTGCAATGCAGAGGGAGGGCCCCAGAAAAGATATAACTCACACCTTTGCGGAGAGAGGATCCTTGTCAGTTTCTGACAGCATCACCCAAGCAATGATATGTTTATCCAAGTTGTGGCAATTTGTTCCAACTGCAGGTTGATTCAGACTCTAGGTTTTTTCCACACTCCAGACCCATCATGCCTCAGAAGACATACCATTGGTGCCACCTCTTCAGAATTCCAGCTCCATGAGGCCCTTTCTCTGGGGTTTGGATTCTCTGTCTATGGAGCTTGACCTATAAACTCTTGAGAGATCACACTAGCCAGGTAGCCAGGTAGATCCCTGCCTCAAAGACCTTGTCCCGGCATGACAGGGCACCTCCTCCAAGCTTCTAGGTTCTGAACACCTTCTTTCCTTTGCTCAACAGTCCTGAGGTTGGCAACTGTTTCTAGCAGTCACTAATTCAATGTTCTCTCAGTGTTCGCACTTTGTCATTTTAGTTTTCCTATGTCTCTTTAACCATTTGCCTGTATTAAAAGCTCTCTGTTAAAGTAACCATCATAGTTTCTGTTTTCCTGACTGACACAGGCACTTTTTTTGTGTAAGTTTTAGCTCCATAAAATCTTTTATTATTGAATTGATTGTATTATAAATATAAAATTATACATACCAATTTTAATGTCCCTAACTGAGCTTGAATATGAGATTAAATGTAGTTCACACATTAGTGTACGTATGAGGCAAATTATATTTGTTATTATATTGTTATGGCCATTTCAATATTTTCAACAAATGGTTAAATAATCAATATTATAATTTCTATTGGAAGGATAACTATTAAAAAGCAATCAGAACATAATTTTCTTTGTATTGTCATGCATTATCATTGCATTTTTCATGACCCAGAAAAATATGGACATGATTAATAAACACAATAGATTTAATTAGTTATCCAACTTGCATTTATAAAATCTTTACTATATTGAAAATTATACAAACTCATGAATTATGTTTGTATGGTGATTAAAAAACAGAACATTATGCACTGATTAAAATTCAGTGCTAATTAGAATTATGCTACAGGTGATATGTGAATCTGGTGGATTTAAAAAAAAATCATTTTTCTGAGACTTTATAACACTGAAAAAAAAGATAAATGATTTTCAATTGTACTAAATGATCACGGAAACATCATTTATGTTACAACAATTCAATATTTCACAATTGTTGATGTACTTTTCTGATAATTATGCAAACTTTATTATAAAAAAGATAAATGAACTATTAATCTGCTTTTTCTTTGTGCAACCATCTATTTTAGAAAAGACATAAGGTAACCATCTTAACATAATTTCTATATTCATAGCAATGCCAGACAAAATAAATATTCTCTAACCTTAATGTAAAGACTTATTCCTAGTTCATTCACTGGGTCTTCTATAATCTATATCTTCGTTTATATCTACACACACCATCATTCTTGGACAATGTAATAACAAAATTGCTCTAGGAAGTTGTTTTGATTAATAACATACTATGAAACTCTACTTACATGCAGTCAAATGTTTGTAGTTACATTTTTTACCTCTGGCACAAAATGATCTACTAGGAGTCTCCATTTCTGACTTTGAAGGAGAAGATGTACTAGTCATCCAGGTAGGTAGGATCTGTCTAGCTAAGAGGTGCTAGTTAGCCTGGATCTAGCAGTGGATGGCAGGGATTCTAATGATTCTTAGATTGAATAAAAACTGTAATAAGAAAACATACAAGATTGGAAGCTAAGTTTGGTCTTTGGCAACTCTGGGTCTCAGGTTTTTCCTTTGTAAAATGAAGCTTGAATCATGGACCTGAAGTGCTGGCACAGATGGACTTTTGGAGCCAACAGCAGAGACTGACCTTGGATCTACTACCCATTAGCTGGGTAGCTTTTAGCAACCTATTTAATCTCCTTGAGTGTCAGTTTTCTTCATCAATGAAACAGGTATTGTGGGTTCCATTCAGTAATAGTCACACAGGTCCAGTCACACATAGACCCTCTACAATCTAAAATTTCTTCTAGCTCTAAAATTCTATGACCACTAGAGGTTTTAAATAATTTCTTTTCTATAAAGTAGATTCTTTTCTAATCATTGGCTGTTACATTTTTCCTATAAGGTTTGAAGGCCCCTAATGTGTCTATCTTTTTAGAATATGTTTATTAAACAAGGGAAAATCAGAAGTTTGTAATCTATCTTCTTGGAAATGACAAATAATTTAATAATTTTAAAACATATTAGTAGTCCTCATGCATGACTTTATAAATTATTTTTCTTGAAATTTACTGAAAAAAAAGTCCTTCAAACCTGAGGGAAAGTAATGCAGTTCAACAACAATCCTCTTCGCTGCCCCCCATGTAAACCAATATCATAGGGGAGAATAACGACAGGAGAGACATTGAAATATGTATTTATGATTGAAGCATCATGTATAGAACTATATAATGCATATTCCATATTTCTCTGATAATATTTGGAATAAAGTCAAAGGATCAAGATCATTCTTAGTTTAAAATTTCTTTAAAACAAGGTTTCTCAACAGGGAAGTGATGGACATTCTGGACCAGATAATACTTCGCTAATGGGGGGGCAGTGTGTGCTCCTCTGTATATTATAAGATGTAGAGCAGCATCCCTGGCTTCAGTCCACTAGAGGCCAGTAACACTACCACCACTGGTTGTGACAAAAAATGTTTCTACAGTATGGCAGTTCCTCAAAAACTAAGCATAGAATTATTATATGACTCAACAATTCCACTTCTGGGTATACACCTAAAATAACTGAAATCAGAGACTCAAGAAGATATTTATATACCAATGTGCATAACAACATTATTCACAATAGCCAAAAGGTAGAAGCAACCCACATGTTCAAATGTGGTATGTACATGCAATGGAATATAATTCAGCCTGAAAAATTAATGAAATTCTGATGCAGGCTACAACATGGTTGGGCCTTGAATACATTATGATAAGTGACATAGGACAGATGCAAAAAAAACAAATATTGTATGATTCCACTGATATGCGGTACATCGAGTAGTCAAATTTATAGAGACAGAAAAGAGAAGAGTGGTTGCCAAGGTCTGAAGGGAGGAAGGAATGGGAGGTATTGTTAAATGAGTACAAAGTTTCAGCTCAGGAAGATGAAAAAGTTCTGGAGATGGATGATGCTAGTGGTTGTACAACAATGTAAATATACTTAATGTCTCTGAACTGTACACTTAAAAATGTTTAAAGTGGTAAACTTTATGTTATGTATATTTTGCCACAATGAAAAAAAAAGTCTCTAGACATTACCAAATGTCCCCTGGGGCTTGGGTGGGGGTGACAAAATCACCCATGATTGAGGACCACTGCTTTAAATATAGTTTGTGTTTACATTTTTTTTCTTTTTTAAGCAATCACTTTATTGCACAGAGTGCTAGTGCTATTTCTTTCACATTTCAAACTCCTCTCTTAAAAGGAAAGCATTTTCTCTTTTTCTAACTGATTGGTACTACTTTTCTCTCAAGCCCATTTTTGATGAGATACAAGTTCCATTTTAAAATGAGTTTTTAAGTAGTACAAAAGAAAATAATGTTAATGACTAGCAAATGCATGGCAAATCACTAAACACACTGACCAAATGGCATGTCTGGGACGTAGAGGGTTGAATGGTGGTCCCCCAAATATAAGTCAGTGTCTTAATCCCCAGAACCTGTGAATGTGAACTTATTCAGAAAAAAAGGGTCTTTTGCTGCTGTAACTAAGTTAAGAATCTTTAGGTGAGATCATCCTGGATTATCCAGGTCAGCCCTAAATACAATGACAAGTATCCTTATAAAAGACACAGGGAGGAGAGTTTCACAGAGAGAAGGTGATTTGAAGACAGAAGCTAAGATAGGTGTGGATGCCACCCCAATCCAAGGGACACCAAGCATTGCCACAGACCCTGGAAGCTAGGAGAGAGGCATGGGGGGATTTCTGCCTAGCGCTTTTTGAGAAAGTGTGGCCCTGAGGACACCTTGAGTTTGGACTTCTGACCTCAGAATTGCAACAGAATAAATTGCAAGCCCTCCAGCTTTTGGTAATTTATTACGTCAGCAACAGAAAAAAATAATACAAGGGGCAACCTCAATTTGCAACTAGAAATACCATACCCACTCTTCTCTAAAATAAGATTTAAAAATTTAACCATATTTCAAACATAATGTTGAAAGTGAGAGGTTATGTTAGGCTGATACTTTTTTTTTTAAGGAATAATGCTATATAGTGTGTCTATTTTTACCTAACACTCAAAGTATCATATAGCATTGTCTGTAACTGTCTAGGCATCTTCATTTGGAGATCTCAGAAATATGTAAAACAAAGGTGTCTGCTCCTGTGGTGTGATATTCCGGCCGTTTAACTGTGATACAGGGAGCTAGTTAACATGCACTTACCGTGGCGGACCCCGGCACCTGTATTGCAGGCACTAATCAAAGTGCTTCTTCACGGGGTGAAAGAATCGCTATTTGTAATGCAATAATTAGGTTGGGCAGAAAGCCCTGTAAAGTGAATCAATCTAGTCTGCTCTGGAGATCTGACTCCATTCTCTGGGCAGATTGTTAACATAATGAGACAGCAGCCTACAAGAGGTCCTGTGGAAAAGACCTGTGTCATCCCTCTCCCTTCTTTAATTTTACAAGGCTTCTTTGGACATAATTGCGATGAAAGCTAATATAAACCGCTGATAAAACATGGGACGCTACACTTACCAAAAGGTTATGAAAAGGGTGAGCTGGAATGCAGTAACAGTCTGAACCCATTATTCACAACTTTCAGAGTTGTCTCACTGCCAGCTCCCCAAAGAACACAAGAATTCCCAGTAAGTAATTACAGTTGAGAGAAAAACAGGGAAGACCATTCAAAGGCCAGCTTGAAAATACTGGGTTGATTAATCTGAAGTTCAACAAAAGGAAACAAATTAAGTGTTCTTTATAAATCAGGATGAGACTTTCAAAAGCAAACTTAGTTTTTCTGTGCTGAATTGGCAAAATGTGCTGAGCTACCCCAACAATGAAGCTGTTTTCTTATATACAGCAAAATTCTCATATAGTCGTTTAAAAATACATGTCAATGGAAAGATGTCTCACACCTTGATAAGTTATTTTCTATCCTTTTCACAGGATGCTGTGAAATCCTTTCTATTAAATCTACCACATAACATTTCTTTTCCTTTTCATAGGCATAAGGAATTAAATTACTCCCTTTTATCTCTACTTATATATTTTAAATTTTTCATTGAACTGTTTTTTTAAGTTAGTTTTTGTTTGGAATAAACAAATATACACTAATTAAAAGCAAAAATTAGAGATATTTGCATTCCAAAACTTGCATCAAAATGGCACATTTATTGGAAAACTTCAGATATCTTGCAATGAGGAATGACATCAGACTCAGGCAGCGATACTTTTCTGGATAGAATTGTGCTGCATAATTTCTCTCTGCTCAGATTTTTGCATCCTGGCTATTGTGAACAACAATACTGTATATCTCTCTGTCTCTATCTCTATCTCTATCTCTGTCTCTATCTCTGTATGTATACTTACATATATGTACATCTGTATATTTGTGTATATATTTCAGGCCACCCAACACTTGAGATTAACTCAACACAAGTTAGAGAACCACAACATTCCTGATTAAGGTGATTGTCTTTTTGTTTGACCTGGTTATTTATTTATGCCCAGAATAAAATTACATTAGTTCAAGGGCAGGTTCAGAAGCTTCATCAAGAACTGAGTTTACTCTTCTTTGTTGTTATTATTATTGTTTGGAATTTATTTATTTATTTATTTTTACTAGTGACAAAATAATTTCTTAGGCTTCAGTAAGCTGAATTTCATTTCTCTGATATTCTGTGTTAAGACATAATAATAATTAAAAATATAGGAAAGAAAATAGCAAAAGTTTTCATTTAATACTGGTTAAATATATGCCCAACATTGTGCATATTTTCTAATTTAATCCCGATAATGTCAATTCCTGTGATATAGATATTATTATTTTCTTTTACAGATGAAGATTCTGAAGTCTAACAAAATGGGTAACTTGCCCAAAGTCAGGTGTCTGGGAAAAGCACAGGTCCCCAGGGCTAATTCTGAAGCATATACCCTTACCTGGGAAGCAGTGCTGCCCAGAGACCATGTTCATTTTTACTCTCATTTACATTTCTTGTGTTTCATAAGCAACATAAGCAACACTGGCTCATATAAAGTTTGATGATATAAAGCTAAATTTTCATGAGTTGCTTGAATAAGTACTTCATTTAAGAGATGAATTCATATTAAAAAAACCAAACACTTTGCAAAAGAGAAAGTGTAAACATTATGAAGCACTAAAGATACTTAAATTTATATTTTAACACTCAAATTTCTATCACTAAGGGTATTTAAAAAGAAACAAAAGTAAGCCTTTCAGAACACAGAATTTTAGTTTTAGAAAAAAGGTATACTAATGTACTATGAATAAAGGAATTATAAATCAAAACATTCAAACCCATATTAATAAGGTTTCCAATTTTCAAAGGAAAAACTTAGATCTGGATTGTATGTCATGTGAATTTCATTTGCATGTTTCTACCTCCAATATCACCAGTATCTTAACAGAATAACACTTATAGTGATAGAAAAACAAATCAGTCTTGAAAAATAAAATGCCAAGGTACAAGATATATGTAGATGTTTATATAAATGGGTATATACATATATAAATACACATTCATATATAATCTGCACATATATAGATACATTTGCATATATGTATAAATATATGGATGTATGTGAGCAGTTTGCATTTTTTCTCAGGAGAAATTTAGAATGAATCATGAAATTACACATTGAATACAAATTAAAACAGCTGTTATTGCTACTAAAAATTGTTCTAAAGTATATACCAGTATAGCTTGCCAGAATTTTAATATTTCTCTTTACGACTATCACCCAATGCATTAGATTACATTGAATTTTTTATTAAATGTCCATTACACTTGACCCAATTACTTCCTTCTAGGAATTGTCCTTCCCTCTTTCTTGCTCATATAAGCAATACCACAAATAACTCTCTGGCTTTGACTCTGCATTAGCATAATGGATTGTATTGCTTTGTTTATATAATTAATTGTGCAGTGTGCCAGGATTATAATAATTGACCTAATGAACAATAGTTATATGCTAGGATGGATAAAGCCCTCACCTCAAATGATCATATTCAACTCTTTCTTGGCATGGCTCACTTCCAGATTCAGGAAAAAAGTGGAAATAAGAGATCATTTATTTTTTCAACATAGTCTATATAGGTTTGATAGACAGATACATTGATTGAAATTAAGAAAGGTTTTAACATTTGGCTAAATCTTTGTGGCCATACATTGTCATTCATTAATGTTTATTCAGTCCATAAAGAATAAAAAGTGATGAAATTAAACATCACTGATTATTTTTTCCTTTAACAATACTGAAAATGCTTCATTACACTTAGGGTATCATGGTGCACAGTTTAAAAATCAGTTTTTCAAAAGATTTGTTTTTGTATACTCAAGCATGTAAGACTCATACAAAAGCAAAACTTTGGAAGATCCTTAACCTTGATTAAACAGCAATCTTGTCCATGAAATGAAATTTGATATGTTAAATTATGAATGAAATAAAATCACTATACATTTAGAAAAAAAATTTAACTTCAATATTGTAACATGCCTTCACTATAGTTAAAGCATAAACCCATGTCTTATATGTGACAGGCAGTTTAGTTGCCTGAGGCTAAGCTGACATGAACCATAAGACTAGACATTTCTTAGGGCTGTTTTCTTTCTGTAACATTTCTACCTTACATGTGTTTTATTAAGAGTCTAAATAAAAGCAAATTTAGTTATATTTATTCTTTCCTAAAATCTAAAGATGACAATAAGCCCTCTGGCACTTGAGAAAACTAAAGTAAATGAGAAAGGTACTTGGGAAGAGGAGAGAAGATTTCCAATTCATTTATAACTTACAGGAAATTATTATAATAGAACAAGACAGAACGATGACAGTGGAAATTACATCATAAAAGAAAGAGACTGGTAAGTGTAACCTTATCCAGGGAGCATAAACTCACATTTCCATTATAGTAAGTAGGTTGTATGGAAACATATTCTAGAGAAACAATTTTCTAGATGCTGATTTAGAAAATGCAAGTGGCTCTATGCTGTGCAGTAGACCCCTATGACTTATTCATCTTTATTACTGAAACTTTGACCTTCTGAGTAACATAGATTGTGGTGATGATTTCACTGGTGTACACTTATCTCCAAGTTGATTAAGTTGTATACATTAAATATGTGAGGCTTTTTGTAGGTCAATTATACCCCAATAAAGTGGTTTAAAAAAAGAAAAGAGGGCTTCCCTGGTGGCACAGTGGTTAAGAGTACGCCTGTGCGTACGCCGTGCCCCGGTCTGGGAAGATCCCACATGCCGTGGAGCGGCTGGGCCTGTGAGACATGGCGGCGGAGCCTGTGCGTCCGGAGCCTATGCTCCGCAACGGGAGAGGACACAACAGTGAGAGGCCCGTGTACCGCAAAAAAAAAAAAAAAAAAAAAAGAAAAGAAAAAAAAGAAAAGAAAATGCAAGTGATATAAAGCTCTAATATGTTCACTTTTTTTCTTAGTATCTTTTAAAATATAATTTTCTTCATTTGGGTTAATATTATGTTGGAATTGAAATATTAGTACCCTGAAATATATTTCCAATGCTAAAAACACTTTATTATTTTTTATAGTGTATAGAAATTTGTACTCATGAATGCTTAAATATAAAAATTTAGTTAAATTTGCAAATTTAACTAAATAAATTTTAATATCCCATTAAACCTGGGGCTCTAAAATATACACCTTTTCTCTAACGAAAGGAACAGTTTTCCTAGAAATGGTAATAAAGGGTTAAACTTATAGTGATGTTTTATACAATAAAGCTTTTACGGATAAGATAACTCTTTCTTCTATTCATGAAAATATATAAGGTTTCTTGGGATACTTTTGTATCATAGGAATATTATATATAACACATGTGCATACCAGGACACCATTTTCTAAAATGAAGAACATGGCAAAATATGTAGCATATAAACAGCTGCTATTATTGTAATGTTTGTCGGAGACATGTGAAAGATTGTTCTCGATGCTGGCATTAATCAAATGTGGATGCTAACACATTTCTCCAAGCTTAACTATATGTTGATTCAATGTTTGTTGCTATGTAGACTTCTTCCTAAATTATACAGTTAGCTAGAAGAAAACAGCAAATTGCCCAGTCCCCCATTTCACCTAAATAAATTTCACCTCATCTATTTTAGAGGGAGAAGCTTGAAAGTGCCTGCAAATTGGTATAAGGTATGGCATTTTTCATAAATACATTTATATTACATATATTTTAAAACCTTGCAAACAAACAAACCTCTTTTTGTATGTGAAATACATTATACAAAGAAATAAAAACTAAGGTGCAATTTTCACTCCTCTCTCCCCACATTCGGAAAGTAAATGTAGAATTACAAGAGAAATATATATGCTAATGATGGAGCAAATAATGTATCATAAGACAGAATAAGTTAAAACTTAACTGATAGTTTAATTCAATAACCATATAAATAATCATAAACATAAGAAGACTATAAGAAACTTGATTATAAGTAACAAATATATTTGATAGTTCACTGTTGAAAAGAAAAGTCCTTCATCTCATGGCTGCTTTTCCTTGACACCATAGCCATTTGATTTTAGACGATTTCCGTTGAAGTTATTCATCAGCTATTGATCACAGCCCAAGTGGCTGTAATGAAATACTTTGATTGGTGAAAAATAAAACTGTATTTGGGGCCAAAAGGCAACTAAAATTATGCAAATTAAGAGTTATTCATTAAAGCTGAGCCAAAACATGAAGAGTAGAGTATGTATTTGAACAGGACAAATACTCTTTAGAAGAAACAATTTAACTTAGATATGCTTAGAAATCTGGGAGTTAAAGGAAGACTGTGAAACTCAGGGGCATCATCATTGTCAGCTTCAAGAACACCCCCAGGTATAACTGGTTATGTTGGGTGATAGAGATACAAAGATATTAGACTAGATTCAGTGACCCTTTCTTCAAAGTTCTTGTGACTCAGTATAAACTTCCTTCAAATTCATGCTCCCCCACTTACTAGGTGTAAACATTTGGACAAGTTCCTTAACATTTTTGAAACTCTATTTCTTCAACAATACAGAGTAAAGAAACACTTGCGTCCCAGGGTTTTTATTAGGATTGAATCAAATGAGGTATGTGAATGATTACTGAAATAGCTTATAAATATTACCTACTTGACAAACATTAAAATGCTAGTAGATTCTATAGTGGTGGTGGCAGTAATATTTTATTGGTTATAATATAAAGAGTCAGTTATCAAACAGCTCATGGGTGCTGTCAAGTCAAAAAATTGGATTATTGGGGGGCATCTGTCTCAGTCAAGGGGTCTTTTATATTTTAATGCTATGTGGGCATCAGTTCCCGGTTGTCAGTCCTCAGCATCCTAAGCCTTTAGGGAGACAGATTATAGGATTGGGGTCAAAACTTTAAGCCAAAGGTAAGGACAGTTTAGAATAAGTAATCTTTCAAACTAATGTGTGCTGAGCTTCCTTTAAATTCCCCCCTCCCAAAGTATCTTAATTTTAGTCACTCTCCTCCTCAAATATGGAATATTCCATTGATGTGGAAGAGGTGAACTTAGCATGATAGTACTTGGTCCTCAACTCAAACATGTAGCAATAACATGGCCTAGGAAGCTCAGCAGTTGCCATTTAAGACAGAGTCAGGTTGATAATTTCCACTTTTTTGCCATTTTGAACACTGCAGAACATATTTGACTGGGTTTCTTGATTTAAATATTTGTGCTGTTGACTTATTTTATGGTGTTGAATGAGGAGATACCTTGATGATGAGGTACTTAGAAAAAACAAGTGACAGATCCAAAAAGCAGTATATAAAGTAGCTATTAAGCTACGGTAACCCTCAAGTGCTGGCAGTTTAAAATGAACTTGGCTTAGGCAGTTCACACTTACAGAGAAATGCTCACCACTTTTTTTTTTTTTTTTTTTTTTCTTTTTTGCGGTACGCGGGCCTCTCACTGTTGTGGCCTTTCCCGTTGCGGAGCACAGGCTCCAGACGCGCAGGCTCAGGGGCCATGGCTCAGGGGCCCAGCCGCTCCGCGGCATGTGGGATCTTCCTGGACCGGGGCACGAACCCGTGTCCCCTGCATCGGCAGGCGGACTCTCAACCACTGTGCCACCAGGGAAGCCCTCACTTTTATTCGTTAACGCCGATCAACATAGGGAGACATGAGATTACATAGGCTCTCTTACTAAACTCAGTACTAATTAATTAACTCATCAATGTAAACAACCCATAGAAATTATCAAGATTTTAAGGATGACAAATTAGTAGCAATGGAAAAGAAAAGTTTCTCCTTTTGCTCAGGTCACTCGCTTACCTTTTGTGTACAAGAGGATGTTTGTCAGGATTTTATCTAAACATCATCAGTTAACATTTATTGAATGCTTCATGAATATATCACTCTACTGAATTGCCAAGGAAAGTAAGAACAATTTACTAGTTAAAATATCCATGATTTAATATGCTCTCCTTGACATGCCATAATAAGCAATTTTTTGTTTTTCCCAGAAAATTATTCTGCTTCTTTACAACCAATTTCTTGACACCAATCTTCCCACCAATTACAATAGAATTTTCTTATTCTGTGTTTTCTTGTTTATTTCCAAAGAAATATTTAAATTAAACACAGGGAAACACTTTATTTTAATTCTTCTTTTAAACTTAGAAGTGTACTTGGTGATTTAGTTCCAAGATATTTTTTCTTTTTGTTTGGTCTAGTTTGAAACAGCTAGGTGACAACCGCAGCTCCAATAGATGTTTGTTTAAGTACTTTTCCCACAGGCACGGTATCGTGTTCAGGAGACTTAATAGAAAGCAGTGAAAAACTATAGACTGATATGTAGCTGTCTCTTAATGACAATAAAGCAAGTCAATATTCCAGTTTTGGAATGTAAGAAAGAACTGTGAATGTACATTATCAGAGTTATTTGCCTCATCAGAAACACACAGAGATATTGAACATACATGGCTTCCTCAGTGTAAGTATGTGACCCAAATAACGGACACTGCTTTTGGTGATAGAAGAATCAAATTTGCAATTAAACCACAGACACAGTAGCTCAAAAGTAGATTGTTGGTAAAATAATCCCTGGCTTCAAAAACAACACCCAACAGCAAAATTCATGACCTTCACCTGCTGTTTTCATAGAGATAACTCATTCTGCCCCCAACCAAAATTTTCAGATGTTTGGTTTTCAGGAGATGATTATACCACCCAGAAGTGTCATAGTAGTTATGGTGTCCTCTGATATACCTTTGGGAAGCATACCATTTCTAAGTAAACCCTTGATTTGGGGACAAGATCAGAATTGAGATTGAAAGCTTTAGCCATAAGACAGTCTTCAGGCTTTTTCATTTGCAGGATATAGTGAGATGTGCTGGTAGAAAATATGACTTGACAACTGATTTACTACACAACTTCCTGGAAGGAGGATTTTCCAATTCATTAGAAAAATAACATAATATTTTCTCTGCTCTTATTACTATTTACAAATTTAGGGAATCATGGCACTGTGAAGGACAGTAAGAGACTATACATTGCAACTGATTATTTTACTCTAAAAATAAATTATATTCATAAATATATTTTATACTGTTATTTTAAAATATGTTCACTAGTTGCAATAATAAACACAATTTTATTGAAGAAAAGTATTATTTAGAATTCAGAAGCATTTATTTGCTTCTGTGTCCAGTTTCCATTTATCCAGGACAGGTTACACAGTATGCTCTGTAGATCATTTGCAATTATTTTGTCATATTTTCTGAAGCTAAATTTTATTTCAAGTCCTCTTCTCTAAGTAGGCATATGAGTTAACAGACATTAAACAGAGACTGATTAGCGAGCTACCAGTAACTGTTGCTTTACTTACGAAACAAAGCAAACAAACAAACATCAATTCACTCTCTGGTGCCTGAAAATTTCACTATCAAATACATTGTTTTGAGTCAAGACACTGGCCTTTGAACATTGATGTTAAAAGGAATATGTCTGCAACATGGGAATATATGTTTAAAATCACTGCCAATGACTAATTCAATTTCTCTCCTAGCAAAGAGCTCCAGGGCTGTGATCAAGAAAGTGCATGCTTTGATGGGATGATAGAAGACGTAGAACAGGAAATATATTCTTGGCAGAATCAGGGCGGATATAAATTTGCGATCTCTCTTCGTCTAAGAAGACGTATGCAGTTTAGGAGGATGACGTAGACAAGTAGACGAGATGTTAACAAAAAGTATCAGTGTATTCATTGTATTGTCTCAGGCTAATTCTGACCAAGGATTTGGATTGAGACATTCAATTATTCAATATATAAATGCATTCATAGATAAATAAGTAAAATCATTTAAATACTACCAGAAAAGAAAATATCTTATTTAAAATAAATAAAACTTATCAAACTGATTTAAAAATATCAGTGGATTTTTCTGTGTTTTTAAAAACTGGGGATTAAAAATTACCCAATAGTCAGTCCTTAAGATGGTTTAATGAAAGCAATTGCTACTTGACTTGGCATTATACACTTTTACTTCACAGTCTGGGATGAGACTTGTAGAATGAAATTTGTCCCATTTAATATATAACTGGAACTAGAATACTTTTTCTTACTAAAAATTAATATTTAGCTTTTTTGAACATTTTACTAGAATGTTTCACATCTTCTATTATTTATTGCTATGGTGCAACAATTGATTTGATTTGATTTTTAGCTCCAGAAGACAACAGAATGCATTGCGTTATCTTGATATCATAAACAAAAATACCAAGGCTTACAACTTTTTAAAGAGAAAAGTACACAAGATGACAAGACAGCAATGTCTTTTGCTATGTACGAGATTTGCTTTTACTATAAAAGATATATGTTTTCCAACTGGGCAGACTTTATACCCTTCCTGAAATACAAAGCATGTTGTTTTCTGTATTTCAGTAACTCTGCTTTAAGAAATGAGTATCTATAAAAATGTTAATGCAAGCATGATGTATTAGTTTTCTATTGATGCTGTAATAAATTATTACAAATTCAGTGGCTTAAAACAATCTAGGTTTACTATCTCACATTTCTATAGGTCAGAAATCTGATACAATTCTCACTGGCTAATATAAAGGCGATGGGAGGGCTACATTCCTCTTGAGGCTCAGTTGAGAATAAATTTCCTTCCTTTTCCATTTTCTAAGGGCTGCCTGCATTTCTTGTCCATGGCTCTCTCTCTCCATTTTCAAAGTCAGCAATGTTGCACATCTCTGACCATTCTTCCATAGTCACATCCCTCTAACTGTCATATTCTGTCTCTCTCTTCCACTTTTAAAGACATTGTGATTATATTGGGCCCACCCTGTTAATCCAAGATAATCTCTCTGTCTCAAACTTATTCACATCTGTCTCCCTAATTTATTCACATCTCAATGTCTATTTTATCATGTAAGGTCACATATTTACAGGTTCTAAGGATTAGGAAATGGAGTTGTTGGGAAAGAGGGCCTTATTTGTCTAGCGTAAAAAAATATACAATATTATTTTAATTCTCATTAAACTGGAAACTACCCATCAACAGAGAATTGATTAAGAAAATTTTGCAACATTACACATCTGTTACAAAGAACCGCATATATAATGGCATAGAAATATGATAACAATATATATTAAATAAAAAAGCAGGATGTTCTCAAGCGTGTTTGTTAAGACAATTGGTTCTGTGGATTCTGATCCATCATGTTCAGATCCAAGTCAGTATATTGACTTTTTTTTTTTTTTTTTTTTTTTTATGGTACGCGGGCGTCTCAATGTTGTGGCCTCTCCCGTTGCGGAGCACAGGCTCCGGACGCGCAGGCTCAGCGGCCATGGCTCACGGGCCCAGCCGCTCCGCAGCATGTGGGATCTTCCCGGACCGGGGCACGAACCCGTGTCCCCTGCATCGGCAGGCGTACTCTCAACCACTGCGCCACCAGGGAAGCCCACGTTAATTTTTTTAGGCAGTATAAGGCAGGTTTTTGCGGTTTTTTTGTTGTTGTTTTTGGTTTTGTTTTAAGAGTGAATTGCTACTCCCAAAAAACTTGCAATAGAATGAGTTTTTATGGTTCAGAAAGGGAGGTACAGACCTGAATATGGTGACCTTACCAAGATGTTCTCCATAAACATCTCCCAAAAACTCTAGACAAAAGTACTTGCCTATTCTTTAAATTATATAGCTTTTAATAAATGTTTTGTGTTGTGTGCAATAACTATGCCTCACATAATTACCATATTGTTTTGAATAAACATGGTTGTTTTCTTAGAAAAAAAAGTAAATAAAAGCTAAATAGAAACGGATTCGATTTTATCCAAGTTTCCAATGCTCAGAAAAATTGGAAATTTTTCTGAGCATTCTAATGCTATAAGCATCTCTGCCTCATTTTTTTTTTCCTTTAAAACAAAAGAACTGGATTTAAATAAATCAAATCTACAGAAAGATACATTGAAAAATTGAAATTTATTTATTTATTTTTATGTTTTTAACATCTTTATTGGAGTATAATTGCTTTACAATGGTTAGTTTATGCTTTATAACAAAGTGAATCAACTATACATATACATATATCCCAATATTTATTTTTGATGTAGGAAAAATTATTTTGAGAGTATCATTCAAGTCAAAACCAATTGAATGGTTTAAACATGAAGTATATTCACATATGCATGTTTCTATGTGTGTGTAAATGCATGTTTGTGTTGATAAAAAACAACACACTTGATTCATATTATTTTGAGCTCACTCATAATAATTTTCAAAATAATAGATTCCAGCTTCTAAAAGGAAAACATAAACCATTCACGAATACTGAATATCAATTTAGCTGTTTAATAAAATCCTATTATACAATTTCAGAAGTGATATTTTTAATACAGTAATTTTTTTTTCAAAGAGCAGAGACTTTCTGTATTTGGTCATTTTACCTATTACCTATCATCTAATATAGGGAGGCAAGTGCCATTCCTGAGTGAAAAAGACATGCTACATGCCACTTTTCTAAGTTACTTTAATAATATATTAATTCAAAATATCTTTCCAACATATTTCCATTGAGAAATTATTCCTACTGTAAATATGAAGTTGTTCTGCTAACCTATGTAAACTAGAAGAAAACTCACTCAGCTAACAATAAAACGGTATTAAGTATTATGGAAAAATATGAGTTCCCTTCTGGATTTTTGAAGGCTGCATCATAGCTTCCTCTGTCTAAGCAGATAAGACAGAAATTATGCACTGCATGAAAATTTAATGAAATAGACATAAATTAAATAATAAATTAAAATTATATATCTTAGCCTCTTCATGGAATAATGTTTTTAGTGGGTGAGGGAAAAGTCAGGCAAGCTGTTAATTAATAAATGTATTACTATGAAGAATTTCAAATATGAATCTTTATTTATGCACAGTTAGGTAAGATACACCTTAGACTACCATTTTGTGTCAAAAGAAATGGTTTATAATCAGGAGCAGTAGAAATATATTTTGTAAACATTGGATTTAATTTCAATGGGTTATTAACCAATTCCGTATTACTGAAAGAAAAATACTCAGATAATTTGTTTTTAAGCTGCCATAGACAGTATATGTTTCTTTAGCATGAATAACCTAGACACACTTGGATCATTCTAACTTCAGAAGGGAACTGATGAAGATCAAGAAGAGATGAATGGTAGCATTTGTTCTTCCAATAGGACACCTCTTACATCATATGGTTATGTGTTTTAAATATATGTTACTAACACGGGAAGAAATCATGGATTTTCACATAATAAAAGTCTTCCATGCATCCAAAATAGAAATATAGCATTTCTTCTGTTCCTAATGGAGGTCAGGTAAAGGCTATTCAACTGCTTCTAAATGCAGAGAGTTGTGCTGGTAAGGCTAAAAAAAGCATTATGCTGAGTTTCATAAAGTAAGAAACATTTTAGTCAATGGACTCAGACTTTACTGTCTGATAAGGTTACAAGTAAGATCAACAGATCAAGAAGATCACAAACGTTAACTGCCAGTTGCAAACTGTTTTCAAAGAAGCTTGCTTTATGCACTCTCCATATTTCAAAAATAAATAATAAAAAAGTCAGATGCAAACTAGCAGCCACAAATAAGACTCTACCAGCCATTCCTCTTGGGATTTCTTAACATTGTCCTTTTCATTCCTACTTCCTCAATGCTTCTCTCTCTCTCCCAATACGCTAGATTATTACCTTTCTATTGTAAAGCACTAGCAGTATCAGGAAAGGGTAACAGCAAGAATAAAGGAGAATTAACAGAAAGATTTTTGTTCTGTTTCATGAGAAAGAATGTGAAATATAGAGAAAGAAAGAGAAACCGAACTCTCACTCTTTCTTTCGAGGTGTATGAATTCAAGTTCTTTACCTAAAACTTCTGAGCCTCAGTTTCCTCATCATTTGACAGAGCTGTTGTGGAGGGTAAAAGACAGCTTATACTAACTATCACAGCATCCATTTTAATGATGGTATTCATGGCTCCATTCTCTAATCAATGGGTTCTGCCTCAGTATAAAAGATACAATGCTCACCATTTTGGTAAATCTTGGTGTTTTGTTGTGTGGTTGTACTACATTTCATTTCTTTGAGAACACAAAGGATCACCATTATCATTTATTTATTGAGCATCAATTATGTGCCTTATTCTAGCCATAGAAAAACAGTAGTTAAAAAAAAGACACAAATTTTGCTCTCATGAATCTTATTTTCTACTGGGGAAGAGAGACAATAGACAATGTTAGGAAAAAATGAAGTCAAGAAATAGAAATATTAAGTATTTGGTGCAGAGTTTAAAATTTTAGATTGGATGTCAAGGGACAGTCTCACTAAGGTAACATTTAATGAAGACTCAAATGAATGGATGACTAAATGAATGAATGAGTTTCATGACCCAGCCTGGGAACCGAATTAACCACTCATCACATTCGCTCTACAGGAAATATTTAGTTTTGGTTCTAAACAATCAACTTAAAAATGAAGGCAAACTGAAATATATCAGTCAAACTACCTTCTAATTAAACTTTAAATTTTGCTAACATCATTTGTGGGCTCTTCCAAGTTCCATTTGGCCTTAAAATAGTTAAGCACAGAGTAGCCAAACAAGAGCAATTTGTAACTGCCAAATACTATTCAATGTATCTCCCATGGAAGGCATAGCAAGTGTGTCATGATGCTTGAACATGTTTAAAATTTTTGATGGTAAGATATACCATGCCTTTTCTATTAATTATTTATCTTTTATAACTACTGCAAATCTGAAGAAATATATGAAGATTAAAAATGAAATATTCCACGAGGAATAAATCTGATGTTTTCTACAAAAAAATAAGGGTTGACAATGATCTGTTGTCTTCTATCCTCCTATTGGTTGTGCAATCAAAGATAAGAGGACAAGATTCCATCTTCTATAGTTTTAACTCATTAAGTGTTTTGGATTATTTCAGAAACAATATACTGGCAACATGAAATCAATTAATCCTGACACTTGATTGGAATAACTTATTCAAGTTTTATAGAATTGATGCTTTATAACTTGGAAATAGGTAATATTATTTTTGTGTGATTACCAGGAGAAGGTTCCTATCAAATCAAGTTTTATTCTTTATTATGTTTACTATTCTTTAATATAGCTCTTTCTTTCCTTTAATTTTTTTATGCTTCCTTTTCTGTCACCATTGTTCAATAGTTTTGTAAGAAATTGAAGATCATTGTCCAGATTAGCTCAAAAAAAGTAATGATGAGGCGCTAACATCATAAACCACATGTAAATTCCAATATTGGAATATTTGGATTATTCTTTCAGATTATTTCTGAAATAGCTCTAATGGCTTTCAATAGCTTTTAAATATTTCTGATATATGTATATATATATATACACATATATATTTTTATAATATAGCTAAATTATAACTATGAGTGTGTATAGTCATCCCTTGGTATCCGTGGGGGATTGGTTCCAGGAGGCCCTGCTAATACTGAAATTTGTGGATGCACAAGTGCCATACATAAAATGGCTTAATACAATGAAGAGAGTTGGCCCTCCATATCCTTGGGGTAAGGGCTGACTACAGATCCCTCCAACTCCATTTTCTAAGACCATAGGCCTGCACATCCTCAGTACTAATGGTGGCATGGGGAAGGGTATGCACCTCTCCTTTTTACCCAGTTCACACCAATTCAGTGGAAGGATCAATAATAATAATATACTTATATCTTAAAGGCTCAATTGGACATAAGGACAGAAAAATTAGTATCTTTGGAACAGAGAGCAACGAATGCATGATTAGCTTGCTCCTGTCAGAGCAAGCCCACTTCTAACCTCAGCCCCAAATCATCAGTCCCCTGGCATCTTCCTGTTTCTCAAGACTGATGGAGGACACTTGAGCTCCAGCTCTTCTAACATGCATATGGCCAAAATTCTAAATTACTTCCTATTAAACAGCATCTGCTATTTATATTCTCTGCTATCTTAAATATATTTTTCTTTCAAACTGAAATGTTATACTTCTTCACCAAAGAGATCAATATTTTTCTTCTCAAAGTTATGGGTTTTGTTGGTGTTTCACTAATATTAATTATGGGTTTACTTGGGTTTCAGAGATATATGACTTAAAAATGAGGTTCTTAATAAGAAGAACATGTAGTAATGAGACACTTGTTTACCTAAAAATAAGAGGATGCATAATTTAGTAGTCAACATGTTGTATTTATAGGATGCTTGAGCCATATGTAGTTTATAATTGGGTTTCAACTCAATAAATTAACTCAATAATTTACATAGCACTGTAAGATATTATAGTACAGATGATATACATATCTAATTCATCATTGAGCACGTCTTTGTATATAATGTGCTGTTTCCACAACATTCTACTTCCCCATAATAAAAAGTCTAGTCTTTATCCAATTCCTCTGAATATAAAGATGTCAGTAACTAATGCACAGACAAATAAGTGCAACAATAAACAGATACTAAGAACCAATAGATCAATATAAGTGTGCATTAGTGTCTGCATTTCAGAGGTGGTTTAACTTAAAGAAAGCCTCCATTTCATATGGATGCTTAGCCTTCTTTTTTTCTTTCAATATCTTTTGCTTTCATAATGTACTAGTATGAAGGAGCACTTGGAACATTGAAAACATTTCATAAAGGAAAATATAGTTGATTATGTCTGTCTGCAATAGTTATAGAAACTGTTCCAAGAATTAGAGCCACTGTGTATTGTGTAAAATAAGATTAATAAATAACATTCTTGATCCTATCAGAGGAAATCAAAAGAGTGGCAGCAAAGCATTGAGAATAGGTTTATATCTCTGATTTCTAATTGCTGTTTTTCACATTTCAAAAGATGAGCTCTTAATTTATTTTAAGAAAGCATTTTTTTTTCTGGAACATTAGTAAAATCTCTGCTAATATAAAGAGTACTACAGAAAAATAGTTATGTTTGCTTAGTGAACATAGAAATCTGGGTTACTTAGTCAACATATGGGCTGTCTGTCTACCGAATACCTCCACAGAGATAATAATGCTTGAGCTTGGATAAATTAATGTATATAATCAGTAGGCCTGTTTATTGATTTACCATTAGAAGTGCAGAAGAGACGCAGAGGAGTTGATTCATTTAAACTTTTCATCTTCTTCCTGTAAGCAGAAGATGGGGATACAGGAGTGGACAGAGAAGGGAAGTAGAAAGGTTTGGGTGGGGATTACTCTAATCTTGGCTCTATAAGTAAGGAATTTGATCCTGATAAGATTCCAAAATGGCCAGATGGATCCATCTCACAATACAGGCAGTTTTGATGACAAAACTCAAATTCTCAAAGCTATTTTCTATGATTCTTCTCCACATTTCTTGGCTGGACAATGTCAATATTTATCTCAGGGATTCTCCTGGTTATACAGCCTCCTGGCTGACCCACTTTTTTATACTGACACTTTCTTCTTTCATGTATGTCCACCCATTCAATCCCCTCTCCCCAGTGGTAAGATAGCCCTGAAGCTAGAGAAGCTTAAGCTCCTTACTGAACTGGTCTCTTCCAAGGCCTGAAAGAAACCAGAAAAAGTATCCATGTAATAATATATTTTTATAAGATTTGCAAAAGTAAGATATTTGTTTCTGAAAGAAGGTCTTCCAATATAAACTTCAGGCCCCACAAAACTTGACTCTTCTCCTAGTTCTGGTTAATTATGGTTAAATATGGTTGTCCTAGTCTGTCACATCACGGTGATTTTTTTATATATATATTCTGACCTTAAAGTTTAAATTTAATAAAATGATTTTACCTTCTTTATTTTAAACTTCTTAGGGGAATCTTCAAGGTGTTTCCCATTTACTCATACCATATGGCAACTTTAAAAATAACATCAAGCTAAAATTTAAGTAGTGCAAGATATGTCTGGCACATGAATACAATTTGCTTAAGAGTTTTATCAATCTCAAATTATTTATTTTCTGCTGTTTAAATAGCCCTAATATTTGCAGGCCAATTTAAGATGTCCTGCCTGCAAAGTTTTATACTTAGCTTGCAGTTGGTCTTTGTGTCATTCTTCTATCTCAGCATCTTAAATATTCTTTATTGTGATATTTTCTAAGAAGATACACATGCCAGTGTTAATGTCTATTCTTCTTAGATCTGATTCTCAGAATAAAACTTCCTAAATGTCTCATATGTACATACTGACTGAGCTATCCAACATAGTTTATAAGTAATTAGTCTGTTTATCTATATGGCTGCAGGCTTCTCTAATAATGCAAGGTAAAGATAATTTTTATATTACCAACAGTAGTCAGAAAAATTGGGATCATTGCAACACAAACCACTGTCTTTTCATAGCTTAAAAACTTCAGTAACTATATGTGGTCTTTCCCATTGGAAAAAAAAAGTTGAAGAAGGGCACATCAATTAGATTTGGATGACAGTACAGTGATGGGAAGACAGAAAAAAATTGTCTTCTCACCATTGTTCTCATTTCAAATGTGATCAGAGTCAAAACACCTTGAAAATAAATATTTAATTGCATTTTGTAGATAAGTAGATTGGGGCTGATAAATTTAGCAAAATTGAAAGTTGAGTATGAGGGCTAAGATTCATATTTAGCTCATTTACCTTAAGATCTATTCAAACTAAGAGGGAAAGTACTATATATAACACTTTATGAAGTGTTTTCATATGTGCTGTGTTATCATGCTTCACAACAATTCTGTTGGGTCAAATTTTTGTAGATGTGCAAATTGAGGTTCAGAAGTGTTAAATCACATTTTAAAATATTCCTTCTATAGCCTGCTGAGTTGGAGCTTTAAACTTGGGCTCCAGATATAGTTGAATCTGATTCCACAATCCACTGTACCTTGCAGCTAGAAAAACATGACTCATGTTTAAGGGTATATCTTCAAAGTATGAATAATAGAATTACAAGATAATATTTTTCTATTATCATTTGTCTTAAAATTGCTGAGTGCTAAAAGGTAAAGCGAGGCATAAAAGCTATTGCCAGAGGATAATTTCTAGAAAGCTTATGATTAAGTTGTCATGATAAATATAAGAAATTGTAGAAGGAAAAACCATAAATGGTTTTGATGATTTGAACTTTACAATGAGACAAAAGTGAGACAAGAAAGTGTTGGTCCCCCAAATAAACACCATATTCAGACATGTTCTTATGGTGATAAGTCTGAGTTTAAGTATGGTCTGTAAGAGAAGAGTTTTAATATTTTCTTGTGCAAATTTATTTTTGTCTTCTCAAAACCTTAGTAGCACCTGGCTGAAAGCAAGGGACAGCTGCCCTAGAGCCACGGGTGCTGGACTGTTCCAGGTGCCAGCCTAGATATTAGTTAAGACAAACTCCAAGCCTATGAGTGGTTGATAAAGAAGCTGTTGAATTATTTCCTGTCTGCAGATTTTGTTTTTATCTAAATTAACAAAACTTAGTTAATATGGTTTAACTTTCTATTTCTTATTTTCAAACAGGAACCTATTATATAATGTAGATTTCAATAATAAATTCTTCAGATGTAATAGAAGGAAGCGTGGTTTAATAGACTGCAGTTTGGTCCTGGAGATAGTTTTACATGGGCTTTGAACCCAGCTCTGCTACTCTGTAGCTAAATGGCCTTAGTGAAATCTCTAGTAGCCCTCATCTCCAAAAAAAAAGCTAATATTATGGATTAAATATAAACATGAAACATGATTAGTTCTCAATATAAGGTGATGACGGTGGGGCTTCCCTGGGGGCGCAGTGGTTGAGAGTCCGCCTGCCGATGCAGGGGACGCAGGTTCGTGCCCAGGTCCGGGAAGATCCCACATGCCGCCGAGCGGCTGGGCCCGTGAGCCATGGCCGCTGAGCCTGCACGTCCGGAGCCTGTGCTCTGCAACGGGAGAGGCCACCACAGTGAGAGGCCCGCGTACCGCAAAAAAAAAATAAAAAAATAAAAATAAAAAAAAAAAAGGTGATGACGGTAATGAAGAAGACAACTAAACATTTGTATCACTTGTGTCTAGGTAAATAATTTGAATAAGATTCTAAGATCTTTCTTGAAATAACTATAGGGAGGTTGTTTGGCATCAGAATGCAAACAACATAACTTAGGATGATTACAGATCTTTTCCTAAGCAACTATGGTGAAGTTGTTCAGACAGAGCATAATTAACAACAAATAAAGCAAGAAGACAGCTGAAAGCACAAATAGTTTAAGTAAAACCAAGTACAGCAGTTCAAACATAATAAGGAGGCATCCGTGGACCTAAAGTTGTAATTGAACCCTTCTTCTCACTTGCCCCCAAGTTTCAAGTTAATTCCTGATTGTTAAGCTACCGTGTCTGAGCTCTTAGGAGACCTAATACAGAAATGGGAAGAATCCATATTAAATGTTAATCCATATTAAATGCCTTTAAATGTTAATCCATATTAAATGCCTTTAATTGAGGACAATTTCTTAGATTTCATTTAAAAAGTATTTACATTAGACAACATGAAAATAAAGGAAAGAAGACATTTATTTACAGGTAAAGCACCAGTAGCTTTTTTGAAAAAAATTGAGGCAACACAAATATTCTTTCCAAGAATTACTAGAATTCTAACTAAATGCCATTTATTTATTTTAAATGCCACACAAATTTCTGCCACAAAGTACAAAGTTAAGGGAGTTTAGGGGGCGTATCTGAAAGGAGACTAAAATATTAAATACATTCTGTAAAATATTTTATTTTCAGATGCCAATCATAAACAAGAACAAAAACTCAAAGCATTAAGTAAAATTAGGATAGAAAGAAATTTGAACACATAATAAAGCATGAGAGAAAATTATGATAATTAGAGAACATAATTAAGAATATAATAATAACTTAATAATTGTATATTTTAGACCCAAAAATTCAAATGGAATTTTGGGTATACATAGGAAAAATTTTGTATGGTGGAATGAGGTAAATAGCAATAAGTGAGTCACAGTGTTAGAGTCATTGTCACATACATAAAAAAAAAATTCATTTATTGCAAAAGGTTACAAATGTTATGGGATTGTAACCATTAGTATTAATTTAATACATATATGATTTGTACACAGAAAGTATAACTGCTTTTAATGAAGTATGTCTGAAACCTTCCTGCTGTTATATGGGCTGTGCTGATTGTATTTTACAAAGTTGGGAATAAATATAATGCAGTATGTAGAAACAATGTAAGGAAGTTATGTTTCCCAAAGTGGCGTCTTCAGAATACCAAGTCTCATAAGGTGTACTGTGAAGAACTACACTGAAATCAAATGTATCTTGGAATTTCAGCATATTACATATTCCCCTCCTTCATAATGCACTTTGGCATATTAAAGTCTCTGGGAAGTCCTTCAGTAAAGACACCTATTTATCTTTGTTTAATCCAGTGCATTTTTTTTTATCACCTATTAACATTTAGGGAAGGTACAGTATGCTTTGGGAAATGCTGATATAAACTATAAAAGTTCTCTGAAAATATTTATATTGGGTGTTAGATATTTTAGTGTTTTATTTTATTAAGATATGACGGAACTCATGTTCCCCCACTACCATACCCTGGCTCAGATAAAATCACCTGGAATTTACAGAGCAATTTATGTTTTTAAAACACTTACAATGCATTTCATCTGGCAATATTCTCCTGAAGTATTAGCAGCTACTCCAAATCTGAAATCAGGAACCCTCATGCCAAGACTAGATCTCTAATACCCAATATCATTCACACCTAGTCAGTAAGTAAATCCTCCAATATTTTTCTAAAAACGTTGAAGTCTGTATCTTTCTTTATGGCCTTCCACAGTCTTCTCCTATAGAGCTGTTCTCATTCTACCTCAAGTACTAGAAATACCTCATCTATGCCCAAACCTCCAACAACATGAACCTCCAATTTATAACCTTCCTATGGTTTCTAATTCTTTTCTGAGGGAATAAATTTATGAACACAGACACAAAAGGGACATCCTAGTCCATTTCCTCCTATTGGGTGCCATTTATCTTCAACCATTATTCAAATATACTTGCTCTAAGGAAGACTTAATACTCTCCTTACTTTCTGCAACACTTAGGGTGACCTAGATAATCATGGACATTTGCCAGAACTGTCATGCATGTGTAAATGGCTTCATAATGTTAAGGGGTAGATGCTGCTTGCATTTCCTTAAACCCGAGGCTATATATCAGGTACATGAATACAACAAATTAGGATGTGCTCTACAATGATTATATAGGCAGAATAAGATGCATTTAATGTTTTGTTTTTGGCAACAATAATAGCTAGCATTTACTGGTCATCTTGTTTATTGTGGTGATACTATTATCCCCATTTTACAAATGAAAACACTAAAATCTCAGAGATTGAGCATGTTGCTCCAAGTTAAACAATTAGTAAGTGTTGGAAAAAGACTTCCCTGGAAGCCATATGATGAATTGTACTGTGTCACCCTTTCCTTCACGCCAACAATTACTAATTGGACTCAGTCGGTTTAGGTAGGCCAAGCAGAGTCCTTTCCTCCGAAATTCTCCTGTGGGAGAGATTCCTGTCTCAATGTCTCCCCATCCTTTGCATGTGTGATTTGTGAAGTAGCCACTTTCTTCCTTGTGGAGAAAAGACAAGCGGAAGAGAAAAGAATAAAGTAAATATAATGAGAAACAATGAAAGACTTCTATTTCTGAATCTTGCAAATTTTTAATGGCTACTCTTGTGTTGCAAGGCATATCCGTACATTCTCATAATAAATCCTCTCACCATTTTATTCTTGGCTGAAGTATTTTGGCATTAATTTCTATTACATGCCACCAAATAGTTCCTAACTAATATTCAATGTCAGCCTGATTCTTTTCCCTAGTACATGGCCTTTCCTTTAAGTTTCTTTCCCTTGCCTCTTATCCAAATTTTTTTTTTTAATTTAAAAAGCCCTTTGATGGATTTCTGTAAAAGAGAAGAATCCACGTGTAACATCTTACAGAAAAGGAATTGTCCATGATGAAATACACAATCATTTCTAACTGAAGGTTTTAGAATAAAGTATTCAAAAAGTGAACAGAATTAGGTGTTATAAATTTGGGTTAATTATACTAAAGTATTTTGTGTGTTTAACTGTAAGTGAGAGTTAGCTCAGTGTTCTATTTAAAAATTCAATTGCAAACAAAGTCAAGTAGTTATGCGAAATATTGACTGTGGTTCAAGGTAGGGAGCTGGCTTAGAAGCAGATGGCCTGGAGAAGGAAGGAGCTGGGCATAAATCATAAATCATAACAGAGGAAGACAAAGGACAAGGAAGCCAGGCAAGGAGGGTAAAAGAAGCCGGATAACAAAAGACCCAAGCAGAAGCAAAAGAGAAGGGGGTAAGAGGAAGGGCATGGTAATAAAGGCAGGATCAGGATGCCAACATGATGCAGCCTGCCCAGAATTCTAATGAGAAGCTGCAGCCCTGGGGAGCGCAGAGCTGAGGAACCACACAGCAGTTGGGCAGTTTTTAAATGCAGCACTGTGCCAGAGGCCTGGTGGCGAGTCTCACCCCACAGAGAGTCCTTTAGAATTTAAAGTGCATGACTGTGCTTAATTGGAAGTCACTCTTTAAAAGAGGGCCACTGGTTTGGGAAAGAAAAACCTGACAACAGAACCCACTGAAAGAAGAAAAGAGATGAAAGACAAAAGTGGGCAAAGTGACATTAATGGCAAAGCTAATCAGTGATGATGTTGACAGTGCCCAGAATATTTTTTCCCTTTAGAAAACCTCCTGAATCTTTCCAAATGACCTTGACTCATAGCTAAGATACCTCCACATAACCCTCTCATAGCTTGGATTTACATACAATTCTTTTGATTATTTTTCACTACAGGTGTTATTTAACCAGGCTACAGCAGTGTTTAAGTTATCCGTGTCCTTGCAGAGGTGAGTTAAACTTGGATCAGAAGCACCGTGAAAAACTTACAGAAGCATAGGGCTTGAAATTGCCACTTCAAGTAATGAAAACCATCCCCCTGCCTCATTCAATGTTGCAACGAATAATTCTATACACATTGACATGGATGCAAATCTTTATATATCCATCCTTATTTTTTTCTACCTACATTTACTCCCATGGTCACCTTATCTAGTGTGAGAGACTGAATATACAAATAGACAATGGCCAGACCCTATACAACGATAGAACTCTGACCCACACGAGATGTCCAGGAAGCCAAACGACAGTCTCTGCAGCAATTGTCCCAGAAAGCACAGGACCTTGTTAACAAATGCTTGCTACTTTGCCACCACCCACTCCCTTACAACTTGAGACAAAACAGAGAAAGCCAAGTAACCTTCTTGAACCCATCATAAGAGGCCCCACTTTTAGCTAGCCCATTTCCAGATTCCCTATGCTGATAACCTCCAAACAGAAGGCTACTGATATCTTCTTTTTTCCCCTTACTTTGAAGCTCTCCCACTCCCCTGCCTGCCTTGAAGTCTGCCAAACACAAGTGATGGTGGCTGACTCCCTTGATATAATAAGCTCTGAATTAATAGCCTCTCTTTGTTCTCATTTGGGTGGTCTTTGTATATTTCCATAAATTGTTGGGATTAAAATAATGACTCTTAGTGTATCTTCTAGCCCAGGCTTCTCTCCTGAAAGCCTGGCTTTCTCCATGACATCTATACTTAAAATTTTAATTAGTTTGTTAAATTTAACATGTGCAAAAATACCTGTTCTTCCTCAACACTCTCTAAATGTTCAACCATTCTAATTTCTTAAGTCTGATATCTTGACATAACTCTTGATTTTTCTCATTCTCACATGCTCTGCATCTAATTCAATAGCAAATTCTGTTGGCTCAACCTTCAAAAGACATCCAGAATTTGATTAAATTGCACTATTTTACCATTACTTACTTTGTTGATTATCCAAGCTATCATCACCTCTCACCCAGATAACTAATAGTCTTTTAATTGATTTCCCTGCTTCTCCCCTTCACCTCCTGTTTCCTATCAAAACCACATCCAGAATAATCCTTTTAAAGTGTCAATCAATTAGGCACTTCTCCACTTCCCTTCTCACTCAGAATGAATGTCAAAGTTTGAAAATTTTCTGCAAGGTCCTTGCATGATCTGGTCACTAACCTCCTCTTCCCTCAAGTTACCTCCCAGCTACAGCTGTTTGAACTGTGATGGTTACTTCTCCTAAAGCTGGGCAGTGACCTTTGATAGAGTCTGGTTAACAAAAAGGGTTAAAGGATAAATTTAAAAGAGAATGTAATAATAAATCTCATACAGATATAAAGTAGATGTATCAGATAATGTGTTTACTTGCCTAATTAATCCATAAGATGTTATAACTTGTTCAAAAGAGAATCTAAAGAGCAGGGACATATAATAGGGAATAAGGGATTCTGAAATAAGTTTACAAATAGATGCAGAACAGAACTATTCACAGTTCATAGGGCAAGAATCAATGGTATTCCACTGGAACAATTAATCTTTTTTATGTATAAGGATTATTTCTATAATAATTACTTTTTGACAATCTCCAGAGTTCTAAAATAGCCCCAAACAATGAAAGACAGAAATAATAAATGATCTAAATGAATGAGCTGGATAAGACATCTTCTACCTCCAAATCTTTTTTTTTTTTTTTTTTTAACTTAAAGATGTTTGCAAACTCTTCTTGGCAACAGGGAAGGAGACAGAAAGAAGAAGGAGGAGGAGAAGGAGGGAGGGGGAAGGGAGAGGAAGAGGAGAAGAGGGAAGGGAATGGAATGGAAGGGGAGGGGAGGAGAAGGAGAAGGGGAAGGAATGTTGTGTGTGTGTCTGTGTGTGTGTCTGTGTGTATGTGTGTGTGTTCGTGATGGGAGAGATGTTGTATTTTCTTTCTGTAAAATTTGAAAAATAGGCAACATGGAAGGATCACACAAGTTGAAATCAAACCTGAAGATGAAAAGATGTATTGTGAGAATCCAGAAAATAGCTTCACGGCCATAATAGAGAGGAAGCAGAGTTGAGACAAGGGAGGCTTGACAAAAGGTTTAAGATGGTGAAAACGTGCATGATGAAAAGTAAAAGATAAAGCAATTAGATGGTAAAAGAAGCATACAAATACAGAGAGTAAAAAAAAATGGAGAAATAAATGAACCTCTTTAAAGCATAACATTAGGATGAAGATCCAAGAATGCTTGCTACTCTCTGGTTCCTAGAAGCGCATTTGCATCACTGAGTCTCTCCTAGTTATGGAAGTTTACCCCCATTTTTGTGAAGCTCCGCTGTTCCAGGGCCTTTGTGGGATTCCTGCTCCACTTTTTCCCAAAATTACCTCAGAATAATCTTGAAACACTTGAGGTAGCTTTTGAATTAGTTTTCTTTGACTTCCTGCATTCCAAAGGCCCCCAATATAGCACTATTTGAAGTATTCATGTTGGTATATGATTTTTAGCACAATTCCTGAAGTGTAGGATGTGTTAAATAAATGTTTGGAGAACTAAACTGACTTGAACAAATTTAGACAAATTTCTCAAAGTTAGCAAATCTGTCTTCTAGGAACTGGTGAGCATCTCAAATATATTCATTAATATCAAGAAGCTTCTACTGACATCAGCCTACTTGCTCTCCTCATTTCTGGCATACCTTTAAATATTTTGAATGTTTTAAAAAATAACATAATTATTTACACATTAAATTTACAACTTCTTTCAACTATAGTAAAAGAGGATAGCTCAGTGTTTTTAATTTGTCATCTGCCTAATAATGAAATTTAAACCTCTATTGTTCATCATCTATCTTTTCCTCTATGTTCTAGTTCTCAAATTATAAAACTATGAAGAGCTTTGCTGCAACTATTAAACTAATGGAGGAAAAAATTCCCACTAGAATATACCACAGAATATTGAGTTTTTACCATGAAAAAGAAAAGTCATATAAAAATATGTGATGAATTGGGAGATTGGGATTGACATATATACACTAATATGTATAAAATGGATAACTAATGAGAACCTGCTGTATAAAAAGTAAAATAAATAAAACAAAAAAAGATTATAATTTTGTAGGCAATATTTTCCTCTGTGTGTGTGTGTGTAAACAGAAATAGATATAGACAGGGCAGGAGAAGCTGAAGTATTTGTCCCCTCTCTCTCCTCTACCTCAGCTTACCTTTAACCGTTTTCCTTTTTTTCCATAAATGATGCTTGATGTGAAAATTAATGTAAGCTAGGTACATGAAAAAGCATTCCTATGATTCATTTTTCCAGTGAGGGACCATTATTGGGGAACATTACTTTATGATTGAATTTAAAGAATTTTAAGGCCTACATAACCTTAGAGACTATAAAACCACTAGCAATTGTTTTTTTACCCACTTCTAAAAAAGTCATAGTGGCAAATAACTCATTATTTTGACAGGCAGGCCTTTTATTTATAACAACTATATTTGTAAGTTTATATTATACATTAATTCAAAATATGCCTCTCCATACTTTCTACTTGGTCATTCAGAATAATAAAAAATAAACATAATTCCCTTTTTCGCATGATAAATCCTTAGACTTAAAGAGAATTATTATGTTCTTCCTAAAGCATCTCAGTTCAGTTAACCATCCTTCGTAATATATAGCATACATATAGTTCACTATTTTAATTTTACTGTTTGATAACCCTAATTTTTTAGCATTAGTTTTAATTTAGGTCAACAGTGCTGTATCACTCAACTACCTTGTACACTGGAGTTTCCAAATAATTCTTTGTTCCTAACCTATATTCTCATATCTGTGAGACCTATAAAATATGTAGACATGCCAATTAGTGAAAACTAGAAGTTTCATGAGGATTTTTTTCTTTGATATTAATTTTGATCTCTCTCTCTCTCTCTCTCTCTCTCTCTGTAGTCATGTTATACCGTTATACCTTCCGAGATAATAGTTACTTTAATTCTCCAGGTTTTAAAACTCTTCAAGCTAGATCTTGCCCACTATTAATTTGTGTAATTGATCCTTTGACTTAATTTTGGTACTTTACATTTTTTCTGCTAATATTTCCTTTAAGTTTCATCTTCCTTCACATGTAAATGATCAATCTTTAGACTAAGTAAGCAGTTATTATAGGAGGAGAAGTTCCTCAACTTGATAATGACAATCTACAAATAACCTACAGCTAACATAATACTTAATGGTGAGAAACTCAAAACTTTCCCACTAAGATCTGGTACAAGGCAAGGATGCCCCCTCTCACCACTCCTTTTCAACATTCAACTGGAAGTTTTTGCTAACACAACAAGGCAAAAAAGGAAGTAAAATATACCAATTGGGAAGGAAGAGAGAAAATTGTCTTTGTTCACAGATGGCATTATTGCCATTACCATTTATTTACTGATGACATGTCTGTACCATCAGTGTAGATATTTCTTCTGAGCTCTCAACCTATAAATCTGACTGTTTCATAGAGTTGGCTGTCTATGTAATAGTCACTGGGATGTCCTCGAAATCTCAGCATATCTCAAAGTAGACTCAACATCTTACTCTCAAACCTGGTGCTCTTGTTGTGTTCTTTTTATGAATGAAATAATATAGTGTCACACCCTTCCCAGTTATGTGATACCCAGTTAAAACCTTGCTAGAAATCTTTAATCCTCCATTTCCCTCTGGCTCAAATTCATCAAAAATCCTCCTTGTATCAGGCTCTCATCATGTCACTACAGCATTAGTACAATAGACAATCAAGTGCACTCCTTGCTTTTATTCATGTGTGTGTGTGTGACTGAGTATACATTTGTTTAAAATTCACTGTTCTTCTTCCAGAGACATTTCCATAAAATGTAAGTACATTTCTGTTATCTCCCTGCTTAGCAACCTTCAAACCTTCCTCTTAGCTTTGGTAGGAAATCCAAACTTCTTCGAACATTATGCAAAGTCTTTAATGATTGGTTCAGTCTGTATCTCAACTGCCCACCCTCTTCTACAACCCCCTGCACACTTTGCTTCCTGCCTCACTGAACTAGTTGTGTTTATTCTGATTACCAACTTACGTTGCTCCTGTAGCTCCTTCTGCTTGAGAAAACACTTCCAAACATCTACTGGGCCAATTTTTCTTGGCTAACTCCTATTCTTTTTTTTTTTTTTTTTTGCGGTACGCGGGCCTCTCACTGTTGTGGCCTCTCTCGTTGTGGAGCACAGGCTCCGGCCGCACAGGCTCAGCGACCATGGCTCATGGGCCCAGCCGCTCGGCGGCATGTGGGATCTTCCCGGACCGGGGCTCGAACCCGAGTCCCCTGCATCGGCAGGCGGACTGTCAACCACTGCGCCACCAGGGAAGCCCAAACTCCTATTCTTTTTTAGGGTTAACCTCTTCCGTGAAGCCTTTCCTGCAATTTTTTTTTTTTTTTTTTGACTTTTGTGCACTGATTGTCCTCTGTACTAACCAAGATTTTAGCATTTATCACAACATGCTAAAATAAGTCAGACTTTCTGCTTGTCTGACAAATTGAAGATATTGAGAAGCCTTTCTGTTATTTAAAAGTATTTGATATTCCTACCTTTTTATAACACATTTATAAATTTTATAATTAAAATGAATTTTTATTTTAAACCTCTACTGCATAAGTGCCTGTGAAAAAACTTGGACAACACTTTAAGAAATGTTTTGCTTCTCCTCTTAATCGAGTAAACTACTATACAATTTTCAGATCTCAACTCAAGCATCTCTTCTTCATGGAAATATTATTTGCCTCCCTATTGAGCTGGATTCCTCTAATGCAGGCTCCCAGGACATTAGGCACCTCTTCTTTACATTGCTTATCACAGTCACAGTTGTATAGTTGTATGATTCCTAATCTGTAAATGCCATGAAAGCAGGGATATATGTCTACGTGATCTCTCCACTTTATATCCTGCACCTTGCATAGTGACTAATGCAGTGGGTGAGCACACAATATGTATATATTAATTTATTCAATGAATAAATGTAACTCCAAAGAGGAATAGTTAAATGTGATTCAATACAAATCTTTAGGTTTAGAAAATAATCTTTCTAAGAGAATGACTGATTATTTCTCAAATCTATGGAAGAGGAAAAGATAACAATCAGAGGAATAAATCCTCATTAGAGAGTTAATTTATTTCTAATGAAAAGCTCTAGATATTGAAATAACCTGCTAAGGAAGTTTATGGAATTTCTTCTGCACAAGCATCATAGTTATATATAAGATTGGAATTGAATTAGGACAGCTTGTATCCAATTTGTGTTTGAATATGGTTCTAGCAAAAACAGAGAAGATGGCTTTTTAGGGTTATTTTTAGCCTTTAGATTTTGAATCCATTTTATTTTACTTATGATTATGACTTTCTTGAATTATATGCTCAGATAATACTCCATATTGTTTCATTAACCTAATAAAATAAAACTTTGTGTTTCCTATGCAATAGAAATGTAAATTATCTGTACAATACTAAGTTTATAAATGTGTTTTCCAAGCTACAACATGATGAATTATAGTCCCAGTGAACATTCATATGAGCTCTTGCATGGAAAGGGAAAGGAAATTCATTTTGAACTGAATTGAGATAAACATAAGTGAATCAAGTTTTAATAATTCACAAGAAGTAAAACCCACAGTCAAAGGAGATGTATAAATGCCTTAGCCCAAACCCAAAGTAGTATTATCATAATATTAAGTTATATGTCCTACTTATCAACAGATTTCTCTTCCATGCCTTTCTGAAAAATACAATTTAAAATATTTTATATCAGTATTAAATAAAATTGCATATTTTATATTATTATAAATAGACTCTGCTATATTTCTTTGATGCTGCTTTATTATTTTTTTGTAGACCATTAGAATGTCACCATATGTGGAAGGCACAGGCTTTGAGAAGTCAAAATATGTTTGGAAAAAATATCTTCTCATTTTTCCTCTTTCTTACATCCAAAACATACTTTTGAGTTTAAGATAAGATGCAATGTTTAGTGTTTTGAGCAATAGTATTTTAAAAAGTCAACCTGCTATTTATTATGTATAATGTAATATAAAATTTACTGTCTACATTGATCTGGCTTAAATAATATCTAGATGTGTTCATATGGGCCAACTTTGGAAAACAATTTAAAGTTATTCAATTATTAGCATCTATTTGAGGTAAGAGACAAAATTTCACTATCCCAAAGTGAAAGTAAATTAACAGTTAAAAATTATTTTTCAAAGTCAGTAAAGCCAAATTTCTGAAACCTAAATACCTACCAGATATCTTCATGGTTTTGTTTCATTTTCAGACCTAAGAACTTTTGTTTTATTTCTGCCAAATTGCTAATGTTTCCAATATGTGTTAATATACGACTGAGTCTTTGAATTTAGGACAGGTTTATTTGAAAACTGACATTTTTGTTTGCATACGGATAAATATATGAAAATTAGCCTGTTAAGATTTTTAACTGATTCACAACTTCAAAATCTTCTAAGAAATGTTATCTAAGAGAGAATCTTTATAAGTATTGATTGTTGGTATTTTACCTACTTAGTTCTTGTAGTTCACTTTACCTGAACATGGACATGTGTGATACTTACTATTTCTGATATTAAAATAGAAACTTGCAATTTAAGCATATATGTATATATTTTACTAAATTAAATATTTAAACAGAATCAGGTGTTGGTTATACCACTGAGAAAACAAAGCCTTATAAGCTGTGATGTAGACTATGATCATGATACAAATTTGAGACCTGGCTCTGTGGCTTTGAATCTAACCTTGAAAATCCTCTGCATGTAATTTTATAAGCTTAGTCGTCAGGGAGTGTTTTCATTTACATAATTAACCTATTGAGGATATTTCTGTCTTTTACAATGTCCCTTTAACTATGACATCAATAGGCTAGAAACTTAGAACTCCTCCTTATGATTCTGTTGGTGTAGCCACAAATTATTCCTTTCACATTTTTAAATTTAAGAAGTGCTACTCAATCACCTTTAGTTAATTGTTTAGATCACTTTCCTCTACAGTAATTCTTTTTGATGGATATATTTATTATTTTTGTAATTAAAAATATACAGTTTACAAACCTGGTGCCAAGGATTCATTCCCCAAATTGCAAGTATAAGCTATTGAATATGTGATCATGCTCTATAAACTAATAATCGAGGCAGATAGATAGTTCAATTCCCCATTTAGATCCTAGTAAATTTCTTTGGAAAATCTTATTGAGTTTTAATCTTTATAAGTATTTAATCTTTATAGGTATTTAATTTTTATAGGTATTTAGTAATTTTAACATTAATTTTATATATATATATATAAATGGTATGAAAGTAGCCTTTATAGCATTAACACTCTGAAGGCCATACAGCTGTCAATCCAACCTGTACGTATTTTTATAAAATTAAGGACATCATTATAAGATTGACTTTTGGAGATCATACTGTGAAAATTAGCAATATTTTGTATTTACATTCATATATTATGTTATTTCACTAATCACTTTATTTATTCTTATAACAGTGTAACAAAAACAAAATTAATTAAACTTTTTGTGCAACTCAGGTAATAGGACTGTGTGGTAAATAATTTGGCCTTGCCCAAAGGACCTTTCCTCCTGGCTTCTGGGAGGTAATCCATGTCATACCTGATGGGAGTGACTTTGTGTAGGACAAGGGTTGGCTGCACCAGCTATTGTGGTGATGCTGGCCACACCCCAACAGTCTTAAGGAGTGAGCTGACTGTGCTGGAAAGACCAACCATGTGATTCAGGGTAGACTGATTTCAACCATGTGAACAATCAATCGATCAGTCCTATGTAATGGACCCCCAATAACAACTCTGGACATGAGACCTCTCAAGTTAGTTTCTCAAGTTGGCAATACTCCCTATATATTGTCACACATCAATGACAGAAAGATAATACATCCAAGGACATTGGATACTTTGCATTTGGAACTTTCCCAGACTCAGCCCTATGGCCTCTTTCTTTGGCTGATTTTAGTCTGTATCTTTTCTCTGTAATAAATTGTAACCACAAATATAATAGCTTTCATTGAGTTATGCAAGTTCTCCAGTGAATTATTGTACCCGAGAGTGGTTTTGTGAACTCTCCAAATTTGTAAGTGATATCAGAAGTGAAAACAGTCTTATGACTGTGTCCTCAGCCTTTGCAGTTTGGCACGTTGCCAATCCTCTAGAATACTAGTAGTCTATACTAGGCACCAATATTAATTGATATCTACTTCTGCTTAGTTGCAAATGTTTGAAAAATAATTAAAATATGTATCTGATAAAATAAATAACAGCTCTATGCACTGAGTGCTAACTCTATGCTAGGTACTGTACATGAATTAAATGCATGGTCTCTATCTGTGAAATATATATTATTATCCATTTCCAAAGAGGAAGAGAAATAAGTAACTCATCTAAGATTTAACACCTAATGTGTAGAAAAGCCAGAATTCACAGCCAGCTCCTTTTCAAATCCCACACTCAGAGAAAGACTATCAAAAGCAGCCTCTCCTTGTTAACACGGATCCCAAATCTATTTTGAAGCTGAGCTGATTAAGACTGAAATATCTTAAGGACTAAGAGTATATGCAATTTTGATTAACATTATTAGCTAAAATACAAGGAATATCTTGTTTAGTCACATAAATACAGTGCTGGACACTTTCTGTGAACCCAAAATATCATAGCATAGAGTGTTCTGTGCAAAATTATATCTACAACATATTGTGCTATTGACTTAAAGTTTCAAGAGTATCAGCTAATTAGGGCAACTATAAAATTTCAGACAGATACCATTACCCTCATTTGACACAACATGCTGCCAAAATGCTCCAAAATATAATGTAAAATTTAATTATCAAACACTTGCAAAAACTTAGGTAACTAAATCTCATTCTATTAAGATAGGGATGGTTTCAAACTATTAAAATAGGGAGAGGTTTATGAGATATCAGAAAATGTCTCATAAACTAAAGATTGAGTATGTTTTATGCACAAACACAAGACTAAATTGTATCACATAGTTACATACATTTAGATGTGTATATAATTATACATGTACAGAAACATATTTAGGCAAACTAAATTTAATAGAATCACAAATCTTCTAGTATAGGGAAATATAGGAAGTATGTAGAAAGCTATGGGAAACTACAGTAGATAAAGCAATAAATTTGGAGTCAGAATTTCATGAATTTGAATCTGAGATTTTTGCTCTTGCCTTCTCATGGAGTAATTGTAAAGATTAAATGAGGATAGGGAGGGTGGGAAGGAGGGAGACGCAAGAGGGAAGAGATATGGGAACATATGTATATGTATAACTGATTCACTATGTTATAAAGCAGAAACTAACACACCATTGTAAAGCAATTATACTCCAATAAAGATGTTAAAAAAAAGATTAAATGAGATGTAATAGATTTGAGAATATTTAGTATATATGCTGAAACATTATGGATACTCAATAAAAGTTAGTTGAATATATTAAATATTGTATTCATAATTAATAGATAAAGTAAGCTATATGAATAAAATGTTATAGTTTATAATATTATAATATATTATAGTTTAATATATTTACAGTATTTATTTTCTTAAAGCTCAAACTTTGGGCTTTGTTATGGGATGAACTGTATTCTCCCAAAATTCGTATGTTGAAGCCCTAATGCCCAGAAGGTGACTGCATTTGAAAATAAGACCTTTAAAGAGGTATTTAAGATAAAATGATGCTGTTAAGGTGGGCCCTAATCCAGTTTGACTGGTGTCCTTACAAGAAGAGGAAATTTGGACATGCAGAGAGATGGGGATGTGGGCCCACAGAAAAAGACCACAGCCAGAAGGCAACCATCCAAGCCAAGGAGAGAAGCCTCAAGAGAAACCAAACCTGACAACACCTTGATCTTGGACTTCTAATCTCCAGAACTGTAAGAAAATAAATTTCTGCTGTTTAAGCCACCTGTCTTATTTTGTATTTTGTTCTGGTGGTATTTTGTTATGGCAGTCCTAGTAAACAAACCAACCTTCTAATTTAAAAAACAAAACAGTTTTTAGGGTAGCAACTAATTGACAATACAAATGCTTGTTCAGACATTGAAAACTGGTCGCTACTACAATAGATTTTAACACACCCAAACATGAGTCACATAATATGAGTAGGTAGGTCTGCTCTCTTTACCTCAAAGATGCTTAGGAGAATCTCAGTTCTATGTGTGCTCATGCAGTTCCCATTTCTGGACACATACACCACCTACACTTTCTTTGCATCTATCTGAATACAATCTGTCATGCAGAAACTAGCACTATCCTAGATGTAACTAACAACTCAGTTCCCTGGAGATCTTTCCCCTGAATTGACCCTTAACTACTATCTTTTTTATCCGGTAACTTTTCAGGATCATTTTTTCTTGCTTATAAAGCAAGAAAAAATGTAATTTCCTGAGAGAAAAAGCAGTGAAGCCTATATATTTGTATCTCACACAAGACTCAGGATAGTGTATTTCACAAAATAGGCACCAAAAAAATTGAGTTAATGAATAATTTTAATAAAATATTAACAAGTGAAAAGGTATCAAAATATTTTTATTTTGTATTCATTCATCAAATAATAGTTGTTTTACAGAGGTTGCACTCACAAATTAACATATATATATATATATTTTAAGAAGATGTTGGGGGTAGGAGTTTATTAATTTATTTATTTTTGCTGTTTTGGGTCTTCGTTTCTGTGCGAGGACTTTCTCTAGTTGTGGCAAGGGGGGCCCACTCTTCATCGCGGTGTGCAGGCCTCTCACTATCGCGGCCGCTCCTGTCACCGAGCACAGGCTCCAGACGCGCAGGGTCAGTAGTTGTGGCTCACAGGCCCAACTGCTCCGCGGCATGAGGGATCTTCCCAGACCAGGGCTCAAACCTGTGTCCCCTGCATTAGCAGGCAGATTCTCAACTACTGCACCACCAGGGAAGCCCTAACATATATATTTTATTTATTCTCTCTTTATTTCTTTTTGCCATACAAAAACACACAATTGCTTGCATTTTGGTTTTCTCTGGGTTCCTACTAGTAGGAAGTGATTCATAATGATTCAAGTTGGATAAATTTAGCCTGGACACAATTTCCCAGTCCTTACCCATAGATTAGTGGTTCTTGAAGATTTCTTTGTCAGGTATCTCTTCCAGAATAGCTTTTCTACCCTCAAACTGAGACACACACACAACTTTGCAATTAATATTACAAGTTCATGGACTCCCCAAAACTCATGTCTATAAACACAATCTTAAACACTCTTAGAGCAATTAATAGGCTGTTGTCATGGAGATTACCAGTTGCTTTTAGGAAAGGGATGTGAGAGAATGGTTAAGGTTTCATTTAAGGAAAATATACCTATTGCTTGAGAAGGACCTATGCATTGAGCATATTAAGGCTTCATGATGGTGCAGAAATCACTTGAAAGAACACCCAGAAATTTGCAAAAGCCATAATAGGACATCTCTTAGGATTAAATAATTTAATAGATACCATTTTATCATATTCCATTTCATTGATTTAAGCAGATAGTTATTTTATTTTACTTTTATTAACTTTTAAAATTAATTTTAAAATTAAAAAAAAATCTTCTGTAAAGAAAGAAATAAAAAACAAATGAGGTCAGGAGATACAACTTAAACATGCATAAGACATAGTGTCTGACGTTAATGTAGCTTAAATTCAGCTGGGAAAATACACATGTACACAAGAAACAGACAAACAAAAAAAAAAATGAAAGAGAGAAAGGAAATGGGAGATGCTAAGTACACAAATAACCAGCCCAAAGTGCCAAATAAGATTCCTGTTATTACTCGAGTTCACCTACAATCCTCTCCTCATGCTATGACTGGAAGCTGAGAGCCCAACAAATCTGGGCCATGGAATTCCTGTGCTTGTGCCTGAAATTCCTAAACTGTAAACCATTTTCCAAGCAGTCATCAGTTCCTGGGACACATATTTTTTTCAGTCATCAGTTCCTGGGACACATATTATTTTTTCATAGTATTCAATTCATATTTCCTGGGAGAAAGATGTTTTATAAAGACTCTATGAAGACTAAATAAGCCTGACAGAACAGAGCTTCTCATTCTTTTTATGAGATAGTTAAACATTCTATATACTTGGATCAAATGCCCTAAACTATGAAGATGGACTCTAAAGCATGACTTTCAATTAAAGATTAACCAGGATTATCAGTGAATCACTGTATTTAGAGAAGCCCAAGATTAAATAAAAGGCATGCAAAAAATCTCCTACTAAATATTATAATTGTGTAGACTTCCAACATTCATCACACACAACACACGTTCACACAGGAAAACATACTTCCAAAACTTGCTTAATTACACATAATGTCAAGTGTGTCATCATTTTACCTTATATTGTAAACGGATGCTGTATAGCAGAATGAACCATTATTATATTACCCCCCATACCCCTTATTATACACAACACAAATACAAATAAGAAACTCAGATACAAAGAATCATGTTCTGTTCAATAGGTTATACTTCCAAGGTAAATATGGACAGAGTTTTATACTTAAAGGAAATACAGCTTCTAGTCCCAGTTGGACCACTGACATGTTGACTTTCATGAATCTGAGGTCTCAAACTTATATTAGTTTTGGCATTTACTAGCTACTTCCTTACCTCCAGAAAGAAAATAAGGTTGCCTGTAAATATCTTGTAGAGATAAGCTTTTGGTTTTTCAGTTTTTCTTTTATGTTATTTTTACCTTCAACTGTATACAATGAGCATATCTACTCAATGGCCAGACTGTCTGAATTCAAATTCAGGCTCCATGACTTCTTAGTTCTATTACCCTAAGTTATTTACTTCTTCTTTCTGTGTCTTAGTTTTCTCATTTTGAGAATGGGAATAATAGTATCTAATCCATACAGATATGTGAGGATCAAGAATGTTAACACATGTTCAGCAGTTAGAACAGTACCTTGTATTTAATGAGGTTTAAATAACTGTTGTTACTACTCTTGATGATTATAATGATGTCATGATGTCTCATTCATTTAAAAATTTTATGATTTTTTTTCTAAGTATACACCTGAAGAGATCTATAACAGAAAGAACAACCCCCATCTCCAGCCTATTGAACATCTCCTTTATTCCTTGGAGAATTTGTATAATTTTTAAGTGTGCCTGAAAGCATAATTTGTTGTGCACATAAAGTAAAATTTGTGTTTTGAAGCAGGGGACTGGCTAGTGTGTAGCTGTCTGATTATCACAGCAAGAAATGATTAAG
The DNA here is from genome assembly GCF_951394435.1 of Stenella coeruleoalba. Classification (NCBI taxonomy): domain Eukaryota; kingdom Metazoa; phylum Chordata; class Mammalia; order Artiodactyla; family Delphinidae; genus Stenella; species Stenella coeruleoalba. Next base: position 38,371,006 of record NC_137164.1, on the reverse strand, counting down.
ATTTGCCAACATGGAGAGCATGTTTACTTTGCTCAAACACATTATTACCCTGTTAGATCCTTTCACTGGCTCCCAATTGCCTCCTGTTTATAAAATTTAAATATTTTCTCTACATCTGTATTGAGCTTTTCTCCTCTTGGAAATACTACTGATTCATTTCTGCTCATTTTCCCCAACACAATGATATATTCATTTAAATCATTTTTTTCTTTTTTCATTCTCTCTCCATTTACTTGGCCTTATCTGTATTTTGTCACATACCTCTCATTTGTCTATTTTTTTAACCTTAAATTGCAAAGAATATAATGTGAATGTTTCTTTGTAGTGTACTTTTCTTATAACACCTAAAAATATGGCACTGCTAATAGGAGGAATAAAAAGAATATTCAGATATAAATGTGAGCTTTAACTAAGGTTAATTTTAGGAATAATATTGATAATTAATAGAATAAATAATAGGGCTTCCCTGGTGGGGCAGTGGTTGAGAGTCCACCTGCTGATGCAGGGGACACAGGTTCGTGCCCCGGTCCAGGAAGATCCCACATGCCACAGAGCGGCTGGACCCGTGAGCCATGGCTGCTAAGCCTGCGCGTCCGGAGTCTGTGCTCCGCAACGGGAGAGGCCACAACAGTGAGAGGCCTGCATACCACAAAAATAAATAAATAAATAAAAATAATAATAATAATAAATAATAAACAGAATAAAGAGAGATAGAAATCATGAAAACATAATAAAAAAGGCGATTGAATGGCATTAATAGTAAAATATCTCCAAAACAAACAAGCACAGAAATTCACTTGAAATTCCTAAAATAAAATTCTGAGAATTATGAATACAAGTATGTACATTTTGTACAGTTAAATTTATATCAAATATATTTTGCGATCTTTTTTCTAAAAAGTTAACATATCTATTCCTCTTTAAACAGACAATTTGGCATAAAACTTCTTTAAAAACAAATAGCAGGGCTTCCATGGTGGCACAGTGGTTAAGAATCCGCCTGCCAATGCAGGGGACACAGGTTCAAGCCCTGGTCCGGGAAGATCCTACATGCCGCGGAGCAACTAAGCCCGCGAGCCACGACTACTGAGCCCACGCACCACATCTACTGAAGCATGCACACTCTAGAGCCTGTGCTCTGCAATAAGAGAAGCCACCACAGTGAGAAGCCCGCGCACCACAACAAAGAGTAGCCCCTGCTTGTGGCAACTAGAGAAAGCCCGGGCACAGCAACGAAGACCCAACACAGCCAAAACTAATAAATAAATAAACAAAAATAATAAATAAAATAAATACATTAATTTAAAAAAAGAAAAGCTAATAATTATTTAAAAGAAAACAAAAAAGAATAGCAATACTTTTACTCCAGAAAGGCAAATTGAAATCTAATGTGCATAACCAAAACCACATTAAATTTTTCTCACCACTTTGGTAAAAGTAATATATGTTTTAGAGAACTGGTATTAGAAGTAATAAATATAATAATGTTTGACACTTTTTATATAATAAGCACTTCAAATTGCTATTGTCCATCCTCCCCAACTTACATGGTTTGTTAGAATTCTTGCTCATTTTCCCCCTAAATATCAAAGTGTAAAAACAATGTTGCAAAAATTTTATGCAGAGGCATGTATTTATAAAGAAAAACAGGATACCTAAACCTGCTAACTATATGGCATCACATTAATGCTTTTCCTTAGAGTATTTTAATTGTGACCAACATGTATATTTTGTTCAAACCACACACTTGAGAGAAAGGGATGATCCATAAGTGCTAGGTACACTTATGAGAGAATATATTAAACTGGAAATGAAGCTTTTGACAAATAAAGTGAGAATTTAATTATTTAGTAGTGTTTTTTTCTCCATTGTATGTGTTTGTATAAACATATACATACGATCTAAAAATAAAATGTCCTAAATGTATATTTTGACAGACATTTACACACACATATAAAATGAAGCACATACATGCATGTATAATTTCCATATTATAATAGGGACAAGATTTTTCTGCTTCATAAAGATAATCACTAATTGTGGTGTCTAACTTCTAAAACTGCACTGTCAGGCCTTGTTAATTATGCAGTAATTAGAAAGAGACCATTAGTATTGATGCTGTGAACTTTTCAATGTAGTTCAGGAAACAGTGTGGTATAACCAATTAAAACAAAAACATTTAAGAAGGTAAGGAAGCCATTAAAGCCAATTCATTAGACCTTCATACTTTGGATTCATTGGTATTGAACATGCACATTCAAGCATAAAAACTTGAATTGCTGATATACCCCAAATTGTAAATTTGTAAATTTGAGAGGGAGGATAGCTTTAGAGTACTGATGAAACATTGATAAGGATTAGCCTAATGATTTAAACAGCTGTTAGGAATTATAGAGGCCTAAACCAATAACATGGTTATTGGTTTAGGCCTCTATAATTCCTAACAGCTGGTTTAGGCCTCTATAATTTGGCTTAAACCCATACATTTTATGGGTATAAAATGGTTTCTTTTAGAATTAGTTTTCATTATTGTTTGGACAAATTTAATGAGATCAATTTTATTTTGTGTATATCTCAGTTGTTTTATGCAGTTGTCAAAAGTCAAATTCATTCTTGAAGTGGATGAATGCGTGATAGCTAAACAAGCGAGGTTCAGAACTTTCTTCCTTTCTGAAACTTCCCAGACTGTTCAATCACTAAGATAACTCTCTAGAAGTGACAACCAATGGTAAAAATTGTACACTTGCTGATGAAACGCTGGACCCCCATTTATAGTCATCTTCATCAAAACATAATATAGAGGAAGGATATCCATTTAAACACAGATAGATGGGTCACTCATCTAGATAATTGACCCTTTAGCAGCACAAAGAATTTCATCTTTTAAACCTTATTATCCACTAATAATATGATGTGGGTGTGGGGAGCATTCTAACAACATCTGCAGTATATAACAAGTATACATGTTTTAAGTTCTGCCAGTATTTTTGACAATCAACAGCTGTGATGATAGAATGATCAAATCCACCTACACCCTCCTGCACTCAACCCAGGAGCAATAACAACAAATACTACAATATAATCAACAATCATCTATGAAGTACTTACCATATGTCAGACAATTATCGTTTTTTATCCTTAGAACAACCCTATGACATAAACATTACAATTTGATTTTGCACATGAGAAAACTATAGTTTAGATACCAAGGACATAATCATATTAAGAAAGGTTGGTACAATTACAATTCAATTTACTTGCAAAATCAGTCATCTTAACCACAGTACAACATTGTCTTTCCCATTCATACCAGTATAGTAGCTCAATGCCAGAATTTAGAAAATGTTTCTAACATATTTTAAGGTGAATATGCACAATGTCTAAACTCAGGGCTAATGTCTGTACTATAAGTTGGCCACCTACCCCTTACCAACTATATGTCTCTAGGTTTCAACAGAACCCTCTGATTTAAGCTCTGCTTTGGAAACAGAATGAACTAGGAAATAAAATATACTTCACAATCACAGACAAAAGACACTGACCCTCACTTCCATGCAAGTTCTAGATTCTACAACAAAAATGCCCTGCAAAAATAAGCACAAAACTGTGTAGGCACAATGAGAATGGTTTTGTCAATCTCTGTGTGTGTGTGTGTGTGTGTGTGTGTGTGTGTATGTATGTATGTATGTAGGTGTACATAGATAGATAGATATATCTCCAACAGTCCAGTTGAGAGATTATATTGTCATGATGTAAGGAAGTGGCAACAAGGATGGAGAAAAGTGGATTTACGAAGTATTTAGGAAGTAAATAGATAGGGCTTGACGACTGATAGAATGTGGAAGTTGAACAAGGAGGAAGATGCCTCTAAGGCTAATCTGGTAAATGTTGTTACGGTAACATAAAAGAGGACTGGCTACATAATTTGTGGATCCCATAGCAACATATGGGGCCCCTTGTTCAAAAGTATTAGATTTCCAAGATGGCAACAGCAGAGCATTAAAACAAGCACAGAGCCCCTCTACATGTGGGGTTCTGGGCAACTGCCTGGATCACACATCCATAAAGTCAGTCCTAAGCAAATTCATCAGTTTATTGGAACATAAAATGGAGAAGTAAAAGAAAAGAAGTTGGAAATATTAGTCAACCAATATTTTTAATCAATTCCATGTTAAAAAAAAATAAGATAAACAAGAGTGAATCTCTCATATGGCCTCCTCTTCTGTCCCCAGCTGGGCTTCCTCCAGTTGTGGCTACTCTGTCTTTCCTAACAAATCCTGCCTCTTACTCCAGGGCTGGACAGACTCCTCATCAAAGCTTGGGTCTGTGGAAGAGAGGCAGAGCCCCACCACTACACTGAGATCCCTGAAACTGTTTTGTGACTTCACAACAGAAAACCTGTGTGTGTGTGTGTGTGTGTGTGTGTGTGTGTGCGCGCGTGTGTGTGCGTGTGCGTAAGGAGAGTGAGAGGCTGTCACTGTCCTGCCTTCTTCTTCAGTCGTGTATTTCCCAATACCTTCTTTGTTTTGGTGTGGCTGAGGTTATCCCTCACAACACCACAGAAAACATGGCATTGTCTGTGGAGGGGGTGGCGACTTCTATCCTTCTGGGGACAATGCAAAAGCAATCATCTGCACATTGGTCTACTCTGTGTCCTATCATTGGAGTTGACATCTGTCTATCAGAAGTTATGCAAGAGGGGTAGGGAAGCTTTCTCAGCCTTGCAGATAACTGTGGCATTTACTGGCCAGGAGCTGAGACACAACACCATGTATTTCTTTTTCTCAATCCAGTGTGAAAATCAAAGCACATTCCCTTTTCAAGCAAGGGAGGCTGTACTATCCTCTCAGAGAAGAGACAGCTTTTTAAACACCGTGTATGCTTCTTTGTTTATGTGGGTATACGCAGATGGAGGAGAGGGCATGGGGACATAGGATCTGTGCTGCTGGAGTTAAAGTGGAAACTTCCTGCCATAGGGCTTTAACTCCCAAGCTGGGATCAGGGGAACAAAGGCAGTCTATTGCCCTGTCACTGTTAATGGAAGGCCTGGAGGAGCAGAGAAAGCATCTTCTCATTGTGTAAAACAGACCTAAACTAGGAAGTGCTTTCTGCTTCTCTCTACATGCTCCTACCACTGAAGCTGCCTTTATTTTTGTGACAATAAAAAAACACACTGCCACCTGCCCCAAATCCATCATTGTAAAAGGAAAGGAGAAATCATAAAAACATAAATTAGAATGCAAAATGAAAATCTGCTATAACAAAAGATGACAAATATAATCAAATATATATAATCAACTGAAATTAACCCGTTAAAATAAAAAGTATATCTTGGGTTGAATTTTTTTAATCTAAATATGTTTTACCTAATATAAACATAAGGAGGCTCAGAAATTAAATTTCAGAATAAATATAAAAATGAAATGAGCATAGCTATCACCACAAAAAATTAGCAAAGGAAGCAGGAGTGGCTATATTAATATCAAATTAATACTGGAAACTTTGGAGGCTGGATGATATGTCTTACTTCTAAGTACAATGTATAGCATTTGTATAAGACTTAGTGAATGCTCATTCATGAAGACAAATTCCTAAACCAGGAAATAGCAGAAACACAGTGGACACTTCAATTCTGCATAAAACAATTGCTTATAAAAAACAGCTAACAATAGACCAGGCATTCTAATCCTTTTACTTTATATTTTTACTAAGCTCTGCCTTCTAACCTTCCCACCCCTTCTTCAGGGACTCCAGTTTTCCTTGGCATCTATATTTCATAATAATATAGGTACCTTGCAAGTTCTGAAGCAGAGCAAATAGACTGGCAATTCATCAAGTATATTTTATTTCATTTTATAGATATATGAAACGGAATAATATTTTGCCCCCGGCACAATTCTTCTATCTCCTGTTCCTATTTGGATCTCCCAATGACTTCAAAGAGAAATTTTCTCTGGGAGAAGTGAGCAAGGTTTCTAATATATAAATCTAAGTTTTTAAATGTCAAGACATAAAGTAACAATGACTCACTTTTCTTTAAACTAATAAAAAAAAAGGCCAACAAAAACAAGACAAGTTTAAGAAAAACCCTCCCACTATAAAAATCTCTTGGCCTTACTGTAAAAGATAAAATTTCACTAAGTTGATGCACCAATAAAGTATGATTTGTACAATTCTGTGGTATGTTAACAATTCTGTCTCAGTAGAGTACTGTAGCAATCTCTCAAAAACAAGCAACCAAAATGTTATTCGTCCTAAAGCAGCACTATCTTTTTTTCAATGCAGTCATGGACATATTCTCACACTGCCTGATATGGTAGCCACTAGCTTCCTGTGCCTATTTAAACAGTTGAAATATGGCAAATACAACTGAGGAACCAAAATTTTAATTTAATTAATTCTTTAAACTAATATAAGTTTCAAAGGCCACATGTGTCCACTGGCTACCATATTGGACAGCATAGCTTCACTAGTGCTCTCACAGTTGGTGATCTGCTGGGCAGGTGTGCAGTGAAAAGTGAAACCAGTCTTAGGAATTATGGTTTGGTGCTGATGACAATGAACAAGTAAAGGAATTAACAAAGAAATCTCAAATGAGAACTGATAAGAAGAAAAGCATGATACAGATTCACATCTGTATTCCTAAACATTCTTTAGTAGGTTCTCAGTACGAGTTTTGTTAAAAGTGTTCACTTAAAATAAAAATTAATGGGGAGATGCCATCCAATTAAGAAAACTGGTTTGGAGGACCCTGACTGGAGGATGAGCAGAGCCAGCTGTCTGTTTCACTCTCTCTACTTCACTTGTCCTGACAATATTCCCACTCTCAAATCAGCTCTACATATAAAAAGTCTTAATGCATTGACCCAAAGCTCAACACTGTTTAATCATTCTAAATAAATGATACTATACTCCTGCTTTAAGGAGTGTGGCAAAAAGACACAAAATATGCTATAATTTGTTTAAACATAAGGCATCCAATCAAAACTGTCAAAAACACCCATGGGGACAAATAAGTACTGTGAACAAAAATTTTCTTGTAATATACTGAATTTTCATATTTTTCTGTTCATTTTGAAAATTCATTAGTTATTATTTTTTCTTCTGATTTCCAATAGCATGCTGTTATCCTCCATTTCTTTCTGAACCTACCCTTCTTAATTAAATGGCTTCCTGACCTTTCCATCATGCTCTTCGTTGGAAGAGCTGTGTGGGTGCGTGTGGATGAGCAGACATTGCTGTGGCAGGGAAGGGGTAAACTCACTTCTGAAGCAAATCTTGTAGTCCAGAGCTTCCAAGAAACATTTATGAAAAGATTAAAACATATGTCATTCTATATTTAATCTATGCATGCTTTAGGAATTCTGAATCCTTGAGAATTCCATAAGGAAGCATAATGCTGATCGCCTGTTTTCATAATTATGTAATAAGTGCATTAACCAGATGAAACTAATACATCAAGCACTTATTTTAAAAACTAAAATGAATAGCCCTTCCTAGATCAAAATTATAAATTATCTTGGTAATTCATTTACTCTTTTTATCTGTGAGAAGTACTAACCAAGAAAGAAATTACATATACATATATATGTAATATTAATAATGTTAAGGTAGGTTGAAATTTATATAAAATAAATATGTCTGTAGAATTAATTTTTATGTGAGGAGCGCTTATCAATGAGGAATGAACTACATGCATTGTTACAATGTGGAAGGAAATTGAAATAAATTACTTATCTCAAGCTTGTAATGTGCTTTGGGGATATTTACCTTTTGCTTCTTCTATGCAAAGTCAATATTCAAGTAATCCCCCAAAATGTAATGCTAAAATTTTTATATTACTTTAATTGTAGAACCAAAATTTGCCGATGCCAGAGTACTAACATAAAATTTCATATTCATTGTAATTATGGAAGTCAAATAAAATCATTTAATTTTTCCAAATAGTCTTTTGAGGCAGATATTATCCCCTTTCTACAGAGAAGGAAATTGGTACCTGCAAATATTAACTAAATCAACTATATCACAGAGCTAGCAGACTATAATTACGTTTGAGAGCCTGGACTGTCTTATTCTTTTATGAACCTACAGTACATAGTTAAGAGAGTGACTGACATATTGTAGGTATGCACACATGTCTGTTCAGTTAAAATAAAGTATTGGAGCTGGGAATAAAAGAGAGAATTTTTTGGCATTAAAACTCATCATCTTTCCACTGTATTGTATAACACTTTGCTAAATAAAGGGATAAGTATTTTTGTTACAAAAAAACAGGTGTCCACTGCTTTGCAGATCCCTCTTGCTTAGCTTACTTTAATGTGAAAAAGCAATTTTGATTTTCTGAAACACATATTAAGCATATTCAAAATGAACCATAAAACTAACTGAGATCAGGGGAGTCTAAAGTGCTGGAGAATAGAAGAGAGGAATCTCATAAACCTATCAACTGAGGAAATAAAAAGTATATGCCCTAGATTTGGAAATGTTGTCCTGGAAAAGCAGGATGAACAAAACAGTAGAAGAGCACAGGGGGGAAATTCCAACTAATGAGAAATCAACACATACAGAGAAATTCTCCAGGGCTTTGTCCCTGTGGCTATGGAATGGGAGGCCGCTGCACTTGAGTAGCTCTCTGTGCATGTCAAAATCCTTTGCACCCCTTGGAGCTCTCAACAAGGTGCCTTATTAATAACAAGTGCTGAGTATATGTGGTCATATCTTGATTAATACCATGGAACTGCAGAAGGTCCAGAGTAGACAGCTACATTACTCAAGGGAGTGAAGATATGGCTAAAATTAAAATAGTCTAAAATTAGATTTAGATCTACATACTCATAATTAAATGCCTATTGTGGGTAAAGCAGTACATTAAGTGCTTAAAAAGAAAGAGCTTAGTTCAGAATTAGTATATCTAAAAATTATGAGGAATATAAGTAAGATAAATATGAACATATTTACCAAATCCTAGCATATTAGAGCAATGAAAAATCAAGGATTATGAAGATTAAGATAAATGGATATTTTGTAAGCCATGATTTAACTTATTAAATTGCCTATCATATAAGGCTATGAAGTCTGAATAATGTAAATAATTTTAGGAATTCTATTAGATGAGTCACCATTGTTCATTATTAAAGATAACAAAGAGATAAAAGATCCATAACCTCTGATGTTATTATCAAGGAGGTCAACAGGGTATTTCGCAGAATAATCTTTGATGCATACCAGTCTGAATCATAACAGTCGCACACCCTGGGAGTGCCAATTCCAATTCCCATGTTTCTAAGATTCATTTTTGAGCCTGATACACTTTTTCAAAAATCATATTTGTTTCTGTGCCAAGGGGATCGTGGTGGATCTTGGTAATTGTACATCAAGTTCTGTTCTCTGCTTATTTGATAATAATAGAGTTGTAGCTGGCAAATATTACCCATTTAGGACCATATATTTCAGCACTCCCTTCAGCTAGGTATGGTCATGTGGTTGATTTACAAACCAGCTTTCATGTTAGCCTCAGTGCTCCTTCTCTCTGCCTTTTCCAGCGTGACATTGGGAAACATCAGTTGAAGATGTCAGAGCTGCCCTTACTGTGGGTCTTTGAATAACTTCATAGAGAACAACCATTCATTAATGTGGAATAGCTAATTTAGTCCATTAAAATAAAATTGTTTTACTTTATTCTTATTGTATTCCTTAAGTCAAGGAATTATTTTTAGGTCCCCTGCTAAAAGCTTACTTTAAATTAACTACTACAATAATATAGTTTGGGAGTTTAGGCCCAGGTTTACTTAAATTTTCAGTTTTTGTTGTTTCATTCATTTATTCATTTAATCAATTTCTATGTATCCTCATTAAACAAATGAAAAATTCCTAGAAGGTGTAAATGTTGGGAAATAGACTAGAGAGTTTACCTTCGAAGATACAGGACTAGAATTCAAGCATGACATATAAAATACAGGGTCAAACTTATATAGCATATATGGAGGGAAGGATTACCTCATCTCCCCCCACAAGAAAGGAAAAGTATCTGACCAATACAAAAAGAAAATATCCAGTAATAATTATTCAACATCTTCGTATGCACCACTAGGGTCAAGTATCTCAGTACCAATTAAACCAACACGTTTTTGTGTAGATGGAAGAGTAAAGGAGTACAGAAAATGGGACTTCACCAAACTCTGAAAACATAAATTGTGCTTTTCCAATTTTCTGTTAAGAAACTGAAATAGCTCAGGGTTACTCTAAACTCCTTAACGTATTTTTAAATGGACTAGAAATCCAAAATGTCAATAATTTTCTCTTAAACACATCCAATATTATTACATGTTGTTGGCATGATATTAAGATAAAGAATATGCAAGTAAAAGTATTGTTTCTAAGATTTATATATCTTAAAATGTATTTCTTTGATGTTATGAAACAGATTATGGCAAGTCATTAGGTCAGTCCATATCACGTGAGAATTCAAATTCATTAGCATGGAACTCTTGGGAACCAAAAAAGAAATTTAGTATATAAATACTATGAGTTAGTTCACACTTAAATTTAGAGATCAGAATTTAAATTAGATGTATGGTAAAACATTTTTCAAAATTCTAAGACTACTTAAATTTTTGTGTATTTATTTATATACAGAATGTGAGTATATATGTGAACTTTATAAAATAACATTTATTTTCTCTATAATTTATATATGTGAGTAAAAGAAGACATAAACACATATAAAAATGAAAAATAAACGTACAACTCAGGAAAGGCAACATGCAAACAACAAGGTATATTTAACTAGTAGCAGTTGTATTAAAAGATAAAATCAGAACCAAATAAAAGGTGATATTTAGTAGTGGTTCTAACTGTGAAACAGAACAAATATCAATGCACTTCAGTTCTTCTAACTACAAATAGCAAATATCTTCTATGTAAAATATAATTATATATTTATATACTTTAAAAACTTGTTTTCATTGGATTGCTCAGGCATCTCAGAGTTAATATTTAATCTTTTGAAGCCTCTATGTCCTGATTTGTGAAATAGAGATTAATATCACCTCTTATCTCTTAGGATTTTTAGTGAAAAAATATCATGGTTGAAAATTGCTTGTAATAGTGGCTAATACAGATTATTCTGCTCACAAATATTAGGTCTTGATGTCAATATGAGTTTTCTAATGACATTTACAATTTATTTTCTATCACTTTGAGACTAGAGGTCTGCCAGAATGTTCGTGTTTTAAATCTAGAAAACGGCCAGCCCCTGGGTAGCAGCAATGAATTACGTCAAGACCCATGATCATACTCCATGTACCATGATTGGTTAGTTCATTAATAATAATGAAATAACAACAATTCTACTTGCTTGACATAAACTGGTGAGACTTTTCAGGTTGTGATGTGATAAAAGACATACTTGACTGTTAGAGAGGGAATGGAGGAAGAAGAAAAGAGAAGAAGAGAGGAGAGGACAGAAGGGAGAATTGGAGTTCAGAAAAGCATGGAGGGTTTACAAGTGGCAGCATCTTCAAGGATGGGTGCTAGAGATTATGACAGGGTCAGTCACTATGGCAGCTGTTGGGAGAGTCAGAAGAGAGATCCATCAGACCATGATCCTGCCAAGGTAGAAGAGGCTGCTGCTTAGGAAAGGGAGGTGCCAAAGGCTCTCTTGAACACTTGACACACAAATATAAGATGTACCTAATCATTTCCAAACATAACTGAGAATTAGAAGAAAAAGTAACATAACCCAAGATCCCAGCATAGATATATCAAAACACAATCCTTATGAGAATTTTTAAATTGGATTGTGCAGATAATTCTAACGAGGAATAGCACAGCAGTCCATAGATCTGAGTTTGGAAAGTACTTTATATTTAGTACTATATTTAGTACTTTATAGTACCCTATAAAGTTGGAAGGCTTTATAGGGAAACTGCAGATGAGAAAATTTAAGGCAATCTTTAGCCTGATTCTTTTAATCAGATCCCACTCTTGGGATCCTTGATCACTAAATAACATCCTGGCAATTTACTTTCCATTCAGTTTTCCACCTGAGATATTGTGAATTGTGCCTGATTTAAAGTTTTTTTCAGGTATTTTACATTTAAGCTTAATTACTGGAGATTCTGGTTTACATACTTTTCTGTTGATGCCAGCTTCAGACTAAAATTCACACCCACCTTAACAGCAATATATCCACTGATCCTTTTGACTTCTTCTGAAAGTACATAGTAGGTTCTTTTCAGGAAAAGAGTTGGTTACGTTGACCAGCTTGACAACAAAGGGCCAGAATCTCTGTGACCTCTTTCTAACAATATTCGCTAGAGTGTAGAATTCAGGATAAAGTGAATTCTGTTGAACTGTGCTTAGTATAACTGTTTGTTTGGTTTTTTTTTTTTCCTGAAGTACTAAAAGAATGTCAGTAATAGGCAAGCTTGTCTATGGAACAGTCCCACCACATAGATGTTGAAAGGGATCCTTCTTTTTCTTTTATTGAAAGTTTTGTAAATATATCAGACTTTTACAAAAGAGCTGGAACTGCAGGGATTGCTAACGCTGAGGCCTACATCTCCCCAGCCAAGTAGAGTAGGCAGACTTGAAAAGTAGAAATAGCAACTAAGTGTGACAGTTGATACGAGGAAGGAATATATGGGTTGACAAATCAGCTCTTCAGTGGCAAAGACTAGGATTGAGAAAGTCCTAGAGTTAAGGTCTCAGTTTACCATTCTAAAGTTCTTAATCAAGAAAAATCTCTTTTAGTATAAATCTTATATCTATAGGTATTTTTGCATATTTAATTCTTTTATAGTTCATTGTCATCCTGGAAAATATGACTAATTATTAAATGTGTAAATGTTTCCCCAATGGCACTGGAAGATGCAATCAAAGGCATGAATATTTTTTCTCCCATTCTGAGGGTTGTCTTTTGGTCTTGTTTATGGTTTTCTTTGTTGTGCAAAAGCTTTTAAGTTTCATTAGGTCCCATTTGTTTATTTTTGTTTTTATTTCCATTTCTCTAGGAGATGAGTCAAAAAGGATCTTGCTGTGATTTATGTCATAGAGTGTTCTGCCTATGTTTTCCTCTAAGAGTTTGATAGTGTCTGACCTTACATTTAGATCTTTAATCTATTTTGAGTTTATTTTTGTGTATGGGAGAAAATATTTGCAAATGAAGCAACTGACAAAGGATTAATCTCCAAAATTTATAAGCAGCTCATGCAGCTCAATATCAAAAAAACAAACAACCCATTCCAAAAATGAGCAGAAGACCTAAATAGACATTTCTCCAAAGAAGATATACAGATTGCCAACAAACACGTGAAAGAATGCTCAACATCATTAATCATTAGAGAAATGCAAATCAAAACTACGATGGGATATCATCTCACACCCGTCAGAATGGCCATCATCAAAAAATCTACAAACAATAAATGCTGGAGAGACTGTGGAGAAAAGGGAACCCTCTTGCACTGTTGGTGGGAATGTAAATTGATACAGTCACTATGGAGAACAGTATGGAGGTTCCTTAAAAAACTAAAAATAGAACTACCATATGACCCAGCTATCCCACTACTGGGCATATACCCTGAGAAAACCATAATTCAAAAAGAGTCATGTGGTCTTCCCTGGTGGCGCAGTGGTTTAGAGTCTGCCTGCCGATGCAGGGGACATGTGTTCGTGCCCCGGTCCGGGAAGATCCCACTGCCGCAGAGCGGCTGGGCCTGTGAGCCATGGTGCTGAGCCTGTGCGTCCGGAGCCTGTGCTCCACAACGGGAGAGGCCACAACAGTGAGAAGCCCGCGTACCGCAAAAAAAAAAAAAAAAAATTTAAAAAAAAGAGTCACGTACTAAAATGTTCATTGCAGCTCTATTTACAATAGCCAGGACATGGAAGCAACCTAAGTGTCCATCAACAGATGAATGGATAAAGAAGATGTGACACATATATACAATGGAATATTACTCAGCCATAAAAAGAAACAAAATTGAGTTATTTGTAGTCAGGTGGATAGACCTAGAGTCTGTCATACAGAGTGAAGTAAGTCAGAAAGAGAAAAACAAATACCGTATGCTAACACATATATATGAAATCTAAGGGAAATAAAAATAAAAAGGTCATGAAGAACCTAGTGGCAAGGCAGGAATAAAGACACAGACCTACTAGAGCATGGACTTGAGGATATGGTGAGGGGGAAGGATAAGCTGTGACAAAGTGAGAGAGTAGCATGAACATATATACACTACCAAATGTATAATAGATAACTAGTGCGAAGCAGCCACATAGCACAGGGAGACAGCTCTGTGCTTTGTGACCTAGAAGGGTGGGATAGAGAGGGTGGGAGGGAGGGAGACGCAAGAGGAAAGAGATATGGGAACATATGTATATATATAACTGATTCACTTTGTTATAAAGCAGAAACTAACACACCATTGTAAAGCAATTATACTCCAATAAAGATGTTAAAAAAGATATCTTTGTAAATAATGACTATCAATATTTTAAATTAAAAAAAAAGCATGAATAATTAAAGAAATTGAATTAAAATTTTTATCTTATGTGGTTGGTCAGGTCCAAACAAAAGTTTAAATTTATACTTATTTATATAAAGCTAAGCATACATAACAAGGTTTTAATGTAATCCAATCCTCATAAACCTAATTTCCTAAATTCCCGTAACGTAAACAGAGTTCATGATCAAATGGTTTACTTTCCTCTTCTTCAGGGAAAAGCACTCCATGCCAGTAAATAGGATATGCAGGATATAACGAAGGAAATCCTACTCCTCTAAAGTTGTATCAATTCTGGATCTAATGAAAAAGTTTTACTCATACATAAAAAAGTATTTTAACAGCATAGAAAGTTGGCTGGAAAGAATGACACAATTTTAGATTTTAATCTGAAATTTCAAAGAGCTTTCTTGAAGAACTCTGAAAAGAATGCAAGAGTGTACCAGCTACCAGAAAGCAAATATAAAAGAAACCCCTTGCTGACAAAGCAACCTTTTATCCTTCATACTTTATCTGTGGTCTATAGGAGATTTAACAGGCAAAATGTCACTGCAGATCAAATTTCTTTCTAGAGCTCCTTTTATTATATCTTAATTTAAAATGTAAATTAATATCCTTAAAGGTAATAAAGTTAACAGGTAAATCAGATAGAAAACAAAACAAAAAACCCTCCCAAACCCAGTTAATTCTATGTAGATTTTCACATTCAGGGAGATAATGCAGAAAGATCAATGGGATTTAAGGAGAAAAATGTTAAACTTAAAATATGCAAGGTATGCCTCATCTCACTTTGTACATATTTGCACTTAATTTTCATAGAGAAGGACTTGCATTTATATCTCTACTCAGAAGCAGACAGATTTTGGTTAAAAATATCATCTTTATTAAATCTCAACTAGCCATCAAACAAACAAATACATTTCAAAGTAGTATCCCTACCCTGCAGTGTTCCAGTAAAGGAAATAATAAAGGGAAATATGAAAAAATAAAAGATTGTTCTCTGAGAGGAAGAGATCTAATTAAAAGGAGGCCCTAACAACTCCGTGGCTTAATTGGGAGCCAACTGAGATAACTGGACCTATGGGAGTATGATCACACCCATCATAAACTGCTTTTTTCACAAGTATAGGTTAAGTGCTTGATGCTTTAATTAGGTATAGCACTACAATGAAAGTAGGGATAATATAGAAAAATTAATATTTAGGAAGGCAATCTCCTGAAGTTCTCTGGCATCATTAATAACTATATCTTTTTCAAAGATGCTATTTTCTGCGTTACTTGGAACCGCTTTGATAACAGTGTGGTTACAATTCTGTCAACCAGAATATACTTATGCTCTGAAAAGTTGACCTACAGACCACTTGTAGCTGTTTTGCAATTAGAAATTCAACAGGATCACATCACCCTGTGATTGAAGTTAAAATGGGCTGTTTTTTTTTGAAGATGATATCCTTCAGTGTTCACTGCAATAAACACCAGCTTTCAATTAGATGATCTTCCAGGAAACAGAACCACAGAACTGTAAAGTCTCAGGGAACGTCATTGATCATTTATCTGGTCAAACTACCTATTTTTATAATTGAAGGCTCTGCGTGAAGACAAATGGTGAACGTTCTAGAAAAAAACTGGGTCTTTTTGGGGGGCTAGGAGGTGTAAGGGATCATTTGGTGGTGGGAGGGTATTTCCTCTTGGAGATAAATGACTGAATATTTCCAGTACTCATTTGGATCCATCCATTGAGTACATTGTGATTCTACATTTTAAAAGCACATTGTGATTCTCTCTCTCTCTCTCTCTCTCTCTCTCTCTCTCTCTCTCTATATATATATATATATATATATATTTTTTTTTTTTTCTTCAGTATGCGGGCTTCTCACTGTTGTGGCCTCTCCCATTGTGGAGCACAGGCTCCAGACGCGCAGGCTCAGCGGCCATGGCTCACGGGCCCAGCCGCTCCACAGCATGTGGGATCTTCCCGGACCGGGACACGAACCCGTATCCCCTGTATCGGCAGGCGGACTCTCAACCACTGCGCCACCAGGGAAGCCCTGTGATTCTATATTTTAAAAACAAATCTCTATTACGCAAAGTGTTGTGGTGGCAAATTGAGGATCATTCCATTTGCGCTGGGAAATGAGATTGCTTGTACTGTTTAATAGTGAAAAGTTATCCAATTTTGTTAGGTGAAAAGGCAGAAACAATATTCAATTCTTACTATAAACAGAAAGAGTATTCCTCATACCCCTTAGATAACAAAGTCAGTCAGCTTAAAGAACAGGTTTAGAAGGATCTAGCATCTTTAGCTTTAAGTAGTATGACCAACAGTCTTAGATCAATCCACCATCCCTCAAGAAGACTGATTTACAATGGTGTTTTGCATAGTTCCCCTTCTCCACCTGCTTTGAACCCAGGAGGCTGACTCCTATAGACAGTCTCAATAGAACCCTCCCGTCCTCTGTCTTCTTGCTGGGTTCAGCCAAGGGGACATCAGTAGAGGATTGATAGTAAGCAAAGATACAAGTCTGGGGGTAGTTATTGCCAGGAATCCCTCATCCAAAGGCTGCTCTTGCAGTTACTGTGTCCCTCCAGCTCTGCCAGAAGAGTTTCTCCTGTTATAACAATTGTCCCCCATCTTGACAAACTCTTCCTTCTTTGACCCTTCAGACATAAATCTATACTTGCCCCCTTAAGTCTCTTTTAAACACTGAAGCCCAATAAACTTTTCAAAAACACAAATATGGTCATTGATAAATCCAAAATTCTTTACCTGAACTATGAAATACAGTAGGTCCTGGCTGACTCCCTGTCACCCCAGTTTCACCTGAATTACCTCCTAATTAACTTTTAGTCCCAGCCTAAATATCACTTTCTATCTAGGTTTGCTCTGCTACTGTATATCTCATAGCAGTCATCCGAATTTTCATAATTCGTTTAATTTAGCTTTTGGTTTACAGGAGAATTTGAACCATTTTCTTTCTTTCCTCTTCCCACTTCCCTCCCTCTCTTCCTTTCTCATTCCCTCCTTCCTTCCTATCTTCAGTCTTTATTACTCAGTCTTTCTGTCTTTCAGTTTGTTTTTTCATAAATATTTAGCAAGAGCTCACCATGATCCCTGACCTCCTGGATATTACATTTTAATAGGGAAGACAGATATTAAGTCGTTAATTGCAATACCAGTCATTTAATTGTAATAATGGTAAGTGCTAAGGGGACAAAATTCAAGGTCTTATACCACCTTCACTGCATTAATACCAGAACCAACAACAGAAACTGGCAGATAATAGACCTGCCATAAGGCAAGGAGGCAATATAGAGTTTTGATATAAAAAAAAAAATTGTTGTGCTGTCAGTTCTAATTGGATTCAGATTTTGGACTCTAACTTTTGTTACCTATGGACACTAAGCAAATTGATTTACCTCCGTAATTCTCAGTTTCCTAATTATAAGTAGGACTTACAAAATCTTCCCTGTGGAATTACCTGAAGTATTAAATGAGAAAAAACTTACATACATCACTAGAAGAGAATCTGATAGACATGTAGAGCTAGCATTATGGGAGTATTTCTAGAAAGGCAAAGGCTAATATCTTGGACTATGTATATAGATTTGTATGGAGAGGAAGAGCAACAAGATAAAAAATAGTCTATGCTTTTCTATTTTAAAACACTACCACAATTTAAATTAACCATAATTAAAACTTCACAAAAACATGGAACAATTGCACAGGGAACTATATTTAATATCCTATGATAAACCATGGTGGAAAAGAATATGAAAAAGAATGTATATATGTATAACTGAATCACTTTGCTATACTGCAGAAATTAACACAACATTGTAAATCAACTATATTTCAATTAAAAAAAGAACTACATATTTAGTTATTTACAAGTTGTCTAAGAATGGAATGTATACATTAATATAATGATTGTGATATAATTAACAAATTTTAAATTAATTAAATTTTTTTTACCATAAAAAACATGGAAAAATTAAACTTCAAGAACAAGGCAAAAAGTAGACAACATTGTGGCATAAGGAATTTGAAAAAATAGTATATCCGTTTCAAAAGTATAACTGAAGCCACCTGGCAAATGTAATAAAAAAGCTTTGTTAATATAGTATGTTTCATGCATAAATTTGATCAGATTTGCTCTAGCAATCATCCTGAGTGCCTCAAGACACATGCACTATAAGAAATAATGTTTCTATACGTTCCTAAAACTCTCATCCTTTGCGGCCTCTAGTGAGGGTTAATTTGTAATCCAAAGTGAAGTCAGACCTCTATCAGCGGCAGGCCTTGTTTACAGGCAAATGTTCAATTTCTAGCTTATTCTTCTCTCACTTATAAAATTATTTTGGGGAGTCTTTTTATATTTGGTAAACTGTAAGCAAATAAAAGCTGTGTATTATTCTTTTATATTGTAGACTCTACTATTGAAAATTTCACTTGGACTGTCCCTGAGAAAATTATACCAATCAGAAACATTTTTGTCTTTTAATTTTCTGTATTTTATACCATGTAAACTTATATATAAATGGCTCATAACGTGGTGTTAATCTTGGTTTATGTAATGTTATTCATAAATGTCACAATGGAAGGATTAACGTAGGTATAACAGAACATTTTAATCAAATAAGAATAACAAAAAAAAACCCATGGAAACTTCAATTTGTATTGTTCATTCTCAAATATTACAGCACTATAAAGCATACCAATGTCATAGAACTATTTTATACCTGAATATTGTCATTTCTCCACTATCTATGCATTGATTCATGCTGTTTGGTGGAAAGTAAGTCAGGAAAAAACAAGTTTCACAAAAAGAGTTTCCGTCATTTAAATTTAGTTAATTACAAAAGGTTGCCAGCAAACCTAAGTTTAGCTTGATTAGACATGAACTGAATAAATTAAACTAAATGCAAAAGTTGTAGAATTTCACTTTTTATGGTAATATGAACTATCCATTGAGCCACATGACTGCTTCTAAGTGAGCCAACTGGTGTGTCATCCATGTATGACTGTCCCTATCACATCAAATACAAAAGAAAAAGAAAACTGTATGCATAACCAGTGCTTTCCAGAAGGGCTTTCTTCAATGATGGAAGTGTTCTGCAGCTGTGCTGTCCAACATGGTAGCCTCTAACTACATGTGGCTATTGATCACTTGAAATGTACCTACAGTGACTAAGGGACTGGAGGCTTTATTGCATTGAATTTTAACTAATTTAAATCTAAATAGCCACATATAGCTAATAGCTACCATATCAGATCACAGAAGATGGTCTGAATAATTGTCCCTGCACTTTTTCCTGCAATTTCTTAAATTAACATTTTCATCGAGAAACAAGACAAATATCTCTAAATATACTCATAATAATCTGATTCAAGGTGCAGAATATGACTTCCTGAGTCTTAGTTATATTCATGAGGGACTGAAGATCACAGGAGACAGACTTGCTATTATGAGAGGCAATGTCTGACTCACCCCATCTTTACCCAGAGGAGTAAAAAGCCACCTTGCAAACTTCATGTGCTTGCACTGTCCTACGTGAATTACCGTCTGCTTCTGTATGAGAGGAAGAAGACAGCTCCTAAACAGATGGTTTATCACTGTGCAGAAGAAAGAGGGGGAAGTGATGGAGTCACCTCTTTTCCCCTCATTTACTAGATTTTTAATCTAGGAGGAAATCATCAGCAAATTTTAAAAGATATTAACATAATATACTGTGCTTATATTTTAGTCTCATTTGTTGTATAAAAGAAGCCTATGTATTTATTGTGCTTCATCAAGGTACCCACAGTTGGGCATTGTTCATCCCTAGAGTTTTCATATTGGTCCCTGAAGGTGATTTACAGTAATCTAAATGACGTATTGTTATTATCACCTAAACGTTAAAGTGGCCAACGTTCAAGTGAAATCAGTACTCAGTGGGCAATAATTCTATTGTGTATAATTACAATTACCCATGCCCTCCTAACTTTTAGCAAATGTTTGTATTCACTCACCTTCAATCAGACAGCTTTGTTTTATCCGCTCAGATTTGGGTACTTGGCTCCCTGGGTAAATTTTCCATTTTACCATCAACTAGCTTGTTACTTATCCTCCTTGATTTAATTTGGATATTATTTTCTAAAAGACTATGACATTGAAATCCTTTACAATTATCAGATTCTATCTACATGATGATTAAGTTTCTATTTTTTATGCTGATTGCTACAAATGCTTTATAAAAGGAAGAGCCTTTTACCTGAGCAGCTTTGATTTATAGGTTATGAAGTAACACAGTGTTTCTTTCAAAAATGACATAAAATTTGTTTGCTTTTTAAAAAGGATCACTTTTAAAGAATAAGAAGTATAATAAAGAGTTTCAGGAAGCAGGGCACACATGTAGTAAAATTAAATCCCTTTACATTTTCAATATGCCTAATGCTGCTGTCAGATTTGGGTAGAATGTCCATATAATTTATCATCCCAGAATTGGACCCTTCTGAGAGTGAAATAAGACTCTGTTAATAATTATCCTGGACCAACAGGTGTAAAAGGGGACTATCCCAGGCAAACAAGGGCACAGTGACCCTGGATTTAAAAATAATTGGATATATTACAGGGGTTCTGTTTTACATGAAGATGGACCCCTGAGGATAAATTTCCTGAAGTGAGGCCTGAGCTCCCCTATTTTACAAGGGGGTTGACTAGTCTACCATATTGAAGACCACTTGATACTACTTCTGTCTTTATCTCAAGTCTTCTGACACACTCCAATCGTTCAGTATCTCACTATTTACCTTATTCTCTTTAACGTCATTACCAAACTCCACTTCAAAATTCTCTAGTTCTTCAAGCTCCTACTCAAATATTTGATTATAGATTGAATGTTTGTGTCCCCTCCAAATTCATATGTTGAAACCTAAGCCTCAGTGTGATGGTATTGGAGGTGGGGACTTTAAGAGGTGATTGGGCCATAAGAGTGGACTTGTTAATGGGATCAGGGCCGTTATAAAGGAGACCCTAGTGAGACCCGCTTTTACCCCTTCTACCATGGGAAGACACAGTGAAAGACTGCCATCTGTGAACCAGAAGATGGACTCGCACAAGGCACTGAATCTGCTGGCCTTGATCTTGGACTTCCCAGGCTCTAGAACTGTGAGAAATAACTGTTTGCTGTTTATAAGCCACCTAGGCTATGGTAGTTTTGTTATAGCAGATCAAACAGACTAAGGTATATTCTTTTCTCCCCAGAATCATATCTAGTAACATCTGTAAAAATATTTCCTTTGGTTTACAGATTTGGTCTGTAAATTTTACCTCTGATGTTAGTTAAAGTATGTTCCTTCATGTTGCAGGTAATTATTTATATGTCATTCCTCCAAGATGGCAGGAGTGCTGCGTTTTCCATGTTGACTTGCTATGATGCCTGTCAAGGTATACTTCCACATAGTGTTTATAGAGTTTGTTAAATAGATTACTAAAGAAGTAACTGAAGAAGTTGGTAATTACACAGGCATTATACTACATTTATGTCACTAACACGAGTTATTGCCTACTATGTACCCAGAGCTGTTATGAATGCTCTAAAATATTATTTCACATAAGTCTAAATTAGACATACCTAACATGCCAATGATGAAGCTGAGATTCAAACAGTTAAATATTATGTCCTGAGTCATAAAGCTTCTAACTGACAAAGTTGGGATTCAAACTCAGGTCTGTCAGTTGTGTGTGTGTGTGTGTGTGTGTGTGTGTGTGTGTGTGTGTGTGTGTGTGTGTGTGTTTTAAATGCAATAATATAAAAAACAACACTGTGTTTCTCCATCTATTGTCTTCTATAAATAGTAACCATCTTCACTGGGTGGTGAACCTCATCTTCCTTATTTATCATCTTATTTACAACATAGATTAATTAATCATTTTTAGTTTTCTTAATATTTTCCCATGTTGCAGGACATTCAGCAGTAAGTTTTATGAGCATTACTTTACAAATTAAGCTACACTTTCATATTTATCTTTGCTTCACTTTGAGTTTATTCTATCAATATTTCAGTTGAAAAGTATTAGTTTGTCAGAGAGATACCTATGCCGTCACCTTAATTTTGGTAGCTGTTCTATTGGTCACTTCCTCACTGGGATTATTCATAATTCTACAGGATAATTATGTCATTTTTTACCTTTCCATTCTCATTGAGTAATATTACAATTTAGAAAGGTTGTCCATGGGAGAAAACTTCTCCTTTGTTTTAAATTTTATTTTAAAAAGTATATTTCCTAAAGACATGGTTTTATATTTTACTAGGAATAGCATCTATGTCTGCTTTGAACATGACCGTGTGAGGCCATGCAGAGTTTTGAAGAGCGTAGACCCCAGTTGCCAACCCCCAAGCTTGAATTCTGACTACAGGCCCTCCTGCTATTCTTCAAGCACAGCAGGTGCTCTGGTGACTTAGGAATTGGGATGTTCCCTTTCTTGGGATCTTCACTGAAGAGCTATTTTCTCAGTGGCATTCAAGACCATTCTATTTAAAACTGATCCCCCCACTCTACACCCTAGTCAATGTCCTTGCTTTAAAATTCTCCAAAACCTTATGAGTCTCTAACATAATATACACAATATATTAAAAATAACGAGTATATTACTTATTTATTTCTTAGATCACACCTACAACAGAATGTAAGTCCTAGGAAAACAAACGATTTTGGCTTGGCTCAGTGCTTTAACCCCAGCTCAGAGAACAATTGTACCTACCACATAATAATTGCTCAAGAACTTTTTTTCACTCACCACATGAATTAAAATTCTGTTTTACTTTTTACCACAACACATGCAGTTTAAGGACCAATAAAACCTTAATTGAAGTCATGGCCTGAAGCTGTAATTGTGGAATTTTAGGCTGTGCTAAAGAATGGCAGAGGGCTAAGCATTTCAAGAGAGTTTGTCATTATAAGTTCCCCACAAATAACTAACTCATTGTATGAAGCAGCCAATATTAAGTAGCATAAAACTGGCTGGAACTTGCTATGGGTATGTCCTGGACTATAAAAGAATCGTGAGAAGAAATCTCCTATTTCTAATTGTGTCATTATCATGCTTACTTTAAGTATTATTTGATTTTATTTAAATTAGAATTAAATTAAGATTAACAAACACACAGAAAATGACTTTTGGTTCTATGAGCTCCGTGCATGTCCGTCACCCTCCATTCTGCCCTTGATGGCAACAACTGCACTAGGATTCACCTCTTCCAGGGCAAAGTCGAAACATGGATTTAATCCAACTTTTAATCAGCTGTACAGATGGGTTTATTTCACGAATACCGTATACTGCGCAGATGGAAGTTCCTGAATGCCTGACGAGGTGTCAAAACTGTTACTGATATTACAAAGGAATTAAAAATCAGCATAAGAAATTATAATTAGTAGGGTCTTGGTCTCTGAAGAGTATATTAGCTTAGCATTTATATTTTGTCCTTGGCAGGAAAAGAAAACATATTTGGGAAGAAAAAAATTTAAGTACATATTATGCTTGCATGATGGCTTTTACATGAAGTATTTTTTTGCCATGTAAGGATGTAGTAACTTAAGAACATGCTAAACTGGTAGAACACATGAATTCCTGTATTTTAAAAAGTATTTTAGGGGTTTAGATTTTTAAATTCCGTCATATCTCGAATATACTTTGAAAGCAATACTTCAATGATGAAACTAGTACATAAGTTATGAACTTATTTTAGTTACACATTAAGCTATTTTCATAAAATAAAGCACATAATAAGCAGCTTAGTATGAAATGGCTGCATCTAGGGCTCAAACAGCCAACAGCTTCTAGTCAGTCTCTGAAAATTTGCCCCAAACACCTGTGGTTCTTTATTATGAGCTTATTTTCTTCATGGAAAAGAACTAGTAAAGAGATAAGATGTCTTCATTCTTTTGTTCAAGTAAATCTCAATCTAGTAAACGTGGATTCAGAATTTGGTATTTTAATTGTTTTGCAATTTTCTGTGCATGAACGCCTTACATTACATTGCATCTTACATTCTTAACATTCTGTCTTGTCTTGGTCCCTCCTTCCTCCCACTCCTATTCCTTCTGCTCTACCAGCTGCATATGTTGTTAGGAGTTTATAATCATCTTATTTATGAAATAGAAAGTTCTTACTTCCTATTAATTAGGAATTAGGAAGAATTTTAATGACATGGATCATTTTCTAGTCTAATAAAAGAACTAAAAATCCACTGTAAAGCAATTATACTCCAATAAAGATGTTTAAAATAAAAAAGCAAGGAGAGTTTAGGAGAGATGGCTGTTAGCTAGCTGATTTACTTATTTTGGGAGGTTGTGGGGGGACTGTAGGCTAATGATATCAATCATGGTAATCTCTAGAACCAGGCTGTTCAATATGGTAGCCAGTCACCACGTGTGTCTATTTGAGCACTTGAAATGTGATTAGTCCAAAATGAGATGTGCTTGAAATGTGAAGTATTCATTATATTTCCAAAAAGTCAAATATATTATTGTATTAATACTTTAATTTCATTTCGATTCCATGTTGAAATGATAATGTTTTAGACATATGGGATTAAATGAAATATGTTGTTAAAATTGATTATTTAGTTAAAGAATTAAAATTCATTTCCCCTATTTTCTTTTTAATAATGTCACTAGAAAAAAGAGATCTTAGTTCCCCGAGCAGGGATCAAACCCATGCCCCTGCAATGGAAGCGCAGAGTCTTAACCACTGGACTGCCAGGAAAGTCCTTAAAAATTTTAAATTACCTATGTGGCTTGCCTTTGTCACCCACATTATATTTTGATTCAACAGTGCTAGCCTAGAATTTACTTAGAATATCTCAAATAGGGAAGTGTGCCCTGCAAGAGGTAATTACACATAATTTCAGTCAGAGAAATAAGTTTTCTTTTCTGTCAGATGGTAATGGATATTATTAATATTTCTAAATTAATGACACTATACAGCTATGGCTCATTTAATGTAAATTAAATAATTTCACATTTAAGTATTTTAGTTTTGTTTTTCCCATTGCAAGAATACAAACTTTTTCTAAAGCAGTAGGGCTGGTCCAGGACTAGAATCAAAGCAGCTCCACAGGCCATTCAACTCTGAAGTGACACACACACATGGTCTTAATCACTGCATGGGTTTCTATTTCACTCTACGTGCATCCTCTGGCTTTTTCCTCTCATCCATGTTTTCCTGACTCCCTCCTTGCTATTCCTTGTGCCTCTCAGCTTTGGCTGTTACATAGCCCTAGAGGGCTATCCTCCAGCCTTTCTCTGCATGTGATTTTTTTTTTTTTTTTTTTTGCTTTAGTTCCCAGTGTTCTCAGTCGATTCCCATTTTATTTCATAGTTCACATTCTCTAGAGAGGGAATTGGATTATCTTTGTTCAACTTGTCAGGCTCTGCCATAGCTCAGACGTGAGTGGCTAGCTTCTGTGTGCTGCAACCATCAGGGACAAAGTCGCCTGGCAAAATATCATAGACACAAGATTATAATTTTGCCCAGATCATGAGCAGTATAGTTACCATGGTAGGGCAGGTGTATCATGAGCAATGTCATATGCAATGGAAGAAATGAAATAAACCTAATTGAAACTAATGAACAGCTCTCCCTGCAAAAATCAGAAAATTTGCTGTTTATCGAAAACATGCAGATATTTTATTTTATTTATTTATTTATTTATTTTATTTTATTTTATTTTTGTGATACGCAGACCTCTCACTGTTGTGGCCTCCCCTGTTGTGGAGCACAGGCTCCGGACATGCAGGCTCAGCCTCCATGGCTCACGGGCCCAGCTGCTCCGAGGCATGTGGGATCTTCCCAGACCGGGGCACGAACCCGTGTCCCCTGCATCGGCAGGCGGACTCTCAACCACTGCGCCACCAGGGAAGCCCATGCAGAGATTTTAATGGTTTTGTTTTTATATGATTTTATTTTGTCTCATTCAAAAATATTTAAAAGAAAAACAGAAAACAGACAAATAAAAATTCTATACATATTGCTGAATAAAGAAGCTAAATGAAGATGATTGTATTGCTATATCCTTAGCAGTGAAAGTATTTTCACTTGACACTATACAGTTTTTCTCCTAAAAATGACCACTCCTATTATCCCCATACATTTTCTGACTTGCGTTAGGTACAACATAATTTTATTAAAATATCTTAATATTATCAAACTGTATGCAAGATTGCATATTTATTCCTAAATTCCTTTCTCATGATTGCTATATCATTGAATATGATTTAATTTTATCTAAGAGCTGAAATAGAATAAATCTCCAATTTCAAAATAGTAAGATGGATTATGTAATTGATAATAAATTCATAAACAGTTTAGATTAAACAGAAATTTCACTAATGGAAGAATAGTGGTATCAGGAGCATGGGTAGTAGACATTTAATCATGCAGTAAAAGCTGCTGGTTGCCTGTCCCTATGGCCATTCTTCTCTTCCACCTTAGTAATAATACTGCAAAATTTAGCTAGTATATTGCCACAGTACGTGGAAAACTAGACCTGCCAGTATGCCTTGCATCTAGGATTACCAGGTGCCTACATTTGAGCCAATGGGTATTAGTAGAAGCAGTGTATGTATGAGGAACATCTTCTGTAAAAAGGATGAGATTCACGCATTTTCCTTCCTTTGTGCTTCTGGCTACCTGGAATGAAGGAATGCAGTCCAGACTTCTAATAACCTTCTAGGACCTAGGGTGAGCTTGAGAACAGAAGTCATTTGCCAGGATGTCATGGGCAGGTCTCTGAGCACACCATGAAGTGATCTGGAAACCCTGAATCACTCATCTGCAGGCTTAATTTATGTTCAGATAAATAAAACTTTATATATTTTAAGTGACTCAGTTTTTTTTTCTGCTATATGCAGCTGAATCTAATCCTTACTAATAGAGTATCACCAACTTTAAAGTCTTTTTTTTTTTTTGAGGGCGATAGAAATGTTTATTATTTGATGATTTTCATGGTTTCATAGTTGCATGTGTGTAGACACATATCTGTTAAACGGATACAATAGTACACTTTAAAAATGTGTAGCTTACTGTACTATAATTATGCATCAATGAAGATATTTTAAAGGACACTTAAGACATTGAAAAGGCAATTCAGACCCTGGATAAAAATATTTGTAAAACGTGTATCTCATATGCAATGTATATCTGGAATATATAAAGAACTCTTACAATTCAATAACAACAACAAAAGAAGACAAACCACTTAATAAAAAATTGGCAATGATTTAAACAGATGCTTCTTCAAAACAGGTGCATAGCTGACAAACTAGTACACAGAAAGAAACACACCCTCATTAGTCACCAAGAAAGTGCAAATGTATTCTACAATGAGATATGCCCACACATATTAGAAAAGTTAAAAGAATTGACAATGCCAAGTATTAGCGTGGATGTGAAGCAAGTAGAACGCACATATATAACTTATAGGAAAACAATTTGGCATTTTATTATAAAGTTAAACATATCCTTATCATTTGACCTATCAATTTCACTCCTTTGTCTTTTCCCAAGATAACATATGTCTATGCAAAGAATTTTATGTAAATTTTCATAGCAGCTTTATTCTTAATAACCATTAATGGAATAACATTAATCTTCTGGAAAAGTGATAAACATAATGTGGCATCAATTTGTAAATCACTAAAGAAATTGTGTTGCATTCAGACGACGGCCTACTATTTAACAGTAAAAAGGAATGCAAAACATGAACGAATCACAAAAACTTTACATCAAGTGAAAAAAGCCAGACAGAATAGGTTACATAATATATTATCTAACTGATATAAAATTTGGAAAAAGTTTACAGTGACAGAACCAGATTAGTGTTGCCTGGGGCTAGGATGGGGCAATGAGACTGAGTTTAACGGGGAATGAGGAAATGTTTTGTGGTTACAGAAATGTTATAAATCTTTTGTGGTGATGGTTAACTGACCATATGTATTTGTAAAATCTATTTAACTGTACACTTTAAATGGGACAATTTTATTATCTAGAGTATAACAATATAACTGATCAAAATGAAAAAAAAAGATAAAAATAATTAATTGATGTTGGCACAGCAGGAACATCAGAACACATTTAGAGTTTTGCCCCAGGTCTATATACATCTCCTGCTCTGTCATAATGCAAAAATTTGGAATTCACGTTGAACCATTAAATCCATGACATATGATGACTGAACAGGATGAACAGCCTTGGTGAGACAAATGCACCCCAGAGGGTGGAACATAGGCCCTTTGATTATTTAGGAGCCTGCAACATAAGTAAAGTTTTTAGGAGTCCAATTGTAGAGTATCCACTCTAAATTGAGAAAAAATCCTGAATTGTACATCCTTTGCCACAATAAGGGAAGCAAAATCCCTGGTATGCACGCATAAATTCCAGAGGCATATATATATATATATACATACCACATCTGGGAATTATGTTCCAACCCATATATTAGTTAACATGGAAAGAATTTTGCATCAAATCCAGGCAGAAGTGAAAAGAGTTTTGCCACCAGATCCAGGCGATCCAATACATCTTTGTGTGTCTAATTCTGTCTTGGTACCTGCTTCTCAGAATACCTAACCTAATACAGCATGGCTTCACTAACAGGAAATCATTGGGCCAGTACTTCCCATTGGGTGGGCTGAAAAATTGTCAGATCTATATTTTAGTCTGTGGCTCTCCCTGCCAAGTTTTATTTTATTTCCTCTTTAAAAGTTTGAGGTCTGCACTGCATTCTGAAGGTTTCCCTCCACAATCTCTCCACCCGCATAACCCTTTATATTTTCACATGTACTACCTCCCAATAAAGTTTTTGCACCTCTAACTCTGTCTCAGCATCCCCTTACTGGAAATATCCTAACTGCAAAAACATGTCTGTACAAGATTTATACATGATTGTTCATGGCAGTTTTCTTCATAATATCCTAAGACTGGAAACAACCTACATCTCCTTTATTGTTGAAAGGATAAACAAAGGTAGAATATTGGTGCCCTGGAAAACTACTAAGCAATACAAAGTAATGAATTACATATACACAAAAATGTGGATACATTTCAAGAATGGTAGGCTTGACTGAAAGAAACTGGACCTAGAAGAATGCATACTGTATGATTCCATTATATGGCTTTCTTTAAGAGAAAAATACCATCCATAGGGTCAAGAGATCAGTGGTTGCATGAAACCAGGCATAGAGTAGGGATAAACTGGGAAGAGCCACAAGGGAGA
The DNA here is from genome assembly GCF_951394435.1 of Stenella coeruleoalba. Lineage (NCBI taxonomy): Eukaryota > Metazoa > Chordata > Mammalia > Artiodactyla > Delphinidae > Stenella > Stenella coeruleoalba. The sequence goes on along the minus strand of NC_137164.1, from coordinate 38,341,246 downwards.
TTTATGAGGTAATGGAAATAGTCTATTTATTAATTATGGTGATGGATATATGAGTGCATGTATTTTTTAAACTCATTAAAAAGTTCACTTAGAAAGGGAGAGTTTTATGATATGTAGATTACACCTAAGTAAATGTTTTCTTTTTTTGATAGTGTATATCAAGCCAGATTGTATTTAGTCCACAGTGGCAAATAAATACATGCAAGTATGCATATATACATATACAAATACATAAATAAATGATGTATCTGCCCCCAATTCCTCCACTGTTATACAATTATTTATTAAAATATGTTTATGTGGTATAGATTTTTGAACACCTACTTTGTTTCAGGCAATTGCCTAGGTACAGGGAATATATTGATATACATAAAGTTGAGATAGACTTTATCCTCAAAGCCTGCATGAAGTCATGTTCTTACTTTAACTTATACAGGCATTTTCCCCAAGACAAGTAAATGCAAAACTCTTCCATTGGTATCTCCATAAATATATATTTTAAAATGTTACATTCAGCTGAATATATAGTTTATCAATACAAAACATTTAGACTGCAAATAGTGTCTTTACATAAAAAGGTCAATTAAAACATATTCCTGAAGTCCATACATTTTAATATTATTTCTAAGAGGAAAATCACACAATTATGTTGTCTATACTTTCATAAACTATATGTAACTTCTAAGTAATAAACATCTATCTTAATAATTTTTCTAAACTTTAAAGGTGTATGATGTATCTATGAGGTATCTTTCCCCTTTCTCTCATTTTTGAAATTCCACTTTAGTATTTTGACTATTATTAAAAGCTATAATTCTAAAACACATTAAAATACTAATAATTGTTGTAATTTTTCCTTTAAAAAATGAGATAACACTAACTACATTTTTGCACATGTTATATTCGCTTAACATGATAATAGTTTCCTTAGCCATGGCATTAAATATTCTCCAAAAGTGAGTAAATAACCTTCCACCTAGAGTTAAGCCAACTTTATATAACCAACATCTATCACTGGATATTGTAGATTTGTTTAATGCTTTACAATAATAAACCATGATAACAAATTAATAAATTCATGTCTGCATCATCAATTATGTGTTTAGAAAATTGGTGAGTGGATTATGAGTCAGAAGACATGAGCATTTTTAATATTAGTGATGAATATTTTCAAATTGATCCCTTGGAAGAATGTATCATTTTAGTCTCCTTCACTGAGAGTATGTTCAAATAATTCACTTATTTTTTTATTTTACTGACAATAATTTTCATTTTTTAATTAATGTATTTCTCTTGTTTTTTAGTATGAGAGAGGTAGAGTTTTACTAGGAACATTTACTTCCAAGAGCACATGTCTGTCAAGACAAGAATGGTGTCATTGGTTTCAGTCTGCTCCAGAAAATTTCATTCTACTGATAAGTGACAGTACATTAGCAACATTAAGGTGAAATTTCTGCATGTCCATCATTCTGTTCTATCTTCTATTTTTCTGTATTCCAATAGAAAGATGCTGACAAAATGTGAATATTAATTTACTATTTCACCATTTTACTCATTTGAGGAGCATCACTGAACAGGCTATGTGTGGGTTATCCTGCATCCTGACTTTTGCTCACTGATTAGTGTTGCGGTTTTGTGATTTCTACCAAAAAAAAAAAAAGAAAAAGAAAGAAAATTAACTACTTGAGACTGTCATTTATTTAGCTCATAGAGACTCAAGAGAGACAGCAATGATAAATTATGGAGTTTTAGAAATAATAGAGATATGGAGATAATACTGTTAAAATACAACTAGGTAATACTTTTGACCACAGAGCATCACACTGGTATTTTATTATTACTTCATGTTATGTTATCTCATTTAATTTCTTAGTTCCTTATGAAGCAAAGTTTTAATCTCTACATTTTTACTGTTCTGAGAGCTTAATCAATGATTTCCTGGTCACACAACTAATTAGTCTTGTGGTAAGTTAGTTGAAGGGTCAGTATACATTTTTCCTTCTCTGCTTAATTATAGAACCCTAGTATTTTTTTGAGGTGTGTTCTTCTGTTACATAATGACACATGCATCAAGGACAGCTGGGCGCAATGCCAAGCTCCATAAAGTGAATCTTATGAGAACCAGCCATGTGGTATTGCTCTGATCAAGGATTAGACCCATTATATAAGCTGGTCCAATAGGATCACAGGAGAAGGCTTATACTCCATTCTTGAGGAAAAGGTTTGCTTTTAAGGGCTCCTGCATATGAATAACAACTGTCCAAATTGTCATTTGCATCCATCTTGGAACCATGTAACACTGATACTAAATGGCGAATATAGAAGAAATTCTCGATTTCTCAGTGACATTATTTAGTTGTTGATCTAACTGCATCAAGAAAATTAAGTGAAGTATAAATTTTCTTATTTTTTGAAAAGTCAGTTTGAATCACATTTCCATTACTTGCTGTCTAAATCATTTGATTTGTTTCTCTGGCCTATCAGAGGCAACAGTCATCCTCTTTCAATCACCCTATATTTTCCAGAAGGTAGGCTAGCTTCATTTGGGGAAAATCCTTCTTGGGTAAATTTGTGATTTAAAGAGTAGCAAATAGCTTAACGGCTTAAATTGGAAATCCTGACTATTAAGACTAACAGGAAACAAACGGTAAAGTTGTTCATATTTGAGAAAATTTAATATTGATCCAATTTCAAAAAAATATATAAGAAAAGGACTTTGGCATGCATATTAAGGAGAAAAAAATCATAGCCAATGGTGAGTTATAAGAGATGTCTAAGCAATATATTGAAAAAGACAAAGAAGACAACACATGCAATGGTGACAGATTCTCAAAAGCATATCAAAATCATATTTATCCAACTTATTAAGCAAGTTTCTCCAAACCACAAAGATTCCAGTCAGTAATACTGGCTGAAAATTTTATGTGGGAAGTAGGATAAATTATGGATTTCTAGTCTGTGTTATTCTGCCACCAAACCAAATCAAGTTTGTTCATGTGTGTGTGTGTGTGTGTGTGTGTGTGTGTGTGTGTATGTGTGTGTGTGTGTTTGAATCTTATGACTCTCAGCTACATGCAGTGCTGTTTGATGTAACTCCTGTCATGTTAGCAAGCACCCCCATGACATAAAAGTTTGGAGCATCTCACACTCAGTACAGAGCAAAGAACATTTTATATGTGATACTATATTATTAATATTTTAATAATATAGCAAAGAAGTTTAAAAGGTAAATGTTAAGAAAATCTAAATTTGTTTTTGCTGCTTTATTTTAGCTGTTACTGAACAATGCTTTTGAACTGTACCCCAGTGCTTCTCAAACCTACCTGGCATTTAGAATCACCAGGAGAGACTTATTTTCCCCAGCAAGTTAGGGACACAGTGCTGCAACTCCTACTGTCATGGGGAATATATGCATTCTATATAACAAAGGCACCATAATAAAATCTTTGATAAGAAAATATGTCAGGAAAATTAACTCACTTTTTTAAAAAAAGGATTCCTCAAAATTTGAAGATGCAGAATTTGGAGATAGACATGCTATTTTTTTTCCCTTTTGGCTTATGCTTGAAGCAGTCAGGGAGATAGCATGGGCACAAGGCACCTAAATTTGGGTTTAAATCCCTGTTTACCGTGTCACTACTTTGGCAACCTTGGGTAAGTTGTATGATTTATTAGACTGTTACCTTCCTCATCTGTAATATGGTAATAATAACAAAACACATGTTACAGGGTTGTGACTGTTAAGTGGAAGAGCATCTGTAAAGGCATTTAATGATGCCTGACATAATCAGTCTCTTCCTATTGTTCTAAGAATAAGTTTTGTAATTTCTTGCTGTCTCACTGACTTCCACTAGGTTGAAATTTCAGTCTAACATCTCCCAGTGTACAAAGAGAAACAGTATCTTTTTCTTCCTGGGCTTCAAATCAAGATCTTAAAGGCTCAAGGGAAAAATCAAAACAAAATAAAGCAAAAAATCCCAGTGAACTAAACTCATCCTACTACTATCCTCACAGCAGTCTCATTGTATGAAATCAGTGGTTAGCCCCTGTTGTTTTCCCTGTTTAGTCTTCCCTCTTTTCTGGTAACACAGGATATAACCAAAATTTCCTGAAGATTTCCACCCTGACCAGGACATCTAGAATTCACTTAACCTTCTACAAATCCAATGGTCCTTTAAAATCTTTCTGCTCTTCTTTCTCTCCTCATCTTCACCAGGAAGGCTCAGCAATACTAAACAGCCAAGCAACAATTACAACAACCAACATCTGCCGTTCATGGGTGCTTTCCATGTGTCAGGATCTGAAGTGAGACATTTATAGATGCTGTCCCGTTCAATCCTCCCAAGTTTCCTGTGGATTATGGGTAATTCAGATCCGGAGGAACTTGCTCAAATTCAGCTGGGTGACATCTGGCAGAGCTGAGAAGTATGTAAATGTCTATCTCACTCCATAGCCCAGACTCTTAACCAGCACTCTTCCATCTCAAGGCAAACTCCTAGATGGCTTACAGTTCCTATTAGCCAGGCAATTAACATCGCAAGAATTTCTACTTCAACCCGTGCCTGCTGTTTGAGGACATACTGAAATGATTCTTTCCTTGGCAGTTGGGCAAATTTAATTTTTTACCTCCAGCTTATCAAAATAATCTCCACATTGTAAGGCACTAATCTATCCACAGTGATTTTTTTTTTTTTTTTTTTCTCAGAAAGTTTTTTGGTCAGACCCTGGCCTCTACTTACAGAGCAAGTGAAGCTATATCCAGACTTCAAAACGATTACATATTTTTTTCTGTTTATATTTTCCATTTACAAAGCAAAATTTAAGACTGCAACTTCCCACCAGCACTCTGTATCCCTTTTTCTTGCTTTACTGACAGTTACCATCTTATAATATACTGTGTAATTTACTTGCCTCTTTTGCTCATTAGCCCACAAAATGCAAGCTCCATGAGGACAAAAGTTTTGCCAGTGTTGTTTGCTGCTATATCCTCCACATCTAGAGCAATATGTAGCATATAATAGTTGTTCAATGAATATTTACATAATTAATGAGTAAGCAAAAGTCACAGTGGACAAATGTGTCTATTCTTCAGTAAATATTTTTTTTTTAATTTTGAAGAGTACTAAAATCTACAATACAGTTATCAACCAAGATTATTTCCTGGGCATTCATTTCATAGTATAATAGCTGGGCTCTAGGGCCTTTACTGGGAATGCTAAAATGTTTTTAAAGTGGCTTTACCAATTTTTGTTTCCACGATGAATAAGAATTTCATTGAAGTCACACTCAGACAACTTGGCATTGTCAGACTTTTTAAATTGTTTCCAAATCTGATAGATGTAAAATGATATTTCACTGTGGTTTCATTGGCATTTCCTTGGTAATTACTAAGATGGGACATCATTTCATATAGCTTATAAAAATTTATTCTTTCTCTTCTATAAATTTATTTTTCCAGTTTTTTCCTAATGGATTATTTATTTTTTCTTATTGATTCAGAAGAGTCCGTGATATACTTTGGATAGTAATCATTCATAGGTTTTATAAGTGGCAAAAATCTTCTAGTAAATAGTTTGATTTTTTATTTTATTTTTTAGTGACTTCTCACAAAGAGAGGTACTTATTCATTGTAGTTTAATTTATTAGTCTTTTTAGGCATGGTTTATAATTTTTGTCTGTTTTAAAAGAGATTCCCACAGAGATACATTTCTATTTTGACCTCTAAAAAGTTTACAGTATTAGTTTTGCCTTACATATTGGTTATTTTATGCATCTGGGACTGATTTTTATGTATGGTGTGAGGCAGAGGCGTATTTAATGTTTTTATTCAAATGAATAACAAACTCTTTCATAAATATTTATTGAAAATTCTATTCTTAACCCAATGATATGTAATGCCATCTCTCTTATATATCAAGTATCCCTATTTTCCCTATTTTTTTTCAAGTGCCCAATCATCTATATAATTTCAAACAATATTCCTTCATACGGCCAGAAATCCTTAGCCATATTTTTAATCTGTAAAACTTTATACAGGGGCTTCCCTGGTGGTGCAGTGGTTGAGAGTCCGCCTGCCAATGCAGGCAACACAGGTTCGTGCCCCGGTCCGGGAAGATCCCACATGCCGCGGAGCGGCTAGGCCCATGAGCCATGGCCGCTGAGCCTGCGCGTCTGGAGCCTGTGCTCCGTAATGGGAGAGGCCACAGCAGTTAGAGGCCCGCGTACCGCAAAAAAACCAAAACTTTATACAGAAATCTCGGGACTTCCCTAGTGGTCCAGTGGTTAGGACTTTGCCTTCCATTGTAGGGGTCATGGGTTCCATCCCTGGTCAGGGAACTATGATTCCACATGCCTCGGGCCCAGAAAACCAAAACATAAAAAAAAACCAGAAACAATATTGTAACAAATTCAATAAAGACTTTAAAAATGGTCCACATCAGGGACTTCCCTGGTGGTCTAGTGGTAAAGAATCCACCTTACAGTGCAGGGGATGCAGGTTCCAGCCCTGGTCAGGGAACTAAGATCCCACACGCCATGGGGCAACCCACGCGCTACAACTACTGAGCTCGCACGCCTCAACTAGAGCCCACATGCCGCAAACTACAGAGTCCACGTGCCCTGGGGCTGGCGCACCACAACTAGAGAAAAGAAAACCCGCATGCCACTACTAGAGAGAAGCCCACACACCACAACAAAAAGCCCGTGCGCCCACAATGAAAGATCCCGCATGCCTCAGTGAAGATCCTGCATGCCACAGCTAAGACCTGATGCGGCCAAAAATAAATAAAATAAATAACTAAATAATAAAATCTTTAAAAAAAATGGTCCACATCAAAAATAAAGAGAAATCTTTAATTTTTTTTAATTAAAAAAAGTGAATAGAAAGAAGAAATCTCATGTCACTCAGGAATTTAATCACCCAAGCTGTTTTTAAAATTGTATTTTATCTTAGCCAGTTAATGCAGGCTCTCTGCGGGAGTTAAATTTCAATAAATAATCAATCAAACATAATGTAGGAAAGTTAATACTCAAATGTAAGACAATTTCTAAACAGGCAATTTACTATTACTATGCAAATGCTCTAGCTCCAAGCCTGTGGCAAGGCAAACTCTATTGTGTGAGCTTAGCTATCATCTTTCACCATGCACCGGATTTATTGCAGGAGTAGGTGGAGTGACTTCACTTTCTATTGCAGCTCTGTTAATCTGTAATAATGTGAGAGCAAGATTTTGCACATAAACATACCAAGAAATTAATACATTTTTAAATAAGTACAGCAAAATGAAGATCAGTGAATCATAAAACACAGAGGATTTAATGTTTGACTATTATTTTATGTTTTGAATTTGTGATAAAATAGTCAATATATTATAACTTGGGCAGTGTTTTATAAAAATACTTAAGTATGTGTTAAAAAGAGAGCTCATTATTATACTATGCTGGTAAACCCTTCATTAAAGTAATTTTAGGCTATTGGCAATGTTAAAATGACTACATTTGCAGGTTTGCAAAAATTTTGATTTTCACATGCACACATACAACATTTTGTTCTAATAGTTTTCTAAACATATATAAACTATACTGTCTTTACTTCTGGCCTACCATGTGGACTTTCCTACAATATAAATACTATAGTGTATCAATTACTACCGAAGATATTGAATTATGCCCCCCCCCAAAATCTTTGTTCTACTGACCCAAAGTGAATAGATACTTATTCTAAGACTCTTAAAGGCCTTGGTTATGAATTTTACAATGGAAATCAATAATTTCCTATTTAGAATGCTTACTTTACTCCACCAGAGTGCTTTGCAAATTTTATTTCACAAAACTTGAAGGGTCTATTAAGGTATATTCATGTGGTTTTATGTAATGCAGCCATTGAAAATATTTTTCTTGTTGGTCAATCTATCACCTTCAGCATTTATTCCAGAGTCACATGAAGAATTCCTCGTAGTAGGAAACTGACCATATTAATGTATACAACTGGATAAATCATTACAAGGACATACCAGCCCAAAGTTAAGTGAATATAAGTTTTTATTAAGTATATACCACATGCATACATATTAATTCTATGTAGTTAGGAGAAAACAGGCTGTATACATGTGGTTTATTATAAAACCCAAGTCTATGAAAGTTTGTTGTATTACTATATGTTACCTTTGAAAACCTGATCACTAAATTGATGGTACATGTGTATGCATGTCATATATTATGTATAATATACATATGTCATGCATTTGTTTATATACATTCATATATATACCTATATGTGCATATATAGGTCATATACCTGTATTATATATATGTTACATGTGTTAAATACTATATATACATATATTTTTGTCATATATAACATGCATACACATTACAGAATGAATTTTGTGATCAGAATTTTTGTTTATACATATATTTGTAGATTTTGCACTTAAGGGTAGGATGGCAAAGCAAGTCAAACACTTAATTAGAATACTCTGAGTAGTTACATACAGTGTTCATATCTAAAATGTTAAATAGAATCACTGAAATATTTTTTTTGGATAAATTACTTTATGAAGCCTGAAGAAGCACTGAGTATAATTAAACTACAGTCCAGAGTTAGATACAATTTAATAATAGTTCAATTCCAAAATAAAAGTCATTGTAGGTAAGACCATGAAATTTCCTAACACGCGATTTTAATACATTGTGCTAAGTTTTCTAAAACAATTCAGAGGAACCAATATTTACAGTAGGTGGAGTATTTATGAAAAATCTGGCATAATCAGAAATAATTTAGAAATAATTTCAACAGCGAATCAAAGTGAGTAATATTTTCCCCTTAGCTGATTGGTTTCCATTATTGGATCATTTGTGAAGAAAAGCAAATAAATAAACAAAACAGATGACAATTGGCTTTTGTTACTTAACAATTTCACAATACTACACATGAGACATCAAGAATAGACAACATGGTACTCTATAATGCACTGTCATATGACAGTCAAAGACATGGAACCTGGGCCTACAGTTAGATTATGAACATCTACCATGCACCATGCACTCATCTTCACAGAACTTGGACTCTGTTGATTTAATTTTAATTAACCCTGACTCTATGCATGCCTCAAGCCTACCTTGGAATACATTTACCTATAGTATTTCACCAAATACTCTATTTATTGCAAGAGTAGGTGGGGTGAATTCATCTGCTACAGATAGAATGAAAGAGACAATTTATTTTAAGAAGATACAGTCTAGGACAATAGAGGTAGAAAATAATTTAGTGCTACTCTAGATGAGTCATTGATTTTACAGGTGAGGAAAAGTAGAGCTCAAGATGTAATTCAGTCTAAATACTACTACTCCATCAACTTTAGTGGTACCATTCACTCACATCACCGCTGCCCTGTAATACATTTAAACAACCCTCATGTTGTCTTTCAACATTTGTGATGTCTTTATTTATTCATTTCTAGTGCCAAGACACTTAACTGGAGTATTATGAAATGACTTATTGTTCCACCACATTTATCTCTCTTTGTAGACAAATATATAACTATATCATTTAAAATCCAAGAGAAGAAAAATGTGGTATGAGGAGTTGGCTATTAGGACCTAATATCTTTCAGAAAGAATTGTGCTGAAAACTTTAACATCTGTTGTACTTGATTATTGAAGCTTTATTTTCATTGACTTCCAAAAAATCCTGCTACATTCACGCTAGTAGATTAAATGTTATTGTCTTTAATACCTTTTAAAACAAGTAATCTGTTGAAGTGATAATAGAATTAAAAGTAGGTACATTCATTAAATTGGTTTTTACACTATTGTGGTTTCCCTGTTGGCCACATGAAACTCTAAACCTGACATTGCTAATTATAGTTATAATAAACGGTATATGTATATGTGATTAACTTCACCCTACACTTAAGGCAGACATAAAGGTAATTGAAAAACTCCACTGTCATGTATCATTCTAGCAAAGAAAATATGGTTTTGCTAATGTATTTGTCTTACAAATAAGAAATAGAGGGTTTTTTTTTAATCACAAATCCATGAACCCATTAAAATCAGAAATTTAGACTGTAATGATTACTCACTGACTTGTTATTAGATGAAGTTAATGGGACTCATTAGGAAGGAGGGAAGGAAGGAAGGAAGGGAGGAAGGGAGAGAAGAAATACTGATAGGAAAGATCCAAGGGCAATCCTTACATATTAATACATGCCAATTTAGTTTTTCAGTTACTTAGGCTTGAAGAATTGGCTCCACTCTTATACATGGCTAGAGGCATAGTTTCAATACTTCTTTTTTGTGTCAAGGCACCTGTCTTTTTACTTCAGTGCCAGAAGGGCTTAGCATCTTGTCACTGAAGCAACACAGCCTGCACATTTATAGGTGTCACTCACTCTACCATCTGTTCTTTAGGATAACAGCCACCATTATCAACCAACCTCCACCTGAGGCTTTAACAATCTCTGTGGATTAAAGTTCAGATCTACAAGGAAGAATGGCTAGTAGTAATGTTGCCATTCAACTTTGCTTGACCTTAACTTTCCTGCTGTCAATACTGCACTGAAGCCTGTTAACTGGCTTTTTCATCCTGTGTGTATATTGCACTGTAAAGTTCTTTGTTAAGTAATGAAACCATGTGAAAGCCTTTGTATTGTTATTAGCATTTTTGGTTCTTTTTCTGCTTCCAGTTCACTAAAACACTCAAGGATACAGCTAAAGTATGTTTAATACATAAATTTAAATCAAATGAATCTTAATTAGATTTCACTTCTAGGGTCACTAATCAAATAGCTTCACAAATGGAATTAAACACACACACACACACACACACACACGAATTGAACTAATAGAAAAAGAAAGGTATTAAGTTAAAAACTAGCCAATTCAGGATAAGCAAGTTTATTAAGAGTTTATTTAATATGGCATGAAATATTTTTCCCTTGTAATCTAAAATTAAAAATATTGTAAATAAATATGTTTATTTTAAACTGCTTAACAAATACTTATTGCTAACACTTTCATGAAAGGCACCACCTGACAAATAATTTATAAATACCAAATAGTCAATATATAGCTGGAGGAAAATATCATAAATTCTTTCTTAATTTACTCTCTTTCTCTCTGGTAATATGCAGTGTTTCCAGATTAGGAGTGGTATTTTTATGCCCCCTGGATTTTTATGGCTGTCATTATTTCCATATGAGGCATTCTTCCACATTTAAATGACAGGAAAAAGGAAGTAGGCTCTGTTTATTCATTGCCAATGAAGCTAATAAAAATGTTTTGCAAAGATGGTAAAACATGACAACATTGTCAGTTGAAAGCAGCTCATTACAAGGAGGAATGCTTGCACTCATCTTGTTCTACACTGAACTTCTACTGTGGCTATAAAACAGCATCCCTTTATTACTACAAACAGTGAATTCTGCTCTATCCTCTTGCTTTCCCCACTGATTTGTTTGTGTGCTCGCTCATTGCTTTTGGAAGGATTCAGCTCTTCTCTCCTCTGCGAAGCAGTAACTGTTGCCCAGGAATGTTCTAGGATGGCAGTCTACAAGCTTTCTCCTCTATTTTATAGGCATTATTGGCAGGTTAATCAGTGATTTATTCAACAAAACAAATAGTTTAGGCTTTTACTGCAATATGATATTGCCATGACAAGTTGGCGTGGTCCTTTGGGGATATTTTCTACTAGTTACTACTAGCCGTTGGCTTACGGGGCACTTCTGGCTTTCATCTGCAGTTGGCTGGCACTTAATATGTCATGACCACTCCTGATCCATTTGCATATGTGTGAAGGAAGCTTATTCCCTCAGCCAGCTCCACTTTTACATAGCATGATGGCATCTTTGTAACGTGCACAGAAGCTGGAGATAAATGATATTTCAGCCCCTTGTCTGTAAAACATGTGAGTCTACCGTGGAACAACATGATAACGTCAGTGCAAAGTTCTCATTATTGCAGTAGTATTGCTTGTAATCATTAGTCTCCTTTCTTCATTTAGTGACTGTCACTGAAGCAGTCGTCCGGTCTACTGCAGCTAGCGGCAGCTTCCTCAAACAATCCTGCTTCTCTGGTTTGGAAAGTTAAGTATAATCATTTGTTAGTTCTGGATGATACTGAGGAAAGACAAACATAATTCAATGATCCCCATAGGAAATACACATAAGTAATAAACTGAACAAATACCGAGATGTTTAGTATTATTCAGAATACAATTTTGCTCTAGGGAATTAATTCGTCCAACAAATATTTATTGAACTTCTACCACACACTGTAAAAATGATGAATAAAATATTTCTTGCCTTCAAGAAACACAAAGTCTAGGGAGACAGACATGTAAAGACATAATCATACTATATTTGTATTATTGACATAATAAAAGGCAATGGGAGTGCATTAATGGTTCAAGAAGGGAATAATAAGAAGGGAGGAGTAGGAGAATACTAGACAGAGATAAAGAGGAAGGAAAGATTTATTCGTGTGGCAGAGGAAGATTTTAATAAGTAGGCAGTGGTGCAAATTCTATGCAAAGTATAGAAGAGGTGTAGAGACATAACATAATAAAATAATATGGCTTATTAAAGGAATTTCAAGAAATTCAGTATAGCTAATTCATACATTGAGATAGAGAGAAAAAGCCAGGGATGTAAACAAAGAAATGATCCAGGGAGTAGTTCTATGCCATGTAAAATAATTAAGACTCTATCCCATAGGTTACAGGGATCTGTTGACTGGGAGTTAACTTTCAAAATAAGCACTGCTTTAATTTTTCTAGTACTCTAAGCCATGTATTGGTTTAAAGATTATTTAATCTACCCATGTGGGAAATGAGGGGGAAGGAGTAATTAAAAATGCAAGATGATAAGGATGTATAGTTAGTTAAAATTAATTTTTACCCCGTAATCCCAATGTATATAAGTTTCCATTTAGAATTTAGCACTTTGCCATAGTGATGTGGCTCTCTGAATTGAAAATGTTAATCCTTGGCTGCTTCAAGTTTGTTAGAGGATAAAGTTACTGAAGAATATAAAGTATTAATCCTCTAGTAATACACTTTCTAAGTAAACCACCTATGTAAATCTTAACTTTCAAAACAATTTTGCATCAATGGTAAGTGAAGACATCACCAAGTCAATATGTATGTTATTAGAGTATATTAAACACCTATGATAATTTCTTACAAAATAACTTAATATTAAACCTGTACCGTAAGGCACAGCTTTCTTTTGTATATAATATAATCCCCCACTTAAATATGATTCCATTTAAAGAGCAAGCACATACGAACTGGATTTTTTTAAAAATAAGGGGCATCATTGCACACAGAGAAGAACAGGGGACTGTGACTCTTAAATGCCAATTCCCAGTTTAGCTGGAACCTTTCATTCTAGCCTCATCTATCCATTTTACCTCAGCACAACATGGTCTTATCATCCCATACACATAGAGAGCATTCAATTTTTTTAATGGAATAAAGGGAAGGAGGGGAAGAGAAAGGGAAAAAGGGGAAAAGAGGAGAGGAGAAGGAGGAGGGAGAAGAAGAGGAAGAAGACAGAGAGAAAGAGAAGGAAGGGGAGGGAGAGAAGGAAGTCATTCTTGGAAGTTAAACAGAATCAGTGTTTGTTTTTTCTTGTTTTTCCAAATGTGAGTATTAAATTAGATAGCCACTAAATTCTTTACTAACACAGATACAATCCTGTGAAATGCATGACTATCTCTTCTACATATCAGTTCTAAATACAGCTTAACCATAACATTCTATGAATTTTTAAATATTAAATATATTAAGAGATTGATTTAAAAATTAAAAATATCTTTTCATGGTTAGTGATTCTCTAGAATAAAATGTTTTTTTTAGGAGGGTCTCTGATCCCATCTGCTCTTCCCTTCATCTTCCTTTTTCCTCTGGAATATAAGCATTTCTGTTAGCAGGCATAAGTGTCCAAAAGACTCATGTCCCAGAGAAGAGAGTCCAGTTCTTCCACCAAAATTAGAAAGGGGAAGGTTTGTTCCCTCTGGGTTTGTGTAAAGATGGACATATTTGAAATGATCTCTTGGCAGTACAGACAGTGATCTTGGAGGAGAGTTTTGCCTAATGGAAGCCCTCCCAGGGGGGATGCTGAGCATAAACTCCAGACCTCAGGGCTGCTTCACTCATTCACTTCATCACCTTCCCAATAGCAAACACACTAATATTTTCTTCCGAAAGAAGGTGATTTTAATCTGCAACTACTAGTAGCATGAAGTGTGAAGTTGCAGAGAAATGACTCTAAATGTTTTGAATTATTTGACGATGTAATCTTTATTCCTGTTTCTTTTTTTTCCCAAGAGAGATATTTCACCATACTTTCTCGTATATATTTTACTACCATATTTTACTACATTAAACTCCTTTTTTATCTTGAATCTCTGGATTTACATCCACATATTGTTCTTTTCTTAGTTAGAAAGTATAAGAAATTGTTTATACAATCAATGGTCAAGAAGGTAGTCACACTGACTGAATAAGGAGAGGCAGTCAGACTACTGTGAAAAGCCTATCATCACATACACCTTACCAAAAATGGATGGTTGGCAAAGTGGAGACTATGCACTATCGAAGTCACTTAAAAAAATCTTGCTGCATTTCAAATCAAATCTACAGTGGGTTATTACCTCACACCTGTTAGGATGGCTATTATTAAAAAGACAAGAGATAACAAATGCCAATGAAGATGTGGAGAAAAAGGAATCCATGTACACTGTTAGGAACATAAACTGGTGAAGTCACTATGGAAAACAGTATGGAGTTTCTTCAGAAAACTAAAAATAGAACTACCATATGATCCAGAAATTCCATTCTGGGAATATTCAAAGGAATTTATCAGAATCTCAAAGAGATATCTGCACCAATATGTTCATTGCAGCATTATTTATGATAGTCAAGACATAGAAACAGCTTAAATATTCATCAACGAATGAATGGATAAAGAAAATGTGGTATGTGTGTATATATATATATATATATATATATATATATATATATATATATACACACACACACACACACACACAGACACACATATGTACATCTATATCTATATCCATATATATGATAGCATATTATTCAGCCTTAAAAAAAGAAGGAAAACTTGCCATTTGCAACAACATGGAAGGACCTGGAGGGCATTTTGCTTAAGTGGAATAAGTCAGACTGAGAAAGTTAAATATTGTATGATCTCACTTATATGTGGAATATAAAAAAATTTGAAATTATAGAAACAGAGAGTAGATTGGTGGTTGCCAGGGGCTGGGAGATGTGGGAATGAGGAGAGGTTGGTAAAAGGATATAAACTTTCAGTTATAAGACAGGTAAGTTCTGAGGATTTAACTATATCCATCTATTATAGTATGGTGGCTATAGTTGATAAGGCTGCATGTATAATTGAAATTTACTAAGAGAGTAGATCTTAAATGTTCTCATCAAAAAAAGGCAACTACGTGAGGTTATAGATGTGTTAATTAGCTTCATTGTGGAGTCATTTCACAATGTATATCAAATCATCACCTTGTACACTTTAAATCTATTCCAATTATTTGTTAATTATACCTCAATAAAGCTGGGGGAAATATTGATGCATTGAAGGAATATCATCATTAACATCACCATGATGAGTCACCTATAAGCATATGACTGACTTTACTAGCAAGGCATTCAATAATGTAATAAAATTACTTTTCACTAATAGATAGCAATACTCAATAATTATCTGCTAAGATATAAAAAGACCCAGTATTTATTTCATTTATAATTTACTCTCAGGGAATAAAGAATCCTATACATTGTCTATTCCTACTTGAGCTTTAATACAAGCACTGATTTATAAAAAACAGTGATTTTAAACTATCTCTCCTCCTAACTTTTGTTAAAATCCCATTTTCTTTTAAATGTCAGTTCACAATATCAGAAACCAAGTCAAAAATTAAACATTTTTTGTGTCTGCTTGAAATGTATACATTTAGCAATCTGGGTGACAGCTTTATTTTATTATCTTTATTTTATTTTATTTATTTATTTTTGGCTGAGTTGGGTTTTCGTTGCTGCGCGCAGGCTTTCTCTAGCTGCCGCTAGTGGGAACTACTCTTTGCTGTGGTGCGTGGGCTTCTCATTGTGCTGGCTTCTTTTTGTTGCGGAGCATGGGCTCCAGGGATCACGGACTTCAGTAGTTGTGGCGCATGAGCTTAGCTACCCCGCTGCATGTGGGATCTTCCCAGACCAGGGCTTCAACCCGTTTTTCCTGCATTAGCAGGCGGATTTTTAACCACTGCGCCACCAGGGAAGTCCCTGGGTGACAGCTTTAAAAGTAGTCCATTAGAACATTTTGTTAGCTCAGCCATTTAAATATCCCCTGAATCTGATCACGTCCCATCTCTTCTACATAATCCTGGCCCTGGTGAACTGGATTGAAACAGGAACTTCTAACTTGTTCTGCTCTTTCCCTTCTAGCTGTCCAACAGTCTGCTTTCTGTACAGAAGCCAGAATTATCTTTTAAAATCGTAATTCATAGCATTTGACATCCTTCCTCAAATTCTCCGTTGATTTCTCATCATATTTTAATAAACCCAAACTATGTCCTGTGGTCACTGAAGTTAACAATATCATCCAGCTGTTGCAATCGTTCTGACCTCACTACACTCAACTCTACCCTTTTATCTTTTCCTCCATGATTCCTGTCTCTTTTTCCCCCCTGGGGTCTATTCCTTCTTCCTGAAGTACTTTCCTTCATTAAGCGAAGAGAATCTCTCTACATTTCATTCAAGCCTTCATCTGACTAAGCAATTCCTAACCACTCAAACTACAATTTAACCCTTCCCTTCCCCACAGTCAGCTGCCTTGCACTGCTTTGTTTTTCTTATCACTACCTAAAAATATATGCATATATTTATTACTTGTTTATCATTTGTCTCCAACACTCTTGGGTCAGCACTAAGACTTTGTTTTTTTATCTTGCCCACCAACGAATCTTTAGTGCCTGGATGGAACAAGTTGTAGATGCTCAAGCACATACATGTATGCCAAATGAATAAATGAAAAAAGCTTTGCTAATCTCAAACTTTTGAGAACAGGGTTTAAGTTATTAAGATATATTACCTGTATATTAATTTTGGTTAATGTCTTGGCACATTCAAATCTAGGTAGAAAATCTTGGTAAAAATCAAATTTTGCAATATAGGTCAAATTGCTCTTCATATTAACAGCCTCACTATTCCTCATTTTCCTCTCTTAAAATGGGGATGGTAATGATACCTACTTCCTTGGGTTGTCATAAAAATTAAATGAGCTAATACTTAGAATAGTGCCTGACATAGCAAAAGCACTCAATATATGTTACCTCTTATTATTACTAATATTATTCGATTGAAACCAAAGTGCATTTGAAGCATTCCCATTCTTATTTCACAGCAAACACATCCTTCTTAACTCAAAATGTGTAGTCTGAAAGCTCTAGGAGACAGAAGCATGTCTGGATGTTTCCCCAGCACCTCACAAGTTGCCTGTAACACAATAAACATTCAACAAATGCTACTTGGCTAAATTAATGAACATGATTGAAAATAAACGTGAGCTTTTTTTTTTTTTTAATGAAGGTTAACCAATAACATTAGCTTTCTTTTGTATAATGCAGGCTTTTTGCACAATAGTGTGTTTGAATATCTAGAACTAGGTATAGCTAAGTAGCAACCAGGAAAAAACACAGTGACCTTAATTTCCTTTTTCCTGCATGTCCTAGGACAAAAGTATAGACATTGTCAGGGTCACAGAATCAAATACTCATTGGGACTGATTAATAAAAATATACTTACTGATATTTGCACTGTAACAAATTTCCATCTTAAAGCAAAATGAAGTTTACATATTGCTGCAGGCATTGTGCAAATTAGAACTTCATTGAATATTAATAAATTACTCTTTGTGGCCAATTGTTATGCAAACAAACAGAGTGTCAGAATTTATCATTTTGTTTGGTTGAGGGTTAAGGGGAAGTATGCTTTTAAAAATCATGCAGATACCTCTACAAACTAATATATGAATTCAAGCAAGAAAATATTATATAATTACTAAATGTTCAGAATTGCCATACCAGTTTTTGGTTATTTTTTAAAAAATATGAACTCAATGCATATGTTCTTCAAATTGCAGAAAGTTTAAGATATATTATTAAGTAAATAGAGAATGGCCCTGAGGGTTTTTGAAATTCTTTTGAACATTTAAAAAATAAAATCCATATAGCCTATTTCTTTACAAATTATTTAAACTGCTACTATGTTAACTTTAGAAAACAGTTTATTTAAACAGAGTATATTTCCAAAGAATTCACCAGACCCCAAATAATGATTTTAAAATGTATATATTCATATATATCTATTTAATCTTTAATTTTCATAAAATGGGGACAAGGCAATTTTTATTTACAAGAGTTTCTGTGAGAAAATATAACACAATGGCAATAACACATCTAAACAGTTCAACTATTCACAGAATCCATTAATTAGGTATTTTTTCATTAGAACTATGTATTTGTTTAAGTCTGTTCTTAAATATTAATTCTAGTTAGTACTATCAAGGCTTCAAAAATAAAGTTTTAATAACTGATTTAATTCTTCAGAGATGACTAATTTTTAAAGAAAAAAATTCTCACTGACAGTTCTTAAAGATGCTAAGGCAGACTTTATTCAGGACTACCACCATAGGAATAGGGAGACTGTAATGGGGATTTCACAGTGGGGTAGGGAGATTGGGGTCAACTCCAAATACAGCACAGGTAACTGGGAATTTTTAGCCAAGGAGCAGATTAGGGGTCAGTGAATGGAATATTACCCAAGAGAAAACATCAGGAGTAATGAGGGTTCTGGCAAAATCCACCTAACAGGCTTCTTGGTGAAGAGAGGCCAGGGTGATCAGGAATCCACTGGGAGATGGTGGAGGGGGAGGAACCTGAGCAAATATTCAGGGTGATCAGATACAGAGAAGGAGGGTTTCTGGGTAAACTAACTTAGCACGATTCTTGTTAAGACTGGATTTTTAAAGGGAGTGCACAGAGGAGCCAAGGAGAAGGTTCAGGAGCCTGCTAAAGTTTGGGCAAGCAAAGAATCTTTTTTTTTTTTTTTTTTTTTTTTGGCGGTACGCGGGCCTCTCACTGTTGGGGCCTCTCCCGTTGGGAGCACAGGCTCTGGACGCGCAGGCTCAGCGGCCATGGCTCACGGGCCTAGCCGCTCCACGGCATGTGGGATCTTCCCGGACCGGAGCACGAACCCGTGTGCCCTGCATCGGCAGGCGGACTCCCAACCGCTGCGCCACCAGGGAAGCCCAAGCAAAGAATCTTTGACAAGACAAAACTTGTCAAAATGGCGAGCTCCTTTTTACCACACTGCCCCTGCAATATAAATATACTGTGAACAGGGTCTGGCACACATGAGGCTATTTATTCATGTAGGATATGCAAAATAATGAAATTTTCTATTAATAAATACTAGTCATAATTTTCTTCTTAATAAATAAAATTTGAGATTATTCACATATTTTACCTTAGGAATATTGTGATATCAGGGATGTAATAACTAGCATTAAAATGACGTAGTGTACCTTCTACTTCTTGAAGACAACCGAGAACCTTATTCAACTGAAAAAATATGACAAGTGCTATCCATTTCATTGGTTATTCAACCTGCTATAAAGAAGGTCCACTTCTGTAGGTTGTTGCAAAGTTTAAAACTAAATTTTTTCTCTCACTAGAGTCAATAAACTTGAAAAATTCTATCCAAATGATAAAAGCTATTAATATATGATTTACAAAATAATTTGTTTATTTCTGTAGCACCTCAAAAAAACTGAGACAAAAAAAATTTTATATATCCATTTCTCAACATTATCCTTCCATTTCATTATTTTTCAATTATTTCAAAGTAGGAAGTGATTCGCTAATTAAACAGGGTGATGAGGTATCGCCAGCACTCTAATGGTACTAAGAGATTATCTTTTCTTTCAAATTCAACCCGATGTTGAGGGACCCTGAGTTGTCTTTAATTTAGCAGTGAAGTCATAAAGCGTAAAAGATGTTACTAGTTTAATGATACACTTCTAGAGTTTGGAGGTATGGACATGTGGTTTTGCAAATGGGATCAACTCTGAGTACACAGTAGAGTGAAGATTGAATTTCAATACTATGAAACAAATGGTGTAATTAATTATGATGTCAGCCTCTCCAGAGGGGGCATTCTGTCCCTAGAGGTACAGGACTAATGTGTGTTGTTTTCAGCCCTGTGCAGTAAAATGACCGTCCTTTTTCTCTTCTTTACTTTCTATAAACATGCATTTCCCAATGCAATAAACAGCTGGAATAAAAAGCTATCAAATGCAGGGCAAAGAATGCATTGCTACTGAGGAAACCTATACAATAATGAGGAGGTCAAAAAGTAACATTTAAGAGATAAATGAAACAAGTGCCCACTTTCTACTACCTCCAAATTCAAACACAACCATTTCATAACATTCTAGACAGCAAAGCCTCAGTGACCCTCACTGCACATTTAACATCTACTATTGATTGCCCAGGAGAGAACACCCCACCCCCTGTCACCTGCACCAGAGCTCCTGCAGCACCTCTGAAAGCACAAAACCACGCGTTCATGCAAGCAATCCCCTTGCTTTGACGTTCTTCAAAACTGGCTCAGCAGGTTCTTTCTTTATTTTCCTTTGCCTCTTTTTTACTCTAGGGTGTTTCAAATTTCATTATAATAATTATTCATCTCATATGCATATAGCAAACAGGTTTAGAGACTGCTCAGTGTAAAAATGAGCAGATAATGATACAGATAACTTGACCCACACGGAGGAACTGTCAGCTATGTTTCTCTGCTTAGTAAAGTATTTTAAACAGTATATGGAAACATGTGGGGCAAAACTGTGCTGGCTTATGGAATAATTCAGAAAACATGAAGGTGCTTTCCAACTGACTGAGACAGGCATGCTGTTAAGTGGTCTGTGTGATTAGCCTGGTGTAATCACCAGTGGTCTCTAGCTCACTGGGTGCCAGGGGCTTCTTGAACAACTCAGCCTTGAGCTTGACAGAGACTGCTGAGTGACCACAACATGGTTTTGATACAGGCAGCTGTTTTCCTGGTTAATATCAATTAAATCCTGCTGTAATAGCAGCATCTGGGAATCTGACTGTACCATTACCAATCAGGAGCCTTACTATCTAACTTAAAGTTTTGCATCTAATTCTCCCTTCCCCTCCTAGGGTGTAACGGTTTGCTACTTTGTAGTATTTTGGACAAACCGCACTAGAATAATTCAGCTGCAAAACTGATCTCTGGATTAACAGCTTTTTCAGTGTTTCATTTTACTAAAGATTCATACATATTTAATCATAAGAATGTAGTCCTGTAGTCTCCACACCATGTCAAGAGCAGAGGAGACAGGTACTTGGCATAAACAAAATGAATAGATAAGTTTCATGACATTTTGGAATGACTCCTAAATTGCTTAACTTTTAAGATAAATTTTAAATTATTTTTATAAAGTGTCTTGGTTGAGGTAGAGATGAAGAGTCTAAAGGGTACCCAAGATTGTAATAGTTTCATAAGCACTGTAGGACAGTTTTCAGTTGTCTTTTACCTCTTACCATCAGAGTTGCAGGGGAAGCAGCATTAATAAATAAACACATTAATACATGAAAATAAATAAATAGAAAGCCACATTTGCCCTATTACTGTTCAAAAAATCTGTTGTTACCTAATGGGAATTATTCTTATAAGAGTCATAAGTTCTTATTCATAGCACATACATATTTCCCAAATGAAAATTATTATTTCTTTTTTTTTGAAAGTTGGGAATATAATTGATACATTCTAAATTTCCCCAGGAGTGTAAAAAAAAAAAAGAATTATGAAGACCTGAAGTTCAACTTTAGAAAGTTGGTAGGGATTTCTTATACTTCCTATAAATAAGATGAGAAAATATTGAATCGCCCAACTTCTAACACTTTTGAGAATGAAAAGGAGTACTGTTAATAATTACAGGAAGATAGCAGCATGGTCCAGGACAAACTAAGATATATGGTCAAACTATCTCTAAGCAATATTTTTGCAGGTTCTAAGGATATTGTTAGGCTTACTGACCACAGGGGTTCCATGGAAGGGATAAGTAGGTTAAACACACAAGCAGAATGTGTCCTATTTTATTCTCCACCTTACCTCAGCAGACACTTAATAAATATTTTTTAAGCCATTCTTTACTTATGTTCCATAGGACCCTTAAATGCTTGATTCTATGGCGTAATACAACATCAATTTTGCTTGGTTTACATAAAGTGAATAGTTCTAATATTTAAAAATTCAATTTTGCAGTGTTTCCTAAAGTACACACACTACAGAAATCCTACAAGATATATAGCAGATATCTAGAGAATATCCTTGTGTCCTAATTGCAAACAAGGTAATTAATTCTGTTGTCAAACTTATTCAGGAAACTCAGTAGCATGGGTCCAAGACAATAATTTAGGGCTTGAAGACCTTTTAGAGAATCCAAGGTGACAACTCTGTACCTGCAGAGAGTTTCAAGAAATGTCCAACTTTTAAACTAAAATAAGTAAAAATAAAGTTTTACGTTGCTCTATAAAATTAAAACTTTTTTTTTTTTTTATTGCTAGAATGTGATGAATGTTGATCTACTTTCATCCCCTTATGTTGCTCAGGGCAGACATCAAGTTCAGTGAAGTTAAATAACAGGTACGAAGTCACCTGATCAGGAACTTCCCACCGAGACTATAACCTAACCTCTCCTCCACTGTACATCTTATGAAAGAAAACAAAACAAAACAAATTCATGAGTTTGTTAACATAAAAGGTAGTCAATATTCCAATTCCCTCATATATTCTTCAGATTAAGATGATACTATGTTTTTTTCCTTATTTATTTTGTACTGTATTTTTATCTACTCTGGATACAATGCAATTGTATTTGAGGTTTGGCAGACTGACCTTTTGGCTTAGCAGAGTTGATAAAAGGTTACCAAATACCATAGTAGTTTATATTTATTTTCTGTTTTATGACATTTTTTCCCAGAGCCCTATGTTCTTTTCCTCAGCAAACCATCAATCAATTCTAGAAAAAACATGACTTATTCCATGGGCTGCCAACGTGACTCTAGCTGCTGACAGCATGTCTTTTATGTACACAAAACATATTTTTTAATAGTTCAAATCTGGCGGGTGGGGGGAATGTCAAATTTTAGAATCTTGTATATGTACCTTTGTGCAAATAGGTCTTTATCTGTCTATATACACACACATAGACATGTGTTCATCTATGTATAAACATTCCTGTTAAAAATGTCTATGTTAAAATTTATTTTAAATCCCAAACATGATTCAATGAGTCTTGGTATTGTGGGTAGTTCAGTGTCACCAGATGATTAGCAGTTTGGAGCTCTGGTAATACAGAGTAGCCCCAGGTATCATGATCTCATGTTGACTAACTCATAGTTTAGAAGATGTTTGAAGTATATATAGCCACCTCTTGCTGAAAATTTAAGTTTCCAAGTGAGTATCCAACATGAATCAGACTATTAGTTACTATGTTGAAACAGGCCCATCTGTTGAATATGTTTGCCCAGTATAATCTTGGCTATGTAGGATTACCTTTGTCAGAGTTGTTATGGAAGCAAAGAACTAGTCATCTATTCTACAAACAGTTCCTACAACCCACATATACTCATTAGCAAAATTTAATAACTAGTATAAAGATTAGGAAGAGTGTTGCTGGGTTTGTAGTCTGACTCTGCTATTTAAAATTTCTTGCTATGCAACCTTTAGTGAAACACCTCATCTCTTTAAGTTCTGTACATAAACTTGGGATAATAATAATTTAAGCTTGGGATGAACTTGAAATAATGTGTCCTGCTGTGCAAATGAGTATAGCATTTAGCACAGTGTCTCCAGGCAAGCATTCATCAATTGATCCACTTAATTTTCAACTACTGGCAACTAGTATGTGCATAATAAATAGTAGCAACTATTATGCATTTTGCAAAAGTGAAACAGGACAATTTGTATCCATTTATGATTTTTAAAAATCTATTCTTAATTCTGTCTCTCATGGTTCCTCCCTTTATACCTCAAATACCTACAAACTAAATGAAAAAATATCATAACAGTCACTTTACTTTTCCTTTTCCTTTAATAATGTAAACTCCACTAACATACTCAAACCTCAAGTTTAGTTTGCAGTTGAATCACAGATTTATGGAGCATATTTAGCTGTATGAAATTAGACCATCTTCAACCATTTTTCTCCTATAATGAGTAGCAACCAGGATAATTTTATATCATAGGCCTAAAAGTTATAGTTTTATCATTCTCCCATCATTTCCTTTCTTCATCAAAAAACATAATCTATTTGAGTCTATAGATTTCAAAATCTAATAAAACACATGTTATTGCATTTTTTGGAAGTTTAAATGATTACCATTAGCTACATGTGGATTTGGGCAACCCTCTTAACCACTCTATTTCTTAAATTCTTCAAATTGAAAAATTAGAAAATTATCATGCTCTGGTGCATCTCATTGTTTAAATAAAAATAAATATTGTAGGGTGGTTGGTATAAAAGAAATAGGACCTGGGATCAGAAAACTTTCTACAACCATTTCTGCCCTTCAACAGATGTGTGAGTCACTTAACTTTTTTTTTTTAACATCTTTATTGGAGTATAATTGCTTTACAATGGTGTGTTACTTTCTGCTTTATAACAAAGTGAATCAGCTCTACATATACATATATCCCCATATCTCCTCCCTCTTGGGTTCACTTAACTTCTTAAGCTTCAATTTTCTCTGAAATCGAAGAGTAACTAGTGTTTTAAGAAGCTTTAAATGAGAAAATGTATGTAAAGAGATTTACATAATGCACAGTATAAAAAACACTAAATATTTGCAATTATTATTAATATAATTGTGAATGCTTTGAAAGGTATAAAGTATTAGACAAAGGAATAGGTTAATTTCATTGAATAATGTAATATTTTTCAGGTCCTGAGAATTTTTAATCCATTGGATTATTCAAAGCAATACAGTCCTAATTAATAAACATTTATTAAACATATTAATAGTTATCTGCTCTGCAGAAAGATTCATAATTGTAAAAGGGTTTGTAAACTTTTCTGAACTCTTTAATAGTGAAAAATAAAGGGAGGTAGATAGATAGCATTCTAGTTGGTTTCTGTTTTCTAGATGTATCGTGGGAGGGCTGGATGTGGGAGAAGAGTGGCAAGGGTGGTGGGGACCTACTGGAGAATATTTAGGCATCACTGCTACAGTGTACCAGACTAGAGGATGAGTTTTCTCAACCTAAGTGTATTCTGAGGTAGTTTCCTCCCAAATTTGCATCCAGAGTTATGCAAATGGCCAGACCTGAAGCAAAAGCTTCATCACTATCAAATAATGCAAACACGTAGAAAGATCATATACCACAAGTCCATCCTACTGAGCAAAGCAAATCTTGGCAACTGTAAGGACATGGATTGTATCTGGGTATCTTGATTTCTTCCTCTCTGATATTGAAGAAAGGCAGTACAGCTGAAATTTGATTTTAATCATTTCCTGTAGTGCAATGATATATCATCAATATACCATAAAGGATATAGACTAAAGTCAGTATAGGCAATGAGTTTATTATTTACAGCAAATATCAGATGTATGACTTTTACATTTATAAAAATCTTTCAAGACAATTATACAGTAATAGAGCAATTTAATATCAGATTATTTTACTGCTAATATAAAAAAATAGATTTAATTAAATGTTAACAGATTTGAGAGCATGTAATGTGATCCAGTTTCTGATAGTAGCCTCTTAAGTCTTTTAAATCCAATCTGATTAAATTCAAGTTTATTGAAAATATTTCTATTTCTGCCTCCCCGTAAAGCATTAGTAGGCTAATTGACCACAGAGGTGAAATCAACTATCAGCTTTAGAAAATGCAGATTAGTCGTGGCTACTCTTGGTCCTGTTTCTTAAAGTGCAGTCTCTAAGCCAGTTGCATCATCAAAACCTAAAAGCTTATTTTTTAGAAGTGCAGAATCTCAGGCCCTACCCCAGGATTACTGAATGCAGATCTGTTTTTTAACAAGATCTCCAAGAGATTTATGTACACATTGCATTTTGAGAAGGCACACTAAAAATATTCTTACAATTTAAAACACTTTAAGACAATCACTTTTTTTTCTAAAGAGAGAGTACCTGGAGTCTGCATACAAAAATGACTGAGCACAGAATACACTGAATACCCTTAAAGTTGCTAGAAAATTTTGTTTAACTTTACTATAACAGAAAACAGGCAAATGATCAAGATCGCAAGATCTTTGTGAAATCTTTCTTTTTCAAAAATTATTTTGCAATAAATAAGAATGCTTAAATTATTACCATATCTGTGGCACAACAGTAAAAATAAATCAGTAAATTCTAGAAAGACACTAAATACAGTAGCAAGGTGTCTATCTGTAAGGCTCAATATTGTTATTAAGCTTTTTGTGTGTGTATCTAGCAAAGGCTCATGATTATAACAACTTAGCACCAATCTGTACATACTTCCCAGTTTAATACCTTCTAATTTCAGCACATTTCTTTGTTTATACTTATATCTTGGGGTACTTACAGGCTCATGAAAGCACGGACAATGTTTTATTAGCTTTTATAATTCTAGTATCTACTGTAGTTCTTGGCAAAAAAAGATATGCTTAATGAATATTTACTGAGCGCCACTGAAAATATATTGCACAAAGTCAACATAAACAGAAGCTTTCATAAATTTTGTAAGAATGGTCCATATTTTGGCTCTGACCCCAGTAACTAGAGAAAGTAATGTTATTAAAATAATAATTATGATAATAATAATGAATCTATTATTGAAGAAACACAAGACACTGCAATAAAAAGTGTGAAATACCAAAAGAAAGAATTAAGCATAAAGGGGAATATGAGTGGAAAATGAAAACCAAAAATATGTTTCATTGCTATGTTTTTTACTATCATAAAACCATGTAGACACAAATCATTAAGCATTTGTTTTTTTTTGTTGTTGTTGTTTGTTTGTTTGTTTTTCTTTACGCGGGCCTCTCACCGTTTTGGCCTCTCCCGTTGCGGAGCACAGGCTCTGGACGCGCAGGCTCAGCGGCCATGGCTCACGGGCCCAGCCTCTCCACGGCATGTGGGATCTTCCCGGACCGGGGCACGAACCCATGTCCCCTGCATCGGCAGGCGGACTCTCAACCACTGCGACACCAGGGAAGCCCAAGCATTTGTATTTTATAAGTGCCTGATATCACAGTCTTTTTTTCTGTTCACTTTACAAAAAGGGTTTGAGTGCAGATTTGGAATCTTTTTTTTTTTTTTTTTAACATCTTTATTGGAGTGTAATTGCTTTGCAAAGGTGTGCTAGTTTCGGCTTTATAACAAAGTTAATCAGCTATACTTATACATATTTCCCCGTATCTCTTCCCTCTTGCGTCTCCCTCCCTCTCACCCTCTCTATCCCACCCCTCTAGGTGGTCAAAAAGCACCGAGCTGATCTCCCTGTGCTATGCGGCTGCTTCCCACTAGCTGTCTATTTTACATTTGGTAGTGTCTATATGTCCATGCCACTCTCTCACTTTGTCCTAGCTTACCCTCCCCCCTCCCCATGTCCTCAAGTCCATTCTCTAGTAGGTCTGTGTCTTTATTCCTGTCCTGCCCCTAGGTTCTTCATGACCATTTATTTTTTTAGATTCCATATATATGTGTTAGCATACGGTATTTGTTTTTCTCTTCTGACTTACTTCACCCTGTATTACAGACTCTAGGTCCATCCACCTCACTACAAATAACTCAGTTGCATTTCTTTTTATGGCTGAGTAATATTCCATTGTATATTTGTGCCACATCTTCTTTATCCATTCATCTGTCAACAGATATTTAGGTTGCTTCCATGTCCTGGCTATTGTAAATACAGCTGCAAATTTTTCATGGACTTAAAATTCTTTTTGGAAGTAGCAGATTAATATAAATACATTGTTTTATTTAAGGTAATTTCTGCCTATAGCATATTTTTAATAACTTGTAAATCAAAAATAATCAGTATGGAAGGGTCAGGAGATTTACAGTCCAAACAAGCACTCAAATTTAAGTTTAATCTTGTCATTTATCAGTTATGTGACAATGAATAAATGATTTAACTTCTCAGAGTCTCACTTTCCTCATCTGTTAAAAAGTAGATTAAAAAATGACACAAATGAACATATTTACAAAACAGAAATAGACTCATAGACATAGAAAGCAAATTTATGGTTACCAAAGGGGAAAGGGAGGGGAAGGATAGACCAGGAATTTTGGATTAATAGATACATACTACTATGTATAAAATAGATAAACAACAAGGACCTGTACACCTGAAACATTATAAATCAACTATACTTCAATAAAAAATAAAAATTGAAAAATATGAGTGTATTATCTTACAGAAAAATAAGTAGATAAGAATGTATAGTTTTTAATGCTATTGGGATATAATGAAAGTAAAATACCTGGGCAGATAGCTGCTCAATCAGTCGTAGCTATAATTGTTTATACCAGTTTATATGAACAAGAATGAGCACTTAAGTGTAAATTAAACCTATAACACTAATGCAATTTATTTCTATCTTCTTAAGAGAGTTTATTATTTGTCTGCAGATCTGTATCTAAAAGACACCAAAAGAGATTTGAAGAATCTTATAACTAACTGCCAGAGAGAAAAACATTTTCAAGTAGCAAATATTATTTTGGTGAAATACTTTAGGCTTAAGAAAAATAAGCATTTTTATGGATGCTGAATAAGAGCTTTTCTGTGGTATTGCCAATACCACCACATGGTATGTATTGCCATTTTCTTTTATAGATGAGGAAACTGAACAAATATATAGTTCCATTACAGTTAATACAAGTATTTTTTTTTTTAATCTCATCCTACTTATCATTAGTTAACATTTTAACTAACACTGATAATGATTACAATTTCATTGAACGTTATTTTAGCACGGGCATTTTAGGGTTAAAAAGAAATCATACCTACTACAAATTTTGCCTCAAATCTGTTTACAAATAAAATTTTATTTTAATTAAAGAAACAAAACCATTAAAGCAGTGAACATATAGATATTATGAATGCTGATTTCAATTATTAGGTTTTAGCCTCTTGAGTCTTTTGTCCACCAGAGGGGAAAACAGTGGAAAGTTGTATTCTTGCTTGTATTTTACAAAGAAATTCTAATTGACACAGGGGCCAAAACAGTTGTATTGAAGAATATGCTAATGAAGTCCCCATGGTCCTAAATCAAGCACCCTTTTATGTACCAGGTGTGTGATTGTCAAAGATTTTGTATCATGAGGGGAGTAACTAATAAAGATATTTTAAGGAATGGTCTCATTCAGCTTCTATGATAATTTTTCCTATGCTTAAAATATTTCATCACACTAATAGCTGATACTTCAAAAACATTTTTGCTCACTGGCAGTCAGTTCCAATATTCAGATTCCTCCCTCCCTCCCTCCCACTCTCCCCCAACCATTTCATTCTTTTTTTTTTTTTAAAGTGTGCAGCCCAAAATATCTTTGTAAGCTTAGAGAAAAACATAAAGTCTCAATAAAATTGCTTATGGATTGTGCCTCTTTTTTCAATATTTTCTAGGGGTAGAAGTTTCAGGATAAGCCTTTAAAGATAAGAAAAAAAAAATGGAGGCAAGAACTACAAAATATATAAGGTGATGAAACAAAATGTGGGAGTAAAAATCCTTAACATCACTATACAACAAATTTTATAAGAATTGGTTACGCTAAACTAGGCATCTAAGAAAAAACAGAGCAAAGAAAAAGAAAACAATGGTTTAGCCACCACTCCAACCAAATCCTGTTGTATCAGGAGGACTCTTAATATTTAAGTGACTAATTATAGACACTGATAAATCACTATGTGAAACACTCAAATTATTGTACTCTGATGATACTGGGGAAGAAATTATTTGCATATAAAATGCACCTGATTTGTCTAGGTGCAACTCATTTTCTATTCAGATTTCACAGCCTAAGGCATTGATGGAGCCTGGGGGGATTTAAAGTAGTATGTGGAAGAAAGCGAGCAAGGGAGTACCATAAAATAGAATAGCACAGAGCACCATGTCTAACTATGGAATGTTAGTTCCATGAGCAGTAACACTTTAAAAAGGAACTAATCTTAGGACTAGATGACCTCAGTTTAGTTGTTACAGGATTGAAAATAATATACGAGAAAATAATTAAGAGCAGAATTATCACTTCCATTATTTTTCCTTTGGTTTAAATATCCTTATAGTCTCCTATAAAGGCCAAGTGGTATTATAGTCCCAGTGGCAACGATCACAGACGTCAGCTTGTCTCAACACTATCCCAAACCCACGGTAGTGTTCACATTTGCTACTCGCTCCAGATTAAATGGAGATAGGCAATCAACAGGCAATCAAGTAATTCCTCACACCCATAAATGCAAACTGTTCACATGGAGCTGTTCACTCCCTTTTCTACCAGAAGCACGATGAATGGAGTAAGCGATGGTTGTGAAGGTTGATTTTTTTATAAGTACCAACTTTTTCACTTGTCAAAAAATGAGAAGATTGTTACAATGGCTGATGCACCTGGTATTAATAGAATAGAGATGACTGCCTCAAGGCATTCTGACTCTCAGAATTCCTAAGGCAATTCCTAAAACGAAAACAGTGTCTAATTTGACCATAATCAAAGGAGGCATGCATTAAAGTACATTGATTCTATTCTTTAAACAGAATATTAAAAAAAATAAAATAAAATAAACAGAGAATTTAGCCAAACAACTCTTGGTGCATAGTTGATAGCAAATACTTTCTGAATGTGTAAATGAATGGAAAACCAAGGAAGGAAGGAAGGGAGGGAGGGAGGGAAGAGACAGATATCAAAATAAAGATAAATATTATTTACCTATGATATGTAAATAAAAACCTGAAAGACAAAGGTATCTTTGGATATTGTATTGATTTCATGGCGCTCTTTTAGGTAGTATAGAGTATATTTTTTCTATTATTCTGTTCTTTATTAAGCATAGCAGATTATTGTACTACCTGACAAATTGTCCTTCAAGTATTCTTAAGAAAGGAACAAGGACGAGTGCTTTATTATACACAGTGTAGTGACATTCAGGCCCCCAAATATCCTACCTTCTTTAAAGAAATGGCCTAAATAAAAATTCAGAGGCCAAGTTGAAAAATAGTGAAGGTTACCAGAATACAGGCTTTTAAAATACCAGCAGGAAGGAGGGGGACAAGTGACAAGCAAGCTACCAGCGGTCTAGCCCTAATTAGTAAAAGATAGTCACACTGATGTGTAAATGTAGCACTGAAGTAAAACATACAGATGCTACCACAAATGTTCAGCTTATCCACTGATCACAGGAAAAAGTAGATATCGGGGCTATTACCTTCTAAAAAGTCAACACATAGGATTTTATGGAGGAATTTAAGGCTCCTATTAGTTAATAAAAAAAAGATGTTGCAGCATTATGAAAGTAGTGCCCTCCAAATAGGCCTATTTAGAACTTATTTTATAACTTAGAATAATTGTAAACAAACAACATGGGCATTTAAGCCCAACAAGTGTAACTTCTTTTTAGCTTTTTTTCTTTTCCATTTATAATTTTCTCTAACAGTAATTTATTAAGCTGTTATTAACCAATGATAGTTATCTTATAAACATGCACAACTTCTAATTTCAAAGTCTCCTTAGATATTCATATAAATGCAACTTATTAAATGTCTATGCTATGATTTTAAAGTGTTATATTTGCATTAAAATAAATACTTATCAAATTAAGTAATACAGTAAGCCTTTTAGTTACCCACGCCTGAAAAAAGGCTGATTTGATGCACAGAAAAAACAAAAATATTCATCCGTCTGATTACAAATATCCGTTATGTCCCTTAATGGACTCCCAATGAAATAATCAGCTTCAAACGCACTAGTTCTATTAGTTAAACTTTTAAACTAAAAGCAAATATTATATTGGGTTTGTATCCTCATGACATAACACAACTCTAAGAAGAATGCAATTATTTTCTATGATATCATTTTAAAGTTTAGGAAAAAGTTTATTGAGTACTGCTATTCATTATGACATGTGCTTTACAGGTTTCATATGTTTCCCAAAACAAGTCTATATAATAGAGATTGTAATTCTTTCTCACAAACTGGAAAATTAAGATGTGAAGAAGTTAAGTAACTGCTCCAAATTCACATAAATCTTAGATGTGCAGAGTGGAGAATGTACATCTGAGGACAGACTGCACCCTCTCCTGGACACCATGTTCTGGTCCTAGATAAGATGACAAAGGTGTCTGCAAAACCAACAAAACTAAACTAAACCTGTCCTAAATCAGTAGGATTATGATAATATAGCCAGAGTTAGAACCCAAGTCAGGGACGTGTGCACAATTTCTCTCTCTCTCTCTCCCTTCAAAACACACATAGCACACACAAACACTCAATCATGTTATTTTTAAACTGGATTCCCTTTTCCTTATCTAAGTTAGCATTAATATTTCTTTCCTATTTGTGTGTAGCCTGGAGATAGTAGGAGGAGAAATTTCTCTGTAGGTATTCAAACTGTTAGGTGTATTTTTACAAATATTTTCAATCCTGGTGGGTAAACAAACATATATTAATTAGTGAAACAAGCTATAATGTTGTGAATCTTGGTGTGTTTGTGGTATTGTATGATTAGAGTATGAACTCAATTGACTGTATAGTAATTACCATTTTCATTGTTAACATGTGAGATCACAAAGTTTTAGAAGTTTATTAACTCCTTTAATAATGAATGTTGCATATACCTCCTCTCTCTTCCTAAATCTGGGCTAGGAAAAGGCAGTCCTCAGAAAACAAATACTCTAAAGGAAACCATTTTATTTAATAATTTTAATTTGTATAAAATGTGTCTCTCTCTCATATCTGTCTCCATCTCTCTTTCACATCTACCTACGTGCTTGATGCAGATTGCTGAACATAGTCCAACCATTGAACCATTTGCAAGAATCCACAATGAATAGAAGCTAAAAGGGCACATTAAATACCTTAGCATTTTCTAGTTTAGTTCTCATTTTAATAGACTATCATTGCAATATTGTAGTACTATTGATATTTTTGAGTGAAATTACTTAAGTAATTTCATGCAAATGAAATTATGCATTTAATATTATTTTCAATTTTAAGTAAATGAATAATAGATCCCAAAATCTTTTTCAACATTCTAGAGAATTATTTCCCTCAGGACTAAAATATCAATAAATATATCCAAATAAATCACTGATGCCGAGTATAAAATATACAGACCTCTACTTTCTAAAGGACAGAGTCTCAATTTTGTTTCTTCATTGGTAACATTTTGATTTGAGAATAGATTTCTATTATAGAGGTTTGAAATATTGACTGATTGCTGCATACTGCTCTGGGATGCAGCAGAGTCTTCATAAATCCTTTTCACCTAGCCATGGGCAGATTCACTAGCTGGCAAATGACAAAACATATGTTTTAAGAAAAATGTGTCAAACAAACAAACAAAAAACTAAATTTAGAATATATCGAATCAAGGACCTACTGTATAGCTCAGGGAACTATACACAATATTTTGTAGTAACCTATAAGAGAAAAGAATATAACTGAATCACTGTGCTGTACACCTGAAAATAAAATGACATTGTAAATCAAGTATACTTCAATAAAAAAATAAAAAATAAAGAATATATCAAATCAATAGACTAATTAATAACTGTTAGTACTATTCTTCCATGTTGCAAATGCTGACAAAGCCAGAAACATAAGCAGAGAGCAAGAGAATATGTGTTCTCTGTCAAAAAAAGTGATGATTTATTTCAGATGCAAAGCCAAAACATTTAAAATAAAGCTTAAAATGGGTGTCAATATGCATGATTACAACAAAGTACCCTACAAAGGAAGGGTTCATTAGGGCAGCCAAAACTAACAGATGTGTTCCAGCTCATCACTTCCTCCAATTGAGCTTAAGAAGGATAAAGTGCTTGGTTGTGGTGTCCATATTTAAAACAAATAAAAGAGAAAGCTACCTGAACCCCTGGTTGGCCAAATTTTATTGGGTTTTCATATCTTAACAGAGCTGCCTCCTCAAGTATTTATTTATTTATTTATCCTTCATAAAACTTTCCATTTGCTTCCTCCCAAAGTAGTTAATGAGGAAGAGAAACAAACCTTTCAAAAGGTATTTTAGCTTGACTCTTTCTTTATTAAAATGAATGACATTGAAAGGACTGGAGAGAAAAAGCTTTGGATTCTATTATGTACCCACTCTGTAGTCCAAAATGGTTTTAAAGTTAATGACTTTTATTATGAAAAGAAATAGGGAGATTCCTTTATTATTGGAACCTATTGATTAAAGGACAACACCTCTAGTTAGACTTTCACTAAATCCCTAAAAATAAGTACGTTAGAGAGAATAACTGATGGATTTTTTTAATATATGCTTTGCAATTTTTCTTCATTTTATTTCTTTGGAGAGGGCAAACACAAGTTTCAATAGAAAAGAGAATTGTGAGTACTTTAAAATAAACAAAAATAATGGTTACCTGTTACTCTTCATTCAAAGAGTAATTCAAAGTAACTAATCTTGGGGACAAGTAGGGATATTATGAATTACCAGCAAATGTTAATGTTCTTCTTATTCCAAAAGGTATTTTGTAAATATTTAAGTTAAAATTGTTACTGCTTTTCCAATACCAATATATTTAGTCATAAAAATAAAAACCAAAAACATTATCCACATTATGTGTTGTACCTTGGGTTCCAGGTAAGCAAAGGAAACTTAGATAACTTTTTTGTCCCTGTAAATGCTCCCTTTGACTGGAAATGTAGTCTATCCAATCAGACAATCCCCGAACACCAAGCCAACTCTGGGCTTTCTCACCCAAACCAGATTGACTATGTGGCCCCAGCAAATCAGATATTTTCTATTTTTCTCCTCCTTGTTCTTTATCCTATAAAAGCTTTCTGCCATCCATCCCATTTTGCAGCTCTCTCAAAGGAGACTGCCCACTTCATGAAGTACTAAATAAAGTTTGTTTGTGTCCCCTAAATTGTCCTCTTTAATCATTTTTTAACATGCTTAATTTATTATTTGTTCTACTCCTTGTAGGATTCTTTTTTGGTCAATACTCCTAAATTTCTAACCTCTGTTCAACTCATTGAGTATTAAAAGGATTCCTCCTTTGATAAAACTAATCTATAAACTATCAAAATCTCTTTCTGATTATAATGTAAGTTCTATTTGAACTATATGTTTTAATTTATTTATATTTTGAAAACCTTTAATATTTCTAGTGATCTTGAATTCTCTGTTGTACAATTGTAAGTTAAAGGTGGAAATGTTCATGTGCATTCTTATGTTCAGCTGAAAGCAATATTTTCCCTAGATAAATAAGTACCATCATGTTTTCCCACTCAGATCTCTTTTAGACCTCTGGATTAGGAAAAAATGAAAATAATTCAGAGGATCAAAAACAAATAGGTAACAAGAGGAAAACTGAATCACAGAAATATAGTAGCTATTCCTTTTTTTTTTTTTTTTTTTGCGGTACGCGGGTCTCTCACTGTTGTGGCCTCTCCCGTTGCGGAGCACAGGCTCCAGATGCACAGGCTCAGCGGCCATGGCTCAGGGGCCCAGCCGCTCCAAGGCATGTGGGATCTTCCCGGACCGAGCACGAACCCGTGTCCCCTGCATCGACAGGCGGACTCTCAACCACTGCGCCACCAAGGAAGCCCTAGCTACTCCTTTTTGAAACTTATGGAGTAATAGGGTATAAACATAAACTAAACGGACCATTTTATATCCCTCTGAGACTTTCTAGAAGCCACATTCGTAAGAGTCATACTTCACTAGCAATGGCACAACATAACTTCTACAAAGTACTTAGTCAGTTTTCATAGAAAAAGGCAGTATTTTAAACGCATCCTTAAGAGAGTAAGCCAGACAATTTATTTCTGGAAGAAATAAATTGGCAGTGGTAAATGATGCAGGAATGTTTTTTATTAAGTCATCCTAATTTCATAGCAGTTCTACAAACTCTGTGACCAGAATCCCCAACTTAAAAATAAAAACATCTGTTAATTTTTCCTGTATGAAGTGGTTATCCTTATGTTAGGATTGTTGTGGTACATTCAATTCCCAATGTGCCTTAATACCAAAACTGGAAATAATTAGCAATATGTCTGGAAGATTTAGCCACAGAACATGTTAATTTGGCTTAGAGAAGCTTTTTTCTCCTGCACATTTATTTTTGCAGATTTCTTACTCCTTTGTCTATATGATTTTATGTCAACTGACTACTCGAAAAATTGTAGTATATGAACTCTGCTTTTACAAAATGTTGAAAGTTGTTTCCTTTATTATTGAATTTTATGCCTCAACCTATATCAATATTTGAACATGTCAATATAAAGCAGCATGGTTCAGCTTAATAGTCCCTTGGCATCCCATTCTTTGTTTTAAACTTTATTGAGGACTATTTGACAAGTATAATTGTATGTATTTAAAGTGTACTGTGTGATTATTTGATATACGTATAACTGTACCATGGTTATCAAGATCAAGATGATTAGCACATCTATCACCTCACATAGTTAACATAGGTAACTCTTTTATGTGTGTGCAGTGAGAGTGCTTAAGATCTGCTCTCAGCAACTTTCAAGTATACAAGAGTGTATTATTAACTAGAGCCACCATGCTGTACATTAGATCCTCAGAACTTACACTTCTTATAGCTGAAAATGTGTACCTTTTGACCTACATCTCCCCGTTTCCCCCTCCCTCCAGCTCCTGGCAACCACTATTCTATTCTCTGTTTTCTATTTTTCTGTTTTTTTACAATATATGCATACTTTATAATTCATTAACTGCTTATTCCATTTGGTATCTTTTTTAATTCCTTAAAAAAAAAGTCTGTGGGAAGCAGAGCGCTGAAGAGGAAGAGCTAACATACTGGTGAGTCTCTTTCTGTGAAAACAGTCTTTTATTCTTTTATTTTTAGATTCCACATGTAAGTGATACCCTACAGTATTATTATTAATTTTTTACATCTTTATTGGTGTATAATTGCTTCACAATGGTGTGTTAGTTTCTGCTTTACAGCAAAGTGAATCAGTTATACATATATGTATGTTCCCATATCTCTTCCCTCTTGCATCTCCCTCCCTCCCACCCGCCCTATCCCACCCCTCCAGGTAGTCACAAAGCACGGAGCTGATCTCCCTGTGCTATGCGGCTGATTCCCACTAGCTATCTACCTTACGTTTTGTAGTGAATATATGTCCATGCCTCTCTCTCGCTTTGTCACAGCTTACCCTTTGCCCTCCCCATATCGTCAAGTCCATTCTCTAGTAGGTCTGTGTCTTTATTCCTGTCTTACCCTTAGGTTCTCCATGACATATTTTTTCTTAAATTCCATATATATGTGTTAGCATACGGTATTTGTCTTTCTCTTTCTGACTTACTTCACTCTGTATGACAGACTCTAGGTCAATCCACCTCATTACAAATAGCGCAATTTCATTTCTTTTTTATGGCTGATTAATATTCCATTGTATATATGGAATACAATCTTCTCTATCCATTCATCTGATGATGGACACTTAGGTTGTTTCCATCTCCAGGCTATTGTAAATAGAGCTGCAATGAACATTTTGATACATGACTCTTTTTGAATTATGGTTTTCTCAGGGTATATGCCCAGTAGTGGGATTGCTGGGTCATATGGTAGTTCTATTTGTAGGTTTTTAAGGAGCCTCCATACTGTTCTCCAAAGTGGCTGTACCAATTCACATTCCCACCAGCAGTGCAAGAGTGTTCCTTTTTCTCCACACCCTCTCCAGCATTTATTGTTTCTATATTTTTAGATGATGGCCATTCTGACTGTTGTGAGATGATATCTCATTGTAGTTTTGATTTGCATTTCTCTAATGCTTAATGATGTTGAGCATTCTTTCAGGTGTTTGTTGGCAGTCTGTATATCTTGTTTGGAGAAAAGTCTATTTAGGTGTTCTGTCCATTTTTGGATTCGGTTGTTTGTTTTTTTGTTATTGAGCTGCATGAGCTGCTTATAAATTTTGGAGATTAATCCTTTGTCAGTTGCTTCATTTGCAAATATTTTCTCCCATTCTGAGGGTTGTCTTTTGGTCTTGTTTATGGTTTCCGTTGCTGTGCAAAAGCTTTGAAGTTTCATTAGGTCCCATTTGTTTATTTTTGTTTTTATTTCCATTTCTCTAGGAGGTGGGTCAAAAAGGATCTTGCTGTGATTTATGTCATAGAGTGTCCTGCCTATGTTTTCCTCTAAGAGTTTGATAGTTTCTGGCCTTACATTTAGGTCTTTAATGCATTTTGAACTTATTTTTGTGTATGGTGTTAGGGAGTGATCTAATCTCATACTTTTACATGTACCTGTCCAGTTTTCCCAGCACCACTTATTGAAGAGGCTGTCCTTTCTCCACTGTACATTCCTGCCTCCTTTATCAAATATAAGTTGACCATATGTGCGTGGGTTTATCTCTGGGCTTTCTATCCTGTTCCATTGATCTATATTTCTGTTTTTGTGCCAGTACCATGGTGTCTTGATTACTGTAGGTTTGTAGTATAGTTTGAAGTCAGGAAGCCTGATTCCTCCAGCTCCATTTTTCATTCCCAAGATTGCTTTGGCTATTCGGGGTCTTTTGTGTTTCCATACAAGTTGTGAAATTTTTTGGTCTAGTTCTGTGAAAAATGCCTGTGGTAGTTTGATAGGGATAGCACTGAGTCTGTAGATTGCTTTGGGTAGTAGAGTCATTTTCACAATGTTCATTCTTCCAATACAAGGACATGGTATATCTCTCCATCTATTTGTATCATCTTTAATATCTTTCATCAGTGTCTTATAATTTTCTGCATACAGGTCTGTTGTCTCCTTAGGTAGGTTTATTCCCAGATATTTTATTCTTTTTGCTGCAATGATAAATGGGAGTGTTTTCTTGATTTCACTTTCAGATTTTTCATCATTAGTGTATAGGAATGCCAGAGATTTCTGTGCATTAATTTTGTATCCTGCTACTTTACCAAATTCATTGAATAGCTCTAGTAGTTTTCTGGTAGCATCTTTAGGATTCTCTATGTATAGTGTCAGTACCATCTGCAAACCGTGACAGCTTTACTTCTTCTTTTCCGATTTGGATTCCTTTTATTTCCTTTTCTTCTCTGATTGCTGTGGCTAAAACTTCCAAAACTATGTTGAATAAGAGTGGTGAGAGTGAGCAACCTTGTGTTGTTCCTGATCT
Organism: Stenella coeruleoalba; assembly: GCF_951394435.1. Lineage (NCBI taxonomy): Eukaryota > Metazoa > Chordata > Mammalia > Artiodactyla > Delphinidae > Stenella > Stenella coeruleoalba. The sequence continues at coordinate 38,301,807 of NC_137164.1, read as the reverse complement.
TAGTGGAAATGCTTTCAGTTTTTCACCATTGAGGACGATGTTGCCTGTGGGTTTGTCATATATGGCTTTTGTTATGTTGAGGAAAGTTCCCTCTATGCCTACTTTCTGCAGGGTTTTTATCATAAATGAGTGTTGAATTTTGTCGAAAGCTTTCTCTGCATCTATTGAGATGATCATATAGATGTTCTCCTTCAATTTGTTAATATGGTTTATCACATTCATTGATTTGCGTATATTGAAGAATCCTCGCATTCCTGGAATAAACCCCACTTGATCATAGTGTATGATCCTTTTACTGTGCTGTTGGATTCTGTTTGCTAGTATTTTGTTTAGGATTTTTGCATCTATATTAATCAGTGATATTGGCCTGTAGTTTTCTTTCTTTGTGACATCTTTGTCTGGTTTTGGTATCAAGGTGATGGTGGCCTTGTAGAATGAGTTTGGGAGTGTTCCTGCCTCTGCTATATTTTGGAAGAGTTTGAGAAGGATAGGTGTTAGCTCTTCTCTAAATGTTTGATAGAATTCGCCTGTGAAGCCATCTCGTCCTGGGCTTTTGTTTGTTGGAAGACTTTTAATCACAGTTTCAATTTCAGTGCTTGTGATTGGTCTGTTCATATTTTCTATTTCTTCCTGATTCAGTCTTGGCAGGTTGTGCATTTCTAAGAATTTGTCCATTTCTTCCAGGTGGTCCATTTTATTGGCATAGAGTTGCTTGTAGTAATCTGTCATGGTCCTTTGTATTTCTGCAGTGTCAGTTGTTACTTATCCTTTTTCAGTTCTAATTCTATTGATTTGAGTCTTCTCCCTTTTCTTCTTGATGAGTCTGGCTAACAGTTTATCAATTTTGTTTATCTTCTCAAAGAACCAGCTTTTAGTTTTATTGATCTTTGCTATCATTTCCCTCATTTCTTTTTCATTTATTCCTGATCTGATCTTTATGATTTCTTTCCTTCTGCTAACTTTGTTTCCTTTTTTTTTTTTTTTTTTGGTTCTTCTTTCTCTAATTGCTTTAGGTGCAAGGTTAGTTTGTTTATTTGAGATGTTTCCTGTTTCTTAAGGTAGGATTTTATTGCTATAATCTTCCCTCTTAGAACTGCTTTTGCTGCATCCCGTAGGTTTTGGGTCATCATGTCTCCATTGTCATTTGTTTCTAGGTATTTTTTTTATTTCCTCTTTAATTTCTTCAATGATCACTTCGTTATTAAGTAGTGTATTGTTTAGCCTCCATGTGTTTGTATTTTTTACAGTTCTTTTCCTGTAATTGATATCTAGTCTCATAGTGTTGTGGTCAGAAAAGATACTTGATACAATTTCGATTATCTTAAATTAACCAAGGCTTGATTTGTGACCCAAGATATGATTTATCCTGGAGAATGTTCCATGAGCACTTGAGAAAAATGTGTATTCTTTTGTTTTTGGATGGAATATCCTATAAATATCAATTAAGCTCATCTTGTTTCTTCCTTTCTCTGACTTATTTCACTTAACATAATGCCCTTCAGAAAGTATATAATGAATTGGCTTACCACACACACATACACACACTTATTCCTAAGTATAAGATTTTCTATTTACACACACATACTTATGTATAAGATTTACTAATTTCATATTTCTACTTTTGTCTTGGCATGTAGATCTTGAGTGTTTAGCAGCTCAGTAATCTCACATTTATCCAAGGGTGTTAAGGAATGGAAATCTCTGATTAAATTAGTTGAAAGTTAATATGCACATGTTCATGGATTAGCAATATTCAAAGATATAGAAACTGCATCCCAACAGGCATATCATACTTTCAACTCTTGACATACTTTTGAATCATAGCTATGAATAGAAGTTTTCATTATGCAGTGCTAGAGCTATACTGAACAAGAGATTAGTCTGAATGAATGATACTCTAGATTTTTAAAATCATTAACTCACTATTAGTCTTCACTATTGCTCTAAAAGTATATGCATTAAATAAAGACACCTGAACTTCCTGAATTCTGGATGAATACGAGCTACCAAATAGAAACCACATAATATTACTAACATATTTGTGTATAGAGCTGTATTGTGAAATTTTAACATGTATTTCAAATACTTTATAAGTTATTAGAGATTGTCATACGTAATTATCCATACATTTAGTAAAGCAAGTATAAAATACTAAAAATATGTAATATTATTGAGAAATAGAAATGTATTGTATCTCATATTGTCCATTAGATTATAAATTTAATAGTACTAAAAATTATACATGTTAAAGAATTTGAGATTATTTTTATATGATAAAATCTATTTTAAATATATATTTACATGTTTTTATTTTTCTGTAAATATTAAAGTATGAAAATTGTCATTTTAATGATCACAGCATTTTCATACATCTAATAAAGGCAGCATATTCAGTCATACCACATTTAAAAAAAGAAGCAGTAAATACACATAGGCCCAAATTTTACAAAAGATTAAAGAGTTTAATGTATAAAAATCTCTTCAGAATATTTCATTAGTTCTAGACAGGCTATAATAAATAAATCATGACTCTATAAGCAAAGAAATATAATTTAAATTATTAAAAGGAGAGATTTTATAGTATAGAATGAAAATAATAATTTTGTAAGTTGCTTCTTTATATTAGAGAGTTAACCTTTAAATAATGAATTTCCATAAGACAATTTAATATAATTTTAATTGCAAATGATAATGTACTGATCTTTTAGGAATATAGACTGGTTACCAAGGTATCCTAAAACCTTACCCCCAGGGCTTCCCTGGTGGGGCAGTGGTTGAGAGTCCGCCTGCTGATGCAGGGGACATGGGTTCGTGCCCCGGTCCGGGAAGATCCCACATGCCGCGGGGCAGCTGGGCCCGTGAGCCATGGCCGCTGAGCCTGCGCGTCCGGAGCCTGTGCTCCACAACGGGAGAGGCCACAACAGTGAGAGGCCCGCGTATCTCAAAAAAACAAAAACAAAACAAAACCTTACCCTGCTCTCAAAGCATATTTTGGTTCATTTCAGCAAGTGTGCTCTAATAGTCAATATTCTAAATAATTTAAGACAGTATTCATAAAATTACCCATGATGTTTGGGGTACATTTTAGTTTCATACCATAAAAAGTCTTGCTTTAGTGAACAGAATGATTCTCTGACACTATATTGCATCAGTTATCAAAAATGTCAAGTTTTCTGATTTCCTTTTCTGTGTATGTATATCATCTAATCTGTTCATCCAGTCAACCTAAATTTATAAAATGTAACGTTTATAAAGCATTCTCCTTAGGAAAATAGTATGTAGACTCCAAAAATGAATGAGACCTGAACAACATTTTTTTTAAAGGCCCCAGTTGTTTTGTATCCAAAAATTCCGTTCATATAAACTTACTAAGTAGTCAGAATTAATCAATTCAATTTAGACCATTTAAAAAAAAAGTTTTACTTATTAAGACAAAGATGAAATCTCTTTTAAATCAATTCAATCTATTTAATTATTTCAAATCTGATCTTTAGAACTTGCCTTAACATACCAATATATTTTCATCAAAATTTATAAATTTATTGTTATTGACTTGCCAAAGATAGCTTGGGCAAAATTTTTTGCCCAATGAATCCCACCTTCATTCACCTGAAATAACATGTATATAATTAATTTTGGCTAAGGCCAAATTGTTATAGGATTATTACATTCAATTTTCCAATTCAACAATGTGATCAAGGTAAGAGAACAGAGCATATTCCAGAAATATCCCAAGTAAAAGTCTAAAATCTGTTCAAAACTTTATACCACATAAGAGGACAGGATTTTGTCACAGCTTTTTGTCTCAATACCAGATATTTCAAGCTGTCAGTTGCATGAAATGCCAGCATAGTCAATAAATTAAGAATAGAGGCTAAATTATGCAAGAATAAAATATTTTCATAAATTTAAGGTATTTATGTTCATATTGTTAAAGTCAATGACATATCATTCTTTACTTTTAATTAGTTATAAATTTAGTAGCATTTCCTAATCATCTGAAAGAGAAAAGTGGTTCCAGGATGCTTTCATTCCATTTTGCCTATTTCTGAACAACACAGGGAACAAATGCAAATGTTCTTCCTTCCTTTGGACTCATTGTGTGCTTTTTCTTACCATATTAGTTGAGCATTTAGAACTGGTCCTAAACTTTATTGTATTAACACTCAATAACTCTAAAAGCAGTGTTACAAAAGTTTTTTTAAAAAACTTAATGCAAATTTGTTAGGTTATCTGCCTAGCTAAATCAAAAATCTCCAAAATAGGGGTAGCAATTGATGTGTTTCAGAACATAATCAACATGATGAAATTCTTGTTTTTTCACACACCCAAAGAACTACTCCACATGAATTCAGTGATTCAAAAATCTGGCTATTGATAAACAGCTTGATAAAAATAAATGATGCCAGAAGAAATCATAAAGTACATGCCACTCCAGAAGAAAATAATTTTCATTAAAAAATATATATATATTATAGTAAGTTTTCATATATTGAGCATGATCACTCATTTGGTGAGGTTTTAATATGTATTTTAAAAGAAATGATAAGTAGAAAGAAAGCATTACATATATAAAATTATGGTTTTTTAATTGAATTAAAACCTAGAGATTTCTTAAGAATCTCAATGAAACTACCCTAAAATGATTACATTTAACATTCCAGAATCATTTTTAGGATGACAGATAACTAGCATGTTAAAGACTATATTGTATAACATATTCAAGGATTTATATAAATCATTCCCTGAGCTTGAATTCACCATGTGATCATGGAATGGATTCCAAAATGGCACAATGTCAGGAAAAAAACAACGAGATTTCAATAGCACTTATATTATCCTCCAGGATTCCCTGAAAAAATGCAAATGATATCCTTTCTGGGTTTGTTTTTGCTTGTTGTGGCTATTGTGCATGCACATTAATAAAGGTCATGTTTAAAGTTATATTCATTAAAAAGAAGGAGGTAATATAAAGAATGTAGATTTTGAAGTTAGAGAAATCTGAGATGAAATCTCTCTATCACTTCTAGCTCTGTGATCTTAAATACTTAACACCTGTGAGTCTCAGTTTACTCATTTTTGTAATTGGAATAATATATCATTTATCAACATATATTTAAGAGATTACTATGTTCTTGCCAATATAGCTAATCCAGGGAATGTATCAATGAACAACACAAAGACCCTGACTTATGGTGGTGCAGTGTATTAGACAGTCAACAAATAAAATAACATCAGAGTTGTACAGGCTGCAAAGAAAACAATACAACTCAAATATAGATGAGAAGAAGGGAAGAGTTTCAAATATGCAGACAGAGAAGATCTCTTTGAGAAAATCTTTTGAACAGACACCTAAATGATAAGAGATCATATTTTGGATGAAAGGAACAGCAAGTAGAAATACTTCAGAGGCTATAAAAAGTTGACTTAAGAAACCAGCTTTAGTTCTAACAAGGCAAGTTAGGGGTGTGGTAAGTTGAAGAATGACCCCCAAAATAACTTTGTGCTATTTTAAGCACTAAGTTTGTCGCCATTTGTTACAGCAGTGTTAGGAAGCTAATCAGAGATAAATAGTAAAATATGAGTTCAGAGGTATAGGCAGGGCATGAATCAATAGAGGTACTATGGAAGGATAATAGTGAAAGCAAGATTGCTGGAAGCTTCTACCAATACTCTAAGCATCAGATGGTAGTGAACTGGTCTTGGGTAGTAGAGGTAATTGAAGTGCAGAAAAGGTTCATGTCTGGCCTACATTTTAAGAATGTGGTGTTGACAGAACTTGTGTGGAGTGAAGAAGAAAGTTATCCAAAAACCTGGAGCAACTGGATGGTTGTACACTATTTATAAGAGGAAGCTAAACCTACACAAAGATAGTAGGTAATGTTGGAAAGGGAAGCAAGAGTTCATATCTTGTTCATGTTCTATTTTAAGCAGTGGAGTTGTTTTAAATGTGAACTAATGTGTAAGAAAGAGATTCACCTGAAGAAAATGACCAGGGACAGTAAGAGTGAAAGTCCCTTAGTCCTGCAACCAGCACAGGATAGTTACAGGACATCATAAAAGACAAAAGATAAGAAGTCCCTTCCCACTCCCAGGGATCCACATATGTTCTCAATATATAGCAAGGAAACAACAAAACTAACTATTATTCCTTTTTACTTTATGACTAATGTAAAAATAGTTCTCATCTCTTCTCTCCAGTTTCTTTATAGATAAAATGGCAGATATATCCACGTAGAAATTAAATTCAAGACATCTGAACTAACATCCGAGGAAAATATTGGCAGACAGAATAAAAGAAAAACAACATAGAATACTAAGTTTAAAACATGGAAGTACTAATAACTAATTTATAGGGCTGATGTAAGGATAAATGAAAGCATAAGTGAAAATCGGTAACCTCATAGAATAAAGAGGTAAATCAAGGCAGAGTTTGGGACTTCAAAGTACTACATGATAGCCAATTTTATCCTGAAGGCAAAATAGTTCCTGAATTCCTCTGATGTAACCATTTCAGAAGAGAAATATAAATACAACACAACCAAAAGGAAACTCCTAAAAATATTAATTATTACTGAAAACAGAACCAAATACTAAGTTTTCCCCCAGTTATTAAAAGTACATAATTTCCCTACCAATATGTATATCTCTGTTAATTATGTTATTTAATTCACTTTTTAAGATAAAACTATGGGCATCAGGCTTCCCTGGTGGCACAGTGGTTGAGAGTCCGCCTGCTGATGCAGGGGACGCGGGTTCGTGCCCTGGTCCAGGAAGATCCCACATGCCGCAGAGTGGCTGGGCCCGTGAGCCATGGCTGCTGAGCCTGAGCGTCTGGAGCCTGTGCTCCACAACGGGAGAGGCTACAACAGGGAGAGGCCTGTGTACTGCAAAAAAGAAGGAAAAAAAAAAAAAAAAACTATGGGTATCTACAAACAATAGTACACTTCATCAATCTTCTAAGAAAATCACTGTTTTTTAAAAGTTCATCAGATAGTACACAATGTTTTACAACAGTAGGAAAAAGCTAAGATAATTTAAATGTCCATAAATCACTGACTGCTCTTAATAAATACTAATACAGTATGTTAACAAAAAGTGACAGTACAGGGAATCAGGGAGAAGATATAGAATAACAAAAGCATTTAAAAAAGAAATTTGAATAACTTATTAAATGTATCCTGGAGATCCACAGTGATTGTTTCTTGTATTTCATTGTAAGCCACACATAGAAATATTAGTAATAATTTGGGGACAACAAAACATGTTATTTTATCATCTACATAAGTCAAACTTAAAAGTACATCTCCTACAACACCCATATTTGATAAGGCTGTTTGTCTCTATTAGATGTTATAAACAATCAAATAAAAAATTAATAATGGCATTTTTTTAAATGAAAGACAATTAAATAAAAGCCACACTCAAAAGGTTATATAATGTAAGATTCTATTTATATGACATTCTGGAAAAGGCAAATATACAGGACAGAAAACTTTAGAGGTTACTATGAGCTAGGATTGGAGGGAAGGGTTGACAATAAAGTTGCAGGAGAGAATTATTAAGGATGATGGAAATTTTCCATATCTTGATTGTGATGTGGTTACATGACTCTATCCATTTGTAAACACACATCAAATATACACTGAAAAGTGTGAATTCTACTGTTGGAAATTATAGCTCCTCAGTTAACCTGACTGTAAAAAAGGGATACTCCTTTTGGAAAGTTGAAAAACTATAGTCTTTGTTGTGGATTTCTGGGTTCCAAGAGTTATTTCAAAACCACACTTTACAATTTATTTTTAACTTATCAAATCTTTATTCAGAAATCTAAAGTTTATATTAAAAAATAACTCATTTACATTCAACCCTAAGGCTAAAACAAATAAAAATTATATAGAAGAAAGAGAAATTCTTCCAACTTTTTATTACCTTTGGTTTTGAGTTTGTTGAGAGGAAAAACAAAACAAAACAACAACAAATTTGCTAAGATAAGTTTTAAATATTATAAAAAACATCAATAAAACCTTAATGTAAGTAAAGCCAGAGCACATCCTTGAAATGAGAACAAAATATTCAAGATAAACTTTGTTTCTCAGTGACCAGCACCACACACTTAAGATATAATTTAAAATAAGAGAGAACAAACAGATGGAGAGACATACAATATTCTTGGATTGGAAGAATCAACATTGTGAAAATGACTATACTACCCAAAGCAATCTACAGATTCAATGCAATCCCTATCAAATTACCAATGGCATTTCTCACAGAACTAGAACAAAAAAAATTCACAATTTGTAAGGAAACACAAAAGACATTGAATAACCAAAGCAAACTTGAGAAAGAAAAATGAAGCTGGAGGAATCAGGATCCCTGACTTCAGACTATACTACAAAGGTACAGTAATCAAGATAGTATGGTACTGGCACAAAGACAGAACTATAGATCAAGGGAACAGGATAGAAAGGCCAGAGATAAACCCATGCACATATTGTCACCTTATCTTTGATAAAGGAGGCAAGAATATGCAATGGAGAAAAGACAGCCTCTTTAACAAGTGGTGCTGGGAAAACTGGACAGCTACATGTAAAAGAATGAAACTAGAACACTTACACAAAAATGAATTCAAAATGGATTAAAGACCTAAATGTAAGATGAGACACTATAAAACTCTTAGAGGAAAACATAGGAAGAACAGTCTTTGACATAAATCACAGCAAGATCCTTTTTGATCCACCTCTTAGAGAAATAGAAATAAAAGCAAAAGTAAACAAATGGGACCTAATGAAACTTAAAACCTTTTGCACAGCAAAGGAAACAATAAACAAGGCAAAAAGACAGCCCTCAGAATGGGAGAAAATATTTGCATACGAAGCAACTGATGAAGATTAATCTCCAAAATATACAAACAGCTCATGCAGCTCAATATCAAGAAAACAAACAACCCAATCCAAAAATGGGTGGAAGATCTAAATAGACATTTCTCCAAAGAAGATATACAGATTGCCAACAAACACATGAAAGGATGCTCAACATCACTAATCATTAGAGAAATGCAAATCAAAAGTACAATGAGGTATCACCTCACACTTGTCAGAATGGCGATCATCAAAATATCTAAAAACAATAAATGCTGGAGATTGTGTGGAAAAAAGGGAGCCTTCTTGCACTGTTGGTGGGAATGTAAGTTGATACAGCCACTATGGAGGACAGTATGGAAGTTCCTTAAAAAACAAAAAATAGAACTACCATATGACCCAGCAATCCCACTGCTGGGCACAAACCCTGCGAAAACCATAATTCAAAAAGAGTCATGTACCACAGTGCTCATTGCAGCACGATTTACAATAGCCAAGACATGGAACCAACCTAAATGTACATTGAAAGATGAATGGTTAAAGAAGATGTGGCACATGTATACAACAGATTATTACTCAGCCATAAAAGAAATGAAATTGAGTTATTTATAGTGAGGTGAATCGATCTACAGTCTGTTATACAGAGTGAAGTAAGTCAGAAAGAGCAAAACAAATACAGTATGCTAACACATATATATGGAATCAAAAAAAATGGTTCTGATGAACCTAGGGGCAGGACAGGAATAAAAAATGCAGACGTAGAGAATTGACTTGGTGACACGGGGAAGGGAAAAGGTAAGCTGGGACAAAGTGAGAGAGAAGCATTAACATATATACACTACCAAATGTAAAATTGATAGCTAGTGGGAAGCAGCTGCATAACATAGGGAGATCAGCTCAGTGCTTTGTGACCATCTAGAGGGGTGGGATAGGGAAGGTGGGAGGGAGACGTGAGAGGGAGGGGATATGGGAATATATGTATACATATAGCTGTTTCCCTTTGTTATACAGCAGAAACTAACACAACATTGTAAAGCAATTATACTCCAATAAAGTTATTAAAAAAAAAAGAGAGAGAGAGAGAGAGAGAGATAAGACTACAGATGTGAAGGGAAATGAACACTGGTTGGTAAAACAAGAGACTTTATGATTGCCCAAATTTTGACTTGACTTTTTAAAAGGCTAGGGGCTACTTTATTTGAGGCAATTTTCCTGCCTCATTAGTGTCATTAATTCATTATTAATTCATTATTGACTTCTCCGAAAACAAGCAGGTTATACTAAATGTATTTCAATGAACATCATCATCTCAGGATTCTTAAAATTAAGTGATAAATATATTCCAATTAAGTATAGTAAGAACTAAATACAAAATATTAATAAATGTATTAATATATCAATAAATATATATCATATATACAATCTAAGGTATTGTTTATAATCATATTATGAAAAATATCAATAGATAATAATGAGTTATGATCCATTGAATATTTAGAACAAGGCCAATGTCAAAACAGTAAAATTATTAGATCACTTGTATGAAATTTAAAATGTATGAACTTTAGATATTTTAATTTACCCATGGCCAATAAATGTGTAAACTGACCCAGGCTATCTTAAATAGCAAGTTGATTATTTTTCACAATTACATAAATAATTTTTATACTTTTTTTCTAGGAAGAGAAGAGGAAATGAATTGAAGCTGATTAACATATACATACATTAGAGATAGATAATATTTTTTATCAAATTTCAAGTTTTCAATTGTGCCTTTCAGAAACATAGTGCCTGGAGCACAAGTAGCAAAGTAAAAACATTAATAGATAACACATAAAACACAAACAGCCACAGCTACTAAAATGTAAGGTCCCTTAAGGTAGGCCAATACACAAAGGTAAGAGTTTACATCAGGGCTTGTTACAAACACACTCTACTAAGCTAAAGAGGAATAAATATTATAGTGGGTCCAGCTCTCTACAGATGGATGCACTTTACAAATGAGAGTATTCACTCTTGACCAATAGTGTCTCTTTTGTCATACAATCTTTGGTGCATACCAGGTTGTTGACCCAAAATGTGTATTATTATTTGTATTGATTGTGGTGCAGCATATTACATTTTAAAAATACACCTACCACCTCTTTTTTGTTTCAAGCTGAAAGAATTTTTAAAATTGACAGTGTAAAGCATGAAGTGTGGCTTCAGGGCACAAATCCTTCCTAGAAATGAAGCTGAACTAAGCAGGCATTGTTTTCTCTGTCTTTTATATTCCTAGTTGTTACAAGGGGATTCCAAAATGATGCCAGCTATGACAAGCATACTAATTCTTGTACACTTCTGGTGTTTGTTACCTGACCTGAAAAAATGAACTCTGATATAGGGAGGTAGAACTGATATGGGAGCGAAAATAAAACCTAGATATCACATTGGCATCATATCAAAGCTGAGGACATTTAAACAGCAGAACAGCCTAATTTTCAGTTAACCTCTATTTGATGATCACAAATAGGATTTCATCTGAAGCAGCAAATTAAATCTGAGACTGAGAAATGGGCCTGTATATTAAGATGTGTCCAGATTAATTGTTGTCCTGATGAGTGTCTGGCTTTCAGACTCAGATGTGTGTTAGTCACTATATTTGTACTGAGGTTACAATTGGTGGGGGAAATTTAACCATGGATTTTACCCTCACATAAGAACATGACTCTCAGTATTTGGGGCAACATTGCTAATAGAGTTAGATGCCTGGTAATTGAATAGAAAAATAAAAACTTCAGTGGATAAAACAAAAGCTTAAAAAAGTCCACATAATTCCTTGTATGTCTCCTATTTTAGGGTAAAAAATTATGGGAACATATTTCAAATGCATCCATTTTGTTTGCACACAATTGCTTAAGTGTGTTATTGGATTCAGGCCAAAGTGCAAGAGGCCATTACAATTTTCAGAGAGCTAAGGTATGACAGTAAGTGGTCAACTATCTCCAAAAGAAAATTTTCTTTAACATAAAAACAGTATACAGAGAGACAAAATGAAAAGGCAGAGGGCTATGTACCAGATGAAGGAACAAGATAAAACCCCAGAAAAACAACTAAATGAAGTGGAGATAGGCAACCTTCCAGAAAAAGAATTCAGAATAATGATAGTGAAGATGATCCAAGCCCTCAGAAAAAGAATGGAGGCAAAGATTGAAAAGATGCAAGAATTGTTTAACAAAGACTTAGAAGAATTAAAGGACAAACAGAGATGAACAATATAATAACTGAAATGAAAACTACACTAGAAGAAATCAATAGCAGAATAATGGAGGCAGAAGAACGGATAAGTGACCTGGAAGACAGAATGGTGGAATTCACTGCTGCAGAACAGAATAAAGAAAAAAGAATGAAAGGAAATGAAGACAGCCTAAGAGACCTCTGGGACAACATTAAATGCAACAACATTTGCATTATAGGAGTCCAAGAAGGAAAAGAAAGAGAAAGGACCAGAGAAAATATGTGAAGAGATTATAATCGCAAGCTTCCCTAACATAGAAAAGGAAATAGCCACCCAAGTCCAGGAAATGCAGAGAGTCCCATACAGGATAAAAGCAAGGAGAAACACACCGAGATGCATAGTAATCAAACTGGCAAAAATTAAAGACAAAGAAAAATTATTGAAACAGCAAGGGAAAAATGACAAATAACATGCAAAGGAACTCCCATAAGGTTAACAGCTGATTTCTCAGCAGAAACTCTACAAGCCAGAAGGGAGTGGCATGATATAATTAAAGTGATGAAAGGGAAGAAACTACAACCAATATTACTATACCCAGCAAGGATCTCATTCAGATTCGATGGAGAAATCAAAAGCCTTACAGATAAGCAAAAGCTAAGAGAATTCAACACCACCAACCCAGCTTTACAACAAATGCTAAAGGAACTTCTCTAAGTGGGAAACACAAGAGAAGAAAAGGACCTACAAAAACAAACTCAAAACAATTAAGAAAATGGAAATAGGAACATACATATCAATAGTTACCTTAAACATGAATGCATTAAATGCTCCAACCAAAAGACACAGGCTTGCTGAATGGGTACAAAAACAAGACCCATATATATGCTGTCTACAAGAGACTCACTTCAGACCTAGGGACACATATAGATGGAAAGTGAGGGGATGGAAAAATATATTTCATCCAAATGGAAACCAAAAGAAAGCTGGAGTAGCAATACTCTTATCAGATAAAATCAACTATAAAATAAAGAATGTTACAAGAGACAAGGAAGGACACAACATAATGATCAAGGGATCAATCCAATAAGATATAACAATTACAAATATATATGCGCCCAACATAGGAGCACCTCAATACATAAAGCAACTGCTAACAGCTATAAAAGAGGAAATCAAGAGTAACACAATAATAGTGGGGGACTCTAACACCTCACTTACACCGATTATCCAAAATGAAAATGAATAAGGAAACAGAAGCTTTAAATGACACAATAGACCAGATAGATTTAATTGATATTCATAGGACATTCCATCCAAAAACAGCAGATCACACTTTCTTCTCAAGTGTGCATGGAACATTATCCAGGATAGATCACATCTTGGGTCACAAATCAATCCTCAGTAAATTTAAGAAAATTGAAATCATATCAAGCATCTTTTCTGACCACAATGCTATGAGATTCAAAATGAATTACAGGGAAAAAAAAAAAACATTAAAAACACAAACACATAGAGGCTAAACAATACATTACTAAATAAACAAGAGATCACTGAAGAAATCAAAGAGAAAGTCAAAAAATGCCTAGAGAAAAATGACAATGAAAACACGACGATCCAAAACCTATGGGATGCAGCAAAAGCTGTTCTAAGATGGAAGTGTATATCTATACAAGCCTACCTCAAGAAACAAGAAACATCTCAAAAAAACAATCAAACTTACACCTGAAGAAACTAGAGATAGAAGAACAAACAAACCCCATAGTTAGCAGAAGGAAAGAAATCATAAAGATCATAGCAGAAATAAATGAAATAGAAACAAAGAAAACAATAGCAAAGATCAATAAAACTGAAAGCTGGTTCTTCGAGAAGATAAACAGCATTGATAAACTATTAGCCAGACTCATCAAGAAAAAGTGAGAGAGGACTCAAATCAAGAAAATTAGAAATGAAAAAGGAGAAGTTACAACAGACACCGCAGAAATACAAAGCATCCTAAGAGACTACTACAAGCAACTGTATGCCAATAAAATGGACAACCTGGAAGAAATGGACAAATTCTTAGAAAGGTATAACCTACCAAGACTGAACCAGGAAGAAATAGAAAATATGAACAGACCAATCACAAGTAAAGAAATTGAAACTGTGATTAAAAATCTTCCAACAAACAAAAGTCCAGGACCAGATGGCTTCACAGGTGAATTCTATCAAATATTTAGAGAAGAGAAAACACCCATCCTTCTCAAACTCTTCCAAAAAATTGCAGAGGAAGGAACACTCCCAAGCTCATTCTATGAGGCCACCATCACCCTGTTACCAAAACCAGACAAAGATACTACAAAAAAAAGAAAATTACAGACCAATATCACTGATGAATATAGATGCAAAAATCCTCAACAAAATACTAGCAAACAAAATCCAACAACACATTAAAAGGATCATACACCATGATCAAGTGGGATTTATCCCAAGGATGCAAGGATTCCTCAGTATATGCAAATCAATCAAGTGATGTGCCATATTAACAAACTGAAGAGTAAAAACCATATGATCATCTCAATAGATGCAGAAAAAGCTTTTGACAAAATTCAACACCAATTTATTATAAAAACTCTCCAGAAAGTGGGCATAAGGGTAACCTACCTAAACATAATAAAGTCCATATATGACAAACCCACATCACACATCATTCTCAATGGTGAAAAACTGAAAGCATTTCCTCTAAGATCAGGAACAAGACAAGGATGTCCACTCTCACCACTATTATTCAACATAGTTTTGGAAGTCCTAACCACGGCAATCAGAGAAGAAAAAGAAATAAAACAAATCAAAATTGGAAAAAAAGAAGTAGTACTGTCACTGTTTCAGATGACATGATACTACACATAAAGAACCCTAATGCCACCAGAAAATTACTAGAGCTAATCAATGAATTTGGTAAAGTTGCAGGATACAAAATTAATGCACAGAAATCCCTTGCATTCCTATACACTAATCATGAAAAATCTGAAAGAGAAATTAAGGAAAGACTCCCATCGCAAAAAAAAAAAAAAGAATAAAATACCTAGGAATAAACCTACCTAGGGAGACAAAAGACCTGTATGCAGAAAACTATAAGACACTGATGAAATAAATTAAAGATGATACAAACAGATGGAGAGATATACCATGTTCTTGGATTGGAAGAATCAATATTGTGAAAATGACTATACTACCCAAAGCAATCTACAGATTCAATGCAATCCCTATCAAATTACCAACGGCATTTTTTTACGGAATTGGAAGAAAAACATCTTAAAATTTGCATGGAGACACAAAAGACTCTGAATAGCCAAAGCAGACTTGAGGGATAAAAATGGAGCTGGAGGAATCACACTCCCTGACTTCAGACTATATTACAAAGCAACAGTAATCAAGACAATATGGTACTGGCACAAAAACAGAAACACAGATCAATGGATAAAGATAGAAAGCACAGAGATAAACCCACACACCTATGGTCAACTAATCTATGACAAAGGAGGCAAGGATATACAATGGAGAAAAGACAGTCTCTTCAATAAGTGGTGCTGGGAATACTGGACAGCTACATGTAAAAGAATGAATTTAGAACACTCCCTAATACCATACACAAAAATAAACTCAAAATGGATTTGAGCCCTAAATGTAAAACCAGACACTATAAAACTCTTAGAGGAAAACATAGGAGGAACACTCTTTGACATAAATCACAGCAAGATCTTTTTTGATCCACCTCCTAGAGTAATGGAAATAAAAACAAAAATAAACAAATGGGACCTAACGAAACTTCAAAGCTTTTGCACAGCAGCAAAGGAAACCATAAAGAAGATGAAAAGACAACCTTCAGAATGGGAGAAAATATTTACAAATGAATCAACGGACAAAGGATTGATCTCCAAAATATATAAACAGCACATGCAGCTCAATATTAAAAAAACAAACAGCCCAATCCAAAAATGGGCAGAAGGCCTGAATAGCCATTTCTCCAGAGAAGACATACAGATGGCCAAGAAGCACATGAAAAGCTGCTTAACATCACTAATTATTAGAGAAATGCAAATCCAAACTACAATGAGGTATCACCTCACACCAGTTGGAATAGGCATCACCAGAAAATCTACAAACAGCAAATGCTGGAGAGGGTGTGGAGAAAAGGGAACCCTCTTGCACTGTTGGTGGGAATGTAAATTGATACAGCCACTATGGAGGACAGTATGCAGGTTCCTTAAAATCTAAGAATAGGGCTTCCCTGGTGGCACAGTTGTTGAGAGTCCACCTGCCAATGCAGGGGACACGGGTTTGTGCCCCGGTCTGGGAAGATCCCATGTGCCGCAGAGCAGCTAGGCCTGTGAGCCATGGCTGCTGTGCCTGAGTGTCCGGAGTCTGTGCTCCACAATGGGAGAGGCCAAAACAGGGAAGGGTCCGTGTACCGCAAAAAAAAAAAAAAAATCTCAAAATAGAATTACCATATGATCCAGCAATCCCACTACTGGGCATATACCCAGAGAAAACCATAATTCAAAAAGACACATGCACCTCAATGTTCATTGCAGCACTATTTACAACAGCCAGGTCATGGAAGCAACCTAAATGCCCATCAACAGACGAATGGGTAAAATGGAATATTACTCAGCCATAAAAAGGAATGAAATTGGGTCATTTTTTGAGACATGGATGTGTCTAGAGACTGTCATGCAGAGTGAAGTAAGTCAGAAAGAGAAAAACAATTATCTTATATTAACGCATATATGTGGAACCTAGAAAAATGGTACAAATGAAGTGGTGTGCAGGGCAGAAATTGAGACAAAGATGTAGAAAACAAATGTATGGACACCAAGGGGGGAAAGCAGCTGGGGGGTGGGGATGGTGGTGTTATGAATTGGGTGATTGGGATTGACATGTATACACAGATGTGTATAAAATTGTTGACTAATAAGAATCTGCTGTATAAAAAAATAAATTAAATTAAATTTTTTTAAAAAAAAGAAACTTGTTCAATCTTACACAGCCTGCAAGTGTCAGATCCAGTTTAACCTGGTGCCTCAGCCAGAGTTAATTCTAAAAACAAAAACAAAAAAAACCCAACAGTATACAGATTATATGAGCACAGCTAAGAACACAATCCAACCCAAGATACAAAAACATTTTCTTTAAAGATTATAAATAAAAATTGTATTGTCTGATTATATTCAACAGAACTAGAACTTGTAATAAACTTATGACGTGCAAAATTTTATATAGAGCTGAGTTTAGTTAATTTAAAGGTAATTGATAACTGAAACCAAATTAGAATGTCCCTGGATTCAATGAAGTATCTAAACCATCTTGCAGAAATTTCAACACTGTAATTTACTATAATACCATATTTTTCTAAGCTTTAATTTTAAGCTATAATTATTAATATTTTATAGACATTTCTTCAAAACCAAATCTATAGAAAATCTGGATATTTTACAGAAATATTTTTCACATATATTTATATGTGTATATATTGAGAATGAACATACATGAATGAGTGTATATAGATATGAGTAATAGCTATCCATTTCTCAATATCTCCCTATTTTTCTATATATAGGATGATCCCAGTTGGTCAAATTTAGGTTATAATGCCTAACTGTCTTTTCCTAATGTTCAATCAAATCAGATAAAAAATGCATATGTTTCCCTGGTTGAAGTCATACAAAATAGTTGTTAATATCAGCTCAGAGACATTCAATCATTAGCTCAAGTCAGATGATTCCTCAGTTTCCTTGGTCTTGGCCCCTTTCCCAGGGTCTTTAAGCCACTGGGATGATATATCTGTGCTATACCAATAAAGCAGAGCACTGAATTTATTTTTAAGGCCACCAGCATCCTTCCTCTGCTCTCTATACTTGTTGATGGAACCAACATGCTCCAAGTTACTCTGACTCAGAATCTTAATGCCCTGCCCCTTCACACCATAAAAGATTCGGTTAACAAGTCTTTTTTTTTTTTTTTAACAATTTATTGGAGTATAATTGCTTTACAGTGGTGTGTTAGTTTCTGCTTTATAACAAAGTGAATCAGCTATACATATATATATATATATATCCCCATATCTCCTCTCTTTAACAAGTCTTTTTGTATCTCAAAGTGTTCCTTTCTTTTCATTCTCATTGCCCTTATTTTATTTTAATTTTTTTTTTATTTTTTAGTAGATGTTTATTGGAGTATACTTGCTTCACAATACTGTGTTAGTTTCTGTTATACAACAAAGTGAATCAGCCATATGCATATATATATATATATCCCCATATCCCCTCCCTCTTGAGCCTCCCTCCCACCCTCCCTATCCCACATCTCTAGGTCTGTAGTCTCCCAGCCAATCAATCTTTCCCTTTCCCAACAATCATGTATCTTAACAGAGGTAAATGTACCCAAAAGAAAGCTGTGATGCTCTCACCTCACTCTACCATCTTTATTTGTTTCTCAGAGTAACATTTAGGGAATATGTCCCACCTTATTTCTTTTTTCCTTCTTTCTAACAAAACTGGACTGCAACTTTCCCCTGGAGCCCAGGTCTTGTTTTGTTGGTACTAATCCTTTTGTCTTTTCTCCTTCCTTTACTTATATTTCCATAGGTATAAAATTCAGCTTGTTGGTATCATCTGAAATACCAACTCCTACATAAAAGGTCTTGGCCTCTTTACACTCAAGGTGGGGAATCAAAAATCTCCTCTTCCTCATTTGCTCTGTTCCTCCTGTGGCCAGCATCAAGCTGTATTTTTTCTTCACCTACCATGTATCGGTCCTTCCAATTTAGGGAATTTAACCTAAATACTAGGTTGTGGGTAGGCACTCTTTCTTATCTTTGTATTTCTCAAAATTCTTAAAAGATTATTTTAACTAGGGTACATGATTGATTATTTTTCATAGGTGAAAGATTGAATAGCTGGTGATTATTACATTTTCCCCTATTTTACCTATAGTTTTGAATTTTAAGTTAGCAATTTCTTATAGAAAAGAGGTCACAATATTGTGAGTGAAGTGATATCAAATAATGTTTGCAGAGTTGGCCTTTATAAGCATACTACTATAGGCTTTCAAATTAAAACTATACAGAGAGGAAAGCTTTTTCATAAATTTGAAATTGGAATAAGTTCTTCTTTGGCTTCTATAGGAAAATATGAACAGATGTATAGAAATGACTTGACCATTACTTGTTTCACTTTGTGCTGCCTGCATAGATGGAAATTAGCAGATAGATACTTAAGTTCAATAAAACTGTTACCAAAATATCTGTTCCTATGAAAGAAAAATTGGTAGATTGAAAAAACTCAACTCATAAATTCATTCCTTTGCAATCATATTGCATTCCTTATATAAACATGATCTTTATGCTCTTGTGTCCCCTCAACGTGTTTTCCAATTCATGTCCTGAATATAATTTCCATATGCCTAATGATCTTTCCAAGTGTTTACATATTTTTAGATGCATACATATTATAAAACCCCCAAACCCCAATAGATATTTCTAAATTTTGTAGAAGACCAGAAGAACACTAGAACCCTCTCAAACTCTGTAGGTGTTTGCTTTACAGGAAATACAAAAAGTTGTTATGTAGAGCTACTCATATATGCTGCTGTAAGATGCCAAACTCACAGCACATTGGAGAATCTAAGAGTTAACCTTTCTGGTGGTCTTTTGGCTAGAACACTCTTAGGAAAGAAATATAACGAAGAGGTAGACAAAAATGAATAACCCTTATTTAAATGCCACTAATATTTAAATATACCAGTAAGTGAAGCTTCCTACTGTTCCATTTAACACTCCAGCAAGAGGCTAATGAAATGTGGAGTGCTTTCTGCATCTCTTCTTAATCTGGATGCTGTGTTTAATAGAATGACCTCTTTGAAGTTATAGAACAACCCTCTTTAAGTTGAAGTCAGGAAATATCTGTTTAGCTATCTTACTTTAAACTGAAAAACAATAACTTAAATAATTGTGTGTAGAATGGCAGCTCCACAATTATTGCAGAAGTGTTTTGACATGTGCGGTGTTAATTGGGCTCTGGTTCTGTCTTGAAACTCAAGTCCAGGGGCTAAGCATTGTAAGTCCTGAGGACTGACTACCAAAGCAACACAGTTGCTAAAGACAGTTGCCTGCTAGGCCTGGTTCCAATGGGAAACAATTTCCTCTGGCAGCTTTTGAAGTTTGTTTTTATAGGAAATTGCCTCTTGGAGCATATAAAGCTAATTCATGGCAGTTCCCAGAGCTTCCCTGAACACCCAGCTGGTGCTCCCCTGTGGACACAGCATCTTGTTGACATAATCAGGCTCGGCTCTTGGCAAAGCTCCAGCTGTTTGTGTGGAGCCAGTCAGATTAGGTTGAAAGCCTCTAAATCTTCCAAAGTGTCCCCAGGAAGGGAATATAAAATGGTTGTGGTGATGTGGCAAGACCCAGGGAACATAGCAAAGTCGTGACATTTGTATCTGGAGCTGTCATTATGATTCAATAACACAGAATTTGCTAGTGAATTCAACAGAGGTCATGACACAAAAGTGATGGATTATCCGTAGTTCTCTTCTTCCCACTGAATCTGTGTTATATGCTGGGTTAACTTTTCTTCGGGGGTTTGTTACGGTGCTACAAAGCCTGTTCTCCTCCTAACCCCCAGGCCATCACAACAAATATTTCTTTTTTTATGTTAGAATGCATATAAACATTTGCATAATGAATTTAAATTAAAAGAACTTTATTTCTTCTGCACAGGAAATAGTAGAAGAGAGTCATATATTATAAATTTGAAAGGGAGGATTGTTCTTAATTTGATTATTCTCCTCTCCCCGATTCATTTAACACATACTTATTAAAGAAGATTTTTAAGGACCAAAAAATGTTAACTACTCACATTATAAAAAGCAAGGAGAAAAAAAGGCTTGAATATTACCCCAGACATCTAATTTGAGAAAAAAAAATTGAAAATCAAAAGCAATATCAATTTGAAATATAAAAGAACCAGCATTTCTTTTTCTAGGTGTGAGAAATGCTAAAGTTTGAGCATAACTGTAATGTTAAATGAGTTGAAATATCAGAAACAAAGAAAACAGCAGCTGTGTACAGAATAGAGGGAAATAGAAATGAGAGAACATTTAATCACATGGGGAAACAGAGTTGAAAGAAACTGTGTATTTTTCTGAATTTGATATTGTCCATGGCAGTGAACGCTGAAGTTCAAAATGCATAGCCATATCTCCTATATCCTCGGTCCCTCTTTCTTGGCTCTGCATTTCTTAAGAATAAAAGAGAATGAAAATATGTTAAGATATCTTCTCCACAATAGTGTAGTTAAATTTGAGGACTGGAGTATCAATACATTTTGTTATGAAAAATTTTACAAATTGTCCTTTTTTCTCTTATTGCACTCTTTTCATACTTATATATCATTATCATATGATTTTTTTTTAATGTTACATGGTATTCCTTTTGTTTGGAAGGTCATCCAGGTACCTAGTCCTGTCTGCCTATCAAACTTCTTCTTAACCGTCCTGGTAATTCCACCTATAATTTCCTCCCTTTATTATGACTTCACCTGAGCCCTATGCTTATAGGCAGAGATGTTAACTCCATCTCCTGTTTCACCTGCATGAACACTTATTTCATGCTTGCATGCTTGCATATATGTCTTATCTAAGAAAAGCTGAGATGTATGGGATTGGGAACATCCTTTTCCTCCCACTTTTGCTTCATTCATGTCAGTTTCTGGTCCTCTGTGGATTTTCAGTAAATGTTTCTGAATGAACCCATCAGTGTCTTCTTGCCTTGTTTCTGGCTTTCTATTTGCTATGACTGGTAGGTAAAAGCACGATTCTGGGTTATATTGTCCTGGTGTAAATTCTGGATCCCTGATGGACTAGCTGTGTAACCTTGGACAAGTCACTTTTCTGGGTCTCAATACTCAATATTCTACTTCATGTAGTTGGCCTGATGGGTAACTGTGTTACTGTATAAAAACCGCTTATAAAAGCATTTGGTACATAATAAAACCCAAGTCAGTGTCATCAATCAGCATTCTCCCCATCACCATCACCATCACCAACATCAATGGCCTGACCACCTGTGTGGAAACAGTGTGAGAATCTCCTTGGCATTTGTATACATGGGTGGAATTGCTAGTTTGGGGGGTATACCAAAATTATGAAGGTCAGCTGCTTCAGCTAATGCTTTTGAAGTACTCTTAAGTGCCATATTTTTTTCCTGCCTTAGTTCTAAAATTTCTCAAAAACGAGTGCTCTTTTTAGTTTCCTTTAATTTTTTATTTAACAAATACTCACCCAGCACTTTACACATGCCAGGTCCTTTTCTAAATGCTTTATAAATATTAACTCTCCTAACTCTCATGAACTAATGTACTATTAATGGTTTCACTTTACAGAAAAGAAAAGTAAGGGACAGAGAAGTTAACAGACCTGCTCTAAATGAGGCAAATTAAGTGGTTCCAAAGATCATGCTGAGAACCACTGTATACTTCTGACCCTCACTGAGCTGGGCTCCCTTTACACATCCTTCTATTTTTAAGCCTGTCCTGCCTCCCTTCCCTTTGGTTTTCTTCCTGATTCCTCTTCTGCTTCCTTTCTCTAAATCAAGCAGTGGAGAAGGGAAGGAAGAGAACAAAACTAGGTAGTAGACAGAAACCTTTCTCTTTTCTGTGCCTTGCTTCAAATTTTGCCCTGCTCCACAACCTACTAAAAATATGTACAAAATATTGCATGTTTCAATTCTTTATGCTTAAATGACTTTCTCTATAAATAACAATCTTCCAATCTATCTTTGTATAACTATAAGGTTTGGTAATATTTTCATCAAATAAGCTTCAAGAAGATAAAAGCAATCCCCAGGCAATAGATATAGTTACACTACAAGACTGCCAAATACATAATACCCATGGAATTTAACACCAAGAGCTTCTTCCTCTCCCTTTTTAATCAAAGAGTGCCAGAAAATGCAATAGCAATAGGGAGATGAAATTGAATACCAAGAAAAAATTAAGCATCAAAAATTAAAATTAGAGCATAAAAAATTAAAACTAAAATCAATCCACTATGCCAATTTTTCCAGTTTTGTACTCATTACCATTACTTCCAGAATTCTAAATATATATTCATGTTACAGAACATATCTTTCATTCCACATTATATTCTTTAATCTTTCACTCTTCTGTAGATCTCAACAACTCACCAAAATCTAACCAGGAAGCCATTTCCATTTTCTCCTTTAAAGGCCATCTCTAGGAACACTTCAATCATCTGAAGTACATAGTCTAGTAAAATCAACTCAGCAGTATCATGTAGTTTAAACTTTATGTTTATATAAGTATTTTTTTTAATTTGATCTTCAAAAATATTCACATTTTAAAAAATGCTCATTGTTGATGTGTCGATGGTTTGGAAAAAGTAATTCTGAATTTATCACAAATAAATTCCTTGGTACATGGTCACATATACTTTAAGAATAATGTAAAATTAAGCCAGGTTTTAACAGAGAGAACTTGTTCTGATATTAATAGCTAAAATGTATTTGATATATTATATAACCTGTTGTTCTACTTCATTAAAATTGAACAAATATTAACACAATTTCTCATGCTAGTATGGCAAGCTATAGTAAATAAAAACCCAGGTGAATGTTTGCATGTTAATATTACTATTGAAATAAAATATATGAGTTTATAGCCATGTCTTATTACAAACATAGCTAAATGTTAAGTGCCAAGTTTCTATTCCTATTTCACTTAAAAGGAAAACATGATGTACTAGAATTATTTAGAGCAACTCATTTTTCTATTGTGTTTATAATGTATGATGCACTATCTCTACTAACAGACATTTATTCAATCTGTGATCACTTTAAAAATAATGTCACTTATTTGAATAATTTAGAACAAAAAAATAAGGCACTGCAAATAAATTTTGATCTGGTGCAAAGAAACTAACTTCTTTCTAATGATTACCCAATCTGTGATTTTTTAAACTCCAAAATACATTTATGAGATTTTAATCACTTTCCTATCTAATACATTTTATATAAGCATCTATTTCAAAGGAAGGATGGCATTAACATTTAAAATAATATTTTATCATTAATTTCTCAATATATTTATGTTAAGAAATGACCTCTTATTACAGATTCTGAAATATAATACTTAAACATATTTAAAATATTATGTAACTGGTTATTATGCAAATCGCTTTTTAATGTTAAGGTCTAATCTCACTTCTTGCCAGATTTCTGCTTATAAATAACTATTTTACACTGCATCTAGATATATCAATAGAATTTCCAAGATATTATGTTCTTAATTACTTTACCTTCAAAATTTGTTTTTTCTCCAGTATCCACCCCACCCCCCTCATTTTTACCAGTATTAAAGCAGTTTCCAGTTAGTCAGGGGACAAATATCTGGTCCATTTTCCACGTTTCTTCTCCTTCACACTTCACAGAGTATTGTGCCAATTACACCTATGAAATATATTCCTCTCTAGTGGGTACCCCCCAGATCCTCTGTTCAATTCTCCTACACTACACGGATATTTTGATAGACCTTAACTCATCTCCCTGCCTCTACCTCTCTATCCTTAAATCCACCTGCTCTAATATCATCAAACACTTTTCAAAAATACCTTCCTCATACTATCATCATTCAGTCTTCTGTCCCAGTTAGCTAATTAGCCCTTGAGGTCTCTACTGGGTCTCAGAGCTCTGACTTGGATTCTAAGACACTTGATTGTACCCTAGTGCATCCTCAAATACTTGTCAATTATTTTCCCCTCCCATCCTGGTCCTCACATTCTCAGAGATTGGCTCAAGTTCCCTTAAAAACTGAAAAGAATACTTAGAATATGAAGTATCCATTAGGTTTACTGATTCACCACTACCCAATCATTTTACTTCCCTATTTTTCTTTCTGGATTCAATTTCATTAGGTATTTACCTAAAAAGTCTTGGTGCAATAGACATTGCAGTTAGACACATCATTCTATCTGTAGTGAATGCTGCCATCCTGAGATGTGGTCAATTCCCCTAGAATCTCTCCTGTTCAGTCCAGGTCCTGTCTCTTTCTAGACTAGTCAAGCCACTGAGGGCCCAACATATCCACATAAAAGCATCTCAAACTGCCTATAAAACATGCAGCTCCATCTTTTGAAATGATAATATACCCAATAATATGGAATCAATTACACAAGTCTCTCTTATTATACTGGAAAGATAATATTTCTTTTGAAGCAAAGGCTCTGACTCTTGAATTACAGATGTAATTATTAGAATTAATGAATTTGGAGGTTCACTTAGCATTTACAAGTAGTTTTTTTTTTTCTTTGAGAAATATAGTTAACCAATTCAAACATCTCTTGATGTATTCATAGGTATAGATATATTCATGTAAGGTTAATTATTGTATTTAAAACTGGTGACCAGCCTTGACAAAAGTGTAAAGAGAATCCTATTATATTTGTTAACTAATCTTCATTATTCTGTGAAGCCCTTACTCAGATATAGAATCATGAAGGAAGACTAAAGACTCAACATAGAGCCAATGAATCTGATGATTTTATGTTGATTTGTACAGCAAAAAAGCACTTGCAAGGAGGAGAAAACCACAAAATGTCGAGAGAATGGATTTGTGATATAGGAGTGGATCTGATTTCACTCTAGTAGGGCAGTTCTTCCATATGCCACTTTGAATTTTTCTGTTGTACATCTGTTGCATGACAACATAAAATGGTTGAGTTCACTATCAATTACAGGCTGGAACAAGTAAGATTTCAATTACAACAGGAGAGCAAAACAGCTGGGAAATCCCCAAGGGGGGGCACAGGAACCAAGGGGGGAAGCAGACATCACAATGGTACACTGCACACTACTAATTAGAGAGAAATGAAGTCAAGTTAAAAGAAAATATACCCCTAGATGCTCTGTTTTATAGAGACCATTTGGGTATGAAAACAGCACCTCAGTGGCTTGTCTCTGTGAATTCTCACGTAATTGTTGCCTTGTGAGCAGCTTAAATAAAAACTCTAGCATAAAAATATCTTATGTTTTTAAGACAACTTATTTTTAAAAATTCAATGTGATTAAATCTAGGCATTTAGATCATATCCATTTATTTTTAAAAGACAGGGTATCTGTAAGAGGT
Organism: Stenella coeruleoalba; assembly: GCF_951394435.1. Lineage (NCBI taxonomy): Eukaryota > Metazoa > Chordata > Mammalia > Artiodactyla > Delphinidae > Stenella > Stenella coeruleoalba. Next base: position 38,275,552 of record NC_137164.1, on the reverse strand, counting down.
AGCAAAGTAAAAGAAATGAAGAAAATTATGTAATGAGTTTTTCAAAAGCCTGAAGCTTCCTAAATAAGGAATCTATAAACATAGGCACATGTAAAAGTCTGCTTAACAAACATCTTAGTCTCTAGAAAAAAGCAGGGATCCTTCTACTATGTACACAGCATGACAGTTATGTGATTTTCCCCCTATATGCCTGTTTCTCTTATGTTCAATTAAATTAACTAAAAGCAGTGTAAATTAAAACAGCATAACATACTATTGAAGATAATTTTTTTCTAACATAGTTAGAATCTATCAATATACTTAAGAATTAGCCACAGGTTATAAAATATTAGAGCTCTGCAGAATAGCACATTTTCTTTGTAGTTTTCATAATTGACGTATTTCATAACAGTAATGAAACCAACATTAGTAACTTTAGAACCATACTATGTTTGAATTACCTGATCCATAACCCACTTCACTCACTTTCTTTGAGAATTCACAAATCTGGGTTTAAGAAAATAATAATTACAATTATTATTTTAATAAATATTAATGGAGACACTACAAGATTTACCCTGTAGTTCACACAAACCTGCTATCATAGTTGAATATACTGAATATAGATTTGAAGTTTTATTTGGAATTCCCCCCAAATAAATCTCTTTATTTGCCTTATTTTTCTCAAGAGAAATTTACATGGGAAGAGATAAAATCATGGCATAAGTTCAAATAAAAGATGATTAGGGGCTCAATTAGGACACTGTGGAGAAAATAGTAACATTCTAATGGTACAAATTACAGTTACTAAACAGCAATGAAGGTGAGGGTGAAGAGAAACGGAACCTAGGATTACTGGGATTCTTATCTCGGGACACGAAGGAGTAGAGAATGATGGAGGGAAATTAGATAGAAATATTATCATGCACACAATGTGAGTTTTTACTAACATCCAATGTAGCTTCATTTAACTTCATAGCTTAAAATTATGTTTTATCTTAATTTTTTCCTCTATGGTATGATAGTTTTTGAAAACCAGTAAATCCTCATATAGTTCCTGTTATGTCTGAGGGCAGTGTCTCTTATAAACTACTTTATCAATGACCTGGGTCTCATTTGAAACATTATTCTGGAAAAAGAAAATATATTTCCACCATAACTTCTCTCAACGTATGCACAGTAAATTAAGTCTAATGTGATTCAAATCCCAGTTCTTTAAAGCTACCTGCATTTCACAGGGAAGGACAATTCCAGACCCCTTCCCCTCTCCCCGTTCTTTTTTTCCGGTAACGTTTTCAGCCTTTGGATGACACTTCCTAAAGGAACAGTATGGGTCCTGTGGAGGCTTTGACCTACTGTAGCCCCTAGATTGTTATTGATACTTCTCTCAAATTATAAAAATGAGGAAACTTCATCTCTTTTCTAAATTGAGGATTGATAAAACTACTTCGAATTTTGAGCATAAAAAACAAAATAGAATCAATTTTGCATATAGATATGTTTTGGGAATGATCTTACACATTTATTACTCTTAATGTTTGGAGAATAAAAAATATAATATTATCTCCCAATGTTGGGTAGTGAGAATGGAATATTGTAAAATGGTTATAAGTATTTGATAAAGAGAAAAAGGTACAAATTTGATGGTGGTAAAGGAGATAATTTTCTTTCAAGATCTGGTACTGTGGGATGTCTCCCTAACTCAGACACATTGGGAGAAATCAGTGAGTGCTTCAAAATTAAATTCAGAAACATGCCTGGCCTCTATGGAATATGTGAAGGAAGGACTCTGACAGGCAACAGCAAAATTGCAGTTGCTGAGATTGTGTGTAGCCAAGTGCCACTTCACTCTTTTTTTTTTTTTTTTTTTTTCCTTTACGGGGGCCTCTCACCGTTGTGGCCTTTCCTGTTGCGGAGCGGACGCGCAGGCTCAGCAGCCATGGCTCACGGGCGCAGCCGCTCCGCGGCATGTGAGATCTTCCCGGACCGGGACACGAACCCGTATCCCCTATATCGGCAGGCGGACTCTCAACCACTGCACCACCAGGGAAGCCCGCCACTTCACTCTTGAGCTATGTTAAGCTGACTGAAGGAAAGAAATCAACTACCATTGGCAGTGAACTTCACGTAGACCCAGGTTTGAGATGCCAGCTACATGCAGGTCTGTGCCCTCAACAAAGATAATTCTGACTAAGCCTTCATTAAGGAGTGCTACTGCATTCACTGCTTTGAGATTTTAAGTGGTTGTGTTTTAAGTGTAGACGGAGACAGATGGAGAAACCTGAATATTATAAACCAACTAACATTACCAACAAAAATATCTGCCTTATCTAGTAACTTCTTCTAGAAGACCAGGTCTATTAGAGGAACATACACATGTGTGCACACACACACACATAACAATATTCTCTGATGAACACACTAGAGCCTAGACATATTAAAATCTCAGGGACTACACGTATTGGACACTTGTCATTGCTTTCAGACTGGAATTGATGTATACTTCTTTTGGTTAACAATGTCCCAGATTTGCTTTGGACACACTTCTTCCTCACTTTCAATTCCTGAGTCTGAGGCCAGAGGCAAGAACTATTCAAAACAGCATCCCTGTTTTCCAGACACAGATACTTGTTCAGGGATGGGAATGTGGCCCAGTTTTCCCAGGTGAGATAGTGTGACTTCCAGGTCTAACATGGGAACTCCTGGACAAGACTGTGTGTTGAAACCGTAGGAATTGGGCCTGCTACTGGGGTCATAAAGAGGAAGGAGTCTGTCAGTGGAATAGCCCAGAGGAAAGGGATTATGAGATGGTAGCTGATGCTACTGCTTGGATTTTAAAGGAAGGTACAACCAAAGTATTGATACAAGCCAATAAATGCCTTTTGTGGGGATATCTTGTATATATGTGCATTTGTGGCTTAAATCGTCAATCTTACTTCGGTGATCCCCAGTGCGTGGCAAGACTAACAAACCTGACTAAAGCACACAGCAATGGTATACTTTCCAATAAGTTTTTAAGAGCATATACTGAGGCAGTTGACAAAGAGACTAGTGGGGTGTGTGTGTGTGAAAATCTGTGATTCCTTGTCATAACTTTCAGTCTAGTTAATTTAGAAAAAAACCCATAAATATCTGTACTATTATTTAATTCTGTATTTAATTACATTTTTCAAATTCTTCATTACCAACAGTATATACCTGTTTGGTTTCTAGTTTAAATCAGTTTTAAAGAAATAGACTGAAGAAAATACTGCAAATACTCTATGGGATAAAAGTCTTTAAAATGTAACATAATCTAAGTAACATTAATCAACAGTATCCATCCTGAAGAAATTCTTTGTGGAATAAAAAAATTCTAAAAATCTTATTTTATGTCAATGACTGTTGCTATTATTAGGGAATAGATATCTTGTCCTGACACATATATCTGTGCATTTAAAAAATTTAGTCAAAAAAGAAAAAAAGAAAAGAGGAATACAAAGATAATTTACAAAGCATTTCTCATATTTTTATAGATTCTTAGGTAGTTTGTTCAAAGTTTTTTCATTCTAGGACACTTATAAAATAAAAAGTTAACAGAAAGCCCCCAAACTATGAACATTCTTTTTGCCATGAATTGTGGAATAATTTCTGCAAAATAAATATTTTGTTTTACAACTCAACGTGTGCTTTAAATGTTTTAACAATTTAAAAAAATAGTTATAACAGTGCATAAAACCTCAGTTTGCACATGTCAGTACACTGTATCATATAAATACACACTCAGAGACCTTTCAAGACACAGATTAAGCTGCTAAATATGTATTTAGATACTTCTTAAAATGGAGATCAGTACAATGATAGCTGTTATTGCCATCCAAGTATTTAGAGAGTTTAAAACATGGATTATTGACAAGATGGACCATTATACGTCCTCTGGGGCCATTACAGTGGAGCATGTAAACACAGATATAGATAATGCAGGGGGAGGAACAAAAATCAGCTTGTAAGCAATGCATAAAAGCTTCCTGGGAGCAGAATAAAGAGACTGGGTATATATTTAGAAAATGATTTGTAGAGAACTTGGGGGAAAGTATCATTAAGCATGTAAATACCTTCTCAACAGAAAAACTTAATTTTTTGTCCTCTAAATATACAAGGCAATCTCAAAGGTGGATAACTGTTGGTTAACATATTTTGCTAAATAATTAAGCAGATTACAATCTTGCAGAATAATAGAATATGTACATACATTTTTCACTAACATAATGAACCTGTTGCTTTTATTATCCACCTGAAGTACTTGAAATAGAAAACAATCCTATCACTTAACATAATTTGGGTATTTCCTGTCCCTTTATTTATTACTTTTTTTTTTTTTTTTTTCTTGTGGTACGCGGGCCTCTCAGTGTTGTGGACTCTCCCGTTGCAGAGCACAGGCTCCGGAGGCCTAGCCGCTCCGCGGCATGTGGGATCTTCCCGGACCGGGGCACGAACCCATGTCCCCTGCATCGGCAGGCGGACTCTCAACCACTGTGCCACCAGGGAAGCCCCTGTCACTTTATTTTTATAAAGATGATTCATATTGGTAGTCCAGTAAGAGTTTTTAAGTTCCTTTCTTTTCTGTCTTCTTTCCTATTTTATTGATCTTTGCTTTTCTTCTCTTTCCTTTCTTTGCACAAGTCAACTTATTGGGCACTATACTCAGCTACAGTCCCTTTACATCAACTAAATTTCCATCTGTGAAAAATACATAAATATTACTGAGAATGAAGCAAAATTTTTAAGCACTGAATGAAATTACCAAAATGTTTAAAGTATATTTTCCTTGACTTTGTGTGTAAATACTAAAATGATGAGATGTAATAAAAAAGAAAAGGGTCTTTCTCTAAGAGTTCCTCCAGTCTCTCCTTCCTTCACACATACATGCACACACACACACACACACACACACACACACGCACACATATTCCAGTTGTTTCCTGATAAGATAATTTAATTAGAGCAGATTGCAAAATTCCAATGAATCATTTCTCCCATTTCTTTCAAACCAATTAAAAAAATAAGCAAAAACTACTTTCATAGTAGTTTCTAATATGAAACATTTTTTAAGTTTGATACATTAAAGCCATTAAGTCATTCTTATCTTTAGAGAAGATTCATTTTGATATTGTCTCCAAAACAAGATTTAGACGAAGTTATTTTTGTACACATAACAATTCCTTTAACGCATTCAAGGTTTTTTATAATGAAATTGATTCCGTGATAGTTTCCCTTTCCACTATGATTATAGGCCATTTTAAGTAACAAATTTACTATTTTATGCCTATAGATTTTTATAAAGTGTATTTCTATTTGTATGTATTTAGCTTGATGATTGTGTGTGTGTATGTGAGAGAGAATGTGTTTATTTTTTTGTTTTAATTGTTCCAGCATCTCTGATATCTTACCACCCATGGTTTGCCCCAAATCTCCTGTAAGTGTTTTGGCATATCAGCTAAATTCAGTACCTAAAAGGAAATATTTGAATGAAAACATGTATCAGTTGTATTGTAAAGAATGTGTTTCCCCTTTTATTTGACTATATTATAAATTGATCTTAAAATTACTAAGTTTAATAAAAATAGGGTATATTTAGAATAATGGAACATTTATAATTTTAAGATAGCTAACATATTTTTAAAATTCTTTCATTAAAATTTTCAATTCTGTTTTGCTGAAAACTGGCAAAAGATATTCAAGTGGTCAATCACATTTTATTGCATTTTATTGTATCTTAATGACCAAAGGAAAAAATAATGCCCTTTTAATTTTTTTTTTTTTTGCTAAGGCATCATTAATTAAACATTTACACTTAAGAAGCAATAACAAAAGATCTTAGGATGTATAATCTAAGTTTAATGTAGGAGTATTAATGAATGTTCATGCTCTGTCACTAACTGCTAAATATAAATTGCACTCTACTGCTCAAATCCTTTCATAAGTATGCAGTTTAGATAACTCTGCATATTTTGGGGACATAATTTCTAGAATATATTAGAGGAGCGAAATTTTACTCTCATTTTTTATAAAGAGCTTACAGTAACTTTTACTACCAAATGTTCTTCTGTGTATAATCACCTTTAAGTTGGAAGTTAGTGCTTTTAGTATATTATATATTTGTAGCTACTTTCATCATTTGTTCAAGTAATAATATTTGGATATGAAGGACTGCTCATTTTTTCTTCCAAGGTAATATTTTGTTAATATATCAATATTATGACTTGTTAATATATTATGATTTGTCCATTGACACTAAATAAGATACAAGAATACAGTGACATTCAACTGTCCAGTACAGTGTGACAGCATACTTCATATTGGCAACACCTGGCAGGGATAGTTGTTTTGTTAAACATAGCTTGCAAGACAGACTTTTTAGGGTACACTGTGTTTGACGAATGGTTTTGCACTTAGTATATATGTAGCTGTTCTAGGGGATATATATATATATATATATATATATATATATATATATATATATAGTAAGATATTTAGGGATGATATCATATACAAACAGAGAGATGATGATAGAAATGATAGATAGATGATAGATAGATAGATAGATAGATAGATAGATAGATAGATAGATAGAGATTGCAAGTCTTACGGGCAATGTCCTTTAGGCATGAGTGGGATGGGGGATCAGTGCTACTTTAAGTAGTGGATTCTGAGAGAGTCCATCAGGGAAGAGCGTGTGATTGAGTCCTCTGGAGGAGGCAAAGAAGCAGGAATGAGAGCTATGTAATTATGACTAGGACTCACTGCCAACAAGGAATGAGATTGAAAGAAGTCTCTGGTACCTTAAGGAGCCATCAGGTGAAGCTGCTTTTACCATCCACAAGTCTTGAAGAAGAGCTACCAGAGACAAAGCTCACAGACACTGCTGTGAACTGCTTCTGACCATGGTGCTGCCACAGTAGCACAAAGGGAATGTCAGAGCAGGCTGTGTAGATGCCTGGGCACACCCTTTCTCCTTCAGCATTAAGTCACTAATCAGGGAAGAGAAGGTCAGTCTCTAAATTGTCACAATATCCTGGAGGTCCTTCTTTCTAGAGATACCTGTTCTTTCCATCTTACCATGCACCAAGGAAAAACAATAATTCTGTAGCACTAAGTATAGTAGTAGAGCTGGAGGTGAGGAGATCATGACTGATTGCTCAGGAATGTTAGTGACACCACTACAGAAACAAATTTTGTGCTGGTAAGGTGCCACTATTTGAAAGTAAGTTAAAATAGCAAAGTGAAGGAAAAAGGTATATACAGCAAGGGAGGGTTATTATTTTCTTTGTTCAGGAAATTATTTAAAATAAATTAAAATAAATCACTTTAAAATCTACTGAAGCTTAATTTAAAGATAATTCATTTGATTCTTTCCTCTTAAGTGAAATTATATTCCAACATATTTGTTGACTTTTCCATTGGTAATGATTGCACATTCTTATATGATTGTACATTGAGCTGAAACCTTAGAAACTTTTAGTTCAAACAAGGGAGTCACCTTTAACAGGAAATTCTTCTGTTTGAAAATATGCCCAGCTGATCTTTCAGATAACTTATGTGGGTCCCTGTGTTCTTCTCAAGTTACATCACAGTGTTAAACACTTTGAAACACTGTGCCTATAGACAAACCTGTCTTTTCTGAACTTAAATTTTAGACCTCCTTGAGGAAATTCTGACTCTGCCAACTTGCATGTTTTCAAAGAAATGTCAAATTAAACCAATAGAAATCTAGTTTAGGTTCTTCTAACATCTTTTGAATATGAGGCACTGTACCTACTTTCAAAGAACTTAAAAATACAAAGTGTAACAAAGGACAGTAAAGCATTTGAGAAACTCTTCTGAAATACATGCTGCCCTTAGACAACTTTCCTTTGAAATCTGCCACAAAAGCGTTAGTGTCTAGAAATATTTCAACTTATTAGTGAAAAAAAAAAAAAACCCTCCTCTGAATAGATTGCAAAATTCCTGGCTGTATCATAAAGAATCTCAAACCCTTTAAAACAGAAATAATAAATTTATCAACAAAGGAGCTGTTCAACATGTAACAGTAAGTTTATACAATGATAAATTGTTATATTTCTTAACAAATAAATTACTTATTGAGTGATTTTATTTTATTTTATTTTATTTTTTGCGGTATGCGGGCCTCTCACTGTTGTGGCCTCTCCTGTTGCGGAGCACAGGCTCCAGACACGCAGGCTCAGTGGCCAGTGGCCATGGCTCACGGGCCTAGCCGCTCTGCGGCATGTGGGATCTTCCCGGACCGGGACACGAACCCGTGTCCCCTGCATCGGCAGGCGGACTCTCAACCACTGCGCCACCAGGGAAGCCCTAAGAGTGATTTTAAAAGAAAACTAAAATATTTAAATTATATATCCATAATGAAAATTTAAAAGTCAAATTACATGCCTCTTTTGGAAGTATGTATGGTTTCATTATTAGAAGTTTAGGTTCTGGTGTTGAACTGTCTGAGTTATGTCTACCACTGGCCCCTGACCCCAAATACACACCTTTTACTGGCTGTGTGACCTTGAACAAGTTACCTAACTTTTCTAGATTTGGACTTTTCGACTACAAATGGTTCAATGGATCATACTATTTTTCTTCAAATTCCCAGGACAACAAAATGAGAATATTATTAAATAATAATATTAAATTCCTTGTCTTAGTCTGCTTTTTTTTAACTTATGGTAAAAGAAAATACTATAGACTAAGCACCTTAACAGCAGAAAATTATTTCTCATGCTCTTGGAGATTACAAAGTCTAAACTCAAGGTACTAGCTTATTCAGTTTCTGGTGAGAGTTTTCCTCCTGGCTTGCATATGGCCACCTTCTCCTGGTGTCTGTCACACAGCCTTTCCACAGTCCATGGCACAGAGAGGGAAAGTGAGCTATGGTCTCTCTTCTTCTTCTTACAAAGACCCTAATCCTATTGGATTAGGGCCCTATACTTGTAACCTCATTCAACCTTAATAACTTCCATAAAGGCCCTAACTCCAAATAAAATCACATCAAGGGTTAGGGTAAAATCTGAATTTTGGAGAGACACAATTTAGTCCATCGACAATCCTTAATCATGGGTAAATGGTAGCTATGTGTAGCAATGGCTATTATAATGGTAATGATGATGATGATACTGTTGCTCACCTACTAATAAAGGGACTTGCTTCTAGAAAGTGTCACCCAGCTATGGACCTGGTAGATGAAAAGTAATTAATCTTCCTTTCCCTCTCAGTCTGTTGACATAGACACTGCCAATCATCCTCCCCTAAACTTAATTACTGTCTTCATTTTCTGCTTAAACCCAGTCAAGGGAAGGCATTTGATGACCAAATTACCAGTGAGGAGGGAAAAGGAGAAATCCTGAACAGGAAAGATCTCTATAGATAATCTTTTATTTTCCTCTCTTGATCACTGTGGCTGAGAAGAGTAAGTTCTCCTGAGCTAAATTCTCAATTCTCCTTTCCAAAAGATAGCACCATTGTTACCAAAAATATCCTGTTCCTAATTGTGTAAACAAATGTTCTGTAAAGCTTGTTTCTTATCGTTATTTAATTTTCTAATATTTTTATATAAAGATCCTTTAGTAACCTGCATATAAGGACTTCATTTCCTTTTAAGCCATAAGTCACAGCACTCAAGGGGATCTCGTATTAGCTCTAGAAAGACTTCCTGGGAGACATGTTAAAAATGCAGATTACTGAACCCCGTTGCAGACCAATTTGATCAGACTACATGGAAGTGAGATCCACAAAGGCATATTAAAAAAAAAAAAAAAAAGAAACACAGTCCTTAGGTGATTTTTATTTATACTAAAATTTGGGAGACATAGCAATTGAAGAAGAATGGGGAGAGAAAGAGAGAGAGAGATGGAAAGAGAGAGAGAGAGAGGAAAGATAAATTTTTAAAAAGCTTATTTTTTTCATTGTTAGAACTAAGTATCCTAAGAACACATCAATTATTTGTGAATTTTAATTTTAAGGACAAGAATATAAATGAAAATCTGTAGAATTATCTTCTTTAGGGAAGTAGAGAAGTGAGTAAAACTGGTCAAAAGCAACAAATAGTACATGTGAAAAAGCTTACCAGTCAAAATCTGAGGTCAGTAGTAGTAAGAAGAGGCACTACTTAGATAGGAAGATGTCCTGTCACTAAGAAGGTATGCTGGTAAAAAGAATGTTAATAGGACTAGAAGTCCTGCTCTCCTGCTTCCTTACTCTCAACTAATTTCCTCTTCCTAAATTTCTGATCTCCATCTGTTTCCTTCTCTTCACTCTCTCCAAGTCCAAGGTCTCTGAAGTTCCTTCTAGTGACTTTCTCAGACCTCTAACAATGCCTTTGAGTTGGGGGAGTCTCTGTACCTGTGATGTATTAAGTGAATATGAGTCCCTAACCTAATTGTACTGTATAAAGTCATTCCACCCAGAAACTGTGTTTTCCAAAGGAAATATCTGTTACAGTAGGTGGTTGCAAAAATACTGCTGGTGTTTTTTTGCTAGTCCACTTTCACTATGAGATAAATGGGTTTAGAGGGGCTAATCTACCACATTATTCACTATGTTTAAACACTAAATTTCTGAATGACTCACAAATGAATGTTGGGAACATGGCTCATCTGTGAATCACTTTTAATGGGAATACATAGACAGAAAAATATAAAATTATTTAGATGGAGAAAAATATGGCTTCACAAAGTATACAAAGAGGAAAGTATTATTTTACATTTCAATAGCATGTTCAAAGGTAAGAAGTAAAGCCTTGAACCTGAGATGCAAAGATCAAAAGAAACACTAAAATGGAGCATGCTGTTCTTTTAGCCACTAATGTTGCTCTATTGTGAATAATTGAATATCATATTGCTTATAATGAGAAGAACAACATATGGTTAAGAGCTTGTAGTTTCTGGAACCAAACAGGCTGGTTTGAATCCTGACTAGTCAACTTCTAGCTGCGAGACCTTGGCCTTATTTCTTTAAGCCCTTATTTCTGTGTCTGTAAAGAGTAGTATTGTCATGACTATTAAATGAATATGAAGTGCTTTGAATAGTGCATGACCTGACATTTACTCAGTTGTTTAAAATTCAATCATCTCTGTACCTCTGTTATTGTAGTGTAAGTATAAAAACTTTTTAAAAATATGGATTATTATATAGATACAATCAATCTTCATCATTCATGGGTTTCATATTCATCAATTTGCCTACTTTCTAAAATGTGTTTATAAATTGACCTCAAGTCAATAATCACAACTCTTTTGTGGTCTTTTGTGTACATGCCTGGAGCTCAAAAAAAGTGGGTCTCCCCATGCACATGCTTCCAGGGAGGTCAAATAGGGTAACACTCTGTCTTCCTGATTCAGCTCTCATATTGCAAACAAGCATCTTTTGCAGTCTATTTAGTGTTGTGATTTTTTTTGCATCTTTGTGCTTTTTGTTGGTGATTTTGCTGTTTAAAATGGACCCCACGTAGAGTGCTGAAGTGCTGTCTAGTGTTCCTAAGCACAGAAAGGCTGTGATGTGCCTTACAGAGAAAATGTGTGTTAGATAAGTTTTGTTCAGGCATGAGTTAGTTTTGTTGGCCATGAGTTCAATATTAATGACTCAACAATATGTATTAAACAAGGTCCTTTAAACAGAAACATACCTAAAACAAGGTCATGTATTGATATATTAAAATGTGTGGTCAGAGGCTCACAGGAACCTAGGCAACCCTGCGTTTCCCCTAGAAGCAGTGGTTCAGTATTCACAAATTCAGTGTTTGAGGCAACTTTATAGAACATAACTGCTACCAACAATGAGATGTATTCCTTTCTAAATGAAAATCTAAACATAAAGTTTGAAAATTTAGGAAACACTATATTCTTATTTCTTGTACTTCATAGATGACAAAGTATGAAGTCATTATAAAAGTAGTAAGAGTAGATTTGGAGTCATGCCTCTAATACTAATGGAAATATGACTAGTCTGTGACCTGGGATCATGTCCTTCTGATTCTATTTTATTGTTCAATAGTGTGGACGTGGACCATGATAGAAAAGTCATTCCTTTCATTCACCAAAAAGTGATAACATGTGATAATGTAGGAAATCAACTCTATCATACAGACTTTTGCCTTACAACTAGTATGTCAGAAATGAATAATAGATCAGGGATCACCACGTTGTAACAATGTCTTGATTGATTGTTTTCCTAATATGTGCTGAGTGCTGACAAAGTACGAATCTCCCAGTCTGCTGTGGTGGGACCACCGTCGTTAAACAGTACAATTATGTTTTTGTAGCCTTCACTCATTTCCTGATTTTGCTAGACTTTTTCTCAGAGAAATATAAATAACTTTTGATCAACACAGGACCAAAATTATAGCTAACATTTATTGAGCTATTATTCCAGATATAAATTATCTATTTGTGTGTATATATATATATATATATAAAATAGATAATATTATATTATATTGTAACTTTATGCATTAAGAGTTTTTATTACTCTTATTTCAGCTTAATGACAAAAAAAGAAAGAAAAACAAAACTGGGGAAAGTTAAGTAAATTGTACAATGTACATGATTAATGGTTGATCCTAGAATTCAAACCTTTGGTTGATATACTTGCCTACTGCTCTTTCTGTACTCTTTACAGGAAATGAAGTTTTATGTGTATTTATATATGTGTAAACATAAATAGACACATATGCCCCTATCTAGTCCAGCAAAGGTGAGGTATTTTTTTATGGATCAGACTTATTGAGAGGGTGAAACATTAAGAATTCTATAAGTTATTCTAAAAATAAAAGAGATAAAATAATAAACCTCAAATCAGTATTGATAATGGTTCACCAGTTTCTTTCTACAGAGATGTAAATGGGAAAATAGGGATCATTTGAATGCACAAGAGTTACGGGGTTTTGGCTTAGTGAATGCTGCTTTACTTTCAAATTTAAGAATAGAGGATTTTCTTCAGTCCTTTGACTTTCCACAATAATAAATACATAATTTACTAACTCCAATAACATGTATAAATAGGAACATAAAAAAAGTGATACTATTTTGTTGCTTTCTAGCACACTGAAGCAGGTTTGACAGATGATAGATTAGTTTAAATTAAATGTTTTATCACCATTTTAGAGACTGTAAAAGAGAGTAAAATACACTGCACTTCAGAGGAAATGGACAAAAGTTGGAGATAATCTTTTTTTTAACTTATGAAAGCAATGGGAGCTCAAATACATTTAAGACATCTAGTCTTAGAGAATAAATATGAAACAGCGTGGTAATTAGTTTCTCTGATCACCTGATTATAGGTTATCAACCACAATAAATAGCTTCTTTTGAAAATAATAGTTTTATGACTGGAAAGTATTTTCTGAAACCTGTAGCAAAAAGATTAGAATAATAATTTTTCCCTGTGTTTCCTTAGAGGCAGGATTATTATCCTGTACATTCTCACATTCCTCTCACATGGTTATTATCCTGTACATTCTCACATTGCTCTTTCTCTGGAACATCATAAATCTCCCTTAAATTTTTAATAAGAGGTATATCAACCCATCCCTTTGATTCTGCACCACTGTCACAGGTACCCAAATTAGCAGGTGATAGAAGCCAGAAATGGAGTTATGGGAATGGAACACCCATTGTAAATATGGATATTCAGCAAACATCTTAACATAGATATCAGCAATATTTATGCCACAGTTATGATACTCATCACCTTCTCTCCTCTAAACTTTTGTGATCCCACCTAAAAGGTATTTCTACAATCATACCTTCCCCTAAAAACTAGGTGAATACACCCTTACCTTGATGGGGAAGGAATTTACCTTGGGATGAAGGGGCATATAACATTGAAGATTTATTTATTTTTTCATGTAAAAATTAATAAAACTTTTCCTTTTAAAAACTTCACATAATTGAATATAAGAAATTTAGCAGTCCTTATGTAAACATTAATCTTCTTGAGCTTTCAACCTTTTCATTTTTAAATAATTCTATAGTATTTCAGTCTTACAAAATCGTTTTTTACTTTAAGCCTCCATTTTTCAAGAATTTAATCATACCAATTAAGTTCTTCCAGCATACATACTAAATTCTCCACATCTTAAATTCTGTGATCTCAGCATGCTAATTATATTTTCTAGCAAAGTCTTTGAAGAGGTCAGAGGCTACTGAGAGGCTTGTGCCTTATGATAAATTCACAATCTATGTTTGACTTTTGAAGTTCAAATGACTTCTTTGCTTTGGGACAAATAAGCATTATTCCATTGGTAAATTTGATTTACTGAAAACTCTTAGAAAATAAATGAGCAGTCAAGATTTTTTATTTGTTTTATTGATTAGCAATAGATGTGTAAGGGTGTAGGAATGGAAGAGATGAAGAAAAAGAATGTTAAGTAACCAGAAAGCAGTCTGTGTAAAAGCAACTGCCTCGCTTGTACATTGCAGAATTTTTTTTTTTTCTCATCAAAGCAGCAACTTGTGGAGGTACCTAGGGAACAAATATAGACCTTTATTCATATTGGTGTATTTATACCCTGATATAAAATATAGGTCACGCGTCAGAAGTTTAAATACACTCCTTCTTCGTTTTGGTCTGTATATTTATTTCTCCTTGTCTTCCTCCTCTTCTTTTGTTTACTTATAACCATCTAATTCCAACTAGATAAGTGATTTCAGATTACATAATATTATTTGATAGGAATAATAAGTGTAGTAAACATTAAAGAGTCATGGATCATTTTCTCCTGTGGTTGTATCTTTGGAAATATGATCCACACACTGAAAGTATAGCATCTCCTCTTCCAAACTCATAGACAGACTGGAAATATCTGCCTTGTCCACAGCAGTAGTCCCAGAACTTCAAATTGAGTGAAAAAGAGAAAAACAGGCCCTCAATAAAAGAGCTGTTTATCCCTTATCTCATACCTAATAACCCAAGAAACATCCCACCATCAAAATCCTAAAATGACTAGAATGTATGTAATCTTTCTTTCAATCCAGTTAGTTAATGTTCCTTTCAAACAATATCCTTACTGGGATGAATAGCACAATTAAGTTAGTAAGTCACCTCTGCTTTTTTGTAAAATTTAAAATAGGTAAATTTATCTCTTTTTTATTATATTTATTTTATTTTTTTGGTTCCTAGAGGAGATTATACTTGGGAGTGTATGCCCTTAATTAACCAGCTCCATAAATGTGAACAAATGATAGGACAGTTACTTTCAAACATTTGCTAAAGTGATTTTTTTTCTAGAAATCAAATTTGATCCTTATAAAATGTGCTTAAAATATTTCATTGTCTTTTTTGTTACAGGCAAAATGTCCAAATTCCTTAGTATGATGTAAAGTTTGTCTGTGACCTGTATTCTTATATTTCCAAATCCATCTTTTGCCTTGATCACACCCGACACAATTGAGTCCAGCCACACTGACTTGCCTGTATTTATATTAAGCCTACAGATGCAGGCACATATTTTCCCTCTCTCTGGAATTCTCTTCTTTTTTTGCCTGACTCCTCTCTTATATTTTAAGAATCATCTCAAATGTCAACACACTTTTGAACTTTTTCTCTACCCTGCCACCTTCAGGTTACCAGTCTCCTCAAGACAGGGTTTTCCAAGTCTTTCTGGATGTTCCCAGAGCTCTGTGATGTCTTCTATTTTCAGAATTCTCATTTGCTGTAATTATTTGTTGCATGCCTGCCTCCTTGATTAGGTAAAAACTCTACTGTCTCCATTGATGTCTGTTTCCCAGAGCTGAGGAGAATGTCTGGCTCAGAATGGACACAATGCCTCATCAGGCCCTTCCCGTTCTCTTTCCTACTCCCTCCAATATCAATTTTATTAAGTCTACATAATTACTGTATATTTTGTTTAACATTTGATAGTAATTACTGGTGGAAATGAGCTTTGGGGAGTCTACTACTCAATGCTCTGAATATCAGATACTTGAAAAATCTTTTCAAAACAAAGACATTCCTGCATGACTCTATCAATACCACCTTCTTGAATATGTGAGCTTCATAAATCATGATATTTATGAAAAACAACAAAGGGCTGTTTTGCAAGTTTATGCATTTGAAAGTAGAAAATACAAATAAAACTCTTCCTTACTCAAGTTACTAATTAGATTCCTAAACACTAACTATATTTCATTTATCAGAAAACTTTCTATTTACCAGGCACTCAGATCTCTATTCCACTGTTGTTAACATTTCCTTTTAGGTGTAATAAATAGGCACTCTGATTCACTGTTTCTTTGCTAGGCATTTACTCATAATTTCTCTTGATGTCTCCATTTAAATGAGAATAACTTTTGAAGTGCCAACACTTAACCAACATTATAACTTAAAACACATTTTAAGGGTAAAATTTAGATTAGGTAGTTTTAGGAAATAGCTCAAAAATTATCTTTACTTTTTTTTTTTTTTAATTGAGGTAAAATTGGTATAAGCTTATATACATTTCAGGTGTGAACATTATAATTGGATATTTGTACACACTACAAAGTGACCACCACCGTAAGTCTAATTAACATCCATAACCGTACAATTGATCCCCATTACCCATTTCACCCTCCCCTCACTCTTCCTCTTTTCTGGTAACCACTAATCTGTTCTCTATATCTATGAGTTTGTGTTTTGTTTTGTTTGTTCTTTTATTTTATTTTTAGATTCCACATATAGGTGAAATCATAGTGTATTTATCTTTCTTTGTTTGACTTATGTCACTTAGCATACATAATAACCCCAAGCCCCATACATATTATCACAAATGGCAAAACTTCCTTCTTTGTATGGCTGAGTAGTATCCACTGTAAATATGTATCACATCTTCTTTATCCATTCATCCATCAATGAACACTTAGATTGTTTCCAACTATCTTGAAGTTTTATATTCAGTCTTTAAATGTTCTCAGGAATAGAAAGTCTGCATATGTTTTCAGGCTTAAACAAAAATTATTTGAGTGCAAGTTTAGAGCAGAAATTTGGTGATTAAACTGGTATAATATATACTACTACTTCTGGTGAAATAATATAAAGCAATCAAATAAAGTAATTTATTCTTGTGCTAATTGCTAACCTGATTGTGAAGGTATTACTAAAACAGAAATTTCAAAATTATTCTGAGAAAATAAAGTATAAGAATAACTATATAATCCAAGAAGAAAGTACTTAAAAGAATACATTCCAGTGTTATTGTCAGATAATTGCTGATTTCTTTGTAACCTTTTGGCTTTAAGGAAACACAATCCTACTAACAAAACATGTTATAACTTAAAGATGCACAAGACGCAGACCTGCTAGAGAATGGACTTGAGGACACGGGGAGGGGGATGGGTAAGCTGGGACAAAGTGAAAGAGTGGTAGTGTACATATGGACATATATACACTACCAAATGTAAAATAGATAGCTAGTGGGAAGCAGTCACATAGCACAGGGAGATCAGCTCAGTGCTTTGTGACCAGCTAGAAGGGTGGGATAGGGAAGGTGGGAGGGAGGGAGATGCAAGAGGGAAGAGATATGGGGATATATGTATATGTATAACTGATTCACTTTGTTATAAAGCAGAAACTAACACACCATTGTAAAGCAATTATATGCCCATAAAAATGTAAAAAAAAATTAAATTAAATTTTTAAAAAGCCCATTTGAATGTAATGGATCTTCAAATTTTTAAAATTTACAAACATCTACAGCCTGTTTTTATTATGACATGATGCATTTTAGGTCCTCAGTCTATTTCAGTACAAAGTAGATTGGATTACAGAGAAGTATATATGGAAATCAAGAGTTAGCCAATCATTTAACATTATGCAAATGACAGGAAAATGATAGTGTCAAGGTTCCCAAAGTAAAGAATTTCCATTTCCCAACAATGCCAATGTCTAAACCAATCTAACTGTAAGTCCTAAGTGGAATCTATTTTTGGCAAGGGATCAAAAAAGAGAATCTTTTCACAGCTAACCTTCAGCTACATCAATGAACTCACTGTCCACAAGAGCTCGCTATATCAAAAAGCATATGGGCATCGGCAGCAGCCCCTGGTGCAATGCCACTTCTGTACCTCGTTGGACTGGGAAATGTTGCTGCCTTTGACCCATGGTCCACCTAGCTGGTGAGCAGAGTTGACACCAGTTTCTAACCCAAGTTTTGCAGAAAACTAACATGAGACAGTGTGGAAAGCTCTTGTCAGTGCCACTGTACTTGATCTGAAAAGACACAGAAAAATTCACATTCCAAAGCTGTCAGCTTGCAAACTTTAAGCAGAAAGAAAAACCTCACTTTAAGAATGTAAACAAGGATGGTGAAGGTCTCACTATCTAAAGATATTAGCATGCAAGAAGCACTCTGGCAGCTTGAACAAGGCAAGGCAGTGGCAAGCCCCCTGCCCCATTGTAAAAGTAAGTCTACCTTGGAGACTCCTGGCACTGCCTTCTTCCTGTCAGGTACTTTACCTGTGATTGCAATGGCAGATTTTTCAAAAAAGTGAAACAGAGGCCTCTCTTTAGAAGCAAGAGCAGTCTCTCTGAAAGAATCAGTTTGGTGTTTCCAGGGGAAAGGTTATTTCTTTACACCTCTGAAGAGGGTAGATAACAATAATAGAAAGAATATCAGGCATGAAAAAGTACATTTTCCTGGACCCCTAAAGGAAATCATGACACAGCTGTGAAGCTGGTTCTAGGAGCTAACACACTAATTTATCCCACTTCAATGCATTGACTTTCCTCCTCTGTGAACTGGCATCCCAGCTGGGAAAAGAAATGTTTACTGAGACTTGCTGAATTTTATTTACAGGTCTTGTGGACTCCTAAGTTTCAAAGAAGAGATATCTCTAGTGTTGATGAGATGTGGGGTGGTGTGAAAATCACCCAAATGTACCTGAAAGATAGCACTCTTGTGACCTAAAGAAGGATAATATTGAGTTAAGTGTGGCACTTTGAGTTCATCCAGCATAAATATCAGTGCCAAGGCAATCACATGGAGGGCCCTTGGGATACTAGGATGATAAATCAGAACTTGGAAGGAAGCCTCCAAAATTACCCTGATTGCAGTGCCTAAGGAACAACTGACTGAGCCTTCTATTAGAAAACTTTCCCCATCAGAAAATAGAGGAATATTTTGTCACACATTATCTTAAAGATCTGCATTGTTACAGACATTCCTATTCAATTATTTATATATCCTCTTCCTGGTAAATCTCATCTGATTCTCTCTCCTTTCTAAATGTCATATGAGTTTTACTCTCATACTGGCACTGATGTTAACATTTGAAGGGGGGAAAGGTTGTACTTAAGTTTAATAGATTTCATATTTAATAATGCAGTCAATAAAGTCTGCCCACTTAATCAGTCAAAGGCTATTCCACTCTGGACATGGAATGCCTCTAGTGAGCCATGTTGTTTCCATTACACACAATTCACCCATTATTTTCAACTCAGAAAAATAGTTTAATATTTCCAGAGCTTTACTTATCTATAAATAAGTAAAATGGCTTTTAAATAAATGAAATAATTCTGGCATTATACTTTATACACTATCATTAACAAGATCACAGAACAAGGAAAGAAATTCAAATCTATATGGGATTTGATGGACTTACAGCACCTGATAGAAAAAAAAAATCATTGTTAACTTTTATATTGTTTCCTTTCTCTCTGGTGACAAAGATTCTTTGTTTGATCAAACTTTAGTCAGTTTCCTAAAGCTTCTCCTAGGCTCATTTCTGCACTTTCTTGTAAAATCCAGTTTTAAACAGAACCCTGCTAAGTCAGCTTAACCACAACCCCTCACTCTCCATATCTGATCACCCTGGATATCTGATCAGGAATCTGATATTCCTTCTCCTCCACCATCCCCCTGATCACCTGATGCCTAAATGCCCTGGCCTGTCTTCAGCAAGAATCCTGTTTGGATGGTTTAGTCAGAACACGCCTTACCCCTGACATTTTCTCTTGGTAATATTCCGTCAACTGACCCCCATCCTGCTTCCTGGCAAAAATCCCCTCTTGCCCATGCTGTATTTGAAGTTCAACCCAATCTCTCTCCTTCACTGTGATCCCATTGCCCCAGTCCCTATACCTTTGCAATGGTCCTGAATAATGTCTGCCTTAACATCTTTAACAATTGTCATTGATTTTTTTTTCTTTAACGCCTGCAATTTCTCATTTTATAAAAGGAGAACTGCAAAAGTGAAAACAAAAGGAGAATTCTATAACCAATCATGGACTCTAACATGGCCATGTATTGTTTGGTGTGCATTCAGCTTTACAGCAATATGCCATCATTAGTGGCAACAATATTACTCTAAACAGTATTAACGGCATTGCACTATTGCCTTTACATTAGCTTTGTAGCCATTTAAATAATATGTTCTTAAACCTCAGTTACTAATACCTAACAATCTTTAGAGAAAGGGATAGTGCATGTCTAAACATTTTTTTTTTTCATACCTTGTAGGTGTTCTATTAGCTCAAAAGGGAGTGCATTCAAAAACAATTACTGTGGAAAAACTTTGATTTTAAGCTAGGAAAGAGTTTATTCAGTTACATGTGTTTATGATGAGTAGATGTAGGGTTGTAAAGCATACTAAGTACAGTGATTCTGAGAATGAAAAAAAATCTTGCTAACATTTCCTATTACAGAGAAACAAAAGACTTAAGTTCCCTACATTATTGCCTATTTTGAAATTTCCATATTCTGATATTTGGAGAACCTTCACCCAAATGGCTATTAAACATAGCTCTTTCCCTGGAAGTTAATATTGAGAGGTGTTTTGCTAGTTTTTATTTAGTACTAAGAATAAAATTAATTGTTTATTCTTTTTATTAACGGTTTTAAACTATCTGAAATGTAAACTGTTAAGGAAATGAAGCCCTTTCTTTGTTTCCCTAAGTCATTAAGTTTCAGTTGAGTGTTTCCCTTCTCAAAATGTCTCTTAAGATGCTGCAGACTGGGTTGATTCATTTGCATGCAGAGTATCCTCCCTGCCTATAGCTTTCATTGCATTTGTCACTCTGTATTATAATGATCTGCCTGTACTTTTTCTTCCCAACTACTCTGTAAGTCCTTTAAAGTCAGTAATTTTTAATGTAAAAGATGGAGTAATTTGCCAACAGAATTATTACGTTGCATGTGACATGAGTCACATGAATCTAGATTCATGAAATGAGCACATCTCCATCAAGAAAGAATCTCCATATGACTCACATCATTGCTGTATCCAATTTTCAATTAATACATCTTTGCTACTCTAGTTTTTCATCTTCCTGCACACCCTAATGTTGGCAAGCAAGAACATTTTGAGAAATAATTATGAAGGAAAAAACTGGACTTTGAGAAAATTAATTGTATATTTTTAGACATTTGAGCAAAAATCACTTTTGGGGGGGTTTGCTTTTAGCAGCCCACTACAAGTAAGAAACTCTTTTCTGTACAATAATTTATCTGTCTTAACAGTGGGATATTGAAAGTCACATTTTCAAAGTCACAATACTCTATTTCTGTAAAAATAGTTGGTATCATTCAAATATGTAAATATTCCTACTGAGAGGTTAATTTAGTTGTCTCATAAGTCTGGAGTACGGTTGAAAAAAAAAAAAAAAAACAGGATCTAAAAAGAGATTGCTTAGAGTCTAATTATGCCTCTGTCCTCTCTGGTTAAGTAAACTTTGGAAAGTTACTTAACCTCCCCAGGCTTTGGTTTGCTCATCTGTAAAACAGTGGTAATAATAATAACCACCTCTGAATTGGGTTTTGAGGGTTAATTGAGATAATGCAGGGGAAAGGCACTTAGTATACTGCCTAATAAATAATGAATGATCACTGAGACAAATCCAAGGAAATCAACTTACTGATTTTATGTTTTCCAAAATAAAACTATGGTTAATCACATTCTGAAATACAATTATTGGGATAATATCTAATGCTAATAATAATAATGCCAACATATGAGTTATTTGACATGCAAAATTTCCAGGGAAATTGGCACCATAGAACATTTTAGGAAGTTATAATATTAAAAAAAGGACTTTATAGTATTATAGGAAATGACAGTGCAAATATTCTGTATGGTATTTCTCATTTTCTTGGTAACAAAGGGAACATTTTCAAGGCTCTTTGGTCATTGAGCCATTCACATTCTGAGGCTCACTCCATGCCCCTCCCTCCCCTCAAAAAGGGGAAGTGGAAAGACAGAAACGCAGACATTAGGTGCTTTGAAACAAGAACAACTTTATTCTAAAATTTATGTAATTTTTTTTTGTTCTCATAATTGAAGTCATTTAAATAAAACAGTGATTACTGATGACTCATTCTCAATATCTCATCATGTCACTACCAAAGCACATTCAAAATGTATTTGGATATTTAATATACTTCTTTCATTTATATTTAACTCTATCCAAAATTTGTGAGCAAACTCATTTTCAGAGTAGGTAGAGCTCATGTTTTCCTGCCCACAAATTTCTCAGATGATGCTCTCTTCCAATAGTCAGAGGGCTCCTTTAGCGTTTTACATGGGGGCTAGCCTGCACTGCTTGTTTGTTTGTGTTTCAGAAAAACTGAGCATTAATCAGGTCTGAGAGTGTTTTGTGTGTTGTTTTAAAAATGTAAATAAACTTGAAAGCTGACCAATTGCCTGGAAAATACCAAAAAAACACAGTTGCTGAAAAAAACTGCTAAGGAAGAAAACCCAACACATGTTCTCAATCACTTTGTCATGGTAGAAAGTTTGAGGAAGGACAAGAGTTACAGAACAATAACAAATACAAGGGGAAGGAATTTGCCAATATCTTAAAGACAAATCCTTCTGATTGAGTTTTGCAGATACTTTAAAAATTAAATGTATCACTAAAACAAACCCTTCATACATTGTTTTATTCTTTCCTAAAAAAATATTGTCTAAATAGTTTCAGAACATGATAAAGGACTTTAAAGTTAATTTTACAATATGGTTAAAATAATTTACCCTAAAGCATGTTACAGGCAAAATAAGCTCACTAATGGGGACTTCAGGTATATGGGTGCATTTGCATCACAAAAGAATACTGATAATACATTAACCAAGCATTCAGTCCCAGAGTGATGTGTTCTCTTATTATTTTTGTAGGTAGTCAAATTTTTCTTTACAATTTTGAACATATCATTACATGTAACAACATTCCAAGTTGCAATGATTTTATTCTCAAAATGACTCAATAATTTTCAGTAATTAGAACCTATTGGGGGAAAAAAATGATGTTGCCTGATCCTTATTAGTTTTTCTTTTATAGGGGGAGATTTTTATATTTTACTTTTATTGGAGTAAAGTTCATTTACAATGTTGTGTTAGTTTCAGGTGTACAACAAAATTATCCACTTATACATATACATACATTCATTTTTTAGATTATTTTCTCATATAGGTTATCACAAAATATTGAGTAGAGTTCCCTGTGCTATACAATAGGTCCTTTTTGGTTATCTCTCTTATATATAGTAGTGTGTGTATGTTCATCCAAAGCTCCTGATTTGTCCCTCCCCACCACGTTTCCCCTTTGGTAACCATAAGTTTGTTTTCTATGTCTGGAAGTCTGTTTCCGTTTCGTAAATAAGTTTTTGTTTTTTTTTAAAAATTAGATTCCACATGTGCATGATATCATATGATATTTGTCTTTCTCTGTCTAGCTTACTGCACTTAGTATGATAATCTCTAGGTCCACCCATGTTGTTGCAAATGACATTATTTCATTCTTTTTTATGGTTGAGTAATATTCCATTGTATATATGTACCACATTTTCTTTATCCATTCCTCTGTCCATGGACATTTATGTTGCTTCCATATCTTGGCTACTATAAATAGTGCTGCAGTGAACATTGGGGGTGCATGTATCTTTTCAGATTATGTTTTTCTCAGCATATATGCCCATGAGTGGGGTTGCTGGGTCATATGGTAGTTCTGTTTTAAGTTTTCTAAGGAACCTCCATACTGTCCTCCATAATGGTTGTACCAATTTACATTCCCACCAACAGTGTAGGAGGGTTCCCTTTTCTCCACACCCTCTCCAGCATTTATTGTTAGTAGACTTTTTAGTGATAACAATTCTGACCGGTGTGAGGTGATACCTCATTGTACTTTTGATTTTCATTTCTCTGATAATTAGTGATGTTGAGCATATTTTCATGTGCTGTTTGACCATCTGTATGTCTTCTTTGGAGAAAGGTGTATTTAAATCCTTGCCCATTTTTTGATTTTTTTTTTTTTTTTTTTGACATAGAGCTGCATGAGCTGTTTGTATATTTTGGAGATTAATCCCTTGTGGGTTGCTTCATTTGAAAATACTTTCTCCCATTCTGTGAGTTGTCCTTTAATTTTGTTTATGGTATCCTTTGCTGTGCAGAAGCTTTTAATTTTAATTAGATCTCATTTGTTTATTTTTGTTTTTATTTTCATTACTCTAGGAGGTGGATCAAAAAAGATATTGCTGTGATTTATGGACAGCTATATGTCAAAGAATGATATTACAACATTCCCTAACACCATACACAAAAAATAAACTTGAAAAGGATCAAGGAGCTAAATGTAAGGTTAGACACTATAAAACTGTTAGAGGAAAATATAGGCAGAACACTCTTTGACATAAATCGCAGCAATATCTTTTTATACCCACCTCTTAGAGTAATAAAAATAAAAACAAAAATAAACAAGTAGGGGAAGTTTTAATTCTTTGACTTCAGTCTATACAGATTAGATAATTTTCAGTGGATCTCTGCCAGGACACATCACAAAATATCTTCCCTATCTCTTAGGGCTACCTGATGAACATTGCAGAGAAGGACTTGTGCTGTGTTGGGAGTGTCCATTTCTTTCTCAAGTTACTTATAAACTCTTGAAGTATGGCAGTTGATCCAGAACTGATGTGTAGTAATAGTAAGTGACTGAGTTTTTTAAATATACCCTTTGACATGGATACCCTTATCTGTTTTCAAAAATTGGTTTTGAGCCAAAAATTTATGCAGCCTATGCAGAATTAAAGGCTATCCCTAAATTTTGTTTCAAGTTCATTAACTTAATACAAATTTTCATTAAAAGTGGGACTTTAATTATACTTTCCATTACTAAGTTAAAGAATACTGAAGATAAAACAAATATCGTATATTATTGCGTATATGTGGAATCTAGAAAATTGGTATAGATAAACTTATTTGCAAAGCAGAAGTAAAGACACAGACATAGAGATCAAACGTATGGATACCAAGGGGGTGGGGGGTGGGATGGAATGGGAGACTGGGTTTGACATATATACACTACTATGTATAAAATAGATAACTAATGAGAACAGACTGTATAGCACAGGGAACTCTACTCAGTGCTCCGTGGTGACCTAACTGGGAAAGAAATCCAAGGAAGAGAGGATATATGTGTACGTGTGGCTGATTCACTTTGCTGTACAGCAGAAACTGACACAGCAGTGTAAAGCAACTATACTCCAAAAAAAAAAAAAAATACTGAAGATAAAATATGTTGGGTAGATCACTTTGCTATGATAGGAGGAAAGAGAAACAAGAACATTGAAGGAAGAAAAGAAAAGTAATGTATTATTTGTTAAATGAGGATCTGTTTCTGTTTAATCGTTTTTCTACAACTAACTTCGGAGGAGATATAATCTTGAGGGGAAAAACTTGCTCCCATGTAGGTGGATACCATCATTTCACCGTAGACTTACACTAAATTTTTGACATTTTGAAATCCAACAAGCCTAAGGCAAAAAATTATTCTAAGACAATGGATATTAATGCTAAAAAAACCCAAAATGGATCTGTACGGTTCTTAAACTGTTTATGGTAATGATCAAATCAGTGCTCTGTGCTGCATTTTTTTTTTGTATTCAATAGTAAATAGGGCTGGTTACTACCCCAGTTTTTCTTTTTGAGCATTTTATTCTTGAACTCACACAGGAAGAAAGAGCAAACCAGAAGATAAGTGATCATTTTCTTGTTAGTGATTCTCTCTCAGACCCTGAGGATCCATCGTGAAATAAGTGTCACTCATGGTCGGTCTTTGTGTAAGTTAAAATCCCATTAAATTATTTCCCAATATCTATTGAGGCACATGCCTAATGATTATTAATATTCTTTCTGGTGATGTTTATGGATGCAGAACCAGGGAACAGTTTGTCTCAATAAGAGAAAGTAAGACTGTAGAATGATATTTGGGTATCTAAATATTTAAAATACCTGATTGTTTATCTCTAAGTAATATTTCTTCCCTTGAAGGAGACTGCGGAGTACAATGCTGAGTTACTGAATAGCATATGATTTAATATTTTTACATGAATCATAAAATGTTAAAGACAAAGCAGAGATATAGATGTGTGATGAGAAGAGCTACAATTTTTTTAAAAGCCCAGAAACATGAAATGTGCTGAATAATTGAAAGTTGCTGAATAATTGAAAATTGAGAAGGAAAAATAATTTGTTAAGCTAAGCCATTCAAAAATATATCCGAAATGTATTAGCATGGAAAGTATATCAAGCTATCATCTTTCTTTGATGACTTGGATTTTGCTATTGCCAAAAAGTAAGCCTTTTAAAAATCATTTATAAAATAAATCTGCAAGGGTCAAGTAAAGAATATTGAGATGAATATTTTCTGACAGTATGAAGTATTATCAATTTTTTGAAAAAATACAAATATTAGTTTTTATTCTTTCATTTTTCCTTTTTAAATCAAATATTTAAAGTCTGCAGTTAGTTTTATAAATTGCTGAATAAATAATGTGGATTTTTATTAATTTGAATTTTGATTAATTAAAAGTTTATAGTATGTACTCACATAAATATAATTGGTAGGCTCCTAAAATGCACGACATTATTTCAATAATAAATTAGCTAAAGTTAAAATCACTCTCTAAATAGCTTTCCTAGACTGATTTACTGTCATAATACAAATGCCAAAATATAATGAATGATTCGAATTTCACTGATACAATATGACATCTGACAGTTAATAATGGGTTCCTAAAACTGCTGCTAAAATGTAATATGCAGTACAAATTTAGCATGGCTAAATTCAATATTAGTCTATGAAGATAACAGTACAACTGGGCAAATTAGGTAATTTTACCATGACAAAATACTATAATTAGTTTTATAATTACATCTATTTACATGGTGAATTTCGATAATACTAACTCATTTTCAAGTCATCATGAAATTTTTATAGAAGATAATATACAATTATATGTAATACTACAATCACTTAAAATTATTGGCTGTGGTTTTCATATTGTCTTACAGAAGAATATACCCAAATATACCAATTTACCTTCCTTTTATATATTTTAATACATATTTGAGGAATACCAACAATCTGAAAAAAAAATAATTGAGAACTATAGAAACAAAAATGTGTTGAGTGATTTTCTGTCATGGTATGAGGAAGGAACATCATAGACATGAATCCAGAGTGAATAAGGACCAAAGATGGATATTGGACATTAGAAATCTAATCTGCCCTTGAAATAAACTTTCTGTTATGTGCAATGATTAGGGGACATATGGTATAAGAGTATGGCAGGAGTCAATTTACTCCAGTTGGTAACTTCTGTTCACTTCAAGGAAAAGTTGGGGAAAATAAAGCTTATAACTGATTTAGTGAATAGGTATGTATTACATGCCTATGATATGCCAGGCACCATGCTAAGAATTATAGCATTTAAAAACACAAGAAAAATCTGATTCTTTTTGAAGAACGTACACACTAGCATTATAAATATACACATAAATCTTTATTAAAGTTATATATACATGTATGTGTGTATACATATATACAGATTCTATAGATATACATAACAACAATATTTGCTGTGAGAATAAAATATGTGATTAAATAGGCCTGGCTCAACTAACTACAGAGTAAAATTTTGATTCAATCAAAGCACACATTTTCATGCATGAATTTACTTGAAAGTAAACATAGATCTTATGCCTTTTCCAGGTCTGACTTACAACTGACCATCATGGTCCAAGGCTGCCCACCATTAGATATCCTGTATCACCATTCCAACTCTCTTATTGAAGATAGAACATTTGAGGAGGTGATTTTAATATGACAAATTAATGCTGAATTTAATAATTAAAATGAGAAGTTTTAGTAGTGTTCTTGTCTTATCAGAGCCTTAATAATTATCATTGTCATGACTAACATTTGTGAAGGCCTACAGTTGGCCAGATGCTGAATACATTATTTTCCAATCTTTCAAGAAAAAAAAAAGAAAGCCTGAAGCATGGAAAAGTCAAATTACCTAAAGTTTTACTGCTAGAAAGCCATACAGATGGGATTTGAACACAGATTTTCTGGACTGTAAAGGCTAGAATTTTCCATTTTCATTCTATCTTCCCATCTATCTTTCTTGCTCATATGCTGTGCTCTAATAGAAATATTTGAACAGTGATCATATTGCTACAGAAAACTGAGGATTTACTCTGTACCCTTCCAAGCTGACCTTTTATACAAGGCCTGTTATATTTTTGATTGACATTTTATTTTTGGTTAAGTATTTGTTCATTTCACTTGAATTTGCAAAATCTCATGAAGCACCCCCACCAAAAGCACACACAAACCAAACTTACACACATTTTTGTCACCCTTTTTTTTACTTTGCTTACTACTGTTTCTCTATTACCTAGAAGACTGGGGATAGACTATGGACTCAAAAATATTTGCGGGGATGAAAAGAAGGACAAGAAGAGAAAGGAAAGTTGGGTCTATAGAGAGGAACTGAAGTCCCATTAAAATACAATTCTTTCTAATTCCTCTGTGAACATAGAGGATAAGAATAATAAAATGATCATGCTGGTCTACCTCTGTTTGTTACTCTGGTCCTTGTTGCTTCAGAACTGGATTTTTGTGATAGTCTTCTAATTCATCTTTCTGAATAAAGATATGCTTTCATCCGTCTGCCCATACTGCTGCCAGAGTTGTCTTCTGCCATACCTGAATGCCCATGTCACTCTGATTGTAAATTTCTTATTATTCATCTTGATCATATCTTGATCTTCCCTAGTATAACTTTTGAGAACTACTTCTCGGCACTCACACAAAATCAAACATTAAGTCAATGCTATTTCATCTCTCTCTCTCTTTTTTTTTTTTTTCCCTACAGTTCTATTCCCTTTGTCTGAAATATTCTGCCCTACCCTCACTTCATGGCAAACTTCTCATCCTTCCAGATTCCAGACACAAGTCAAAATTTACTTCCATTTAATGACTTCTCCAAACCTTCCAATCAGAATGAGTGACAATTCTTTCTACACATACCTCTAGTATATTCACAAAACTGTTTTGATTATTTTAACATGTCTGTCTACTACTAGACTTTGAATTTTTGTAGAACTGTCATAGTGCCAGATATTGAGGATTCTCAGTGGAGGATATAAATATGAGCCAAATCTGAGGAAAGAGTCAAAATTAATGGTGTTGCTGATCTACTGTAAATCTTTGATTTCAAGAGGACAAAATGTGCCTTTTGTTATGTGCCACAACTATTTTATTACCAGATCTACACGAGTGTAAATGCAATTAATTTTGTTCATCTCTTTAGTGAATCAATTCGTACAGAAACATAAGGTTTTATTTCATTTTTTTCTCTAGAATGTTGACCTTCTCTTTTCAATTCTAGTTTTGATGACTAAAGCTGAAATAATTTTACGATTTCTGGCTGTACCCATATCTCCAGAAAATATCTAGCATGGTTATAATATTTGGGAAACCTTGAAGTATTATATGTGGTAATTCTTCATAAAATCATATAGTCCTAGGAAAAATATGGGCATGGCAAATTAAAAAGCCACAAACAGCATGAAAGAGAGTTTAGAAAACAAAGTAAGTCTTTTTTAAAAATCACATATTTTATCTATATTCATTCTCTTAATAATATTATTTCTTATTTTCTTTATATCACATATTCTTCAGTGAGGCCAGTGAACGTGTATATGAAAGCCAATATGATATCTGAGCACAGTTATTAATCAAATTCTTTGGAATACAACTTGCAAGTCTTTGAAATTAAATAAGTATGTTCAAATATATTGACCAATTCCATTTACTCTTTTCTCTAGTTACAACTTACTTAAAGAATGTGCTCTTGGGAAGTCAGAAATATTTTTTGCAACAGTATCGTAAACCTTGGTATGAAGTGGCTGAAGAGATGATGACAACTGACAGATTTTAAAATTAAATATAGAGATAGATCATGCCATTTTTATGGATGATTATAGGGGGGAGGTATTTCCCATTTTTAACATTAAGAGTCCAATACGTGAGTTCTAACATCTAATACCTTAATGTGTGTATAGATACATTCTTAAAAGTTACCATTAAACATATGTAATAATATAAAGTATTTCCTTTTTCTTCATTTATTCTGAAAAACTTTACCTTGATCTTAATATCCAAGAAATAGGTAAAGTCAACTTAACTGGTGTCTGAATAGGATTTGTTTTTGGAAACAACATTCATGAGTCAGTCTACTTATTTTATGTTATTATGGCCTACTATGAAATGTCATGTAATATCCATAAAACACTTTAAAAAGCAGGAGTAATGCCATTTTTTTATATATTTAAAATATGCATGAGTTATTTTCTTTCACTACTTCATTTTATATTTTAAATATAAAGTCTTAAGCATTTAAAATGGAAGGAATAGTGATTACCAAACAATTTAATTTACCATTAATATGAGAAATGCATTTACAAGGACAAGAAGCTCATTCCAATCTGTTCTATGTGGAACATTTTTCCTTGCTATAATTTTCCTTTTAATGTGGCAGGCTTTCTCCTAATTTCCATGCATTGATCCTATTGAATGCCATAGATCTGGTTCACACCGCTTCCTCCTGAATAATATTTTTAATATTTGAAGACAAGGGAAGTAGGGATAAATTAGTTAGAAGCTTGAGGTTAGCAGATACAAAAAAAATTGAAGATACATAGAACACACACAGTTCCTTTCCCCATCTCTTCCGCCAGCTTCCCAAGTCTTCTTGTTTTCCAAGTATATCAATTCCTGTTTGACACAGGAGATGATGTCCAGATCGCTGCCACCACCCAAGTTGAACTCCTTCGTTTACACTCCATTCTAGTAACACATTCTGAAAAGTTTGTTGCCCAGAATGGGTTGTAAAAATCTACATATGATTTGACCAGCCCCACATATAGTCAAATCATTAAATTCATTAATATAGGTCCACCTATCTTAACCTAGCTTAAGAAAATATTTTCCTTTTAAGTAACAATCTAAACCTGCTAGATTACAATGAATCATGACCAATTTAACACTCCAAATCTTATAATTTGATTCACTGCAAAGCTAGGTGAAACGCATGTTCTAATTATATTTGTCTTTAGTCCTAACACATATATAGGACATCTTATATAAAACTGTTAAATTCATTTTAATTATTCAAGTCTGTTAGAGATTTTCTTTAACCTGATTCTGTCGTCTACTTTGTAGATTTTACTTCATATAACATGCAGATATGATAACCTTACCTTCCAGATCTCTATCAAAGTTAATAATAAAGTCAAGTTAGAGTAGACTAGGATCCCAAGTGGTACTGTGTCACAATTTTACAAATATTATATATATATATATATATATATATATATATATACACACACATATACACACACACACACACACACACATACATACACACCCACACAAAACAATATATAGAACTCCAGCTTACACAGCTATCACATCGAGATCACTATAATATTGTAAAGCTGTCAGAAGTAAATGAGGATGCCTAGGGAAATGTTTGGTTTAGAATAGGTATTCAGTAAAATATGCTTGATATGGTTCTTTTGGGGCTAAAACACTAAATAAGACTCATTTAATTGGGCTTTTGAAGACTTCCCTAAGTATCAAATCCACAACAAAATTGTTGAAATATTTCAGACTTAAAAGTTCATTGATTTTTTTTTTCCAACAGAGTTTTAGAGGTGAGGAAGGTAATAGATTGTGTGTGCAAAAGTGAACACATGTGTTCATGTGTGTGTGTGTGTGTTAGAGAGAGAGAGGGGGGTGGGGTGGAGAGTGTCTATCAGAACATCATAAAGCTGGTATCTTTAGGAGAAACAGTGTTTCATAAACTCATGAAATCGAAAAATTAGCTTCAAGCCACTAACTAACATCTATTGTACCACCTACAGGGGCAGTATCAACATCTTCCCTAAAGGAGCTAGGCCTAATTATAAAATTTTCTCAAATATGATGCCAGCAGCATTCGAATAGCAAGATGACTTTGCTAATTCAAGTAGTATAATTCAAACACATGGCTCATGAATGAGGGATTACAATATCACAACCCACTGTGTACAAATCTGGTTCCAGAGCTTCGAGTGTGTGTGAAAAATTAATTTCATATTAGATATAGATCCACATGCATCTTCTAACAAATTATTTGGAATATTCAAGCATATGTTCTGTTTTTCTTCCTACGCAAGGCAGCAGGAAATTGTGCACCCTGCTGCTTAGTAAACATCAACACGTTTGGATTCTCATGGAGTGTACATGATGCCAGATACACAAAGCATACAAAGCAAGGGGGCAGAGGCTGCTGGAAACATTTTCCTACTTTTCTACTCTAGAGAGTGTGGGCAGTTTCCATTTCAGTGTCTATTTCGGTCAAAAGAACTTCACTATGTGTTTTTAAATGTCAGCCAGGGAAAAATTTCTACTCACCATAAAAATCACATTTACCCTGTCTTATCTATATAATCCCAAATGTTTGTTACCTACATTCTAAAAAGTAATCTGACCCCACTTTATTTATAATTTTCTGTTAATAATTTACAACTATGTTCATTAATTCTAAGGGGCAAACCGGCCCTTTCATATTGTTTATATTAGAATATATAGATTATTATAGTTAGCGAAACAATTTGGGGGATCTGGAATACATACTTTCTCCCTAAATGCTGTAAACATGTTAGGTGTCAAGCAGAGTGCCATGTTCTAAAGTCCTAACTTTCTCTTGAAAGATAGCCAATTCTATTTGTTATAAAAAGTTAAGTCTGGCTTTTAAATTTAGATATTGCTGACCACCAAAACAATTCATCAAGGCATTAAATGTCATTGTAAATTCTGTTTTCCTGTCTTGTCATCATTATAAATGGTAATGAATTGACTAATGCCTTATGGGAATTATCACAGTGTTCAGTAGTTGATAAAGTTATTCAAAATATTGCCAGGACTTACTTAAACCAATGACTAGAACTGATTAGACTTTGTACTGTGAATTAAAGTGAATGCTATGCATCAAGAATCAAAGAGGAAAGAAATAAAAAATACATTACTCAATTGTTGTGCATCTGTCTTTCAGTGTAAAATAAGAGCATGACTACAGATCAGATTCAGTTACTGCTGATTAAGAAATAAAGCATGACATAAAATCTTTGCCTTAGAAGCAGTGAAGCAAAAAAATAAATAAATCACAAAACATCAAATTTTGTATTGTTAATTCAAATCTGGCTTCTTGTCTCTAAATTCAAATGCACTTCTCTGCTCTTCAGTATGTCAGCAAATGAACTTAATTTCTAAGGGATGAATTAGGAGAAATTTCAGTTTCCCCAGTATTCGATATGACTTGATTTTTGGTTTTGTTTTATGGACTTGGACATAAATGATGATTTTAACTTACAGTGTGTATAGCCTAATTAGTAGTCAAACTAAAATGGATAATAAAAAGACGTATCATTAACTATGTTAGAGAAATTACTTTTGAAATCTGTAGAGAGGAGAGACTTCTAAAGATCAAAATGTATTTAAATATCACCAGGCAAAACATGACTTTAAAGTAAAAGAAAGATTTGATGGTTTCACATATTCTACTTTTATTAATATGATATTTTTCCTTTTTCTTAAAGTTATATAACTTTGAAACACTGTACTGTAATCCAGACAGCTCTTATCACTTGATATTGGATCCCTCTTAGATACTGTAATGGTTTTATGATCTAAATATAAAAATAATATTACCTACCTCAGAGATTTAATTAACAAGATTATATAAGACAATGTATATGAAAGTTCCTAACAATTCTTAATATTCAATTACTCTTAGCCAAATTGAAAACAGAAAGAAAATGCATTAGTTGAAAGACAGGATAGTCAGTATGTCTTTCTGAACATAAAAAAATATTTCTATTAAAAATAATGCTGTATTCTATAAATAAATAATATCGATAGCATTAGAATAGAAAGCAAAATTTAAAGAAATATAAGTCTGAGTACCACTGGATTACTTTCTCTTGCACTTAAACCTCTGCAAGTTTCCGGAAGTGGTTTTAAACTCCAAGGAAAATTTCAAATCAGAAATGGTCAAAGAACTACGGATATGAATTTATAAGCCTTGGAGTCATCAACTTTAGTTAATAGGTTTTTGGGGGTTTCCTTAGGGTAAACTACTTGCATTCAGCCAATTCCAAGCTTCAGAGGGTATTCAAATAATTTTCATACCAGTTTCTCCCTCTAAGCATTCTATACCTAGTTTTATGTTTAAACCAACACTTTAGTCACGAAACAACATCTTCATTGGGCTGCATCTTTCAGGTAAATGTTATTTGATGTTCATGGAGAAAAAAAAGACTATTCTTCAACTCCTTGCAACCTACATTTTTCTTTTTTTCTGGTGAGTGGCTCCTGTGAATTCAAATACCTTATCTGGGACCGTATTCTTCTAAACTCAGTAAGAACAGGAAATGCTTCCATATTTCAATGACTCCCACAAGCCCTTTCACCTTAATGGGTGCTTAAATTAATTTTTGCCTTGCTAATCAGAGATCAAAAATTAGAGAAGACAAACTTTTAATCTAATACTCCCCTTTCCTTGGTTAGTAATTTGAATGCAGTCTTCATTCCAAGGGATTTTTAAATATCTTCAGAAATAGCTTCACAGATAATGACAGATACAAAAATAAGGACTGTGTTCTGAATGAGAGAGTAGAAGATGCAGAGAGTAAAACCTAGAGATGAGTAAGGGCAATCAAATTCACAAAGAGGCTAAACATAGGAGCAGCAATATTAATTTAAAAAAAAAAAAGGAAAAGAAAACCTTTTCATATTTGGGCCTTGAATGTCTATTTTCATTTTTATGGAGTATGATGTTGGGTACCATGGTGGAGAGGCAAAATAAACAAACGGGCTTTAGTATCTGGTCCTGAAAGTAGAACAGGGAATAGTTGGCAAATTATATATTTTCCAACTTAAAACAAAATAAAGTATAAGAAGGAAAATCTATTTTAAACAGAGATATTACAAAGAAAGATAATCTTTGGAAATTTGAAATTAAGAAGAGATCTTGTTGCTTTTAAAGTATAACAAAACAGAGATCAGAAGGTGAGGAACAGAGTACAGAACAAACAAAAACACTAGAAGGATGTTTTTTTCTTTTCTAATGGACGTCCACTTCTAAATTAGACAGGACATCATGTACAGAGAAGACATTTAAACCAGGAATGTATGTATGAGTGTGGGTAACCTAAGGCTATGATACACTGTCATTTAGTGTAGCAGAGGGGAAGCATCACTGTGAAAGTATAAAACTGTTGTTCATGAAAAGCTATGCCTCTCCCATGGAGAAGACAGTCACTTTGGAAAATAGACACTTAAGCAGATTTGCTGTGACCTAATTTCAAAAGAGTAGAGAACAGTGACTTATTCTCAAATTAAATGAAAAAAATCTAATGCAAAATTAATGATTATGCTTCTCCTATTCTGAATTTTACCATGTTGAATAGTAGGAATTTCCACTATCAAGACCACTAGTAGAGGCATTCTCTAGGGTGGTAGAATAACAAACAAGTACAAGTCTTAAGCTAATTTTACAGCTGGGTACATAATTGGTTTGGCAACAGTCAGAGACCAGCCTTTACTTTAAAATATATTCTTATGTTGAAAATAAATGAATAAAAATCAATATGCCTAGAAATGAGAGAATCCAGAAGAAGGAACATGCTTGGCCCTAGTGATCGGCTACAAATTATCATTCTTTTTTTTTTTTTTCTTTGTGAGACATACACATTCATACATCCCTACAGATGACATTAGCTTTGGAAAATAAACTAATGTACTTGCAAATATCAAATGGCAATTTAAGATTAATTATGTGTAAATAACATTAATATATAAGAGGTCCATTTTTCCACCTTGCTCATTTTAAAAATAACCTCAACTGAAAGGTATCTTTGACAAAAGATGGCTCTACTCATTTGCCCAGACTTATAGATAGGAAGGAAACATGAAAGGAAATATCAAAAATGAATTTGAGACATAACACATCAAGCATCTAAATGAATTAAAAAAATTATTCAAATTATATTTATGATAGATTGCACAATTACTAATACTATAAAATTAAAAAGCATCATAGAAAATGAAATAAGACATCCTTTAGAATTTATGACACATTTAGATAATTTAAGTGACTTGGCTCGAAGACACATTTTAGAAAGTAGTTTAGTACAAAAGAATTCAAACAAATCCTAGAGCCAAAGGACAAATCCAAAAAAAATGCTCACGGATACAGAATGAGAGAAAGTAGATGTTATTTCTGAAAGTAAAAGCATTCAACCCAATGCATAATGGCAGTGAAGAACAAACAAGAGCTTGGCTGTATTCTGCTATTGAAGTACTACAGAACAAATCAAAGTAAGTAGAATAATGGTAAAACACTGGCTGGATTCATAGTATTTACTATATGACTAGTACTATGTTAGGAAACTATGGAGAGGCCATTGCTTTTAATGTCCATGAGACACCAAACACAGCTGCCTACAAAGCCCCTGGGTATAATCATCCTATGATGTTCAAACATCAGACTTCATCCCTTGTGACAGCAACAACTCCAAAATAGAGGAAAATTGATGAGGGATGAGATGTGTATCTTTCAAATGGGATGGTCCATTCTTAGAAACTGAAAGCTAGAAATCACGAGCAGAGAGGTTTTGAAACTTCATTAGACTAGAAAAAAATAGTAGAAAAATAAAAAATTATATTACTGGGAGGAAAGTAACATAAGCTTTAATTTAAAGCAAAAAGTCTAATTTTATTCAGGTATCTTTCCCAAGCTCTATTGTACTTAATATTTCATAGTCCTGATACAAATAATCTTAATTATCTCAAATTATCTCAGGGTGTGACTGCCTTTGACATACAAGAAAAAGCAATCCCCATCTGCAATATAAGAAGAACTGACTGACATAGTATGTATTTAATTTACATAGTGTATAAAAAATAGGTATTGATTGGGAAATAGAGTCATGGAATATATTTGGTTATTTGCCTTAACATATCATAATAATTCAAAAAATTAATTCAGTGAATTGCTTACTGCTTACAAATTCCTGATGATAAGTTTGATGTTGTGGTGACACTTGTAGGTCCTGAAGCCACAATTCAAAACCCAACACTAACCCTGGTTGTGTGACCTTTGACAAACTGCTAAACCTTTCTACACCTCAGTAGTCTCTTCTGTAAAATATGGGAGATTGTAATAATTTTGAGTTTTAAGTGAAATGTTTCATGTTAAGTATTTCAGACATGCCTGACAAGAATACTTGTCAACTAGCAGTAGTGAGGTCATTTATGTAATATCTATCTATTTAAAGCAGCTAACTGAACTACTAGTAGAATACTGTAATTTGCAATTTTTATTTGTGATTTAGGGAAACGTTTGAAATGTTAATAAGAAATACATAACAATATGTAATTCAAAGCACACTGCTTTCAGATATTTTACAAAAGAAAACAACAATAAACATCTAAAAATGGGTTCTTGTATAGGCCCTGGGAAATAATATGTTTTCAAGCATTCTAGCCCTAAAACTTTAGGATTATTTCCAATGCCTTCTATAGATATTTATATTTTGTATATACTTGAATTCATAACCACAGAAATGGGTCTGGGGAGAAAGAAAAAAAAAATAACTGTATACATGTAATACGGGGAGGGAAATACTGCCAGTGTTAGAGTTGGGTAAAGCATAGTAGCTTTATAAGTTTAGCTAAGATAACCTTAAGCTATGCTTTCAAAATTCATGGCCTGTTCTTAATTCAGTGGTTGTAGTATGTTATGCATAATCTATTAAACCTGTATGTAGTACAATCCACTTTTAGAAGCAAATTTATACTTTTCTAAAACATAACATAGTGCCATATTACTTATTTGGACTAGAAAACCAAGTCACTGATTTCAAAATTAAGTAGTTTTCTGTCTCCATGGAACTTTGGCTTCTCAGAAATTCTCTTGGTGGCAATATAATTATTTCTGAACCTAACATTTATCTCATGTGCCACAAAGAAACTCTAGTTAACATTTTAAGAAATCTAAAAATAGTCTACTCATCTTGGTTGTCATGATATGCATTATATTTCCTTAGTGTATTTCTGTTCCACAAACCAAATGTCTTTGTCATATCAGAATCTTGCCTGTTCTTCTCAAATATCAGGTGAATGCTGCAACAAAATTTGATAGTGCAGTTCGTTCATGCTTTCTCTACCAGATCAACTCAATGCCTCCTCTCTACCTTTCCAAATTTCCAACATTCATCAAGGCCTGGCCCTGTTTTCTTTTTCCTTTACTAAAGAGAGGTGACATGCATTCCTGTTCCTGCACTCTAAACTATTATATTTACATTTTAATTTGACATAACATAGAATATAAATGCCCTAAAAATGTCATGTATGTAGATATGATTTTTTTCAATTAGACTAGCACTTGATAAATATTTGTTCCATTTTGTGTCTCTCAAAACATATCCAAAAAGCTGGTTTAAATACAAGATGTTGGCAACTACTCTTTCACCATGACACTAATGAATGGGAAAGATGTACAGTTATAGGAGGACATTATTCAAAAATAAATAAATCCCATAAAACAAAATTGTCCTCAACAAAATGTCTGGGTACATATGTTCTATCTGCCTACACTATCTTAATTAAAGATGAATAATGCTGACCTCATGAAGTTCTCAAAATTTCTTCTTTCTTATGATGTAACAGTTCACAAACTAACAACTTTAACTATCTAGAGATTGACTTCCAAACTCCTTATCATGACATTCAGTGTTCTTCAGTATCTGGATAATATTAAACTTTTTTTCCCATTTTTCTAATCTTTTTTTTTTTTTTTTCAAAGCATGCTACACACATTCAGTTGAGCCAGGGCTCCTAACTATCCCCTGAAGCTCTAGACAGAACTTCAGTTTATGCTGTTCACTCTGCCTAGAGAGACCTTTATGTACATTTATATCACCTCTAAGAGGCTGATCTGATGCCACCTGCTTCAGGAGAATTCAGCTTTTCCAACAGTTGGAAATAACCCTTTATACCCATGTAAAACTTGAACACAGAGTCAGCTGCTTAGAGACTTACACTGTGTTTTACTCATCTTATGCTTATGATGCCACAGGTATATTGTCAGATGCATAATCAGTGATAATGCAGGTCTGTGTACTTTGTTGAAAGAATTTGTCCTAATCTCAAGTATATAATGAATCTTGAATACCTCCATCCTTCTTCCTCCAACAAAATAGTCACATTTTACTTACAGATGGAGCATATTCTAACTCAGTCTTTCCCAAGTTGTGTTCCATGAAACATTAGTCATATTAGATGCCCCCTGAAATAATGGTAGTGTCGTATGGGACAGTAATGGAACACAGAAGCTTATTAAAAGGGTAAAGATATCATCCAGGAAAGAAACCTTTTACTATACCAGGGGTTCTATTCACTTGTTTTATTGTTGCTGCTTTTCTCCAGAACAACATGTCTGGGGACATAGTTTGGGAAGTGATGTTCCAACCTCTGCAGAAGACCAGCTTCTTCTGTAACATAACTGCATACTTATACCTTTATCCCTTCCCTTTCCAAACTGCTGCCCTTCTACCTTGAAGTTTTTGCTCCTAATTGACCACCTATCAAATTCCTAATTATCACTCAATATAGGTATTAAATATCACCCTCTACTGGTTCTTTTATTTGGCCTCTATCAGAATTTAAGTGCTTCTTTCTTTGTGTTCTCACAGAACCTACAATACAGTAGACATCACATGATTGTTATTTATTTTATACTTGTCCCTGATTCCTAATTTATGTGAGTGTAATATCTTGCACTCATCAGGCAATCAAAATTGTTTGCTGTATTGTACAGTCACATGCAAAGGAATGAAACTAGACCACTGTCTTACAGTGTACACAGAAAGCAACTCAAAATGGATTAAACACTTGAATGTAAGACCTGAAACCACAAAAATTCTAGAAGAAAACATAGGCAATATGCTCTTTGGCAATTATCTTAGCAATATCTTTTTGGATATCTCTCCTCAGGCAAAGGAAACAAAAGCAAAAATAAACAAATGGAACTACATCAAACTAAAATGCTTCTGCACAGCAAAGGATCCATCAACAAACCAAAAAAAAACAACCTACCAAATGACAGAAAGTATTTGCAAATTAAATATCTGATAAGGGATTAATATCCAAAAAATATAAAGAACTTATACAAGTCAACAACAAAAAAATCAAACAACCCAATGCACAGAGGATCTGAATACACGGAAGACATACAAACGGCCAACAGGTACATGAAAAGATGGTAAACATCACTAATTATTAGGGAAATGCCACTCAAAATCACAATAGGATATTACATCACACCCATTAGAGTGGCTATTAACAAAAAGGAAAGAAATAAGTGTTGGAGAGGATGTGGAGGAAATGGAACCCTCATACACTATTGGAGGGAACGTAAATTGGTGCAGCCACTATGGGAAACATTATGGAGATTCCTCAGAACATAAAGAATAGAACTACCATATTATCCAGCAATCCCTTCTGGGTATTTATACAAAGAACATTAAAACAATAATGTGAAAAGACATATGCACCCTTATGTTCACCACAGCATTATTTACAACAGCCAAGATATAGAAACAACCGAACAGCCCATCAATGGGTGGATGGGTAAAGAAGATGTTGCATGTATATAGATTGGAATTGTATTTAACCATAAAACAAGAAAGAAATCTTGCCATTTGTGACAACATGGATGGGCCTTGAGGGTATTATGCTAAGTGAAATAATCAAGTGAAGAAAAATACTGTATGATTTCATTCATAAGTGGAATATGAAAATTAACAAACAAACAAAGTAAAACAAAGCAAACACACAGATACAGAAAACACAGTAATGGTTACCAGAGGGGAAGGGTAGTAGGGGGAGAGCACAACAGGTAAAGGGGGTCAAATGTATGATGATAGACAAAACTAAACTTTTGGTGTGGAGCAAGATATAGTGTATACAGAAGTTGACATATAATGTACACATGAAATTTATATAATGTTAAAAAACAATGTTACCTCAATAAAAAAATATGTGCCATGTTGAAATAATCTTGTGAATTAGGCTGATTTCCTGTGGTCATGTGTTGGGAGAATGGGTAGGTGGCAGTTATGTTCATTTGTGGGGAGAAAAAGGTAAAAGGAAAGATAGCATAAGAAAGGATGCCAAAGCTAAACTGGCTTTATATATTATATTATAATATTTTTATTAGATGACATTATATTGATAGCTGCCCAGACCATGTATAAAATAAATGCTTTTGTAGACTGATCAGGTTTATAATATTCTCAGATCATTAGATAGAAGGGATTCCTTTGAAAAAGGGGAAAAAATTAAAGATCTGCCACATCCACATAATTGATAAAACTGTTCCCTCTTCTCTAATTCCTCTTGTTTTTTCATTTCCCAAAATAATACTGTCTGAAAGGAACAAAATCCCTTTATGATAAGTTTTGTGAATTAAAAAAAATGACAGGTTACATGCAGTTTCTCTCAAAAACATTTTTTAAAACATTTATATTCTTGCACTCTATTGCTGCCTGTCTCAATAAGTCTTTAATGTCAGAAGATTATTTCTGGTTTACAAATTCATGTCAGCAATAAAATTGATT
The DNA here is from genome assembly GCF_951394435.1 of Stenella coeruleoalba. Classification (NCBI taxonomy): domain Eukaryota; kingdom Metazoa; phylum Chordata; class Mammalia; order Artiodactyla; family Delphinidae; genus Stenella; species Stenella coeruleoalba. The sequence continues at coordinate 38,233,556 of NC_137164.1, read as the reverse complement.
TAAATGTATCTTTTCTACCACTTTTCAGACTCTTGGCTAGGATCAGGTATGAAAATCTTTCTTTCCTGATAGTACCCTCCCTGTACCACAATGTACCCTACTTTTCCATCCTCTGCCCCTCACTCTGCTACCTCGTTTGTCTACACGGCACTCCTCCCACAATTTTCTTTCCTGATTAGCACTCCGATCTCCTGACAGCTCTTTTACTATTTTCTGATGCTCTACTCAACTCCTACTCCTCCCATGTGCCATTCTTTGATATGTCAGCCTCAGTCTATCTCACGTTCCATCCTTCTTCCCTTTATGTGCCCCATAACAGCAAATAGTTCAAACGAGGTTGCAGTATGTGTGGGTAGGCTCTATCTCAACCTCTGAAAACTTGGATGTAGAAGTTAAGAACTGGCTAAAATGTTTATCCTCAAAGTATCTAGGAAAATATCTACATATTGTAGGTAAGCAATATGCTAACATACATATGTTAAATTGAATGTTAAAAGAATGAGCTTTATTAACTAGGCCTCTCTGAATTAAATGCATTCTCTCACTTTTGAGCCTTCTATAACAGAAATTTATATTATATAGTATCTCTAAGAATTTGCTTTCATTAAGGTCCAAGATGTTACTTTTATTGGACATGATTTTAAAATATGAAGTTCCTGGGCTCAACAGTTAATGGAAAAGAAGCTGGCGAGAAAGGAGAGAGGTTTCAAGTAAAAATAGGGATTATGCATGTATATTGCCAAACTAGTCAATATTCCAATTCACTAGTTGATATTACTGAACTCTAAGACATTTTTAGTTTTATCAAAGCCTTTTAGTCCCCTCGTTGGTGAGAATACTTAATTTCTCCTTTACAATGAATTTGAAACATGTAGGAAAAAATATTGAAATAAATGGATGAATTGTAATAGCATAAACTGTTATAGCTTGTGGTAGCAAATGCAGTTTTCTGCTGGGCTTTAAGCACCTTGGAGCCAGAAATAGCTTATACTTCTTTCTCATAAGAGCCTTTTCTTTATCTAAGAGCACATTTCTATTTAAGGACATCCTGTAGGACGTTTTCCATTTCTTCCATATGTTCCATGTCCCACTCCTCCAGGATCTTCTTGGTATTGTAAAACATACCATTTTCTTCTTGGTGAAGTCCTCCAGCAGGAAAAACTTGGACCATGGATTGATTTTTCACACCACTTTTAAATGTTCAGCACAAACTCAAATACGATGATCAAACTGACCTTCTTACTGTTTCTGTTCTGTTGATTCATTTGCCTCTGTTGGATCATTAAACTTATAAGAGGGACTAGTGTGTTTGGCTCTGTGTTTTTTAAAGGGCAATGATGTTACTGAGCCCTATCTCTGATCTGTGGTTTTCAGAGCATACCTGATCAATGTCCCAAAGGTTTATCTCTCTCTGAGGGCTTACAAAAAGGGAGGGGAAAACTGGGTGAGAGGAATGTCCCTTCCCCACGTGCCCTCCAACCTCCTGCACAAAACATAAGCAGAATGAAAATCAGAAAGAGGTCTGTGAGCACGCATCCAGGACCACATACATGTTCCCCAGTGTCCACAGCTGCAACCTCCATTTTGAGCCTCCTGGGACTTGTTTCTAAGTGGCTGTGAAAAGCCACTGAGGGGTCTGTGTTAACCAGAGGCTACGAAAGCTGCCATCCCCAGCTGAGCAATTCTCTGTTCAAACTGGGCTTATGCCCAGTTTGAACAGAGAATCTGTTTTCTTCCCTTGTTTCAAAGGGCACTTTTCTGTATACTTCCTCATGTGCAGGGGTGAACTGGGAACAATAATATTCATTTATAAAAGAAATCATAGTGTTAATTATAATAACTGAATGTTAGTAAATATCTAAATAGCACTGTGATATGGAAGTGTATGGGTATCTGAAGAGCTATGCATTCTAGTCCCTTCTTAAGAAAGTACACATTTATTAGAAATTATTTAACATTCAGGAGCTACCACCTTTAAATCCAAAAGTGACACTGAGCTATCTGGATATTCTCCAATTTATGCATTCTGAAATACATATACCCCTGCGATAGAATTGCTATCTTTATTCAATATAGTCTTGAGGAAATTGAATATCCCCTGCTTCCATTATTTCTTCTATCCTGTGTGCTGTCTCCCTCTTTCTTTCTAACTCACCCACCAACAAATACAGTGATACACACATGCACACACACACACACAAACACACACCATAATTATTCACAATTCCTTAAATTATTCCAGACATTCTTCCAGGCAATGCTTTGTTTTTTGGATTTGATGCTTTGGCACTCCAGCACAAAGTTCACATCCTGGATCATGCCATGTATTAGTGGATGACTGGGCAGACACCCAGTAAAGCTGAGCAGCTTCAGTATCATTAGTGGGATGATGGTACTTCAGCTCCTTTTCCGTTCATTCCTCTTTAGTTTACTCTCAGTGCCACTGAGCTTAATGAGCCCAACTGCCTGCTCACGCATTAAAAAGAAGTGCATTGTGCCACAGGAAAAAATGCTATGTTCTACTTTCTACAGCAGACACTTTAACGCACATAATGTAGGAAAGGAAGCATGAGAATATTGGTGTCATGGGGAGACGTTAATAAAACCATTTGCGACTTTCAGGTACAGAATGTACTGATTTGTAACTGTATGCATTCATCATAATATAAAATCATTGAGTACGATTAGTACTAGCTACTGCAATACTTTGGTACCAGTTATATTAGTACTAATATACTAATTACTAATAAACTGTCAGAAGTGACCATAATGTAGCATGGTATTAGAGAATATTACCTAGATCTTGCATTTGAATCCTTATTTCACATCATATCTGGTATTTTAAGTAAAGTAGATATTGACTTAGAAGTAAAAGCATACCGATACTGCTGAAACTACTAAAAAACCTAATTGTAAAATCAAAATGTTCTTTTTCTGCACAAAAAGAATATCTAAAAATTTTATTATTTTGGACCTAAAAGTCATAATACTGCTCTTAAATAAAGGAGTGCTCACATACCTAATGTGGCTAAAAATGTTACATTAAATGAAATGGCAGGTGCTCTGAAATTTGGCCCCATATTTTTTGGTATTGAAGTCACTCTGAAACGTCAAATCACTATGACATGGTTTTACTGAACTTAGTTTGCAAACACCTCCAACCATTAAACTAATTCATTTTATTCACTTGCATCTTAGTGAGAGGGACGTGGGAGAAAAGCCACTCAAGATTGTCATTCTCATCAACTCTGTGTTCACCTAATTCAGCTCTGCTGCACACGCCGGAAATGGACACTTGAATCACAGGTGATTTTTGAAGAGAGAGACAGGCCTTGGAAGAGTATGGGTTTTTGATATCATCCACAACAAAGGAAACACAAGGCAGGTTTCAGAGGGAGAAGGCAGAGAATGGGAAAGATAAAGTGAAACTGTCTGGCAATTGTACTTCATTCTTTGAGTAAACATATTTTTATCTGCATTTTCTCACCAAGAAATGCACTGCACAGTGTTTATGAGTTTTTCCCAACATTTAGAACCTCTTAAAAGCGGTCAGGTCTCTTCCTTATGAAAGCTGTGATTTTCCTACAATAATTTTCTATAATTGTGCCAAAGAGCTAAAAATAAAAATGACATAAGCATTTTCGCCACAGTGAGAATCACGAGCTCAACTGTAGAACTGAGTCATCATCTTCATGTTTCAGGAGGATAGATCCAGGTTAGGAAATTCACTGTGATGATTGCCTTGCTCCTGCCTGTGCTGGTTGAGATATAAAGTATATGGTATGGTTATCAATAACTGCTAGGAACTCTGGCCATAATTGAGTAGAAAGCTGTAAAGTACTATTGTACTGAGAAAGTAAATCTGGTAAGAACTGTAACAGGCTGAGGTTTACTGAGAAAGTTCTGATTGCCATACAGGCTGAGTACCTCTGATCTGGGGTCAAGGCTGCACAAAGCAGTTACAGAATTTACCGAGTCTTATTTAAACTAAACGTATATATAGCTCTCTCCATTTTATTTATCTTCATCATGCAGCAGAACATAATTTTTTGGTTTATCATGAAACTTCTGTCTGTTCCAACCTTTAAGTCATTCATCATGTTTCTCAAGGTCACAAGGGAGCCTCAGAGAGGAAATATTTGTGTTGATTGATTGGTTCTGTGATGCTTTGCCTACCGGTGCTGCTAAATGAGCCTTTTGTATTTTCAGTGAAGTGACTAAAGGGTGGGGAGAGAGTGCCTGGAGAATCCTGTTAACAAGATGCATAAAGCATGCTGTTCCTTGGAGATCCTGATTCCTTGCATCCCCAGCCCCTTGTCCCTTATTCCCTGATGAAAATGAGAACTTTGCCCTCTAGTCACCACTACAAGGAGATTAGACACCCTCTGATTCTGGAATTAAAACATTCAGCAGTGTAGGAATCAACATAAGAAACTCTCTTTTTTCTGCCACTATACAGTTTCATTCTAAGAAGCAAAGCTCACTCCTGAGATGATTTTCACCATAACTATGTACATCTTGTTGAAAGAATAGTACAATTGCTTCAATTCTATGAAGCTAGAATCGTGTGTCTGATATAGAATTTGGTTAGATGAGTGTATTGATTTTAATCAAGTATGTTCCTCTAGGTTCCAGCTCCTTGCTTTTCTTAACAATTGAGTAAATAGAAAGATATGCAAGCAAACATTTTGTCTATAGCAGCTAGGGTCTCTGTTTTGTATTTCTAAGCAGAGACCTGATATCATGAATATATTAAGTTTACTTATTATCATGTCACTAATGAAAGATGTTAGATGATCCATACATGAAAGAGAAAAGGATCAATTTCCTATGGGGTTATAATCTCACTTTTCCCTTTCTCTATGGAATCATGATCTTACTGCTCTTCTTCTACACCAATGGTGACATTTTTCACTGCTGTATTTTTTTTTTTAATGTCAAGTTTATTGAGCACACATTCAAATAATTTGCATGTAGTGAAAGTCACCCTTTTAGGAGTAGAGTTCTATGAGTTCTGACAAACACACACAGTATGGACTCTGACTAGGATACCCTTCACATTCCCCTCAGCTTGACTAAACTTTAGACAGCCTTCTTTCTGATTCTAGGCCCTGACCTCCCTTTTCTTAGAGCATTTACTTGAAAAAAGAAACACAACTTACAATTGTAAAAGATCTCTCTGCCATTTTGAAATAAAAGTCTCCCCTCTCTTGCCAGTTTTACAGCTCAGGAATGTCTTTTTTTTGATATACTAATCAAGAAAGATAAGTCCATCCTTATCTCCTAGTTTCTGCATGGGGGAGGAGCCTAACTTTTATAAGTACTAAGGCCAAAAACAGATGGCCTGATCACTTTGACCAACTTCCCATCTCAAATCCCCCCATCTTTTCCCACTAGTTCACCCCAGTGCTTAAAACTCTCCCACATTTTTTCTAAAATAGTTGAGTTCCATTTCTCTCCCTTATTGCAATAGTCTTGAACAAACTCTCCTTTGCCTATTTAACTCCATTCAGTGAAATTCTTTCCTTGAAAAACCACAACTATAGTCAAGTTATAGACTATAGTTGATCCATAAAACTACAGTCTATATCACTCCAAAAACTTCCTCTAAGCCTCTTTGTAGTTAATACCCTCCCTTCAAGCCCCAGCTCCTATCAACCACTGATCTGAGTTCTGTCTCTATAGCTTTGCTTTTTCTGGAATGTCATAGAAATTAAATTATACAGTATTTGCCTTTTATGTCTTTTTTCCCACTTATCATGATACTACTGAGATTCACCCATGTTATTACATGTATTAGTTGTTTCTTCCATTCATTGCTGCATAGTATTACATTGTATACTACCTCAATTTGTTTATCTATTTTTTCAATCCATATTTAGAATTCAAATTTGAATATCCTTATTGTATTGTATCAATGTTTGTATTACTTAAGATGATACACATCATATTCTGCTTTCTAGATACATTCTGAATCAAGATTAAACTCACACTCACCCAAATGTTCTTGTTTTTCCTTCACATCTTGAGTGGAGGTTTTCCATGGTCTCAACTGGAAAACTTCTTATGTAATAACTGTGCCAATAAGCAAATAAACAAACCAGCCATCACTTTGAAAACAATACTAAATCTCCTGTAGAATTTTGGTAAAATGCACAGCTACAAATTGCTTAAAATTAAATATCAATATGAGATTTCCTGAAATTTTATTCTATCCATTTGTTTTAAATAGATATTATGTCCTAAATACTCATCCAAATCAAACTTGAGATAATTACTCCAGAAATTGCACTTTAAAGCATCTTGGCTTCCTGGCCAAAAATATGGAAATAATTATACATCAATAGGATAAGAGTATTAGATGGTAGTGGCTATGAGATCAATCTGAAAAATTATAAACCTCTTCTCTAAAGTATGTGTTTAAAAAATGTCTTTTTTTGCTAGATGTGGGCTAAACTCACAAACTGCTATTTTTTAAATGCATGAACTTCATTATTTAAGAATTCATTATCAAACTTACATGCAATATGGCTTTCTTTGGTGGGGTGAGCTGCTTTTTAATCTTTAACTGACACAGTGGAATTATTTGGGAGGGTATGATTTCTGGACACCAGGAATTTCCACCTTCTGCAGCTACAGAGTTGACTCTTAAAGGAAAGTTTGAAAGTAGTGATAATCCCTTCACTTTTATTCCAATTTTAAGATGCAAACATGTAGAGTGGTATATTGAAAAATTAAAATATATTTTAAAATATTAGTTAATGAATTTTCCCTCTATTCTCATATTATCTTATAAACCTAATTGACTAGTTTTTAAACATTACTGGTCAATCTGAACTACTAACATTTAATATAGATAAGTGGTAGTTGACTTTCACATAATATACTTCTGACCAATATAAAATTTTAGCAATTTTTGTATGTTCAAATTCAAACTTGTACATTACTTGAAGAAGAAGCTGGAGTTGCCTGCCATCCAAAAGTTCGCTCTATTTCTGTCATCTTTCACTGTATAGCAGTATTTCTGCAATTATTTCAGCATATCACTGTGTTGAGGCTTTATTAATTTGTAGATAGAAACTAAAAAATATTATTTTGATCTTATTTTTAAAAAAATTCTTAGCAGAAATGGAAAAAAAGAAGACATCATACTTGTGATAAGGTACATACATCTTCTTTAAAAACAGACACATAAGAATGGGCAACAATGACAAACGCAGTAAGAAATTAATCTCAATGAGAAATCCTTCAAGGTTTTGTTTTTGAATGGATGTTCATTTGAAGAATATGCTAGACATATATCATTAAAGATTTTTGTCCAAAAAGCAAGGTGGAATTGGAAATTTTTAAAAATATTTTTACTTTTCTGATAACAAGTGTGTAGATAATACACTCACACATGCACACCTTTGACATCACATCCTTTTTGTTTTATTTTCTAACATGCATGTTATTTAACAACGGAGGTCTTAAATTTCAAGAGTCTTGATTTTAACATTAGAAAATTGAATTTAGCATACAGTATCATTTATGATCTAGACCAGTGTTTATCAAAATGAGTTACATGGAATATAATAATTAATAGGTTTTCTTTGAATATGATTTTATAAACAAATTATTTTACCAGTGAATGGGTTAAATATCAATATATGTTTGTGTATGCTTGAATGTTTATACTACATTTCTATGTAAAATGGGTTGCTTATTATGGTTTAAGGGCAAAAGTTTGAAAGCCACTGATAAAAAGTAACTCACCCTTCATACCACTTATTTATCTGGAACGCTTCAAAAAGATTTTGATTTTATTAACTGAATTAACAACTTTTGGGGGAGGAATCTCCTATGCTCTGGTTTATAGTTCAACAAAGGAAGGCATAGAGAGGTAAGTGACTTGCACACAGTCACATAGCAAATAAGGGGCTGTGGCAGGATTCAAATTCAGAAAATTTAGATCTATAGCTTGTACTCTTAGCCACTACTCTAATGCTTCTGACAAAGATGGTGGCAGACCCAGATTTGAGACCAGCAACCAGACTCACAGAATAATACAACACTCTTTCACTTCAGCGGTTTTCTCTCTTAAATCTCAACCTTAGGTCAGAGTTTATTGATGTATGTCTCTTGGATCGTTTGTCCCATAAGATTTCCTTTGTAAAAAGGGTGGGTAAACAGAAAGAGTTTAAAAAGTTCTCCCCTCAATAACTCCTCTTGGTGATTTATGGTAGGATTAATGTATAAATGCACTTAACCAAGTTAAAGTAAATGAATCTATTCATATTTATTAATATACTTGAAATAAAAGTGAAATAATACTTAACTATTTTATATGCCATACAAACTAATATATTTTTCTCTTCTATTTTCTTCTCTTATTCTCTTTGTCTCTTTATTTTATGCTGTTCTAACCTATTTATTCAATTCTATACAACTTATTCTATTAAGAAAAAGCTGGTTGTGATCCTGAGACTGCAAAGCATTAATTTATCTATATGACATATATACTGATCATCAATTAAACTCTGCCTTTAGCCCCCCTGTCCACCTTCCACATAAGACCCATTAGATACTTCATAAAATTTGAATTTTTTTTTCCAAAATTTCAGATTTAGACTCTATGCCTGACCTGCTGAATATGGATCTCATCGTGGTCTTGGCTTCAGAATCAATCTCTCTCTCTCATTCATAACATGCTGTGGACACTGAATGATCTTCTAAATTTCCAATAATTCCAAAATTGAAGAAATAAATGACATTTAAAGAGAAGGTGTCTGCTTAATGTATTCTTTTTGAAGATTTAATCTGTATTTAATATATGCAACACAGACACATACAAACACACACTTACATTCTGGCATACATTCATTGTTTGTTTGAAGTATTTAGAGAAAAAAGATGTCTAGGTAACTCTTCCTCAATAATTAGATTGATTCTATGCTGTTTCTATTTTAAAATAAACTTTAACATTTTAAATCTCAAAATAATGTAAAATTAAAATAAAAGCTAAAATTAAGTCAAAGTTGAGAATATGTAGTTTATATTATCTGTATTATTTTTATATGTAATTGACATAGATAAGTGTATCTCAAGCCTTTAAATAGGTAAAGCATCCTTATATCTATATTCAGAATTGTATGTACTATAGAACAAAAAAAGAAGTCTAGCTGTAATTTCACATCCATTTCTCCCAGAATTTGGTGACACATCAAACTATATATCCTAAGTCCTCTGAAATAATCATTATATGTGTCTATAGAGTATAATAGTGATATTTATAAAATATAAATATACAAATCCAGTGCAAACATCCAAAAATCCACTTCAAGCTTGAAATATATATATATATTTTTTAATAAATTTATTTATTTATTTTTGGCTGCATTGGGTCCCTGCTACTGCAGGCTGGCCCCCTCCAGCTGTTGCGAGTAGGGGCCACCCCCGTCACAGTGCGCAGGCCTCTCACTGTGGTGGCCTCCCTTGCTGTGGAGCACGGGCTCAACAGTTGTGGCTCACAGGGCTCTAGAGCACAGGCTCAGCAGCTGCAGCAAACGGTCCCAGCCACTCCACGGCATGTGGGATCCTCCTGGACCAGGGATCGAACCTGCGTCCCCTGCATTGGCAGGTGGACCCCCAACCACTGTGCCACCAGGGAAGCCCTGAAATATCTTTCATTATGATAATTTCTGTAGCTTACATCATGATTTAGAGCATATTTATAAATCCTATAATGCATAATTAAACTTGTTTTATAAAATATTAGGTATATTTTATAAAAAACATTATTCTTGGTGGATGTTTGGATGTTTGGAAATTAGAATGAGGATTTTATAATATGAAATGCTTTTATGAAAAAAAGTATTTAATTTAATTAGTTGATATGCACTTCTAACAATAGATATTTTGACTTTTTATTAGATTTCCAAATCCTTTGAAGAGTAGTTAAAAAGTGATCTCATAGTTCATAATCATCAATGAGTGAAAAAGAATTTTATTCATTGTTAATTCATTATAAGTACTCTTTTCTAAAAAAAAGTTATCAGTTCTTATTTTTCTATCTTTCTCATTTCTATCCTCTTCTCCCATATGTTTGTATTACTTTTACTCCTCCCAATATGTCTTCAATATCTTGAGATATCCAATAAATTATTTATAGTCATGTACTCTTATAGGAGTTTAAATATGGAGCTTTCTGGCAGGCATAGGTATCCAGAGATGTGCAGAACCTTCTGGAAACTCCACGCATCCCTGTTATTCCATAAGCAAATGCTTGACCTATATTAATCACAAGCACATGCAACTTCAGTTGATTTAAAAAGTACTATAAGGCAGCTATATTTTTCTCTCATTCTCACAGTCTGACATCATTTATTGTCATTTTATGTGTGGCTTCCATTCTGATCTAAGAGAGGTTGAGTTACACCTTTTATATTCTACATTTTGTTTTTTGTTTGTTATATCTTCAGGATCTTTCAGTGGAAGCTACTATGGTTGTCACTTGTTTGAATGGCTCTTCCCCTCTCTCTTTGTACACTCCATTCTCTCCACGAACAGCTGCATCACAGCTGTCATTCGGAATGGCAAATATGTCTGGCTGATACACCTATGCCTGTGGCACACAGAGTGTCTTCAAACAACTAATTAGTGGGAGCTGGGCCACAGAAAAGTTTGGTGCTGTCCTTCAAGCCTGCGACCACTGCTGACACCATCATCAAATCTGTCAAATGCAGCTCTTCCTGTGAATCAAAACCAGCCTACTTGTTTTGTGGTGAAGAAAGAATTGGCAGAACATGTTTAATAAGAAATAAAAGAAAGTGATAACCATCATCTATACAGGGTTAAGTAACTGAAAAAGATATTGAGCTGGTGAAAATTTTGGTAACTTATTTATATCTGTTGCTGGAATACAAGGAATCCAACTGAAAGCATCTCCATAAGTTTCCAGTAGAGAAAATTTATAAGGCCACCCATGTTTTTCAAGTATATTTATTTATTCTCTGGAAAATACTAATCTGTGCTTTCTTTAACAAATAAGGGGCTATTAATTAATATATATAAAATCAGATTTGCACATCCACATAGAAATGCAACCCTACATCAGATTTATTATATATAATAATTATATATATTCATCTACAGTATACATACAGTTATTATACACAAAATCTGTTTATAAAATCCAGATCTATAAGAATGTATGCAAATTTGCATATCTGAGTTTAAAATAAAGTCTCTAGAACTTTTAAAGCTAACTATATGGAAAATACACTGAGAAATAGTGTATAGTTGCTGTTCTTATTAACTAAAAATGTACATAGATATCACACTAAGAATGTGAAGTTTGATAGCTACTGCCCTCCTGAATTTCAAACCAAGATGAGGTTTAATAGTGGAGTCAGGAAAATGCTGTGAATTGAGAAGAGAAATAACCAGTGGAGCTTTACTCAAACTTATCATGCTTTCTCCTAACATCAGACCTTCACACATGCACACTACTTGAGAAATATTTTCATTTTTTCACCACCCCAGTGTATCCCATTCCTGATAATTTACCAAGTAGACTCCCTCAAGTCTTATATTAATGTTATATTTTTCCTCTACTGGCTTAAATTGCTCCTGTTACATGCTCTTCTTGAATCTTGAATGTATTTAGCACTGCTTGCAGTTGATGGTAACTTATTGAATATAACAGTGTATCCCCCTGGACTGTATGTATGAGACACAAAAGAATCATGTTTGCCTGCTCAGCATGATGTACTTAACATATAACATAATTGTGTCTCTGGTATATTTACTAGATAAATATTTTGGACGGAAGAAAGGAAGGAAAGAAGGGAGGGAGGGAAAAGGCCAATAAGTGGAAGATGGATAATTTGTTTCTTCTCTAAAGAATAGTCTCAATCTCATGTTTGTGGGCAAGAAACAGAGGAAGGAATATCTATCACCCAATCCCTGTTTATATGCCTCAGGGGATGGATGCATTTGTGGCCCCATTTAAAAAAATTAAATCAAGCCACAGCAGAATGCACAGGTAAGTAGTATAGAGTTGGTCAGATGTGTGTATTATTATATTTACCTACAACTCTAATGCCTTCTAAATTTTTCAAACATAGTTTAATGGTATAAAAATTTACATTTTCTAGAAAATATTATTATACAGAGGCATTAAAGATGAGTGTATGCAGCATCTATATACTACTGTACTATACATTCTTTGAATTCTTGGTAATTTGTTTCAAATTTATATATGCTTAGTTAGAAGCTAATAAGGGCTTAACAAATATTTTTACTGAGGTATTTAAGGAAAATTCAACTTTATATAATATAAATTGCAGATGACAGATATATATCAAGCAGAGTTTCTCACCAGTCACTATAAATATTCCTAAATAATGTTTAGAATGGTGGTCAGCAATTGCCCCATTATTTGTTAGGAATTGTTTGCAAGGCCAATCTCACATGAAATGGCACATAGGAACTTCAAGTTTTCTCATTTGGACATGTGAGAACTTAACTCTAATTGCAATCCATGATGTGTACTTTTTGTTATTTCGCTCAAGTGCAGATTTAAGATTCTTAATGTGAAAAGGATGAAAAGGGGAATATGTCCTTATTTAGTGAGTGGCCCAGGCTGACATCCAGCACACTTTCTCTCTACTGTTTGTTAGATATGCAAAGTTTCACAGTAAGTGACTGAAGTGTAACATAGTTTTTATCATTTTTATTAATTTATTGCACTTTGGAGAGTAATTCTATGTTACTCTGAAACTGAAAATATATATTTTTTAATATTAGGAATTATTCCCAAAATACATATATATGCAAAGTATATGATGTGTGTATGCATATATATATCTGTGTATATATGTATGTATATGTGTGCTATACATATATATATTTTTATACACATATATCTCTTTAAATATTTTTTTATCTTTTGGGTTTTAGGAAAGGTTGTTCTTACAAAGAAATAAAATAAAAGTAAACTGGCTTGTGAATTTAGTACCATTAGTGAAAATCAATTAATTGAAATAACCTTTGTTACTTCCAAATATTACTTTAAAAATCACTAAATGGCTTACCTATTAATTATTTTCATTTAAAAACTAATATCAGGTTGGCAGATTCAAGATGGTGGAGGAGTAGGAGGACGTGGAGTTCATCTCTCTCCATGGATGCATCAGGAGTACATCTATAGATGTAACAATTCTAACAGAACACCAGCTGTAAACTAGCAGAAGACCTTGGACACCGGAAAGGACTATAATGATCCCTGCACAACTGGGTAGGACAGAAAAAAGAAGGGAGGAGGAGAGGAAGCAGGACAGGACCTGCACCCAGGGGTGGGGGAACTGAAGCAGAGAAGGGATTCCCGAATTCTGGGAAACCCCCTCTCCAATGGGCAAATCGATTGGATAGAAGGGAAGCATCTGAGGAGGAAGGTGAAGCTGGCCAATCTGTAGCAGATGGGACAGAGTGAGAAATACACAGATGGTCCGTACTGAGGCCCTGCGAGCCCTGGACTGGGACATGTGTTCACAGGTGTGTAAGGGGGCTGGGAGCTGGAGCATGGGGATTGGAGAGCAGGCCCAGAGTGAGAACTGATGTTGATTGTGGGGAGACAGACTGAGGGGATGGGAGGGAGGAAATCCACAGCAGGAAATGCCTATGGAGGAAGACTGGACTGTCATGGAAGCAGGGCACTACTGCTGAGTCACACGCAGGGGGAGGAGCCACTATTGTAACCTCTCTCTCCCCACATGCTGGCACTGGCTGCCAAGCAATAAAACAATCCCACTCAGAGCTGGCCCTCATGCACCTTATGCTGGGCATCAGAAAAGACTCTCACTAGGGCCATATCTCTTGTGCCTGTGGCTGCCAGCTTCCCTGCAAGTTTGACACTGCCAGAGCTCCCATGATCAAAGCAATCATACCACCTCTGCATCCTGGCCTCACTGGGGCAGACCTAAAAGCTCCAAGGTGGCCTCAGGACCAGACTCCTGTAGGTGGACCACATGTAGAAGTGGGGATAAAACCAAAGCTGGACACCAAGGATGGGGTGACTAAGGAAGAAGACTGAAAATCTTTCCATCAGCTGTACAAGCTGCAGATTAAATCCCCATGATCAGCTAGGTAGGCCCTGTGTCCATGGAATATCTGAGTAGACAATGAGTGTTCCCACAAATAAAAACTGTCTAGCTCTGACAGCTGTGACTTTGGGGGCAAGCACAAGCAGGCATTGGGCCAGATCAGAGTCTGAGTGGTGCCCACAGGGCCTGCAGCGGGTCCAGAGACCAGCGCAGAGACAGAGGAAGGCCTCTTGGGGAGGCAGAGGTAGCCTGTGGCTCATAGTGTGTGCAAGGACACTTACAGCGGAGACCCCAGGGAAATATAATTATTACTATTAATTTTATTACGTTTTGATTCTTTCTGTTGTTGGTTCTGGCCTTTTTTTGGATTTTTTTCTTTCTTTTTTTTTGTTTGTTTGTTTGCTGCCATTTTAGTATTTTTTTTTTTGTTTTTTTTTTTTGTTGTTGTTGTTGTTTTAGTCTTTTGGGATCTCAGTGTTTTAGAACATATTTTTATAATATATTTCTATTTTTACTTTGCTTTTCTGTTGTTCTGTGTTCTTTTCCCTTATTTTCTTCTTCTTTTTCTTTAATATATTTTAAATTATTTTTATATTTCCATTTCTACTTTGCTGTTCTGTTGTCCCGTGTTTTTCCTCTTTTTACATTATTTTATTATTATTTTTCTTAAATCAATTTTATCAGTTTGTTCTGTTTCTTTGCTTTATTCTTCAAATGGCACACTGCTTTGGCTTTGTTTTTAGGTTGTTATTTTTTTAGTTTTAATCCTAATTATTTGATTTTGTTTTTGAGTTCTTCTATTTCTCTGGTTGTTCTCTTACTTTCTGTTTTTGTTTCTTTTACATGTGTGTGTTTCCTTGTTTCTGTTTTTGTTTGTTGGATTTTGTTTTTACCATTTCTCTGGGGTTCTGTTTGTCTTTTTTTTCTTTAATATATTTTCTATTTTATTTTTTTTTTATTTCTACATTGCTTTTCTGTTGTTCTGTTTTCTTTCCCCCTTACTCTTTTTCTTTTCTTTTCTTTTCTTTTTTTTTAATCCTTTTTGTTGTTTTATTTTGTTTCTTTGCTTCATTCTTCAGCTGGCACTCTGCTTTGGTTTTGTTTTTTGGTTTTGTGTTTTTGTCAGTTTTCCTTTTAATTGTTTGATTTTGTTCTTGGGTTCTTTTGTTTTTCTGGTTGTTCTCTTGCTTTTTCATTTATTTGGTTCTGTTTTTGTTTCTTTTGTGTTTGTGCATGTCTTCTGTTTCTGTTTTTGTTTGTTTGATTTTACCTTTTACCATCTGTCTGGGGTTTTGTTAGCCTTTTTCTTTTTCTTAATCCCCTCTATTGCTGGGACAAGAAACTTGAGGGTTCGTCGTTGCTCAACTGGAAGTTGGGCCTGAGGCTCTGGGGTGGAAGGATTGAGTCCAGGACGCTGGAACACTAGAGAATTCCCAGCCCCAGGGAAGATTAATCAACAAGAGCTCACACAGAGGTCTCTATCTGAATCCAAGACATGGCTCCACCCAACTGCCAGAAGCTTCCAGTGCTGGACGTGTCACACCAAACAATAAAAAGACAGGAACACAAATCCACCCATCAGAACACAGAATACCTAAAGTCATACTAAGCTCACAGACACGCCAAAACACACAACCTGACATGGCACTGCCTGTGGAGGGAAAAGACTCATCTCCACCCACCAGAATGAAGGCACTAGACACTCCCATCAGAAAGCCTATCCACTGGATCAACCTCATCACTGGGGGCAGAGACAGAAGTAAGAGGAACTACAACCCTGAAACCTGGGGAAAGGAGACCACAAATACTGTAAATTAGACAAAATGAGAAGATAGAGAAATATCTTTCAAGCAAAGGAGCAAGATAAAAACCCAGAAGACCAAATCAATGAAGAGGAAATAGGCAAACTACCTGAAAAATAATTGAGAATAATGATAGTAAATAAGACCCAAAATCTTGGAAAAAGAATGGAGAAAATACAAGAAACGTTTAACAAGGACCTAGAAGAACTAAAGAGCAAAAAACAGTAATGAACAACAAAATAAGTGAAATTAAAAATACTGTAGAAGGACTCAATAGCAGAATACTTGAGGTAGAAGAACAGATAAGTGAGCTCGAATGGTGGAAATAACTGCAGCAGAGCAGAATAAAGAAAAAAAGAATGAAAAGAATGGAGGACTGTGTCAGAGACCTCTGGAACAACATTAAGCACACCAACAATCAGATTATAGGCAACCCAGAAAAAGAAGAAAGAAAGGGTCTGAGAAAATATTTGAAGAGATTATAGTTGAAAACTTCCCCGACATGGGAAAGGAAATAGTCAATCAAATCCAGGAAGTGCAGAGAGTTCCACACAGGATAAACCCAAGGAAAAACACACTGAGACACATATTAATAAAAATTAAAAAAAATAAACACAAAGAAAAAAATATTACAAGTATCAAGGGAAAAGCAACAAATAACATAAAAGGGAATCCCCATAAGGTTAACAGTTAATCTTTCAGAAGAAACTCTACAGGCCAGAAGGGAGTGGCAAGATATAATTAAAGTGATGAAAGGAAAAAACCTACAACCAAGATTACTCTACCCAGCAAGAATCTCATTCAGATTCAAAGGTGAAATCAAAAGCTTTAAAGACAAGCAAAAGTTAAGAGAATTCAGCACCACCAAACCAGACTTACAACAAATGCTAAAGGAACTTCTCTAGGCAGGAAACACAAGAGAAGGAAAAGACCTACAAAAACAAACCCAACACAATTAATAAAATGGTAATAGGAACATACAGATCAGTAATAACCTTGAATGTAAATGGATTAAAAGGTCCAGCCAAGACACAGACTAGTTGAATAGATACAAAAAGAAAACCCATATATATGCTGTCTACAAGAGACCCATCTCAGAGCTAGGGACACATGTAGACTGAAAGTGATGAGATGTAAAAGGTATTCCATGCAAATGGAAATCAAAAGAAAGCTGGAGTAGCAATACTCATATCAGGCAAAATAGACTTTAAAATAAAGACTATTACAAGAGACAATAAAGGACACTACATAATGATCAAGGCATCAATCCAAGAAGAAGATATAACAGTTGTAAATATCTATGCACCCAATATAGGAACACCTCAATACAGAAGGCAAATGTTAACAGCCATAAAAGGAGAAATTGACAGTAACACAATAGTAGTAGGGGACTTTAACACCCCACTTACACCAATGGACAGATCATCCAAACAGAAAATAAACAGAAGCTTTAAATGACACATTAGACCAGTTAGACTTAATTGATATTTATAGGACATTCGAACCAAAAACAACATAATACACCTTCTTCTCAAGTGCACACAGAACATTCTCCAAAATAGCTCACATCTTGGGTCAGAAATCAAGCCTTGGTAAATTTAAGAAAAGTGAAATTGTATCAAGCATCTTTTCTGACCACAATGCTATGAGACTAGATATCAATTACAGGATGAAAACTGTAAAAAATACAAACACATGGAGGCTAAACAATATGTTACAAAATAACCAAGAGATCACTGAAGAAATCAAAGAGGGAATCAAAAAATACTTAGAAACAAATGACAATGAAAACACGATGACCCAAAATCTATGTGATGCAGCAAAACCAGTTCTAAGAGGGAAGTTTATAGCAATACAATACTACCTCAAGAAACAAGAAAAGTCTCAAATAAACCACCTAACCTTACACCTAAAGATTTAGAGAAAGAAGAACAAAAAAACTCCCAAAGTTAGCAGAAAGAAAGAAATCATAAACAGATCAGAAATTAAAAAAAAAAAAATGAAGGAAACAACAGCAAAGATCAATAAAACTAAAAACAGGTTTTTTGAGAAGATAAACAAAATTGATAAACCATTACCCAGACTCATCAAGAAAAAAAGGGAGAAACCTCAAATCAACAGAATTAGAAATGAAAAAGGATTGGGAGATTGGGATTGATAATATATACACTAATATGTATAAATTGGATAACTAATAAGAACCTTCTGCATTAAAAAATAAATAAAATAAAATTCAAAAGTTCAAAAAAAAGAAATTAAAAAGGAGAAGTAACAAGTGACACAGCAGAAATACAAAGGATCATGAGAGATTACTATGAACGACTATATGCCATTAAAATGGACAAATTCTTAGAAAATTCCAACCTTCCAAGAGTGAACCAATAGAAAAGAAATAGAAAATATGAACAGACCAATCACAAACACTGAAATTGAAACTGTGATTAAAAATCTTCCAAAAAACAAAAGCCCAGGACAAGATGTCTTCACAGGCAAATTCTATCAAACATTTAGAGAAGAGCTAACACCTATCCTCAAACTCTTCCAAAATATAACAGTCAAAGGAACACTCCCAAAATCATTCTACAAGGCCACCAACACCCTCATAACAAAACCAGACAAAGATGTCACAAAAAAGAAAATTACAGGCCAATAACACTGATAAACATAGATGCAAAAATCCTCAACAAAATACTAGAAAACAGAATCTAGCAGCACATTAAAACGATCATACACCATGATGAAGTGGGGTTTATCCTGGAAATGTAAGGATTCTTCAATATACTCAAATCCATCAATGTGATACACCATACTAACAAATTGAAGGATAAAAACCATATGAAAATCTCAATAATGCAAAAAGCTTTTAACAAAATTCAACACAAATTTATGATAAAAACCCTAAAGAAAGTGGGCATAGAGGGAATCTACTTCAACAAAATAAAAGCCATATATGACAAACCCACTGCCAACATCATTCTCAATGGTGAAAAAACTGAAAGCATTTCCTCTAAGATCACGAACAAGACAAGGATGCCCACTCTCACCACTATTACTCAGTACGGTTTTGGAAATTTTAGCCATGGCAATCAGAGAAGAAAAAGAAATAAAATGAATTCAAATAAAAAAGGAAGAAGTAAAACTGTCACTGTTTGCAGATGACATGATGCTATACATAGAAAATCCTAAAGATGCTACCAAAAAACTACTAGAGCTAATCAATGAATTTGGTAAAGTATCAGGATACGAAATTAATGCATAGAAATTTCTTGCATTGCTATACTCTAACAATGAACAATCAGAAAGAGAAATTAAGGAAATACTCTCATTTACCATCACAACAAAAAGAATAAAATACCTAGGAATAAACCTAACTAAAGAGGCAAAAGACCTGTATGCAGAAAACTATAAGACACTGATGAAAGAAATCAAAGATGATACAAACAGATGGAGAGATATACCATATTCTTGGAAAATGACTGTACTACCCAAAGCAATCTACAGATTCAGTGCAATCTTTATCAAACTACCAATGGCATTTTTCACAGAACTAGAACAAAAAATTACACAATTTGTAAGGAAACACAAAAGACTCTGAATAACTAAAGCAATCCTGAGAAAGAAAAACAGAGCTGGAGGAATCAGGTGCCCTCACTTCAGACAATGCTACAAAGCTACATTAATCAAGACAGTATGGTACGGGCACAAAAACAATACTATAGATCAATGGAACAGGATAGAAATCCCAGAGGTAAGTGCATGCACATATGGTCACCTTAACTTTGACAATGGAGGCAAGAATATACAGTGGAGAAAAGACAGCCTCTTCAATAGTGGTGCTGGGAAAGCTGGACAGCTACATGTAAATGAACGAAATTAGAACACTCCCTAACACCATACACAAAAATAAGCTCAAAATGTATTAAAGATCTAAATGTAAGGCCAGACACTATAAAACTCATAGAGGAAAACATAGGCAGAACACTCTATGACATAAATTACAGTGAGATCCTTTTTGACACATAGCTTAGATAAATGGAAATAAAAACAAAAATAAACAAATGGGACTTAATGAATCTTAAAAGCTTTTGCACAGCAAAGGAACCATAAACAAGATGAAAGACAACACTCAGGATGGGAGAAAACATTTACAAAGGAAGCAACTGACAAAGAATTAATCTCCCAAATATATAAGCAGCTCATGTAGCTCAATATCAAAAAATAAACAACCCAAGCCAAAAATGAGTGGAACACCTAAACAGACATTTCTCCAGAGAAGATATACAGATTGATAACAAACAAATGAAGAGTTGCTCAACATCACTAATTATCTAATCATTAGTGAAATGCAAATCAAAACCACAATGAGTTATCACCTCCCACTAGTCAGAATAACCATCATTAAAAAATCTAGAAAAGGGACCCCCCCCCTTGCCCTGTTGGTGGGAATGTAAATTGATACAGCCACCATGGAAAACAGCATGGAGATTCCTTAAAAAACTAAAAATAGAATTACCATATGATCCAGCAATCCCACTACTGGGCACATACCCTGAGAAAACCATAATTCAAAGAGATACATGTACTGCAATGTTTATTGCAGCACTATTTACAATAGCCAGGATATGGAAGCAACCTAAATGTCCATCAATAGATGAATGGATAAAGAAGTAACACTTATATACAATGGAATATTACTAAGCCATAAAAAGGAATGAAATTGAGTTATCTGTAATGATGTGGATGGAACTAGAGTCTGTCATACAGAGTGAAGTAAGTCAGAAAGAGAAAAACAAATACCATATGCCAACACACATATATGTAATCTAACAAAAAGGTACTGATGAACCTAGTGGTGGGGCAGGAATAAAAACCCACAGGTAGAGAAATGACTTGAGGACACAGGGGGGAAGGGGAAGCTGGGATGAAGTAGCACTGACATATATACACTACCAAATGTAAAATGGATGGCTAGTGAGAAGCTGCTGCCAGGGAGATCAGTACGATGCTTTGTGATGACGTATAGGGATGGGATAGGGAGGGTGGGAGGGAAGCTAAAGAGGGAGGGGATAGGGAATATATGTATACATATAGCTGATGCAGTTTGTTGTACAGAAGAAACTAACACAACATTGTAAAGCAATTATACTCCAATAAAGTTTTTTAAAAAATTAAAAAAAAAACCTAATATCAACTGTAATACCTATTCTAAGTACTAAAGACAGTTATTTTTTTAAAGCTAAATTTGCTTGGGTAGCATGAATATGTAATACACCATCAACATGAAAATGTAATTATTTAGTATAATATTCATATATTAAATCCTGTTTAACTAGATCCAGAATATTAATTTAAGTTAGTTAAGTAAGGTTAATATGTGATAAGTACAAAAAAGAAAAGAGAAAAAAAAAGGAAAGGAAAGAAGAAAAGAGAAGAAAAGAAAAGACCAAGACCAAGTAAGACAATTGCAAATGTGCCTGGCTTTACATCTCTCCTTTTTTATTTGAAAGTAGCTGATAATGTTAACATTTTCCTCTTACTCCACTTGGTATTGTTAATTTCTAAGACATATTACAAACACTGAGCTCATTGTATTCCCAGCTCTCGGTGTGCCTTTGGTTTGGTAACCCAAGATCAAGGTGCACCCATAACTTCATCTTTAATGGGGAGGGAGATTACACTTACCTGAAGGACAACTTTTCTAAGGTTATGAATATGAAATGTAAGACATGCAGTAATCGTTTAATACGTTTTAATTCTCTTCCCTTACCACACGGTCACTCCTCTCACTCTCCATTTGACATGTTTTTATTCTATTAAATATGTCCATCAAATGACACTCTGTAATTTTTGTGAAACAAATGATAATTTAACTTCGATGAACTTCTGAATCCAGCAAAACTTGCCTTATAAATTTATGTAAAAGGTCAGAAACATTTCCTTTATCAAGATGGTTTTCCCAATTTTGGTCGATTTATAGCAGTGGTCCATCTTGGGATATCTTTTTTGTTTTGTTTTGTTTTGTTTTGAGGTACGCGGGCTTCTCACTGCTGTGGTCTCTCCCGTTGCTGAGCACAGGCTCCGGCCGTGCAGGCTCAGCGGCCATAGCCCATGGGCCCAGCCACTCCGAGGCATGTGGGATCTTCCCGGACCGGGGCACGAACCCGTGTCCCCTGCATCAGCAGGCGGACTTTCAACCACTGCTCCACCAGGGAAGCCCATCCTGGGATATCTTAATCAACCATCTGCACCCATGAATTTCACACTTGTAATAACTGCCACATTCCAAAGTCTGGCAGTTAAAATTCACGTGTTTTAAAACTCACCATTTCCCTAACTCTTAGAGCTAAGATTTCCATCTGACATTGATTTTCAGATTTCATTACTACAAAGAAAAAGTCTTATCTCAAAAATTCATACACTAAACACTAGACCATTTTGTAAAAATACTTCAGCTCAAGCATCAAAAACAGTGACAGGGAACAGCTACTCATACTGAGGTGCAGTCTTGTGTGAATTCCAATAACTGAGACTTTTCCTACAATTGCAGAGTATAGACACTGAGAGCTCTCTCTGCTTATATTTTATGCAGTTTCATGGGTAAAGGGAATTGAATATAGTAAAGGGAAATGACAATAAAATTTATAGATCAAAGATGCTTAGTAAGGATAATATGCATTTATGGTATGAAAACAAGGTGCACTTATTTTTTCTTTGCCTCTATTTTAACCATTATGATGTTCTGTGTATCCAATGACAGAAGGCCTGCCAGGAAGATAAAACTTAAACATGACAGTTAGTTTAAATTCCACACGTAATTTGAAATCTAATTTAGGAACTATTTTCTTTGACACTTGCTTGAAAGAAGTGTATGTAGCTTGAGGGTAGTTATTAGATCACTCTAGGATCAGAGAACATGGATCTAATTCTAGTGCTTATCTGTAGCTAGCTCTATGACCCAGGGCAAGCTACTCCGTCTTTTTAGTCTTCAAATTATGCTTCAGTAACATGAATATATAATCTCGATGGTCCCTAACAGTCAAATAGCCAGTGATTTGTTTGTTTTTTTTTTAATTAGACATTATCACAGAATAGTTACACTGAGGTTTCTGAAACCACATGCTGTGGTTTACTCTATCTTCAGTAACTACTATCTTTGTGAATTTGAGAAGAATTACATAACCTCTGTGTGTCTCAGTTTTCACATCTGTAAAATGGGAATAATAATAATAGTACCTAGCTAATGGGGTTGTCATTAGAATTAAATGAGCTATATTTTAATAATTGTAATATGAAAATTTCCTATATTTCCTCATATCTTAAAGCAGGACACAAATTAAAGAAATCATAAATAAACATTTATTAGAGTTTAATTAACAGCCATTTTTCCATAGTGGTACATGAAATTGTAGCATATTTTATACCCAGTAATAGATTAGATGAAATTTTGTAATATACATAAAGTGCTTAGACTAGTGTTTGGGCAAAAATTGCCCAATAGATGATATTAACATTTATCTATAAGTAAGCAGTAATTATTATATCTAAATTAAGAGTGATAAGTTGAGTGATAGTTTAAGTGTGATTAAACTCTTGCTAGTCATATCAGCCTTCGTTTTATTTTGTATCTAATGTCATAGGACAGATTTAATAACTTAATTCAATTAATAAATAATAATTGACATAAAATGTTACTTTCTACTTGAAAAACAGAATAATTTTATATAATTATTTTTATGATAGAACAAACGTGCTCTTTTTTACGAAGTAAGGTGATTAAAGAGGGAAAGTATAAATTGTGAGAAAATTGAAAATTAAGAATATACATATGTTTACCAAGTTTAGTCTATTATTCAATACAAAGAAAAAAATAACAGCATATTACAGGCACCAACTTTTAGATCATAACTGCCTTTAGTTATAAATTCTCAAGAAAGATTAATATTAGATTAATAACTTCTAAGGAAATGCTTACTAAACTGATTCCCTAGTTATTGGTCTACAGATATTAAGCATTTATACAGAAATCCTGTCTCTCAGAATGCTTTATAGAACTCCAAAGCTGGCATCAATTCTATCTTCAAGTTTTATTTTATAAGAAAGATCAGAGGAGGAGCTTCAAGATGGTGGAAGAGTAAGACGTGAAGATCACCTTTCTCCCCACAAATACATCAGAAATACATCTACATGTGGAACAACTCCTACAGAACACCTTACTGAACACTGGCAGAAGACTTCAGACTTCCCAAAAGGCAAGAAACTCCCCACGTACCTGCGTAGGGCAAAAGAAAAAAGAAAAAAAATAGAGACAAAAGAATAAGGATGGGACCTGCACCAGTGGGAGGGAGCTGTGAAGGAGGAAAGGTTTCCACACACTAGAAAGGCCCTTCGTGGGCGGAGACTGCAGGTGGTGGAGGGGGAAGCTTTGGAGCCACAGGGTAGAGCACAGCAACAGGGGTGCAGAGGGCAAAGCTGAGAGATTCCCTCACAGAGGATCGGTGCCGACCAGCACTCACCAGCCCGAGATGCTTGTCTGCTCACACACCAGGACAGGTGGGGGCTGGGAGCTGAGGCTCCGGCTTCAGTCAGACCCCAGGGAGAGGACTGGGGTTGGCTGTGTGAAGACAGCCTGAAGGGGGCTAGTGCACCATAGCTAGCCAGGACGGAGTCCAGGAAAAGGTTTGGAAGTACCAAAGAGCCAAGAGACTTTTTCTTGCCTCTTTGTTTCCTGGTGCATGAGGAGAGGGGATTAAGAGTGCTGCTTAAAGGAGCTCCAGAGATGGGTGCAAGTTGTGGTTATCAGAGTGGACCCCAGAAATGGGTATGAGACTCTAAGGCTGCAGCTGCAGCCACCAGGAAGCCTGTGTGCAAGCACAGGTCATTATCCACACCTCCCCTCCTGGGAGCCTGTGAAGCCCACCACTGCCAGGGTCCTGTGATCCAGGGACAACTTGCCCAGAAGAACACACCGTTCTCCTCAGGCTGGTGTAACATCACATCAGCCTCTACCACCTCAGACTTGCCCCGCACTCCATACCCCTCCCTCCCCCCAGCCTGAGTGAGCCAGAGCCCCTGAAGCAGCTGCTTCTTTCACCCTGTCCTGTCTGAGCAAAGAACAGATGCTCTCAGGTGACCTACACACAGAGACAGGGACAAATCCAAAGCTGAATCACAGGAGCTGTACAAAGAAAGAAGAGAAAGGAAAATCTCTCCCAGCAGCCCCAGGAGCAGCAGATTAAATCTCCACAGTCAACTTGATGTACCCTGCATCTGTGGAATACCTGAATAGACAATGAATCACCCCAAATTGAGGAGGTGGACTTCGGGAGAAAGGATATATATATTTTTTTTCCCTTTTTCTCTTTCTGTGACTGTGTACGTGTATGCGTCTGTGTGTGATTTTGTCTGTAGAGCTTTGCTTTTACCATTTGTCCTAAGGTTCTGTCTGTCCGTTTTTTATGTTTTTTTGTTTTTCTTTTTTTAGTATAGTTTTCAGTGCTTGTTATCATTGGTGGATTTGTTTTTTGGTTTGGTTGTTCTTTCTTTCTTTTTCTTTTTTTAATCACTTAATTTTTTTAATAATTATTTTTAGTTTTCTGTTTTAATAACTTTTATTTTATTTTATCTTTTCCTTTCTTTCTTCCTTTTTTTCTCACTTTAATTCTAAGCCATGTGGATGACAGGGTCTTGGTGCTCCAGTCAGGCATCAGGGCAGTGCTTCTGAGGTGGGAGAGCCAAGTTCAGGACATTGGTCCACAAGAGACATCTCAGCTCCACATAATATCAAATGGCAAAAATCTCCCAGAGATCCCCATCTCAATGCCAAGACGCAGCTCCACTCAACAATCAGCAAGCTACAGTGCTGGACACCCTATGCCAAACAACTAGCAAGAGAGAAACACAACCCCACCCATTAGGAGAGAGGCAGCCTAAAATCATAATAAGGTCACAGACACCACAAAACACCACCAGACATGGACCTGCCCATGAGAAAGACAAGATCCAGCTCATCAACAAGAACTCAGGAACTCGTCCCCTCTACCAGGAAGCCTACACCACCCACTGAACCAACCTTAGCCATTTCGGACAGACACTAAAAACAACGGGAACTACGAACCTGCAGCCTGCAAAAAGGAGACCCCAAACTCAGTAAGATAAGAAAAATGAGAAGACAGAAAAACACACAGCAGATGAAGGAGCAAGACAGAAACCCACCAGACCTAACAAATGAAGAGGAAATAGGCAGTCTACCTGAAAAAGAATTCAGAGTAATGATAGTAAAGATGATCCAATATCTTGGAAATACTATGGAAAAAATGCAGGAAACGTTTAACAAGGACCTAGAAGAAATAAAGAGCAATCATGAACAACACAATAAATGAAATTAAAAATTCTCTAGAAGGGGTCAATCTCAGAATAAATGAGGCAGAAGAACAGATAAGTGACCTGGAAGATTAAATAATGGAAATAACTACTTCAGAGCAGTATAAAGAAAAAAGAATGAAAAGAATTGAGGACTGTCTCAGAGATTTCTGGGACAATATTAAATCCACCAACGTTCGAATTATAGGGGTCGCAGAAGAAGAAGAGAAAAAGAAAGGGACTGTGAAAATATTTGAAGAGATTATAGTTGAAAACTTCCCTAACATGGGAAAGGAAATAGTCAATCAACTCTAGGAAGCACAGAGAGTCCAATAGAGGATAAAACCAAGGAGAAACATGCAAAGACACATATTAATCAAACTATCAAAAATTAAATACAAAGAAAAAGTATGAAAAGCATCAAGGGAAAAATAACATACAATTGAACCCCCATAAGGTTAACAGCTGATCTTTCAGCAGAAACAGCAATCCAGAAGGGAGTGGCAGGACATACTTAAACTGATGAAAGGGGAAAACCTACAACCAAGATTACTCTATCCAGCAAGGATCTCATTCAGATTTGATGGAGAAATTAAAACCTTTACAGACAAGCAAAAGCTAAGAATTCAGCACAACCAAACCAGCTTTACAACAAATGCTAAAGGAACTTCTCTAGGTAGGAAACACAAGAGAAGGAAAAGACCTACAATACAAAACCAAAATAATTAAGAAAATGATAATAGGAACATGCATATTAATAATTACCTTAAATGTAAATGGATTAAATGCTCCAACCAAAAGACATAGACTGGCTGAATGGATAGAAAAACAAGACCTTCATATATGCTGTCTACAAGAGATACACTTCAGTCCTAGGGACACATACAGACTGAAAGTGAGGGGATGGAAAAAAGATATTCTATGCAAATGGAAATCAAAAGAAAGCTGGAGTATCAATTCTCATATCAGACAAAATAGAGTTTAAAACAAAGACTATTACAAGAGACAAAAAGGATACTACATAATGATCAAAGGATCAATCCAAGAAGAAGATATAACAATTGTAAATATTTATGCACCCAACATAGGAGCACCTCAATACATAAGGCAAATACTAACAGACATAAAAGGGGAAATCAACAGTAACACAATCATAGTAGGGGACTTTAACACCCCACTTTCACCAATGGACAGATCATCCATAATGAAAATAAAAAAGTAAACACAAGCTTTAAATGATACATTAAACAAGATGGACTTAATTGATATTTATAGGACATTCTACCCCAGAACAACAGAATACACTTTCTTCTCAAGTGCTCATGGAACATTCTTCAGGATAGATCATCTCTTGGGTCACAAGTCAAGCCTTGGTAAATTTAAGAAAATTGAAATCATATTAAGTATCTTTTCTGACCACAATGCTATAAGACTAGATATCAATTACAGGAAAAAAATCTCTAAAAAATGCAAACACATGGAGGCTAAACAATACACTACGTGATAACCAAGAGATAACTGAAGGAATCAAAGAGGAAATAAAAAAAAAATACCTAGAAACAAATGACAATGAAAACACAAAGACACAAAACCTATGGGGTGCAGCAAAACCAGTTCTAAGAGAGAAGTTTTTAGCAATACAATCCTACCTTAAGGAACAAGAAACATCTCAAATAAACAACTTAACCTTACACCTAAAGCAATTAGAGAAAGAAGAACAAAAAACCCCAAGTTTAGCAGAAGGAAAGAAATCATAAGATCAGATCAGAAATAAATGAAAAAGAAAGGACAGAAAAAATAGCAAAGATCAATAAAACTAAAAGCTGGTTCTTTGAGAAGATAAATAAAATTGATAAACCATTAGCCAGACTCATCAAGCAAAAGAGGGAGAAGACTCAAATCAATAGAATTAGAAACAAGAAAGGAGAAGTAACAGCTGACACTGCAGAAATACAAAGGATCATGAGAGATTACTACAAGCAACTATATGCCAATAAAATGGACAACCTGGAAGAAATGGACAAATTCTTAGAAATGCACAACTTTCTCAGACTGAACCAGGAAGAAATAGATAATATGAACAGACTGATCACAAGCACTGAAATTGAAACTGTGATTAAATATCTTCCAACAAACAAAAGACCAGGACCAGATGACTTCACAGTCATCTGTGAAGTCATCTGTGAATTCAGTCATCTGAATTCGATCAAACATTTAGAGAAGAGCTAATACCTATCCTTCTCAAACTCTTCCAAAATATAGCAGAGAGAGGAACACTCCCAAACTCATTCTATGAGGCTAACATCACCCTGATACCAAAACCAGACAAACATATCACAAAAAAGGAAAACTACAGACCAATGTCACTGATGAACATAGATGCAAAAATCCTCAAGAAAATACTAGCAAACAGAATCCAACAGCACATTAACAGGATCATACACCATGATCAAGTGGGGTTTATCCCAGGAATGCAAGGATTTTCAGTATATGCAAATCAGTCAATGTGATACACCATATTAACAAAATGAAGGAGAAAAACTATATGATCATCTCAATAGATGCAGAGAAAGCTTTTGACAAAATTCAACACCCATTTATGATAAAAACCACCCAGAAAGGAGGCATAGAGGGAACTTACCTCAACATAATAAAGGCCATATATGACAAACCCACAGCCAACATCGTCCTCAATGCTGAAAAACTGAAACCATTTCCACTAAGACCAGGAACAAGACAAGGATGTCCCTCTCACCACTATTATTCAACATAGTTTTGGAAGTTTTAGCCACAACAATCAGAGAAGAAAAAGAAATAAAATGAAACTAAATCGGGAAAGAAGAAGTAAAGTTGGCACTGTTTGCAGATGACATGATACTATACATAGAGAATCCTAAAGATGCTACCAGAAAACTACAGAGCTAATCAATGCATTTGGTAAAGTAACAGGATATGAAATCAACAGAAGTCTCTTGTATTCTTATACACTAATGATGAAAAGTCTGAAAGTGAAATTAAGAAGACACTCCCATTTACCATTGCAACAAAAAGAATTAAATACCTAGAAATAAACCTACCTAAGGAGACAAAAGACCAATAAGCAGAAAATTATAAGACACTGATGAAAGAAATTAAAGCTGATACAAATAGATGGAGAGATATACCATGTTCTTGGATTGGAAGAATGAACTTTGTGAAAATTACTATACTACCCAAAGCAATGTACACATTCAATGCAATCCCTATCAAACTACCACTGGCATTTTTTACAGAGCTAGAACAAAAAATTTCACAATTTGTTTGGAAGCACAAATGACCCCGAATATCCAAAGCAATCTTGAGAAGGAAAAACGAAGCTGGAGGAATCAGGCTTCCTGACTTCAGACTATACTACAAATATACAGTAATAAAGACAGTATGGTTCTGGCACAAAAACAGAAAGTTAGATCAATGGAAGATGATAGAAAGCCCAGAGATAAACCCATGCACCTATGGTCACCTTATCTTTGATAAAGGAGGCAAGAATATACAATGGAGAAAAGACAGCCACTTCAATAAGTGGTGCTGGGAAACCTGGACAGCTACATTTAAAAGAATGAAATTCGAACACTCCCTAACACCATACACAAAAATAACCTCAAAATGGTTTAAAGACCTCAATGTAAGGCCATACACTATGAAATTCTTAGAGGAAATCATAGGCAGAACACTCTATGACATGAATCACAGCAAGATACTTTTTGACCCATCTCTTAGAGAAATGGAAATAAAAACAAAAATTAAAAAATGGGACCTAATGAAACTTCAAAGCTTTTACACACCAAAGGAAACCATAAACAAGATGAAAAGACAACCCTCAGATTGGGAGAAAATATTTGCAAATGAAGCAAGTGACAAAGGATTAATCTCCAAAATTTACAAGCAGCTCATGCAGCTCAAAATAAAAAAAAAAATAAAACAAACAAACAACCCAATCCAAAAATGGGCAGAAGATCTAAATAGACACTTCTCCAGAGAAGATATACAGAGTGCCAACAAACACATGAAAGGATGCTCAACATCACTAATCATTAGAGAAATGCACATCAAAACTACCATGCGATATCATCTCACTCCGGTCTGAATGGCCATCATCAAAAAATCTACAAACAATAAATGTTGGAGAGGGTGTGGAGAAAGTTTACAGCCACTATGGAGAACAGTATGGAAGTTCCTTAAAAAACTAAAAGTAGAACTACCATACGACCCAGCAATCTCACTCCTGGGCATATATCCTGAGAAAACTATAATTCAAAAAGAGTCATGTACCCCAATGTTCATTGCAGCTCTATTTGCAATAGCCAGGACATAGAAGCAACCTAAGTGTCCAGAGACAGATGAATGGATAAAGAAGTTGTGGCACATATATTCAATGGAATATTACTCAGCCATAACAGGAAACGAAATTGAGTTATTTGTAGTGTGGTGGATGGACCTAGAGTCTTTCATACATTGTGAAGTAAGTCAGAAAGAGAAAAACAAATACTGTATGCTAACACATATATATATATATAGAATCTAAAAAAAAAAAAAAAAGGTCATGAAGAACCTAGGGGCAAGATTGGAGTAAAGATGCAGACCTACTAGAGAATGGACTTGAGGACAAGGGGAGGGGGAAAGGTAAACTGGGACAAAGTGAGAGAGTGGTAGCGTATATATGGACATATAAACACTCCCAAATGTAAAATAGACAGCTAGTGGGAAGCAGTCGCATAGCACAGGGAGATCAGCTCGGTGCTTTGTGACCAGCTAGAAGGGTTGCATGTGGAGGGTGAGAGGGAGGGAGATGCAAGAAGGAAGAGATATGGGTATATATGTATAACTGATTCACTTTGTTATAAAGCAGAAATTAACACACCATATTAAAGCAATTATACTCCAATAAAAACGTTTAAAAAAATCAGAGATAGTCGTTCTGCATTAAAAAAAAATGTGTACTTAAGAAATTAGGCATATTATTATCAAAAGTAATGCACACATAAGGAGCTTGAAACACATCTGGCACAGAGGACATGCTACACAAGTGTCCATTTTCTAAATCATTATATTTTATGGTATCATAGACCACTAGAGAGATATAGGACCTAAGAGATAACTTACTTTGAAACCACTCAGACTACAATTGGCCTGGAGTATATATGATGGTTAAATGAAAATTCATGAGATAAAAGTTTTCTGAAGTATTTTCTTTCTTTCCTTTGTTTATGAACATAGCACAGCAGATTTATTTTCACTATTCTTTGATGATTGGAGTCATAATATAAATTGACATTGTAACTCTTAGTATCATTTTTTCTTGTCAATATTCCCTAGAACTTTAGTCTAATAAACTCTGTACACACTGTGTTCCTATGCTTTGAGACTTACAAAATATCTAGGGAAGAAAAATATCTGGTTCATAGAAAATTATTTTAGTTACAGCTCATTTAAATTCCTTAGAAAAAAATAAGAAAATCTTCAGTTAACAATTTTCATATTCTACCCTCTTGGGTAATTCAAGAGGTCTCTGGGGAGGAGTATGGATTGTTTACTCAAAAGATACAGACATGAAAATGTTATATAAATAAGTATAATTCTTAGGAATTTGAAATCAACTTGGATTTCAATGGTTTTCAGGTCATTCTGGATGGGCTTTTTAAAGGTTTACATGAGTGTTTATGAATGAAACATTTATTTCTGCCATAGAATAAGGGTTGAATTATTATTGAATGGAATAAGGGTGAGTATTGGCACACACTCCTGTGTTCTAGACACTTGACACATACATAGTGATGATGAACAAAGGGTTAAAAATTACAGTTCTTCTCTCAACTGTCAAGTGATTAAGATTTTGGAGAGAGAAAGATAAAGAAAATAAAAGCAAAGCAGGAAGAAGACTATAGAAGGATGTTTCTAAGTAGCTCTACACAAAGAAAAAGAAAAATAAGAAGAAAATACATGGAGGAAAAATTAGGGGATAAGCTGCCTCAAATGTCACTTTATCCTTTTTCCACCTCAGTTAATGGTATGTCCAAAAAAAGAAGTTGCCTACTCAATCAAACTTCTATTAATCAAAGTAGTTTCTCTGACCTACATTACACCCGGAACTTTGAAAAGGATAGATTCCTTTAGTTGGCAAAAACACTTTACTGTTAATAATAATTAATAATTATTAATAATAATCAAAACGTTTTCAGTACCTTTAAGGAAATGGGGGGGAAACCTAGCTTCAATGAGAAAATAGAGAAAATGGAAAACACATGAGCACACCAGCACACACACATACATATATACCCATATACATATTCTAACTATCCATCATCTTTTTACAATCTATGTTGTGACAGTGGACAATAGGTGAGACAAATATGTGTGTATTAATACTAGAGTCAATTATTGAAACACAATTCATTAACAATATGGATCTTTTACTGCACAATGTGAGCATACTTAGCATTATTAAACTCTACACTTAAAATGATTAAAATAGTAAATTTCATGTTATGTGTTTTAAATCACAATTTCTTTTTAAATGAAAAATAACATATTCCTACATCCAGCCATATTAGAATAATTGGTACTGGAATAGCTCTCCCTCCAAAAAAAATAAATAAATAAAAAATATGGATCTTATACAGTGGATGAACCCATTAAGAAAAAAGGAAAATGATGATTTTTATTTTAAATTAAAACATACAGGACGCTAAAGGATCAAGCTGAGAAAAACTAGTAAAAAAGAAAAGATTAATGAAAACTCCAATTTAACCTGTTATTAAGCAGCATTGTGTTCTTTGTCTTCCTTGAGTATAGCGGATGAAGCAAATCAATCTTTCAACAAATTGATGTGGGCATTTTTAGCTCAACTAATAAAAATGAATTAAGAACATTTAAAAATAAAGTTGCTCATTGCTTTCTCCAAAAAATTGGTAAAAATCAACACTTTGCATTCAATGACAAGAACACTATATTTCATATTTCGACCATTACTAAAAAAGGAAAAAAAAAGATTGCTTCCTTTTTGTTCTAATATCGTTTATTTAAAGTTGTTTTAAAAAAGGTACTAGTGTAAAAATACAACCATAAAAGGGGTCATCAAAGAAAATATTTATAATAGTTAACTTAGAGTATTTAAAACCACTAGGAAAATGCAAATTGCTCAGTACCAACATGGTCTCTATAGAGTTATGGCATACCTCATAATGGCTTTCTTCATTCTCCTGAATGTGGAAACCCACAGAGCTGGGACATTTCTGAGGAGTGACAGGAATATTGTCACTTTTGCTGTGTGAGTTACACTGAAAGAGATTACCAAATAATTGTGATAAACTACTACACATTAAGAATGTCTATTGAGAGACATGGTTATTTGCTAAGCAACTAATAAAGGAGGTCCCTGTGAACTAACAGGGGTCTCCCTCAGGTACATGTATTCATATTGAGCCTTTACCAAAAAAATTAAAAAATGGTATATAGTATAAAAAATAATAATAGATATTATTATTATCCCCAGTTACAGATGAGGAAAATGAGGCATAAAAATATATTTTTCCCAAAGTTGGGCTATTACCCAGCTCTCTGGGACCATGCCCCATACCTTATCTACCATATGCATGCCCCTTATAAATGACACATTTTAAGTAGATAAAACTGAAAAATTAAAAGTTTAAGGTCTTAAAATATTACTTCACTTTTTTCTGTACCAAATACAAAATATTTTTAAATACAGGTTAACTAAAATAATTCACCTAGAAATGGATGTGAACTGTAAAACATAAGATATTAAATTATGGCTTGGCCTTTCTCCATGAAAATATTAAAATGATTGTTTTCCATATTCCTCACAAGAGTTGTTTTATGTGAAAACAAGATATTATTCACTTTCTTTCATCCTTGCTTCCTTCTTTCCTAAATCTCTTATTAGATTCAAGGCTGCTTGGTCATTTATTAAATATCACATTGGGGTGTCTCAGGTTTCTACTTTAATAAAAGATATTGTAGTGCCTCCCAAAGGGGTTCATCATTGGTATATAACCTTTCCTCTCTTATAAGACCACAGAGTCTGCACAAGTTTTTATGATGTAAGAAGGGAAGATAATATTTTTCAAACTAGAATTCCACATTTTTGGTGCACTAATGAAATTTTACTTTCCCCATACCAGAGAACAATCTGTTAGAAAATTACTATTAAATACATTTTAAAAAGCAAGTGAGGGGCTTCCCTGGTGATGCAGTGGTTGGGAGTCCACCTGCCGATGCACGGGACGCGGGTTCGTGCCCCAGTCCGGGGGGATCCCACATGCCGTGGAGCGGCTGGGCCCATGAGCCATGGCCACTGAGCCTGCGTGTCTGGAACCTGTGCTCCGCAACGGAAGGGGCCACAACAGTGAGAGGCCCGCGTACCGCAAAAATAAATAAATAAATAAATATTAAAAAACAAGTGAGTTTTAGAGTTTGGCATAATTGAGGTCAGTATATTTTCATCTCAAAACCACCATTTTATATATTTATGTGTATTTTAAAATAGTCACATTACATTTTTTAAAACTTTTTTTAATTTTAAACACAGAAAAATGGAAAATATTCTAAAAATAATTTCAGAATACCTTTCATTACATTCCAACAATGTCAATTTTTAATTATCTCATTTATTTTTCTTTGTTTGTTTAAAAGCCATAGCAATATGGCAGACTAGGAAAGCATGACTCTGAAACGCAAACCCATATTAGAAACCTTTCAGCATCAAAAAAAATATATGCCTGTCCTCTCTACAAACAATATTATTTCAAGCCTGTTCAAAACCTGCCTCTTCTAGGAACTCTTCGTGGGTAATGAAATAAATGATTGCATTTAGCCTCTGTTTGCAACCTGAGTGACTTAGATGTAGTTTGTAAAATGCTGCTCTGCCAGTATTAATTCTTGGAATGTGCCTGAGTTTGTCTGAACAACTTCGCTGTTAATTATGAAGGCATATCTTTGATATCTCTCCACAGCAGCTTCCTTAGCTTTCAAAAAAAAAAAAAAAGTTTAGGCCTTAAAACAGTTATTTTCATCTGTGACATTTTAGTCTCTCAATTCCTATCCCTAGCTTCTCCTCATATCTATTCATGCTGATTAATCTTTTTAAAACATCTCATGTATGATGCAGTTTTTCTCCCTAGAAACTTTTCATCAATTCCTGTGGTCCAGCAGTGGCTCTCATTCTGCCTGTGTATTAGAATCACCCAGGGAGCTTTAAAAAATGTCAATGACTGAGCCCTACCTCACACCAGATAAATTAGGGCTCAGGCAGAAATACTTTTGAAATATCCAGCTAATTCTAATGTGAAGCCAGAGTTTAGAATCCCTGGATTAGGGTTTTCATTTCTTTTCTGGCCTCAGGATACTATAAGGAATTTTGGCCTCACTCCCCTTTCAATCTGATCTCTTGCTCCTTAGCATTTGTTCATCCTTTTCCTTATTTAACCTTCTGTGTATTAGGTGATACTGGTGATTTTTTTTTTTTTCATGGATATATCATAATACATCTGAAACTGAAAAAAATCCTTTATTTGCATAATACTTTATACTTTTACATATAAGATTTTGTGTATCATCCACAAGAAATCTCTGCAGAGAGAGGTAGAAAATATAATCTTACCTTAACAGATGGGGAAGGCAGAGGTTCAGATATATTCAAAACCCTCTGTGCAAAGATTTGCCCAGTAAAATCACTCCTAAGTGACAAGACTTGGGCTATTGCTACTCTGCCGTAACTCCCTTAAGGGAGTCATTCATTTGCTTATTCATTCACATATTCTATTCTGTTTGTTCATTTGTTTGATCGTCAGATATTTGCTGAGTGCATGTTATGTATCAGGATTTTAGTGTCTCACAAAGGTATGGCATTTCATATCTGCGATAGTCTCACACTAGCAGTGAAGCCATAATTGGAAACACAAAAACCACTGTGATATGCATAAGTTGCTAAGGGACAGAAGAGAGAACTGTGAGATTCCTGTGAGCAGACTCTTGAAAGATGGGCCAATGAGGCAATCATGGCAAGCACAGTAGTCAGGAGAGAACAGACATCATATGCAAAGTCTAGAAGACATGAATTCTCAGGACTTGCCTAGGAGCTGCAAGTAGTTCAATAGTGCTTTAACCATGGATCATGTGAGATATGCTATGAGGATAGGGACAGAGGTTATTAGTGAATGGAATTTAATGGTTAGACCCAATGATGAGAAGTTATAGTACTGGACTTAATATAAGAGAGGACAACCAAATAATGGAATGGCACTTTATATACAGTGGGTGTCAAAGGTGAGCTTTTATCATCATTCCTTCTTTACCTCCCTAAGGTAGTGAATAAGCAAAATGAATGCATTTGCAATATAACTCACACTAGGGTAAGTTCCTCTATCTAAACAAGATTTCACCC
This sequence comes from Stenella coeruleoalba, assembly GCF_951394435.1. Lineage (NCBI taxonomy): Eukaryota > Metazoa > Chordata > Mammalia > Artiodactyla > Delphinidae > Stenella > Stenella coeruleoalba. The sequence continues at coordinate 38,196,873 of NC_137164.1, read as the reverse complement.
CTATGCCTCTCCGATGTCTAATTCTGGAGCAGCCTCTGTCTATAGAACAGTGAATGGCATCCAAGGAAAAGTTTAATCCACTGTTATTTCATCACTTTTTAAATTTTTTTAGTGTTATGAGGTAAATAACCTCTGGGGATTACAAATCTATGAATCAGAGCAAAAAAGAAAGAAAAAATAACACTATAAACAGTATCTTGATATCTGACATTATTAATAGCCCAAACTTTAAGGAAACAAGTTCTTAAGGGAAAAACAATTTAATTACTATGAATTCTTCCCAACAAGTTTCTATTTCAGAGGGAGTTGCAGCTGAAAATAGAAAGAAGCTTTACTGTAAAAGTCTTGAGATTTCACCCACTAAATATACACTAATATGTATAAAATAGATAACAAATAAGTATCTGCTGTATAAAAAAGTAAATAAAATAAAATTCAAAAAAAAATTTCCATTTTCCAAATTTGATATGAATAACTATATAATGAATTATGGCTAAGATGGATTTGCTAAAACAGATTTAATATTGCATGATTCATATGTAAATCAAACTTAAGAGATCTAGAGCACACTAACAACAATCATATTCAATGGTGATCACTGTAAATACATTTATTTTATACTTTAAAGTCTATCTGATATTTTCCATTTAATAGTCTCATTTTATTATGTGTATAATGCTCCTCTCCCTTAAACACTTGTCATAGTTCCTGGGGAATTGTCATTCACTAGCTACAGAAATACCTACACAAATTTGGCTCATAATCAGGAATATTAGCTCTTTCATTTTTGACACAAATTCCTAATGAAGTACTTCATAAACAAAATATCAAGAGAAAAACAACAGCAGTAGCAAAAGCAATAAAAGTTTTACGGGGGGACGAGGGGAAGATGGCGGAAGAGTAAGACGCGGAGACCACCTTCCTCCCCACAGATACACCAGAAATACATCTACACGTGGAACAACTCCTACAGAACACCTACTGAACCCTGGCAGAAGACCTCAGACCTTCCAAAAGGCAAGAAACTCCCCATGTACCTGGGTAGGGCAAAAGAAAAAAGGAAAGACAGAGACAAAAGAATAAGGACGGGGCCTGCACCAGTGTGAGGGAGCCGTGAAGGAGGAAAGGTTTCCACACACTAGGAAGCCCCTTCGCGGGCGGAGACTGTGGGTGGCGGAGAGGGGAAGCTTTGGAGCCGTGGAGGAGAGCACAGCAACAGGGGTGCGGAAGGCAAAGCGGGGAGATTCCCGCACAGAGGATCGGTGCTGACCGGCACTCGCCAGCCCGAGAGGCTTGTCAGCTCACCCGCCAGGGTGGGTGGGGCTGGGAGCTGAGGCTCGGGCTTCCGTCAGAGCACAGGGAGAGGACTGGCGGCGTGAACACAGCCTGAAGGAGTTAGTGCACCACGCCTAGCCGGGAAGGAGTCCAGGAAAAGGTCTGGAGCTGCTGAAGAGGCAAGAGACTTTTTTCTTCCCTCTTTGTTTCCTGGTGCACGAGGAGAGGGGATTAAGAGTGCTGCTTAAAGGAGCTCCAGAGAAGGGCGTGAGCCTCGGCTAAAAGCTTGGACCCCAGAGACGGCAAGAGACGCTAAGGCTGCTGCTGCCGCCACCAAGAAGCCTGTGTGTGAGCACATGTCACTATCCACACCTCCCTTCCAGTGAGCCTGTGCAGCCCGCCACTGCCACGGTCCTGGGATCCAGGGACAACTTCCCTGGGAGAACACACGGTGAGCCTCAGGATAGTGCAACATCACGCCGGCCTCTGCCGCTGCAGGCTCGCCCCGCACTCCATGCCCTTCCCTCCCCCAGGCGTGAGTGAGCCAGAGTCCCCGAAGCAGCTGCTCCTTTAACTCCGTCCTGTCTGAGCGAAAAACAGACGCCCTCCGGGGACCTACACGCAGAGGCGGGGCCAAATCCAAAGCTGAGCCCCTGGGAGCTGTGAGAACAAAGAGAAAGGGAAATCTCTCCCAGCAGCCTCAGAAACAGCAGATTAAAGCTCCACAATCAACTTGATGTACCCTGCATCTGTGGAATATATGAATAGACAATGAATCATCCCAAATTGAGGATTCTGAGCCGCGTGGATGAAAGGCTCTTGGTGCTGCAGCCAGGAGTCAGTGCTGTGCCTCTGAGGTGGGAGAGCCAACTTCAGGACACTGGTCAACAAGAGACCTCCCAGCTCCACATAATATCAAATGGTGAAAATCTCCCAGAGATCTCCATCTCAACACCAGCACCCAGCTTCACTCAACGACCAGCAAGCTACAGTGCTGGACACCCTATGCCAAACAACTAGCAGAACAGGAACACAACACCACCCCTTAGCAGAGAGGCTGTGTAAAATCATAATAAGTCCACAGCCACCCCAAAATACACCACCAGACGTGGACCTGCCCAGCAGAAAGACAAGATCCAGCCTCATCCACCATAATACAGGCACTGGTCCCCTCCACCAGGAAGCCTACACAACCCACAGAACCAACCTTAGCCACTTCGGACAGACACTAAAAACAACGGGAACTATGAACCTGCAGCCTGCAAAAAGGAGACCCCAAACTCAGTAAGATAAGAAAAATGAGAAGACAGAAAAACACACAGCAGATGAAGGAGCAAGACAGAAACCCACCAGACCTAACAAATGAAGAGGAAATAGGCAGTCTACCTGAAAAAGATTTCAGAATAATGATAGTAAAGATGATCCAAAATCTTGGAAATAGAATAGACAAAATGCAAGAAACCTTTAACAAGGACCTAGAAGAACTATAAATGAAACAAACAATGTTGAACAACACAATAAATGAAATGAAAAATACTCTAGATGGGATCAATAGCAGAATAACTGAGGCAGAAGAACGGATAAGTGATCTGGAAGATAAAATAGTGGAAATAACTACTGCAGAGCAGTATAAAGAAAAAAGAATGAAAAGAACTGAGGACAGTCTCAGAGACCTCTGGGACAACATTAAATGCATCAACATTCGAATTATAGGGGTTCCAGAAGAAGAAGAGAAAAAGAAAGGGACTGAGAAAATATTTGAAGAGATTATAGTTGAAAACTTCCTTAATATGGGAAAGGAAATAGTTAATCAAGTCCAGGAAACACAGACAGTCCCATACAGGATAAATCCAAGGAGAAATATGGCAAGACACATATTAATCAAAATGTCAAAAATTAAATACAAAGAAAGCATATTAAAAGCAGCAAGGGAAAAACAACAAATAACACACAAGGGAATCCCCATAAGGTTAACAGCTGATCTTTCAGCAGAAACTCTGCAAGCCAGAAGGCAGTGGCAGGACATATTTAAGGTGATGAAGGAGAAAAACCTGCAACCAAGATTACTCTACCCAGCAAGGATCTCATTCAGATTTGATGGAGAAATTAAAACCTTTACAGACAAGCAAAAGCTGAGAGAGTTCAGCACCACCAAACCAGCTTTACAAGAAATGCTAAAGGAACTTCTCTAGGCAAGAAACACAAGAGAAGGGAAAGACCCACAATAAGAACATGAAACAATTTAGAAAATGGGAATAGGAACATACATATAGATAATTACCTTAAATTTGAATGGACTAAATGCTCCCACCAAAAAACACAGATTGGCTGAATGGATACAAAAACCAAGACCCATATATATGCTGTCTACAAGAGACCCACTTCAGACGTAGAGACACGTACAAACTGAAAGTAAGGGGATGGAAAAAGATATTCCATGCAAATGGAGACCAAAAGAAAGCTGGAATAGCAATTCTCATATCAGACAAAATAGACTTTAACATAAAGACTATTAGAAGAGACAAAGAAGGACACTACATAGTGATCAAGGGATCAATCCAAGAAGAATATATAACAATTGTAAAATTTATTCACCCAACATAGGAGCACCTAAATACATAAGGCAAATACTAGCAGCCATAAAAGGGGAAATCAACAGTAACACATTCATAGTAGGGGACTTTAACACCCCACTTTCAACAATGGGTAGATCATCCAAAATGAAAATAAATAAGGAAACACAAGCTTTAAATGATACATTAAACAAGATGGACTTAATTGATATTTATAGGACATTCCATCCAAAAACAACAGAATACACATTTTTCTCAAGTGCTCATGGAACATTCTCCAGGATAGATCATATCTTGGGTCACAAATCAAGCCTTGGTAAATTTAACAAAATGGAAATTTTATCAAGTATATTTTCCGACCACAATGCTATGAGACTAGATATCAATTACAGGAAAAGATCTGTAAAAAATACAGACATATGGAGGCTAAACAGTACACTACTTAATAACGAAGTGGTCACTGAAGAAATCAAAGAGGAAATTAAAAAAATACCTTGAAATAAATGACAATGGAGACACGATGACCCAAAACGTGTGGGATGCACCAAAAGCAGTTCTAAGAGGGAAGTTTATAGCAATACAATCCCACCTTAAGAAACAGGAAACATCTCAAATAAACAACCTAACATTGCACCTAAAGCAATTAGAGAAAGAAGAACAAAAGAACCCCAAAGTTAGCAGAAGGAAAGAAATAATAAAAATCAGATCAGAAATAAATGAAAAAGAAATGAAGGAAACGATAGCAAAGATCAATAAAACTAAAAGCTGGTTCTCTGAGAAAAAAAAAGAAAAACTAGATAAACCATTAGCCAGACTCATCAAGAAAAAGAGGGAGAAGACTCAAATCAATAGAATTAGAAATGAAAAAGGAGAAGTAACAACTGACACTGCAGAAATACAAAAGATCATGAGAGATTACTACAAGCAACTCTATGCCAATAAAATGGACAACCTGGAAGAAATGGACAAATTCTTAGAAATGCAGAACCTGCCAAGACTGAATCAGGAAGAAATAGAAAATATGAACAGACCAATCACAAGCACTGAAATTGAAACTGTGATTAAAAATCTTCCAACAAACAAAAGCCCAGGACCAGATGGATTCACAGGTGAATTCTATCAAACATTTAGAGAAGAGCTTACACCTATCCTTCTCAAACTCTTCCACAATATAGCAGAGGGAGGAACACTCCCAAATTCTTTCTATGAGGCCACCATCACCTTGATACCAAAACCAGACAAGAATGTCACAAAGAAAGAAAACTACAGGCCAATATCACTGATGAACATAGATGCAAAAATCGTAAACAAAATACTAGCAAACAGAATCCAACAGCACATTAAAAGGACCATACACCATGATCAAGTGGGGCTTATTCCAGGAATGCAAGGATTCTTCAATATACGCAAATCAGTCAATATGATAAACCATATTAACTAATTGAAGAAGAAAAACCATATGATCATCTCAATAGATGCAGAGAAAGCTTTCGACAAAATTCAACACCCATTTATGATAAAAACCCTGCAGAAAGTAGGCATAGAGGGAACTTTTCTCAACATAATAAAGGCCATATATGACAAGCCCACAGACAACATCATCCTCAATGCTGAAAAACTGAAACCATTTCCACTAAGATCAGGAAGAAGACAAGGTTGCCCGCTCTCATCACTCTTATTCAACATAGTTTTGGAAGTTTTAGCCACAGCAATCAGAGAAGAAAAGGAAATAAATGGAATCCAAATTGGAAAAGAAGAAGTAAAGTTGTCACTGTTTGCAGATGACATACCATACATAGAGAATCGTAAAGATGCTACCAGAAAACTACTAGAGCTAATCAACGAATTTGGTAAGGTTGCAGGATACAAAATTAATGCACAGAAATCTCTGGCATTCCTATACACTAATGATGAAAAATCTGAAAGTGAAATCAAGATGACACTCCCATTTACCATTGCAACAAAAAGAATAAAATATCTAGGAATAAACCTACCTAAGGAGACAACAGACCTGTATGCAGAAACTTATAAGACACTGATGAAAGAAATTAAAGATGATACAAATAGATGGAGAGATATACCATGTTCTTAGATTGGAAGAATCAATATTGTGAAAATGACTCTACTACCCAAAGCAATCCACAGATTCAATGCAATTCCTATCAAACTACCACTGGTATTTTTCACAGAACTAGAACAAACAATTTCACAATTTGTATGCAAACACAAAAGACCCTGAATAACCAAAGCAATCTTGGGAACGAAAAACGGAGCTGGAGGAATCAAGCTTCCTGACTTCAAACTATACTACAAACCTACAGTAATCAAGACAGCATGGTACTGGCACAAAAACAGAAATATAGATCAATGGAACAGGATAGAAAGCCCAGAGATAAACCCACACACGTATGGTCAACTTATATTTGATAAAGGAGGCAGGAATGTACAGTGGAGAAAGGACAGCCTCTTCAATAAGTGGTGCAGGGAGAACTGGACAGGTACATGTAAAAGTATGAGATTAGATCACTCCCTAATACCATACACAAAAATAAGCTCAGAATGGATTAAAGACCTAAGTGTAAGGCTAGATACTATGAAACTCTTATAGGAAAACTTAGACAGAACACTCTATAACATATATCACGGCAAGATCCTTTTTGACCCACCTCCTAGAGAAATGGAAATAAAAACAAAAATAAACAAATGGGACCTAATGAAACTTCAAAGCTTTTGCACAGCAAAGGAAACCATAAACAAGACCAAAAGACAGCCCTCAGAATGGGAGAAAATATTTGCAAATGAAACAACTGACAAAAGATTAATTTCCAAAATTTACAAGCAGCTCATGCAGCTCAATAACAAAACAAACAAACAAACAAACAAACAAACAATCTAATCCAAAAATGGGCAGAAGATTTAAATAGACATTTCTCCAAAGTAGATATACAGACTGCCAACAAATACATGAAAGAATGCTCAACATCTTTAATCATTAGAGAAACGCAAAACAAAACTACAATGAGATATCATCTCACACCAGTCAGAATGGCCATCATCAAAAAATCTAGAAACAATAAATGCTGGAGAGGGTTTGGAGAAAAGGGAACACTCTTGCACTGCTGGTGGGAATGTGAAATGGTACAGCCACTATGGAGAACAGTATGGAGGTTCTTTAAAAAACTACAAATAGAACTACCATATGACCCAGCAATCCCACTACTGGGCATATACCCTGAGAAAACCATAATTCAAAAAGAGTCATGTACCAAAATGTTCATTGCAGCTCTATTTACAGTAGCCAGGAGATGGAAAAAACCTAAGTTGTCCATCATTGGATGAATGGATAAAGAAGATGTGGCACATATATACAATGGAATATTAGCCATAAAAAGAAACAAAATTGAGCTATTTGCAATGAGGTGGATAGACCTAGAGTCTGTCATACAGAGTGAAGTAACTCAGAAAGAGAAAGACAAATACCGTATGCTAACACATATATATGGAATTTAAGAAAAAAAAAATGTCATGAAAAACCTAGGGGTAAGACAGGAATAAAGGCACAGACCTACTAGATAACGGACTTGAGGATATTGCGAGGGGGAAGGGTGAGCTGTGACAAAGCGAGAGAGAGGCATGGACATATATACACCACAAAACGTAATGTAGATAGCTAGTGGGAAGCAGCCGCATAGCAGAGGGAGATCAGCTCGGTGCTTTGTGATCGCCTAGAGGGGTGTGATAAGGAGGGTGGGAGGGAGCAAGACGCAAGAGGGAAGAGATATGGTGACATATGTATATGTATAACTGATTCACTTTGTTATAAAGCAGAAACTAAGACACCATTGTAAAGCAATTACCCCAGTTAAAAAAAAAGAAGTTTGATGAAAAAACACATAACCATAAGTAAGACACTGCGGTTTTCTTTGCTACGAAGGGGGTTCTTTACATTTTCCACCCAACTCTGTAGTAGCTGCAATATGGCCTGTTATTCTGTTACTCCTCCTACCTTCTTACAAAAGCAGTTTTTGCTAAAAATCAATGATGCTGGTATAAAATTTATACAATCATTATAGAGGCAGCCGCCTTGTATTTTTATGCTATAGGTTTCATTAAATAACCATTCCTTTTGTTAAAACTTCCCACTGAAACTATTATTCCTACCCATTTTAAGAAACTAGTGATTACTTTCATGAAGAATTGGTAAACATTCTTAAATTTTTAATACGAAAGTTCTAAAGGTAAATAAAATATTGACATTTACAGAAAAAAATCTACTTAAAAGGATTGTCTATACTTGGTGTTTTCAACCTCTCCACCCATTCCTTTGGGAAGCCCATGTGTGTCACTTTTTTTTTTTTTTTTTTTGCGCTACGCGGGCCTCTCACTGTTGTGGCCTCTCCCGTTGCGGAGGACAGGCTCCAGACGCGCAGGCTCAGCGACCACGGCTCACGGGCCCAGCCACTCAGTGACATGTGGGATCTTCCCGGACCTGGGCACGAACCCGTGTTCCCTGCATCGGCAGGCGGACTCTCAACAACTGCGCCACCAAGGAAGCCCCGTGTCACATTTTTTACCACCCCTTTCCATTGAAACTGTTCTTTCACCATCTCCAAGGATAGTAACTCAAAGGGCAATTCTCAGTCCTCCTCTCACTTGACACTACTGAAAATTCCTTCCTTCAAGATGCATTTATTTCACTCGCCCTCTAGGACACCACAAACTCCTTGTTGTCTTTTTATCTCTCATGTTTTATTTCTGGAATCATTTAACTGTTCGTGTTGCTATTGTCATTGTTAAAACTGAAAAGCTTGGAGAAAACGAAGCTTGATTACTTTCTCAGGAAGTATGTTTTCTGATGGCATACTCCACTGTTTCCCAATTCTAAAATACTTTCTCAAACAGATCCATGAACGATTTCCTATTTATAAGCTGACAAGAGAAGGGCTCTTAGAATGTTCCTAAACATGCTTACGTCAAACCATATATTTTTGTGAATATTTCAGGAAGCTGATAAAATTTATATTTTAAGGGCTTCCCTGGTGGCGCAGTGGTTGAGAATCTGCCTGCTAATGCAGGGGACACGGGTTTGAGCCCTGGTCTGGGAGGATCCCACACGCCACGGAGCAACTAGGTCCGTGAGCCACAACTACTGAGCCTGCGCGTCTGGAGCCTGTGCTCCGCAACAAGAGAGGCCGCGATAGTGAGAGGCCCGCGCACCGGGATGAAGAGTGGCCCCCACTTGCCACAACTAGAGAAAGCCCTCGCACAGAAACAAAGACCCAACACAGCAAAAATAAATAAAATAAATTAATAAACTCCTACCACCAACATCTTCTTTAATATATATATGTATATATATATATATATATTTTTTTTTTTTTAAGAGATCCGTAGTGTACATTCCGATTTCCGAAAATCTGTTCCAATCATTTAATGTCCTGAAACTTAGTGTCTCAAATCAGGAAGCCTTGAGCTTGTATCTCCTTCCTTCTCTCTAATGTCTTCTATGAGTCCTTCTCTACTGGTTTATTGTCCTGTCATCATTAAATATGATTGGAAAACAAAGCTAAAACGCTCATCAAGAAGTGTGAACAGATAGGTATTCACCCTATGCAATATATGTTTTGATTTATAAAGAAAATGCAGTATAATAAATTTAAAAAACAAATACCATATAAATGGTATTTAGTTTTAAAATCATAGAAATACAGATGGCTAGAATACATATCAGTGTAGAGATTACTTATGTAGAATGAGAAAAAATTGTGAATTGTAAAAGTACTCAAAAGGAATGTCAACTGTACCAGTAGTATACAGGTGTCTGCTTGTTTATTTTGTAAAAATTAAAAAAAAATTGTTTTGTCTCTCTTCTTTTCTTAAAAAAGTATTTTCCTTTAAAAATTGGAGAGAGAAATATCAGAAAGTATTAACATATATTTGTTCTGGGTGCCAGGGACATAGGTATTTTCCTTATTTCTCTTTACTCTTTCTGAGCTTTTCAAATAACTGAAAATGAATTAGCACATAGAAAAATAATTAGCATGGCTTTGTTAAAAATCTGTATCATCCACCTCAACAAGGTTGTAGATAATGGTTATGAAAGAGCTTTATAAACTATAAAATCTTGAAATGGTGCCTCTTCAGAAATAAAGGTGCCACATGGGAGGTAGATCCCTTTTGATATGGCTCAGGATAAACCCTTCCCTTTTTAGTAGAAAATGTTTCTTTTAGAAACATGCTGGTTTTCTTTCTATGGTACTATGGCTTAAAGGTCTTTCACTACTTCCTCTAAATAGGTTTTGCTTTCTTTCACTTCACAAGAGAACATGATCCTCCTGTTGACAATTTATCTCCAGTATATAGTACAATGCCTGCAACATTACCAGGTATTTTATAAATATTTTATGTGAAAATTTTAAGTGAAATGAAAGAATAAATGCAAGACTTTTACAGAGACTTGTATTCACCTAGATTATTTTGGCCTCTAACTCCCTGGTAATAATTTCTTTGTAGCTGTTTTCCTTTTTCTTTTTTTGTTTTCGTCTCCAGCAGACAAATTCATTGCAAAATTGCAAAATTATTATTCCCAAGACCTACATTTTGTATCGTAAATGCTAACACAAGAATAAAGTGCATTAGTCTTATAGATTGAGAATATCTGTATTAAAAACAAAAAACAAAGCAGTGGATTTAGTCATCATGGTTTGTTGCTCCAACTGGACCTTTAGTAAATCATAGCTGAAAGCATCTTTCTCACAGTAATATGTTACATAAGTGGATAAATTTGAATTGATCTACTGCATATATGAACAGATTTGCTCCTGTTCATCTTCTGGGCCCTGCACCATTTCCCTACACAGGAGACTTTGCCAGGTCCAGCCTCTTGGTTCTTCAGGGCATCATACCCCTCGGGTTTGCAAGTTGACTGGGATCTACTTCAAAACTCCCTGAACTGATCAATAGCCCTTCTCACTTTGTGTAAATTCCCCTCCACCCTTCTCACAATCCCCATCCAGTATCTTCTTTCAGTCCTGAGGTAAGCTTTCTTCTCCCTTCTTGATGTTCCAAAGGTACCTCCTCCCATTTCGTCTACAATAGTACTTGCTTTCTCCTCTGTCCTAACAAGCTTTTCCATTTTTAGTCCAGGTTTGCAAAGAGACTAGCTAGATGGAGGCAGTCACCTCTGCTCAATGAAAAGGAAGAAGTTGACTGTTCCATGTGGGATTTGTGAAAAAACAAAAGCTGATTTTATATAGTCTTTTGGCACAGGCCATTAAGTAGGCTAGTTGGCTTCCCTCAATTATAATGCCCTGTGATCAAATGAAATTAACAGACAAAAAGATGTATTTCTTATCGTGCACATTGTTATTGCAAGGAGGTCACTTTTAAAGCATTAGTATAATATTTACCTCTACCTACTATTTTATAATATACTAAGTTGAATCCACTTATTCCAAAACTGCTAAGATATAAGAATACTTTGTAACAAAATAAAATTTTAACAAATATAAGCAAAAAGAGGAAAAAAATCTATGAATGTGGAATTAACATCTGATGAAATTCAGTAAATGATTCAAGTTGAATTATCAGATGAAACATTTTTTCCCCTTTGTTTAGGGATTCTTCTTATGCTATTCCAAAATTTAATGGTCTCTATCATAAGCTGGCTGACATTTTTGAAACAATTGTAACAACTTAATAAAAAGTATAGGTGCCAAGTACTGTAACCAAGAAATAGCTTTCTCTTAGTGTGTTATTGCCTAAGTGGTATTTGAGAGCAATCTGTTGCTATAAATATCATTGGTTATTATAAAGATTTAGCAACTCTGTATATTGTTCATTTCCTGAGAATGCTTGATTTTCCTTCTATGCAATGACTTTCAAGGTTTTTCTTAATGGACAATTCACAAATGCAGAACCTGAGATAGAGAGAAAGATATATTCCCCCCAAAATCATAAAGTTTGTGAAGGGGCTACATTAAGCTGAATTTTGTCTTCTTTTCTCAATACGATATTTAATGAGAGTGGGAATAAAGGGAAAATAATTTTATAGTCCTATAGAAATTTTGGTAATTCAATTAGGAATTAAACAATAACAACTTATGTCAAAGTTACTCAGCAGCTTCCTTCTAAATGTGTAACAGCAGAGCAAACCTCTGTGAACTGAACATTGAGTGTGCCAGGGTGCTGGGTACATGAGTGTGAACTCAATTTTGCTAAATACATAAATACATGAACAAACCCATATATTTTGCCACATCCAGTTATGAATTTCTTTCTAAGCAATTACTACTATGCTCTCTAATTTACTATAGACAAACTGGATACAATCGTAGGTCATTACTCACCAAGGAACAATGCAAAACCACCTTTATGAGAATCACAAATTGTAGCTGCTCTCTGCACATTACAACATTTTCTTTAAGTGGTTCATGGATGTTATATAGAGCTTTATGAACCTCCTTTGATCCAGTTGCTATGGGCATGCATAGAAATAAAAACCCTCAGAAAGTACACTTCAAACACTAATGTTCTATACTTTACAATTCTCCATTGGTTTCTTCCTTGTATTATAACCTTACTATAAAGCCATTTCACAAGAGCAATAAGACATTGAAAGATTTTAAATTACAAAAGGATTGCATGTTATGTTGCTTGGGCTATGCCTCATTAATGCCAGTCAGCATTGCACACTGCATATTAATTCTGCATTTTAAATGAATGGATGCAAGCAATGCAAGCCTTTACATCTCCAGACACTTAGGAAGAGAGGCTAACTTCTGTCCAAACATATTCTAAGGACTACAATAGCAGACATTTTCAGTACCAGGGTTAATCAAGATTAATCATGCTGTATTTTATATTCAAGACAATTGTTTTGTAGTTCATTTAAGTTTATTTTATTATTTTTGTTTTAAAATCCCTGAGAATTTTTTCATGTATTTATCATTTAATTTTATTTATACCTTGAAGAGAAACAAAACTAAATTTTTCTCATCACAAGCAAAAAATAGGGTGAGTAGAAATAGTTTGAATATTCCAAACACAATGGGAGAGGTCTTTTTTAGAAATGTCCACTGCGAATTCGATGGGGGTCTTTCTGTTATATTTCCAGCCGGAATTGAAAGACTTCAAGGGAGGAAAATGATGAGTTTCATTTTCACTCTAGGTAATTAATGTTTACTAAAGTCAATGTATTTTTTCAGTTGGTTAACATTTTCAGGAAATTCTGAAAGAGTACCAAATACACAGAAATAAAACTAACTTATTAGAAAACAACAGTATTAGTTTATAACATGTCCCACTTACTGACATTAAAACACACAAAAAAGTTATATGAATCTAGGATGTAAGTGAATCCAGGGATACAGTTGTTAGCGCAAGTTCGTGTGCCCAACACACAGTGAGGTCAAACAAACAAAAACATCTGAGTTTGGAGCAGAGGAAGTTTTATTGCAGCAGCAAGTAAGGAGACAGGTGTCTCATGCTCTAAAAAATTCTGAGTTCCCCGAAGGGTTTTGCAAAACATTTTTAAAAGCCAGATGAGGGAGGGGTGTTGCAGGGTATATGATCAGCTCATCCACAATTCTCTGATTGGCTGATGATGAGGTAACAGAACGGTGTCACAGGAGTTAACATTATAAGTCCTTAAGCTCCAGGAGTCTTGGGGCTATGTGCTCATGGTCATCAATTAGTTAACATCTTCCATTTGGTGGGGGGCTTTCACATCTGTAAAACAACTTAGGAAATGTGCATCAAATACTGTTATCTAGGTACTTCAGAGAGGAGCTAAAGCAGAGGATATGGAGGAGGGCTTGTCCCAGGAAGTCTCCATAGGGTCCTGCTTGGTTACACAGTGATGGGCTTTCCACCCAGTAAATATTCTTCTTCTATAGAGAGGCAGCCATGTGTGAATTGAACTTAATGTGTGTGTACACACATGCAAACACACATACAACATGCTTGTGAATCCATGTTTCATGTAGGTGACTCATATTTTTTTGTAGATGATTGCATATATTTGTATAGAAGGAATATTTCTTTTCTACACAGAATTGCTTTTATCAATATTACATCAAGTACTATATTTTTTTCTAAAAAATTTCACCCTGCATGGTATAAACTATATAGTACATAAATATTTATTTATACAATTTTAAATGTGCTGTAAACAAACCACATATTATACTATTCTAAGTTAGTATATACAATATCTAACATTAATACATCCTAGAGTTTAGACTGAAATATTTCTGAAAAATAATCTTACCTAGAATTATAACTATATGTTGAAATTTTCATGATAGAGAATTTTTTTAAAAATCTAAACTGAATATAATTTCCGATAGTAGAAATATGTCCTTGTATTATGAAAAAAAATGCTCTCCCAAAATAAGCCTTTAACATAATAGTAACCTAGACTATCTGCATGCCAGTCTTTCACAACAGTCTGCAAGCCAACCTTCAGTCAAAGAAATCAGGTAATAAATTCAGATATTCAAATCTAGAGTGCTTTAAAGTGAATTCAAAGTTCAAGGCTGTGCCAGTTATTTGAATATTGTCTTTCAAGGCAAATTCTTATATAAGTTCAGTGGTTTATTAGACTTCTCTTAACAGAAAGTTGTCTAAAACAGACCCTGAAGCTGCAGCCTATATTTTTAAAAGCATACACAGAGAGAAAAAGAGAGACATGTTTTCTTTTTCTTTTGTAGTATGTACACTAATAGTAAACAAACAAACACTATCCCTTGAATACATAATTTTAAGATGTGTTTTTGTAAGTTGAGTGTTTCAATTTTTGATTTTAAATTCATTTATGCAAATTGTACATTAGCTAAATTTGAATGGAAATTCATAACTTTTAGAGTAATGATTTAGAGTAAAAAGGATATTCCAGAATACACTGGAAAGTGCCAACTGGCACTGGGGCAATTGTACTTGACCTTCAGCATGCCACCATCTCACCATGTCATTTCACAGCCTCAGTGTCTTTGTAAAATGGGAAGTTTAGGATAGAAAATCTCCTCCACCTCTCCAAGTCAAAAATGCAGTATGTATGTGAGATATTATCAGATCTGTTACCCCAAAATTTAACTTAGGGTTTGTTTTTCCAAATATCAGTCTCTATTAGATCTTCATAAAATGGTGTAAATAATTTAGTTGATAAAGGGACTGCAGGAAAGCTGAGACTTTACCACTGATTCTGTTGTAATCATTTGCTCTTATCTTGCTGATAACTTTGAAAAGGCATGTGACTTTTATTAAAACCAAAGTAAAAATTTTTAATTCTCATGTTCCATGAATGTCTTTTTTTAATATATATATAAGGAAAAAGAAAACAAACAAACACTATCAAAGGTCTGATGTTTATTGACTTTCTTTTCAGAAAAAGAACTGGTGCATCCAGTGCTTTTTGAGATAGTTTAGAGTATTTAAGGCCAAAATAAAGAAACTAATCATAGTGATGTTGGATGGAAACTCTTCAGCAAGTCTGGAATCTGTCTAGTTGTGAATGTTTAAAAGGATAGAGTGTTTTTTAAATCTGTTTTTTTAAATTGAATTTCTTGAAGTTCTATGCATTTTAAGGAACAAAACCAAGTCACATGAGAAACATGCTCACTTTCAAGGTCTTAAAAATGTTTTTTCTTATAACTTTGGGGCAAGAATCCCCAAAGGAATGTACTTTAACAAACAAAGAAATATCTGTAGATGAGTCACATCTACTTATAGAGTTCATCTTTTGAGTTACTTTCTTTGTCTCTAAGCTCCCAACTAATTTAACTTCAGCAAAACCATCGTACTGTTTATCGTTTAATCTTGAGGTCATAGAACTTTAACACATACATGATTCTCTAAAACACTAACACTTCTCTGATTTAGTCTTATGAGGTTGTTCCCCTGGTGATGAGAGGTATGGAAATGAACCAGAAATAGATTATAGGAACTTGTTCCAAAAACAAATTTTTGAAACTATATATTAATAAGTGTAAAGCATAACTGGGAAGCATTTCTTTTCTGAGGAAGAGAATTTGATTTTCTCTTCAAGGAGGACATTAAATGCTGTATCTTTTGTGAAGATTCTCCCAAATAAAAGCATTTATTCACCTCAACAAATATTTCTTAACAATTCCCTCTGTGCCATATACTTTTTAATGACTTGGTTAAAAGAATACAAATAAGAAATAATCCTTGTCCTCAAAAAATTGGCAGTATATTAAACATGCCAATTATATAAAAAAAAAAGTTCATGTTATTAACTCTCCATATCTCCAAAATGTATTCGGAAACATAGGTAAATATCTCAAAAGAAAGGGAACAAAAAGAATAAAATCTGAAGAGAATATGATTAAATAGTTGCATTTTTACATTGCGTGTGTGTGTGTGTGTGTTTTTTTTTTTTTCTCTATAGTGTTCTTCAGAAGAATACAGAATGATAGCTCTTTGTCAAAGAACAAAGTATTGGGCATCCCTGGTGGCGCAGTGGTTGAGAGTCCGCCTGCCGATGCAGGGGACACGGGTTCGTGCCCCAGTCCGGGAAGATCCCACATGCCGCAGAGCGGCTGGGCCCGTGAGCCATGGCCGCTGAGCCTACGCGTCCGGAGCCTGTGCTCCGCAGTGGGAGAGGCCACAGCAGTGAAAGGCCCGCGTACCACCAAAAACAAACAACAACAAAAAAAAGTATTTTAGTCCTATATTGATATTAAAATAAATATATTTAGTTCCAGTGAATAAGATTTAATGTTTAAGTTTGTGACAGATTTTATGAAGTGGAAAAGGTTAGGGGCAATATTTAAAGTGATTGAACAATATATAGAGAACATTTTATAAAACATTTCTCTTCATAATAGTAATACCGATAGCACAAATCCACTTCTAAATCAAGATAATACATGATTTAAGGAAAATAATTTTAGGAAAATAGAAAAAATATATAATTATTGCCTTTTACAATTCAATACCATTGAAACATGGCTCTTTGTGATCTTGTATTAGCATTCTATTACAATGTCAAGCCCTTTTACAAAATATTTCTTTTTATTCAACCTTAGATGATAAGGATCTGATAAGAATGAGTAGACTTTTTTACTCCCTTTCATGGAAAAAAAAAATTCTGTTAGACTATTTACATGATATATTTTTCTTACCATTTTGATTACCAAGAGACCTAACATAAGCCCGGAATGAGACCATCAACACTAATTTGGGTTGGCTTTCATGCCTCACTGTGGAAAGATGTTTAAATTAATCAGACAATCCACAATGTTCTGCAATAATCCAAACAAATACGGAACACTTTAAAAAGCAAAACATAACTTTTCTCCAGCTTCTAAAGAGTAGGAGCTGGGGGTGTCTGTGTATGTGCATGTGTGTGTATAGAGAAGCAGAAGGAAGCAACCAGATAAGGTAGCTGCCTTCTTTTGAGCCTCAACATCAAAAGAAACAAGAAATCGGAGTAAATATGATTCGTACTCCTGACACTGAGCTCAGCAGCTCTGAATCCCTCTTTGCCTTTCTTTTAGCCTTTCCTCTTTTTAAGTTCTATTAGGTCTCTTTTTCATTCCCCTCTGTGGCACTGAAACTCTTTTAAGAGCTTGGAGTCTGGGCTTGAAAATTGTACTTGCAAGTCAGGATTTGTAACAATTCCCTTCCCTTTGGGTGACTTCAACATCTGATAGATTCATTGCATATTAAAGTTGAAAGAGACATTAGAGATTCTTTTCTTAACCTCTATTATTGATGAAGAAATCAAGGCATAGAGACAGGAGCAAATATTTAGAGGCCAATGGATGATGTATTTTATCTTATTTATGTGACTTGGGGTAGAAATTATCTTAATTCTTGTTAATATAATTGAAGCAACAAAAAATTCAGCCATATTTTCAATCCCATATATTAAATTATAGGTTTACAGACTTTAAAAGGACCTTTGAACTCAGCACATTAAAATTCTTACAAGTTGCCCAGATCACTGCCAGGCAAGAGGCTAATAACAAAGACCTGTCAATAGACTGGATTTAGAGCCTATAGTTCATTCAATCCAGGTGGCCATTCAATTGAACAGGAAAAAAAAAAAAAAAAAGATGTTTTTCCCTGGAAGGAACTTATAACCAAATCTTAAGAAACCATCTGCTTAACTAAAATATCCAAATATATTGATAAAATACACCTTTCTCTGGAAATGTGCCATGCTCATAATCTGGGAGGTTGAAAAGGCCAATCAGATATTCTGAAACATGGGCTTAAAAAAAGAGTCTGATGAGTTTAAAACCAAATACTATGATAAATATGTGTTTGAATACGGTCAAAAGTGTAGGTCTAAATATTGAAGCTGTATATGTAATTTATCCACACAGCTTAGACCCTTTTGTGTTAATGGTTGATTGTGAGCAAGGCTTGAATGAACTTTACCAACTCGTTCTTGTGCTTTTAAGCTAACTGATATTGTACGTATCATCTCGAAGTACAAAACATTCTTTCCAATCTGATTCCCTAGTGAGCCCTCTAAAGCATGGAGGAGGATAGAAATTTGTCCACAGTCTTATTAAAATAAAAAGCTGAACACAAGAAGGGATGTTTGTCTGAGAAAGGAAAACCCATGCACACACATATACCTAATAAAGGGCACATTCAGCAAATATTTACAAACTTTTAAACAAGCTATCGAAAGTACACATGAAAGATAACAAAACCTTATTTTCTGCTGCTCATTAAACTGAAACTTTTTACAAATGAAAAATAAAGTCACTACCTACTTTCTTTTACTTCAATTGCCTGCTTCATATATTGAGCAACAACTAATAAAACATATCCTTCACTTGCTGAAACCTTGATCCACTCATTTGATGGTTTATGTTAATGTCACATTAGACAAGGAAACAACGTTTGCTCAATTTATTCTTCATGAATAAATAAGAATGCACTTCAAAATGAACTGCCATGAAACTAGGCCTTTGGGAATGTGTTGCATGTGAAAGTCGACTACACTTGCCTTACATATATTTCATTAGTTCCTGATATTAGGGATCAAAATTGTCCTTTCAGTTTTCCCCATCTTTCAACAGACTGAGTCAAATGACTCACCAGATTCTTGAAACATTTTATATTTTAAATCCTTTTTGAAATATAATCACTAATGTGTTATGTGATAATCATAATCAGAAACATTAATCACTACAGTCTTGATGAAAATTAAAGCATTATCTCAAGAGGGCTCTGGTCGAATAAATGTGTTGACATGTTATTTGTTTTTATGATAGTTATTCATTGTGATTCAGTATAAAATAAGTTTATGGAAAAGAAGTGACAAATACTTGGTATGAGAATCCAATACAAACAGAAAGTATGTAAGATAGAATTGACCAGGAGATCCCTTTTAATTTCATTACAAGGTAAAAATACATAAATAATCCATTACTAAAATGCCTCCTGGGTACTGATTCCCTCTATATGAACAACTCTACCTATTTAAAATGTCATGTTTTCACTTTAGTATTATATATGTGACAAACTACTTAAGATATCTCCTTCTGCTTTACCCAATCCGCTGAAGATACATTCCAGCTACAGGACACAATCACCTCTCTCTCATTCCTTGTCCCTTCCAGACCAGGCACATTAGGAAAGTGGTGTACCTTAGACAACCAAATAAGCAAAATCCAAGATGATTAGTGTCTTGTGTGAAAATTGTTGTACATGGCTATGTTAAAAAATGGGTTCTTCCTCCCCAGTGCTCTCCTGGAAATTTAAGAGGGAGAACAGAAAGTCTCAGTTGGTGATTGAAGTTGAAATTGAAGGATTGGAGTATACAAAGACCCTGCAGCACCCACGTACAAGTTGTGACAAAACAGTATAGAGAAAGTCAACAGATGTTTCCAGAAATACATAGATACCAAGTGGAAAGAAAACAGAGAGACAGAGATAGACAGAGACACTGACAGAGAGTGCAGGACACACAGGCGCACAGAGAAACTGCCTCATTTATAATTTTCTGTTCCACTTTTGATAACGACTCAGATGTTCTTCATTTTCACCCCTTGGATGTCAAGAGATCTCTATTTTAATCTAGCTGGTGTAAGTGAGTTTCTGTTTTTTATAACCAAAATGTCTTCATCATCGACTTTTATAACTGTATACATTATATTAAGACTGTCTTCTTAAACTGCCTTTTATACCACTTTATTAACTTTTCTTTTATAGCAAAGGGTAAGACAAGTAAAGAGAAACAGACTTTCAAATTCAGTTTTATTAAGACAAAAAGAAAAAAAAATGTGTCTTAATTTACCATTTGAACAGTTTTTATAATCGTTATAGTAATATTTTTTTTAGTAGTAATAATTTTAACCAATGTTTCTCTATTGAGAAAAAAATAAGCAGAGGAGTAGAATATGTGCCCAAGTATCAAATGGATACCCAGATATTTTTATATTATCAGGATAAAACCACTAAATGCTCCCAACGTGCCCGATGCATTTAAATCTAAATAATGATTTAACTTTTGTCAATTCTCTTATAAAGATTTATAAGTTTTTTTTGGTCATGGTAAAATAAATTCACCTATAATTATTGTAACACTTACTCATATTTTCAACCCTCTGTTTTCCACCTATTGCTCTCATAGTGCATTTTGAAAAGAGTATTCTTTTCAATTGTTTTCAATTTCCTCACTTCTCAATGATGTCACAGCTTCCTTAACAATTGACTATAATTACTGTTGGAAAGTCATCACTCTGGTTTCTTTCCCTTTTTTCCCACAATGCTAATCTCTCTGTTCCTCAATAACTCTCTTAATTTCATTATCCTTGACTGTTCCTTTCTCATTGGAAAGCTGTCCTATATATTGACATTTCTCAAGTCTACACTCTTGGGTAGCTTCTCACCATTTCTTATTTCTCAGAGAATCTTCATGTTATTCCATACCTTTCATTATCCCCTGTACACCTATAAGTGATGACATCTAAATTTACTGCCTCCTAAGAGAACTAATTGTTCTTCTATGTTTCATTCTGTAATTTTCAATATTTGCTAATGTTCCAAGATTCCTTCTCACATCTTAAAGCCAACTCATTCAAAGCTCATTGGCTTAGACCCTCCTTATACTTTTCCTTTTGCATCCATAGCAAAGAAAAATTTTTAACATCCGTTTATCTGTATAGTAATTATGTGTTTTTTTGTTTCTATTTTCCCTTTGATGTCCTAGTGACATGCACAGTGTCTAGTGGGTAGTTTGTTCTTAAAACTACTTATTTATTTTGAATAAAATATTCAGTATAATTTTGAATTCTGTTATGGAACCACACATTACACTGGCATTCACAAAATCCCATACACTAATACAGCTAATTAGAATCATTGAATATTTGGTAGTATTCCATTCACACACGTTGCTTACAGTCATAGTCTTCAGAATGGTCCAGTGGAAAAAAGCACTGTATTCACTGTAAAACCATGAGAAAGTGGTTGTGTCCCCATGGGGATAATATAACCCTCTCTTGCCTGTCAGGGAAGGTGGTTAGGAGGCTTAAATGAGATAATTAAGTGTAAAGAATTTGAGAAGTATAAGGGGTTATCTAAAGTCAGGTTGTATTAATATCAACATTTAAAATTATATATAACATGATCCTTTTATTCCTTATTGAGTTTTAAACCTAGAATGGTGTTCATTTTTCAAAACAAATTAGGACAATATTTTTAACATTCTTTGAGTTCTTAAACATATTCATATAATTGATAATATGCTTGCTCTTTAGAATAACCTAAATAATATGCTGTCTGTGACCTTTTCTACACTGTTCCAAGCAGGCTATTATTCAGAAATACATATACTTGATATCTAAACACAATGTATATTTACTTATTCTTTGCCTTGTAAAGACTTGACTTAATGAACCCACATATTTAAAGATGTGTACTTTTCACTTTTACTTGGGGATGGGTGGGATAGACAGCCATTTTCCCTGTGTTTCAAGCAAAATAGGCAGAACAAGAATGAAAGGAGATATCCTCAAGTGGATTTGACCTCCGGGTAGATAAAGGAAAAATTAACTGTATTCTGATTGTCACTAATCCTCAAGACTCTTATCACAACTTTCTGAAAATTCCTGAGCTGTAACATTAATCTCCTTGAAAGGGAGACACTCAATTTACAGTGTATTTTGCATGTCCCTAAACAAGTATTGAATGATGAATTTCACTGTCTGATTGAGGTGGTTTACCTCAGCACATAATTTCTTATATTAATAACCTTCCCCACAGGAGCTGAATGACCTTCTATAAATACAATGCCTTCATTCACTCAAAAAATTAAAGCCTGTAACCACCTCACAATTCATCATCTTTTTAACAGGCAATTGTTGAAGCAGAAATAAAACACAAATCCCCAATCCTCAACCAATGTAATGTAAAATCATGCAGCCTTCTGCACTTATGTAACATGGATATATTGAAAATTACATAGCAGTTTGTGTTCCAAATCAATTCTTTTGAGTGGATTTCTGTTTGCAGTGAGCCATGATTTTCAGGGCAAAAAACAACTCCTTTCCAAAATCAAAGGTATCCTAAAACAATAACCTCCTGAATGCTTATATATTTTCAATCAGTCTTTAAAAAATGACTCTTTATATGACTGCCTCACAATTATGGTAAATCCAGATTATTAGGGTTATTCTTGGAATCTGCAAGACCTTTATTTACATAAAACTATCAGAGAATGAATTTCAGAGTTCAGAAATGGAGGCCTTCTCTTTGGGTAAGATTGATGGAGGTTTGTACTTTATTTCACTCTGTATTAAAACCCTAAAAAATATACTCAACAAACTAATGTAAGTTCTTAGTTCAGCTGGAAAATATCTCTACCTGAAAAACATAATCCTAGAGCAGATTGTAGAGTTATGTCAGAGAATTCTCTGGTAAACCAGAAAATGTCAGTTAAAAGGCTTCAGATAATTGCTATATTTTCAAAGTGAATAAATTTAGAATATTGGATAGCATTTTAAAATTCAATATTCTTAACTACCTTTAATTATAGTAACTATGGAGGCAGAGATTGTATTTATATAAGAAATGAGATATTTTTAAAGACAAAACCAGAGTTCGATTCAGAATAGCTCCCTTTATAAGGCAGACATCTCAGTTACCTTGAGCAGTTTCTGTTGGCTTATCCAGTTGACAAAGTTAGGTTATATTTATTGCATCTGGTCCTCTCACATTAGGTAAGCAATCTTTATTTTACCAAAACTGCATAAGACAAAACCAATTTCAGTGGAAGAACTAACAAAGCTAAAAATTTGCCACATGAATACACACACATTACACAAATATGTGTTTTGCATAAAGCAGAAGCAAAGCACATATTCAAACGTACTGGAAGAATTGAAAAGACTAAGTAAAACATAGTATCTCTCTTTCAGATTTTCAGACCTCAAGGGAAGACCACATGTACAAAATATATTTTAATACAAGGTAGGTTATTATGTGAATGCTTCCTGTTTTGAGTGCAGTTGAGCTGGGCTGGGTGGTTGGCAAAACTGCAGGGGAAATATACAAAATAATCTTAATAACAATAGTTCTAACAGTAATTTACTCAGGTTATCAATAGTAGTTTTCATATACTAAGCGATTTATGGAACTATTAAGTCCAAAATGTTGCCACATGAATATCACTATTGAGAAAATAAAATGTGTTAACTTTGTAACTTTGTAAATGTTACATAAACTTTGTCAACTACTCTTTGAGATGACTTGTTTCTTGAGTTAAATTGTCTCATGTGTAAGGAATACCAGTATTTGTTTTCCTTTCATGAACAGAGACAATGTCATCTCTTCAATTTATTATATTACACTCAGTCTTGTGATTGATTATGCACTGATGAAGTGATTGTGCAGAAATTAAATGTGATGCAAACATATAATTTATCAAAAAAATATTGATTTACTGTTTTACCAAAATGTTTTAGAATAGATAAAATATATATCTAGATGCAAATGTCAAGTGTCATGTTTGGAATAAAAATATTGATCAGTTAGTTCTTTGTCAACTCCAGAACTACTTCTCTGCCTTCTTTTGACAAAGACTTTTATCCCCCTCCTAACCTAAGAAAGAAAGATAGTACATTTGAATTGCTTGTGAATGGGCAGGGAGAGCAGACTCCAGGAGTGCTAATAGGTATTTTCTATCTTTAATTTTCATGACTACAGGAGATGTGTGGGAAGAAGGTAATAGGAGAAATAAATCCAGCATTCACCCAGAAGCAACTTCCTTATATTCACATCCTCACTGAGCTTTTGGCTTGAATAACTTTGTTGATGGACGAACACTGTACCACCCCATGCTTGGAAATTTCTGGATGTAATTGTCTGTCAATGATATGATGATTTATAATGCAATCTGTTCCTATTGCTAGTGCTGCTGATAACTCTAATTTGCCAGTCTTTTATTAGATATGAGGAACTTGACAGTCCTCAGTTTTACAGGTTAGCTTTCCCTCTGGGGATACTGCCAATCAAATTACATCCCCCTTCCATTCTCCTTGGGAAAAGGATAACACTACCAAGACTACTATTATTGCATTGGTCATGTTTTACTAACTCATTTATTTTTTCATCTTATAAAAACCCTCATTATATGATTAAATGTTTAGAAGTAAATAGAACTAGAAGTGCATGTTTATCACTTTTTAGCTATATCTTAACTGATATTCCTCTAGCATCACTAGAGTATGAAAGAGCTGAGAATATTTATGCTCAAGTCAGAAACTGAGGATATAACATAATTAATGCATCATGGTTCTGATAAGTAAAAAATATGCACAATTCAAAAATAATAAATCACTGGTGAGTAGATAAACTATTGTATGGCCATTATCTGAAGAGCAGAGAATGGCATAATTCATATAATTTCTTCAAATTCATAGAATTAATATTTAAGGTATGCTACACCTGGTTAATACACATAAGCAGTTGCATAATTGGCACATGCTTGACAGCTAATTATATGTACCAAACCTCGACTATGAAGAACAAGTGAAATGAGAAAAACATAGCACATCCTTCAGTTGGGTACATAATTATATGTAAACTGTGTTTCAAAACAGAGTTATTTCTGAAAATTTTGTTTTCAAATATTTCCATTTTGTAAATCGAATAAAGATCCCATTTTAACTAAGACAATAGACATATTTAGTTCTATATGATTGGAGCTATTTTAATATCCAAATTAAAAGCAAAAGCTTATGATTATAGATCATATTGATTACTATGTGCCAGATATAGTTTTAAGTAATTCAGATGCATTAATCTTCTTTTTAATCTTCATAACCACTCAATATAATGTATACAATCTACATTCCCATTTTAATATGTAAGAAAACTGAGGCATAGGGTGGTTAAACAATAATGTCACAAAGCTGATTGGTTAAAAAACTCAAAGGTGAATTCTCTGGCATGGCTAAAGGACTCAAATATCTGCAATCATACTGTTCTATTACTGTTTTATTAATGAGGGTGAAGTGGATTCCAGTAATCAACAAAAATGTACTAATGTATCTCCACAATTCTTTCCAATTTACTAGCTATAGCCTATTTCATGAAACTGTTGTCTGGTGTTTAAATGCAGTACTTAACACATAGATAACATTTAATAATTTTATGTTTTAAAGAAAGGTTAAAGATATAGGATTCTCCCGTTTTACCTAGTCCCGCAATGAGCTTTCAACCATAGGTCAGACTCCAAAAGCACACAGTCATATTGGCACAGAATTAAAGCAGGAAGGTCAAGAAAACAAGGAAACATTAGAGAAAAGAGAGACCACCTACAAAAACCTGTAATCTTACAGACAGCCATTCTTTTTTTTTTTTTGCGATACGCGGGCCTCTCACTGTTGCGGCTTCTCCCGTTATGGAGCACAGGCTCTGGACGCGCAGGCTCAGCGGCCATGGCTCACGTGCCCAACCGCTCCGCGGCATGTGGTATCTTCCCGGACCAGGGCACGAACCCGTGTCCCCTGCATCGGAAGGTGGACTCGCAACCACTGCGCCACCAGGGAAACCCCAGACAGCCATTCTTAAATTTTACTTTATCCTGAAGATGTTTGACCAATGTCTACTTACTCTTTCATTCAATACTAGTTTTCAACTTGTATTATTTAAAAAGCTTCTGGAAATTCCTTTGGGTGAGAACTCAGTTGTGGTCGCCAATCTATGAATAAGTAGCCATCTGTTTCTCCCAGGAAATGCATCATTTAAGAAAACGTTTACTTTATAAGCCACTGTTCTTAGCCCTCATTCAATCAAATTGTTAGATTTTAATATATATTTATGTTTATCTCAAATACAGACAGAGCAGGATTGATGTAAAAAAAAAAAAATTACCTTTTCATGTAATACTGCTTTGAAGACAGTAAAAACTTCCCAATTCAAAGTATTTTCTCCACCATTTTATTGTTTGTAAATATATTACACAGGTAACCACATGCTTATGTGAAGAGAAAAATGTAAAAAATACAGTGTCTTCATTTTATACACATTTTCAATCAGCTCCTTTTTATAATTAAGTCTGAACACAAGGTAAGAGTTTTGAGTAATGTTACTTAAAATGAGATTCTGTTAGTATTTAAGTGTACTAGGGAAGCTCTTCATTTAAAGAAAATATGTAAGGAATGTCACCATGTACTAATGAAAAACAAAAACAACAGTATAATCTGGAAATGTGTATAATCAATCTCATAAACATTTTGAAAATTATATTATTGATACATATATGAAAATTATGCATGCATGAATATACATACACACATTAAGTATGCACATATGTAGAAAATAAAAAAGAAATATCTATAGGTGTGCTAATTGTTAGAAGAATTTCACTGCTCAGAGTTAGAGAGCTCAGAATTCCGAGTTGGTTTGTGTAGCTGTATTATTACATAAGTGTGTAGGGATTTGGATTAGTAGAATGAAATGCAATATCCCACAGGGCAAACCAGCATGCTGGGATATAGCACATAAACCCTTAATACTTTTCAAAACTGGCAAATAGCATGAATATATAAATGAAAGGCACAAATATAAACATATTTTTTGTAAAACATTAAAAATTTCAGGAAATGATCTGAAATTGTGACATAAGAACTAGGAAGAATATAAATCAGAAAACTAAAAGGCATCACTGGTTACAAGTGAGTTTTATTTTGTCAGTTTGATTCAACTATCAATATTTTATTCTTAAATGATTTTAAATGGACTAAGAAATAGAGTGCTATGATGATAGTTCATTCAAAAATATTAAAATGTGACTTCTAAATATTCTTCATGCAAGCCATTTTTTTAAAAAAAATCAAAATTTGCTTCCAACGGTCAAAATAATTCACTTTCTCATATTGAGTCCTCAAAACCTTCCTTTACACTTGTGTCTATCTACTGCATCTATAATATGTACCTCATAAAATGTTTTCCCTAATATGCAATCATTTAATATTTTGAGAATTCTGTATGTGTTCTTTTTGGAGCCCTATGTGGAGGGGCCACAATGCAGAAATTTGATTTAACTAAGTCACACTGGAGTCTAACAGTTTGTTGTCCCCTGTACAATAGTCTTTATCTTCACTTCCCCATTCATTTCTGAATTGGAGGTTAACATGATTATGTAGTCATCGGTTGTTAATTGTTGATTCCCTATTTAACCTTGTCAAGTCAATTCTTTAATGTTATTTCCTTATTCTTATCACACATTCAATGCCTCTTTCATTAATAGCATATTTGGTTGCTTTTAAATTTTTTTAATATTTAAAAAAGAAAAAAATTTTAAATATTCTCTTTATCAAATTCTTTATAACACACAGACATATTATAATATTATGTAATAAAATATATAGATAAGACCTTAAAATATATTTCCTAACAGTTTTCTATGATAATTCTCAAAATAAATCTTTGCTTCTAGATATGGTAATTTAATCACCATTTATTCCTTGCAGGGCTTCATTTACTTATTATCTACACATAATCATCTGAATAAAACAGCAATGGCAATGTTAATACCTGCATTACACTATTATGTTGCCAAATACTATTTTGCTTTCCAAACTTGATTTTCCTGGAGAAGTTCCATTAAGTGACATAATGAACTTCCCCTAGGAAACCAGTTCCCTCATGCGGCTTTAGCATCACACGTGGTTCCCGCCTTGCCTGAGCAGTGGGGAAGCACTGTTTCTCAAGTGATTTCCCCTGGGCACAATTTCTCTGTTCCTTTCCTCAACAACTGTGTAGTATTTGTGAGAAAAGAATTAATCACCACTTTTTTATGTTGTATCTTCCCTCTTTAGATGAGCTAAAAGAAGTTAGAAATACTCTCACAATAACTCTCAGAGTGTCTTGAGTAATTGTTTGAAGCTCTAATGCCTTGTGTGGACAGGAACCGCTTCACTCCCTGCCTTACATCTCCCTCCATATTCATAATTCATGCTGTTACCAGGTTCTCAATCCAAACTTCTTATTTTCTTCTAATTAATATTGCATCACTCTAATTGGATTTTCCACTTGTAAAATGCATGGATTAAGATTTCTATTGCTATGTTAATTAGCTTTAGGTACCAAGGATGATCTCTGCAACCAAGAACCAGAATTACCGTTGTGGAATTTCACTATAATAACATTGGCATGAATTAGTCTTTTCTGGAGACCATCCAAGCAAATGTAATTATTGAGGTGCTTAAAAGATCATGTTATAAGACTGTTTCACTACTAAGGCAGCCAGTTACATAGCATAGGTACTCAGATCAGCATTACAAAGAAGTTTCAGTGTAATTCCATGAGCATTTATCAAGTACCTACACGTGCCACACACTACAATTTGTTTGTGCTAAGTGCTTGGGGATAGTCTTTATTTTACACAAGCTAATATTCTTTGAGGAGTGATAGACACAAAAAGACTCAGTAAAACACAATGTAAGGAGCTTCTTAAAAGAAGATCACACAAGAGACTTAAGTAGACTAACAGGACTAGACTAGGACAGTGTGTTCAAGTAACATTAGGATGGCCTTTCTAAAGAGAGATTTTTGGGTATCACTGTTCTCCCTTGACTCTTAGATGGTTGCTTTTCCAAGGAAAAGAATAAAGTCTCTATTTGGGGAAATTATCTTAGCATTTCCACAAGAATTGATATGACAAGCTCTGAATGACACAATGTAGATAAAGTTTTCATAAGACTGTCTAGTGCCTAGTGCATTAGCTTGTTAGGCCTGCTATTACAAAGACCACAAACCAGGTGGCTTAAACAACAGATATTTATTTTCTCACAATTCTGGAGGCTAGAAGTTTAAGATCAAGGTGCTGGCAGGCTTGGTTTCTTCTGAGGCCGTTCTCCTTGGCTTATAGGTAATCTTCATATCCTTATCTTCACATAATCTACACTCTGAGTGTATCAGTGCCCCAATCTCCTTTTCTTAAGAGGACACCATCCTTATTTGATTAAGGCCCACTTTAATGCCCTCATTTAACTTAATTATATCCTTAAAGATCCTATCTCCAAATATGGTCACCTTCTGATTTAATAGCGGTTAGGACTTCAACGTATATATTTTGAGGGAGCACAATTCAGTGCATAATAGTGAAATAAATAGTGAATGCACATTTGTTAGCTAGAAATTTAAAATAAGTAGGCAAAGTAATCACCATCAATTAAATTCTTTTATTAGAAATCCTCTTTGAATCCATATCGCCTAAACTGCACCCCTGCCACAAAGGAGTAGGAGTGGGAAAGCATTAGGAAAGAGAAGCGTCGTTACAGTATTTAGTCTCTCTGCTTATAATCATATGGAAAGAACATTTAGACTAGAAGTCATGAGCCCTGGGCTCCTTCTAAGTTTCCTACACAT
Organism: Stenella coeruleoalba; assembly: GCF_951394435.1. Lineage (NCBI taxonomy): Eukaryota > Metazoa > Chordata > Mammalia > Artiodactyla > Delphinidae > Stenella > Stenella coeruleoalba. Next base: position 38,167,159 of record NC_137164.1, on the reverse strand, counting down.
TTGCTGTGCGGCCTTGACAGGTGAGCTCTTAGGATCTCAATTATCTTATTTTTAAAATATAAAACTTGGAGGAGAAGTGCTGTGAACTTCTCCACCTTGAAGGAGACTTCAGTGGCCTTTATTGTGACAAGGTGGTGGGATTCTGGTGATGATGAAGATGGTGGTAACTGATACTGTGGCTCTGTGTTTACACAGTTCATGATCCTTCTGTATCAGGACACAGTAGGTTTATAGTTTCACAGTCGTGGACAGTTAAAAATAAACAAAAAACAAAAAACCTCTTGACTCCATCTTCTGTGTTTAAAATTTTTTTTGACAGAGAATAATTTCCATATTGAATACATAAATTGTGGGTGTAACTATGATATTTTTAATGTATTTACCTTTAAGCAGATTACTTTTTAACCAAGGAACAATGCTTCATTTTTTTTTTCTTTTTTCTCTTTAATATTATACAGAAAAATCTTTAAAACTCATACTATCAAAATTTTAGTTACAAAATATTTTGGCCAAACTTCACAGAGTAAGTTTTGATTTTTTCCAAACTAAATTTACTACATATGTTATATTAGTAACATTTTTTCATGTTACTAGTCATAACTTACAACACTATATCTTATCTTTTCAGTTAAATTGAATAATTCATATTCATTTGAGCTTTTTGGAATGGGTCAATTATTGTGTGCTGTATATTTATTTTTATATTACCTAGTCTTCACAATAAGGGTCATATTGAGACATACTGAAGTATAATGATGTAGTGAATTTTCACATTAAGTGTATCATGCAAAATCTTTATAATTCCTGGTAGTGGAATAAAAAGAAAACTGAAAATTGCATTGTGCTCCATCATGTTCCTAAGTGATGTATAATCTGGTCTTTTGACAAAGTGTGGCTTATATTCTTACACGATTAATTGGTAGTTATCTGGTTAAACTGAGAAATTTGCTTCTGCTTTCTGATGATCTACATTAAAAAGAAACCAGTATTCACCTTATGAATTGTAGACAGGGTCTTTTATCTGAACTGTATTCCTGTGCTGTGCTCCAGCCCTGAACAGACTTGGAGAATACTATATCAAACCAACAGCTTATGTACTTTTATTTTACCTAAAAGTAATGTTGCTTAGCATTCTGCTCTCATTCCAAGGATACAGTCATTTAAACTATAACACCATTTGTGATCGTAAAGATCATTTTGAGTAGTTTTCACAAAATGACCAAAATTTATTTCCTCCTTTGTACCTGTTATAAAACCTGTTATAAAATCTCTCTCAAGAAGAGAAATCTTGATCTAGTACTTTCTTATGCCCTGTCAATGACAGCAGTGGCAAAAACTTCAACAAAAGCACATTTACAGGTGGAAAAGGAGACCTGGGGAGGACACTGCTTGGTTTTTGGTTTCAGGCCTCTGTTTTCCTTCCCTGTAGCCTTTGATCTGTAAATTTAGGATATATAGTATGAAAGCTATTGAAGAAGTATGAGCATGAAAATCTTATGAAACCATTTTTAAAAGATTACTTCATCTGATTACACATATATTTTAGGGATTATGAGCAATTGTCCCTCTGTCATTCATCTATTAATGTTCACGCTCATTAATTCCTTTGGAAGGCAGGGAAGAAGGTGAGGACAAGTCTACAGACATTGAAATATATTTTTTGCACATATTAACGATAGCTCATATTTGACAAAATCAAGCAATTATTTATGCTCGTAAATGCTATCTGCTTTGATATATTTATTAGGCGTCCATACTCTGACCCACACCAAAAAATAAAAGACAGAAAAAAAGAAAGAAATGAAAAAGCACACTGAGAAGCCAAACAAGTTTCCTTTTTATGACAATGACCTCCATATAAAAAGCACATGTGCAAGTGGTGAGAGGAAATGTGATTAAACTGTCTACTAGAAACCTTTTAAGGTTCTCATAAAAATTGGATGTGCAGGAAATACTTGGACAATGCATTAAGTGGTAGCACACACTGAATGTGCTCAGGGTTTTAAAAATTTCAAAAGGGAAACCTATCTTTTCTGCTCCTATCAACTAATATTTCCCAGCCCTGTTATGTTGACTGCAGCTCACTGAATTCCCATCTCACCCTCCTTACTTCAATAAAGGAATCACCTTAGAGCTCTGTAAAAATTGCATTAGCTATGAATAGAATGTTACCTATGTAAATTTTCTAAGTTTAATTACCATTGTAAATGTTACTTTGTCTTCTTCTTCTTTGTTTATTTAATATGCAAAGTTGACCCAACCACATTGTAGTAAAAAGTAGAAGATATAAGAATGTTCTCAGAATATATGGAGTCTACATAACAAAAGAATATTAAGAAAAAGAAATAATGAGAATCCAGCCTCTCAACATCTCACTCTACTTGGTTTATAAATATATTACTGAGGAGTCTTCAGGAAAAAAATTCCTATGGTCAATCAGAGGGATTCTGCTGTATCCTGAGGAAAGTATAAATGGATGTGTTTGATGTAGAAGAAAAATGTAATCTATTTAATTTTATTCTGAAGTTAATGATGTTTTAGAAGGTTCGGGACAAGCACACACGCGCACACACACACACACACACACACACACACACACACACACACACGGAAATCAAAGAGAATACTGTCACTCATTTGATTTTTATTGCACTGTATTTCCAGTGCAGTGTTTGGTGTAGGAAGCACCAAGCAGCTGGCATGAATTTTCTGCTCTGTGGTACATTCCTAGAATGGAGAAGTTTCCTTTGTCAAGTCCTGAACACCTGATATCAACAGTCATTGATTCCATCTAAGTAATTATATTCTGATTTAATGCTCTTAATAATTTCGGTTCTTATAAAGATTTTCCAGAAGTGACAGAATATGCTCACCAGCATCCCGCTTCTCACAAATGTTTGACGACTATGTAGCAAAGGTCTATGGCGTGTCTGGGAGCATTTGTATCTGCAGTGACTAAGAATGTGTGAGTATTAGGGTGCATGTGTGTATATGTATGTTCATGGGTGTATGTGTCTGCATCCTTTTGTTTGAATGAAACTAGGAATGAAGTACATGGGAGACTAGTGAGGGGGGGGTCAGCAGTCAACTAGATACAAATATTAGTACCCAGGATCAGAACAGGAAGGAATTTGTAGAGTCTATCTTTCTAGAGAACTCAAAGAATAATTTAAGATCTCTCTTTCTTGAAAGAGTACCAGAGAACATTTGATTCACAGGATGCAGAAACCTTGAATAAAACTCTTGGCTTTGCCACTTGTTATGTGTTTAATGTTAAAGTAAATTCACTTAGCTTTTCTGTGTCTCAGTTTCTTCCTCCATATAATATAAGCTATCTAAGAACATCCCTTCAACTATCTTTCATTCCTAAATCATTAAAAAAAAATAACTTTGGAAACCCTTCATTCTTCTTTGATTCCAAAGTGATTTCTAAAATAGTTCTGCTATAACTGTAAACTCAGATAAATTTTCAAAAGCCACATCAACAAAACCAAAAAAATTACCTCTCCACATAAATAATTTCTAGAGTAATATATTCTAATTAAAAACTCTTTTTATTCCCACTCATAAGAGAAGTCACATCATTCACTCTTGCAAGTTTAAGAAAAAAAAAACTTCCTTTATTGTCTAGGCTCAAATGTGTAAATACTTTCACTTTGTTTTCAGAATAGACTTATAATAAGTTACATATTATAAAATTCAAAATATACTAAAATTATAGTAGTTTAACTGAGGGAAAAATGTCTACAAAACAACATCTAGAATACCTAGAATGTGTCAAAAATTTAGGAAATAGCCAGTTGCTTAGAAATAGTATAGTTTTTGCATTGGTATAGAAATACCTTATGTTATATATTATATAATATGTGAACTTAGAAATAGTTAAAATAATTATATTTATTGAGTTACTAGGAACCTTATTCTTTAAGCTGTATAAAAGGTATATTTAAATAATATAACAAAATGTTTAGAAAAATTGTGTATTCTTTATATTTTGTCACCCAGAGAACCACAATACAACTTAACTTCCCAGTAAACTAACACAATATCTTGCCTTTCTAGGTCTCGCCCCTTGTGTCCCAAGGTATGTGTGATTTCTTGCTGTATTTGAGTCTTTGTCAGAAAGCAAATGCTTACTTTCTGTAAAAGACTTTTTTCTTAATAATCTGTGATCTAAAGTGCCTTTCATCTATGAAAACAGTATATTTTCAGCATTGTCAACAAAAAGAATATTAAAGTATCAGTTTAGATAAATTTCTCAGTTTCTCAGCTGAATAAGGTAGTATCTGTTTTGTATAACTCAACAGGAAAGATTAAGATGACTTGTCAACAGTATATATTATCATCTTGTAGGTAGTGTTCTCTCATAATCCAAATAATACAGCTAAATTTGGTGCCCACTGAGAAAAACACTTTCAAGATTTGGTACTGCTACAATAGTAAAGTAGATTTATTAGACCCCAGTATCTAAATTGGGAATAAGAATCCCCTAGTTGGTTCATAGATTAGATTTATAAAGGTACTTTACTCAACACAGGGTAAGAGATATTTGCAGTTGTTGTTTTCCTGTCAAGACAAAATGTTAGTTCTCTTGTTTAGATTTTCAGCATTTTGATTGTCAGGCAAACAAGGCAGAAAAAAGTATCATCAACCAAATTTTAGAATCCTGGGAAGTGCCTTGGATTCTGTAAATATTAGTTTAAAAATTTGTATTAATTTGCATGAGCTCTAATTAAACAGCTCAAAATATGACATTTGATTTTATATGAAACATCCAGTAATTTTATAAAAACACAAGCAAGGTGAAAAATATTGGGGCAGAAGAAACACTGGGTTTCCACTGAACTAAGAAAAAAAGATGAAGATCCATCCACTTGTAATACAATCACCCTCATCAAAGTAATAAATTTTAAACTGTCAGAAATTATAAAAATATAAATCATAGTTGGCAAACAAGTACACTCAAAGTACCTAAAGCCTGACTGCCCACTACCTGCCTTGCTATTGTTGTCCAAGAATTCAACTTAGCATTGACTCAGCTGAATGACTTTACTATATGGCACTGCAGCTATTTCACTAAGTTCACTGTTATACAATTGTCTTCACCAGTCTACATCATCTAGGAAAAATGGAAAAGCTTGATGAGACATAAGGGCAAAAAGCAGATAAAGTGAAAAGGATAGTTGTATGCTGAGAAGTTTTTAGTGAATATTTTATGATAACGTTTCCTTTTAATATTTGTGCTTGATTTTCATGTGTTTGAAGTTTTACATGTCACTAATTCATTCAGCTTTTTGTTTTTTTGATTGAACACTTAAGGTTTTCAAATTTAAGGGGAGGGACACATGAACTCAATGGTCTCTGTGCTTCCCTAGTTATACTCCAATAACTTGTGCCTTGTACAAATAGAAACACAGTGACAGATAGTACAAATAAAATGAAGAAATAAACTTTGTCAAGGTGAATAGTTTCTATTAAGTTCAGTGAAAAAGTGGAAAGCAAAATCTTTATCGTAGATAATTATTGCATAACAGTTGTTCACCTGCAGGTGCATTGTTTTGATTACAATGTAGACCTTAACAGAGAAACAGCAGAAAAATGAGTATTTAAATAGAAATAAAGAAAACAAAAATAAATGTTAAGTTATGATTTAAAAAAATAGTCCTAATGCTCTCAATGTTAGAGATACTTCTTCTGAAGTATCATGAAATCTTCTACTTTGTAATGTGAACAATGGATAGGCATTTCTTTGGGTCTAAAATTATACCTGCTTTCTCCTAAATATCTTATACAGGTTATTCTTTGAGGTGTTAGCAGAATCAAACTCACTGGAATATTTTTTAGAGCATATGTATATCATAGCTTAACATCGGGGATCCATACATTCTAATATTAACCATTTTCCAATTTGACAATGTAACATATACAGTATTTTTCTGAGTTTCAGTTTTTGTTTTGTTTTCAATGAAAAATGTGGGTCCAAATATGAGGTGTGTGTAGATAATAATTAAGGACTCTTTCAAAAGAGTTTTCCTTTATTTTTTTTTTAAAAAGTATATTTAACCAGATTTCTGGGAGAAGAAATTTAAGAGAGTTATGCAATTATGTTAAATGACAAAATTAAAATTTAGAGGAAATCTAGACAAGTAGAAATCATAGGTGGTAAACTAAAGTAAAGTAAAATATGTTTGGAGAAGAAATCTCAATACGTAGACATAGACGATCTGAACTAATACCTGACTCTTTCATTATTTGGCCACTAAATAAATGAGACAGATATATCAATAATATAATAATAGAAGCAACAGTGTCTTTGGATTCAAAGACACATGAGTTTGAATTGCAATGTTTTACTAGTTAATACCAGCTGTCAGCCAAGTTCCTTGATCTTCATGAACTTTAATGGTGTCATCTAGAAAATGGAGATAATTCTCCTCAAGGAAAACTAAGACAGTTTTTTCTTACAATTATTTGACATTTTCTAGCTCATTATCAAAGATTGCCTATCCTTTGCATAAGCCATTTTACAAAACTGCATGGTATACAATTTGGAAAGACAGAGCAATTTCTGCTCAGATTACATCATTTTTTTTCTCAAGCAATGAGATATAGGATATTAATGTTTGTGATAGTCGTTATTGTTCTTAATATAATTTTCCAGTTTTATTGCCTGCTTTTATTTGTCAGATATACATAATAAAAATTACTACATTTTAGAATGTGCATAGTGTGGTGGACATTTGGCTATGCATTTTACATACATTATACTATTTGCTGATTATAGGAACCCTAGGTAGTTGGTTTTATTATCCTATTGTATGGATGAGAAATTTCATCCGCAGTAGTTACTTAACTTACAGAAGTATGCAGAGTAATAGGATCAGCTTTCACATATAAGAACGCCTGATTCTAAACAGAATGCTATTAATTCTTATCTGAAATGGCTACATATAGAATAGAAAATCAAGATCAACCTCCTCTTTTTGCATAGTAGGTATAACTATTTGAAGTTATATATTTACTTACTTTTCTTGTTACTGCCCGCTTCCCCAACTTGTTTCTAGGCTCCATGAGGGCAGGAAATATATTGCTTATTCATTGTTTTATGCCTCACACCTGGTATAAACCTAGTGTATGTAGGAACTCAATATTTATGAAATAAATATGTAAATGAATAATCTTTCCAATGGAGTAGAACTATGTGTGACTTGTCCTTCGGGTTCTCTAAAAATATAGCTCATTCCTATGGTTTATCAAACTCCATAAGTGGTAAGCATTTCATTCTAAACCAGGGGAGTACTAGCCTTAATCCTGAGAGATAATTGATGATTTGACTAGAGGTCTTCAAGTACCAGAGGTATAATTAGTTACCATTCAGAAAAATAAAAGAGAAAAGTATTAATAGGGCTTCTTTAAAATGATCATAGATACAAAATCATGATTTAAATGAAATGATTTCCTTTATATGGCAAGCCAGAATAAATAAAGCATTGACGTATAAAATGTCATAGAATTAGAATACAGTGAAATTTGCAGGATGCGATAATTTATTAATTTAGCTGTAGTGATTTAGATATGGACTTCTGTGAAGCTTGGAATCATGGCTCTTTTTGAATGGAGGATCCTGACCAAATTCATGACAAGACATAAACCGTAGCAAACCCTGTAAAAACTGCAGCAGCCACAGAACAAAATGCAATCTTTCCATGTGATGGTTGTTTATTGTTTGCAATGTTCTCTTCAGCAATTCCTAAATTCATGCAAAAACTGCTGTCATTGATGTCATCCTTTTAAATAAAGGAAAAAGAAACATTTCTTTTTATGTTCTTATATTTTACTCTCTCTCTCTTTCACTTTAAGCTCATCGCCATAGCATCATTGGAAGAGTGGGAAAGGCCAAGAAAAATTATTTTTGTTAGATTAATATAATTGCTTACACTTTACTTTTGAGAAATGTATATATTTTGAGTCTATCTACTTATCTATTTATGGAAATTTCACATATCCAAATTAATTTAATTTGAATTGCATGTGCAAACATACAATAAGATAATTCTAATAGAATTATAAAAATTACATATTTATATATGATTCAATTTAATTGAGGGAATGTCTATAAATTTATTTATTCATATTGAGACACAGAAAATTTGTATAAAAAGGGCACATTTATATATTCAACTAGCATGTGATGAGTTACTTATGGTGAGATAACGGATTTCAGTTGCATTTGGGTACCATGTTTTTTTCTCAAACTCTACTGTATTTTAACTTGGAGTCGTTCAAAGTTTACTGAGAGTCATCTGTACTGTATAAGATTTTATGTAAAATAAAATAATTCATGATAATTACTAGAAACTTCATTCCTTAACTATTATTCTTTTTAATTAATAAATATTACATTTATTAATGTGGACTTTTCTCCAATCCACATTGAAGGATTAAATCAAGTTTAATTAAATAATTGCAAAAGATTACACACATTTCTGAACTTTACACATTTCTAGACATGTGTTTACTTAATATAAATAAACAGGACTTTCCTAGGATAATTTTCACTTTTAATAATAAATTCTCAAAGAAAGTGAGATTAATTTACACCTTTTATATTTAAGTAATTTGAAACTGAAACACACAGACATTAAAATTATGAATAAAAATTGCTGATATTAGACAGAAGCTTTATATACAGGTGGTATATAGTATATAATCAATAATATTTATTTTTAGAGCTGTGAATCAACATCTTTGGGGAGTAGAAGAGGTCCCTCTGTACTGTTTCACTTTCTTTTTCAATTTGATTTATAACTTCTTTAAGCTTTTTTTTAACATTCTTTAAAAATATTTTTATTACATTCTTTGAATTTGAAAAATAATTATGGGTTTTTGATGAAGCATTAATATAGTTGGTAAAAATGGAAAATAAACATGTTTGTAAGGAAAGCTAAAAAGAACAAAAATGATTACAATTTGATTTAAATTTTAGTCTTTATAAAACTTAAATGTTATGTGTAAATGTTTTATTTCATTTTTTTTTGTTTGGTTGTCATTTTCAATTCACTGTTCCTCATAACCTGTAACAATTTAAAGCCATTTATTCAAAAGTTTTTTAATGCCTAGTTTTAAAATGCATCATGAAATAAGAATTATCTTAATTAGCTGAATTTCTAGACACTAACACCCCTAAGCTCAAATCTCTTATTGTTGTTTAAAAAAAATCATATTATATATAAGTAATTATTTCAGAGGACCAATCAGAATTTTCTGTGTCTATAAAGAGAATTTGATGTGAGGATAAACAGTGTTAAAAAATGGTTTCTGAAATTTCTGATTATTCTAGTAATTTATTAATCACTCTCATTAGGATGTTCAAATTAATTAGTGTACTCTATATCTCATATTCAACTTTTGCATATTAAAGAAGACCAAAAACCTTAATGAATAAAAAGTAAAATCTGTATGTTAAATGGCTGAGTAACAAAACTTTCCTATTGCTATATCTGAATTAAGATTTTCTGCAGGATATTGTTCATAATTACCAAGATAATAAAAAGCTTCATAGTATACTATGCAAGACTACAAATAGCAGAAAGTAGAAGTACCAAATGGCAAAAAGAGAACAAATAGCAAAATAATAATAATTTTATTGGTCATAGATTTTTCTTATATTTATTTTTTGTGTGTTAAAATTAAAACATAGGGAGACCTTCAAGATGGCAGAGGATAAGACGTGGAGATCATCTTCCTCCACACAAATACATCAGAAATACATCTACATGTGGAACAACTCCTACATAACACCAACTGAATGCTGGCGGAAGACCTCAGGCTTCCCAAAATGCGAGAAAATCCCCATGTACCTGGGTAGGTCAAAAGAAAAGAGAAAAAAAATAGAGACAAAAGAATAAGGACGGGACCTGTGCCTCTGGGAGTGTGCTGTGAAGGAGGAAAACCTTCCACACACTAGGAAACCCCTTCACTGGTGAAAACAGGAGGGGGGATGCTTCATGGCCAAAGAGGAGAGCGCAGCAACAGGGGTGCAGAGGGCAAAGTGGAGAGATTCCCACACAGAGGATTGGTGCCAATCAGCACTCACCAGCCTGAGATGCTTGTCTGCTCACCTGGCAGGTTGGGGCTGGGAACTGAGGCTTGGGCTTTGGAAGTCAGACCCCAGGGAGAGGACTGGGGTTGGCTGTGTGAAGAAAACCTTAAGCTGGCTGGTGAACCACAGGTAGCCGGGAGGGAGTCTGGGAAAAAGTCTGGACCTTCCTAAGGTCCTTTGTGTACCCACAGATGGCAGAACACCACCTAAGCGAGCTCCAGAGATGGGTGCAATCCACGGCTATCATCTCGGACCAGAGTCAGGCATGGACCACTATTGCTGTAGCCTCTGCCACCAATAATCCTGTGGGCAAGTGCAAGTCACTACCCTCATACCCCTGGGAGCCTTTGCAGCACATCACTGCCAGGGTCCTGTTATCCAGGGCCAATTTTCCCAAGAGAACACACGGCAAGCCTCAGGCTGTTGAACTATCACACTGGCCTCTGCCACTGCAGGCACACCCTGCATTCCAACTATGACTACCATACTCCTCCTTCTCCCCAGCCTGAGTGAGCAAGAGAGACATAATCAGCCACTGCTTTAACACCCAGCCACCTCTTCTGGGTAGGGAACAGACACTGGAGGACAGCTTACATGTAGAGGCAGGGCCAAAACCAAAGCTAAACCCCAGGAGCTGTGCGAACAAAGAAAAGAAAAGGAAATTTCTCTATGCAGCCTCAGGAGCAGCAGATTAAATCCCCACAATTGGCTAGACAAACAGTGCATCATGGAATACCTGAATAGACAATGATTGTTCTGAAAATTGAGGCAGTGGGCTTTGAGAGGAACTGTAGACTTGGGGTGTGCTTCTGTGTTTGATTTGTTTTTGGTGTTATGTTTATCATTGTTAGTTTTTACTGCTTGTTTTCACTGTTGGATTTGTTTATTGGTTTGATTGCTGTCTTCCTTTTTTTGGTTTTTCTTTCCATGAGTGTGTGTGTTCATGTTTCTTTGTCTGATTTTGTCTGTTTAGTATGGCTTTTACCATTTGTTTTGGGGTGTGGTATTTTTTTATTTCTTTCTTCTTTTTCTTCCATGGTGTACAGTTGGGAGGGTCTTGGTGCTCTGGCTGCATATTGAGCCTGAGCCTCTGAGGTTGGAGATTTGAGTCCAGGACACTAGACCAACAGAGACCTCCCGGCCCCACATAATATTAATTGGCAAGAGCTATCCCAGAGATCTCCATCTCAACACTAAGATCGACCTCCACCCAACAGTCAGCAAGCTTCAGTGCTGTGCACTCCATGCCAAACAACTAGCAAGACAGGAACACAACCCCACACAATAGCAGAGAGTCTGCCTGAAATCATATTAAGTTCACAGACACCCCAAAACACACAACCAGATGTGGCCCTGCCCACCAGAATGACAAGATACAGCCCCATCCACCAGGAGACAGGCACCAGTCCCCTCCACCAGGAAGCCTACACAAGCCACTGAACCAACCTCACCCACTGGGGGCAGACACCAAAAATAATGGGAACTATGAACCTGCAGTCTATGAAAAGGAGACTGCAAACATATTAAGTTAAATAAAATGAGAAGACAGAGAAATATGCAGCAGATGAAAGAGCAAGGTAAAAACCCACCAGACCAAACAAATGAAGAGAAAATAGGCAGTTACCTGAAAAAGAATTCAGAGTAATGATAGTAAATATGATTCAAAATCTCAAAAATAGAATGGAAAAAATACAAGAAAAGTTTAAAAAGGACCTAGAAGAATTAAAGAGCAAACAAACAATGATGAACAACACAATAAATGAAAATAAAAATACTCTAGAAGGAATCAATAACAGAATAACTGAGACAAAAGAATGGATAAGTGACCTGGAAGAGAGAATAGTGGAAATAACTGCTGCAGAGCAGAATAAAGTATAATGAATGAAAAGAATTTAGGACAGTCTCAGAGATCTCTGGGGCAACATTAAACCCACCAATATTCAAATTATAGGGGACAAAGAAGAAGAAGAGAAAAAGAAAGAGTCTGAGAAAATATTTGAAGAGATTAAAAACTTCCCTAACAAGGGAAAGGAAATAGTCAATCAAGTCCAGGAAGAGCAGAGAGTCCCATAGAGGATAAATCCAAGGAGAAACATGCCAAGACACATATTAATCAAACTATCAAAAATTAAATACAAAGAAAAAATATTAAAAGCAACAAGGGAAAAGCATCTAATAACATACAAGGGAAACCCCATAAGGTTAACAGCTTATCTTTCAGCAGAAACTCTGCAAACCAGAAGGGAGTGACAGGACATATATAAAGTGATGAAAGGGAAAAACCTACAACCATGATTATTCTATGCAGCAAGGATCTCATTCAGATTTGACAGAGAAATAAAACATTTACAGACAAGCAAAAGTTAAGAGAACTGTGAATTACCAAACCAGGTTTAAAACAAATACTAAAGGAACTTCGCTAGTCAGGAAACACAGGAGAAGGAAAAGACCTACAAAAACAAACCCAAAAAAATTAAGAAAATGGTAATAGGGATATACATATTGATAATTACCTTAAATGTGAATGGATTAAATGCTCTAACCAAAAGACACAGACTGGTTGAATGGATACAAAAGCAAAACCCATATAATGCTGTCTACAAGATATCCACTTCAGCCCTACAGACACATACAGACTGAAAGTGCAGGAATGGAAAAAGATATTCCATGCAATGGAAATCAAAAGAAAGCTGGAGTAGCAATACTCATATAAGAAAAAATGGACTTTAAAATAAAGACTATTACAAGAGACAAGGAAGGACACTACATATGATCAAGGGATCAATCCAAGAAGAAGATATAAAAAATGTAAATATATATACAACCAACATAGGAGCACCTCAATACATCAGGCAAATGCTAACAGCCATAAAAGAGTAAATCAGCAGTAACACAATAATAGTAGGGGACTTTAACACTCATTTTCACCAATGGACAGATCATCCAAAATGAAAATAAGTAAGGAAATACAGCTTTAAATGACACATTAGACCAGTTGGACTTAATTGATATTTATAGGACATTCCATCCCAAAACAACAGAATACTTTCTTCTCAAAGTGCACATGGAACATTCTCCAGAATAGATCATATCTTGGGTCACATCAAACCTTGGTACATTTAAGAAAACTGAAATCATATCAAGTGTCTTTTCCAACCACAAAGCAATGAGACTAGGTATTATAGGAAAACCGTAAAAAAGGCAATCACATGTAAGCTAAACAATATGTTACTAAATAACCAAGAGATCACTGAAGAAATCAAAGAGGATATCAAAAAGTACCTAGAAACAAATGACAATGAAAACACAATGACCCAAAACCTATGGGATTCAGCAAAAGCAGTTCTAAGAGGGAAGTTTACAGCAATATAATCCTACCTCAAGAAATAAGAAAACTTGCAAATAAACAACCTAACCATACACCTAAGGCAATTAGAGAAAGAAGAACAAAGCATCCCAAAGTTAGCAGAAGGAAAGAAATCATAAATATCAGATCAGAAATAAATGAGTAATAAATGAAGGAAATGGTAGCAAAGATCAATAAAACTAAAAGCTGTTTCTTTGAGAAAATAAACAAAATTGATAAACAATTAGCCAGACTCAACAAGAGAAAAGGGAGAAGACTCAAATCAATAGAATTAGATTGAAAAAGGAGAAGTAATAACTGACACTGCAGAAATAGAAATGATCGTGAGAGACTACTATGAGCAACTATATGCCAATAAAATGGACAACCTGCAAGAAATGGACAAATTCTTAGAAAAGCACAACCTTCCAAGACTGAACCAGGAAGTAATAGAAAATATGAACAGACCATCACAGGCACTGAAATTGAAACTGTGGTTAAAAATCTTCCAACAAAATAACCAAGGACCAGATGGCTTCAGAGGTGAATTCTATAAAACATTTAGAGAAGAGCTAACAACTGTCCTTCTCAAACTCTTCCAAAATATAGCAGAGGGAGGAACACTCCCAAATTCATTCTATGAGGCCACCATCACCCTGATACCCAAACCAGACAAAGATGTCACAAAAAAAGAAAACAGTCCAATATCACTGATGAACATATATGCAAAAATCCTCATCAAAATACTAGCAAACAGAATCCAACAGCACATTAAAAGGATCATTCACCATGATCAAGTGAGGCTTATCCCAGGAATGCTAGGATTCTTCAATATACACAAGTCAATCAATGTGATACCCCATATTAACAAATTGAAGGATAAAAACCATATGATAATCTCAATAGATGCAGAAGAAACTTTCAATAATATTCAACACCCATTTATGATAAAAAATAACTCTCCAGAAACTGGGCATAGAGGGAACCTACCTCAACATAATAAAGGTCATATATAACAAACCCACAGCCAACATCATTCTCAGTGTTGAAAAACTGAAAGCATTTCCTCTAAGATCAGGAACAAGACTAGGGTGCCCACTCTCACCACTATTATTCAACACAGTTTTGGAAATTTAGCCACAGCAATCAGAGAAGAAAAAAAGAAAAAGAATGCAAATTGGAAAAGAAGAATTAAATCTGTCACTGTTTGCAGATGACATGATACTATAAATAGAGAATCCTGAAGATGCTACCAGAGAACTACTAGACCTAATCAATGAGTTTAGTAAAGTAGTGGGATACAAAATGAATGCACAGAAATCTCTTGCATTCCTATACACTAACAATGAAAAATCAGAAAGAAGAATTAAGGAAACACTCCCATTTACCATTGCAACAAAAAAGAATAAAATACCTAGGAATAAACCTACCTAAGGAGGTAAAAGATCTGTATGCAGAAAACTATAAGACACTGATGAAAGAAATCAAAGATGATACAAACAGATGGAGATAAATACCATGTTCTTGGACTGGAAGAATCAACTTTGTGAAAATGACTATACTACCCAAAGCAAAACAGATTCAATGCAATTCCTATCAAACTACCAATGGCATTTTTCACAAAACTAGAACAATAATTTCACAATTTTTATGAAAACACAAAAGACCCCAAATAGCCAAAACAATATTGAGAAAGAAAAATGGAGCTGGAGGAATCAGGCACTCTGATTTCAGACTATACTACAAAGCTACAGTAATCAAGACACTATGGTACCAGCACAAAAACAGAATTATAGATCAATGTACAAGGATAGAAAGTCCAGAGATAAACCCATGCACATATGGTCACCTTATCTTTGAGAAAGGAGGCAAGAATATACAATGAAGAAAAGACCACTTCTTCAATAAGTGGTGCTGGGAAAACTGGACAGCTACAAGTAAATGAATGAAATTAGAACACTTCTTAACACCATACACAAAAATAAACTCAAAATGGATTAAAGAACTAAATGTAAGACCAGACACTATAAAACTCTTATAGGAAAACATAGGCAGAACACTCTATGACATAAATCACCGAAAGACCCTTTATGAACCACCTCCTAGAGAAATGGAAATAAAAACAAACAAAAATGGACCTAATTAAACTTAAAACCTTTTGCACAGCAAAAGAAACCATAAACAATATGAAAGACAATCCTCAGAATGGGAGAAAACAGTTTCAAACAAAGCAACTGACAAAGGATTAATCTCCAAAATATGCAAGCAGCTCATGAAGCTCAATATCAAAAAAAACAAACAACCCAATCCAAAAATTGGCAGAAGACCTAAACAGACCTTTCTCCAAAGGAGACATACAGATTGCCAACAGACACATGAAAGGATGCTCAACATCATTAATCATTAGAGAAATGCAAATCAAAACCACAATGAAGTATCACCTCACACCAGTCAGAATAGCCATCATCAAAAAATCTAGAAAAAATAAATGCTGGAGAGAGTGTGGAGAAAAAGGAACCTTCTTGCACTGTTGTGGGGAATGTAAACTGATACAGCCCCTGAGGAGAACAGTATGGAGGTTCCTTAAAAAAACTAAAAATAGAACTACCATATGACCCAGGAATCCCACTACTGTGTATATACCCTGAGAAACCATACTTTGTAAAGAGACATGTACCACAGTGTTCACTGCAGCACAATTTATAATAGCCAGTACGTGGAAGTAACCTAATTGCACATCAACAGATGAATGGATAAAGAAGATGTGGTACATATATAAAATGGAATATTACTCAGCCATGAAAAGAAACTAAACTGAGTTATTTTTAGTGAGGTGGATGAACCTAGAGTCTATCATACAGAGTGAAGTAAGTCAGAAAGAGAAAAACAAACATTTGTTTATATATGGAATTACATAAAATTATATATGGATTATATATGGAATCTATATTATATATGGAATCTAAACAAAAAATGGTTCTGATGAACCTAGGGGCAGGATAGGAATAAAGATGTAGGCATAGAGAATGGACTTGAGGACACAGGGGGTGGGGGGAGAGGAAGCTGGGACGAAGTGAGAGAGTAGCATTGACATATATACACTACCAAATGTAAAATAGGTAGCTAGTGGGAAACAGCTGCATAGCACAGGGAGATCAGTTTTGTGCTTTGTGACCACCTAGAGGGGTGGATTAAGGAGGGTGGGAGAGAGGCACAAGAGGAAGGGGATATGGGGATATACATATACATATAGCTGATTCACTTTGTTATATAGCAGAAACTAACACAATATTGTAAAGCAATTATACTCCAATAAAAATGCAAAAAAAAAATTAAAACATTATAATATTTACATGCCACTGGGGAAATATTTTCACGCATTGATTTTCTTTATTATTCAGGATCCAGAAGCTTGGAGGAACAAGTTAACCAAGTTATAGAAAAATATTCTGATCTATAGGTCATATATTTGT
The DNA here is from genome assembly GCF_951394435.1 of Stenella coeruleoalba. NCBI lineage: Eukaryota > Metazoa > Chordata > Mammalia > Artiodactyla > Delphinidae > Stenella > Stenella coeruleoalba. Next base: position 38,150,238 of record NC_137164.1, on the reverse strand, counting down.
AGGGAAATCTTATAGAGGGTATGTTTAACTGAGCAGTGGATAAACTGTACCAAAATCCAAAATAAAATACAATTTTAGTTTTCAGAATTTCTGGCTATGAAATTGATATTTTAAATGTTTAAGCATACAATTGTGAAGTATACAATTGTGAACTTTCTATTCTATATGTGAACAGGTAGAGTATTACTGGAAGATGCAATATAGTAACTTACAGGTGTATACTATAAATTCTGAAGTAACCAAGAAAGATACAAAAACAAAATGTTATAACTAATAATCTAACAACAGACATAAAATAAATCATAAAAAATACACAATCCAAAATAAATCTGGAAAGAAAAAAGGGGAAAATAAACATATGGGGAAAATAAATAACAAATAATAAAATGATAGATTTAAACCTAACATTATAAATAATCTCAGTAGTTATAAATGACCTCTACATCCCAATAAAAAGACAGAGATTTTCATAATGTATAAAAAGCAATACCTATCTAGTATGCTGCCTACAGGATATGCAGTTTAAATATAAAGACAGAGATTGCTTAAAAGTGAAAATTAAATTTCTAGAACAATTCAGAAGAAATCTATCTTGGGTATGCTAACAACATAAAAGTAGATTTGAGAACAAAAATGTCCCCAGGAATAAGGAGGATGACCTCATAATGATACATTAATTAAGAAAACATGATAATCCTGAACATTTGTACACCAACTAACAGCTTCAAAATACCTGAAATAAAAACAAATAGAACTGCAAGGCAAACAAAATTGGTGTGAGTATAGAAGACTTTAACAACATAATCAGCTAGCTTGATCTAATAAACATTAGATCATTTTAAGAACATTTTACCTAACAATATCAGAATATACATTTTTTTCAAATGCACCTGGAACAAGTAAAAAGAGAGATAATACTCTGAGGCATAAGACAAGTCTCAAATTTAAGAGAATTCAACTCATTTAAAATATGATTTCTAAATGTAATTAAATTAAACTAGAAATTAATACCAGAGATACCTCTAGAAAATCTCCAAATATTTATAAACTATATACCACATTTCAGTAGAAACGATTGGTAAAAGAATAAATCAAATGGAAAATTAGAAATTATTTTGAATTTAAAGAAAATGAAAAAACAGTATGTCAAATTTAATGGAATGCCACAAAAGTAGTATTTTATAGACATTTATAATAGTAAATCTATTAGAAATGAATAAAATATCAAACCAAAGACCACAGTTGCCCCCTCAACAAACTAGAAACACAAGAAAGTAAGACTAAAATTCATTTAAGAAAGGAAATTATATAGATCAAAAGTAAATAATTTAAATAGAAATCAGAGAAACTACAGACAAAATCAAGGTAACAAAGACTTTGGTTCACTTAGATGAATAAAATTGAGAAACCCCTTGCCAGATTGCTGAAGAAAAGCAAAAATAAGAAGAAATAATTTACCAATATCAGAAATAAGACAGGACATCTCTGCAAATTCTACTGATGTCTAAAGGATAATAAGGAAATACTATGAAAAATATTATGCCAACAAATTCAAATTTAGTTTTACCAATTTTTTAAAGAATAAATCATGTGAATTCTATGGAAACTCTTACAGCAAATTGAAAAAGAAGGTATATTCTTAGCTTAATCTGTGAGGCAAGAATTGGTCTGATGCAAAAACCATAAAAATTCATTACAATAAAAAAAAACAACAACTAAAAACCAGTATCCCCTATGACTATAGATTCAAAAATTCCAAACAAAATTACAGCAATTGGAATCCACTATTGAATTGACAGGATAATAGATCATGATTTTTGATGGTTAATTTTTATGTGTTAACTTCACTGGGCCACAAAGTGCTCAGGTATCTGGTCAAACATTATTCTGGCTGTGAGGAGGTTTTGAATTAGATTAACATTTACGTCAGTAGACTGAGTAAGGCAGATTGCACTCACCAATGTGAATGGGTCTCAATCAGTTGAAAGCTTAAATAAAACAAAAGAGCTGAACTTCCCCTTAGTCTAAGAGAGAATTAGAGGATTCTTCCTGCCTTATGATCTCTGATCTGAAATACTGGCTTTTTTTCCTGCCTTTGGACTCAAATTATCAGCTCTTTCTAGTTCTGCAGCCACCCACACTTTGGACTGAAACTAAACATTGGCTTTCCTTGGGCTCCAACTCACTGATTTGACCTACAGATCTTGGGGTCTGACAGCATTCATGATCTTGTAAGCCAATTCCTTACAATAAATCACTTAATATATAGATCCTATTGGTTCTGTTTTCTCTGGAGAACCCTCACTAATACAACAATTAAATGTGGATTATCCCATGAATTCAAGTAGAAAGTTGGTTACACATTCAAAAATCAATCAATTTAATGACTTCTTGGCCTTTCACCCAAGATTAAGTACAATAATCAATCAATTTAATTCACTATTTTAACAAAATACATTTTAACAAAATACACCTACATATATACACACATAAAGTCCATCATACATTACTGATTAAAAAAAGACTCTCAGTAAGTTAGGAATAGAGGAAAATTTCCTCAACAATATAGAGGACACCTATAAAAATCCTATAACTAACATTATGCTTAATGATGAAAGGCCAAATACTTTTCCCTTAAGTTCAGAAAAAGATAAGAATATCCAGTGTCACCACTTTTATTTAATACAGTGGAAGCTATATCCAGTGCAACAAGACAAGAAAAAGAAATTTAAAGCATTCAGTTTGAAGAAGTAATGCTGTACATATTCATAAATGAAGTAATTGTCTAGGAAGAAAATTTAATGGAATAATCCAAAAAGCTACTAGAACTAACATATGAGGTTAACAAGGTAGCAGGATACAAGATATATGAAGTTCAATTGTATTTCGATACTGGTAGCCAACAATTGACACTGACATTTTTTAAAAAGCATTATCATTTAAAAGAACATTAAAAAATGAAATACTTCTGGGAAAAGGTGAAAAAATATGTGTAAAATCTGTACACCGACAAATATAAAGTATTGCTGAGAAAATTAAAAAACACCCAAGTAAATGGAGAAATATATCATATTAACTGTTTGAATGATGAAATATTTTAAAGATGTCAATTCTTTTCAAATTGATCTATAGATTTATTGCAACCCTTAACAAATTCCTTCAGGATTCTTTATAGAAATTGACAAGATGCTTCTAGAATTCACATGAAAATGCAAAGGACCTAGAATAGGGAAAATAACCTTGAAAAAAAAAGAACAAAGTTGAAAGGTTAAGAATATCTGATTGAAGATTTATTTTAAAGCTACAATCCGAAACTTGCGGGATTGGACTCAAGATAGAATAATAGTCCAATGGAACAACCAATGGAACAAAATAGATTCGAGAAGTAGACATATATATATTAGGACAGCTACTTTTCAACAAAGGTGTGAAGATAATTCAGTTGAAAAAAAAAATGATCTTGTCAGCAAATGGTGCTGAAATAGTTGTATATTCATATGCATCAAAGACTCTCAATTCTTATTTAGCATCATATGCAAAAATTCATGTTTCATGGACCTAAAAATAAAATCTGAACCATACAACACCTAAAAGAAAACTGGAGAAAATTTTTGTGACACCAAAAGTATGATCTATTAACAAAAAAAAGAGATAGTATATGCATGAACTTCAAAGGAGGGAATGCTAAAAAGAGCATTCAATTTTTTCTTTCTTGAGAAAATGCTAACCATGTACTAAATCCTGAGACACAGATTCACAGAGGACTTTGCTTGACCTTTGCTCCATAAACATAGGCTCTTGTTAATACTCAAGTTTAAAGACTACCAAGTTTGTTATTAAAATTTGCCTGTCTTAATTTCTTCACTGACAAAATGTGGCTAAAGATACCCTTATATCGCGTGAAAGTTGTATTTAATAAGCAAACGTGTTTAAAGTACTTAAAACACTGCCTGACTTTGGGCATTAAATAAATATTACACTACCAATACTTCTTCATTAATTTCTTCTTTTTGGGTTTGAAAAAAATCAGAGGCAGATATTGTCACTTGTATAAGATATATGGTATATCATCTGTAGAGTCAATTGGAACAATTTTAACATAAGTTTTACTTCTTGGTAGCAATGTATGTCCCTTAATCAATCTGGAATTATTTGGGATAATATCATACTAAAAAAAATATATAGATTAGAGGAGCAGTTAACATCATGATTGTGTTTCATCCAACTGACAACACACCAATGTTCCACTTAGTAGCATAAGATGAGAAAAAAATTCATATTTTTAAAAAGAATTTCCAGAGAAAATTTACTAAATCAATGGACTGATTTTGCAGTAGATCTATCACAAATTCATCTAGAGAAAAATAAAAATAAGTACAATTTGGGCTGCTTTTCATTATAGAAATCAAATACCTTTGAAATATGTAAATCATAGAAGTTTACAGAAGTAAGGGACTTTATCAATAAATCACTTAGAATACTTAGAGACTCTCAACCTCTTATCACATTAGTCTTGAATCCATTCATATAATAATATAGATTTTGGGGGGAGGGAAATTTTGGGGCATCTTTTAAAGCCATGCTAATGCCTTAGAACATAATTTTTCTATTCCAAATTATAATAAAGCTTATAGACATTGTTTCCATACCTTATGATATATTGTTTGTCATTATCAATATTTTGTTCTGACTCCTTGGTCAAGAGCATAATCTCTAATTATAACTTTTTTAAGGAAAATATATCTTTATGACAGTTTACCTTAAATAGTGTTTTTCAAGATATACTCTGATAAAGGGGATTTTTTGTACTGAAAGATAGACCATGTAAAGAAATTTTAACATTTCAATATACAAAACAGTAAGTGGAAACATGGGTGCATATGTATATATATTGATTATTTACGTTATATGACAAAACCTGATATATTCAGTGGCATCACATCATAAGTTTAATGTGTTGTCCTCATTAACAATGCATAATTCAACAAATTGGGCAAATTCCAACAAATATGGGGTACTACTGCAGCATTACTTTCAATCCCTGAACATGCATCTGTGATGTGTTATGCTTCAAATGAATAGTGTCTGTGACTTTTACTCAATAAACTGACACCTTTTGATGCCCCCCTCCTCCAAATATATGAGGGTTGAGATTGGATGAGCATGCAATTCACTCCATACAGTCGTGTTATCTAATTCAATCTTGGAAAATTTCATCTGATCATTCCTTTACCATTCTGGATAATGAGGTATTGCTTTTAGGAAGCACTCTGAGTGACCTCACTGGCCAAGCCATATTTAAAGTCCACACTATATGCTCTGTCTATCTGGTTTATGTAGTCAGATGCACATTTCAAGGCTATGGTAGGAGGATGAAGAAATGGAATAAGGACCCTGCCCCAACCACCAAGCTTCTGAGATCAGGGAAATATTCTGGGTGCCTGAGCTGTCTCCTCTTCCTTAGCAAACTAGACATACCCTTCTCAAGCTTCTTTGAAATTATTCTTATTCTTTTGTTAGGGATATTTAATCATTCAAGAATTGCACAGTTTCTGAGCTGAAAGAAAGCTAGTGAAGAACTAATATGAAATCTGCATTTCTTAATTTAAACGATTGAATTAGTTTTCTGGTTTAATCCTCAAGTGGCTTGATTCAAGTGTCTGAATAGCCCTAGAGAGACTGGCCACTAAGGTGATGGATTAACAATGCCCAGAGAGCAAATCTTGAAGAACAGAGAAGCGTTAGTAATTTCACAGCCTTCTCTGCTTGGCATTGACATATCCCTCCCATTATTATATCAAATTTACAAATAGAAGAAGAAAAAAAAACTCTAAGAGGTTTGAATTAACCATACTTGGTAGCTTAGTCTGAGAAGCATACCTCTTTTTATCAATATATTAAGCATTATACTAGTTGAAACATCATTTTCTAGAACTGATTCATATTACAGCTAGCAATCACAACATGCCTTCATAATGAATTTGCAAGCTAAATAACTCATAAGTCAGGTTGCTACCTTTATGTTACAAATGGTCTGTATTACACGATATTGTGTTTTTGCTCCATTTCTAGTCAACTCCATCTTTAACCCATCCCCTGCTCCCCACTGTGCCCTCATGGAATTTATTGCAGGGTCTGTATTGGTCATAGGTGCAGTTGTGCATTTGAAATGAACGATAGAAGAAGATTAATGAAGATTATTTGGGTGTTCTACCCTAAATGTTCTAGATAGATAATCAAGGATTGTGGAAATCATAGAGAACTGGCAATTCTCTCATCTATCGTTGCCAGTAATTTCCCTAGTGACAATTTTTGTTCCTTGACATTTTTGTTTACTTAACTTAGAAATTTTGAAATTACATGAAAATTACTTTCATTAGATTCAAATACAATTACCCTAAGGTTTTGAAAACTTTTTGAAATTGACTATAGGCTTGTCACATCATAGTTTTCTCTGGAGAACCTAGAGATTGATACAGATCTCTATACTCAAAGGACCTGTGTACTTATCCATATCTATCATTATGCTTTGTATTGAAAGAAAAGTGACTCTTGGTATAATTTTTTTCTAACTACCAATATAAGATATGAGAACACATCAAGCAATTACTGTGTGTGGCCAGGGGAAGGAGGGGAAAGAGACTGTAAAAGACTCCTTATTTGCATGGCACTAATGTGAGCCAGAAAATCTGCTTGAGACAATGTAAAAATGTGAATTGCAGAGACTAATGAATTGGACATGAGTCCTTGTTTTCCTGAATAGAAACTGCAAGACCCTGGGCTTGTCTCTTGAAAACTCAGCGATTCATTCTTCTCAAAGGCAGATTTGGATAATAATAATGATTCTATGTCTACATGTTAGGGCTACTGTGAGAAGGTAATAAAATAATGACTATTAAATCACTTTGAAAATTATTAAGCAAAATTTAAAATAGTGCTTATTGTAAATAATTCAAGAACTGCTCAAAACCACAATATTTTTCAAACACTGAGCCACTGTATTTCTCACACAAAATACATATCGTTATGAGTTCTATATTCTCCTCATAAATCTTTCTTCCTTTAATGCAACTACCTCCTTAATTTTAGAACATATGGAACATTTAGGGATCACATTTTAGCATAAAGATATAAAATGCTAAGCAAAGGTATAATGATTAGAGTGATGAGCAGCTGAATACAAATTAGATGCTCCTTAAACATTGGTATAATTAAATCAGTAATTAGAAACATGGGTGAATATGTATAACATATTGACTTATTGACATTATATTACAACACATAATATATTCAATGACATCATGAGTTTAATGTATTTCATATATTGAAGATATATGAAAATATAAAGAATATTATACCATTACATTTATGAGCACATTTTACTTTAATTTACTGCCTTAAGAATATTTTGCAAAGGTCATATATAACACCTGTGAATAGGGTACACACTATGGTACTGAGTATTTAACAGCAATAAGGATCAAAAAGAAAACATAGCAAGGGCCATAAATATATAATCCTAAATTATAAAACTGAGTGAAAGCTGGGGAATCCAGGAGTCACTGGCCTTCTCAAAACTATAAAGTCTTTATGGATTTTATGGCAAAATATCTCTTCTATTTCTGACCTTACCACAAATTCTATCTTTTAGAAATAATTCCTAATGGAATTTCAGTAGCCTGAAGGGGATAATATGTAGTTAATATGAATCATTCAAGAAAAGCTCCAAAAATGTTCACTTTTCTGCAAAATGAAGCCACCATATGCCTTGCACAAAATATATGTTCAAAAACTGTGCTATATTTTTGCCATAAATTTTTCATCCTTATCACAAATAGTCTCCTAAATTTTAAAATGAAAGAATAGTGAAGAAGTCACATTTTAGCATAAGCATATACAATGTTAATCAAATAATACTGACGGTTGATTTTACGGCGTATAATTCAACTGTACTCAATTGCAAGCTTGCCTTTCCATGAAGCATCACTTTGGCAGGCAGCTGGTTGGCATGGCAGCAGGAAAGTGTACAATGGCCAGAATATTCAAGGTCAGACAATTCATCTGCATATTCACTCTGTACACATCAATCTCTGATATCTCATAATAAGAGGTAAAGTAAGCACACCTATGCTAAAGTACTTACCTTATTTGTCTGTCAAAACAGCCCTGATGATAACAAATTATTATCTCCATTTCACAAACAAGAAAACCAAGAGTCAGAGACAGTAGTTGTTAGTATAAATTTCACTGTAAAAAAATAAACTTTGGTTTAAAAATGAACTGATAAACATGTTCTCCTTCCAAAAAGTATTCCCAAGTATGAGTGTTATGACAGGTATGCAGATTACTGCAGTACAGGCTTAATATAATTGTTATTGGAAATATGAAGATAAAGTCCTTAAGAGTTTAGAAACAACATATTGATACAATTTTATTTTTTTGTTGTTGTTGATGGTAGACAGGAGTGTTGGTGGGGACAGGCCTCATGGAGGCAGATTTAAATGAAGATTAAAGGATTGGAGCAGAGGGAGAGAATAAACTATAGTAGGAGTTTAGAGATGAAAATGTATGGAATCATTATTTAGAGAAGAATAAATAATGCATTTTGGCTTGAAATTAAGTTACCTTTAGGGGAAACATTTGAGAAAGTTTAGAAAGGTATGTCAGGAGTGAAATTGTACAGGACCTTGCACAGCCAGCCTAAGGTGTTTATACATTTTAGGAGGAAGCAGTGGGATTAGAGCGCTGACATAATTAAAAGTACTCTTTAATAAGGTAAATCTGTCTTCAATAGCTGGAGGACTGAACAAGAAGCACTGGATGAAGAGGAAAGTCAAGCAGTTACTGGAACTACCTAAACTGGAGGGAAATAAAATATGGTAGGGAATGTTAAAAATGGGGAAAATTGGTATGAGAGATACTACAGAAATAGAATTGACAATACTTATTAACAAATGTGGGCCTCTGGAGGCTAAAGAACTTTTCAAATATACTTTCATAAGTAGAAGTTGTATGACTCAGAATAGTGGTGACTTTGACATAAGCTGGAGACTCTGGAGAAATGGTTGGTTTACCATAGTCATTTGGACATTCTATGCTAACCAGTTATCTGGAGACTTCCAACAGCATAAATGTTAATATTTATATGAAGAGAAGTAGATGCAGTTCATACTTGTAGAAATTTAAGCATACAGTAGAAATTTAATGAATTGTTGGTGATGAATGATTGACCAGTAAATCTAAATAACAGTTAAGGACTTCTGAAAAAAAAAAAAAAATCAGTTGCTACATGAGCTATATCATAGTGATGTCTTGCCCTTTTACTCTTCAAAATTATTCATGCCTGCTTTTGGGAAGGAGGTTGGAATGCAGAATTTGTATTTAGGATCCTGATTTATATGCCTCTTTCTTTTTGCTTCATTCTTGAGTATGTATAGTGATACAGAAAAAAAATAAATTATGGCACTAAATAGCTTATCTTTAATTGTAAGCTCCATAATACAAAATCATCCTCAGAATGTTTGGAAAAATGAATAATGTAAAGCAGGAAATAGGTAAATGCCCAAGGTTTTTAAACAAATATTAAAATGAGTGGAAATATTAACATTTGGTCAAGAAAGACTACTGTACTTAGCAGTCAAATACTACGATATTAACTAACTGACCAAATGAAGGCCTAGGTTTTCAAGATGCTTCGCAACTTCGTTCACTTCAAGAATGTTTGAAAGTCTCCTTTGTTTTCCATTTTTAATGCATTATCATCACACTTAATTACTAAGCCTTTTTGAAAATTATTCAGCATTTTAGGTTTGAAACTACCTAAAATAGATAGTAGGGTGTCTATTTTTGCATAGAAAATTGCTATGTGAGAGCACCCAATTTAATCTAGCGTATATGCTAAATCAGGGCTTAAAAGAAAAAAAATAAACTTTCTCTTAATCTTTTCAGTTCTTTCAGTCGATAAAACAAGTAGGCGTACTCGCTTGGCTTAATACGCTTTAAAGAGAGAGTTCTGCATGTGAAGTGACAAAAGCTTGCTGGATGTTTTATTATGCATTCTTTTCTTTGTATCTTAGAGGACATTTACACAAAATGGTATTTCCCTTTTAGGTGTGCATCATAACACATCGAAGGAAAGATGGCATTTCCAGACAAGTCTTTCATCCTGTGACAGCTGAATTATTCTCTTCCAAATATGCAAAAACAACAGATTTTCATTTTGTTCAAGGCTTTACATCATCATTAAAAAGGCTTTTGGAATTTGTTCCAGTCATCAAAAATGTGGAACTAGGAGAGAGAATAAATATTGAGGTACCAATATCACACCATCTCTGAGACAGGATTGAAACCTCTGAAAAAGCGTGTGCAATTACAGAGAACCTTCTCACTGTAAACAGAAAAGCCAAGGTCTTACAAATAAATGGAGTAGGCAGCTTATGGGATGTGATTAGAGGGGCAAGCCAGATGCTCCTATCTAAAAATATCTCTCCCGCCTGCTACCTTTAGAATTTATTCCTCTGCATCTTGGAGGCTTTTTTGATCAGCAAGAGACCCCCATTAAAATATAAATACTCCCGGGAGATGCAGAGCCTTAATCTTTTATCAACTATCATCTTAGTGGACTAGTGGAATGAAACAAGAAATAGAATAGAGCTTTGGAAAAAATGTTTAGAGAAACAAGATAAAGGTGAAAGGGATACTGGCAGGAGAGAGAAAACCCTGAAATAGGAATTTCTATATTTCACAATTTTGTCGGCACCAGTTCTGAGTAAACTGGGTTTTATGTGAAAGAAAGAAAAAGACACAGAGCTATTCAAGAAATTTTTAACAATTTCTATTTAATAGAAAAATCCAGTGGTTAGAAGAAATGTCTTTTGACCTTGATAGGTCTAAGTTTTATATCAGTTCTATTTACTTTTAAATGACTATGGAAATATCAGTTAATCTTGGTAAATAAAATTATCATATTAAATGGAAAATAATAATGCATACCATAGGATTTCTGTAAGTATTAAATTAGGTGATGTATATGGTGTCACAAATTAATAATATTTAACAAAAATCAGATTTGGCTATAACTTAAAAATAGTTGTGTATCCTCCAATTTAATCCACAGAATTCCCTCAGAAGTTGGTGATTCTCTCACCTGTGTCTGTGACATCATACAGCAGTGGAGTAAAATCAGAAAGAAGGGGCTTCCCTGGTGGCGCAGTGGTTGAGAGTCCGCCTGCCGATGCAGGGCACACGGGCTCGTGCCCCGGTCTGGGAAGATCCCACATGCTGCGGAGCAGCTAGGCCCGTGAGCCATGGTCTCTGAGCCTGCGCTTCCGGAGCCGGTGCTCCGCAGCGGGAGAGACCACAACAGCGAGAGGCCCGCGAACCGCAAAAAAAAAAAAAAAAAAACAGAAAGGAGATTCAGATCTAGGTTTTGTCACTTGATAGCTGTGAGATTTGTAGCACTTCATCCAACCTTTAGAAATGTTCATTTCCTCATCTAATCATTATTGCTACGCTGTGCCAGGTAGGATTCTTTTGAAAATACGAGATAATTTATGTAGAATATCTAATGTTAGGGGACATAGTAGTTTCACAATAAAGGATATTTGTCTGTGATATATTTTACTCAGTATTATTACTTAAATGAAAATTTCAGCTTCTTTTCTGGGAAAATACTGTTTTCTCTTGGTAACTTAAGTTGTGTATATTTGGTTAAAAAAAGATTGTCCTCCTGGGACTTATCTGGTTGTCCAGTGGTTGAGAATCCACCTTCCAGTGCAGGGGACATGGGTTCAACCCCTGGTTGGGGAGCTAAGATCCCACGTGCCACAGGGCAACTAAACCCGTGCACTGCAACTATTGAGCCCGTGTGCTACAACTAGAGAGAAACCTGCAAGCCACAATGAAAGATCCTGCAAGCCACAACTAAGACCTGATGCAGCCAAAAATAAATAAATAAATAAAATATTTTTAAAAAAAGATTGTCTTCTTAATGTCTAATAATCTTAAGTGGCAGAATTTTAAAATACAAAACAGGATACCATAGGTATGTATACACAGAAAATTCTTTCCTAGAAAATATCTACTCAGCGCTGCCAAGACCTTGACAAGGAAAATAAACATTCAAGACAGGTGATCATGTGTATTTTTCAAAATGATTAAAACCATGTGAAGTGCTTAAAATTGTCTACTTAACAACAAACAGCTCTGCTTCTCCAAGCTATCTATCCATCCATCTGTCACATGGCACGGGACAGGTTTTCTCATTGTGTATTTATTTTTTCTCATTACTAAGGACAGCTGGTAGAATGTGAATTTCTATCAGATACACTTAACCCTTGGCTTGTAAGCAAGAAAAATATTGAATTTTATCATTTAATTTATTTTTCTCAACATTTACTGGGTGAAATGTCTTCCATTCCACTCTGTTTCTTGGTTATCAGTAAAGCTATAGAGCATAGTGCAATGAGCTCTTAAATTACTCTGCAAAGCCTCTAGTCCAATAGGTTATTAACCAATGTTTCATAATAATGAAGAATTTGGGTGTTAAGTATTAATTTATTCCTCTCTCCCTCTCTTTCTCTTTTTCTGCTTTTCAGTGCACTAGAAATGCATACCATTTGCTCATGGTGATGGCAAATGGTACCACAAATGAGGTGAAGATATATAGGGACATATCCAAGTGCAAGTCTCCCAAAGCAGCCTACACTGAAAGGTGCCTGGGGAGGATGAGGAAACTAGAATACATTTCGCTTAGCCACAGAGTTTTCTTACACATCAGAAAGAGTGACTGTTGACATAATTGGACTCATAACTTCAAATCAGAAAGAAGCAGCAGTCATAAATGAAAATGTCATCAAAGATCCTGTTTTCACAGAAGCAGCCTGTGTGCTCATGTTAAATGCTGAGGGCATGAACAGGAAAGACAGAGCAAGGATGAGTGTATCTGAGCCAAAAGATCTCCCTGTGCCACCCCTTTCTACTAGAGTCATTATCCTTAATGACTCAGATGTGGAAACACCAAACCAGGTCTCCCAACAAAAACAGACAGAATTGATGATGCTATCTAGATTTTCCTCACTGAACTTTCAATAGCATTTGTTTAAAGAGAGGGGATTTTGGGGTTGCACTTTTCTGATAGCAACCTTAATTTCCTCATTCCCTTTTTATATGTAGATACAGTTTCTATCTCCTAAGTGCCTGCAGGTATCTATCCATTTAAAAGAAAATCAAAGGAGAAGGTGAATTTGTATGTTAATCCTCTCCCTATAAAATAAACATGGGGTGTGTTGTAATTATTTCTTTCATCTGTTACTAGTGATGTCTTTAACTAAAGTAGGGGGGTGAGCATCTGTACTAAGGTAAGCAAGCTGGCTCTGCTGAAGACTTAGTAACTCTGCAAGTCATTTCTCTGAATTTTGTGGCATCTTCTAAACTCACATTCCTATGGATGGATGTCTCACGTGGTTGTGCAGAGACCAGTTTTCTTCATGAAATAGCTGGGTGCTGACAGAGCACTCTAGAGTACAAATGCTTCTCCAGCAAAATCACAATAGATTGTGGAAAGCTCCTTGGGCAGTGATTGATACAAATCCTGCTTCCCCGTATTTATTGAATGATGTTCAACCTCCTGCCATCTACAACAACACTATCTTAATTATTCAAGCTGACATTTCTCACTACAATGTTATTTGACGGCCTCACAGACATGTTTAAAAAAAAATAGTGTAAGTAAATAGTTTATTTCAAGTACACAAAAGTTCCTAGCATATCATAGGTACTCCAGAAATGTGGTTCTCATTCTTAAGGTCAACTTTTTCTTATTCTTCTCATCCAATATAAAAGTTTTCTCATAACAGAGTCTAATAGTTTACCTGGGAAGTAAGTAGTAATTTAAAACCAAGAACTGTAAAGTATGAAATGTATGCTCAGAGATATAAGGGATACTAATTATGAACTGGAGCCTGCATTATATCTTGGCTACTCATCCCCTCCCCAGTGTGAAAGCAGGAGGCACCAAAACAGGTCACCAGATTTATGATTTTTGAGAAAAAAATGTCAAAACTGGAATGCATATACTGTAAGCACTAGATCCTACAAAAATCTGCTAGTTAAGAATAATCATCAAAAGGTGAGAATATATAATTTTTTTAAATTTTACCTTAAAATGCTAACACTGAAGCCATATGCCATAATATTGCAACTATTCACTATGTGCTCTCTCAAATCAGGGACCTAGTAGGATTTGTTCATCCCTGTGTCCCCAGTGCCTACAATGACTGGAACATGGCACATGCTCAAAAACACTTGCTGATCCAATGAATGAATATTCCATTACATATCTTAATGGCAAGGTTGGTCATTGAAATATCTATTTTATTTCTTATACTTATATATACTCATAAGCTTGTTCTCAAAATTTCTTGGCAAATATTCTAGAGTACAGGTTATTATTGCAAAAATATTACACAAATTATTTCTAACAGCATCAGAGTCTCCAACATTTCCTTTCTGCTTTCTCTTTCCTCATTACAAGTCAACCCTCTAACCTGCACCCATTAATAATATGGGGGGGTGTTATTATTACACACTTGTAACTCCTTGTTTTTCCATTCTACTCCTCACTAACAAACCCAATGGGCAGTGTATGTTTGAAATAGCTTTCTTCCTAGGAATCTTACCTAGTGTATCTAGTATACGTATTTTTCTTCTTGGATTCAGAATTCTACTGGGTGAGTTTACATTAAATATGGGATAAGGGAATTGAATCATGGACAATCAAGAAAAACACACTCTATTTCCTGCAGATACTTGAGTCATAATAGTCATCTTCACATTTCCCCTTTGCTTCCAACTGGAATATAGTGGTTCTGTAGTTCTCAGCAAACCAACTGATATTTCTGGTCCATGTGAAAACGCAGGATGCCTCACACGTGATGGTACAATTTGGTCAGAGCACACTATCAAGTGAAGAAATCTCTAGGTCAACAGTCTAGAAGAGTGGAGTTGGAAAGTAACATCTGCCAAGTATCAGAAGCTGCTGTAGCCTTGAAATAATGCAATTATTTACTTTTCTTACTGTCCTGACTGCTTCTAGCCCATGCCTTATGACACCATGACACTATGACTCTCTCTCTCTCTATGTGCATAAGTGTACTATATTTATACATATAAAATCCTATATGTATGTAGCTGTATATATATATATATATATATATATATATATATATATATATACATTATATGTATTATATATATGTGATCTTACAAAGACACTGCAAGATGGAAACTTATTTTCTCCACTTCATTCATAAAACTAGTATTTAGAAAGATTACGTACTTTGTACAAAGCCACCTGACTAGTAATCGGAGAAATGGATTCAAACCTAGGCCAACTAATCTACACTAGTTGCATTGCCTCCTACAAATTTTTGACCAAAATATTAGATAGGCTGAAGCTGAAGGAAAGAGTTTTTGGGTTGTTGCAAGAGCAACATTAGTTTGAATGACAACTGTGACACATCAAGTGTGCTAGAGTGTATCAGCAAAGGGAACCTGGGCTCTTCCCTATTGCCTCTTTGTTGAAACCTCAGAGTTGTAGATTACTGCAGAGCTCAGCTAATGGCCTGGCCCATGCTCTGGGCACAAAAAGTGTAATTTCACAATACCCTGTCTATCTCACAGAACAAGGACACTTAGATTAGGAATCTCCCTCCTAAACTCCCTGGCCCTCAGATCAAACATCTTAAATCACAACTTGGATTGCCACTTACCCTTTCTTTTTTTATGTTTTAATTTAATTTAATTTATTTTTTTATACAGCAGGTTCTTATTAGTCATCCATTTTATACACATCAGTGTATACATGTCAATCCCAATCACCCAATTCAGCACACCACCACCACCACCACCACCCTGCCGCTTTCCCTGCTTGGTGTCCATACATTTGTTCTCTATACCTGTGTCTCAATTTCTGCCCTGGAAACCAGTTCATCTTAACCATTTTTCTAGGTTCCACATACATGCATTAATATACGATATTTGTTTTTCTCTTTCTGACTTACTTCACTCTGTATGACAGTCTCTAGACACATCTATATCTCAACAAATGACCCAATTTCATTCCTTTTTATGGCTGAATAATATTCCATTGTATATATGTACCACAACTTCTTTATCCATTCGTCTGTCAATGGGCATTTAGGTTGCTTCCATGACCTGGCTGTTGTAAATAGTGCTGCAATGAACATTGGGGTGCATGTGTCTTTTTGAATTATGGTTTTCTCTGGGTATATGCCCAGTAGTGGGATTGCTGGATCATATGGTAATTCTATTTTTAGTTTTTTAAGGAACCTCCATACTGTTCTCCTTAGTGGCTGTATCAATTTACATTCCCACCAACAGTGCGAGAGGGTTCCCTTTTCTCCACACCCTCTCCAGCATTTGTTGTTTGTAGATTTTCTGATGATGCCCATTCTAACTGGTGTGAGGTGATACCTCATTGTAGTTTTGATTTGCATTTCTCTAATAATTAGTGATGTTGAGCAGCTTTTCATGTGCTTCTTGGCCATCTGTATGTCTTCTTTGGAGAAAAGTCTATTTAGGTCTTCTGCTCATTTTTGGATTGGGTTGTTTTTTTAATATTGAGCTGCATGAGCTGTTTATATATTTTGGAGATTAATCCTTTGTCTGTTGATTCATTTGCAAATATTTTCTCCCATTCTGAGAGTTGTCTTTTCATACTGTTTATGGTTCCTTTGCTGTGCAAAAGCTTTTAAGTTTCATTAGGTCCCATTTGTTTATTTTTGTTTTTACTTCCATTACTCTAGGAGGTGGATCAAAAAAGATCTTGCTGTGATTTATGTCAAAAAGTGTTCTTCCTGTTTTCCTCTAAGTGTTTTATAGTGTCTGGTCTTACATTTAGGTCTCTAATCAATTTTGAGTTTATTTTTGTGTATGGTGTTAGGGAGTGTTCTAATTTCATTCTTTTACATGTAGCTGTCCAGTTTTCCCAGCACCACTTATTAAAGAGACTGTCTTTTCTCCATTTTATATCCTTGCCTCCTTTGTCATAGATTAGTTGACCATAGGTGTGTGGGTTTATCTCTGGGCTTTCTATCTTGTTCCAATGATCTATGTTTCTGTTTTTGTGCCAGTACAGTATTGTCTTGATTACTATAGTTTTATAGTATAGTCAGAAATCAGAGAGTCTGATTCCTCCAGCTCTGTTTTTTTTCCCTCAAGACTGCTTTGGCTATTCAGAGTCTTTTGTGTCTCCATGCAAATTTTATTTTTTTTTGTTCTAGCTCTGTGAAAAATGTCATTGGTAATTTGATGGAGATTGCATTGAATCTGTAGATTGCTTTGGGTAGTTTAGTCATTTTCACAATAGTGATTCTTCCAATCTAAGAACATAGTATATCTCTCCATCTGTTTGTATCATCTTTAATTTATTTCATCAGTGTCTTATAGTTTTCTGCATACAGGTCTTTTGTCTCCCTAAGTAGGTTTATTCCTAGGTATTTTATTCTTTTTGTTGCAATGGTAAATGGGAGTGTTTCCTTGATTTCTCTTTCAGATTTTTCATCATTAATGCATAGGAATGCAAGAGATTTCTGTGCATTAATTTTGTATCCTGCAACTTTGCCAAATTCATTGATTAGCTCTAGTAGTTTTCTGGTGGCATCATTAGGATTCTCTATGTATAGTATCATGTCATCTGTAGTGATAGTTTTAATTCTTCTTTTACAATTTGGATTCCTTTTATTTCTTTTTCTTCTCTGATTGCCATTGTTAGGACTTCCAAAACTATGTTGAATAATAGTGGTGAGAGTGGACATCCTTGTATTCTTCCTGATCTTATAGGAAATGCTTTCAGTTTTTCACCATTGAGAATGATGTTTGCTGTGGGTTTGTCGTATATGTCCTTTATTATGTTTAGGTAGGTTCCCTCTGTGCCCACTTTCTGGAGAGTTTTTATCATAAATGGGTGTTGAATTTTGCCAAAAGCTTTTTCTGCATCTACTGAGGTGATTGTATGGTTTTTATTCTTCCATTTGTTAATATGGTATATCACATTGATTGGTTTGCGTATACTGAAGAATCTTTGCATCCCTGCTATAAATCCCACTTGGTCATGGTGTATGATCCTTTTAATGTGTTGTTTAATTCTGTTTGCTAGTATTTTGTTGAGGATTTTTGCATCTATATTCATCAGTGATATTGGTCTGTAATTTTCTTTTTTTTGTAGTATCTTTTTCTGGTTTTGGTATTAGGGTGATGGTGGCCTCATAGAATGAGTTTGGGAGTGTTCCTTCCTCTGCAATTTTTTGGAAGAGTTTGAGAAGGATGGGTGTTAGTTCTTCTCTAAATATTTGATAGAATTCACCTGTGAAGCCATCTGGTCCTGGACTTTTGTTTGTTGGAAGATTTTTATTCACAGTTTCAATTTCATTATTTGTGATTGGTCTGTTCATATTTTCTATTTCTTCCTGGTTCAGTCTTGGAAGGTTATACCTTTCTAAGAATATGTCCATTTCTTCCAGGTTGTCCATTTTCTTGGCATAGAGTTGCTTGTAGTAGTCTCTTAGGATGCTTTGTATTTCTGCAGTGTCTGTTGTAACTTTTTTTTTCATTTCTAATTGTATTGATTTGAGTCCTCTCCCTTTTTCTTTATGAGTCTGGCTAATGGGTTATCAATATTGTTTATCTTCTCAAAGAACCAGCTTTTAGTACTATTGATCTTTGCTATTGTTTTCTTTGTTACTATTTCATTTATTTCTGCTCTGATCTTTATGATTTCTTTCCTTTTGCTAATTTTGGGTTTTGTTTGTTCTTCTTTCTCTAGTTCCTTTAGGTGTAATGTTAGATTGTTTATTTGAGATTTTCTTGTTTTTTGAGGTAGGCTTGTGTAGCTACAAACTTCCCTCTTAGAAAAGATTTTGCTGCATCCCATAGGTCTTGGATCATCGTGTTTTCATTGTCATTTTTCACCAGGTATTTTTTGACTTCCTCTTTGATTTCTTCAGTGAACTCTTGGTTATTTAGTAATGTATTGTTTAGCCTCTATGTGTTTGCATTTTTTACGTTTTTTTCCCCCTGTAATTCATTTCTAATCTCATAGTGTTGTGGTCAGAAAAGATGCTTGATATGATTTCAATTTTCTTAAATTTACTGAGGCTTGATTTGTGACCCAAGATGTAATCTATCCTAGAGACTGTTCCATGCACACTTGAGAAGAAAATGTAATCTGCTGTTTTTGGATGGAATGTCCTATAAATATCAACTAAATTTATCTGGTCTATTGTGTCATTTAAAGCTTCTGTTTCCTTATTTATTTTCATTTTGAATGATCTGTGTAAGTGAGGTGTTGCAGTCCCCCACTATTATTTTGTTACTGTCAATTTCCTGTTTTATAGCTGTTAGCAGTTGCCTTATGTATTGAGGTTTTCCTATGTTGGGTATATATATATTTATAATTGTTATATCTTCTTCTTGGATTGATCCCCTTATTATTATGTAGTCTCCTTTCTTGTCTCTTGTAACATTCTTTATTTTAAAGTCTATTTTATCTGATATGAGTATTGCTACTCCAGCTTTCTTTTGATTTCCATTTACATGGAATATCTTTTTCCATCCCCTCACTTTCAGTCTGGATGTGTCCCTAGGTCTGAAGTGGGTCTCTTGTATACAGCATATATATATGGGTCTTGTTTTTGTATCCATTCAGCAAGCCTGTGTCTTTTGGTTAGAGCATTTAATCCATTCACGTTTAGGGAATTATTGATATGTGTGTTCCTATTACTATTTTCTTAATTGTTCTGGGTTTGTTTTTGTAGGTCCTTTACTTCTCTTGTGTTTCCCACTTAGAGAAGTTCCCTTAGCATTTGTTGTAGAGCTGGTTTGGTGGTGCTGAATTCTCTTAGCTTTTGCTTGTCCGTAAAGCTTTTGATTTCTCCATCAAATCTGAATGAGATGCTTGCTGGATAGAGTAATCTTGGTTGTAGGTTCTTCCCTTTCATCACTTTAAGTATATCACACCATTCCCTTCTGGCTTGTAGAGCTTGTGCTGAGAAATCAGCTGTTA
The DNA here is from genome assembly GCF_951394435.1 of Stenella coeruleoalba. NCBI lineage: Eukaryota > Metazoa > Chordata > Mammalia > Artiodactyla > Delphinidae > Stenella > Stenella coeruleoalba. The sequence goes on along the minus strand of NC_137164.1, from coordinate 38,130,155 downwards.
ACCTTATGGGAGTTCTCTTGTATGTTTTTTATCCTTTTTTCCCTTGCTGTTTTTAATAATTTTCTTTGTCTTTAATTTTTTTGCCTATTTGATTACTAGGTGTCTTGGTGTGTTTCTCCTTGGGTTTATCCTGTATGGGACTCTCTTCTTGGACTTGGGTGCCTATTTCCTTTCCCATGTTAGGTATGTTTTCGACTATAATCTCTTCAAATATTTCCTCTGGTCCTTTCTCTCTCTCTTCTCCTTCTGGAACCCCTATAATGTGAATGTTGTTGTGTTTAATATTGCCCCAGAGGTCTCTTAGGCTGTCTTCATTTCTTTTCATTGTTTTTTCTTTATTCTGTTCCACAGCAGTGAATTCCACCATTCTGTCTTCCAGGTCACTTATCTGTTCTCCTGCCTCAGTTATTCTGCTATTGATTCCTTCTAGTGTAGTTTTTATTTCAGTTATTGTATTGTTCATCTCTGTTTGTTTGTTCCTTAATTCTTCTAAGTTTTTGTTAAACATTTCTTGCATCTTCTCGATCTTTGCCTCCATTCTTTTTCCCAGGTCCAGGATCATCTCTACTATCATTATTCTGAATTATTTTTCTGCCTATCTCCACTTCATTTAGTTGTTTTACTGGGGTTTTATCTTGTTCCTTCATCTGGTACATAGCCCTCTGCCTTTTCATCTTGTCTATCTTTCTATAAATGTGGTTTTTGTTCCACAGGCTGCAGGATTGTAGTTCTTCTTGTTTCTGCTGTCTGCCTTCTGGTGGATGAGGCTATCTAAGAGGATTATGCAAGTTTCCTGATGGGAGGGACTGGTGGTAGGTAGAGCTGACTGTTGCTCTGGTGGGAGGAGCTCAGTAAAACTTTAACCCACTTGACTGCTGATGGGTGGGGCTGGGTTCCCTCCCTGTTGGTTGTTTGGCCTGAGGAAAGCCAATGCTGGAGACTACCTGGGCTCTTTGGTGGGGCTAATGGCAGACTCTGGGAGGGCTCACACCAAGGATTACTTCCCAGAACTTCTGCTGCCAGTGTCCTTGTCCCCACGGTGAGCCACAGCCACCCCCCACCTCTGCAGGAGACCCTCCAACACTAGCAGGTAGGTCTGATTCAGTCTCCCCTGGGGTCACTGCTCCTTCCCCTGGGTCCTGATGTGCACACTACTTTGTGTTTGCCCTCCAAGAGTGGAGTCTCTATTTCCCCCAGTTCTGTCAAAGTTCTGCAATCAAATCCCAGTAGCCTTCAAAGTCTGATTCTTTAGGAACTCCTCCTCCCGTTGCCAGACCCCCAGGTTGGGAAGCCTGACATGGGGCTCAGAACCTTCACTCCTGTGGGTGGACTTCTGTGGTATAAGTTTTCTCCAGTCTGTGAGTCACTCACCCAGCAGTTATGGGATTTGATTTTACTGTGATTGTGCCCCTCCTATCGTCTCACTGTGGCTCCTCCTTTGTCTTTGGATGTAGGGTATCTTTTTTGGTGATTTTCAGTGTCTTCCTGTCGATGATTGTCCAGCAGCTAGTTGTGATTGTGGTGTTTTCACAAGAGAAAGTGAGATCATGTCCTTCTACTCTGCCATCTTGGTTCCAATCCTGCCACTTATCATTTCTTGATCATGGCATTCACTATCAATGATCTGATTATTTCAAAGCCCCTTACCAAGTTAAAAAATATGTAACAAGTTAGAATGCAGAGGGATTAGATCCCCTAGTATCTTTAGATACCAGTAGAACTTTAAAAGAGAGAGAGAGAAAAGTAAGAAAGAATATTTAGTCATCCAATTCTTTATTAAGATTTTCAGAGTTAGTAAATTTACTCTCCTAATGAGTTATGTTAATTATTAAAAAATTTAGGAATAGTTAATAGAATATTATTCAAATGAATAAAATCAGCTGCAATCTGCCATCCAAACATTGGCTCTTTGGAGCAAGAAAAATTTCATCTTGCCCCTCTCCTTTCTTTTAATTGATATACAATTGACATATAACAATGTTTCATGCATACAACATAATGATTCAATATATGTATATACTGCAAAGTTATCACCACAATAAGTTAGTAAACATCCATCACACACATAGTTACAATTATTTTTCTTCTGATGATAACTTTTAGTATCTACTCTCCTAATAACTTCCAAGTACACAATACAGTGTTATTAACTACAGTAACCCTGCTGTATATTACAACCCTAGGACTTATTTTTAAGTGGACGTTTGTACATTTTGACCACCAAATGCCCTCTTTTTAAGGTTCATCAAGTACTATGAATGCTTGATTGTAAGGTAATTTTTTTTTTTCCCAAGACTACCCCTCAGAACACAGGAGCCAGACTATGCTGGGCCTCTTTAGGATTCTTTCATGTTAAAAGCACTGTTTGAAGAAGACACATCAGCCTTTGAGAGCTTGAATCAATTTCTGTTTTGGATGCTTACAGAGGTCAACCATTAAAAAGAATAACAAAGTACTTTAACACAGTTTAATGATTAGTTCTGGGATTAATTCAAATTTGCAGTTTTCTATAACTATGTAATGACACATTTTAAAGACCACTTCAAAAATTCGATGGACAATATGTGTGTGTTGTGGCAAAGAAGAATACATACCTAAGCATACTTAAGCATACCTAAGTATACCTAAGTATACCTATGTATACCTAAGTATGCCTAAGTATACCTAAGCATACTCATACCTACAATGAGTAGGGCTGTGTTACTGCTCACTGAGTCATCCCTGTTACCTACAGCAGTGCCTGACTGCCAGGCTGTGCTCAAAATGCATTTGCTGTCTAAAGAAGTGAATGAATATATGGTTAATTGTGGTTTGAAACAAAAATTTCTAGTGAAAACATTAACTTCATAAAGTACTATCTGGACTTCCCTGGTGGCGCAGTGGTTAAAAGTTCGCCTGCCGATGCAGGGGACAAGGGTTCATGCCCCGGTCCGGGAGGATGCCACATGCCGCAGAGCGGCTAGGCCCGTGAGCCATGGCCGCTGAGCCTGCGCGTCTGGAGCCTGTGCTCCGCAATGGGAGAGGCCACAACAGTGAAAGGCCCGCATACTGCAAAAAGAAAAAAAAAAAAGAAAAAAAAAAAAGTACTATCTTTCTAATAACTTGAAAGTGGTGATGATTTGTTAGATGGCCCCCAAGTAACATTAATGATGACTGAGACACGGACAGTGATGTGGCTTAAATTAAGTTTAAAATATTTTTAATGCAATGTGATATTGAAAAATCAATAACTGTTATTTAAATATAGCAAGTACAAATTTGTCTATTTCTTATATCCCTAGATGATTATATATTTAGATAGGTCACTGTTTTTCTGGGAGAATGGGGATTATTTTTATCTAGGGTAGCATTATATTCTAGTTTTTGAGGAATTTGAAGCCTTGGCTTCCAAGTTGGTGTCTATTTAGACTGAAACTCTATACTTCCAGAGGGGATACTCATAAGGTATGATTTTGATTCACCCTAATATGTATTATTGAATATGTGACACCCAGAATTTAATGTAACAGTGCTTTGTAGTTAGATACAGAAGAGAGTGAAGTTTTTATCTCCCTTATTTTGGAAGCTGTGTGATGACTAAAGTAGCTTAAAATTTCATTTGCACTTTGGCAGTCACATCACACTATTGACTAATATTCAGACTTCCTGCAACTAAAATCCCAACATCTTTCTGACTTGTGCTGATAAGCCTCATAATCCTCCAACCATACTTGTGCTGTTAGCTGCACTGAACTCTATTTTTACCCTTACTTTTGTCCAGCTTACAAGATAGTCTTCTAACAGAGTACTGCACCTCCAAATTTCCCATAATCTGCAAATGTGATGCCTGTTATGAATCTATGACCCTACTGAAGTTTTTGATAGAGAAAGCAAATGAAGATGCATTGGTGAGGTGTCATGAAGTTAAACACAGACTCTCTCCTAAAGAAATATCAGTCAGTGAATGTTAAATACTTCAGTAAAGTTGCTATGGACTGAAATGTGTCCCCCCCACCAATGACAATTTATACCTAAGCTGAAGCTCTAACCCCTAGTATGATGGTATTTGGAGATTGGGTCTTTGGGAGATAATTAGGTTTCAATGAATCATGAGTGTGAGGACCTCATAGTGGGATTAGGGCCTTGTAGAAAGAGATACCAGAGAGCAATGTGAGGACATAGAAAGAAGAGAGCCATCTGCAAGGCAGGGAGAGGGTCCTTACCAGAACCACAGTATGCTGGTGTCCTGGTCTTGGACTTCCAAGCCTCCAGAATCATAAGAAAATAAATTTCTCTTGTTTAAGTCACCCAGTCTGTGTTTTTGTTTTTGTTTTTTGGCAGCCTAAGCTGACTAATAAAAAGTAAAATGAAAAGGAAGTTCCATGTAAACTTGAGAGGAGTTATTACATTTTGGGTGTTCAATTAATATAAGATTTGTAAAAATAAGATAATGGAAGCATCTAATTTGAGAACTTTGGCTCTAAAACAAGGAGAAATATGACTGATGTTTAGAAGAGGAAGAATCATCATGAAATATATTTCAATGGTTGAAATGAAAGCTAATGATGGAAAGAGCAAACCTGGAGATGGAGTAATAAAACTGGAGTGCTTCAAAAGTTGGAGTTATGAGGTGGATTGAATAAGAACATGGAATTCTGTGACTAGTTTCACAGATTGCAAGCAATAAGATCAAAGAAAGTAGGAATTGTTCCAAATGACAAAATAGTCAGGAAGTAGCACTGATATAGTACTCTTTTCATGTCATCCTTAAATTGCATGGGACTAGAGATAAACAGTGTGGAGAAAAGGGGAAGAGTCAGTAATATGGATTTAAGTGACTCTAATTTTATAGACATGTACTACAAAGTAGTTAATATTTAAGGTTCCATATTAGTTTTCTTTTATTTTACAAAACTATTAAAAAATTTTTTCCATTCATTTGTTCCCCTTACAAGTGCAACTAGGACACACTATTCATTGATGTATATTTTTAAAGTTTTTGTTCTATTATTTTTTCATGAAATTGAACTAGATCTTTTCAGAGCATTTCTATATTAGGCACAGAGCTTTGCCGCTGTTTTTTAAGCTAAAAGTCAAACATAAATAAGAGCTCTCCCCACTTCCATTGAAGTGTCACTCAGCAGAGTACCCACGCTAGCGAGGAGGTGGTTCTCTCTACAGAGATTAGTCATGCTGTGTTTTATACTTAGACATTTTTCTCAGAAGTGAAACCATTTAAATTTCCCATCTTATTTTCTGTCTAGTTTTTCTTTGAAAACTTGCTGTTGTTTCTATCCTAAACAACCTTTATCGTTTCTTTCATTTTATGACTTGAGTTTTAAATGATCGCATACAAACGTTCCAATTTGTGGCAAAGTTGGTACATACTTTAAGAGCATATGTGGGTTAATATAATTTTAGATAACAGATTTGCATCCTTAAATATACAAAAATTTCAGGAGATATTCAAATGATATTTTTAAAAGAGTACAACAAAAACATCTATTTGAATAGAGTATTCTTCACATAACTTTGGGAATGTGTAAGAGCTGGCACTGAGAGTCTCCAAAGTCTGAAATGAATGCCATACCATGTGCTATGAATTAAGTAAATTTAAAAAATTTTAAAAATACAAAACAACATCTTATATCACTCTATAAAGGTGTCTGATATTTGTAAACTACCAATGAGGGCATTCTCTCAATAAGAAAAAAATTCTCAATATATTTAGCCAACTGTAAACCATCCATAATAAAAATATCAATTAACAAATGACTTGAGTAAGAAAAGATATTCTTTTGGCCTAAGAGCTAGAACTAACAACAGTCTTCCCCCAGTCTCAGTCAATGAAATAGAAATCCACAGACTTTCTGAAATGCTTCAGACTCTATTTCAAAAGTTTTCCATGATTTCTGAACTCATTTCACTTACTGAGTTAAATGACTTTTACATCATTTCCTTAGTGACTCTGTACTCTAGAACAGTATCTAGCTTACCAGAATATTTATTGGGGAGTGATTTTGACACTAAGAAGCATAAAGCAAAAAATCCCAAAGAATTATCTGAAAGTTTTGTTTGTGAATTGATTTATAGCCAATAAAGATGAGTATACTTTTGCAACTGAACTGAAATCAAAACACCTCTACTGACCTCATGTTCACTTAAAAATATATTTAATTGCGATCAGAGCTTTTGGTCACCAGCCAAATTAGGTGTTAGTGCTCTATAAACATGTTACAGAAGCAGTTTAAGAGAAAATAATCACAAAATAATTTTTAAAAGTGACATACATAATTAAATTTTCCAAGCAATGCCATATCATTGGACCCCATGTGAATTCAGTATCTTGTTGACTACCATCAAAGCTATACAGCAATAATTATTTTATCCACTTTCTTTCCTCCAGTAATTTTGAAAATCTTATAAAGAATTTATGATAGGAATTCAGTTACTCCAAAAAATTTCAAAGGCTGAAGTGGGTTCATGGAAGGAGATGGTCTCCTGTTAATTAAATTCTTCCCAAGAAATAATGAAGGTCACTCTCACATTATTACTTACTTCTTGGGATTTAATATAAAGTTAAGATTATAAATAATTTTCTTTAGAAGCTATTATATTTTAGCCATTGATGTTGCAAAGATTACTTTAACAGAATATAATTGGGTAGTTAAAACAGAAAATAGCAGCATTCATTACAGTTGCTTTCTTTGAATTTTATTTTATTTATTTATTTTATACAGTAGGTTTTTATTAGTTATCTATTTTATACATATTAGTGTATATATGTCAAACCCAATCTCCCAATTCATCCCACCACCACCCTCCACCCCCCATTACACTTTTAATGTACCATATAGAATGAAGATAAATATTTTTCAAAGGGAAATAGGATCATTACATCAATTCTTAATAATAATATTCAATTAACTTATAAAACTTCAAAACAATGTTGATTAATTTTTCTAATTATTAAAAAAAACATACATATTTAACAATGGCTGGCTTGGTTTCTATGGAAGGTATACTGTATAGACTATCAATTGTTAAAATAAGCAAAATGTTACACAGTTTACTTATTGGTCATCTAAACATTAGCAGTTGTGGAAAATCCATATAAATGGATGGAGATATATTTAAATATTTATAGATATTTAAAACTTCTGAACATCTTCTACTTGTTGTTTCTTCAACTGATTTGTACAAAAAATACCATGACCATAATACCTATAGTACAAAAACCTTACCATTTTTATTTTTCTTTAAACCACCACGCAGTTTAAAATGGACTGAAAAAGAAACATTGATTAATTTTAAAGCATATGTTCCAATACTCTATTCGTATATCTTTATTTCTTTTTTTTCTTTGCGGTACGCGGGCCTCTCACAGTTGTGGCCTCTCCCATTGGGGAGCACAGGCTCTGGACGCGCAGGCTCAGCGTCCATGGCTCACGCACGGTCCCAGCCGCTCGGCGGCATGTGGGATCTTCCTAGACGGGGGCACGAACCCGTGTCCCTTGCATCAGCAGGCGGACGCTCAACCACTGCACCACCAGGGAAGCCCTACTGGTGTATTATTTTAAAGGGTGTTATAAAAGCAAGCAAAGAGCTCATTTTTGAGTTTATTTATGTAACATGGGGTTTATACCCCTGAAATAAGATCCACTAGACTTTGAGCATAATGATGGCAAGAAATAAGTCACTTTAGCATCAACATTGTTCCCAGAAAACACATTGCTTAATGCTAAATTGTTATTGAGTGAACTGATAAAGTAAATGAAATTCTTCACAGAGTTCTCAAAGGGAGTAATATGTCTGTATCTTTTTCAACATTTAATAAATATTGAAGTTAAACTTATGTAATTTAAATGTTTATCCAGTGTAAGTCTGCACAGTCTAAAATATCAAGAATATTTGTTTGAATAGAATTGAATCAATTGAGAAAAGTAGCACTAGATTTTTTATGTTGATCAAAAACTGATTATAAACTATAGATGTCTTTGGTTGATAAAAATCATAAGGCAAGTAATTACTTAATAATGTATTAGATACAATTTGTTCCATTGGAGAAAGGGATAATGAAAAGGATTTTTGATGAATAAAGTTTGATGATGAGCTCACCTAGATTTCTAATATTCTAAATCAAGACATGTATCACTCTCTTAGAATCACATTAAAGTAGACAGGCACCATAAGTAGTTGTCTTTAAGTATTTGCGAAAAGTTGCAAAACTGGACGTGAGTCAGAACAGTTTCTTAAGTACTACAAATACCACCAAAGAAAAAAATCTCATCAGTTATATGCAGATATCTTCTTTTATATACATCACCAAAAAGTTATAGCAAAAATCAAACATTGGATTATTGTGCTAAGAGGTGATTCAGTTTCCAGAAGAGTAGAATGCCATGTGAATTCCCACATTAACCTAGGCTCTTAAGTACAACTTTTTATCTCCAGCATATTATATTTGCTACTAGGTTTAGTGTCTTTTCATAATTGAATATTCAGTAGATGTGTTTAAATCCAGTGAAAATACAAGTAAGCTTAAAAAATTCACTACTTAGTTACTCAATGATTCCCGTACTAAGTGTAATAATTTGATAAAACTTCTTTCATGACTGGTGTCAGCACTTTTTAAATTTGGTTATTTTTTTTTCTAATAATGCAGAGCTGATGTGGTAAAAAATATTCAAATAATCTTACAAACACATTTGTTGGTCAAAGGTGACAAAGATGGGGCAGCATCTCCATGTGAAATCTCTAAATGTTCATTATCCTTCTTTGGGGGAGTCAATAAAAAACACAATTTAATGAGTCAATATACAATGGACATACGGATTCATTTCATAAATCTAAAAACAGAACATCTTGTATGTTCCTGATTTGTACAGGGTAATAATTTTGAGTAAGGCAACATTTTTTGGAAACAAGTCTAACGTGTTAGACATTTTTTTAGAGAAAGTTTGTGTTCCTGCTGTATGTTAGGTAACACATTAAAATTGTAGTGATATAAATATTAAAAGTACTAGTAATACTATGTATAGTTTCCAGATTTAATAATGAAAACAATAATATATTATCTCTTGGGTTGAAAATTTGTGAGTTTTATAACTGCATGTAATGAATAAAGAGTACAAACTCAGTTGCCACCTACATTCAGAAAACCAATGGTAACATGGATATCTTTTTTGGCAATAGGGTAAGTACTAAACAGACATGAACTGAAATCTTATTCTCTATCACTTTCTGGGGAACATGGCACTGTCTGGTGCATTTAAAGATTTGGCTTAAATGGAATACTTCTCACTGTGGTTATATATGTTTCTCCCTCTGAGACAAGGCTAGGAAAACCAGATAAAAACAGACAAAAAAACTGGGGTGGGAGAGGGGAAAAAAAAAACAAAACAACAGACAAAAATAAAATGATATTAGTAAACACCCTGTAAGGAAAATGAATTGTGGTGACTGCATACTTTAGCAATGGCTTTGTCAAAATTTCTGCTTCAACTCTTTGACTTAAAAGTAAGTCATACAAAGACAAATACCATATGATATCACTTATATGTGGAATCTAAAAAAAGGGTACAAATGAACTTATTTACAAAACGAAGCAGAATCATAGATGTAGAAAACAAACTTATGGTTACAAGGGAATGGGGAGAAGGGATAAATTGGGAGATTGGGATTGACACATACACATTACTCTATATAAAATAGATAACTAGGGACTTCCCTGGTGGCACAGTGATTAAGAATCTGCTTGCCAACACAGGTGACATGGGTTCAAGCCCTGGTCTGGGAAGATCCCAAATGCCATGGAGCAACTAAGCCCACGAGCCACAGCTACTGAGTCTATGTGCCACACTTACTGGAGCCCGTGCACCTAGATGCCATTCTCTGCAACAAAGAGAAGCCATCACACTGAGAAGCCTGTGCACTGCAACAAAGTGTAGCCCAGGCCCACCTCAACTAGAGAAAGCCCGTGTGCACCAACGAAGACCCAACACAGCCAAAAATAAATAAATAAGTTTATTTTAAAAATAATAAAAAATAAAATAGATAACTAATAAGAGCCTGCTGTATAGCAAAGGGAAATCCACTCAATACTTTGTAATGGCTTATATGGGAAAAGAATCTAAAAAAAAAAAAAGAGTGGATATATGAATATGTATAACTGATTCACTTTGCTGTACATCTGAAACTAACACAACATTGTAAATCAACTATACTCCAATACAGAATTTTTTAAAAGTTGTTAAATCGAAAAATTAAAAAAAATGATTACTCTAAGGCATTGTAGATCTACTGTGTGCTTTTTCTGGTTCAATTTATTGCAATGGGATGCTTTCCTGGGACAAATATAAAACAGAAAGTTCTCCAGGATTCTAACAGACTTTAAATTAAGGAATTTTTCCTTTTAATCTCTTGAGTCTTTTCCTGGCAAAATTTCTGTCCCATTTCAAAATGATAGACAAGATGTCATTCCCAAACTATTCCTTCAATTACCTGGAATAAGCATCTGTATATAAATATTATTTTGAAGTAAAGGTGTATGCTCAAGATTAATTAGCATTGTAAATTTTTGGAGTGAGAGATCTGGGGCACATGTAAAATCAAGGGCATTATAGAACTATATGCTTTGTATCTGCCTAAAGATCATCAACTAAAAATCTAAAACTATTAAATATGTATTTTTTTCATTTACTAGAGGTGATGCATCACATAATTAAAGGAAGCAAGTAGATTTCTGCACATTTTGGAAAAAAACATTTAAAAATATTTCTTTTTAGAAGTAAAAGAAAAGAAGGATTTAAAATCTTTCATACACTGTAGATGTCCTTACATACAGAAAGTAAATAACATACACACTCTAAAATAAAGTAATTATGATGCTGTGCAAGGCATCAAATTAAAAACTCCAGCTTACCCATTACTGAACATTCTTAATTCTAAATTCTACTTTAATCAATATGCTGAAACTGGAAACTGCTAAATGTAAAACCTTCTTTAACCACTCCAGCCAGTTTAACCTCTTATTGAATTATTTTAGTAGCATATTCTTTTAAAGAGCATACTCAAAATAACCTCCTGATGTCAAAATAACAGGAATAGAGTGACCACCTCTACATCTGTTCTCTTCTCCTTCCCTCAGGCATTTCCCTTCCCCCAGGCTTTTCCCTTGATTTATCCAATTTTCGTCTTTCCTTGCTAGCATTTCTGTGCCACTTTTTCTCACCACTCCATATGTTTAGGAAGCCTTCCAGATTACACTCATCAAGCTATTGCAGCCTCCTCCATATAGACCCAAAAAGCAAGCTGCTCAGTCAAACATTACAATCATGACCTTTTACAAATCTCTATTTTTCCTATTTATGTTAAAATGTCTATTTCTTTTTCCCCCTCAGGGCCATCACATCTTATAACAGAAATTTACTATTAAGCAATTGCAAAAGGTTTCATAATTTATTTGTTATAATGCTTATGAATGAATGATTATTTTTAATCACAGCAACTCATTGTGCACTAATAATATAGTGAAGGTGATAACACTATTACCATAGTAATAGAATGATCTCTGATTATTTTTAATGTCAGCTATAGTTGTTCCATTAAAGAGAAGAAAATATATGTGAAAACAGATGTGTAAATTCTTATATAAAATATATTTTAGACTTAGATATATTTCTTGAAAACATACAAATCAATGTCAAATTATAAATTAAGGAGAAGAAGCCAGAAATTCAAGGTCAAAAAGTACTTTACACATTAAGTACACATTACACATTTAAGAATTGAAGTCTGGTCACCTAAATCCTTTTGAAAGTGTTCTTATAAGAAATTTATGCCATGAACTAGGAAATAGCTGAGTTGTATGCCATATTTAAAAAATATTTATCATATACTCACAGGATCCTTCTTATTTCTTCACATGAGGATTAGGGCAGTAAGCAAGAGAAGGTCTGGTTCTTCTCCCATCTCTGCAGCTCAACACACATAAACTCTTGGGGAAGTCCCTTAAGGTTCTGAGTTTTGGTTTTCTCATTTAGTAAACAGAGGTAGTAGTGATTGCCCAGCTTACCCTACCTATTAAAGATGTTTTGAGTATCAAATGTGATAACATATAAAACATTGTTATAAAAGATAAAAAATTAAAACAATAATAAGGTACCACAACACACCTATTAGAATGGCCCAAATCTGAAACACTGACAACATCAAATGCTGGCAAGGATGTGGAGCAACAGAAACTCTCATTCATTGCTGGTGGGACTGCAAAATGGTACAACTACTTTGGAAGACAGCTTGGCTGTTTCTTACATAGCTAAATATACCCTTGTCATGTGATTCAGCTACTGTGTTCCTTGGTATTGCCCAAAGGAGTTGAAAACATATGTCACACAGAAACCTGCACATCGTTGTATGTTTATGGCAGCTTTACTTGTAATGACCAGAACTTGGAAGAAACCAAGATGTCCTTCAGCAGGTGAATGGATAAGTAAACTGTGGTACACCCAGACACTGGAATATTATTCAGCACTAAAAAGAAGTGAACTATCAAGCCATGAAGAGACATGGAGGAACCTTAAATGCATATTACCAAGTGACAGAGGCCCATCTGAAGAGTTACATACTGAATGATTCCAACTACAATATATGATATTCTGGAAAAGGAAAACTATGGAGACGGTAAAAAGATTAGTGGTTGCCAGAGGTTGGGGGCTGGGCAGGATGAATAGGCAGAGCATAGATTTTTAGAGCAGTGAAAATACTTTGTGTGATACTATAATGATGGGTACAAGTCATTACACATTTGTCCAAATCCATAGGATGTACAACACCAAGAGTGAACTGTAATGTAAACTATGGCCTTTGGGTGATTATAGTGTATCAATGTATATTCATCAATTGTAGTAAATGTACCCCTCTTGTGGGGGACGTTGATAATAGGTGAGGCTATGCATGTGTCGGGGCAGGGGTATAAGGGCAATCTCTGTATCTTCCCCTCAGTGTGAACCTAAAACTGCTCTATTTCTGTTAATAAATAAATCTACTCACCTGTATAAGAAACAAGTGATACAGTTCAGCAGAAATTCCAACCTTTAAAACAGCCAAATAAAATACAAAGTCTTCAGTATGCTTCTCTCTATGGTGGTCATAATGACATACACTCAGTGGGGACTGTAAATAATAGTGTTTTTGTCCTTAGGAAAATAGAATCATTCATTAGGAAATATTGAGATAGAAGCTAGAATAAAAGCAGTTTCATCTCAAAGCAGTAGAGAAATTCAAATATTCTTTAAGAATATTCTTAAATTCAAGTTTGCCCTAAATTTCTATGATTCTATGATCTTTAGATGACAATTTAAGCTGCCTTCATAGTGAGGTGAAAACTATTCAGAAGAATTTTGGTGCCCTATGTCATTTGCTGCAGGGTCGTGAGGACATGGCCGTGCTCATAGAGGCAGTGGTGTATTCAATGGAATGTTTGCAAAGAAACTCTGGTGAAGAGGTGAGAGAATGGTAAACAGTGTGAAAAAGAGAAGAAAATTGGAAACATTTTCTCTACAGAGCTGTTAGAGACTTAGAATCAGAAAATGTCAGCAAATAAAATGCAAAGGCATGAAGCCAAATGGATAAACTAAAAGTGCCCCATAGCCTGACTCCTCAACATATGAATCAGTAAATGTATCAAATGCTAACTTCAATGCATAATTTACAGACCAATGTGAAAGGAAAAGCATAAGGCAGGAGGACTATCCCAAGATAGCTCCTGATCTACCACTAGAAAAATGAGGTTTTAAGATTCAAGAGTACTGTGTCGTCGAAGATGAGACAGATTCCAAGGTATGTTATTTGAGTATATGAGTGATACTCAAACAGTAGCATGAATTTAATTCCTCATAATGCTAAAGAAAATTTAGTCCTATATGTGTATGCTTATTAGTTGATAGATACAATTGTTTTAGTGATATCAAGTTAATCCAGTTGTTTAAAGCATCACTGTCCAATATTGATAGCCATAGGTGTCTATCTAAATATAAAGTAATATAACTTAAATAAAAATTTAAAAGTTATTTCCTCAATCACAATAATCACACTTACAGTGCTCAGGAACCATAAGTGTCTATTGTATAGGTTAGCACTGATAGAGACATTTCTCTCATTGCAGAAAGTTTTTTTTGGACAGCACGGCTTTATTGTAATACAATTTTCCCAAATATTGAGGTGCAGAAGCATATTTCACAAGTTATAGGGTCATCTAAAATCAGAGATAAGCCTAATATATAACTATAACAATAATGAATGCAATATAAAAACAAAGAATACAAATACAAAAACATGTAAGAATTTCCCTTATAATAAATGCTACCTAAAAACTAAAACAAACTAAATATTTTGATATCAAGGGCTTAAAATGATCATTTTCTTTTTACTTGTTAGACTTTATTACAAACTTTCACATTTACAGGATAGTGGGAGGTCTTGGGGTGGGTTGGGTGCCCCTTCCTTTTATCTGTGCACATACTGCTATTTTAAAACTCATGCCATTTACTAGTCTCTGTTCATCATCTTTGTAACCCTGGTATCCAGCATGTACTCAATACAGGTTTGTGAAATGAGGGAGACTCTCATCCAGTTCTAACAGGAAATCAGTCAGCATCTGCTTCAACACTAACGCTGGCAAGAGATTTGCCACCTCATAAGAGAAAGCATTCCATTTTTAACAACTCAGAAAGAAGTGTCTTCATTACAAGAAAATCCAAATTTACCTGCTTATATAACTCCCATTAATCCTACATTTTACCAGATAAAGTTTGAAAGAAGTTTCTTTTTCCATGCAAAAGCCTTTGAAATACTTGTAGCTGACTGTAACACAACATACCAACTCTCCTCATAAGGCATAAATTCCAGATACTTCTTTGTTCTCTTTTAATTTTTCCTCTCTCGAAGAGCAATGTCCAGAACATTGCATTATCTGCCAGTTGTTCTGATCAGTGCAGAGAACTGTGGGAATTTCCTCCATGGCTCTATGCAGTGTATTTCTATTCAGGATGCCCAAGATTCCATTAGCTTTTCTTGGCATTTTCATCACAGGATGACTCACAGTCCATTTACAATCAACTAGGAGTTCCTAAGTCTTTTAGATGTGATGTCAAATCATGACTCCTTTGTCCTTGGTTCTTCTAGTTGGTTTCTTGTGTTTGAGAGGAAGACCTTATTTCATGCTAATGGCTTGAGCATGTTGTTTCCATCAGTCAAGATTTTCTAAACTTTGATTGTGTCAATCAGCTAGTATATTAGCTATCAATTCAGCTTTGTGTTGAGTGCAAATGTGATAAGCATAGCCTATATGTCTACATCAAAATCATTGGCAAAAATAGTCCAAGGGCAAATGCCTGTATCACAACACCAGAAACCTCCTTCTAAGATGATACTCACATTTATCATTTTTGATCACTTAATGATGTTTTAAGAACCACATATATGTGATCTTTAACTCTTACAACAACTCTTTAATATGCTATCTTCATTTCATAGAGAAAAATGGAAAATGTGAATGATTTCATCAAAAGCAGGTAACTGGACAATGCCAGAGCTTGAATTCCACCTGGGATCTTCTCACTGCAAAGTCTGCCTGTTACCACATGGCACTCACTCCCTTCAAGTACAGCTGGATCCCCTTAGATCTAATACCTAGAACATGTTTATCTATTCTCTTCCCTGAAATATATCTAATAAAGACTGGCAAAAGCCATGCTGACATCACCAGTTTATTTCTATAGCATTCCAGTAAGCTGCCAAAGTATCTTTTCAAAATTAAAAATGAAATCTTTTTGGCATTCTTGCTTCTGTAAGTATTTCTAAGTGATTACATTTCTTTTCCTAAATATTTGCAACACACCCGATTTTCTATTCCATACTTTGCTATGGAGTGTTAAGTCCATTAGTTTTTATTTTTTTAAGTCCACCATTTAACCCTTGTTGAGTTTTAGACCTCTCCCACCACCCAAAGCAAATGATGTATGGAGACACTTCCCATTTCAACACTGTACTGCTTTACCAGAAGCTTATAAAGTTATAATAAATTGAAATCACTAGTCTCATGCCTACAATTATGTTCATAGCATAATCCTGTCAGTGAAAGAACACCTTACTCTTCAGCTTCAATAGTATGATTGAAAAATCTAAATTTGACTATTTGACTCCTTGGCCCAGCACTTTCTACACGATACAGGATTATGAACATCAGTTAAGTACCCTCTTTTTCAAACTATTTTTTTAATAGCAAGCATTGATTGATTTACTTTCTAGCAATTGTTTCCAAAAAATCTCAGAAATATTTGTGCTTTGACCTAAAGCAACTAAAATGGTATTTTTACCAAAATTATATTTTCTAAGATGTACACAGAATTAATTAATTTAGATTAAACTAAATCTATTTTGAATATCAACTATTAGATTTTTCTTCTTATATAATTTTGAAATGGGGCATGTACATATTCTTGAGGCATAATTAGCTATGCTTTTTCTTAGAGTAAAAAAAAAGTGTTTCCTGGAATAAAAACATAGGTCTTAAAATAATCGTACTGATAGCAATGATATTTTAGGTCTTGGTTGTGTGTCCAAAGTATGTGCATAGATGTGCACTATTAAGTTGCCATTCTAGATCCAATTCTCCCTTTTTTCTTTTCTGCAATTATAAACATATACTCTTTGAAAGAAAATGAAATAGAAAAGCAAATCTGGCTTAGAATAGCCTTGTAAAGGAAAATTAGATTATCTCACACCTATAGAATTGTTCCAGGTCTATTTTTCATGAAACTCTGATTAGAATTTCAGACTTTCTAGATGCATAAAAACTAGAGGTGGCGTGATGATCATTACTCTCACATAATTTTCACTGCAGAAGAATCTAAAAAATAATCTGTTGAAATGTGAAGTTATATGCATACTGAGAATATCAAGCATGTGAGGCATTTCTTTGGCAGAACTTAGGAAAAAAGTATGGAGTTAAAAAAGGCTTAGCCCCATTTCTCACACATGTCCAGCTTTCTTCTCCTGAGTTTTCAGTTTGTGTCCCTTCTAGCTCACAAGACAGATACTAACATTTCCAGAGGGTAACAAATAGGACTGTTTCAGACAGTGAGGTTTCCGTTATTACTCACTCTCCTTCTCCATTATGGTTCAGATCTCTGTGTCCCTTTATTTTAAAAAAAAAGGTCAGCCCATATTGAATTCTTCTGTCTAGCCTATAATGATCAGTGTCAGAATTGTTGCCTCTTCCATCTAATTGTTTAACTGTCTTATCTATGCCGGTAACTGCACAATCGTGTAAGTCTTAGATATTGATCAAAGGGGGCCAAGTTGTCCAGATCTTTGACCATGCATGAGATCAGCTTTCTAATCACAGCCTTGCAGATCTGAAGTGCTATTGGAAAATTCTATGTGCTTTTATAATCTCTCTCTTTTTAAATGGAGAATTGTCATCTAACACTGCAGCATGATTCACTAGTCTTCAGCGCAGAGAGCTGTCAGGATACTTTCATAGATTACAATCATGTATATCACAAAGGATACACAATTGTGTTATTCACATGTGTAATCATCCGTAGACTGACTAGAAATAACAGTGGTCTTACTATGCAAACAGCAGTCCATAATATGCAAATGAATATAAACAAAACCAAACACAAACCTCCAGAATAATGTTTACTGATGTGTCCTTAAAAATCCCATTCGTAAAACCACATCTTTCCTGTCTTCTCAAAAACGTTAAATAAGATACAAAATTAATGCATGGAAAAGTTTATGCTTTCTCTCTTGCATTTTTGAAATGGGACCACAATATAATCCTATTCAGATTATTTGATTTATATTCTCCCAAGGCCATTACTATCTCCTGGAATCATTATATGCTTGTGTAAGGTTTATATGGTGTCTCTTTTAATTACTGACACTAATCTATTCACTGACTGCAAATCTAATACACACTGGAACTGGCAGCCTATAAATTCCATCCTTTAGGTGTGTCCTTGAACATGTGTTTGTCCTTATGAAGAGAAGAAACAAAATAGGAATAATAAAATGGGAGGAAGTTTTTTCAAATAATATATCCAAAAGACCTTAGAAGGCCAAAAGATATTTTAGTTAAAATGAAGAAAAATAAACAACTCCTTGCTCATTCACATTTCATAAAGAATCATTTCTAATTATATTGCAGTTGAGACTTCAGGCTACTCTTAAACAATAGGGTGCTATACCAAAAGATGATATTAGATCATTAAATATGATCTTAAAACAGTTGATATAATATAAATTTTATTTTAGGTATATCGCCTCAATTGAGTGCAAACATTCTTAACACCAAGGAAGAAAACTAAGGTTATGATGAATATTTATTTTCTAATCTTACTTATGCTGATCCATACTGATTATGGAGAGGGCCATCTGAGTATACCAATACACACACACACACACACACACACACACACACACACACACACGTACACACCCTACAATGCAAGAAATCAAATTATTTACACAAGGTGATTGCTTCAGTTCTTAGAAATAGAATTGTTAAAACATATCCAAACCTGGATTCTCTCCTGCGTTAAACAGACTAGTCATGTTTTCCTACTAAGTACATAAGAATCATCACAGACACAAATAGTGGTAGAAGGAGAATGAGAGAAAATTGCCATAAAACCCAGAAAAAAAAAATGTGTTGTCCAAAGTATTTTCCGCATACAATGCTTATTCTTTTTGTGGGCCTTTGTTTACCTTGTAAAACCTAGTGTAAAATAGTGAAAGTGAACATTGACATGGCTTAAGTCATGCAAATTATAATTTTGCAGCCATTCCTCTGTTTAAGAAATAGATTCTGCCACTCTCCGCACCAAGCATATGTGCAATACTTAGTTTTTCTGAATATCCTACAACATAGTTTTCAGTAAGTCCTGAAATCACTTTGTGGCCTAGTTGTTGAGATCTATGGCTATTTCCAAAAATAACCTTCTGAAATACTGGTTCACTATCTCATTTATTTTTCACAAGAAGGTTTTGACACAGTTCTAATCTCCATTACATTGATACAGAAATTCAGAATCTGTTTTTGGCAAACAAAAAGCCTCAAGTTCAACTTGAGTCACTGGTAGTTCTAACAGAATTTAAGCTTTATGACTCATACTTGTCCTACCATGGTTTCTCTAAAATAGTAAAACTAGACAAAAAAATAAAGTTCAGTTAAAAGACTGGTCACTATCTTCTCTTTGTCCACGCTTTATATATAAAGGTTCATCTGGTATCAGGTGAACAGACGAGTGGCCTCGGGGAACTTCCCTATTGTTCATGTAGTATGTCCATCTCCTTTCCAATCAACATGCTATCTAACATTACCGGCTGTAACCATCCCTGAAAACTGCTCTTTACTTCCCTTGGATTCAGGTCCTAGTTCATGAATTGTACTATCACTGTGGGAATCAGCCCTATCTCCATGTTTTGTTCTTCCTTGTGGCTTCCCCAGGGCATAATGGTCCTTGTATCCAACTCCTTACCACCCATCTCTGTTCCTAATTACCTTCACTCATGTACTAAAAGCTATAGGATCTTTTGAAATACTGTTTTAGTCCTTCACAAATCTGAAGGTTTATCTTTATTTTTTACCCCTTCTCATGATGTAAGTTGTTACAAGCAAGAACAAAAGCAAACTTCCAAATAACAAAACACCACATCATGACTATTTTATTTTAAAAAATGCTCATGAGATTGGTATGTGTTCCACAGTCAACTACAAAAGGAGAGAAACTCTACTTATCAGGTATAAGATAGAGCAGTGGAAGAGGAAGAGGACAGACGCATCGGAGGTCCTCAAAGAAAAATTAAGAAGTGACAGGACGGTGATCTAGACCAGTGGTTTCAAATTATTTTGATCATGTACTTCAACCAGATTAAAAAATAAGATATAAACATAAACTTACTACATGTAACTATCTATTCTTTTAGAATTATATCCATGTATTTTTACTGTTAGCTACTCTAGCAAGGCACAATAAAATTAATGAGACAATCTAACATCTGATCTCAAATATCTTTTACATGTTCATTTTTTGTATGATGTCTTATCAAATCAGATAGATCATCAGTTAATTTAGAAAATATGGGCTTCCCTGGTGGCGCAGTGGTTGAGAGTCTGCCTGCCGATGCAGGGGACACGGGTTCGTGCCCCGGTCCAGGAAGATCCCACATGCCGCGCAGTGGCTGGGCCCGTGAGCCATGGCCGCTGAGCCTGCGCATCCGGAGCCTGTGCTCTGCAACGGGAGAGGCCACGGCAGTCAGAGGCCCGCGTACCACAAAAAATAAAAAAATAAATAAAAAATAAAGTATTTGATGTAAAGCTTATTCTGAGAATAGACATGTCATTTTCTTGTTGCTTGTTGAATCTACTCATATTATGTTCAATTGTCAGGTTTGTGTTTTGTCCATTTGGAAATGGACACATGAGGATTACTGAGGATGACCTTAATTATAATAGAATAATATAATCATTATTTCATGTAACAGGGGTATGGAAACCAGTGCATGATATTTTGCAGTGAAATCAAATGTGTGACTAAAGATGCCACTGTTCACCTTTCCATGTTACGGTTCTCCCACTCTTCCCTCAGGTTACCTCAAAAAGGTGAATATGACCACAGTGATCTTAGTCATGGGGGCAGAGTCCCAATCCATATATTAAATTTTAGAAAGTTAAATTTTATTTTCTTCAAGAAAAAATAAACCGTGATTCTAATACTTTTCCCACACTACAATTCATCATCTTAACTACCCTCTGGAGACTGTGCTCCCCACTTTAAAAGCTACTGAGGTAAAGGAGTAGCTGTGAGGGGTGATAGGAAAGAAAATCTCATTTCTGTGTTCCCTAAGCCAGCCCCTCTCTCTCCCTCTCTCTCTAGTAACAACCCATTTCTCAGGGCTATCCTGACACCTACCTTGTTCAACTTCCTGCTCTAAACTCCAGGCTTAAGATTAGGGAGACTTGGCTCAACTGTACAGAAATTAAGATTAGATTAGAAGCAGGGAAATTATCATCCAGAATGGAGGAAAAGACAGTCTTGGCATCCCATTTTGAACTTCTGAAAGCATGTTTCCACTTAATGATAATGCATTCATAACACTCTACCAAATTTTTTCTTTAGATAATTTATGGGCAAATTGTTTGTGAGCTAGCCTATTCACCTAACTTCTTAAAATACATTGTTTTGGTAGTAAAATGGCTTTCTAATTTTAAATGATTGACCTTAACCACACTATGCCCATTCATAAATGGCAAACTGCACATATAGAGATTGTCAGCTTTTATGCCACCTGAGAGTCTAACGCAGCTCTCTAAAGTGAAATTTTACATTGTGAAGTTTAATTATGAGTGACTGAACACACAGTACTGTGTGAACTATTCACCTTATCTGCAACAGTGTTATGACATAATCTGGTTTAAATAAGACAGTTTTAACCACATAGTAGTTAAATGACTTTTGATAAGACAATAATAAAAGCCTGTCTGATATTAGATATGCTTAGGCTTTTACTCCTTTGTTTATTTTTGAGAATATTAATCATTGTACTAAACTAATAAAAGAAAATTGTGGGTTTAAAATTCCATTAAAAATTTGACATCTTTGCCATGAACCAGCATGATGAATCTCAGTAGATCCTCATGGAGTTCATAATGAACAAAAGAGACAGACGATAGGACAGGTTACAGAAAGCAGGGGTATGAATTACCTCAAATTATTGAATTATAACAATCAAAATTATTTCTGATACCATGAAGTTTTGTTGGTGAAGGGATATAAATAAAATATAAATTTGGAGAGAGAGAGGAACAGACAATCCATTCTAATGTCAAATTATCTCAGTGGAATTTTTAGGGTAAGACTTAATAATAAATGCTAACACTGACTTAACACTTACTCCCTATTAGAGGTTGTACTGCGTGCTTTATATGTGTGGAGTTATCTAATCCAAAAACCATCCCTTTCTGTAGATAGGAAAACAAAAGGGACAGGACAGGAATAAAGACGCAGATGTAGAGAATGGACTTGAGGACACGGGGAGGAGGAAGGATAAGCTGGGACAAAGTGAGAGAGTGGCATGGACTTATATACACTACCAAATGTAAGGTAGATAGCTAGTGGGAAACAGCCATATAGCACAGGGAGATCAGCTCGGTGCTTTGTGACCACCTAGAGGGGTGGGATAGGGAGGGAGGGAGGGAGATGCAAGAGGGAAGAGATATGGGAACATATGTATATGTATAACTGATTCACTTTGTTATAAAGCAGAAACTAGCACACTATTGTAAGGCAATTATACTCCAATAAAGATGTTAAAAAAAAAAAACAAACTCTAATAGATTGCCCAGGGGTATGCAGTGAGGGGAGCATGCTTTTAACCACTGTGCTGGTATGGAATCACTACTATTTAGGAAGCTAGAAGCTATTTCTGAGAAGTTCAAACAATTTTAGTCAATGCTGAACATTTTACTCAGAGCAATGATAAAGGTGGAAGGTAGGTAGGTGAAAGAGGGGACAAAGAAATTAAAGAATCACTCAACAGGCATTCTATAATTGTTAATGTTCTCATTCAGCAAACTTTTATCAAATGCACACTATGTGCCAGGAACGAGATAACTAGGCACCAGGAATACAAAATTAACGTACTTGACCTTGTGGGGATCCCAGTGTAGTAAAGGAAATAGAAATAATTACAATAAGCTACGGTAAGAAGAAACGTTTTTATATACCAAGTGCTATAATATCATCTCCCTCCAAAAGCAACTTTTACTGTGAATAAAAAGTAATATATTTCTAAGTAAAATTGTGTGGAAGAGCAATTCAACATCAGTGAGATACAGTTAATCACATGAATTAATCTATAGTGAGTTTTTGCTACACTGGGATTGGAAGAGAGAAAGGAAGTATTGAAAAAAAATTCTTCTGAAAGATAGGGCATGTACCAAGTGAGACAGGAAATATTCTCTTTGTCCTTTGGGGAAAAATATCAAAGTGACTATTAATCACTGTCTACTTCAATCAATCTCTTAGATATCCTTCAATCCTAAAATCCACCCGTGAGAAAATGTCATTTCGGTTACAAGCAATTGTTTTTTCCTTTTCCTTTTCAAAAATTTTAAACTTTGGAGGAAAAAATATTGATTATTCATCTTAAAACATCAGCAGAAAGAAATGTGTAGAAGATATGGTACTTATTTATAGAACGGCCAACCTAATGAACACACAAACTAGAGACATATTTAAAGTTCCACTCTGCGGCTCTTCCATGGGTCTAATTTGAGGAGAACTATACAGGCCCTTTGGCTAAAACTTATTTCCTCTATGAAATCTCTCAGAGACCGAAATACTACCAGTAAAATAATTCCTTGAGTTTCAAATGATTTTTGGCTTCATGAATAAACTGTAGATTCCCCCTAGCCAAGAAACACACCTTATTCCCGTGCATACAGTATTTTACTGGGGATTGCAATTAAGTAAACCCAACAAACCTCAAGACCAATGGACAACAAAAGTCAATATTTAGGCAAGGCTATGTTGGGAGTAAATCTGAGCCTTAAGGGATAGCCCAAACCGAACACCAACTGTCATTTTCGTTTGTATGACCTTTATCCACTCCAAGAGATTATATTTTTATCTGTAATCAAATAAGAGAAAAAGAACAAATATGATGTTTTGAGGGAGTGAAGAAAGTTTATTTTACCTTTGTTTCTACCTGTAGATCTATCTCACTATCACATTTTTCTTCCTTAAAATTCTTGAGGATAAAGAAAAATAATCAAAAATCATTTGAAAAAATGATTTGGAAATTTGAAACTCATTTTTCATTTTTATTTCCCATTTAAACACTACCCAAATTCTGAAAGGTAGACCATGACCCCCAACCCCAGTGATCCAAACACCTAATCTGTCAGGTTTAAATGATTTGTTGGAAGTATCATTTTCCTTTATTCACTGGAAACCTATAATAGATTTGGGGTGTGTCATTTTATTTCTCATTCTAGTAATAAATTTCTGAGATCATTATACTTTTCCTTAGGTAATAATTAATATTTCATTCTTCTTAAATAGTACACCTCTCTTTACATATTTAGAATATATACCATCTATATGCTTGACACTTGGAGGATCTTGTCTAATGTTCATAGGAAGAAGAAAAATCTGGCTTGCAGGGTGTTTAGAGTACAGTGATGACAGCCTATATGCCAATTTCACAAGCGTTGCTGCCTGAATCATAGGCTGTACTTTAAACGGCAGCATATGGCTGGAGAGTCATAGCAGCAGGAAAGCGTGGCAGTGCCCAGATCACAGCTGCAGTCACACAAAGAAAGTTTTGATGTTGGTATCCATATCCCTCTTCCTCATCAACAACAAAAAGGATGACTACTTAAGATTCTGTTGTCTTAAAGCCTTTATTAAGTTATTGCTCAAGGTAGGAAAGGGATATTATTGTCTACATATGTTTGCCAGAATCATGCAGCTTCTCTATTCTGTCTTTCCTAGCAGGTGTCTCTTTAAGTACTTATTCTAAATGGAACACAACTGGGAGACATCAGAAAGGACACTGTTGACAACTGTCATAGTAGGTTCCAGCTTGACTGGTAACTGAGCAGAAGGTCTCTCTCCAGAGTACTTCAGATAATCCTAATAGCAGCAGCATTTCCACTAGGAACTTAGACTACCAGAAAGGAGTGCTGGGAAATAGTGCTCCTGGTGAAATCTGATCTCCTCACTGGAAATGGTCCACACCACCAGATTTCCTACAGAAAATAGCTATGGCAAAATTAAAAGAATCCTGATTTTAAAGGTAAAATGGTAATTTTTGAAGAAAGTACGTAATCTGGATAGACGTCAATAATGTTAAGAGAAAATATGCTAAATTAATCATTGTTCGTACCTGTTGAACCTTTAATGTAATCTAAATCTTTTCATAACCTAAATGGAATGAAAACCCCAAAGCTGTCCAACTTTTTCATTAAACTAACATATTAAAGACTAACCTACCAAATATAGGAATGATGATTTAGATGTATACATTCAGATATATGACATTTATGTTTTTGTCTTGTATTATTATTTTTATTAGTTTTGGAGTTCTGTTATTGTTGCTGTCATTAACCATGAGAGAACAGGAAACTTATTTTCAGATGCTGAAATTTGAGTCTGTTTAAATAATTTACAGGTACAGCTAGTAAGATATTTAGGGTAAAGTTTCTCTGTAAATCAAAAATGGGGGGAAAATCAATATGGATTTTCTTCTTGCTCAGGATTATCCATCTGCAAAATAAAAGCTACTATAATTTCTGAATGATTACAAGAAAATAGATAATATTACCTACCATACTATATTACATATTTCTGAAAGGCCTATTGTTTATAAAGTAAAATTTATTATGAGACATTAACATATGTTCCAGTTGAAATTTTCCACATCATCTACAAAAGAGTCTTCCTGTATAGAAGTGAATCAGAGATCAGAGACCCATACATATATTGCTGTTTTCTTATTTTAATATATTAATTATCTTCCATGAGAATATATACGTATAGCTATTTAAATTATAAGGGCTGAAACACCATACACATTTTTATTAATAAAAATTGCATAAAATTATCTTTTATAGTCAACATCTATATTTGGTTAGCAAAGAATGACTTGTTTTTTCTTTTTCTTTGTTTTTTTACTACATGTCGTAAGTGTTGAGTTGATATTAAATGTCCTTATCCAGACAAAGAGATTAAAGTTTACACAAAAAGTAAAACTACAAACTTTGGAGATTTTACTGCCTTTGAATGGTCCAGACTTACAGTCTATGCAAAAATGGATCTTAGGTAAATTTTCTTAGAAATAGGTCCTTTACTTATGTAGGTCTGTTACTTATGTAACAGAATTCCCTTGTATGGATTCCAGTGAAAAAGCAAGACTTCGCATCATATTTCATTGAGAAAATAAGAGCCGACAGAAACTTTCTAATATTTTATCCAAAAAGTCTGTAAATCTACATGGTTCTTTTTTTTTTTTTTTTTTTTGCTGTACACGGGCCTCTCACTGTTGTGGCCTCTCCTGTTGTGGAGCACAGGCTCCAGACGCGCAGGCTCAGCGGCCATGACTCACGGGCCCAGCCTCTCTGTGGCCTGTGGGATCCTCCAGGACCAGAGCATGAACCCGTGTCCCCTAGCATCGGCAGGCTGACTCTCAACCACTGCGCCACCAGGGAAGCCCTCTACATGGTTCTTGAGTCCACCATTTCCATCATCTTCCTCATTAATAATGGTGGAAATATCTTTCTTCCTATCAAAAGCTGATATAACCATCCTTTCTGGAGCCCAGCCCAGCCTCCAAGCGTTCTTAAACACTTCTTTCCCCTGAATCTTAAGCATCCTTCTCTGATGACCATTTTAACAACATACAAACATTCCACAGTGGCTTTCATTTTAAAACAAACACAACCAAATAAACCCAAAAAAACAAACACAACCAATTGTATTCCACTCCATAGTTCCATCAAAATATCACCTACTTTCTCTTCTCTCAATCATGTTTAAAGTTCTTGCAAGAATCATTTTTTTCTAATCAGATTCTCTCCCTTATAATTCCAAAAACTACATGTGTAAGACTGCCAGTAATCTCCATGTGTCTCAAATCATATGGATACTTTTCAGTTCTCATTTTACACAATGAACCATATTATAGTTGAATCTCTACCCATCACCTCCCCTTCCCTCTCCTTCTCTCCTTCCCTCTCCCTCTCTCCTTCCTTTTCATTTCTCTCTCCTTCACTTTCTCTTTTTAGCTTTTTTTCACTCACCACCTACTAGTTATTTTCTCCTACCCCTTGGCCTGTCTCTCTTTGATTTTCTTTCCTATTTCATTCTCTTCTATTAAATACTGACTTCTGAAACTCTTACTAGCTCAGTTTGGAGTAATTCTTTCATTTTTCCCAAAAGGCGATATCTTCTATTCTCATTGCTTTTAATACCATTTATTTGGCAGTGATATCCACATTAATATATACTATACATATCATACTGTACCACAATACTATATATATTATAGTGTATATATATACACATATACATGTAACACTATATGTATACATACACACATATATATCTTTACATTTATCATCTATGTATCTTAACTTCTGATCCTTCTAACAACTTCTTTTTAATCTCATTTTTCCACCTCAGGAAATTGCAATGCTGTTTATTCCGTTGCTCATGTTCACAAACTGGGAGGCATTCTTAAAATCTCCATCTCTCCCACCAGCCTCATCTAATCCATCAAGATGTGATCTTGATCACACCACATATTTACATACACACACACACACACACACACACACACCATCTCCATCTCCACAATCCAAGTCCATGTTCACTTTACATAAAAGAGCTAGGGTAATCTTATAACATTATAAGGGGATTGTATAATTTATCTGAAATGATTTTTAATTTAAAATAAGATAAAGATTTATTATTTTGGCCAACATATCCTTATGGTTTCTAACAACTTCAATTACTACCCTGTGCTTTAGAATTTTCTATTCATCCTTTAGATCTTAATTAGAACATTACTTCTTATAGGACAATCTTCCTGATTTGATCTAAATGAAGTCCCTTTATCCTTTCTCATCCCCTCTATTTTTCCATCACAATCCTCATCACTATTTGTAATCATATATTCCTTTGTGTGCTCACTTACTTAAAACTATATCAATCACTAATTTTTAAGAATCATAATCATGTTTATATAAGTTTATGTGAATTTATGCTTTCTTTACTACTTTATATCCTGTCCCTTGCTTAATACTTGGCACTCAGTAGGTATTTAATAAATATTTGCCAAATAAACAAATATTTTAGCAAAATCTTTCAGCAGAAAGAGCATTACAGTGAAATTCAGTATAAATCTAAAGCAAAATAAACAAATAATGCATAAAAACAAACATGTGGATTCCAAGCTGTTTTGTAAGCTATATTTGTCCCATCATATTCAGCCTTTGTACAATGCTTATTAAAGTAAGCTCCATGTGTTTTGCTATTAACAGTCTATTTTAAACATGTGCAATGTGCTAGGTGTTATATCTATTAACAGAATATATAAAGTACTGACCTTAAAGGTATTTCCAGAATCAAATAAGACTAAGACATAGAAAAAGGTAAAAAGCAGTAAATTATACTTAAAAATATACTTGAGAAAGATTTAATTTTTCTTTATTACTATTATAATTACTTACTGAAAATGTGATCCAATTGAAACTTATTGAATTCTTACCTCTTATTAAAGATCCTGTTAATAATACAATTTCTACCAACAGGAAAAAAAGTTCCCTGGTTGTTAATTTATTAATGGAATGCTTGCTATTCTATAAATTACAGCTCTCTATTTACTGAATGCAATATATCAATATGTCTATCCACTTTCTTGATTTGTCATAACGCTAATTACAAACATTACTAAATGTTTAAAAATAAACTGAAAGGGTAAAGTTAAAAATTAACATGGAACACCAGCCTAAAATTTGACATGATAAGCTTTATAACAGAAAATTAGTCCAACAGTAACTTATTTACCAGTAACGATAACAAATCCCTTATATCAGTTCCTATAAAATACACGTTTTCATATAAAACATGGCTCCCAAGTACCAAAAATGCAGAATTACACGAAGAATATAAAAGTAGACATAAGTATTAGACTATAAAATTACATTATAATTCAATATTTAGTCATAAAAGGAAGATTGGAAGTAGACTTCTTTTCTGCTTTGGTTGAATTAGTTAAATATATGAAAGCTGTCTTCCAGGCTTACCTATGCCCAGGGTCTCCCAGAAGGAAGACCACACTACCTACTTACTCCATCTACCCCCTCCTCAGAAAACTCTGAGATCATTTCTACCACCTCTATCAAAACTGGTCTGCTTTCAGCACCACTCCCCCAAACCCTGCTTTGTAAAGAAACAGTAAGTCCGTATGATTTAAGCAGAAATCTGGAGAAAAAAGAAAACACTTGAAATTCTTTAATCTCCCCCACAGCATTTCTTTCTTAATTTCAAGCAAAATTATTCTATAAGCAGGTTTTTTTTTTATTAATAACAATGTGAACTCCTGGTCTTGATGTACATTTAGATCTACTGTATGTTCCATTGTATGTTCCATTTTTTGAAAAGTGAAATTTTCATTGAGGCTTTAAAAAGTTGAAAAACTTATCAGAGGATGAAAAGTAGCTTAATGGAGAAAGAGACAAGTTTATTTATGTTTATCAGTTAAGATTTCTACAAAAGTTCTGAAAAAGGAGTCATCCACTGATAGGGGGTGGAATCCCCCTCAATGTAGAAGCAGGAAGTTAGGAAACATGATTTTTCTGGCTTCTCCAGTTCTTTCTCAGCAACTTTAGATGCATGATGATATTTCTTGCATGTAACAAATCAAATAGGGTAAATACAACCTTTTTTCTTTCTTGCATATAATAAGTCAGATGGAAGATTTATACCCCTCTTTTGTTTTCCTGAAATGGGTACTTCCCTTCTTCACATAACTGCTTTTAAATCAGATGGTATGAAGATCATATCTTTGAGGTCAGATAGGTTTGAATTTAAAACCTTTGGTCAAGTTAACCAGTTTCCTCATTTTTAAACTGGCAACAATATCTACCTCACAGCTGTTGAAAGGTTTAAGTGAGATCCTAGAAGCACTCAGAAATTATTAGCTCATTTATTCAGGATTTACTATAGAGTAGTCATTATGCTATTTCTGTCTCTTGCTTTCAGTGTTTTACATGGATAAGTTGTTCGAATGCCTAAGTAGAAGAATGCACATCTGTTCGCAACATCTAGTATGTTTCAATTTCTTTATTGATATTAAAGAGTGATTCCCAAAAAGGGTGTTTTCAGACATATTTTTAGCCAGTGGGTACTTGCAACTTTGCAGTACATGACCAATTACATTGCATAGACACTGACAAGCTGCTGTGGTTGTGTGTGTGTATGTGTGTGTGTATACATATAAATATAAAATGCTAGTTTTATAATCTGAACAATTTCTCTAAAAATAAATCCAGTTCCAACCTCTGCGAGCGACAATCAACAGAAGGGAAGAAAATGATGACCCAACAAAATCACTCAGGTAGTGAAACACCTTAGTCATCACTGGCATTTCAATTACCTAATAGGTCATCTGGGCACATACGTAACACTTTTGAAGACCAGAAATAGAGTTTTTCAAAGTGAAAACATATTTCCTTCAACTTCAGTTAAAATAATTCATGTTAAAAGTTCCTCTCACTTAAAAAATAATTTATATTCTGTAAGAGATTGAGGATGGTAGTCATTTAACCTGTTGTTATTATGCTATACATGTGTATATATGTTATATACACAAATATATATAATCATTCATGCAAAAATATGTGTATATTTATAAAATGGTGGGGGAGATTATCTACCTAAATATCTATCTATCTATCTATCTCCCACCCCTCCTACCATTAATTGCATGTTTGCAATTGCAACCCTGAAGTGAGACAAGAAGTACCTATTGCTTCATTGAAAAAGGGGCTGGGCAGGCAGGAGCATCCTGGCGCTTTCCTCCCCTTGCCACTGATGCAAGGAGTATATGTTCTGAGATGAATTAGACCATAGACTATGGTAGTTGGCTGAAATAACATAGTCCAATAATTTTATTAGAATATATGTTTAAGATAATGCAGATAGAAAATATTATATTGGCTTTCTCTGAATAATTGTATCTTATTTTCTAGTTTTATGCATGATCTAGATACCATGTGCCATATATTGCTTTATGTTGGTTACAATTGCATAATTATATATTATGTTTAAAATTATGCAATTTAACTGCAGGTAAACATAATTTGTTTCATCTTAGAAAGTTCAAAATTTTCTTAATTTCACTGTGTTCTAAGAAAGAAAACAATTCTAAATTAGGAAGAGCAACCAGAATTGATAAGAAATTTGCCTTGTAAAGAGTCTTCTGATTTGTTTTATTTGAAAAAAAACTCTTTTCCAAAAAGTAAATGTTTACTAAAATAAATAATGCTGTTTATGTCCCTTAATTAAATCTGCACTACCCCTCAGCCGATATGCTCTTAACCAGGCCCTAGTTAACTGTGTAGAAGAGGCTGACTGGTACATGATAAGAGGCCAAACCTTGGTAGCAACCTCTGGCTGTAGAGTCAAACAGAGACACACATAGGTATAACCTCTGACTCTGCCACTTTAACACCAGGAGATTTACTTAACCACTAAAGCTTCACAGGCTAATGTGTAAATTGGAGATAAAGACAGTTTCTACTTCAAAGAGTTGTTGGAAGAATTAGGTGAGATAATTTGGGTAATGGCTAAAACAGGAACTGATAGCTTGAAAAATATTTAGGTATGAAACACAAACACACTTCCCATAGATTATTCTCACCCAGCATCCCAGATAGTCCTTTTATAATATGTCAGATCATGTTACCTTTATGCTTAATGTTCTGCAATAGCTTCTCTTCTCATAATAAAAATCTAAAGTTGGAATATGAACCTTCTACAAGGTTCTCCATGATTCAGTCCTTGCTGACTGTGACCTCAATTCTTACACTCTTTCCCTAATTATCTCATTCCTTGTTCCTGAAATAAACCAACTGAGTTCCTGATTTGGGCCATTGCACTGTCTTTCCTCCCAAACCATGAACATTTTTACCAGTTCCCCAACAACCTCTCCCCATGAGCCTTTGTATCTTCTTGGCTGACTTTTTCCTCATTTCTCATATCTGTTCAAATTTCATTTCATCAGAGACTTCTTTGCTCACCTAATTCACATCTGTACCCACTATGTTGGCCTTTATCCACTTTCCTTGCTTTACGTATTTTTATGGCATTTTAAAACATTTGAAATGCTATTTACTTGTTTATCTCTTTATTGTTTGTCTCCCTCCAGTGGAATGTAAGCTCAGGGAGGAGAGGAATCTTTTTCCCCTTTGTTCACACTGCTTTTGGACAGTATACTGCATATAGGGAGATTTATTAAATATTTTCTAGATTAATTAATAAAACTAGTTGGCATTGTTAAGGTTTTAGAATTCCTAATGCCATCAATGAATTATCCAGGCTCAAAAACAGAATGTGGCAGATGTCCTCATGCAAAATACTATTATTTATTTATACTTGTAGAACTTCCATGAAAAACACACTTATAAGTAGGCTTGTATTAAATATTCTGTAGTGTGAATATTAAACATTCAATAGTATTAATATTACTGAAATAACAGTAGTATGAAATAGGCTATTAATATATACTATATAAAGTAGCATAAAATTAATATAAAGTATTCTGTGAATATTGATGTTCATGCAAATGTGAAAACAATCATTAAAAATTTAATTCATAAAAATATTCTTGAGTAATAAGAAAACAGAATATAACTGTCACTATTCCATGATAAAAGTAATATAATAAAGCACTGATGGTAATTGGAACACTTTTTAAAATATAATGTATGAAGTAAATTATATATTGTAATCGAAAACAGCAAAAAGTAATTTCCTACATTCATTTTCATTATAAAAGCACTCCTGTTTGTTTCTCATTCCTTTAGTGAGATAAATTACAGCATTTGTTATTTTTGTACATCACACATTATCAGAGTTAGGAAGGATGACTCCACTCCTGGCCTTAAAGGTGGCCCCCCAGCTGCCTTACAAATCCACATACTCATACTCCTTACGTGGTGGTTGATTTAAGGATAGATGCATAAACTAAGCATAAGCCAATCTACACGTGGCATCCATTCACACCACTGATATTTCAGGGTGAACCAATGGACTTACTTGGTCTAATCAGCAGGAAGCCTAGGACTTGGGCTTGATGCTCTTGGAGCATGCTCTATGTGAGGTCAAGAGCTTTCATAGAACTTTTATCACTATGAGAGAAACCAACCGCTGTATATATCTTAAGACAAAGCAAAGATGAACAAAGAAAATGACAGAAATATGGAGCAGAATTCCTGATCAAATCATAGCTGAAGCCTGTACCTCCTATTCTTTCAGATAAGGAGAGCAAACATATTTTTTTGTTTGTTTGTTTAGGACAGTCTTGGGTTTTTTGCTGCTGACAGCCAAGAGTATCTACCAAATTACCATGACATCCTGTGTGTTTTAAAAAATATGTAAATTAAGAAGTTGCTTCAAAGTTGCAGATTAACTTGAATAGGATTCCTGCCAGAATTGACAGTGCCATCCTGTAACATACAGAGATGTATCTAAAGTAGCATGTTTGCATTTCTTCACATATATATATTTACATTAAAATCATGTGTTAAGTAATAGAAGGGAAAAGATATCCCATTGTTTATAATGAAATGTTTTCCGATTCTTATGAATTATTCTTTTCCTTAGGTACTAAAGATTCTGCTCAGAGTTGTTATTACCTTTAAAGAAAATAATTTTTAAATGTAATTTTGTATATTTGTCAATTTACATATTATTTACTGTAATAAAATGCTTTGTTCCGCTTCACTATCCAGCAGAGTTGGGTAATTAAAAAAAAAAAAAATAACTCATTTTCAATTTATGAGAAACATACTGAGTGTGTGAGAGGTTAGGTGTTTGTGGACAAAAACAAAAAGGAAAGGAAAGATAGGTAATTAGGCAAATATAAATGGTTTTTAGATTATTCATTGCTTTATTTTATCCTTCTTTTGAGAAGGTAATGGGAACTGATTGCATTCTCAGAATTACTAGAGATGCAGCAGATGGTTTTAAAAATATTCTCAAATTAAAATGAGTTTAGCATGTGCTCTGGCAACAGAAATCATAAAACTTTATACATTCAGTCTTGTTTTCGCTGATGTAATCTAATGTAAATAAGAATTACATTTTATTGAAAAGCTACTTTTTGCAAAAGTTCTTATACTCAACACCATATTCTAATAAGTACCAGCTAAATAAACAAGAGAAAAATGCTCATAATTTTAGATATTCTGCTATTATCTTTACATCCTTTTTACACATTTATGTTATGCAAATAAATATTCATACTAAGTAACAATCGAAATTTCATGAAGACAGATGTAAATAAAATTGTAACTTTATCAAATATTAGACTAGGGTTGAGAAAACCTCTTTACTAGCTGACGAGCAAAGAACAAAGAAATTATTAACTTTTTATTTTTTAAGTGGTTGGAATATTATTTACCATCCTCTAGTGTTGCTTTAAGGATTAGGTAAATCAGGGTTTCCCTGGTGGCGCAGTGGTTGAGAATCTGCCTGCCAATGCAGGGGACATGGGTTTGATCCCTGGTGAGGGAAAATCCCACATGCTGCAGAGCAACTAAGACCATGTGCCACAACTACTGAGCCTGCGTGCTGCAACTACTAAAGTCTACATGCCTAGAGCCCGTGCTCCGCAACAAGAAAAGCTACCGCAATGAGAAGCCTGCACATCACAACAAAGAGTAGCCTCCGCTCGCCACAACTAGAGAAAGCCCATAAGCAGCAATGAAGACCCAACACTGCCAAAAATAAATTAATTTATTAAAAAAAAAAAACTTTAAAAAGAAAAGAATTAGGTAAATCAGACATTTAAGTATTCATGAAAATTGTCATATCCTTTTAAGATATCTATAATCTACATTTTCAAACAAACATCATCTTTTCCACCTCTTGAGTATTTTCATAACAAAGATTCACATGTGATACAACAGGAAAATACACACTGACTTGAGTGCTCAGGGAAAGTTACTTCTAGAGTTTTTCATGTTTGATTGTCTAGGAAAAATTACTGAAACAATCTAGCCTTTAGTTTTCTCATCTGTAAAACAGGCGAGGAAATATTTGGATCTGATAAAAGCTAAGATATTTTTCAACCGTCTAATTCTAAAATAGAACCACCCATTGGTTGGACTCAAGAAAGTTAATGACAGAAATAAAATCTACTTATAATGAATTATGAAGGGAGTAATTTAACTATAACTGAAATTGAGTAACAAAATTATGTCACCAAAAAATTTTAAATGTTTTCTTTCAGCAAAACAACAATTGATAATTATCTCATAAAATGTCTTAGTTGTATATTTTCTCACTAATTTTAGTGATTAGGCTTTTAGTCATTTCCTGTACTATTCCCAAAGGTTGATTTGAAAAGTCTTCTATGTAAGTGGACCCTCCCCCACACTCCTCCTGTTCCAGCTCTGTTGGTATCTGCTTGTTCTTCCAACTTGCCAGGTGAGTCCCAGCTTCAGGTTACTTACACTTCTTATTTCTGCCTGGAACCTTCTCCTCCAAATCATTGCTTGCCTAGATCATTCAGATCTCAGCTCAACTCTCACATTATACTGTCTCTAAGTGTATCTTTTGCATAGTGCTTATTATAAGATGAAATCATTTTGTTTGTGTATTTGCTTACTTGTTGTTTGTTTTCTTTACCTTGACAAGAATATATATACTCTCTGTTTTCTTTTATTATAGTGCCAAGATCAGCCCCTGGCAATAAAACCTATCATTGTGGAAGGAATATAAAAGGGCATTTGGTCATTTCTAATATATAAAAAGCTAAATGATTTTTAAAATAATGTAAAGTTAATTCATTCATATTTAATAAGTGATGATGAAGTTACATATTTAAATTGTTTCCATAATTTGACTTATGAACAAGTAGCTATGCCTAGTAAAATGCATTGTATATATAGTTAAATCTTATACATGTGTTTTTTCTTTGGAAGCTTATTTGAAATTTCAGGCATTAACAAGACCGAAGTGGTCTTCTTTTTTATCCTTAGACTGTATCAAAGTTCACAGGCTGTAGTTCCTTTTGATTTCTACCAGGCATCAACATAGCTTATTTGCATGACTGATTATAAAATTTACTTATTCATTGAATGATGCTCAGCTGCTGTACTGTTCAAGCTCTGTAATAAGAACTGCAGGCTGGCTAACAATGGCTTATCATTCCTCTACTACAAAAGCATGTAAATTAGTAAAATAGATGTTTAGTTGTATTTGTGTGTTTGTATGTTGGAGGTAGGTGTATTTTGCTCTTCCATTTCAGTGCATTGTTACACACTTTTATACAATCTGGAGGGAAAAAACAAGTGTAGACAAAAACAAGTGTAGTCAATCCTATCCATAAATCCTCATCTGGACAATAGCCACTATATCCACTTGCTTAGCCATGAATATGACCGAAAATATCATATATTCACATATTGTCTATTTTTTATCGGTAAGGCCTCTTCATTACATCAACCAAAACAGGAACATAAGAGTTTCTTGCATTTCCTTTGACACCTTATGAATAAATGATCATGACAAATTCAAATGAGTAAATTATTTTTCATTCAGGGCAAAAAGTTTAGGATAACCTGATACTACCTTTAAGATGTGTTATTGGAAATAAACGAAGTCTAAACACTAGATAGTCCATTTACATAATCGATGGGAGAGGAATGACCTTTAGCTACTCATTTTCTTAGGAATTTAATTTAACTAATATCTTATTAAAATTTCTATAAGAAACTTCATAATGATTTCTGATAGATTTTTAGGGGTACTAAAACCATATGGTTTTAGTGTTCAAAATAAACATACAAACAATTGTATAATAGAAATAGAGAAAAAGTAAATATGCAGACCAATAGAGCATGATTCCATTATTATAATATGAATGTATACATAATAAGTGGTATATATTTATATTTATATCAATATATAGATATATATCACAGGTTGGAAAATTGAAGGAATAATTCAAATTAACTATTAACAGAGCCTACCTCCACAAATGGCATTGGAGAGGGAAGAGACTTTGATCTTTAATTTCCACACTTCAGTTTTACATAGATTTATTACAATGAACGTATATTGCTTTGCAATTTAAACAAACTTTAAATGAACTTAAAAAGGACCTGTGATTTATATTTTGTATTTTTCCATTTTATTCTTTCAATGCGTGTTTTGTAATATGTATACAGTAGTCCCCCCATCTCTGGTTTCACTTTCAGAGATTTCAGTTATTCTTGGTCAACCTCACTCCAAAAATATTAAATGGAAAAACCCAGAAATAAACAATTCATAAGCTTTAAATGCATGCTGTCTTGAGTAGAGTGATGAAATCTCACACTGATCCACTCCACCATGCCCAGAAGTGAATCACCCTTTGTTCAGTGTATCCTACCCGTTAATCACTTAGCAGTGGTCTTGATTATCAGATCGACTGTCACAGTATCACAGTGCTTGTATTCAAGTCACCGTTATTTTACTTAATAATGGTCCCAAAGTGCAAGAGTAGTTATGCTAGCAATTCAGATATGCCAAAGAGAAGCTGTGGAGTGCTTCCTCTAAGTGAAAAGGTGAACGTGCTCAACTTAATAAGGAAAAAAAAAATCCTATGTGGAGATTGCTAAGATCTACGGTAAGAGTGAATCTTCTATTTGTTAAATTGTGAAGAAGGAAAAAGAAATCTGTGCTAATTTTGCTATCTTACCTCAGGTTGAAAAAGTATGGCCACAGTGTGTGAAAGTGCTTAGTTAAGATAGAAAACTCATTAAATTTTTGTTACTTACAAACATAACATATTTTCACAAAAGATATTTTGAGAGAGAAAGAGACCACATTCCCATAACTTTTATTACAATATTATAATAGTTCTTATTATTAGCTGTCATTGTTAATCTCTCACTGTACCTAATTTATAAATTAACCTTTATTATAGGTTTATATGTATAAGAAAAAACATAGCATGTATAGGGTTCTCTACTAACTGTGGTTTCAGGCATCCACTGGGAGTCTTGGAAAGTATCCCCACAGATATGCGGAGACTACTGTATTTCTGAGCTTCTTGGAAACATTTGAACTAGAGTTCTTTTAATGACTCCAAGGTTGTGTTGGTATTTTTCTGCAGTATGTATGTGAAAAATCTGAGCCCAGCTTCCTCTCCTGTTTATAAACACTCAGAGGACCCTGGTGTGAACAGTGACATTATTATATTGTTTAATAGCACATGCTGTTGATACATTAATTGCTTTGTTGACTATTTTAAAAGTTTATGACCTCATCTACATTGCAATTTGACCTTGTTTTGCACTTTTCTAGTGAATCGCCGTATTCAACAACCTACATCATGTGAATTATAACAATAAATTTACAAAATGAAAAAAGAGTCAGATGATATGCACCTCATTATTATTTTAATCAACTAAATCATCGGTAGGCAGGATTTATATTACAAAGAACTGCGTAATCGCAAAATTGTGTTGCTATAGCCTCATTATTAGAAAAAATGCTCCACTTTTTTAAAGTTTAATTGTCTTTTAAATAATAATTACCAGATGATTGAGCCAGGCATACTCATGGTTTAAAACGAGAGAATTGGCTCTAAAATTTCAATTTTAAATAGAGATTTTGTTTGAAAACATCAAATAAATTAAGAATGTGCTCCCTGATACCATAAATATCTGTTCAAAAAATATTCTTAATGGAATTCTTATTTGTAAAACCTGAGTAGAGGCCTAAGCTTCCCAAGAAATGAAAGCTGATTGGAAAAGGCACAGAAGTTAAATGAAGCTGTGAAAATTTGGTTATAATGCAAGATGAAAATAAAATTTTATATCTTAAA
This sequence comes from Stenella coeruleoalba, assembly GCF_951394435.1. Classification (NCBI taxonomy): domain Eukaryota; kingdom Metazoa; phylum Chordata; class Mammalia; order Artiodactyla; family Delphinidae; genus Stenella; species Stenella coeruleoalba. Next base: position 38,091,494 of record NC_137164.1, on the reverse strand, counting down.
TGTAATCTGTATCTTAAAGGTGGTCTGATATTTATACAATAAAATCTCACATAAAGCAGTTTTGCCAGTTTCCTCATTCCCATTCCACTCTCAAAATTCCAAGAAAAAAATTTTTTTAAAGAGTCCTCACACAGTTTCTCCCTCTCTAGGCACCAATGGTAAGTTTGTGAATTTTATGTTCTAAAAAGAGGTAGGAGAACGTATTACATTCCATGACAGAAAGGATGACACAGACTGTTGGGATATTTATTGAATCTTCATTATTGGAGAGTACTGTTCTATATAGTACTCTGAGTGCTTAAAAATGGTTTAGAAAGGAGAACACACAAAATATTTCCCATATGAGATGTAAATGAAGGAACCTGGCAAGAAAACAAATGAAAGAATGAAGAAAAAAATAGTGGAAATTATAATTTCAGCCTTAGATGCAATAGGGGCAATTATCTCGTCCTGCTTCTTTTTACAGATGAGGAAATGAATGCCCAGAATCATTAGATGACTCGTGAACAACTTCACTATTAGTGGGAGTGCAAGGGTAATCTAAACTTAAGAAAGAGGTCTTGTAACTACTCATCCAGAGTTTCGTTACTGATTGCAGTTTCAGAGAAGGCTATGGGGAGCCATTCAGGACAAATAAATGGTGTGCAAATCTGCTGACATGAAAGAGATGCTCACATGCGGCAGACTTTGTTGGAGCACAACATACACACTATATACCAAGCAACAGTGAGGCTGCTAAGGGGACAGGTGAGTTTTAGAGAAGGGATTTTTGAGGGGCAAAAATTAAAGATCTGCACTTGTTTCCCAATCATGCTGAATAAGTACTGGTGTAAATATCCTATATGTTGCAAATCATGAACTGATTGTGATTCTAATTGAAATAACATGGAGCCACTGGAATGTGGACTATTTTAAAATTCATATTCTAATTAGTTTATGGATATCACTTGTTAAAGTAGCTAGAAATGTTTTACGTACCTGATCTACCGCTGTCCCAAATGATCTTATGAAATAAGAATCACATGGCTATTAGAAGCAGACAATATCCTTAATATAGAGATTGTAGTCATTAAATAAGCTACTATTTAATTTCATCTTTCCAACGGTTTGCTTTCTATGGTCTTACAAATACAATTACTTAAGAAACAGACTAAAATGTATTCCTCAACTAATGTTATCAAGTAATGAATGCCACTTCCTGATTGTAGAAATGGCACATTATGAAATTACTCCATGCTCCTAAGTCTTTGTTCACTCAACCTTTTTACCATAAAGTCTTTCATCTCAGCTTCAGCTCTAAATCACTTTATTCATGAATAATGGACTAACAATCTTGCATATTTGTGAATTATTTTAGATATCTAAATTATTGTTAAAATTTACATTCTCACTTCATGTGACAGAGTGCCTGACTATGCACTTGATATAGCAGTCACTTCCTCAGACTCTCACAGAATATTAAAGAACATGGTGAGTCATTAGCACAATGGGGACATAAACAATTGAACAAGGAGGAATATTCTTCAGACTGGAAGCATTTTCACCTGCATTGTAGAAAAATTCAAATTTACACTCGTGCTAGATGCCCAGGCTGTTTCCTTAGTAGAAACAAATAAAGTGCTGTATAATAGCACAATTTAAAGATGGATGAAAAATAATAATATTTCAAGACATAGCAGTATAATAAATGTGTCACCAACTTGTTTTAGCTAAAAAAGTTATTATTTTTAAAGGAAGAAGAGGTGTTGGGTTTTTTTGTGTTTGTTTTCTTTTGCTTTTCTGTTACTGCTTGCAAAGTTTTCTAACTCAACAAACATTGATAATCGTCCAGTGAATGGGGCCATTAATTTAAAGGCTAAGCTGAATGAGGTTTAAAATAATAGTCATGTATATCCTTGTATCTTGAGAGGTAAAATAAGACAAAGTTTTAAATCCCAGAAGATTTTAAACAATTAGAAACAGTAAACCCCAAGCATTGGCTATGCCTGGATTGGTGAAAACTTGTGTGACACTACTTGACAGTCCATCATTTCCCTCTCCTTTTCCTTTTCCTCAGAAGAATATAGCATTTGTGACACAGTTAAGCAAATGTGAGAACCAAATCAATATCAAACACAGATTCAGTAGTAAATAAAACTGATAAAAATTCTCATTTATGTTCAAAGAAAACCTACATTTCTGAAGAGTGTAGATGTCTCCACACTTGATATCTAACAATATTATACTAAGATCTATGCCTATTTATATTTGATATTTTCATATCCATTGGATAACTGATACAGTTTCCATCTTCCAACTTCTACTCATCCTAATTACGATTAAAATTTTTGATATTTTTCATTACAAAGAAGTACTTTTTCTAGTCAAGAATAAGTTCACTACAGAGAATATCTAAAAAATAGGTTTTGGCATTTATCTCTCCATAAAGTTTGTTTTTTCTTGTTATTGTTTAATGTTAATTTTCCTTTCCAGAAGACCCATCTGAAAATATTTTCAATATTAATATGCTTTTTTAGTATGCTCCTGACTCCAGTTTGTCAGTTATGTATATCATCTGGACCAGAGTTCATAATATATTTTCTTATTCCTTTTTCTATAAGTGCTCTGAATCTGTCTACCGTCCATAACTTGTCTGCATACATGACAAAATCAAGTTGGAGCTGCAAGACACCAGCAGGTATAAACTCAGTTTTGCAAGACCAATCCATTCATATCTAAAAACTATTATGAGAAGAACGATGAGACACATTTTTTCCCATCACAATGGACAACAGCAAGGCTAAATGTCCTCATGAAGTATTTCAACATGTATCTCAAAACCAAAGTGTACCCTTACCAAAAGGGTACTCCCTAGGAAGAAATACATATATAAGAATCATAAAAGACTTCAGAAAAAAATTACTTTCTCTAGTTACCCACTTTTTAAAAAATGCATACTTTTGATTTACTCTTATTTAATAAACTTATTCTTTATTATTTCAGTTTAGCTCAAATTTAATTTATTCGTTGTAATTTCGCTTGACTAACTGCTTTTCAATTCCATTAACATTTTCACCTGAACTCAAGCCTGGGAATTAATTTCAAGTGAAGATTAACAATGAGGTTGACTTGAAAACAAACAAAATAACAAAATCCCAAAACTCAAACCAAAATAAAGTTTTCATCAGAGGTAAAGTAAAGCATACTTTCACAAAGAAAATAAAATGCTTTTCATAAGGGAAAATACTAGTCTTTCATGAAGGAAAATAATAAATTTCACTAGCATAAATATAAATAGAAATAAGACCAAGAGGCAATGTCAAAACTGATTGGGGCATAATCCTTGAAGTTTCATACCTTAACATTTAATTAATGTTAAATGAGAAGTTTCATACTTAACATTTCATAAGGCAGTTAAATAGATGATTATGATAAAGTATATTTTTTCTTTTCTAAAAATTTTATTACAGTATAGTTGATTTACAGTTTTGTGTTAATTTCTACTGTACAGCAAAGTTATACATATATATATATTATTTTTCATATTATTTTCCATTCTGGTTTATCACAGGATATTGAATATAGTTCCCTGTGCTATACAGTAGAACCTTGTTGTTTACCCATTCTTTATATGGTAAAGGATATTTTTTATTTAATATCACTTACAACTTGATGGAAGTTTTAAGTCTCCACGTGACAGAATAAGCTTTGTTTTTGCTTAACACTGAAAGGAGCCGCAAACTCCAGATTTTTAGAAATATATATTAAGATGATAACCAGTGAGCTCTACATATATATTTTATGACTTTTGATTAATCAATGAGCAGATTATAACCTGAGATTCAGGGGAAGAAAGGAGGCTAATATCCCTATAGGAAAACAAATGCTTTGATCATCTAATGATACATTCCCTCATCAAATATTTTCTGAGCATCTACTGTGTTTTACATAGTATATGAGGATTTGTGGTACAATGGGGGAAAGACATTGTAGCTGTCTCAAGAGCAGTCAGGGATCTAACTTGATACTGCTGAAACACCCCCTCCAGTGGAGTCAGGCAATTTGACATGCTTATGAAGCAATCAGAGACGCTGCTTGTTTCCTTGGCAGTGCACCAACCTAACTATATCTGAGTACTGTTCTTTTCTTTTACTCTTGCACCTCATTTGTGATATTAATTCATTTATTCGTTAATATCTCTTCACACTCTTAGAAGATGAGCTCTTTTAATTTCAGAGCCAGTATCTGTTTCCACTTCACAGCCCCCTGATATTCTTAGTTGGATACAGTGGGTGGTACAAAACCTTGCTTAATTAATGGCTTATTCCAGATATAAAGGCTTGGATGACTTTGAACTAGTCACAATAACAGGCTGAATTGATAAAAATGCATGCCCCAAAAGACAAAAGACAGAACAGGTGAGAAAATAGACGAATTAATTTCATCATCAAGAATCTCCTAGGGCCAAAGTATACCATTATTCTTGCCTATCAGTTGTCTTTATGAGGATGTAAATCAGAGCTATAGAGTAAAAGTCTCTGACCACTTAAGAGTCTTGATTCAAAAAAAGTCCAGAATGTACTACAGCTAAAATGTAAAAGAGTGGCAAAGGAGAAAACACATCTACCATTGAAGGAAGTGTCTACCTGTAAAGAAAATATTTTACGTTAAAATTTAGATGTTAAAGTTTAGATTTCCTCTGAAATAAACTCTAATAAGGACATCAGTAATTTTCAGTCTTCATGAAATACCTTTCTCTGTATTGCTTATACTAGATATTATTTAGTAAAGAGTGATTCTAAAAAGAAGTTCCCATTAAAAATGTTCAATCAGTGTTTAGTATGTTGCATAATTTGTAGTAGCCATCTGTGGCTAGCCATCATTCAGAAAAATTGAATGAACCAATCAATGTATAAAAACTGGAAAATGATTAACCAAGGAAATAGTTTTGTTTATTTTCCTGATTTACCTGATATTTACTTTGTATGCTGAATATAGAAAAATAAGACCACATCAATAATTCTGTCTATAAATAAACATTTGCAGGTAGTGGTCTTGGCTGAATTTCATTTGAGGAAAGATTTAAGTTAGATGAATTACTGACATAGTCTTTGTTCAGAAAGTCTTTGTTCAGAATAATCTGAGACATGGCTATGAAGTAAGAGTAACCATTTCAGAAAGCCAAGTTTTTAGTACAATGATGAGAAACATTACTTGAAAGAGGGTAGCTCCTCTGCTTTTTACCTAAAGCTTCTCACTTGTACAACAGCTGATAGGGAAAGTGACTCTCAGAGTTGTAGTTACTGTCATACTTCTGTCCTTCCTCACACCTTGGCTTGAAATGCAAAACAGACAAGGGAAAGCTGGAGAGGGTGGGAGGGAAGAAATCAACCAGTAAATAAGCTGTGAGGGAGCCTGCTAAGAACTCTGATTTTATATATTTTTTTAAAAAGTTACACATATTATAATTACATGTAAAACATTTCCAATGGTCTAAAACAAAAGAGATCAGAATTCTACAATCATTCAATTATATGGAGTTCCTTTAGAAGCTAGGGACAAACTGGTTGTTTGTTTTGGTTTTTGTTTTTAATGGTCTGTGTCACTGGTACCAGCCAAGCACCAGTTGGGAGAAGACAAAGCACATTAGTTGTTTTAGCAGAGAGAATTTAACATAGGAAATTGTTAACCAGATGTTGGAGGGCTAGAAAGTCAAATTTTAAAAATGAGAAAGAAGAAAGAAAGAAAAGGAAAAGAAAGAAAAAAGACACAGAGGTAACATAGTTATGAGTGACTGTGGGAAGCAGCAAACACCTATACAGCTTCAGACACAAAGGAAGAGCTTGGGGTTATCAGAAATGGGAGCCCCACAGAACTGGGCCTCAGACTTCAGAAGAGAGGACACTGCCTGGCTACTCCTGGTAACTCCAAGGTGGGGCAAAGAGACTGATTCTAGGTTGCTAAAAAAAGCACTGCAACCAAGAAAGGGCTGCAGTTGCTGCCAGCGTGAACTGTCATTGCTGCAGGACAAGGAAAGGAAGAGCCAGAAAAGAAGGAAGCCACAGTTTCCCTCCACCTTGCCAGCCAGCCTCCCTCTAGTGTACCCTACTGGCCAAGAGAAAATGCAGTTCGCAGAGCCCCCATCCAGGAATCACAAAGCTGGTCTGAAGCTGGAAGATAACAGCTTAATAACCAGCACTGAAGTTTAATCAAGGAAATTGGGATGTGATAACTGATAAGATTCCTTTCATTTTAAATCATTATATTATTTCTGTGGAAAAACTTGAGCTGAGGTCCTCACTCCAGAAATAGCACAGATCATGTCCAGAGGCTTGGTGGTTGAGGACTTCTGAGAGAAAGAGAAAAGATGAAAATTTTCAAAGCATGATTTTGTCATCTGATCTCCCTTTTTGAGTCTCCTTTGAAAAGAATCACTTCCTGGGTCATTCAGTGACATTGTCTACAAAACTGTACTGACTATATACCTTACTCCACACTGTATATAAATATAGGCTAAAACCACATAGGGCCTAGCTATATTTAGTATGCCCCACTTATCACGGGAGAGTTAATTTGTACATTCATCTTTTAAAACTAATAATGAATTTCTAAAACCTTTTAAACAGGCTTAAGTTTTGTAATCCATTTATTGAACATGCCTGCAATGAAAAATTAATTATTAAACAGTGCCTTGGGAAGACATCAGCAGCCTTGTCACCCACACACTAGATTGATAACATGTCAGTTCTCAGACCAGGGAGGGAGCTGACAACTCTCAAATTTAAACCTGGAAGGGTAATGCTAAGCATGTCATAGCATAAGTCACATTTTTAATTTATTTTTTATTAAATGTTAGATAGAATAAATTCATTCATGCCTCTCAAACTCCACCTGATTAAATGAGCTGGCACCTTTTCAAATGTAAAGCGTGGTTACAACTTCTCAAGGGCATCAGAAATGCTGAAGCATACGACAACGGTAAATACAAAAGGCAAAAGAGGTGGACAGTGATGTATGCACAAGCAGCACAGGCGAAGTGAGGTTTTTGAAAATGCTGAGGCTAATAAAACAAGGGCAGCACGTTCCCCAAGTGGTAAATGCACCTGCAGGCAGAGGCTCTGCTTGAGCACTGGTGCATCAATGTGTCCACCATGAAGGTTGGGAAAAAAAAAAGAAAGAAACAGAAGGGAGCAGCTGTAATCAATTTTCAAACCTTAAGTTGTGGGGTTGGGTAAGAAGTTAGAAGAATTTTTCAATATTTGTGTCAGTTTTACCCTTTAATTTTGCAAAGTGAAGATGGTTTCCAGTGACTCTAAAGGAGAAAAGAACATCTGTTATATTGTGTGTACCTGCAGCTTCTTGAACTCTTCTTCCAGACAGAGCTCAATCTCATTTTATAAAATGATTGAGAAATAGTTTATATCAAACATATTCAACCAGGTCAGAGAAAACAAATCATCCAGATTATTGCTATCTAAAAATGCTCTGATCTACTGAATGCAAAATAAGAGACTGAATGAACTAAATGATGATTACTTAGACCTCTTAGATGATTATTATTGTGCCACAATAGGTGAAAAAAAATAAAGAACATCTTCACAGTACATTACTTCACAGTATGTAATCCCCACTCATTTTTTTTTTCCAGTAAACAATTATTTCCTATTTACTTATTTACTGGGCTAATGGGCTAAAATCTGTGGAAGATGCAAATATGTGAACAATACTGTCTGGCCTCACAGAGCTTTTTATTTAAGAGGAAGATATGGCTAAGGAGAATTTTAAGTCTTATCTGAGAGGCACAAGAAAAGTGCAATACAAACCACAGCTTGGGTCCTCAGAGCAAATTCATCAAGAGAGGGTATTTTGAGCTGGACATTGTACTGAATGTTACTATGTTCCAGGCAGTTGGGATACGTGGGCGAATGGTCACAGAGCCCTGTTCTTGCAGAGCTTACATTCTAGTGAGTGAAGGCAAATGATTTACAATAGTCACGGTAAAATAAGTAAATTATATGGCAAGTTAGGTAAAGGATTTTACAGAAGATTCAGTATAAAATTGAAAATTACCTAAGTTTTTAACTGGAGTCAAGTGGAGAGGAAAAGAGAAGGAAAAAGTGGTAACATAAACAGAGATGTGCTTTGAAGTGGTGATTGAATTAGATTAAGTGTGGAAGAGATGGGAGCTGATTAATAAGCTGGTAAATATTCACTACAATAGATAACACAGACCTCGTATCGGATTATGATATTGAAACATGAAAAATGGATATCCAAAAGAAACTTACCCATTCATTCACTGAAAACCAAAAAAAGTCATAATATTAAGGCTCAATTCAAAACAAAGAAAACATAAAAACCAAACAAAGACTTCAATCAATCATCACTAACGCTAACATAAACCAAGAAAAACCAAGGACTCAAGTTCTTTGCAATCTATACCAGCTTCTTTTTATTCCTTTTTATTTTTTTAAAAATCTTCATTGGAGCATAATTGCTTTACAGTAGTGTGTTAGTTTCTGCTTTATAACAAAGTGAATCAGCCATCTTCCTTTAACTGTAACCATTTCCCCAGCCCACTATGCTTTAGAACACCATGCTGTCCAAACAAACTGGTTTTTGAACAAACCCAACCCTCTGCCTGGGTTCAGGCTATATTATTTATTCTTTTATACTCAGTCTGGCAAACTCCTACTTACCCTTCAAGGCCCAGTTCATATGTCCTTTAATCTCTAAATTCAATTAATTTTGCCTTAGATGTCAAGCAAGGTTGAGATACAGGTTTCAGAGTAAGCAGCAAATAGGAGAAATGCTGATAATAGATGAAAGTAGCAAAGGAAGAGCATATAAAAAAATATACGAACAGAGCTGACCAAACTCATTTATACTTCTAAAGTATATGCTGTCCTCACAAGTTTCTTTTACATTCTTTGAACTTTTAAATGAAATAAAATTACTTCTAAAGGAATAAGTAGCTTGATATCATTTCCATTCTTCAATCATATTTCTGAGAGAATAAATTTCACAAGAAATAAAATCAAATTCTCTTTGTACAGAAAGAAACTAATAACATTCTTAATTTTTATCAATGTTAAAAAGTGGATTTTAGACTTAACTCATGACCTATTGATTTTATTCAGTATTTCTAAACAGTTTTAAGCTAGGACACAAATATCCCAAGAATGTCCTAAAGTTAAAAATATTAAATTTCTGATACTTTTAAAGTGATAAAAACATTTATAAAAATAATATATTTATTGGTATTATTGATTTTCATTTTTTGAGTACTTATATGACCTTGTCATATTTCTGAGTACTTGATATCCTTTACTCATTTACAAAGTGATAGGTGAAGAGTAGCTTTTATAATTACCCACATTGTACAAAAGATTAAACTAAGATTTAGGCAGAAAACTTCCCAGAAGTCACATAGCTAATAAGTTCAACACACCGCTAAGTCTGTCTCAACTAACCTTATTTTCCAACTATAGAGCTGATAAGCTATTTTTTGTAATCACCATACTCAAATAAAAGTGGGAGATTTGATGTTTGAACTAAGGTTCAAATGTGCAGGTATTGTGTTTCTATTGATCACATTGGTTAGAATAAAACAGCAAAATAATTTCAAAACTGTGTAAACCATTGAAAATTTGTGCCATAAAATTTTAAGAATTATGTTCCTGAAAATTATTATTTCACCAGACACAAAAGAACAAGAATAGAAGCTATGTTGTGCTGCCGGTAATCCAAGTTTTAGTTTCTTACTGTAAACAAAACAAGGGTAGAGAAATCCCAAAATGGGAAAAGCCATGTCTTGTTCCCTGGCTGGCATGGTCTGAGAATGCTCTTGGTACAACATTCTAAGTCCCTAGGAAAGAATGTCAATCCCCTTGGTTTAATTAGGACCAGAGTTTGGCTGTGACTGAAAGACAGAGAGAAGGCAACATGGGATCTAAGAAGTAGGAGGAACAGACAGGGCCGTGTGCTCCTCGTGGGATAGAGGGGACAGGGGAGTCCCCCTTGGTAACACTGAATCCCAGGTACCCTGCTCAAGAGATTAATCTTCCAGAGACAGCTAAGAGACATTCCAAAAACATGGATGCATTTGATATATTAAGCTTTTTAAGCTTTTACTTCCTACTCTCCTGGTTTTAATTTCTATCAACACAGGTGACTATTCTGCAGGAAGCTTGTAAAACTTCAGCTAGTGTCAGGAAGATTTTTCAGCTTATTTATTATGCCTCCAGGTTCATGTACAAAATTAATGTATGTTTCTCCTGTATTATATCATTTGTAATATAAACATTTATTATTTGAAATAATGCTGAGAAATTGTTCCCATTGTCCCCAGAAACAGTTAGAACCAAAAAAAGTAGGAAAGTTAGATTTTTCTGTAGAATGTCTTTAGTTTCAGAATTCCTTGAAGTAAGTATTTGTAAAAGATTCAAAATATTTAGTTTTGGGCTTCCCTGGTGGCGCAGTGGTTGAGGGTCTGCCTGCCGAAGCGGGGGACATGGGTTTGTGCCCCGGTCCGGGAGGATCCTGCATGCCGTGGAGCGGCTGGGCCCGTGAGCCATGGCCGTTGAGCCTGCGTGTCTGGAGCCTGCGCTCCGCAACGGGAGAGGCCATGACAGTGAGAGGCCCACATACCGCAAAAAAAAAAAAAAAAAATTAGTTTTATGTAAAACCACTCTATCAATAACTGAAATATGGACCACACAGCAATAATTAAGAGACATATTTGTTTTAAAAATCTAATTTGCTATATCAGTAAGCTCACACTAAAACATTATACTAAGGATTTTTTAATTGCCTAAATAAATTCATAAGCCATTCAATATCCTCCTAATTTAACTCAAATGAAAAAAGATATAAAGTTCTCAAAATTTATGTCAAAATGCATATCATCTAGATGTGTACATGAAACAATATTTTATACTGAGTTAGAATGGCAATCAAATATGTTCAAGACTGAATTTTTCAATGTATCGAGTCAGCCCTAAATGTCACTATTTTGTTTTTGAAAGGAATTTGACAACTAGCTGTGAGTCTAAGATATCTACTTTTTCCATTTCTTATTTTTTTCTCTTTTTAAGAAGATAACTACCAATTTTTAGAGACCAATAATTATCTCTGGTTTCCAAATGGGACTTAATGATGTGCTCAATCTAATTACTTATAACTTAACTTTAACTGAAACAAAGTTAGCTTTCCTAAAAGAGAGGTTAGTTTTCTACAAAGTTCCTTTTTTTCTATTCATTTGCCATGTGACTATACTTTTAATTATCAGGTTTATTACGCTCTTTTTGTGTCTGATGGAAAGTATCATGTAGAAAGTGATAAACTGATCTGTCCTTTAATTATCAGTCTATCTGGTTCTTTCCGGCCACCTACCTCTGGGCATTTCTATAGTTACTATGTGAACCTGAAGCCTGTTCTTGTTGTTTGGTTTTTGTTTTGGCTTTTTGGTTTTTGTTTTACTGTTAAATATAACAACTACGTTTGGACAGAGATGTTTTTAATAGTCAAACATCATTTATGAAACCCCCCTGCATTTTAGTGGCCTTTATCCAAACTTGTTTTCCACAGTTCCCCAAACTGTCTGTTTATGGAGGTTTCTGACAACTATACGTGTACACACATACATATATATAGTAAGTGCACATGATTTAGAAATCCATTGTATAAAGCATATTGTTATATTTTAAAAGCAAATTTACAAATTATTTTCTTGCAACAAAAATATTATCTGACTTCTAAAAAGTCATTTATTCCCAAAACTTTCAAATTCTGGTCCCTTATACTGAGCTTTGAATAACAGTTTAAATTTAAGAAATAGAGGGATAGGGAACAGATTGAATTGATTTATCTCCTCATTCCACAGTATGTTTATTTTTAATATATGTTATCATTATATTATTTTAAGGAACTATAATAACAAAAGTTTAACCTCACAGTTTAATCTCTTATTCTATCTGAGGGTATCTACACAAGATGTTTTTTTCTTCATCATAAGCAGCCCCCTAATGGAAACACATATTATAAACTAAATCTAATGTTAGTAGACTTGAAATAGACTTAGGAACATCACATCCAATTATTTAAATGAAGATTAAGAGGGAACCAATATAGTATGAAGCAGGGACTTTCATTACTTCATATACTGCCAAAAAGTCTGTCCCAGATGCAAAATTAGTCATGATACACTCTTAAGATATTTCACTCTTTAGTCTATCCATTATAACTACAAAATTAAATAACACTTTACGGGAAGTATTTTAATGATTGCTACTCATGATTAGAGAATAGCATAGGAAGAAAGAGGCTTTATTTAAAAAATTAGTCTCTTTAGAAGGCATCATACCTGCCACGAATTCTCTATCCGACTAGCCTCAAGGGAAGGCAGATGGATGTGCCTGTTCCCACGTGCAGGGGAGCTCTCACAGACCTGACTGAGCCTCTGATAAATCTTCTCTATAGTCCCATTAGTTTTGATGAAGTTCTTTGAGAAACTGAGAAGAGAAAAATGCCTTTGAAAAATGCCCGTATTCTGCAATGTGGTGTTATCAGGGCCCTGATTTATTCCATAGAAGGGAGACAGTCTCAGAGGAAAAAAATAACTTTTTTTCTTTGATATAATTTATTTGTTTTGTGCAAACATATGGTTAAAAGCCACACTATAGATTAAAAAGCTTTTCACAATACATTAATTAGATTCTTTTAAAATATTCATACAAAATATGAGTTTCTTAAATAAAAAAGAAATTTATATCTTGCAATTGCTATGAACATATCATTACAAAGAACAAATTTTAAAAGAAATATGATTAAAATATGTTTGGCAGTGAGCAGTAGATTGCAGGCTTCCATGGAGTCCAGATTGGAATCCAGTTTCTCTCACTTGATCAATATGTGATTTAGGAGATGTTTCTTGAATTATTTGTGCTTAAATTTCCTTAGCATAAAGAGGAGAGGGATAAAATATTAGATTTATGGGATTTAAGGGATGATTAAATGAGCTATTTTATTTAAGGCTCTTGTTTTTCCTGACATATGATAACAGATAAATAAATGCTTTAACTGTTGTCATTGTTGTTATTAGCATTGGCCAATAAATCTTCAAGTCAGTTATTTCTAACTGAAAATGTCAACATCTAATTTAAAAAAAGGTGTATTTTGAGGTGGTCACCTAGCAATAAATATTATTTTCCAAATTATTTGTGGGATGTTCTTCCTCCTTTCTGTACTTAGCGAATATTAAAGAAGTGCCCCTTTGGAAAGAGGTGGACACAGGAGGAAGAGATTGAGCAGCAAGTGTTTCCTGTTCAAAAACTTCACACAGGAGATTGGAGGAAGTTTGAAAAAACTAAAGCAAGCAGAGTCACAGACATCTCAGCTTATGGGAACATCCATTCGCCTGCTGAGTCACTTCCTCAGAACTAATATCTCTATGGAAAAGTGGTAAGAAGAGCCCTCAGGAGGGGAAATTGATTTGGTGAAAATGAAGGGACTTTATTATTTGAGTTTGCTTCAAATGGAACCTTCCATTTTGAGGGTTTGGGTAAGTGTGCTTGGCTGGTAGTAAACCTAGGCCAAAACAGGACTAGATGGGCTTTTCTGCACAACTCTGTACCATTTATCACTTTGTCTTCAGACTACCTTCTCCCTCCCCCACTCCCACTTTAAAATGTAAAGTAACCCTCATTTCCCTCAAACATTCCTTGTGTGCTTCTTGTGGTTGGCATCACAGATCCAATGAATCATCTTGTTTCCTTGCTTACAAACTCCTTTTCAGGCAATCATTTTCAATTAAACTATGATACTGTCAATATGTACATTTTAAAATGTCTTCCAGAGACAATATGCACATTTCTAATTCTCAAACACTGGTAATGAATTTAGCTAGGTAGTAGGTGATGATTGCATTCTATCAGTGAAACCAAGGGATGAAGAAGGTATTTCAAGGTCTTTTACATAGTAATATATTTCTGCATCCTTCATAGCTATTTAGTCCTGCCTTATATCCAGAATGGTTTTATATAAGGGTCAGATGATAAATCTAAAAAGAAATACTGTAGCAGGCATCATTACATAACAAGCTTAAAACTGAATTTTATAGGGAGAAATAAAATAATACCTTAAGTCCAAGACCAAAGAGAATGCAATCTATTTGAAGTGTGGAGGATGGACTGTGGCAGGATGTAGGAAACATAAAACCAGGATAGAAATGGAGTGGGCGTCCCTGGTAATCTAGGCCGTTGGCTCTGAATTCCATCTGAAATTATCAGAATTACCTGGGGAACTTATTAAAAATACCAATTCCCAAGCCTCAACCCCTAAAGATTTGGTTGATAATATCTGGAAATAACTATTTTTAGCCACATCGCTGGTGATTTTATAGTCTCTTCCACACTGATCCTTGGACCATCATTTGGAACGCAATAACCTAGAAGATGAGGGAAGATCAGTGAAGGGATATATTTAAAAACAGGGGTTTTTTTTAGCTTTATAAATTGGATTAAGGTCATTTTTTCTGAAAACATCTCTTTGGGACCATTAATTTGGATGCAGTTTTCACTTATTTAATTCCTATTATGAGGTAAATATTACTATATTTAATATTTTATTATTAGACATAGTAACTGAACTGTACATTTTATATTTTAATAAGGTATAAATAACAACATAACTCTAAAGGAAAGCATAATTTCATATATTGTTTCAAATATATAATAAATAATTCAGTTTCAAAGGGAAGTGATATAATTTTAAAGGGAAAATACTTTTTAAAGGAAGAAACCCATCTAAGCCTAATTTGGCCTCCAATGTTAAGACCCAATGTGTTTATATATATATTCAAGCTTCAACAATACTTCCAATGTGTGAATATATTACATGGAAATATTCCAGAGAGCATCAACATTTTTTTCTGGAAACATTTCCTAAGATTATAACCGTAGAAAGAGCTATTCTCTAAAACTTTTCATAGCAGCAATATCTATGACAAGAGCTGGAATGGCTAGATCTATTTCAAAGTATCAATTCAGTGTTATTACATTGAGTATTGTACAGCCATTATTGTAATATTATTAAAAGCGTGAAAACCTTTGGAAATATTTAAGATATAATTTTAAGTTAAAAATAATGAACAAGTTCTACCTGTCAAGATAATAAATCTGCAAATACATTTATGTCTGAGCACAAAGATGTAAAGAAAAAACAAGAGTTCAAACATTACTCAGGATAAAATAGTGAGATCATGAGTGGTTTAGAAATATTTATTTTTTAAAACATTAATTATGTTTAATTTATCAACTTAGAATACGTGTTAATAAATGATTTTTTAAAATTTTATGTATATAAAGACTATATTGATTTGGCTTAGAAATTATTTTCAGTTGTTAACACTTGTGGCATAATTGAAAACACTCACGATCCTCTCTGAATTTCCTAAGGAGTTGTGAGCACAGAATAGAGAGAAAGAGGAATAAATAACTTCTCTTCACTCACTCAGCATAAAGTTACTCACTTTATACTATGTTCAGGCCATGCAGTGGAATTTGAATAAGAATCCTCATTTGTGCGTGCAGGTAATGTTCCCTTCTGTTTCCATGTTCCTCATTTTGTCTAATGCAATTTGTGTGACCAAAGCCCAGGGCCTATGCACCTCTGAGTGCATGGCTTGTGCCTAAGGCTAACGTTTGTATTCAGGTGTCTTTCCTAAAGTGTATAGCAGCCAATTTGAAAGTGGTTGGGCCATTATGAATATATCAATTTTATGCCATTAAAGACATAGAATGCAAGTATATCACTGCTTTGAAAACAACTGGTAAGTGAAAAATGCTTCTGGTCTTATGTGATAGTACACAAAGACAAGGCTTCTAATCAAAGCTTATTTCACCATTCATATTGGCATCCATCATAAAACACAACTATATTTATTATGTATATATTGCAAAAATACAAATAAAATAGGCACATTTTATTAAAGTTAGAATAATTCCCAATCAGCACTAGATATAATATGTTGATTTTGGAATAAGAGAATGAAACAGTACCATAATAATATGGAACAAAATGATGAAAAGTGCTCAAAAAATCCTTTGTTTCTGTTTACATTCTCCATAGTATTTAGAATTGCTAGAGCCTATTCAAAATTACTGGAAAGTAAAAACCACTATTCCACTATAGTGGAATTTCTTTTAAGTACTAGCTACCCACTGGGAAAAGAACTATATCACATTTATTTTCTATGTAAACAATTTGAGAAAAAAGAAATCAGCTAGTGCACAATCTGTAAAATTGTTAGTTTATTGTTTTGTGGGGTGAGGAGGGTGTGTACTTACATATTGTTTTGTATTATATTGCCATCCAGGAAATATGCTAACGTTGTACTTCCAGTCCTTGCAACAAACTCCAGTCCCTTTTACCACATTGGCTATCATATTTTTACTTAAATATCTCATTGGTATCCCAGGGTCAGCATGCTCAAACCAGAATTTTTTTTTAAAGCTGTTGGAGGTCATTTTTCCTTTTCTGGGCCTCCCTCTTCTCACCTCAAAAACAAGGATAATAATACTGGCCCTACTTATACAATGCAATTGCTAAAAGAATAAAAGTATACATATATATATATATATATATATAACAATAAAAGTTGTGGAAACATAAAAAATGCTATACCATTCCAGACAGTGTAACTATTTTTCTCCTTTATTTGACTTATAAATAATGAAAGGGAACAACAACAAAAATCCATGCTCTTGTAAAATCTCAAACTTCATTTCCAATGCCTCTGAGTGGTTCTACAGTTCTCTCACCTTTAGATTTGCCTCCTCCTCCCCAGTCTATTTAGGGCCCCCATCCTGGTGTAAACTCCTGTCTGGTTTGAGTAGAGAGGACCCTAGGAAACTGATGAGGTCCATCCCCTGCCTCCCTCTAGTCTTGCATCTTTAGTTCACCTGCTGCAGCCCATGTCTTGAAGACCTCCTCCTGCCCCTCCCTGGGACACCAGATTTGGGGGATGTCAGCCTTGAGTGAGTCCTACCATTAAATTGAAATTCCAGGGGACACCTCTAGGACAGAATTGAAAAGAATTTATAACATGCACTGAACATGTCTTGGTCTGGGTCTCTAACTACTTTTAAAGCAGAATTTTCTATACCTTCTCCCATACATCAACCTCATATTCTCCTTCCAGCAAACGACCCCTCCAGACTTCATTGTTGCTGTCCAAAGCAACCTGGACACCTGGACTTATCCTGAAATAAAACTCCTTCATACTCGAATGCAGCAATCAAACCTAGTCAATTCCCTTTTACCTATATATCTCCTTATATGCTAACAATGTAACAGGATATCACTCGTCTACCTGCCTCTCATCTAGCCAATGCCAAATACATATAATGTGCCTGAACCCCTTTCTTTCGGAACTTGCCATTACGTAATTCATCTTAATTATAGGCTAGTCAGAGACTATCTTCTAGCAAGGTGAATTCTCAAACTTTAGCAGGCATCTTAATCACCAGGAGGGCTCGTTAAAACACAGGTTGCTGGTTCAAAGTTTCTGAACCAGGAGGTTTGATGTTGGGCCTAGAATTTGCCTTTCTAACAAGTTCCTATCTGAGGCCGATGGTGCTGGTCCTTGGAAGTACACTTTGAGAAACATTGTTCTAACACACAGCTCTAAACTCCTCTTCTAGGATTTCAGAGCTGTCCATAACCAAGGCCACCCTACTCATTTTATCACATTTGGTGAATACTTCTCTTGTCAGATAGATGTGGATTTACAGTGAAGTTAGACATCAGCTTCAAGGCCCCTCATTTGCACAGGTCTCCTTGAAGACAAAGTAATTAACTTGTATTCTTTTTTCTCTTAAAGAGAGCCCTAAAATGTATAAGTTTCAAGTCACACAAAGTCAAGGTCTTCTCCTACTGCTAGGCATCTGGGACTTTTCACTGACTTAGGAGCATGTTAAATTCCTTTTCATTTCTGTACCCTGTCTGATCTGTTCCCCACAGTTTGTAAGTTTTCCAGCCTTTGCTCTGCACTTGTTTCTCTCCCACAGCAAATTCCACCCATCCTTGACTACCAAGACCACTTCTTTATTTACTAGACTAATGTAGCTCTTGTTTTATCAGTTGTCTCCTGCTTTGTGTTGCTACTTGTTCTTTATATGTGTTTCTCTCTGAAGAGAATGAATGTAAAATCCTTTTGGATGTTACTTTGCCAAATTATATATCTAGCAATTAGCTAAATGGTGTTAGGGAAATGTGAAGAATAAGTTAATCAAGTTAATTAAAATAACTATGACAATAGCAGCTGATATTTATTGAAGACTTACTGGCAAGCACTGTGCTAAGGGCTTTATACATATTATTTTATTCTAACATCAAATTTTCCCTAAACTAAGCTACTACTATTGGTGCTATGATTGTTGTTGTTTTAAGATAAAACTGAGGCATAGAAAGGTTAAGTAACTTCTTCAAAGTCCCTCAGCTAATACAGAGTAAGGATTCAAACTCCAAACTAAGGGATCCCAAAACCTTAACTCTTAATCAGCTAAACCAGAAGCTGTAATCCATTACGTTGAGGTGCAGTGGGTGTGGGGTGGCCCTTTCAACCATTATTCTTCTCTCTGTTGCCTACAAAGCCTGCAAGGCAGGATGCTAACCTCACACTGGGTCATAGCACCACCGCACCATGGAAAAGGGCACTATACCAACTCCGAACAGGACAGGTACACTGGAAGACAGGAGAATGACATTGAAGCATATCAGAAATGTCATTTTTTATGGCTTCCAGACTGATGAAATACTAGTTAACTGATTGTGATGATTGCTATTATTTTGATGAGTGTCCTATTAGACTTAGAACTCCATAATAACAGATTGTGCTGGCCTATTTGCAATATTCTTTCCCTTACAAGTATATGCATTGTCCAATTTGTGACAACACTTGTCTCACTCAGAGATTTCCTATCCACCATGACAGATAAACCCCAGTGAACATTAACATTTCTACTGGACTTTATACCAATTTAAAGAAAAGTAATTCAAACTCAGATCAGTTGCCTTTGGCAGGAGGTAGAAACTAATGGGTAAAATCACCTGTGGAGCTATTTGAGTTACATTTTTCTGAACCAGAAAGATTAAATACTTAGTTCTTACTCCTTGCCAGTTACCCTTCTATAGATTCAAAAAAAAAATCACAGACATTGTAATATTCACCATAATATTCATGTGACCTAGAGAGAGGTGACATACAATTTCCTACATCAGTATAAAACCAAAGAAAAAGGAAGTTGAGACATATGCACAACATGTAGGCAAAAACAACTTCTGACTCAGCTTAATATATTGCCACATTGCTTTCTTATATCATTTTTTACTGCTCATTTTAATCTATGGTAAAATAATGTCAAATGTTTACTTACACAATAGTCTTTCACAGTACTTATTAGGCGCATGCTGTATTCAATGTAACCACGAGGAAACAGAAAAATATGCATCCATATCCTACATTTGCAGTCTAAAGTCTACTAGACCGGAATATTATTAAAAATTTAATCCAGAATTTTATCATTTATTAATTTTTTTTTCACCTTACATAATAGGGTTACTAAAATAATTACTAGTTTTCGAAAACAAAAGCATTTTATTCTTATTGTGGGAGATGGAAGTTTTGCTAAAATGCTTTCACTAGATATCTGTTAAATTAATACCTTAGAAGTGACTGTACTACTAATGAATATTTTGTTGTGTTAATAATTAAATGCCTTGTGCAGCACCAACACATCACAGATACACAAGAGACTGTCCCCATATAAAACATCACTAGACTATTGGCATAAGATCTGAGACATTTCATTTTCAATCAGGTAAGCCTCTAAAAGACTGATCAGATGAAAGTTACATAGAAAAGTAGAAGCTCCAACAGATTAAAAAAGTTCCTTAGAGCCATGCTTGATGACTGGAGAGCTGAATGTTGTTGGCTGCTCTTCACAAAATTATCCCGCAAAATGTTTTTGCTCTTGATAGATTTAGATTACCTGTTCCTTGAAAATATGGTTTGGTGGTTACTAATATCACCAACCCCCTACTCTAAAATAATAAAGTGCTTAGCTTTGAGTTTATTTTTCTTTTACTCAGGAAAAACAGCATGGCCACTTTTCTTTAAAGTTTTATGAAGAGAACATATTTCAGTTCAATTATCAACTAAACCATGAAACTAAGGATAAAAACAGGACCTTGCTTTGAGTAGAGCATTCTATGCTGAACAGTAAGTCCCTTCCTTCCTTCCTTCCTTCCTTCCTTCCTTCCTTCCTTCCTTCTCTCTCTTCCATCCTTCCTTTCTTTCTTTTTGCAATTTTGAAATCACCCTATTGCTTATATAGTTTTTTAAAAGCATTAAATCTTGAAAGAATTAACAGGATCTTTGAAAAGTGATTCCACTGGTAATTGTTGAACAGAATATTAAGCTATGAAAAGTTAAATTTAACCCTTTTTTAAAGTTATAAAATATATTATTACCCAGTATAAATATTAGCAAGTGAATATTGAAAGCCATCAACAAAGTGTAATTCATGCACAGAATGTATGTAGCACCTGGCTCTGTTAGAGCCCAATAACTCTAATCTCTCTAATAGTATTTTTAATAATACTTGTATGATTGATGTCTATGAAAGTTAGTGAGATTTAGGCTATAATCACATCAGCAAAACAATGTTTAAATATCCAGTAGCATGTTTACATGCATGTGCATGTGTGCTTCTGAGAGAAAGAAAAAGAATGAGAATAAGCCTGGCCATTGGGTTTTCTATAATGAACTACATTATTTTTCAAGGTACAACAAGCAAGTTATTACCAACAGTATTTAATTACTTTTTCTAATTTATCATTGATGGAAGAAGGAAAGAAAAAAGCAAAACAAACAGTGAGACCTCAAGATTTCTCCTGCTGAATGAACACTGATAAGAAAATTCGGAATCATTGTTTCACCCAGTTTATACTATTCATGGACTAATGAACAGGAAGACTACAAATAAATTGAATGGTTAGTGAATCACATTGTTTTCCACCTTATGAACAGCAGAGACAGCCTCTGATTCATCCAGCTCCTACCCCCATCATTGTGATGCTCCTACACTCCCCTCCTCCAACTAACTAAATCAAATGGTTAACACTGAAGCACTCACTAATTGACAAATATTTCACTTTTTTGTGTATAGAAAGATTAAAGAGTCACACTGTTGAGAAAATTCTAAGTATTATATCATGAAAGGCCCAGAAGATCAATTGTAGAGGACCTACGTGTAAATGGGCTGGCATTAGACATAATGGCAAAAAGCACACACTTCCCAGACCTGCAGGAGATAATTAGAGCCAATTACTAGATGAAGTCACTGTATTCATTTGAAAACCAGACAATGTGTCGAAGTGTGTGTTTGTGTATGTGTATGCCATAAAATTGTAACATAAAATTATAGCTGTGATCACATAAGTATTCTTTTTCATTAATAAGAAAAGTGATACATGGTCACTATAAAAAATTTAACATATCTAGATGAATGTATTGGAAAAGCATAAATCACCCATGAAATGACCACTCAGAAATAAGCAATATGAAAATTATATTGTAGTTTTTCTAGGATTTTTCCTAAGCATATGCTTGTAATACACACACACGCACACACAGACACACACACACAGATGCACACACATTTCTTTCTGCTAAAATATGGATCATTCTTTTGTACCCTATTTTTGTTTAGCAAACTACAACATAAACATTTTTTTCCAATAGCATTAAGTAAAAAAAAAAAAAATCACAATTTCATTCTATGGATGTGCCATACATATATATTTAACCATTTATCTATCTGTGATAACCACTATGGCTAATTCTTTCTCCACATCTCTGATTTTTTTAATTGATATAATAGTATCAATGATCTCTGGAAGTAGATCAAGGTTTTGATTTTTATATACTATAAACATAAGAAAACTTAATTTGAAAATATATCCTTGAAACCCACGTGTTGACCACAAAGCCTATGATTTGTGCATAGACTGAGCCTGCTTACTTATAATCCCTCAGCTGTTAGACTCACTCATCCCTGATGGGTTGTCCTTGGATGAGTTCTGCCCATAGCTGATGAATAAAGAAAAAAATCAGAGGTTAAATAGGAGAAATAAAATGTTCAGCATGGGGCTTCCCTGTGGCACAGTGGTTGAGAGTCCGCCTGCCGATGCAGAGGACACGGGCTCGTGCCCCGGTCCGGGAAGATCCCACATGCCGCGGAGCGGCTGGGCCCGTGAGCCATGGCTGCTGAGCCTGTGCGTCCGGAGCCTGTGCTCCGCAGCGGGAGAGGCCACGGCAGTGAGAGGCCCGCGTAGGGCAAAAAAAAAAAAAAAAAAAAAAAAAAAATGTTTAACATGAAAGCAATTTTGAATTGGAGAAAAATAGGTTTAACATAAGACTATTGATCTTAACTATGAGAAAAGCTAAGGTGGCCAAGAGAGAAAAGGCCATGAGGGTGAAAGACAGACACTAGGAAGGAAAGGGTTGCCATTGTGAGGTGAGCATCCCCTGGATCCCATGCTCTTGTTCTCATTCTCAGTGTGTAACCAACACTCCGGCCATCAGCCCATACCAACTCTGCTGACTTGCTCCTCAGAAACAGTTCTGTATCTTTCATACTTGAAGCCTTAAAACCCAGATCATAAAAGAGATTTTCCTGTTCAAATTTAAAACCAGTCAGAACTGCACAACTTCTTTTGCCTTCTTTGAACCTAGGCAAGTTACTCTTTTCCACCAAAAGAAGCATCACTTTCTATAACTTCCAACATACACATCTTTCTGGAATATTATTCCCACCCAGCTGTTCTGGGCCTGACTAATAACATTGTCTCACATTGATGTCCTCTGTGAAAACAAAGAACTGGCAGTTTGTAGGGGTAGAAACAGCCATGGGCAGCTCATGCACAGCACCGTGCTAGACCTTTAATCTCTCTTTCCTTGCAAAATATCCTTTCTAGGTTGATTGTGTCTTCTAGAACTTTAATTTGCTTGCTAAAAAACAAGGGATATCCTCAAACTTTTCCCTCAGAACATTCTCTCTGTTGCTCTGCTTTACCTGGAGTCTGGATTTCCTTTGAAAAAATCACTGCTTTTATCTCAGTGCTACCAGGTACCATAATTACATCTACTCAGCTTCCTTTCCCATTTCCTTTAACAAAGTTCTGAGTTATAAGCACCCTACCCAAAATATCTATTCCCGCCTCTCCCACACACATAACCAACCCTCCAGCAGGTGACCTATTTCTGTACCACAAGCAGCCAACTCCTTTAAAGGTCTCTTGTGAAGAAGTGGCTCAATTAGTTTTGAACTGTGTTTTTGATCTTACCTCTCTCTTGCTTCTTGCAGCTTTCCTCTAAGAATGCTGTATTCTCCCTCCTGAAATTCATTGCCTCCATCCACAGTTAATTTACTTGTAGATGTTTTAAACCATCCTTTGTTGTCAAAGATCTCTTTTGAGCCTAGTTTCTCTTCAAATAACAGTCCCATCTCTCCTTCCCTTAGTTACTACATTTCTCGAATTAACTGGCTAGCTTTACGTTTTTTTTTACTATAATATAACCATTGCCTCCTACCTTACAGTGAATTTGTAATTGTCAATTCTTAAAATCAATTAGTGCTCTTACAAAATGAGTTTTGGTCTCCATCAAGTTCCTTTGATATCACTGAAGTATTTAACAATGGGACACTCTTTATTTGTTGAGATTTTCTTCTAGAGTTTCCATGGCATTATTCACTTCTGGCTTTTCATTTACAACTTTTTTCTGCTTTCTACATGGGCACCTCCTTTGTGAATAACCCCTTAAATATCATTTGGATTTGGTCTTCACTCTTTTGTATTCTCTCTCCCCCTATTCTCCTTGGACAGGCACATTGGTCTCCATGGCTCTACTGTTATCTAAACATAGGCATCTGTCAAAACTGCAGATATTTGGGTTAATATTAAAAATATAACCTGAATTTTAAGATTGAAATATAGATACAGAAGAATATTAAACAACTTAGAAAAATCATACTCTGTTATTCCTTTCCTTCTATTGCTTCCCCTCTTTACTTCTGATATTTGGTTAATGGTATCACCAGCCACCCCATTACTCAACTTAGAAATCATCAAATCCTATTTGAATTATCCTTCTCTGTTTCTATGTCTTTCTACAACTCATTTCTAATCTACTTTTCTCACCACCATCACAATTACAGATGCATAGGACAGATTAAATACATTGATCAGACTCAAGAAACTTAAGAATTTTGATGGTTCTGTTAAAAGGGTTCAGTCTACATCTGCTATTCAGATCTTTTACATTTTGGTCCAAAACTCTTCTTCTACTCTCTATTCCTGCATAATTGTTCCTTTTATTCTACCCAAGCAGAATGAGTCTCTATTTCGTCTCTGCTCCCATGGCATGGTCACGCCAGTACTTACAGCTCTCCACTCCTGTTTCATTATGTTCTTACCATGTCTGTTCTAGTTAGAACTTCCTGAAAGCGGCAGCCATATCATTCATCTCTGTGATTCTCACACCAGCACAGCTCCAGGTAAGTAGTTCTGACTCAAGAAATGTTTTAAAAAATAATTTCAGTAATTAAAATCATTCTGATATCTATAAGAATATGCTGCCTTTAGATGATGTTAATTCAATAGCAAAACATGCTTTAGTGTAGTTTTAAGTTTATTAAAATTTAGTGGATGTCTTTTCTTCAGTAGAATTCTAAGAATGTTCTTGAGCATCGGCATGACTTCTTACAATACGCCCCATGCTATTAAGTGAAAAGTCTGAATATTTCTCCATGGTAGAGATAAAGAAAATAAGACTCATAGAGGTTAAGTTACTTATCATTGTCACAAAGCCAGTGGGTGACACAGTAAGGATTAAAAATACTTACTTTGTATTTCCATTCATTAACATATACACTCCATAAAGCATTCATTCAACAGTAGCTTCCCATCTCTTTATGAGGACAAATGAGATAATGTCTGTAAGACAATTTAAACTACTCAGGAGAAGCAAGCTATATAATTTGAGATGAATTTGATAAATTGGATTCACAAATAAGTAGATTGGCTCAAAACCTCGATGAGAGGAAGTTATTGTGTCATTTCCCCAATCATCTTGCCAATTTACCTCAAGCTTTACAATCTTACAAGTCTTCTATAGAGCTCAGCAAATGAACTTCTTGAAAATGAGTTTTGGTCTCAACTCAGTAAATTTTATTTGTACTTTCCCCATATTCTCTCCAATAATTCATTGACCCATTACACCACCGAATCTACTACGCATCCAAACCAGAATACAAGCACATTTGCTGTGTTTCATGGCTAATATTTTAGCAGTAATCTCATATAACAATATTGATTTGATATAAAAGCATTTTCTCTTTCATATTATTACATTTATGTGTAGGTTCCACATGATAATTCACTGTATAAGCCTCCAAGAACGTACTCTTTGCACAGCAGTCTTTTTCAGTAATAGCACCTACTACATAGGACCCAAGGGCACCTATTAAGTGCTCAATGATATTTTCTACAAGACATTTTTTTGTCCTCTGAGAACATTTCTAGCACTCTCAGAAGGGCAATACAATCAGTGCAACCACCAATAGTTCCGAATTTAACAATGTGAATGCTATTGAAATAGCCATAGTATACAAAGAAGAAGCTGCTGATAGTGGGTAAATGTGAATCAGGAGCGAGCCAGACAAAGCTGGCCATGTCCTGTCTTCCTCTGTTTAGAAAAACAGAATGATTTCATTTAGGGCAGAACCGTGATCTGTTAGACAGAAATAGAGTAGAATACAATTTGATTTCATAAGCAAAACCTGCTCCAAGAAAAGTGGCTCTGTATAAACCAAAAATGCAATTTAAGCAATACAATACATTTTAGATATCTGAATGTTCATTCGGCTTTACTATAAATGAAGTTTCACTTTAAGTGAATTATACTGTCACTTTTGGGAATCTAAATAAATCTTGCTCTCTAAGAAATTTACAGACATTGATATTCCCTTACAGTTTAAAATATCCCTGTTTACAAAGATAAGGCAGATGGGTACCAGCAGATGGGCATCGTGAGGGGAAAAGGAGAGGTACCCACCTGTTACTGTGCATGTGCCCATGATCCCAGGTTTACTGAGGAGACGGTTCTATTTTTACATTTTTTGTTTCAATTCTGAAGGGGGATTATGAAGGATAAATCATAGTTAAAACATTTTTACTGTATTAGTATTTTTAGAACTTAAATTTATCCCAAATGTAAAATAATGCCTGTCTTCAACAACTTCTCACAGAACAAGAATTACAAAATCTTCAGGAATTTAAGAAAATTCTTGCTTTGAACAGTCTATGAGTAATTAAAACTATAGTGCATGTGAGTTTATCAGTAGTGAAGTAGGGATAGAAATGTTAAAAGTTTTTGCTGTGTACAGAGAAAATTACAAATCCAGTAATCTCAGACTGATACTCCAGAAAGTACATATTAGTTTAGAAGTAATGGTGTAGGTGAGAGAAAATTACAACTTCAAAGACCCACAGATACACAACTCAGCTGGATTTAAGAACATTTTAACGTAGACATATTTACATACCTTCATTTGATTAGTAGTAATCCCACTTTTTACTGTTACTGTTTATTTTTTTGATTTTACCAAATTTTGTTTGATTTGAAGCAATTCACCTATCACTGGCGTGCAATATATTTTGTGTGTCACCATTCTGTAGACATTGCCTTGTGATAGTCAAAATGGCTAACAAATCCATTCAGCAAACATGGACTAATTGCTAATTATGTGCAAACTATGTTTGAAAAAACAAAAGTTATGTTGGTAAATAACACCTTTGGGGTTTCAAATGAACCTGCAATTTAGTTAGAAAAAGAGTTATAAATGGGTAAAATTAATTAAAAATGAGAGATTCATATTGCATTTCAAGAGGAACATAAATAAACAAAATATGTGGCATGACAATAAACGGGATGGCCAAATAATGAGTTACTTAATAAACAACATATTCTCACATGAGTTTCCCCAGTGAATCAGTAAACTAGGAGTCACCTTATCTCAGTAGTAGCAAATATATGTCCCCTCACTTGGCCTCCTTGATTAATTGGGGGTGGCTTTCAGAAGTGTTATTTTCTTGAGCCAAAACCAGGTTTAGTTACAGTGATTACTCTGATTGGTTAGCACTGTGCCTATGAGTACAAGGAGGGAAGAGATAGTATTCACAGTATTATTTGCCAGCTCTCTCCTAGACCCCTCCTTCTTTTCATTCTCCATATGTTTTCAAGCTCCGTACACGGTCTTCCAAACATCTCAGCACTCTCTCATCCCTTACTTCGGCATTGTAATGCTCCCTGTTCTAGTCTCTCTGCTTCTAAACTCAGTAATGCATGCTGATAACTAAATTTTCTTTCTGAAATTTAAATATGAGCATGTCACCCCCTCCCCCTAAATTGAAACGGTTATAAAGTTTGAACTTCACTTATTTGGCAAATAAGAACATTCCTGATCTCACGACTTCACAAATATCTAGTCTCATGACAACCATCCTCACTTGTCTTGCCTGTTTCTCACTTTTCCCTTACGTAGTCCTAAGCTGAGTACTGCTCCTTGAACAGCCCCATTATTCATGACATGTTTTCTCCTCTTCTTGAAATGCACTCCCTCACAAAGTTCACATGAGAATCTTCTCTTTTTCAAAATGTCAGTTCAAATAATTGCCTGTGAGGCCTTTCCCAACACCTTCTTTCAGGCAGTAGGTCCTTTCTTTTTGCTACCTATATATTTCTATTGTAATGTTTGCTTTTTGTGGCTCTCCCACAAGATTGTAAGGTCATGAGGGAAGGCTCATATATTCTTTCATTGGTGTCTTCCTAGGGCCGGAACATCACGATGGCCAGGGAATGTATTCAGTGAATGCTTCAGGAGAAGAAGAATAACTCAAGCTATGGTAGACAGTGGACGTGTTAGAGAAGACACAGATATCTGGAGGGCAGAGAGGAAGCTTCGGCAGAATCCTAGAGGGAACAGAGCAGAACTTCAGAGGCAGCAAAGGGGAGTACCAGGTGCGCTCCAGGGACAAAGGTCAAACTGTTCTGCCCACATGACAGACAGTTAATTGGGAAAGAAGAGTGCCTCGATGGATATGGTAGCTGGATCAGGTGGCTTTTGTCTAATAATTTTCTTTATTGGACACACTCAATCATCTGCAAACTAAGAATTCTTTAGCTATGAATCCATTTTCTAAGTTTGAGTGAAAATGTTTTTTATCAGTTTTCTGCAAATAAGACTATTATATTTTATAATTCAGAATGCACATGTACAAAGTTATGTTTTTAGTCTGTGTGTGTAGCATATGTTTCTTTCTTCTAAAAATCAAGTATTGCTCATAGGCAGAATCCATCTGTAAAAAAAAAATACAGAAAACAACAACAACAAAGCTTTTATTTGGTTGTGTGATACTCACTTATCCCAGTTTGACTATGTTATGTCATGTGTGACTAATGTCAATGCATCCAGCCACCTGCCTTCTCCCCACCAGCCACACAAGCTGCAGTTAAATTGGAGTGAAGTACATTGACAGACAAAAATATTTTTGGATTCACTGCTCAAGTAAAGCTTTGTTGAATCCATAGCAACCCAAGAAATACCTATATCTGTCTGGATTACTAAGGAGGCAAAATATGGATCAGGAGGCTTGAACCCCTGAAAAAGTATCCCCACACTGGGAACTGAAATGCAGATATTCCTTTCTTCCCAAACTGATTGCAAAGCAAAGACAAAAATCGGGAACAGACTGTCCATCAAGAAAGCAGCTGGAAAAATAAAAACAGTAAAATATGTAGTTGGCATGTTGCTTTTATATACTAGCCAAATCCCCAGAGGGAAAAATGCCATGTAGATTTCAGTCAATAAACAAATATCTGACAAGAGGTCAAATAAATCAATCCAGCCTGTTATAATATATCATATGCAGAGTAATGGGAATAGAATCATCATGATAACACCAGTAACAATGTGTTTGGTTTTAATTGGATTGTGTATCTGTCATCTGCTAACCTGAATCATATAGGAGTTTGGAAAATTTTTATTTGGTGTATGAAATGCTTTGAGCCCACAAAATCTGAATATGTGAGATTTCTATCTTCAGTTAAAACACCAGTGAAAGGAGCTTCCCTGGTGGCCCAGTGGTTGAGAGTCCGCCTGCCGATGCAGCGGACACGGGTTGGAAGATCCCACATGCCACGGAGCAGCTGGGCCCGTGAGCCATGGCCGCTGAGCCTGCGCGTCCGGAACCTGTGCTCCGCAACGGGAGAGGCCACAACAGTGAGAAGCCCGCATACCGCAAAAAAAAAAAAAAAAAAAAAAAAAAAAAAACAGTGAAAAAAAGTAGAAGAAAACTGAAAACTGAAGTAAAACTAGACAATTCAAACAAAGTATACAATTAAGTGTGAATGTCTTCATTATATAAATATCTGCGCATTATAATTTGGCATTTCTATTATCTTTTCTTTCCCCTTTGCCTACATGAAATAAAAGAAACCTATTCCTTTATCTAAGTTTCAGTCTCCCTTTCCATTTCTTGTCATTCAATGTGCAATTCATTCTTATGTTACCCAATGCAGACCTAGTCAAGCTTCAAACTCAAGATGCAAAGTGACAACTGCTTAAGTTATATTGCTGTACTGCACAACTACTAGCATACAAGGAAGAATACTTTGCTCTACCTATAAGCCCTCTTTAGAAGATTAAGTGGATTTATGCAGGAACCACTCAGAGTTTTATTTCTCTCACCTAGCACAGTGCCTGAGTACCAGACACTCAATAAATATTTAATAAATGAACGTAACAGGAAAAAAGGAATCATTAAATACTTGAGTGCATACTTAGTGACAAGTAGTATAGCTTTATTTTATTCAAGTACCCATAAAAGTTTTTGATACTAGAAGTGTCATTGAGATAAATCACATATTTTCTCCTTTTATATCTCTGGGTTTAAAAATTTTACATGCTACAATGAATGTACTAAAGGATGTGGAGGTGGCACTTTTTAACACTAATTATGATGTCATTTTCAAATGTAAATTTTTGTTCTCTTTCTTTCAGTATACGTGTATGAAATATATCCCTTGATTTTTGTTAATATTCACCAATTGGAAAGTTAGAAAAAGTATTTATGAATTAATTAATTTGTATCTATTATTTGCCTCAAAATAATAATAGATAACTTGTATCTATTATTTGCCTCAAAATGGAAGATTTCTTCATTTCATGAAAATGCTCCAGCCTCCAAGTGCTAGGATGGACAAGGAGGTCTCTAATTAGGGACCTGAGTCAGAGCCTAGGAAGACTAGGGTATTCCACCCCAAACCCTCCTGCTCCATGGTGAAAAGCATGTAAAATAACTTTGCTACCTCTCTCCTCAGCCAGGAAATATGCATGACTTCTGTGAACACCTGTTTAACTCAACCTGCTACACTGAACATTGTAAATAACCAAAATGTGGTTTCTTTACTTTCTCGCAGGAAACAGTATCTTACTCTTCCAGTGTTCAGTCACATTTAATAAAGATGAATCTTTCCAACAATTCAACACCCTCAGCTCTTTTAAAAACAAGGAGGCCGGGGCTTCCCTGGTGGCGCAGTGGTTGAGAGTCCGCCTGCCGATGCAAGGGACATGGGTTCCTGCCTCGGTCCGGGAAGATCCCGCATGACGCGGAGCGGCTGGGCCCGTGAGCCATGGCCGCTGAGCCTGCGCGCCCGGAGCCTGTGCTCCGCAACAGAAGAGGCCACAACAGTGAGAGGCCCGCGTACCGCCAAAAAAACCCCAAAAAACAAGGAGGCCGACTTTTCGGAGATATTTTTTAAATTTACAAACCGTGGTGTTCTTTCCATTAGTGATAGAAAAGAGTATTGCTTGCCAATCAGACATCAAAGGCTCCCCTCCTAGGTTGAGGCTTCAGGAATGGGGGTGCAATTATTGTTGAAAGGGAAACGGATTATTTAAGATCAGCTGCTTCAGTGCCCTGATACTGTGACAGGGTCTGCAGGTGTACAGAGTTTGCCTATTGATACAAATTGAATCTGAAAATAGCAATTTATTCACCAAATCAAGCCAATCACTGCAATGCAGTTTTCTCTTTCGGCTCTTATTTCCAACCAACCACTCTTAACGAATTTGCAACTTCTGTTTTACAGTGAACATTTCTGTTTTAGGAAGGGGATTGGGCGAGCTCTCATGGAAAGCCTTTCTTTTAGCCTTTTTAACTTTGAGGCTTTATTTTAGAAGACAGTTTGTTTATAGTTGTACTACTTAATCTAGGCAAAAATGATCAACACCTGTTCCAAATTGGTACTCCCCTCCCACACTCCTTTTTCTCTTCTCCACCAACTGCCATTTGCCTTCCATTACCCATAAAAAAGCAATCACATTAGCATCCTTTGTAACACAATTTCAAAACTTCAAAGGCACGCCAGAAATTCTAGAGTAAACTGCATCTTCTATATGCCAACATAATCAACTTCCAGGAAATGAGAAAGAACATAAAATAAAGACATATTTGAAGTGAATCTTTTGATTCTAACAGTTACTTCAAGTGACAGCTAACAGCCAAGTCAAGAATTTGAAACAAGTAAATGAAAGATAGTTTACCTGAAGTGAAGCAAACAGACCAAAGAACTCTCAATTTGGATCAAAAACTGGACAACTAAATGGACCCTCTCAAAGATCTGAATCAACACACATCCCTGGCATTTTGCCAGGCTTTCCAAAGCTCCTGGATGGAGAAAGATCCACAATGGCTAAGCACAGGTTGTTGTCATGGCTACAAGCAACCAACAGAAAAAGAAAGTAGCTTAAGAAAAAGGCAGTTGGGAAACACTTAAAAGAAAAACAGGCTGGACTGGAACAAATGCATACTTAAGTGAAATTTTTAGGCAAAGACTATATTCTTTATACAGACTCAAAGAATATAAACAAAGAAAATAAATTATATCAATAACAGACCAGACTATATTTTAAGGATATCCCATTTTATGAGGGTTTCTATCTGGAGGAGAAAAAGGAAAAAAAAAAAAAAAAAAAAGCAAGAGGAAGATAAGGAGGAAGAGAAGTGATAGGGATAACAGTAGCTCTTGTTGCCAAAATTGTTTTCTTGGCCCTTCAGAAAAACAAAACCTTCATGCAACTGTCAGTCCATGTACTACTCTAAATTCTTTATCAGGAAGCCAACCAAATGAGAAATTTGTATTTTACCTTCAAATCAGTGTATTTTAATGTAAATGGATGATGGGAAAACATTGAACCTTTTAGATCAAATGATATAGAACTTTAATAGTCTGGTGAAAACTTTAGCAAAGATTGACCAAAACCAGATGATTAACTATTAAAGAGCAAAAGTTTCTGTTAGAATAAGCTAACTCCCACCATACTCAATGGCCATTGGTCATAATTTCCATGTTTAGGAGTGCAACACTCTATGGGCAACAGTGCACTGGAGCTGTTAAAACCTGTTAAATTTTCAGGAATTTTGTGATCCAGTTACTAAACACAGTCATTGTTAAAAATTAATATATAAGAACTTATGATTTAGTAAATTATATTAAAATCATTGCTTTACCAACTTTTACTCTTGTCAATGATCTCGAAGTTGTTCCATCTATTGTAAGTGTATGGTACAGATAGTATGTAATGCACCGTATGTGCATCCCTTTTCAACTCCATGCTCTGTGATATCATGTTGGTAGCTTGAAGGACTCACACCATAGAAATTACCAAATACACAGGGCTTGATTTAGTGATTTGTTGATTATCTAAACTTGAGAGTGATGGAGAAAATATTAACACAGAATAAACTTAAACTGTGTCATATCTGTAGCCATTACTTGCACATAGTAGAAGAAGATGATGAAATGCTCTTCCAACATTTGAAAACTACTACCTGATTAAACAAATAAGTGCTTACATTGTTGATGAATGAATGAAGTTCTGAAATATGTCTTACTTCTCTTTTACTTCTGTTTTGCCTATTAACATAAATGAAAATATCAGAAGATTCATGTCAGAAGTATACTCATTTGTCATTTGTCAGCTAAATGAAAATATTCTGTAAGAATCATTTGGTTATGTGAAATTTAGCATGAAATATGTTATTGTAAATTGTGAGCTATTCATTCTTTATATCAGTAAAATATGTAATAAACATGTGTCTGTGTGAGTATGTTTGTGTGTACACATGCTAGGGAAGAAGTTATTGTTTACTATGGTACTGTATTCTAACTTTCTCTTCTAAATGGACATGTGAAAATTGTTTAGCATGTTTTATCTTAACTCTTCTGTGAAAAGCCAAGCCATCTGTTATAGGACACTACTAGAACACTGGACAAATGTAATGAAAAATGAAAACTAAGTCATTTCAAATATAATTCATGAGATGACCAAGAAAATCTAATATGAATGTTTCCTTACTCTTCATTAAGTATTCAAAAATCTCTATTTCTATTGAGGGAAGCCCCTTTGTTTCATTTTTCTCTCCAGACCGCAGGAGCACATTCAAAAGTACATAATTATGATCTTGCCATTGGCATCAAAAATTAAAATATTCTCTTTGGAAAAAAATCACGTCGGAGCATGAAATTAATATTGATCTACTTAATTTCCACTTGTTGCATTCCACTATGTGCTAAGTTAAAAGCAATCCCATTTTTGAAACAGTAGACTGAATATTACTAGGGGAAGGTGGGAAGGAGTGGTTACAAAGGCTTGAGGGAACTTTTGTTGATGTTTGAGATGTCCACTGTTTTGATTGTGGTAATGGTTTCGCAGGTATACCCACATTTCAAAACTTACCAAGTTACTTTTTTTTTTTTTTTTTTTTGCAGTATGCGGGCCTCTCACTGTTGTGGCCTCCCCCGTTGCGGAGCACAGGCTCCAGATGCGCAGGCTCAGCGGCCATGGCTCACGGGCCCAGCCGCTCCGCGGCATGTGGGATCTTCCTGGACAGGGGCATGAACCTGTGTCCCCTGCATCGGCAGGCGGACTCAACCACTGCGCCACCAGGGAAGGCCCACAAGTTACATTTTAAACATGCACATCTTATTCCCTGTCAGTCTTACCTCAATAAATCCATTTTGAATGTTTCTAAAAGATAGGTTAAAGAATATGTATATGTGCTTTTACTACATATATTTATATATAATACTGTAATATAATATAATGCTATAATATTATATAATACTATGTAATACTATAGTATTATACTATATAGCATTAGTGTTACCACTGTGTAGCTGATTTTGTGCCTATGTTTTATCTTTTGTGCTATGTTCTTTTAAAAAAGTAACAAATGACTGCGCATGTGTATCAGCTACAAGGTGCTGGGATTGAGGCTTTCAATTAACACTGTAGGCAGAACACCTGTTGGTGTTCAGCTGTAGCGGCGTTCTAGTCATCCTACTAATAGAAGAGACAAAGAGGAAGGTAATGCTGTGCCTCTTTGTCAAGACAAACCCTCCCGCAGCGTTATTAATCTTCAAGAAAGTTCCCCACCAGCTACTTTCCTGAAAATCCCGACAACAAAGCTGCCCTCGGGAATTGACCACAAGCCCAAGGAATACCTAGGACTCCTAGAATGTATGTATGCCAATCTCCAGCTTCAGACCCAGCTTGCCCAACCGCAGATGGCTATTTTGGAGAATTTAAAAGCATCCATGACACAACTGTCTCCTGGGAGAGAAAGCAAGAACTCTTCTCTCCCAGCCTTATCTCGTAATCTGTTGTTAAATCACCTCTCCAATTCAGTAAATGAATTGTGGAAAAATTAAAAAAAAGTAACAAACATTTTATGATAAACAGTTATTATGTATTTTAAAGTAAGAAAAACACTATATACATAGAATGAATTCTTTTTTTTTTTTTTTACACAGCAATACCTATTTATTTACATATTATCTATAGTTGCCTTTGCACTAGAACAGAACTGAGTAGTTGAGACAGATTATTTCACCTGCAAAGCCTGAAATATTTACTATCTGGCTTTTTACAGAAAATGTTTGTCATCCTATGAGCTAGATCAAGAAATAGTATACTATCAGCATTAAAAAAAACCTCCCTTGTCCCCTCTCCCAGTTATAACACCGTCCCTAACCACTTTCCTGACTTCTAACACCATAAGTTACCTTTGTCTTTTTAAAAATCTCTATAGAAATGGAATTGTACATTTTTTTTGTAACTGGCTTCTTTCATTCAATATCATATTTATAAGATTCTTCCATGTTGCCACAGGTAGAAGAACTTCATTTTCATTTCTGTAGATTATTCATAGAATGTGTACCTGAAGCAAAATGATGAAGCAGGTGAATTTGTTCTTGATACCCACTCCCATCTTTCCTTCAATTACATGTGTTCTTTTTTTGTTTTGTTTTCATTTCCACTCCCAGATAATTTCCATTTTTCTCCCCTCCCCCAACCAGTCCCTCAATCCTCTCCCAGTACTTCCGAGCACTGCTAAGGATTAATGTGCTAGCTGGTTGCATTTCAATAAGCAAAACATATTCATTCTATACATAGAATGAATTCATTTTTAAAGTGAGAAACTTAGAGAAAAAAGATAAAGATGTTTAACTATTAAAGTTAGTTAACCTAAGACTTATGAGACTACAAATTTTAAACTTTCCTTTCTTGTACTTTCATCCTTAATATGTTTTTCTTCTATATATTTTAATAATACCTGTTACTTCTCTACATTGAAAAATATGTCATTTTAATACCTATTTACAGTACACACACACTGACACCTTAGAATAAATGACACCTTAATTTTGATGGATTACCTATACATTTAAATAAGGGCTAGACAAATTTTGACATCTTCGAAGAGTTTTATTCTTTCTTAACTTAAAGTTTGACTATTAGAGTTGAATTAATCAGAAAGATAATTCTGGCAAAATTATGTTGGTCTGAAATAAAATTACCTTCTAAAAATAGCTTATATGAATTCTGTAATTTTAAACAAGTCTGTTAATATATTTTTTATCAATTTCTTGATTTATTCAATAAATATTTTGACTTAAACACTGATTATGCAAAAATGAATGAAAAAGTGATCTGCTGTCATGGAACTCATAATATCAAGGCAAGACAGATGAAATTATAATTTTGATAAAATACTTTAAAAACTGTTGGAATTTTTTCTTATCAGGAAAGGAGAGCAGAAAGAGAGGAGAATATATCTTCCTCCAATTTGTCCTGAGATTAAATTTATATGTAAAAAGCTGTGCAAAGTTAGAATCATGAGAAAAATATAATGGCTTCTTAAAAACAATGTTAATACTGTCTTTTGTAAGTTTTCACACCTTCTAATTATGTAATTCTTGAAAATATCCTATGTAGACTCTCATGGAGGCCTGTCCTCAACCATAAAGAATTATCTACCTTTTTCAATATCTGCTATCTTTCCACCCCTTCTAAAAAGTGCTTCAGTGGTTAACCTCTTCATTCAAAAGCTAATATATCCCTACGTTCCCTACAAAGCAGTTTCCTTTACTGGCATAATTCCCCGCCTGTGTTTTAAGAGCCTTGACTACGTTGTTTTGCCTTTTAGTTTGCAATGTGCTTTTGAATGATCAATATGCATTATGGAACCATGCTTATTCATTGTTTTTTTTCCAACCAGAAAAATACATTGCAATTCTGGCGAGAACATTTAGACATAAATAATACTACTCACCTAGTGCAACCTCTCATTACTCTCCATTTTTCAACTCCCAAACTCAAAGATTTCAGTTTGGTTTTCTATAATTATTTTTTCATTCTTTCCAGGTAACTTTCTCAGTTTAATAAATAATATTTGGAATCCCTTTATCTTCCTGTCAAAATCATTGTAAAAATGAACAGAGGGGGCTTCCCTGGTGGCGCAGTGGTTGAGAATCCGCCTGCCGATGCAGGGAACACGGGTTCGTGCCCCGATCCGGAAAGATCCCACATGCCGCGGAGCGGCTGGGCCCGTGAGCCATGACCGCTGAGCCTGCGCGCCCGGAGCCTGTGCTCCGCAACGGGAGAGACCACAACAGTGAGAGACCCGCGTACCAAAAAAAAAAAAAAAAAAAAAATGAACAGAGGCCTTGGGACACTCACAACTTCACAATTTTTGAGCCAGCCACTTTTCTTGCTGGCTTAGTGAGCCCATTACAGAAAAAGACTGCACGTTGTCTTGCATGAGTAGAAGAAGAAATGTCCCAGGTGTACCCTGCATTGGACCTATAGCTTTAGACCAATAGCAAAAAAAAACATCTTCCATGAGCACAAATAAGCAAAGTGGAAGACAGTAAATTGTTCCCGTAATTCAGACTGCTTAGAAGAGCCTCTAAGACCCAGCACTCTTTCACAGAGTAGGTAATTTCAACTGAGATTGAGTATACTTCTGCCAGAATCCAGGTGCCTTCTGCCTGAAATACTCTTTATGAAAAGATTAGTTTGCTCTTCATACCTCCTTAGAGCCTGTACCCTGCAGGTTGAGGGTCTCTCCCTCCATATGTTAAAGTTTACCTCCACTCTTCTCCCATTGCAAATTAAGGGTGTTGTCTGACGACTCAGGAAGAAAAATTCCAATTTTTTTACAACACAATCAAAAGTAGCAGATATAAGAAAATCTAATACATCCACAACTCCTAAAGTAAGTTTATTTATTTAGTATTTAAACAAGTCACTCACAGTAATCTATTCAAACTACTAGTAACACTGATTGATACAGGAAACTTAGACTAACTAGCCCTAAAATTACATGTTATGTTTTCAAAGTTGACATTTTGAGAGTAAAATAAAGAAAAAGAATTACTGCTTCACACTGACTTTGTATTCAAAGCATAAATGAGTGAAAAAATCGAACCATTTATAAAGCTTTGAGAGAGCTGTAATGTTGCCTCTTTGTTTATGTTTTTTTGTTCAGCCATAACCTACTTTGAAAGCAGGTGTTAAGAAAAGAACCAATAATGAAAACACAGTGTAATCTAAAGCTGGAAACATCCATATTTTTTGTAATGAGCAAACAGATAAAAAACAAGTTATTTCAAGAAATTAAAATATATGTATATATAATGAAGTTAAAAATTATCCATATTTTCTGCAGCTTACAATAATAATTTCTTCCAGAACTTTTAACTCTTTTCTTACCTGTAAAATCCAATTCAAGTAACCCATGTACCCTCCAAAATACCTTGTTATTCTATGTTTAAAATATAATTTTATAAGATATTGCATTTTTCATTGTTTGAGTATTTATAGATCCCTTTTCCATTATTTATGTCTGAAATATTTGCCTTGCTAGGGTACTTTATGGAGAATTAACAATATTTGTATTGTTTTTGATTTATTATTACAGAGTTAAGAGAAGCTACCTTTGGAAACTACTCTTTTCAAAGAGACAGAGCCCTTCTGGTCTTACTAAGACTTCATATGATTTTGTAGAAATTTGCCAATGAAAAATAGAGGAAAAAATAATTTCAAAACAAATGTTCACAAAAGTTTTAATAAGAGGAACAATTCTACAGAGAGCACAGGTGCACTTGTACTGGCAAGAATTTTGCAATTAGCCATTGGGCTTCCAGTGGAAGCTGTTAGAAAAGCCAGCAATCATAAACTGTAGATGTGAAGGCAATTGCTAAATGTTTTTTTTTTAAATTAAAATGTCAGCTTTAATAAGAAAAATTTAAGAAGTAAATATTTTCAATTTAGAGAAGTATAACATTGTTTGTATTTATGCAAAAATTCTGTTGATATTAAAAAAGAAAATGGTCTCCTTTGTCCTAAGGTTTATACCTAAAACCAGAATGTTATCACACGTTATTGACACAGTTTGAATGAGACTCATTATAAGACTATTTGGACAAATTTCTGTGCTATTTTTTTAGTTTGAGTTAAAAATAAACTGTGAAAGCATGAGTACCATTAGCTATATTGTATAAAGGGCACAAAATTTAAGAAGATAGTTTTTAATACATATATGAGGATTGATGCTGTTCCAGGCAAGTTGCTGAGTAACAAGTTGAAGAGCTTGCCTCCTAAGTACAGCAATCTGTTTTGAAGCAATGTTTTGAAGCAGTAAGAATCAGTTATTAGTTGTAGACCTATCAGAATGTTTTTTATAGTTTGCAAAATCTGAGTCCCTGAATTCTAGCATTGACTCATGTTTTTAGTCTGTTTGCTAAGTTTCCTTCTAAATTGTTAAAAAAAAAAAATTACATAGGTCTGAGGAAACCCTTGGAATACAAGCTGGTCACCCTACCCTGACTTTTGGTCCACATTTTTTTTTTTTGCCATTCCTTCAACATAAATGTACAAGTAAGGAGGCTATGATAGTCACCTTCATACCAATGAGAATTAGAATTTCTCTCTTTCTTTCTGTTGTGATTATTTATTATAAAATAGTACATCTATCTTTTTACTGGATTTTGAAGCAGGATAATGATATATTTTCCATGTTAGAGTTGTGGGTGACTGCAACGAAAAGTTAATGTTCATATATATGATAGCACCAGGTAAGCAATGAAAAGGTAATAATGAAGGGGGATAAAAGGAACTAACCCAATGTTCAAGAAGTGTTTTTTCAAAGATACAGAGGGGCTGAGTTCATCTGTCACAGATGAGAAAGGACTGAAGGAAAAAAAATGGAACATTAATAGGAAAAATTGCTGTTATCCAATCTCTGGTAAGACAGATGTTGGAACGGTGTGCTAATGAGGGTATGTTGATTTAAAGAATGTCTTTCTGCCTGGAACAAGGGTGTGAAGCCATGATAATCAGTGCTGTGACAGGTGTCTTATGATCTTTAAAGGAGGACAAGAGAATTTTGAAAATTCTACCCTTCACAAATGCTATATTCACATCACTGAGTCACTGGTCCCTGGAACTGCCTACCTCTCTGATATCTGTGATATGAAATTATTAAATGTCTTTATTGCTTAAGGAATATTTGATTGAGTCTTCTTATACTGGAAATCATTCCCAGACAGTCTGTGAAGCAAGACATTCAGTATCTTTTGAACACTTAATGTGCATTTCAATTCAGTGTTGATAAAACAATAAATGAGACATCTATTCACTGAAGACAGCAAGGATTAGAAAGAAATTCAGACTCAAATTATTTTATAAGAAAATCAGTTACAACTTACAAACTTGAAAAGGATGGTGTTTTATTTTAATTTTCATAAATAAAATGGACAGCAATATA
This sequence comes from Stenella coeruleoalba, assembly GCF_951394435.1. Taxonomy (NCBI): domain Eukaryota; kingdom Metazoa; phylum Chordata; class Mammalia; order Artiodactyla; family Delphinidae; genus Stenella; species Stenella coeruleoalba. The sequence continues at coordinate 38,051,213 of NC_137164.1, read as the reverse complement.
CTCATACATTTTATACTATTTGAACTGTGAATAATAGCATGCATATATAATAATCTAAGGCCAGTTCATTACATTTTCAATACACTCATCCTGCCTATGACATTCATACCAAAATCTTCATTATTGGTGAAGTGGGATTTTACTAATGATCTTCCAGCTTGTTTTGTTAAAGAAAAACAAAAACATAAACCAATGGACACTGTAAAATACATATTTGTGCTCTACCTCTGCCATCCTGGGCCCAGGAAACTACATGGTGGAACCAACTCTGAAGGAATAAATATAGTAAACATTTTTTTTTTTTCTGAAAAATATACTGTGACATTGCTTAGGTCTAAAGTTTTCATGCTTGATTGTTCTTCCATTTCTTAAAATTTTATCTGTTCAAAACAATTTAAACTATTCAAAGTATAATTTAATGCACATAAGTTCAGAGATATCTCACTGCTGAAAGTTTAGTCTATTTGTTTTACTATCTTAGTCAATCCTAGAATAATATTTCATTCCTACAGAAAAGAATTGCATGATTACATAATGAATATAGTGGTCTTGAAATATTGTGCTCTGTTTGTTGTGTGTACACATATACACATATGCATATATGTATATTCATGTATCTGTACATGCATACCTTGTTATTACATAATGCTTAAAGAGAGGAAAATGCAGGTTCAATGATTATCAAATAATTTTTAATTTCTTCATGACATTTTTGAAGTTCAAAGCTGAAACATTTGCTCAGTTGTTTCACAATTAGATTTCACACCAGAGGTATGCCACAGGATACAGTGGCAGGCAGGTATGTACCGTCCAAATTGTGCAAGTCACGTAGAGGGCATGTGTCTCTTTCCAAAATGTCCTATCAAGGTTTATTCTTATATGGATGTGCTAGACATAACATTTACTTGTATATATATATATATATATATACATTGTACATTAATAGATATAATCCCCACTTCAATTCTTCTATTGTATTTACTCAGAATTCCCATAATGGCTGAATTATGTTCATAGAGTTAATACACAGTTTCTAATTTCTTAAGCGAACACCTGCAGCTGTTCATTACAACATTATGCTTCTCTTAACTTTTGAACCTTTTAAAACTAAACTCAGAAATTGGACTTCAATAAAAACGAAGACTGCTTCAAATACATAAATATGCAAGATATAATTATATGATTTAAACTATATGTTAAAATTATATTATGAAAATTAAATTATATATTAATTTTTGATTTGTTAGGGAAAAAAATGGATGGTAATTATGAGAAGGCACCTAAGGTAAATTTGAACATGAATTAATTAACTTTGCTTGGAATCAAGAAATCTCCCCACCAAATTTGTCTTCACAACAATCTCAAAAAACTGAAGAGGAAAAAATATATCTGAGCAAACATATCACTACTTCCACAGCACTACTTACAGCCAGGTTACCAAGGATGAGAACTGTTGTCCTATCTGTGCATAAAATAATACAAATATTTAGAAATTTAGCACATAATCCAACATTTGTTCTTGGTTGATTTTCTCATCTGCTTAAAATTATCTGACCACACTCTGATTTTAACCTTGAAAACTTATAGACATAAATCATTAAAACTGTTCCAAACAATAAAATGTTAAAATATGACAAAAAAGAACAACTCTTATATATTTTCAAAGCTCTGATAGATTTTCTCTTTTCAAAGTGATTAGTCATGCTGTTGTCGGAAATTGGAACAGCACAGGAGCATTTTAGGAGAGTCACTGTCTGTTCTAAATCTAAAAAGGAAAAACATGAAATGCCACATCTCATAATAAACAAAATGTATTCAGACACAACTGTAAGGAGGAATATTTTGTAGGGGAATGCGTGTGCCTTTCACAAAAATGTTGTAGGTACTGTGAGATTGGTTTTGCCCCACTGTTTCATGTTTTATCTGTATTTATAAGCTAAAGTACAATTCCCCAAATCAAGTTTCCAGCCATTCAAATCTCTATTCCTACATAAAGCTGTAAACCCACTAATCTCTCAGCCTTTTGATAAGTCAACACTGTAATCAATAGCATGCTGCCTTTAGGTCTCAGGGGCATCCTTTGATTAATACAAGCTTTCCAAGAGAAACATATGAGAATCATATCATTGCAACTGCATCAGACTGTCATGAAACTTTGGGAAACTGAGACATTCAAGGGAAATGTGAAAATGAACAGTAGTAGATAAATGTCAATTTCAGAGGTTTGGACATTTTGTTATATTTAAATTAAAGGCGATGTTATTTTGGTTCCTTCCTGCTCTAAACATGCTGGTTTTCTCTTTTAGGAGATTCTGATAAAATATGTGATCATCCCTTGCCAACATTTTCGATTCCTCTTCTATGCAGACAGCGGGGTTTATATGATAAAATTTTAATGACCATGGACCTGCATAGCAAGCTAGGCACTGGCACATTTTCAATAAGGCTATGCATTTGTTAAGACTGGCATTGGGTGGAATTCTCTAAGTGGAAGCCATCATGGCTTGAAAAGCAGGCTTAGTAGTCATAGAAGCTGCTCCGGAGAAAGCATCATTATCATGCAGCAATCGTGGGATGAAATGGGGATTTATGAATCACTGCCAAGGAAACTAAATTACGGGCTGTAAATTAAAACTGGGGTTTAACATATACCTGACACTAGGCTGGAGGATCTAGTTTTCAGATTACCCCACAGACTTAGTTAAAAGCAGCTTTAGAGTACCCCTCAATCCCTGATACATTCCCTTCATCTTTCCACAAAATCCTACACTATTTTCTGGTTACAGTGTCATAAGAGGGAAAAGTCTAAATCAACTCAGGAGAGGTTTTGGATTTCTTTTTAACTTCTTTTCAACTCCAGGTTAAGTAGTGTTGGAACTGGGGGAAAAATGCTCACTTTATTAATGTTAAATCATGAAGTTATGGTACTTGCTTGGTTTTCACAGAAATGGTTTTGGGGCTTGGCTTCTTGATTCATATATGTATCCTCAACCCTGAGCCTGGGTATATTTACACTTTCTGTAGGTTTACTGTAGCTATTCTATGAACAGATAGAAAAATCCACTATACATTTTAGATTTTAAAAATGTTATTTAAAGATTTGTTGTTGTTCTTCATAACTATGGCCATCTTTATGAACTCTTATGATCCCAAGTATAAACACAAAATCTGAAGGCTTGATTCCAAATCTGTATGTACCATCTTACAGAAATGATCAGGTGTCTGTTGAGTACACAATGCTATTCTTGTTTTGTTGTACAAATCTGATACTAGGAGAGTTCTTTCTGTGGAACTATATTGCAGCTTTCACATGACAGAAATATTTTGAAAGTTCTCCTCTGGCACCAAGCACACTGTCACAGAGCATAGAAATGAGAGATGGAAACTCTCAGATAGGTCATGGTTCAGGACTGTTCCATTCCATAAATGAAAATTTATTACTGCTATTCTTCAGTATCTTAGAAAGATAAAATTAACTGGATCTTCTTCTAGTAAAAACGACCAGTTTGAGAATGTAGGGGCAGAGTTTATTTACCCCCATGAACCTTAAGTCTTGGCCAATGGAGAAATGTCTTTCTGAGAAATAAGAATATCAGAATATTGGCATACAGAGTGATTTTTTGGTAATAAAAATAGTGAAAAGGTTACTGTAATGGAAATGAAAAGACTGTGGTGGTGAGAGGGCTGGAGGAAAGACTTTAAATATTAGAATATTGTTGTGAGATAGTACAGTAAGGAAAAGAGTTCCCAGAAGCTTAACATTAAGGTATAAATAACAGTTCATATGGAAATGATGAAAACACCTGTTAAACAGAAATCACACATGCTTTAAAATAAGTTACAAAAATTCCACTTGAAATCAAGAACTCACTTAGAATCCAAGGAAATCACCTCTGATAATGGCTGCCAGTATAAGAAATTGTTTGGGGTTTTATATTATAAAATGAAATAAATTTTAATTTAAGATGACCGTTTTTGGAGCAAAAATATTATAACAGTGATTACATTATGAAAAGACACATACCTCAAACATTTTCCAGATATATTTTAAGATCACTGTAGATCTGAGAGAGTATGAATAAAATGATTGTAAACATAATTACTGTAGATAAGTATAGTAATTTAAATGCACATGTATATGTTTAGGATTTTAGAAAACTGCAATCAGGTGTGATGTTTATAGTATTAATTTTTAAAGATAATTGATCATAAGGTAATAACATAGTAGATTGCCTTAACAAACATACACATGCCCCAAATCTAAGTTAATTAAATTTGAACCAAACTGTATCCAATTTCCTGATGAAATTACAAATCTAATACTTAAAAACACCTAGTCAAATAATCTACTCTTTCCCATGATAGTAAAGCACTTAAACAATAATAATCCATTAATAAGACTCTTTTTTTTTTTTTTTTTTTTTTTTGCTGTACACGGGCCTCTCACTGCTGTGACCTCTCCCGTCGCGGAGCACAGGCTCCGGACGTGCAGGCTCAGCGGCCATGGCTCACGGGCCCAGCCGCTCCGCGGCATGCAGGATCTTCCTGGACCGGGGCACGAACCCGTGTCCCCTGCATCGGCAGGCGGACTCTCAACCACTGCGCCACCAGAGAAGTCCCATTAATATGACTTTTTATAAAAATAAACATTGAGATCATATGGAAAACCTGGAAATATGTTTTTCAATAACCAATGGCTTATGAAATTTTTAATCTAAGTAAAAACAGTGGGAGCAGGGAAGAGTGTTGCCAGGAAGAAATACTTAATACATTTTGCTGCTAAACGGTTAGTATTTTGGGGAAACAATATAGATTCATCTATGCAAATAAAAAATTTACAGTTTGAATAAATAATTAACTACCAAAGACATAAAAATACTTATTTTTATTTCAGAAGGAAAACTCTACTCCTCCAAGACTTAAAAAATTAAGTATCCTATATTCACTTTGAATATTTTTCTCCATTATAATTGTTAATTTTGAATGAGGTATGAAACATTGATAGATATATTTTAAATTAAAATGAGAATTTGTCAGTATACCTTATATATGCAAATGCACGGCTCCAAATGAACATGCTAATGTTTGGGGCATATCAGGCAGAGTAGGCATTTTGTTTGTTTGTTTTGTCTTCCCAGGATCACTTTCCCCTTCAAGGAGTCCCCCTCCCCAACAGTCAGTCCAAGAATGTCAGATAGAGCTGACCACAAACACATCCCTTCCTGCTCAAAGTTTGGACAAATGACACAGGTCTGGCCATTCACAATATTTGATCTACTAATCACACTGACTAGTTAAGCCTGGAGCATTTGATTTGAGCCACGGTAATGAAATTCTCTTTCTGGACTCTTTCTAAAACAGCAAAGATAGAATAACTAACACTTAGGAAATGTTAAGTAAGTGTACGGCCTTCTAGACACTGCCTGTAATAGCTAATGTAATCCTCCTGATAACCTCACATTTTTTTTTTTTTTTTAGGTGAAGAAGAAAAGAATAGCTTTATTGCTTTGCCAGGCAAAGGGGGCCACAGCAGGCTAATGCTCTCAAAATTATGTGTCCTACCTTGGAGGGAGTAGTGAGAAGTTTTATAGTAATCGTTCAAAGAGGGTGTGTTAGGCTCGTGAACATTCTTCTGATTGGTTGGTGGGGAGGTAAGTGGGAGGTTGGTGGCATCATCAACCTTCTGGTTCCAACCGGTCTGGAGTGATAACCTCACTTTTAATGAGCAGGTAGGGAGTAGAGGTGGCCAAGGAACACTTAGTGAAAAGAGCCTTACTAGAAAGAAAGCCTCAATGGAGCAGAGTTGATCTAGAGATGGGAAATAAAAGGAAAGCCCAGGTACTGACAACATTATTCGAGCAACAGGACATAGCTGACACTCAAGTCAATGCAGCCAATGCCTGAACTTTTCAATACTATCAGCCAATATGTTCCCTTTTATGTTTAAAAACAGTTGGTACAGTTGGATACTGTTTCTTAGAGTGAAAAATATCTTGATGAAAAAAGTAGGATAATGTATTACTTTTGAATTTTTATTTCATTTAATTATTATATTTATATTTCCTTTAATGTTCTATATGCAATTCAGTAGACATGCAATGTCTAGATAGATGATAGATAGATATTATAGGTAGATAGATAGATAGATAGATAGGAAGAAAGAGTGATTGAGAGAGGAGACTTAGAACTTTAATCTCAAATGAAGAGGAGTTTGCTTACTGGAAAGACAGAAATGAAAGGTCCTTGTTTTCTCTCCCTGCCTCTTCACTAACTTTTCCAAGACTGGATTGTTATAAGAATCTATGAAACAGGTACCATAATAACGTGGCAGAAATAAACGCTCACAAACAATTGCATTTGCTCCCTTATGTGTTCAACATTACACAAGGTCATGTGACTGCTTCTGGCCACTGAACTGTGATCTAAGTGAAGTGTGTCACTTCTAGGTTTTGACTACAGAAAACACACACACACAATTCTCCATTCCCTTTCTATTTTGTTGCTCTGGCAAAACCCCTAGGTTCCCAAAGGTGCATCTCCAGTATGGGTTCATATTGTCATCCTGGATCCCTGAATAACTGTGTGGAGTGGAGGTGTTCTGTTATGCATGGGGTTTGTAGAACAAATGAGAAGAGAAGTTTCGTGATGTTGAATCTCTGAGATCTTGCAATTTGGGGAGAGGTGAATTGTTTTATTTTACTACAACATGACCTAACCTATCCTGATAATTGCAACACCTCTGTACTTTTGCTGGAAATAAGCTATAGAAGATAGTCTCCTGAGTTCACTCTATCTCTATAATCTCCTTTAAGTCAAACAGAATATACATTCACTTAATATCAAGTAATTAATATACAATTTTGGTTAAAAATGTGTTTTCAATTGTGTTTTCCTGATTAGTGACTTAAGTTCTTATTTAAGATAAAGCCACTTCTTCTCCTGTTACTAAATACATTCCAGAGAAGAAAAACAACACAAAACCACAAAGCAAAATCAAGTATCTAAGTGAAAAAGAAAATAAAATGACCAAAACAAATATAAAATCAGTCATGTGTTATAACTAGGATAACTGCAAACAAAAACAATTAACTCTCTGAAATTTTCCTTTTTAACAAGCTGGGCTGACGTCATATACAGATAACTTTCAGTCCTTACATTAGCAATTCTCTTTCTCACTATTCATTCCAAAACAAACACTGCTTGTCTACTATGTGCCAGCCACAATGAGAGTATCAGAAATACAATGACAAATGGTGCTTAGCTCCAAGAGTTCAGGGTTTAGTAGAAAAACAGACAAGGAAATAAACTATTAGAATGTGCTGTGCTGCACTCTAACAGAGGTATGGAATGAACTTGCAGGAGCCCTGTGGAGAAAAACCCAACGCTTCCTAAGGAGTGCTGGGCTAGAAATTACATTAAAGGTTCTCCCTGACAATCTTTGCAGATAAAAGAGAGTTTGCCATATACAAATATTAATTACAGTGAGTACATGAAAACAGATGAATTTAAAAGGCCATCAAGTTGTGAGAAAATAAGTCATATTTAGAGAATTTTAAGAAACTCCATATAATTGGGACATGGAATTCATATAACAATCAGCTATATCATATTCAAAAGAAAAAGAAAAAAATATGTCAAATGTCATGCAAAAGATTTGGGACTTTACACTCAAGGGATAGGAAATTACTTACAAATTTTAGGCTGGAAGAGGACATGCCAAATTTTTGTTTAGAAAGCTCTTCCTGGAAGTAATTTGGAGATTGTAGCACTGGGGGAAGAGATGTAAGGCTGAGACAGAGGTTGGCATCTATTGCAATAGTCCATGTAAAGAATGATTAGGGATTGAAGCAAGCCAGTTGAAATAGGCATAGGAGTGCTGTATGAATTTAAGTGATACATCAATAAGACTTAATGACCCAGCAATTCCACTCCTGGGTTTATATCTGAAAAAAACAAAAACACTAATTCCAAAAGATACACACACCATATGTTCATAGTGGCATTATTCATAATTGCCAAGATATGGAAGTAACTTAAATGTCCATCAACAGATGAATGGATAAGGAAGTTGTGGTATATGTGTATACACACACACACACACACACACACACACACACACACACACACAGAGGAATATTACTCAGCCATGAAAAATAATGAAATTTTGTCATTTGCAGCAACATGGATGGACTTGGAGGACATTATGCTAAGTGAAATAAGTCAGACAAAGACAAATGCTATATGATATCACTTATATGTGGAATCTGAAAAATACAACAAACTACTGAATATAACAAAAAAGAAGTAGATGCACAGATATGGAGAACAAACTAGTGATTACCAGTGGGGAGAGGGAAGTGGGGAGGGGCAATATAGGGGTAGGGGACTAAAAGATACAAACTATTATGTATAAAATACATAAGCTACAGGGATACATTATACAACATGGGGAACAGAGCCAATATTTTATAATAACTATAAATGAATTATAACCTTTAAAATTGTGAATTACTATATTGTACACCCATAAATTATATAATATTGTACATCAACTATACTTCAATTAGAAAAAAATAGACTTAGTGATCAGCCGGGTGGGAATTGAGGGGGAAGAGGAAGGGAAAATCTAAGATTTCCTCTCTGTGACAAAATGGATGGTGGTGCTAAATACAGAAATAAAACATATAGAAAGTAGAACATCAAAAATAGTGTGATAAAATTACATGGCCCATGGGACATGAAGGTAAAATATGCAATAGCTGGAATTATAGATTTAAATAATAGGAAAATGTTTGGGTTGGTTTAATAAGAGGGAAGAAATTTCTTAAAGTACATGGAAAAGTATTGGCCCACCTAACAAAGAATCCAAAATTAAAGCAAGTGTCAGGGTTAGTTGATCTAGTGGTTTAAAACTGCCATTGATTACCAGTTCCTTTATCTTTATGTGTTCTGCAGTTGCTTCATAAATCCACTGTCTCTGATGGTCATGAGATGGCTCCCAGTACAATAGTCGTGACTATGTATATATAACCTAGTTCATGTCTTACAGGAGAGCTGTACTGGCCTTCTACCCTCCGTATAAATGCATGGAAACTTCAGACAGGCCAAAGCAAACCGCTCATCAAATTAAACTGGTTTAGGCTAATCCATTTCTAATCTAGGGAAAGAGGAATGGTAATCACAAAACTAGCTCATTTAAACAAAGTTCCAGCCCTGGGGCAGGGGTCAGGATGAAGAAAGAAACCCAGACATAATCAGGGTGTTGTTGGGAATGAGGGGTAGAGTCACAGATACTAGGCAGACAACCAAAAACAGCCACAAAGCTCAAGAAAGAAATTGAGATAATTTCTGAAACTCCTTTATCCTGAATCTGTGCTAAAAGGGGGGAAAAAAATGGAAGACAGCAAGATCTTTTGGAAGTGAAAAGTTTAAAATATCCTTTGCTTCAGAAAATAGTAAGAAATATAATCTTATAACAACACTCTATTACTAGTGTGGCTAGAAGGAAGGGATCAAAATTCCCATTATATTGTATGGCTATCAGAATGAGAACCTAAATGCCAACTCCACAAGGAATTCTCAGGGCTTCTCAAAAGTATTCACTGTGTGTTTTCTACATATAAGAAAAGTTGTGTTTGTGCACAATTTATGCACACACATACAAAGTACAACTCAGTCATTTCTGTAGTCCCAAGAGAACTATGCCCTAAGCTTTCTCCAGGCCATCCCTTTTAAAACAACTCTAATTCTTTCAATGGAGTGTGGTAAGTGGAACGGCAGATGTTAAAGTATATCCTGGGATCTTCCAAAGGTTGCTGACTTTACACTACAGTTCCAGAGATAGGCAAAGGTTGTGACTAAATCTTACTGAACATCAATAATTCAAGAAAATGACCAAATTCATGGAGGTGGTGGGGGAGTCCCTTAAGAACATGGATGTCAGTTTGTATCACAGCTTCAGTGAAGGAGAAGAAATGACTCTCAATGAAATGAGAGGGAAGGAGTGGAGAAGAAACTTAGGGGCATGACCTCTCAAATCTTTAGCAAAGTTACTAAAAGTATCAAATGTTTGTTGTGGATGTAATTTTTATGGAAAACTGATGACACAAAATAAGATATTCTGCCAGTACAGTGTGATTATAGTATAGATTGTGCACACATAGAGGGCAGAAATGGAGCAGATGATGGAAATGCAGCCCAAGGGAATTTACAAATTGTGGAAAAAGATTGAGACATTCTCAGGATATAAGGGAGACAGAACAAGTTTACTCAGGTCTCCAAGAGGCAGGGGGAACCTCAGCAGGGATCTGGGTAAAATAACATTTGGAAACAGAGCCCTTTCTCTACATCCTTATCATTTCATTGTGGATGCCTGACATGGTCAATGTCAGGCATCCACAATGAAATGTCAATGTCAGTGGATGCCTGACATGGTCAATGTTCCCAGCTGAGTTTGAGTTGTTCTACAACGTGACTCAAATGTTCTTTCCCTATTTTATTTCTCACCATACCTTATACAAATGCTGTGTTCAGGCCAAGCTAGATAGTGTATTGTGTGATTTCCTCTCAAGCATTTCTTCCCCATAGTCTAGGATAATTTCAATACTTATCTCTTCTCATCTCAATGCATCTGGCTGACTATACCTGGTCCTTCTTGGTCAGTCACAGACTTTGCCTCTCTCTCCACCTCCCACCTTTGCTTTACATCACTTGCTTTCTTGTTTGATAATGCAGTGGCACTGCCCAGAAAGAAAATTAATGAAAAGGCTATGCTGTGACTAAAAAACAACAATGTTTCAAGTGACCTCAAAGGCTACTAAACTCTGAATTTTTTGATATGCTATTTAGCCATGGAATTGAAAAACCCAATTGGAAACTTTAGCATCAAAAAGTAAATGTTTTTAATGTCCTTATCATCCCTACTACTAAAATTTATTTATTTTCTAAATTTAGAAACAGTTTTATTAAAAGATGGCTACAATAAATTGCCAAGGGAAAAAGGATATTGTATATGTGTGTATATATATTTGTGTGTATACATGTACACATACATATATATGTGTACAAGTATATGTATATATATGAGTGGATAGATAGAGATAGATGGATAGGTCTAATTGATAATCTTTAGGTTTGCATGTTGGTTTTTCCAGCTGTATAAGCTAGACCTACTACTAAAATTTAATTGAATATGATGACATGCTCAAGTGTTCCTTTTTAAAAAGAATAAACACTTAGCCTCATTTTGGCTGTCCAGACCATTGAGGAAAGAAACTTTCTCTCAAATTCTGGTAATTATTGTCCCTTGATTACTTTTGATATTTGTTTTGTTTTTATTTTCTTTTTCTTATTCTTTATTTCTTATTATTTCTTTTTATTCCCTCTCCTCTTCCTGAATGGTACTAGTGTGTTTTTGGCCAAAGAGAAAAAGGAAAAAGGAGAGTATTTATCTAAATGAAACTCACCTTATCCACCTCAGACATAAACTCAAAACATTTCAAACATAGTTTATAATACTAGGAGATCTTCATCTGAACAGACTATAATTCCATCCTTGGTCAGTGGCCCATGCTATTATTCACACTATTATAATATGTTAAGAACAAAATCCCCTGAGAATATAATTATTATAAGGTAATGTACTCTCTTAGCTATGTGGCCTTCACTAGCAGTTATAAAAATGTTGCCAAGATTACACTGTAGCAATTAGATCTTAGTGTGGGCTGCTAATGGATTTTACACTCAGCTTTAAGATAGAGACCCTAAGCTGTTTTAGAAAATAACTGTTAACTGATTTTTTAGATTAACAGGTAGAGACAGACTAACAAATCTTGGTCAGTCAAACAAACCTTTTTCTGTTTGATAAAACTGATAAAGCTTAGTAAAATATTAATGACTGTATCACAACAGCAAATACAAACACATGAAAAGGCATAGCTTTTTAAAAAGACTTAAGTTCAAATTGACAATGATCAGTGTGAGGATCTCTATTTTGGCAAACCCTGTAGCTTCACTCTATGTTTTTAGTGTCTGATGAATTGAGAATCTATGATGTTTTCACTTATTTTATCACTAAGAACAATCTATTGAGGGGATGTTTCCCCATGTCAGAGTGAGTCATTTGAGCTACAACAATAAAATTAAAATGGCAATTGTCTATGGTAACACAGGAAATGTATACCAAAAAAATACTCTACTGTAACATATTACATCAATAGGGAAAACACTAAGGAAGCCCTGCTTATCCTGATGAGGAGAAATACATTCTTATTTTTATCTGAAAGAATGAAAACCTAAAAAAAATGAGAAACGAGAAGAGTTAGACACAGAAGAGTTAGACTAAGGAACAGATCATTTTAGTATAATCTAGTAAATATTCTGCTAGGACATTTCAAACAGAGCAATGCATATAAAGTACTTATCATCATGCCTGCACAGTGAGCACATGCTATGTGTGGGCTATAATATGTATACAACATACACAGTGCTAATGGGGAACGAAGCAGAGGCACTTAGACAAGGTTAGAGATGTCCTCTTGGTTTCATAACTAGTGGCAAAACCAGTTGGAATCCAGGTTTCTTAGCCCACTCTAATGGCTTTTCCAAAAGGCCACAGTGCTCACAGCCTCCACTGGAATGATATCTTTGAGTTGAATAGTAAGCAGCACCTGCTGAAGTGCATTTGCCTTTCTCTTCCCTTCTCCAACCCTACCCACGTAAAAACAAAACACTTTCAAAATATTCGTTATGCATTTCTAATTATAGCTCTAACCAAAATGACATCTTCAGTAGAAAAGAGTGACATTTTCCTTTTGATTTCATATACATAAATAAATCACACAACACTTTAAAGGTTAAGTTATGCAAAATATATAGTTACATACAAAGGACTCTCCCTCCTTCTGTTCAGTGGAAATTGACATCCAGAAGGTCTTCTCAATAGTCTTCTATTTCCTTCCCACCCTTGCTGGTTACTAATTTGGATTCACAATTTCACCTTAAGTTCTTGATATAGCTTTACAAATGGATATAGGAATGTGCGAGCATAATGCCTTTAAGTAAAATTAAACATATTCGTGAAAATGTACGATGGTATTCCAAGTGAAACAGCATCTAACGGCATGCCACCAAGCTCTTATATTCTAATATATATCAACTTACACAGAAAGCCAGCTCTCCTGATTTAAAAAATTTCGTGCATAGTGAGATGAGAATGCCAATGCCAAATTGGAAGATTGACTTAAGACATTACATGAATTTATTCATCCAAAAGCACTATAGAACATATTACCAGTTTTCTACCAACAAAAGTACGGTACAATTTATGAACAGGATTTCTTTGATAAATCAACTCAGAGGGATTAATTACTTGCAAAATTGCTGTTTCGGTTATCGCTTTTCTTTTCAGTAATAGAAAAATAACTTTCAGGCTACTCCTGTTATTTTATGTGTTGCCTATCCCTTACCCTTGACCACTGACCTCATAAACTTATGATTCCAAAGATATAAGTAGGAAAATTGGTCCATAAAAAGATCTTGGCAAGTAATTTATTTCAAAAAGGATCCAAACACTTGCTCATCTTATAGCCTAACATGAGAGCTCCTCCTTCATAGACTGGTAACTGAAAACGGCATGGAAAACAGGGTTTAATGTCTTGACTGGGTGTGATTTTCCCCTTCCAGAAATCTATCCCTCTCCCAAGTGGTTCACAATCACTGCATTTTTTTTCAGGAAGGCACAGTAAATTTTATATATGTGCTATAATGGCTCTGAAAACAAGCCCATGCCCATATGCTCAGGGCCCGAAGTGCCAGTGTCAGGAGCAAAGGGGGATGAGGTCATGCTTATAACAGAATAGCTCGCTGCCTGCTTCTTCCGTTTCTTTTCCTGTGCTTGTGCAGTGACTCGGGGTCTTTACTCCCACACAAATGTGTGTTCTCAGCCTCGGAGGGAGAAGGCCAAAAGAAAGAAATCAGACTGCCTGGGAAAACAAAGATAATGGTAAATGGGTGGGTTCGGGATAGAACAAATGTGTGAACTGCCGTTCCCTGGGCCTGCAAACTCCAAGGTTATTTGGCTTCAATTAAAAGTTCAGTAAGGGGCTTCCCTGGTGGCGCAGTGGGTGAGAGTCCGCCTGCCAATGCAAGGGACGTGGGTTCGTGCCCCGGTCTGGAAAGATCCCAGATGCCGCTGAGCGTCTGGGCCCGTGAGCTATGGCCGCTGAGCCTGTGCGTCCGGAGCCTGTGCTCTCCAAGGAGAGAGGCCACGGCAGTGAAAGAACCGCGTACCGCAGAAAAAACAAAAGTTCAATAAAGCCTGAACTTCTCCTGGATCGTGGGCAGTTTAGAGGCAGGGCCTCTGTACCTCACAGGTGTGTCCTTGTCCTGATCAGGGACTCTCACAGTTTTTGCACACAGTAGGTGTTCATATTATGTCTTTAGAATTGAATCTGCTGCTGGAATAGCTTTGTTACCCTGACAGGCAAACACAAGGACCCATTACAGTTTCAAAGACATAAAACTGAAATACCTGCAGGGTTTGCAATGGCAACATGTGCTTAAAACCTTAGGAGAGGGACTTCCATGGTGGCGCAGTGGTTAAGAATCCACCTGCCAATGCAGGGGACACGGGTTCGTGCCTTGGTCTGGGAAGATCCCACATGCCATGGAGCAACTAACTAAGCCTGTGCGCCACAACTACTGAGCCTGCACTCTAGAGCCGGCGAGCCACAACTACTGAGCCTTCGTGCCACAACTACTGAAGCCCATGTGCTTAGAGCCCGTGCTCCGCAACAAGAGAATCCATCACAATGAGAAACCATGTACCGCAATGAAGAGCAGCCCCTGCTCGTTGCAACTAAAGAAAGCCCGCATAGCAACGAAGACCCAATGCTGCCATAAATAAATAAATAAATAAATAAATAAATAAATAAATAAATAAATAAAGTTCCCTTTAAACAAAAATCTTAGGAGACCTTCTAGTCCCCTTGAAAGGTAAATAATTTTTTAGATGTGAGTGCATTGTAATCAGATGTTTCTAATAGTCTAAAAGTAAAAATGGGCTGCTCTCTCTAACTTTTAGCTTTCCTTAATTGGTACTTCTTGTTCTAATGGAAGGTGGCTTTCCTAACTACTATACTTTCTGTGTTTAGTAAAATATGAGCATACATGTAAAAATAATAATAATTGAATGACATTGAAGTCATTATTTCATGGACCAAGCGCATTGCTTTAAAAAGGATCTGAAACATATCATATATATGGATTTTATGAGCTGTCTTACAGGCACATACTAAGGAATGATGTTGCTAACAGTAGGCATCTGTAAATTGGGGAAAATCATCTACTGTTCTATATTTCATACATGGACATCTATCACATTAGGGATAAAACATATTCTAAACATTCTGGAAAAGCAATCAGATTCTTCTTCCCAGGAATGAACAGAGTTTTCTCAAGGGACAGATTATTGTAGTTACCTCCTCACTGCTGGTGAAGCAGAAGCCCAGGAGGCGTATGTATACACATCAAGAACTTCTTAACACCTTTTGTAGGAATCTTTGCCTGAGGATGACTATAAAGAAGCCGTGTGCTTTTCAACAAGGCACCACGCACTTACTGGTAGATGGCTATCTCCATCTTTTCTTAAGGAGCTATTTCAAAACAGACACTTACCTTTCCAGTCCATGAAATAACTGCCAATTTGGGAAACTCTTGTGCATTAGCAGTTTAAGAAATTTAATAGGTCTGTAGGAAAATATGTTCAAGGGAAACACAAAATGTATAAACATAAATACTATTTTCTACTATATTCTGAAGAACTGCATGCAGCCCCCAAATTCTGCAGATAGACAGCAAGACAAGATATCCAACAGTTAGTGTTTGTTTTGTTCCTTGCCTTCAGAAAACAATGAATTCAGAATGAACAATAGTAAATTCAGAGGGAATCATAGAGAATGAAAATGTTGTCTAGTTGACCTTAAATGTTTGTCACAGGATTTCCTGCAGGTTCTTCTGAATCCCAGGCTGATACTGTGTGGGGTGCACAGTATGGAACAAAATAATGAAATACTTTGGTTTCAATAATGAAAATGTAGCATTTTCTTCACTAGAGATTTGCTCTTTGCAGGTGGATTTACCATACTATTTTTTGTTGCAAGAGATACTTCTTGATCTGATAACATTTATTCTGGTGTCCCTTATATATGCTTAAGCAATTCACTGTTCTTTGGATCTAATCTGTTTGACCTCTCCACACACCCCTGAGCAGGGAGAGGAAAAAAAAAACACAACTTCACCATAATGACAATTAGTGATTCCAACTACTCAGTTCTTACTATATTGGTACTTTAGTTTATATTTGCAAATTTCTACTCTTCTAAGAATGAATCTCTTTCATTGTGATCTCTACTGGGTATTCATAAGAAGCACTAATAATTATGTTCTTGACAAGCTAATGATAATTAAACCTAAGCAAGAAAAAGAGAGTAGAACCCAGTTTATAGTGAAGTAATCATAAGCTTACTCATCTATAAGGAGTATTCAGGTACGTATTGTTATTGTACAAAGCACTTCTAAAACATGCTGTCATTTGGCTCAAACTTAATGGAAGCTAAGAATTGGTACTTTAATAATTGGAACAGTGACTCTGACTAGTGAAAGATACGAAACTAATGAAACTGGCAAGTTGTCTTCTTTAAGCCAGCAAATTCTCTGCTCTAAAAATCATGTCTATCTGACAAGCAGGAGGGTATGTCTCACATGGGATCCTAGAGCATTTACATTCCCTCAGATTTCCATATTTCATATTGCTTCTTTTTCCCTAGATACAAAACAACAAGTATTGATTCAATATCACCCTGCTGTCTATTTTAATTGAAATCTTCAGCATATATAAACATGACAAGAGTTAGAAATAGAAAATACTACTAAAAGCTCAACAAGTAATAGATATGGGTCTTTGGGGGATTAGAAACCTATTCCTTCACTTGGTTTTTGAATTGTATCAATGGCCACAAATGAAGATGCAGTAGCACTAGGAATCAATCAGACTCTGCTTAGAGCACAGATCAAGTAGAGAATATTTCAAGATTCATAATTTAAGGAAGATTCTTTATTTAACCTGCTCCAAAATAATTACCCACCATACTGACCATAGCAATGAAAATATCTACTCTTACAGCCTGTGGGTTAAGCCATTTTCTCTCCAGAAGATGCTTGTGAAATGCAAACACATTAATAAAGGGAAAGAAAACATTAAGTTAGTTTGAAATTAGCATTGACCTGCTAACTATCCTTGTCTCTCATCTTTCTGGGAGATGGGTCTGGAATAAGGACTAGGGGTTGTTTTTGTTTTTTTTAATATTTATTTATTTATTTACTTACTTACTTATTTATTTATTTTGGCTGTGCCGGGTCTTAGTTGCTCTGGCAGGGGAACTAGATCCAGCATGCATGCCGCAATTAAGAGTTCACATGTCGCAACTATTGGTCTCAATTAGGGGTAAAAAGCAGAAGGTACAATGAAAAGGTCAATCAACACAGGGGTCCATGAGCAAATAGTGACAGGTGGATAAGGAAAGACTGAAGGGAAGCTCAACATTTTTCACAACTGGCCGGCAGAAACCATCCTGCCTTTCAGTCTCTCTCTCTTTTTCCTAATACACCTTGAGCTATCATATAACTTATCAGGTCACATATTTGGTAGGCAGGATGATACAACAAACCTAATCGGAGGTTGAATAACTTTTGAGCTGTGAAATATCAAGATAATAGCTACCATGTTTTTAAGTGTTCCAGGGACTGTGTTAGATATCATTTGATATTATTAATACTTGCTACAGCTATGCAAGTCCATGTGTTATAGATGGGGGAAATAAAACTTGGAGAAATTAAGTGGCATACATAAAGTTGCTATAAGTGATAAGGTTAGAATTTGGCTCTCATGTTTCTGACTCCCAGTTCAATTTCCCAAAGAATTATTTGATGCTATTATATGAAGAGAACTGTCAGTGAGCAGCCAGCTTGATGAGGGGAAGCAAATTGGTGGACAACACATACGTCAAGGGGTGAGGGGGAAAGGGGCCAGGGGAACACCCTGAGAAATGACATCGAAGTAAGAGTAGAAATTAGTCCTTTAAGAAGGGGTTAGCGAAAAGATAGGGAAGATATCCGGCAGGGGAAATGCATGCCTGAGGCTAAGAAGGAAGAGAGGCTGATGGACTCCAGGAATTAAAAGAAGTGAGATGTAGAGGTCAGCACTCAGATCACTTTGTAAGCCCTGTTAAGGATTTGGGAGGTTATCTGAAAGCTGACTAACAATCCATGGAAAGTTTTACTTGTCAGTTTCATATATATATACTATATATCATAAAAGATCACTCTAGCTACAGCTTTAAAAACAAAACAAACAAAAATACAAAATTTTGCATTAGGTTAAGACTGGATACAAGAAGACCAAGTAAGTGAATGCACAACAGGACAAATTTATATAAATTATATTTAATTATAAATTTACTTATAATTTATATATTACAAATATATAAATTCATGGGATGTGGATGAGGTAGAAAGAACTGAGCCATGTGATGTATTTGTGGAGGTGGAGGGTGGGAAAACAAGGGCCTTTTGAGGTTTCTGGTTGAGGAAGTGGCTCTGCCATCTACTCAAACAAGCTACACAGCAGAGAAGTCCATGGTCCCGTTTTAGACAGGAGGGGTTCCATATGCTGCAGATTTCCATCTGGTGCTGCGCATATGGACATGACAGTTAAGCAGTTCTACCCGCGCTTGAAAGGGAGTGGTCTCATCTAGAGATGCAGCCCATAGTCTAGGAGAATGTGGAGAGGTCAAGGGTGCTGGAGTACCCTGTTCTAGAGAAGCCAGTGGGAGCAGGTAAGGAGATCCCATATAGAGAACATAAAGAACATCATGAAAGAAAATGTGAATTTCAATTTTCTTCTAGGTGATTCAACTGGTTTTATAAAAAATGAGGGGAAAACAGGAATTAGTGACAAAGCTTTGTCCAAAAATAAGTGCCATATGCACATCTAGAACTGCAGTTTTGCTCTATCCTCCAGGAACCTCAAAATGAAAGAGAAGAACAGAAGGGTAAAGAGGCCACAAATAGCACAGAGGAAACAAGACATAGGATGAGAAACGGCAAAGTTATAGAATGAGGGAAATAAAATGTGGTGCTCTGGGGTGGGAAATTTTGGTTAACAATGTGAAATAAGATAAAGAATATTGGAAAGGGGGCCGAGGCTAAAATGTACATAAATGACATTAGCTTGTTCTATTTTGTGTGTACTCTCCCTCCTTCTCTGTCTCTCTCTGTCTCTGTCTCTCTCTCTCTTACACACACACACACACACACACACACACACACACACACACACATCTTTATTCTCCATACCATAAGCTATCTCAAAACAATGATTTTATGCTGAATTCATCTCCTCCATATTTGTGCCCCAAAAAACAAACAAAATGATGCAAAACACCTTTGTGATTCACTGGTTAAATAATGTATATGATGCATGATTTGCCTATTAGACCAAGTTGTCATTTACATTAGGTGTGTTGATAATACAGATGACACATTTAATTTTATAATTCCAGTATTTATCAGATTCATGTTTGAAACAAGTTCTGTGATAACCTGAACAACAACAACATCTAACAGTTAATAAGCACTTACTCTATGCCAAGTATTTTCTAAATAATTTATAACTATTAACTCATTTAATCCTCATAAAAAGCCAACAAACTAGAGATTATTACACTATAGATTATATTCTAAGATGTTCTAAAACTATGGAACCTCTGACCCATCATCAATGGAAGATACAAATGATAGATTCCCCCCACTCACCCACCCACTCACTTTGGGAAAAAAAAAAAAAAACCTAGTTGTAACAAGTAGATTGGTAAAACAAAAGGAAATAAAAGGAAGAGGAGGGGCAAAACATTAAAGTTTTCATTTTATTCTTTCTGATCATGTATTGAGAATCACTTCCAAAATCTCTTCATAATATCGGTAATAGTTCATTTTAATTGAAGACACATAACTTTGTTAATAGAGTAATATATTAAGAAAAATCTGCTATTTTTAGATTTTATTATTTTTATTTTCATATATTTTAATTTGTAAATGAGAACATAAATGTATTCTGTTGTATACACATCCACATTTGCTTATCTTGGGGAATATATGATCTTTTGCATATAGTGGTCCAAAAGATGTTGGATTCATTTGTCATTTCTGCTGCAAGTCCTAATTTTGTCTAAAACTAATTCATCTAAGAGCCCTCAAAGACCTAACTAGGAGCTTTGGAGGTTAGATAAGTTAGTATTAGCAAAACTTCAGAGTTTTTCTAGGTATCATTTTCTAATGCACATTTAATGGATGTATGTTTTTGACAGTCATGTTAACGTTCAGCACCTCAGAGGAGAAAAGAAAGCTTTGCCATGATTTAATGTTAAGAAACTTGTTATAATCAAGGCAGCTTAAAGGGTTAAAAGTAGAAATAAAAGGACTAATTTCACCCTGAGAAAAAAATCACAATTCTTAATGTTGGGAACATTTACATCCCACATCTGTCATATTATTCAGCACTGGGACATGTGTTCAGTAGAAATTTTAAAAACATATTTTGCATTGATAAATGAATAAATGTGTTTGCTTGAGTCACCATATATGATAAGCATATTATATTTGTTGAGACCATCAGAGAAATTGTATGTTCTAAAAGTAACTTGAGGTGCTTATTTCCTGCTTAAAGTTTTCACCATTGCATTGATCCTATTATTAAACTTAATTTCTCTTTAGTGGACTATATTTTATTATTTCTACTTAAAAGTCATTGAACTGTTTCAATCCTACCTGGATATTTTCCCTTTGAGGAAAACATTACACTTACTAAAATTTATTCCTTTTTTTTCCTCTGAAGTTTTTTTTGTTTTTTTTAATAAATCTCTTTAATGACTTAACTTAGCACTTACATTTGTTTGGATGTGCCATCAATTCTGAGAGTGAAAACAATGATGATAATATGTATATTACATTTGTTGAAACATTAAATATGAGTAATAGTTGCTGTAGGAAGCATAGGTCAAAATGAACTCTGAGAAGTTCCAAACAGTTTATAACTGTCAAGTGTTTTTTCTGAAAATTCTGGTACATTCGTTGAGATTTTAAGATAAATATGTGTGTATCTGAACAGGCAGTGTGAGCAGAATAAACAGTCATCCAACCCCCATTCACTTAGTATCTTTAAATACACAGTACTCCTCCTCGGATTTTGGTTAGATTCAAAAGGAATTATGTATTTCTAGACCTCTGAAGGGGTGGTAGATATTATATTCTGAGAAAAATAATGTCTAAATAGAAACAGCGTAATCAGTACAGAACAAATAAATAGAGTATTTTCAGAATAAAACATGCACAAAAAGAATCTTCAATAACTGACGCACTGTTATTTCAAAAGGAGAAACCACAGGATACCAGAATATTTAAAGAAGTCTTATCAGTTCTCATAAGGTGGTTAATGTACTAAATGAGGCCAGGGGTGCAATTTACTTATTTAAGAGGGAAACACTTATTTGTTTAGAAGAATGGATGGCACTTAAAAAACATCACTAAGGGTCTAATTAACAAAAATGTGATTATGTCTGGATCTGATCACTACATCTATTCTAATCAGCTAGCTAACCAGATACTATCTCTGTATCTCTATGTCTATTTTTGTATTGCTGGGTTTATTTGCTTTCCTGCTTCCAATAAGATGCACAGTCAATATTTAATTATATTCACTAAAGGAGGGGATGGAGTTTCAATATTACAGATGATAAAGAAATTTTCTTGGTACAAGTGTGTCTCAGGAGACTCATTTAAAGAAGACCCCAAGCCTCCCTTACAGTTCTTTGCTCTCAAGCAGACAGCAAAGTGTAAAATTAGGAGCCCATGTTCTGAAGTGAGAATCATAACTCTATTATACTGTGTAAACCTTGACTAATTAACCTCTCCAACCATCCATTTCCTCCTCTGTTAAGTGAGGGTGAAAATGGCACAGTGGTAGTAAGAGTATTGTGAGGATTATATGGGAGCCTATATGTAAAGCATTTAACATAGAGCCTTGTACTCAATAAGTGTCAGTGGATGCCTTCCCATCATCACCACCACCACCATCATCAACATCCTCACTCACCACACTATCACAAAGGCAGGGAGGACAGATTCAGCCTAAGATTTTAAGGCAGCACTGATGATGTTTGCACTATTTTATATATATTGTGCAAAGAATGTGGGCTACAGAGATGAAGAAATTTTTATTCTGTAAATATATTACTACTCTATTTGTCATATATTCTCAGATTCATGACCATATAGATACTTAATTAGAAAGATACAACTCATCACCATGAAACGGGTATTCTTGGCTTTTTAACATTTCTGGTTGAATATCGGCTTCTTTGAAAACCAGTGGTCCTCACAGCTACTTGATGTGCCTCCTTGAGGTTGAGAAAGGTACCCTGTGAATTCTGATATGTGTTCTCCAGACTGAAATCCGTGATTCAATACATATTTTCCTTAGAATAGTAGCTGCTTCATTGCTGAAATGAGTCTGGGCAGCCTGAATCTGATTGACTGGAGCTTGGGAGAGAGGTGCTAAAGTTGACTCTATGTCCACAGAGGAGCAAGGCCTTTAGTCTTGGTGGCCATTGGACCCACTGACACGGCTACTTAGAAATAATCAAATGTGTGGGACGATGAGAAGTCATTGTCTCTGCTTTCCCAGAAATCAGTGTCATTCACATACATTTTCCCTCAGAGGTATTGAGGCAGGAGATAGATGGGCCCCAGTCTAAACAGCTGGAGTTTCTCCCCTGTGGACAGATACTCTAAAATAGCAGGAGTGAGAGAGGAGATGAGCCCTGACCAGATAAGAGATAAAAGACCACATATTCCTCATTCTCGAAGTCAAGGAGACCTTCCCAACTATACATGTGCAGAAAGGCTCCTTGGAGGTCAAAAAAGGAGGGGTCATCACCTCATAGTAAGTGGTGTCAACCTACCAATAGACCTCTTAGTTAGAATCCATCTTGGCTAAGAGATGTGTACACACACATGGGAGTACCCTGAGATAAATCAAATACGGACTCAGAACCAGGCAAAGCAAGATGATTGGCCAAAGGAAACCCAGAAGAAATGTCCCATAAAAGTGATTCAAACTACCACGAGTGTGCGGCTCCCTGTTTGAGCCCACCCGTGTGTCTATTTACACATACCATTTTTCCTCCTAATAAACACTTTACTTGTTTCACTACTTTCCATCTCTATGTGGAAATTCATTTCTACACAGCTGGTGGGCCAGGGCCTTGTCACTGGCCACTGTTCCCTTGTGGTCTAGTAGCTAGGATTCAGTGCTCTCACTGCCATGGCCTGACCTTAAACTTTGGCCAGTAACTGAAATCCTGCTTCAAGCCACTGCAGGCCAAGGCCACCCAAGATCAGTATAGCAGAAAGAACACAGGCTTTAAGCACAAAACAATAGCTATGATGTTATCTACCACTTATTGGAAACCAACTAGATGTCACATACTCTTCAAAGAACATAATATATATTATCTTAAATAAATGTCACAGAAGCCCTCTAAGTTTTTATTATTATGTTACCTGTATATAACAGAAAATTAAGGATCAGAAAGATTAAATATATTGCACAAGGTTTTATAAGAATATAATTTGAAACCACTAGAATTTAAAGTCAAGTATGTTGGATACAAGATTCCAGTTAGTTTGAACATATATTTATTGGAGGATGCAACTTCATGTACCTTATTTAATTATGCTATCTTCTTCATTTATGAAATGGGTAATACTAACAACAACATTGATTTGGATCATTAAACAGTATTACCAACTCAAGATACTCATGATATAGTAGGTGCTCATAGATACCTTCTCTCCATCTTGGTTAGAGGCTTACTTTCAACTCATTAGATATCACCAATTGCTTCCTAATTAATAAGTATCTCTACCTTATTAAGGAAACAATTATTAACCCATATTGGCTTCTAAGATGGACTCATTATGTAGCGGTGGAAAACATATTATCCAATATAATCTCTATAGATGGTGTATTTCAAAGTGTTGGGCTATAGGAGGAATGTATGTGTTCTGCACATAGTTAAACAAAAAAAATCTGTGCCGATATTTAAAAATGACTAATTTCATATAAAAATCTGGAATTTTTTTGTTCTCGTGAAAAATTCTACTTCAGGCAACACTGAGTTACATCACTACATGGCAACAATTGGTGAACATTGAGGAACAGCTATACTCTCTTACATGTGCCAGGTGCTTTTGGGTAACAGTAGATGGACCCCATGCACCTATTTCTCATTTTTTATATTACCTGTCTGCAAAACTGTGTTCCCAACCCTTGTAGAAGTCTTTAGGTTCCATAAGGATCAGGGCAAGGTTGGTGCAGTGTCTATTCAGGTCAGTATTTACTATGTGTTTATTGAATAGATGAGTAAGTGTGTGACAGAAATCTAAATGCAAGCACAGTAGTTTTTTAATTAACCTCTCTTTATTAGATTTAAACCAATTTTTCAATTCACTGGCAACAGGTCTAGGGAAATTGCTGGGAGGATAGGAAATTCTCAGCATGACAACACTTGGAAATAATCAAAATGTGCATCTTACAGATCATAGGTCATCAGCACCACAGTTGGCCATCAAAAGCAGAAATGTATTTAATCCAGACTTATTAACCATGCATTTGCTGTGTTTGAAGGATTTTCATGCATTTCAGCCCTAAATCAGGCTTATTCTTGGTGCCCTTTCCTAAATGATGTGAAAAACAGACAAAACAAACAAACAAACAAAACAAGATAACATTACTTTTATGGAAAGAGGGGAAAAAAAGAAAATTGGGTAAACCCAGAAATAATAAAGATGGACTTTGAAATCAGAAAGATCTGAATCTAAACCCTGGTTCTACCAACAACTACCAATTTAACCATGGCCAAATTACTAAATGACTCAGAAATTTTGTTCCTTTTCTTCTAAAAATAAAGTTGATACTTAGCTTTTATATTAGCTCTGAGCTCTTTTATATCAGCTCTTAGCTTTTATATTAGGTCTGAGCTCAGGGTGGTAATACTATTACCACCCCAAAAGGTCAATCACTATACCTGACAGACAATAAGCTCATGAATCAAATGTGTTCTTTTTTCCTTCCCCTTGTCTTACTCAAAATTTTATGGAGTTTTTTTCTGACTCAGTACTATTCTTTGAAACTCTGTATTATGAATGTGTAAATAAAAATCATGTAATTGAATTGTAGTTTCATAGTCCCAATTTTTATCTGATTTAAATAGTAGAATGCTTCATGATAGCTTTTAAAATCATAAAGAAACATCATTTCTAAATCCTTATATTTTACATTATATTATACAATACAGTATGTATTTTTTCTTTACATCAAAATATTGTAAAAGAATAACATATTATTTGAAAAGGGATTTTTTAATGACTTCACAATATTTTATCCCTCTCAGTATGTAAATTAAAATATACACATATATCTGTGTGTTTAAGTATGTATACAGACACACAGTCACATATGATCATATGACATCATCCAAGAGAAAGTTGGCATTTAAACAAGAGCCACAAAACCAGTATCTTAGCTTCCCTGAAGGATATGATTGAACATTCTTTATCTTACTATAGTGACCCCATATTCTCCGGTGCCAAGTGTGCAAGTCCCAGCAGTGACTTTAAACCCAATCTCATTGTAAGTTTCCATTGTACTCAGCATGATCCTCATTTTTCACTGCCTTGCACTTGTCAGGGCCACGTCTATCTAGGACACTGCTACCAATAAACCAGGAGCTGTGATTGAACTTTTAACTACACATACTTTTCATCTCACAACAGAAGTATTACTATAAATGAGAGCAAACAGATTTTTATGCTTTGAAGTATGTGCATAATCTTAAATAACAATAAAAGCATGCCTATTATCCATGTCAAATAGTAACACTGTGTAACTGGTTCACCTCTGATCCTCAAAGAGTAACAGATAATTGTATTAGTAGTTTTCTATACATTAGCACACTTTTGAAAGAGCTTCTAGCTTAGAGATGAAGGCTCACCTGCACACAGAAGCCCACATCCTGAAGCTAACTGGATACAGCTAACCTGAAAATATATGGCAGCTCTCTAGTAATTGTCAACACATGTTCTCTATTTGTTTTTAGGTTTCGTTTTTTAAAGGAGGCATCTTTCAACATGCATTGAGTGAAAAGTGTCTAAGGGGCATTTTAGTAGGTAACCACATCAGAAGTGAGAGCATTCCATGTGCACCTGACTGCATGCTGTTCTCTTCTTCCTCTCTGTACACAACTGTTCTCCAGGAGGGGCTGAGCTCTCCCAGGGTCACTCCATCACCCTGAACCAAAAGTTCAGACTCAACTCTGCCCTCTCCTTCCTGTTCTGTCCTCCTTCATTATTCTGAAACAGCAAGTGTGTTTGCACTCTTGTCCATGTGTAACTGTCTGCTACCTAGAAAGTCTTCCATTCATATATTCAATAGATATTTACTGCCTACTGTGTGCTAACACACAGTTTCTCTGTGCAAAACAAAGTTCAGGACCTCATGAATCTTATATTCCAATGGGTAAATTTAAAAAAAAATAAAAAATAAAACTGTAACATACTGTCAAGTAATTATAAGTGTAATAAAGAAAAATAGAGCGTGTGTGGAATGCAACATGTCATGGAGGGTGGTTGTAGACAAAGTAATCAGTCAAGGAGGGCCTGTGACATCTGAGTGGGAGCTGAGTGACAAGAAAAAGTGTAGGCATGGGGCTCCCTTGGGAAGAGGATCCAGGCTCATGGGGACCAAAATGTGCTTTCAAGACAATAATAAACCTACTCAACATTTGCCTCATCAAACAGTAACACACAAACCTTAATAGAAGCAACCATTTTGAATGAAGAAATACATTTATTTCTAGTGTTGCACTGATTTTTCTAACTAACTTATTTTTCAACTTTATAAAAATTAACTTGGAAGCTATCAGCTTCTCAGAGGTCTTTAATGCTTCATGGACATCCATAACACCAACATTTTGGGTTTATCTGTGTATGTTCTTATGTATGTTCTTTTTTTATTCTGGGATGAGGGCCCACCACTTTTACCATATGTTCAAAAAGTGTAAAAAGTACTGTTTGCAAAGAGGAGAAATGCCATTTATTGAATGCCAGCTATGTAATAGGGGGTGTGGCTCTGAATTCAGAAACACCTGGATATTAATTCTAATTGTGCAACTACTATCTATGTGACTTAGGCATGCTGTAGTCTGAATGTTTGTAACCCCTGAAAATCATGTTGAAATGTTAATCCCCAAAGGTGATGGTATTAGGAGACGGGGTCTTTGGGAGGTGATGAGGTCATGAGGGTGGAGCCCTCATAAATGAGATTAGTGATCTCGTAAAAGAGACCCATAAATGGCCCCAACCCTCTTCCTCCATGTGAAAATATGATGAGAAGTCTGTGACCTGGAAGAGGGCAGTCACCCAACCATGCTGCACTCTGTTCTTGGACTTCCAGGCTCTAGAGCTGTGAGCAATAAATGTCTTCTGTTTCTAAGCCACCCAGTCTGTGGTATTTTGTTACAGCTGCCTGAATGGACTCACACAGGGCAAGTTGCTCATGTCACTTGACCTCCACTATTCTAAATCATAATGAGAGGCAAACTTCCTCAACATTTTGCTGGAAGAATTTCAGGAGGTCAGGTACACAAAGTGCCTGAGCTCTGTTTTGGCACTCCAGATGAGCAAAGGAGACCAGAGATTCTGGGGATTTCCCTTGCTTTATTCCATACAGTTTTTACAATCGCCCCATGTATCCAAGAAGAAAAGAAGTTCTGAAAAGTTAGACAATTTCCCCAGGCTCTCAGAGTAGAAGTGAAGAGCTCAGTCACACCTAAGACCTTTACAATCATGAACACCTATTTTGTTTTTAGTTGCTGGTGGCTTTTTGTTTTTTTTATTTTCCCTCCTGTTATGTTACTTCACAAATAATAAATGCTTTTGATTCTTTCTTCTCACCTGTTTGTCATATTTAATCACTCTTTAAGACTTGGGTTTTATTTTTGTTTTGTTTTGAAATGACTCTGTTAACAATCCCTTCATTTTCATTCTCACGGCCAGCACCACAATTCTGACAATTATCACCATATAATAGAAACATGATGACATTTAAATCAGTCTTTTTGTTTCCATTTCCTCCTTCCTCCCCAAATTAGTTTCTCTGAGTCACTTTGAGAGCAACATTCACTGACTTAAAATCAAGTAGAGCATCAAAATAATACAGACCAATTCCTTCCATCTTTGCATCATTCTCCAGACGGTGTGGACTGGATTTTCCTTCCACAGTTCCTCATGATTAGAATATAGGAACCTTCTGTGATGTCTCCTCTGTAAAGGTTTCCTTTAAAATCATTTAAACTATGACACTCTTGAATAAAATCTTTGGGGAGGAAGTAAGGGCACCTAGTTTGGCAAATAAGATCTGACTTGTCCTTATTTTAGCAATTAGTAGTAGTAGTAGTAGTAGTAATGTTCTTATCATTATAGAACAAAATGAAGCTATATCTTGCATAGCTGACAAATCAAATTACTTTTAGAAATTGAATTTTTTTTTGTACTCGTGAAGTTAGATTATGTCAAGTGAAATATGAAAAAGGATTTGATGTATTGTTCAGTAGTAATAAACACAGAAACAAAATGCTAAGCCTCCCCCTTCAAAGTGACATTTCCCCCTTACCTTTCCCGCTGCCTCCACTTCCCCAGGGTAAGGAATCCAGAGGTGCCTGATATCAGGCCCTGGACTTCCTTCAGTAGCAGCGGTTATCAACAAAT
Source organism: Stenella coeruleoalba (assembly GCF_951394435.1). Lineage (NCBI taxonomy): Eukaryota > Metazoa > Chordata > Mammalia > Artiodactyla > Delphinidae > Stenella > Stenella coeruleoalba. The sequence goes on along the minus strand of NC_137164.1, from coordinate 38,022,272 downwards.
AAAGTATTTTTTTGCTCATTTGATTGCCTCCACAAAAAACTTGCAGGTCAGTTATGGAGACAGTAAAATGAATGGAAAAACTAATGCCTGTTGAACTGCAAAGTCTGTGAGAGCAGGAAGGATGCATTAATCTTATCTCTGTATACACACCTAGCACAGGTATAAAATAATTGCTATATTCGTATGCAAAGAAGCTGTGGTTTGAAAACTGGCAAGAAACGTATTTGAAATGACATCATGACTGATGAAGGAAAGATTGGTTTAAAAATACATGCTACCATTTTTTCAATTTGCTTTTTTTGGTATTTCAGAATCCTTTGTCTTTTAGGAACTTTCTAATGAAACAATTTGAAAAGCAAATCAATTAACTTTCTCATTTCTCTTTAGGTCGCTTCCTTCTCCACAAACTCCAAAGAAAAAACACACTGTTTTTTTTTAAACTGCATTATAGACATGTTCTTAGTGGGTTTACAGATAAAGAGAAACAACCTGCTACTGCCTTACATTTTCTAACATTTTCAGGTAATTATCTGAAACGGACCTTGTAAGGGCAGAATTCACTTCCTTGAATCTGTCTTTTGGGCAGAATCCAAAAGCAAAGGAACCAAAATAAGATCAATTCCTGCCAACGTGTTCCTGAAAAGCTCCAGCTAAATAAACTGATGTAATCTCAGCGTGGGACTCGCAGGCGGTAGTGATGGGGGAATTCTCATTACTTCTGAATCTGGAGAAGGAGAAGGAGATGGAATGAAGCACTCCAGCAGTTCAGCTGGTGGAAGTCAAAGATTACTGATAAGACAGAGGCCAAAGGAGCGCTCCCTTGCTTTGGCTTAGGCAATGTGTCTCACACTGTTTCACCAGGTCCCAAGTGACAGGAATCCAAGGTACCACTATCAATCTTATTTGCCCCAAACAGACAGTGAAACACAGACAAGAAATGGGAGAGACTAGATAGATAGATTAAAAAACCGGAAAAACACAACACATTGAAGCTTGTGACCTACGCTCCAAATAACTCAAAGTATTGCAGGAAAAATTCCAGTGTTTATCAGAATGGGCACAAGCATGCTACACTCATCTGTCAAAAGAAAAGCCTTCCTTGTAGTTCCCAGGGATGGTAAGGGAGAAATCTGCAGAGAATGCAAGATTTCTTTTACAGTGTTAACCATCTTAGGTGCTAGAAAAGGCAAGCACATCTCCTGCCATTTCACTGTATGACTGCATACTGCACATTGGATATTGTTAACTCACATTACAGAGGCATATATATGTTGAAAAGGAAGAAAAAGATAATCATCAGGAACTATGAACAATTGTGTTTTCCTGTAACAACATCTGGAATGCCAGTCTTAAAAGAAAACTTGCATTTAAAAAAATTTTTTGAAATATTGTATATAGACATATTTCATACAACAATCTTAGGGAATTATAAAATTATTCTGAAACCAGAAGTATTGCAAGTAAATTGTGTCCTAAAACAATTGTGGAGAAATTAGCTAACCATAATTCAGCTTCATTAAATTAATGATGTAGATTCAGTTTTTTTCTCCTAATGTGTTTAAGAACAATAAGATTTTCATTACTTTTAAAAGGGATAAGAAATAATCTAGAAAGTATGCATTAAAGATTCCTAATCAAGGTCAGATATGCTGTTAAGTAGTTTCAAAGAACTGGAATAATGTTGGTATTAAATGCTATGACTAAGATGATAAAATCACGATGGGCTAGAGTATGCTACAGTAAATAGCCCTCAAAGCTTAGTGGTTTAAAGGAAAAAAAGGTTTATTTCTCACTCATATTACAAGTCCACAGGTCAGCTAGCAGCTCTGTTCTGTTTGGGATCTTAGTCGATAGAGCAACTGCTGTTACCTGTTACCACTGCTGGTTGCCATGGTAGACAGAAAGGCAGAGTTCTGGACAATCTCCATTAGCAATTACATGTTCTGGCCCATCAGAGATAATAAATCTCACTTCCACCCACAATTCATTGTTCACTGTTCACAAGGGATATTCTAACCCCAAGGGGGTCAGGAAGCATAAATATCAGCAAAAGCAGCCACCATTTATTAAGGGCCAGCTCAAGGCTAAGTTTGGGGAGGGGCTTTACCTACTTTGTATAATTGTAATGCATACAGTAATGCATTCAGGTAGATATATTATTAAGGTTCCATCTAGCTTACTAAATGAACCTGCGATTCATAGAATTTAAGATGCTTTCCAAAGCAAAAAATCTCCTCCTGTCTTAAGATAGTCAGCCTCCTTTCTTCTACGGCAGGGGTCCGCAACCGCCGGGCCGTGAACCGGTACTGGGCCGCGGCCTGTTAGGAACCAGGTCTTACAGCAGGAGGTGAGCGGTGGGCGAGCTTCCCATTACTCAGCTGCATTACCGCCTGAGCTCCATCTCCTGTCAGCATTATGGTGAGTTGTATAATTATTTCATTATATATTACAATGTAATAATAATAGAAATAAAGTGCACAATAAATGTAATGCTCTTGCATCATCCCGAAACCATTCCCCACCCTCCATGCCAGTCCGTGGAAAAATTGTCTGCCACGAAACCAGTCCCTGGTGCCAAAAATTGGGGACCACCGTTCTACACCATACAGTTGATTAGCCCTTTAGGTCTCAAGTACTAGTTAATTCTTGACTTCAAAAGCAACAACAAAATGCATTCTGCATGCACAGAGCCATTGTGATTTGACTTTGTAATTTTATATAACAAAATGTCTGTAAAGCAAATTAATAGTATAGAGCTAAAAGATGGTTTTAATCATTTATTTACAGTAAAGAGAATAGCAGCCTCAACATGAAAAAAATGTGGATACCCTTTGTATTCATTAAGACTCAAAAATTTACTACAAATAGTTTGCAGAGCTACAGGGAATATAATGAGTTGACATAGTATTCACACAGCATCAAGAGCCTATAGGAAAAATGGCGCCAGAGCGAGAACATTTTGGCATAAATTATTCAATAGAAAAAGAAATATGATACTCCACCCTCTGAATTTCCCCTTTTGTTTCTTTCTTTTGCTTGGATACTTCTCCTGGCCTCGGTGTTAACCTCAGAAAATAGTCCCATCTGGTTCCAACTGTTAAAGGGCTAGAGACCTCTGTTGAGCAGCATCTTCAAAATTGCCAAGAGTTCTAACTCCTTGATACTGAAAAAAACTTCTCCAGTAGACTGGAAAATTACAGGAGATCGGTTCCCATAGACCCTCATTTACAACTGTAGCTGATAACTAGACAGCTCCAACTCATTCTATGGCAAGTGGTTTCCCTGAAAACCTCTAGATCAAAAAAGCAAAACAAAAACTCCAAAACCAAAAAACCTGTGCAGCAAATTTTAAATTCTACTTATTTTTTTCTAAATTGCTGCATTTTACAGAGGCAGTCAGCCAGAGTACCAGTACAAGAGCCTAAAATATTTTCTAGATTTAGTATAATTATCATGAACAGAGAAAATTATTTAAATGGTAATAAAATAACAAGGAATAACTATTTAAAAAAACTCTGATAATCAGATTGTGCTTTTATCTCATCAAATGTATTAAAATTCTTTAAACTGAAATCTTTTCATCATAATGTACTAAATTAAATATCTGTTCCTTGTAGAATATGATTCTGCTAAACTAGATTAAAATCAAATCATGGGCAAAATCAATTTTACTTACAATAATCCCAGCCTACTGAGACTCTACTCTAGTAATCATGATAAATGTCTCTCCTCCTCATATTTTTTTTCCAGCTTTAGACTTTCCCAAAAGGTATAATTTGTCGACCTTACACACTTTTTAAATGTATTTCATTAGAGTACTGTGAAGGAAAACACATGACACACATTTCAACAATCCATTAGGCAATTCAAAGGGAAAAAAATATATGTGTGTGTTTGTATGTCTGTGTATATGTATATAATCCTGTGTAAATAGATAGATATAGATAGATACATACATACATACATACATATATAGATAAATAGATGTATATATGTAGAAATGGAATCCAAATGAACCTCAGTGATTACTTGATTTAAGAGAAAATGATAAATATTTAAGATGTCTTGGGGGAATTATGCTGACACTGGATCTTGGGATTGCTTCTCACATAAAACTCAGAGGATGTGATATCTTGTCGGGAAACTGGAATGAAGCATGCTTACATGATGTTAATCATGCATTTAATCATTCTTTCTGTCACCACTAAATGGTGACAGATAAGATGAAAAGAAAAGCAAGCAAGTGTTCTCTCCACCCCATTCTCCACAACTAAGCTTTTTCAAAGGTTTAGTTCATTAAAAAAAAAAAAAAAAAGTTTTTTATTTATCTAATTTTGAAATAACACCTGAAAACATGTGGTTACCTTTCACTTAAAGATATAATTATTCTTTCACAAATTATATTCAGCTGTCTAAGATTATATTCGCATTTCAGATATTAACTGAACTGCAACTCCAGTATAACAGAGTTCAATATAATTGATTTGGGAAGCTGCTTCATGTTGCATCCGTGCTAGGAATTTGTGAGAGCTAAAATTTCCACTAAATACCCCACCATAAATGGTATGGTTTAGATGATTCAACTTTAAAACACAATTTTAGTTGTGAACCTCAAAAAATGATATAAGACGTGTTCTTAATTGTTGTGATGGTTAAGGATTGTTCCTCACAGCATATTTTAAACAGAAATGAAAATATTTATACATGTTTAGCCTTTCAATTCAGTGGAATACTTGGCAGTCATTAAAAACCGTCATTATAAATTTGGGTCGGTCCGTTTTAAGACACCAAGAGAAAGTATACTTCAACTTAAACCATACATGCAAAAGACTTCTTCTTCTTCTTCTTCTTTTTTTTTTAGTATGACTTAAATGACTGGAATAAATACTTAAAAGTCTTAAGTAAAGCCTTTCATACAGAACATTTTTTTGTTATATTATTTTGAATTTCTAGGGATTTTATCAGTATTTTCTTGCTGAAGGAATAACAGATATGGTTAACATGAAATAAGATAAGCCACTTCTTAATTTTCGACATTAGTACACACCTAGTAATTTTTTTCCATCCGTGACCGATTTCAGCATGCCCAATTTTGCTGCAATTTGTTTGAGGCCATACAGCATTTCCCTAATCAGATTATAAGGATATGCACTACAATGTCCTTTGGTGAGGTTTGGGATATGCTACTCCCAAAAGAAGGCACCTTGGGTATTGAATATTTAAGCTAAAGGCGGTTGAGAAAAGAGCCGAAGGAGGAATTGCACTCTGACCTTCCTCCACCCTTCTCCCCTGAAATAGATCATAAGACCCTCCTGTGAGAGGTGCCCTCTCTATACCTGGAGGAAAGGAACATCCTTGTCTCTGAGCACAAAGGGACATTGAGAAGAATCAGACAAACAGGTGCTGCTAGATTTTCCCCAGTTTACTACACTTACCTCATTCTCCTGACCTACTACACTTACCTCATAATCCTGACCTGTCACATTTCTCTACAACCGCCCACTGGTCATCAAACCTCGCATAAAAATACTCAGGTCTGTTTCTTTGGGTCTTCCTTTCCTTACCAATTCTCCTGTGTCACACAGACTTAACATTAAATAATTTTGTGTGCTTTTCTCCTGTTAATCTGTCTTTTTCTGTTAATTTTCAGATCCATCCAGAGACCCTAAGAGGATGGAGAAAACTTTTTCCTCCCCTACACTATTCACTATTATATTCAGAGCAGATACAACATATCCATATTAAATGCATGAATCTATATCCTCAGTAGCATTGTCACCCATTAGTGCTGTTGAACTCTGTTCCTGAGAGTGATAAATGGCTAAGGCTTGGAAACCACCTAGGGCCATCATGCCTGCTGGGATTATTTGTTCTTTTTCTTCTTCCTTTTCCTTTTTTTTTAGCCAAAGTTTCCAGACAAAATCTTTTCATTCATATTTCTAGCAATCCTACTTTATACTGTCCTTCAATTTAATAGTGGGGGGACAGTGCCTTTGTTAATGAGCAGAGAAACACAACTGGCAAGTTGACATCTATACCAGGACTCTCCAATAGAAGTACGGAAGCCACATATGTAAGTTTAAATATTTTACTAGACATATTTTAAAAGTAAAGAGAAGTGAAATTAATTTTAATAATGTACTTTATTTTAACCAATTTATCCAAAAATATCATCACTTCTACATGCAATCAATATAAAATATTATTAAGAATATTTTTACAATGTGTGTGTGTGTGTACTGTTTTCAGAATTACTGCGTATTTTACACTTCAAGCACATCTCAATCTGAACTAGACACATTTCAAGTGCTCAGTTGCTACATGTGGCTCATAGCTATCCAGTAGGGAAGCACAGCCTTTACTAATGTAAAAGATCATCTCATTTCCCAAAGTACCCACTCTGTAGCCATGTGATTTTTTTTTAACCTGTTTCCTTTTTTTTTTGGAAAATAATTTCAAAGAATAAAACAAAGATCACTAGAGCTAAACAACAAAACAACATTAAAAACAAAAGTCTGAGTGTATTAACTTCCAGGCAAGGGAATGCCTGGCAGTGGAGACATGTGCTGTGTAGTTCACTGACTGATTCAGGGAAAGAAACCCAGGGTTTTAAGTGCTGGACCCACACAAGGGTGTGGAGAGTGGGGAGAGATTTGGCAGGGGCGGGTGGCAGTTTCATGCAAGTTGCTAACTAAAGATAGAGAGCTAGCTTCCTGGATTGGTTTGCATGTGTTAAGTCTTTGCACAATTTAAATGCAATAATCCTCTGGTCAGAAAAGTCTTCAGTTAGTTCCCATAAAGGTCTGGCATCCTTAGATCACTCAAAGTCATAGTTCTTTACTAGTTTCATCTGGTTAGAACCAGTTCTGGTAACAGAGCATCGGTTTTAAGTTACTAGGCAAATACCTTTATAAGCAGCACACATTTATTTTACAGTAGAATAACCCAAGAAAGCAGTGTAAACCAGCAAAGTACCAAACAAGGCTACTTATTTTCTTATTATATACAACGCTGTCACAAAAAAATAGTATTAATAAAATCAATATATCTTTAATAAATATTACTTCATTTAAATTTTCTTTTAAAAAATCCCTCAGGTGTTAGGTAAGAGATATGCTAAAATGCGATTTTTATATAAAGCTTATTCATTAAAAGTTTATTTTTCCAAAAAGCAGTTATCAGCAGAATTTAGTTTTGTATGCCACAGGGAAGGTGCATTATGCCAACAGCTGGATATAGAAAGGTGCCTGAAATGAGGTCTTTACCAAGGTATAGGAGGAAAGAGAATTAATATTTATTGTGTTTAGAAAATTAGGAGTTACATATTTCTTTCATTAACCAAAATACCTTTAAAAGTTGGATTTTATTATCTCCATTTTACACAGAGGGAAACTGAAATTCAGAAAAATTAAATAGCCTGTCCCTGTTTCTACAAGTTTAAGTGGCAAAGTCAGCATTAGAACATGTGTGTTTGATCCCAAACCTCAAACTCATTTCTGAACAGCATGCTGCTTACAGTTCAGAATCATCTAGCAAAAAATTGAAAGCAGGGGAAATAATGGAAAAATAACCTTCTTTCAAATATTTACTGAAGTGGCACATTTAATTCATCAACAACTATAGATGTAAAAACACGAAATGCAACTATTTTAAATTATCTCAACATATGAAGATATGAAGTAAGGACTAATCCTATCAGAATATGTGAATATGTTCATGTCTTTACTTTCCTGTCATCTCCAAATAACTGAACTAATAATAATAAATCTTTGAGTTTAAAACTTTCATCCTATTTAATCAGAACGGTCACTAAACAAAGTTTAGTTGCACACTGTTAAAAACAAGACAACAGACCCAAAATGGAGTCACTTATGCTAAGCCCCACAGCACCAAACCAAGACTTAATTACAATGTCAGCTCTCCCAGAAATGGAATCCTAAACCGGTCAATCGGGAATCGCCCAATTAGATCAGCACTAGCGAGGCAATATGCCTGATAGACTCCTGCCATCCCCTAAAGGAAAATGACCTTGTGATAACGAACCCCTTCTTTTATCTACTACAACTTCCTTGTTCCTGACATAGATGTCTGCGAAGCCCTTTGAGCTCCCTGCTTTCTTGCTGCCTCTGGAGGTCCCTCTGCATCCTGGCTGTGCAACTTTTGCTTTTTGAGCTTTCACACTTTGAGCATTTCTTTTTTCAGACTGGCTCCGACTTAGAAATTGGTCTGCGTCTGGGATCAGACTGGTCTGGCTGAAACTGGACAGGGTCCAGTGTGGGGCTTCAGGTGAGTAAAATTTTGTTTTAAGGCTGAACGATCAGGTTAATTTTACCAACGATAGTCTTGAATTACAGTGGCCTCAGTGGAGAACTTTTTACCTAGATAAATTTATCCCTTTGTTAGGTGCCCTAGAGAAAAGGGGCTCTCTGCCAAACACCATAAAGGGTAGAGGGAAAATTATTTTTCCTCCTCTGCAGTGTCTGGTGACCAGGATGAGACCTGCTGGGACACCCCACTCACTTCAGAGCCTACAGACAGGGGATCCTAGGAAAAGTGTCAGAAGCCACCAAAGGAGAGAATTCTTACCAGTCAGCTCTCCCAGATCTCTACTATGGTGCCTGGTCGAGAGGCAAAGGTGCAATTTCATGCTGTCCCTTCCTTTCCAAATTCAGATTGGCAGTTGTGATTGGAGTTGTGATTTGTGAATTTGCTTTCAGGTACCCATTGGTTGTAGATCTTTTCCAACCCAGGGACAGCTAGTGTCTTTTTGTTTGTCTTGTTTTTGTGTCCTGAGAACTCGGGTTGGTTGGGGGCCCCCCATATATTGCTGCACAGAAATGTGGGTTGCACTCCATTTGCAAGTGGGGTCCTATTGACTGTTGCCAGCTCTCAGGAAACTGTTTTGTTTATCTTTGGGAGTGACTCTGGAACTTAGGAGCAGATTATCCTTTGCATCCTTTCTGGGGACTCCTCTTGGCTTCCAAGGGGTTTTTCAGTACTGCCAGGAATATTTATTTGTCCCAACTAAAACCTGACAAGATATTTTGAAGGACTTTTTTTTCTTTTTAAATTAGCTCTATGGTCAGAAGGTGACAAAATTGGCAGCTGATATTCAGAGCCTGATGGACTTTCTCCCCTAAGCTAAAATGAAACCATATACATTACCCAGCTTATCTTTTAACAACACAAAGCTTTCTCGCTTAAATTTGTCAAGTTTCTTAACATTTTAAAGTTGAGGATGTTTTGACAGTAATTTGTCTGTAAAAATAAAAGCTAAATAAAACCACTTGATCACATTTAATGCACACTTTTTTAAGGCATATAATAAAATGTATTTAATTTACATTTTCATGAAACTTTTTTATTACTAATCATTTTTTAATAAATTTCTTGAATAACTGTAAATATCCTTTCTCTCAAAAAAGATATGACTTGAAGAGAGCATCATATATGATACTAGCATCTTTCTCCATCTCCCCAATTTCTCCAAAACCTCAAATAAAATGAAGTGAGTTGAATGTAGGGTCAACCCTTATATTCTGCATTGCTGTTCAGTGGTGGAGAAAATAACAAGAGAATATAAATTTGAAATACTATCCAGTTTGCAATTGTTTCTAAAATTATATTCAAATATTTTATAATTAATTATCTACTAAGTAAAAAACAAACAAAAAAAAATTTCAATCAAAATCATGGGGTAATAGGATTAATAGGATCCTGATAAGGGTCAGGCCAGTTTCAAGTTTGTTTTAGGCTCCCTTACTTCCCAGTCTGTGCAGAGAATAAGCAGCTTGATTGTGTGCTACAGCTTTTCACACCCTGTAATAGACCATCTCCTTTTGTTCTGAATTTGCTTTCTGCAGACCACAAAAGTTCTTTATGGTAAAGAAATCATTACATGTGTTTACTGTGAGGAAATTTCTTCTAATTAAATTGTTGCCTTTTTACCCTTATGGAGGCTAAGAATAAACAGTACTAATGGGAGCAGATTTAAGCAGATTGATAAAGAATCTGTGGTGCTAATTGCTCTGCTTCTCTGAAAAATCCCGGGACCGTCAAGAGCAGGGTATATTCAGAAGAACATGTTGAGCACGTGAATATGATACATCGTTCATGTTACGTGAAGTAAAAGACTAAGAACCTCTTTTGTCAGAGATCATTAAGCTTCCCTCCATCTCTTGACCGTCTGTGATCCAGAGTTCAAGTGTTCTGAGTAACCAGCGGGTCCTTGATTTTTATCAGCCCTGCCACCTACTACTTGAAGATTAAAGAAGATAGAATATCTTATAAATACAAAAATATGTATTGTAAATAAAACACAATTGTTTTCCAAGTAGGGACTTTTAATGGCCACGTGTTAGTACTTTGTCTTATTACGGATTAAGTTATGAAGTATTTACCCCTTGATTCTGTGTATCTACAAAGAAAAGTTTAGAGGCACCAATCACAAGACTTAACCTCCACCTAATGTTATGCCAAGCATAACTGCTGTGAAGAACAAAGAGGCTCATTTTACCTTCACAGTTTCAAAAAAAGAAAAGAAAAAGAAAGAAGTTCATTTAAATCTGTCAACAGGTATTATGAGGTTTCTAAAATCAGTAACACTGAATGTAAAGAGACATGAGACATGGACAGTCATTCACTGTTAAGTGTGAGAAGTAACACCTTAGGTTTCCATGAAAGTTGCCTTTACTATTTTTAAACTTTTCCTCTTCAGGCTCACAACTGTTTCAGGAATCTACCTGCAGTGCTTGAAATGATTACATAGAACAAGCAAAACAACTGTTTTTTTTTTTAAAGAAGATGTTGGGGGTAGGAGTTTATTAATTAATTATTTTTTTTGCTGTGTTGGGTCTTCGTTTCTGTGGGAGGGCTTTCTCTAGTTGTGGCAAGCGGGCGCCACTCTTCATCGCGGTGTGCGGGCCTCTCACTATCGCGGCCTCTCTTGTGGCGGAGCACAGGCTCCAGACGTGCAGGCTCAGTAGCTGTGGCTCACGGGCCTAGTTGCTCTGCGGCACGTGGGATCTTCCCAGACCAGGGCTCGAACCCGTGTCCCCTGCATTAGCAGGCAGATTCTCAACCACTGCACCACCAGGGAAGCCCAAAAGAACTGTTTTATGTTCAGCCTTTCCTATTTTATCTAAGCAGGGCAATTGCTGCTGATTAAATTTTGCAGCGGACATTGAGAAACATTATATTCGGTCTTAATGTATATTTCCTCTTTAAATTATGCATCTTAATAGTTCTCCATTTTACAAAAAAAAAATTGTGGTCTGTAGTATTTCTAATTATTTGTTCAATCTAGCTCTTGAATGTAAAAATCAAATAATTAAATATAAATTGGTTCATTTTTCCCCCCAAATACTGGTATTCAAATTATAGTTTGCATATGGGCAATGTTAAAATATAGATTCCATGCCCCAACTTTCCAGAGATTCTAATTCAGTAGGTCTGGAGCAGTCGTCTGCACATTTCTCAAGCTTAAACTCTAGGTCGTCTGGCATATATTTTGACAAAATATGCTTCTAGCAAATTGAGGCAATAATCTGAACAGTCAGATTTACATATTCATCCCTGCTCACTTCTCCAACAAAAGGCAATTTCTCTTCAGTGCGTCTTCTCTTTAAGGAAAAGCAACTCTCCATGCCCAGCCCCCTAATCCTGGGCATAATGGAGAAAACAGGAAGAGCAAAATAATAACAATAAAAGGATCACATTTAGTATTAATAGATTAGTAATCCCATTTCCCTGTTTCCTGGCTAATCACTGGCAGTGATTTTTTGAACAATGAATGACTACTACCCTCCAAATAACAAAAGAAGAAATATAAAAGGCTAGACTCACTAATATTATAAAAAGCCAGTAGATATCACTGTGTCATGTAATGTTTGACTCTTAGATTGGCAAAATTAAAAAAAATTAAAGGTGGTCATTTCTAGTTTTGGTAAAACCTAGGTAAGAATTTAAATTCATACAATGGCGAAAGAGAAATTTGGCAGTATCTATCAGATTTATAGTCATCATAATCTTTTATCTAGCAACCTTTTTAAATTTTTTTTATTGAAGTATAGTTGATTTACAATGTTGCATTTGTTTCTGATGTACAGTAAAGTGATTCAGTTTTATAATATATATATATATTCTTTTTTATATGATTTTTCATTATGGTTTATTACTGGGTATTGAATATAGTTCTCTGTGCTATACAGTAGGACCTCATTGTTTATCCATTCTTTTTTTTTTTAATATGTCAATCCGAGACTCCCAATCTAACCCTTCCCCCCACCCTTCCTTCTTGGTAACCTTAAGTTTGTTCTCTAAGTCTGTAAATCTGTTTCTGTTTTGTAAATAAGCAAACTTTTAATAAATTTTCCTACAGAAATAAAACACAAATTTATTAAAATTATATCAAGAAAAAATTAAGACAAACTATTCAATAGTACGAGAATGCTTAAAAAACATATGGTTCTATACCCTGTTACCCCATAAATCTTAGTATGATTACCAGTTACAATATGATTAATGCAATTGGCTTCCTAGTAAAAGCTATAGAATTCTGCATAAGGCTTGTTTCAGACCATTAAGAGATATCCCTCATCTCTCAACAGGAGTGACTGCTGACCTATTGTATGTATCCATGTATCCATATTAAGGTTATCAATCCTGTCTTGTTGACAGGGGAGGGCAAGGTTCTACATGCTGGAACCCAAGGAGCAGGGAGAGAATTTCTCATGTAACATATTTCCAGAAAATAGTGGTGGTGCTATGGTAACTGTTCCAAAATCTATACAAAAAAGAAAGTGTTCTGTTATGCAATAATAAATAAATGTATACTAAAATTTAAAATAAATCTTAGGATTTTTATTACATTAGAAATATCTGTTAAGTGCTGGAAGTATACAAGATGATTCTCAGGGACCAATAATTTTAGTTCAATTTTTTTCTTCCAACAGAAGAAAATTGTTGACCACATGCAAAAATGAATTGTAAGTTTTTTTGGAGAAAATGATTTGGTCCTACACAAGCACATTTAAAGATGCTCAGCTGTGTCTCTGAAATTCAGGCCATAGAACAGTCATTTTCAGGCTTTAGGCACCCAATAATCACACAAGGGGCTTGTAAAAATTGCAGATTCATGGATACACATGCCCAAAAGATCTGGGTTGGGGTCTAAGGATGTCAATTTTTGTAAAGTATCCAGTGTCATTCTTATGCAAGTGCTCTGGAAATCACAATTTGAGAAAGGCTCTCCCAGAGTAAAATTGAGGTGAATGTGTCTGGAAGATTGTCCTAGGAGGTGTTCCTGCTGGCATCCTCCACTATAGTAAATTTTCAATAATATTATGTTGAAACTTCATATATCAAGTAGTATAAGGTTCCAAAATCCAATGGAAAGTGATGGTCATAGAGCATACTCAAATGTTTTGTATGTTAGATTGTTTAAAATTGGCCAATTGAATTTTGCCAAATATCTGTCAAAGATAATTTTATTTTTTCATCAGAGGAATGTTGAGCCATATGACCTGACAGTAAATATCAAGACATATATCAATAAAAGCTACTTTTGGTCCATGCTGTCAATAACCTAATATTTGCTATTACAGAAACACAGGAATCCAATTAATTTAACTGCAGGAAATTGCAAAGAAGAACTAAAACACTGTCTTATTTTATTCCACTAGAGATTATGATATGGTTGATGAAAATATTCCTCTTGACCTCCAAGGGGTTTGCAAATTAGGAAGAAAAACAAGACATGTTGCAGAGAAGCATGACACTGCATGTTATAAGCAACAAGAAAAAAAACATGAAAACTATTGGACACAATTAGAAACTTATTTGATGGCAAGTGGAATAATATGCAAGTAAAGCTATCAAATGAAGCAGGAACATAAGAATTCCAGGAGCTCTTTAAGAGACAAAACTTTTTGGCAAAAAGAAAGAAAGAAAGAAAATCAGCCAATTGTTGCTCACATTCTAAACATTTATAATTTAATAGCTTTATCTATTATATAACTACTACAATAATATAACAATTATATAACCACTATATCTCATGCAAAACTATTCCATGTGTAATAAAATATCTTTTCTAAATGTGCATAGTTTTGAGATTCAAAATGTGATACATAGTTTTCTTGTATGCTAACTAGAACTCTATCAATTCCATTGGTTTTCAGCATAAGAATATTTTTTCATTTCCACCAAAATGAAGTACTTCTAATAAAATTCATTTCTTGAGTTGCTTTATGTGCTTTTAATTTCTGGTGGGAAGTTTGAGGCTTTAACTTTTTGGGTTTCAGTTTTGCAGTATAGCCTTCCTGATGCAAGACTTGCTCCATATTCTTTATTTTATTTTACTGAAATGAAATTATCTATTTATCTATCTATCTATCTATCTATCTATCTATCTATCTACCTATCTACTCATCTGCCTATCACCCTATAATAGCAAATGTTATGGAGTAAAATTCGATACAAGATAGTTTTATCTTGAAATCCAGCCAAGAGGATATTGATCTCCTGAAGTATCTGCAGGAAGTTTCATTTATAAGATTATCCAGGAGAAGAAAACTCAAGACCAGTACTATAGACTAGTTCTACTCAACTTGCTTGACTCAAGTTGAGTAGCATATTTTGCTTAACTCAAAATATAAAAGTCAAGCAAAAATGAGAAAAAATTTTGAAGGTTGTACTGTAGTCTAATGTTTCTTTAATGTGTAATTTATAATCTCTAAGTAAAAAGGGAGTAAGCAAGAGTATAGCATTATTAGTATTAATATGTAAAAGATTGTTTTAGACTCAAAACAAGAAAAGAAAAGGAAATGCTTTTATGGGGACTGTGGTTCTCAACGTACTGTAGTTTTATTCTTACACTTGAGAACAGGGGAATTCCCTGGTACCTGATCAGACACTACAAACCTGAGCTAGAGCCAGGATTTGCTTGTCCTCAGGGTAGACATTTTTTAGGTGCCGTGCGTTTTCCCAACAGGGAATGGATCAGTTGTCAGGTGCACATCCATTTGCAATCCCTCAGTGTATTAGTGTGATCGAAACAAGAAAAAACAATGTAACTTCTTGTTTCAAATAAAACGCTTAGAAGCAGAAAGCCAAATGATGAAAGTATTTCAGGACACTAAGGGGTATAATCTACCCACATGTACCATTTTCTACTTTTAGCTCTCTTTTTTGAAGTAGTTCTTTTAGCTCAAGACTTTTCAGTCAATTTAGTACATTTGTTTCTCTTTGGGGAACACAATTATAGTTTTCTTGTGGATTCATAAAAAGGAAGGTTATTGAAGTCAGTTATGAAAGAGGGAAATAAAGAAGAGGAAAGGAACTGGGAATATTTTGATTTTACATTAACATGAAGTAAAACAAACAAACAACAACAAAAAATCAACAGATGTAGCTTTTATTCATGCTCAAAATGGGTAGGGTACAAGAAGATTCTAGGTCATTCCCTTCTATACTCTTCCTATTTTTAAATTTTCTTATATAGTATGACATTTGAGTTAATTCAATTAATTGTTTTAAAGGAAAACTGGATTTTTAAAACCTGGATCTCATAAGGGAAGGGAGTGGAGGGCCTCCGAAGCTTTATTATACCTGCTTTGCCACCTCCAGCTCTAACTTCTCAGCTGTAACAATGGGTTCTTCCTGGAGGAGTAAGGAATCATTAATGCTTTCTTTCTTAATTATGGCAGCGTTTTACACAAAGTTTCATGAACTCCATCTATTTTCACATCTAGTTAAAATTCTATCACACCTTCTTACTGTACTCCAACTTATCATCTCTATATATTTATTTCTGTGATCTTTCTTCTATGTTTTTACACATAGCCTGATACATTCTCTGCTTTAGGTTTAAAAATCTTTTCAACAATATCCATTTTTCCCTTCTTAGCAAGAATAAAACACTGCATCTGAACACTCAAGTTATAACTGTTCAAATGTGCTTTTTATTTATTAAAAAAATAACAAGTGAATAACAATACTACTAATAATAAGTAAAAATACTTATATATCATAATATGTCAAAACTGTAAGAAAACCCTACTCTACCTGGTAGAGTACCATTAGGCAATTCTATAAATTTAGAGATTGAAAGAATTGGGAAAGGACTGACAAAAATTTTGGCAAGGCAGTAATATGAGTATATCATTAATATAATTTTCACAATCAAAAGCTTTAATCAATAAGTTAAAAAAAAATTTAAAGAAAAAAGAACCATTCAAAGAAGTAAGTATGTTGATTATCTAAAGCACTCCACTTAAAACATCTATTCTTCCAATCACTCCAAAAAGAAATGCTGAGTATAATGAGTACAGTCATTATAATACAGGAGTGGGTGGAGGTGTTGAGCACTCTCTATGCACAAGACATAGCTCTAAATACCTTACCTGCATTATGTCAGTTACAGAGCTTTTATGGACAGAGATAAATGCAAACCTCTCATTTGGGAGAGAGTTCATATGATATTTAGCACAGCAGGGCATTTGAGTTTGTGGAAATGATGATGCTCAGTAAATTTGTCAGAGGCTATGCCTTTTCAATATGTGAATAACGAGAAACATGCATCATTATTTGGTATATCAAATAGCTGTATAATAAAGTAGCAGGAGAAATCTCATTCAATGGAAATAGCTATTGGCTAAGGGGAAGACAGAAGTTTAAATCAGCAAGCACTACAAAGCATAGGTGCCATAACAGGCAAAATAGAGAGGGCTACGGGAACACGGAGTGGAAATATAGGATCCTGTGACATAGGCTGTCAGTCAGGAAAGACTTCTCAGCTGAGGTGGTATTTAAACCGAGAGCTAAATTATGAGGAAGGGAAACCATGTTTTTGACAGATGAATCAGCATCTGCAAAGTCTTCTTTAGTTTCTATGAAAACTATTAATAGAAGTGATCCTACAATTTTGTGAAACAAAGCTGTTTTTCTGGAGACTACTGGAAGAGAAATGATAGTACATCTTATTCAAGACAGATTGCCAGCTACACTCAATGTAGGCACGACGTAGAGTTGCGTTTTCCATTCAAAGTGACATAAGTACATATGTTTATTACCATTGCTTCAAACTTCAAGAAGTAAATATGCATAATCATGGTAGGGTAGCAGTGTTTAACGTCTGATTATGCCTGATTAATAAATCCAGAATCTGAATTCTTCCTACCACATTCATTACTAACTTCTCCTGCCTGTTATTGGAAAAGCCTCACATGAAGATGACCTGTTTCTGAATTTGCTCTCCAACAGTCTATTCTCAAAAGAGTGAGCATAGTGAAGATCAAAGTGAAATCAGGTCACTTCTCTGTTCAAAATATCAATGACCTTTAATTTTTTGTAATGTCCAAAAAGATACCTGCTCCTACCCCCTAGTCATCATCACATTAATCTCTGGTAGTATTTCCCACTACTCTCCTGTCACTCTTTTCTCCAATCTCCTTGGTCCCTTGCTATTTAGTGAATGTGTCAGGAATGCTCTTACTTCAGGCCTTGACTTTCCCTTGTTGCTTTTCCTCTGTCCATCACTCTCCCTCAGGTCTCCACTTTCCTGCTTCCTCAGCTATTTCTGCATACTTATTTTTCCCAATTGTCATTTCAATGAGTTGTCCCGATCACATTCTTTAAAAGAACAGCTAATCTCCCCACCTCCCTGGTTCCCCTCATTCTTCTGCACTCTCTGCTTAATTTTTCTCATAACACTTATCACTGCTTGATAAAAATCTTACTTTTTTTTTTTCAGTCTCATCCACTCAAATGTAAACTCCATTTTAAAAAGGAATTTTTGTTTCTTTTGTTCTCGGATGTATTTCTGATCTCTAAAATAGTGTTTGTCACATACTAGATGCTCAGTAAATATTTTTGAATGAATAAATGAATGGATGACATTGAATTTCTTTGAGAAATCTAGATTTAAATTTAGAATCACTTCTCTTCCCTCCCATTCTTACTTGCATCCTACTTGTTCTCTCTTCCCAAGTCTTTGATTCTTTTGTCAATGTGTTTCCTTAACATTGTCCTTCAGTCATAGCTATTAACTTTTAATGGTAACATTGAGGGCACAATTTTTTCAGTTGAATTAGTACAATAGAGAGTGAGTGCATTTGTCTAGCCAACCTGCCCCCTTTTAAAAAACTATCATATGTGTATTTTTTAGATATAGTTCCAAATGTCAACTTTTTAAAATGGTACTTCTATATTAAAGTCCAAAACTTTTCAGTGTCTTTCCGTTAGATAAAGTACACATTCCAAAGCATGACATTTCAGGCAACTCATGATGTAGTCTCAGTTCCTTCCCTGCCTTATAGTCAATATGTTCTAACCAATGAAACTGCTTGGATTTACTGCAGATGGTTGTGATATCAATGGGCACTGTCCACTCACATGTCCTTCAAACATTTTGCAGGAGCCATAGTTGGGCACAGCTTCCAGTGGCCATGCATCAATCCTGAAGCCACATTCCCCAGGTTACTTCCTACCAAAGGCTAAGAGTACCAGGGGGACTGGAGTCAGTGCCTTGGCTCCCACCTGCACCATCAGCCTGGCCAGGTTTTTCCTCAGACCTGCACTGTCCCTTGAGTCTCTCCTTTCCAGTCCTCCCTTACTTACCTCTTCTTTTACAAGTGTGAGACCTGCATTGGTCTCCAGGCTCACCCTGCCTTTTCCAGCTCCCTCCCCTTTACCCTTCAGTAAGTATATTATAGATCTTTTCCCACCTTCTTGTCTGCTTCTCTTGGAGGATTTGAAGCAACACACTGGCCTCAAAAAAGTTTCATGTTTTTCAACTCTGTCCTTGCTCTTCCTACAATGTTCTCCTTCTCTTTCTACCTGTCTAAATCTTGCTTGGCCATAAAGTGGCAAACTCCAAGTTCAAATGTGCCTCATATATATCCCTTCTGTAATCTTTCCAACTTGTGAATTTTATCTTTTACTATAGCTCTTCCTATACAATACCTCATCCTCCCATTGGACTTCAAGCCTCTTGATGGCAGGAACCATGTCTTATTTATCTTCATAAAGTGTAAACATAGCACTTTGGAAGTTCTAGAAATCCAATACATATTTGATGAATTAGATTGCTGAAGGTGCTTTATTAGAAGAGAGTGAGGCTGGGATATCAAAATAAAGTACTATGTATGATCTAAAGCCCCTCTTCACATTTATATCTAAATCTTTGATAACATTCCAATAAATCAGAAAACAATTCTCTATTACTGTTCTTCAGTGGCCAGTCTGGATTTGGTCCACAAGTAAGAAACTAAGAAAACGTCACTTTACACAAGAAACTAAGAAAACGTCACTTTACACAAACCCCAAAGCTCATGGGTGGTTAATGAAATCCACAGGTCAGTAGTATGATTACCATGACCCTAAAATATATTAGATAAGCACTAAAGAGCAGTGTAAGGGGGTTGGAATTTAGGATTTCTGAAGAGAGCAAAAAACAATGCATTTAGGATACATTTATCACATAAGAAAGAAAAGGCATTCTAAGAAATTATAATATTCAGAAATGTATTCCTATTTATCACTTAAAAATTTGAAATGTATGGAACATAAAATAAAATAATTTCTAAATGTGTTTTCTTAAATGAAAGAAAAGCATTGTCTTGGTATATTAATAAAATATATGGTAATTTAAAACATGATTTTATCATTTCCTAACTCATTGTTGAAGTTCTCAAAGTTTTAAGCAATTACCCAACAAACTGTGTTTTATTCCTTTTCATATATTTCATATAGACGTCAGAACACCAACTTTGGAATTTTACTGGCAAATGTGTAAAAAGCCTATTTGAGTAAAAACTTTCAACAATTCCAACTCCAATGGACACATGCTACTTTAGCAACATATTTGCCTAGTAGTCAGTGTCCAAAGGTCCCTCTTTATGTACCATTCTGATTAGCCATTTATTAAGCTATATTTCTATGAGGTGTTAGTTTTCAGTCTAATGCTATTTTAATGTAATTATGACCACTTTCTGCATTAAGGGGGATTAGCAAATCAAAATCAATAAAACAATTTGGGATTTCAGAAGGAATTAGAATATAGAAGCAAATTATTAATGTTTAGGCAAATTCTCTTAGAATCAGTTGCCCAATGTTAACAGCCTATTATAAGGACTGCAGTCAACAAATCCAGTTTATGTTCTGAGGGGATAACAGAAAGATCAGCAGAAGGACATCTTAACCTCCTTGTGAAGAATATGTAGTTACTAGTTACGACCCATGTATTGGTGCATAATAAACAGACCCATGAAATTATTTGTGTGATCTTGTTATGAAATCTAATGAAATGACTTTCATTATTTTGCAAAAAGTATAGTAATTTTTTATTAACAAACCACTAAACCTCTGCCAATAAATCTAACAATATGAGGTGTTCCTATAAGGCAGTAGTGATGGTAAAATAACTTTCTGATTTAATTTTGAAAAAAAAAGAAATGCCCATACCTAATTGTCCTATAGTTTAAACATTTTTCAATGTATTTTGTTGGGAATAGGGAGATCTACTCAAAGGTAAGAAAAGCCAGGGATATAGCGAACAATTGTAATTTCAAGAATGAATCACATGTAATAAATGGTTACTTGTGATGATAATACTTCAAGCAATGTTGTGATTTGTTTGTTTTGCTTTGTTATGCATTTAACCAAGTATCATCTATGACACTCTCATAGAGGCTGTTTTATATGGTTATTTTTGGGGTATTTTGGAAACCTACAAACCTAATCTGTATTCACTGCTTTGTACTGCAAATCTTCTGTTTTTAAAACAGTAAAATCCTGTCCCATATTTAGTATTAAATGTATTATTAATACCTGAAATATAACGCTTCTACTCTACTTTTAATGGTTTCCTGGTGACTGACTGGCAAGAACCAGGACTTCAACTATTTTCCTTATGTAGATTTTTTTAACTTTTCGTTTAATCAGGGATCCTGTTTGGCCTCTGACAAGACATAATTTAAGTCTTTTACATTCACACACTTTGCTTAATATTCCTCTGAGTCACAGTTTAATTTTTTTTTTTTCGGGGTACGCGGGCCTCTCACTGTTGTGGCCTCTCCCGTTGCGGAGCACAGGCTCCGGACGCGCAGGCTCAGCGGCCATGACTCACGGGCCCAGACGCTCTGCGGCATGTGGGATCTTCCCGGACCAGGGTACGAACCCGTGTCCCCTGCATCGGCAGGTGGACTCTCAACCACTGCGCCACCAGAGAAGCCCCATAGCTTAACTTTTAAATCTAATCTTCCTCCCTTTTTTTTATCTCTTTATATTCTACTATCACTTATTCTAGATTTCCAATTGTTTTTTTCTCAGAAATCATTTGGAGAAAAACATATCTAATTAAAATCCATATTTACAAGTGGTACTTCTTATCATCCCCATGTCTTCATAACCCAACAATTCCACTACCGGGTATGTATCCCCCCAAAAAACAAAAACATTAATTCAAAAAGAAACATGCACCCCTATGTTAACAGCAGCATTATTTACAACTGCCAAGATATGGAAGCAACCTAAGTGTCTATCAACAGGTGAATGGATAAAGAAGATGTGGTGTATATATATATACACACATATATATGTGTGTGTGTATATATATATATATATATATATATATATATATATATATAATATTATTCACCCATTAAATAAATGAAAATTTGCCATTTGCAGCAACATGGACAGACTTGTAGGGCATTATACTAATGAAATGTCAGACAGAGAAAGACAAATACTATATGATATCACTTATACATGGAATCTAAAAACTATAACAAACAAGTGAATATAACAGAAAAGAAGCAGACTCACAGATAAAGGGAAAAAACTATGGTTAATAGTGGGGGTGGTAATCTAGGGGTGAGGAAGTGGTATAAGACAGGCTATAAGAATGCATTGTGCAACATGGGGAATACAGCCAGTATTTTGTAATAACACTAAATGGAGTATAATCTTTAAAAATTGTATAAAGAATAAAAAATTAAATACAAAATATCACAAATACCTGTTCTCATAGCTCTATAAAATTCCTAAATAAACAGGCCAAATAATTTTACAGTGCTTTTAAATAAAAATTATCAGCAAACTTCTAAAACTTTATCTTTTCAGACATTCATTTCTACTTGTTCTTTTGTTAAATAAAAATCCAAGTCCAAAAAATACTAGAGTATCTCTGGAACTTTCCAATGTGCCAAATATTTATTCAAATTAGATTATGAAGCTAAAATAAAATTAATGAAAAAGATCTTGAAACCTTTAAACCCTGAAAAACTTTTTTTTCTTTTTTTAGTTGGATAAGATTAAAGAAAATAACTGTATAAAAGTACAGTTAATCTCTATGAATTGAAAATATATTCTGCATCTCATTTAACCAAATATACAGATTAATAACTTATGTATTATTAATATGCATTTATTACCTCTGTTGAATTCCATTTTATAGAGTTTTGCATAATTAATGTGGTATTTTAATCATTTTACAATAACAAAAGTCAGTCTAGAAACATAACTGGGTTAGGCACATTTACTGATGTCTTGTGGGAGGCATTCTTATATCAGCCTTTAATAAATAATTAGAGAGAGCAACAAAAAATGTGTGTCACTAGCATTATTAGGAGAAGAGGATCTACATATTAATTTTAAAAATTAGCCTACAACTGAGAAAAGGAAATTCCGACCATTTAAAATAATGTACATGCAGAGAATTACAGGAAAATAATCAGTTCTGTGGCTTTCCATTACTAAGTAGCCTTATGAGAACTCATGAACCCAATATGTTTTTCTGGTTTGGGTTTTGGTTTTTTTATGTCAAGAGTGTTGATCATCCAGTAATAATAATAATAAAAAAACATTGACAAGGAGATGGTCAGCAGAAAAATGAGCACAGAGCAAAAAGGACTCCTTAAATGGAACATGGCGTTAGTAAAATGTACTCTGAGAGCTGCATCCATGTAGCACCAGAGAGAGCTGTTTTGTAATCAACTCTATGAGATTCCAAATATAAACACGATATAGTACAGTTTATTTGCATGATGTGGGAATACTCATTTTGAAACAAAGTGACAATTTAGTTTAAAAGAGATTTTTAGTCTGTTTTAATTTTCCAACCCATGCAAATTTCATTTAAATGTGGGACTTGCATTAAAAGTTTATACCCAACTAGATCCTGGTTCATTTTGTCATTTAATCTTATAATTGGGAGTGCATTTACTAATAGGAAGCTACACGTTTTATTAACACATATCCTCACTATTGGGGGTCAAATATATAAAAAAAATTCACTCTCTGTGTTTTTCTTTAAGGGGAAAAATTCATCCTATGAAGACTTACACCTAACAATTTAAATGGCTTCCTGATGGAAATATTCCCAGTACAAAATTAATCAAGGTAGTGATCTGCGAATATTGCCCTGAGAAACTTAAGGAGCTTTCTAATCTCTACAAGGAGCAATACTGTATGTTCTTAAAGAGAGATTAACAGGAACAACAGTACAAATAACTAATGAGAGGAAAAGGAAAGACAGAGAAACATTTAATATGCACCTACTATGTGATGGCCATTTTCAAATATATGCAGAATATTGCTATATGAACTGTAAAGTTCAAGTATTTATAAGGGACAAGTTAAAAAATAGATTTTGGTCACTAATAAGCATCATTGACAAACATTGGAAACAAAATTTGTCAATATTAATTTCACCCTAATGAGATAATAAAGTACTGATTCTAAGAATTAGCACCTATGATCTAAAGAGAAATATTTCTCAAATAGGGAGAGACAAATTATTGAATGTGCTCATTTAACTGAAAAAAATACTTTGATTTAGTTTTGTGGAAAATAAGCAATATTCCAAGAAATGAGTTCAGCCCTTGACTGAATGAGCTTGTCCAAAGATTCTGCCAAATGCCAATGACTAGTGGTGGTAGATAGAGCTCCCAGTATAAATTAGCGTTTCCTTGTTAGCCTAGTGAACAAGAATGAATGCCTCAGAGAACCTCGTCACTTCTACAGCTGATTTGTTAATGCGAAGTTCCACAGTATGTAAGATTTAAAAAAAAACACTTTGATCCGAAAGGAGCCCACTAGCCAATCCTGGGAGACCAAGCTTGATTCAGCTGATAGTTTTCTCTCTAATCATCTTCACAGTGAAGGGCAAATTCTATATAGGCATAACTGTGTGTGAAAACAAACCATATATCCCCTGTAGGCTGTTTAATATTTTTCTTTTTGATAAAGAACCTAAAAGAACTTACTATTTAGGTATAAAGCATCTTAAATTATATAACTTATTAACCAGTTATCTATACAGGTAGGCTCATTTGCACATCTTCTTTATGTATGAATTGTAATTACCATGACTTAGTAAAATAACACCAGTCTCCCAACAACATGGTTCAAATTTTAGTTACCATAGTGTATTAACAGTGGGTGATATACTGTTTGCAGGGCTCCACAGTACAAACTTTGCTGCTAGCTGTTCAGTTCACACATTACTATGTATTTATCAGTGAGCAATCTTGGCACTTCTTTCAGAACGCATAGACAGTAAAGCATATACATTTGGCCCTCTGTATATTTGGGTTCTACATCCTTGGATTCAACCAAATGCAGATCAAAAGCATTTTGAATAAAAAAAATTCCAGAAAGTTCCAAAAAGCAAAATTTGAATTTGCCGCCTGCCAGCAACTATTTACATAACACTTACATTATATATACCAATATTTACACAGCACTTACATTGTATTAAATATTATAAGTAATATAGAGATGACTATATTGTATGGAAAGATGTGGGTAGTATGCCTTTTTTTTTTTTTTTTTTGTGGTACACGAGCCTCTCACTGTTGTGGCCTCTCCCGTTGTGGAGCACAGCCTCTGGACGCGCAGGCTCGGCGACCATGGTTCACGGGCCCAGCCGCTCCGTGGCATGTGGGATCTTCCCGGACTGGGGCACGAATCTGTGTCCCCTGCATCGGCAGGCGGACTCTCAACCACTGTGCCACCAGGGAAGTATGCCATTTTATATAAGGGACTTGAACATCCCAAGATTTTGGTTTGGGAAGAAAGGGTCTTGGAACCAATCCCTAGTGGGTACCAAGGGACAACTGTAGCTCTGTTGCCTTCCATCTCCCAGTGATAAACCCATACAACATTTTACAAAAATGGATAATCAAAAGAGGTAATTGGTCAATAAAGATCAAAGTGCAGCAAAGAAACCAAAAAGGGACACCACTGTAGGTAAAATTAGGATAGAATAAAAGTGAGTTATAGAAGAGATAACTAAGTGTGGGAATGTTGATCCTGCTTCTATTCAAGAGACTCTAGAACTGCAGCCAGGGAAATTTAGTGGAGGCAAAGTTACTAAAATAAATGAGTAAAGTATCTGTGACGAAAAGGGAGACAACATCCCAGAAGGGACTCTGGCAAAAACATCACAATAATGGAACTCTCAGAAATGCTTCAGAATATTGAAAGCATAAAATGTTGCTAGCTGATCCAACTTAGAAAGGAATGTGAGAATTTACCAAGGCATAAAAATGATACTCCTTCCGTACTGTAAATTAGATGATGAGAAGATAAGGGCAAGCACTATTTAAACTACTTTTGATAAGTTTCTTTACAAAGAAATAAAACACTTTAATCCTCAATGTTTCTCAGGTTTTAAACCACAGTGTACTAAATAAATATTAGTTTTACTATTTGCTCATTTCCTTATATATGTATAATTATCAGGAAGAGAGTTTTCAATGTTTTGGGAAAAAATTTTAAAGGTGACAGAATAACTGTAGTTCTCCCCATCAGTTTTTAAGATCTCTTTGCATGATTTCAGCTAGTACAACCATTTTTAAGGTTCTAGTATACAACACCAGGACTACCTGTATCTCAAGGAAGAGGCCTTACTGGTGCCTATGCTAAAAGCTTCCACTAGGCTTCTGAGTTTTAGGCCTTAAAAAAGCATTTGATATGCTTTGTGAGAGCAAAGATTAAAGGATACAAGCATAAATATTCTTAGTACCAATTTTACAGATATGTCAAAAAACCCATTTTATTCTAATCTACAGAAAGAAAGGTTTATACTTTCTAATCTTCCTTAAGAAACACATTTTAATATAGTAAGTAATTTGACAATTACTAGAACATAAATGGTGAATGCAAATTCTGGATGTTAAAATATTTTAAATGCTCATCTCTTAGTCTCCGTGAACTGCAGCGTGCTTGGGAGCTGTGACACATTCCTCATCCAAGCTTTGTTCTTTTCAACTGGCAAACATTGACTGTCCAGGTCCCATCCTCCTGTTACACACACTTTCCTTACACAACATGAGCCAGCTCGGTTTTTCTTGAGATGTCTTTTGGACCATCATAAACATCACAGACATTTTCATCAGTGATGCCAAGAGAACTGGGAATATGTTAGTTTACTTTTGCTTCCTCTGTTGCCTAATTGGCTGCTTCTGCAGCAATAGAACAAAAAGAGGATGGTGCATGAAATACAGCTATTATTTGTGAGAGAATGGCTGGTTTTAAAACAAGATAGATGTTTAGTATTCTGTGGATATTCCCCCACCAGATTGTAACAGTTCTGAAGGAGGTTAAATTGTGAGCCAAGACTGTCCAAATTTTCTCTTGATAAAGCACGAAAATAGCCTGATCAGCCCAAAAGCTGCTGAGCCTCACTATTAGGAAATGCAGCTACTCTGTAATGTGAAAGATAGGGGATTTGATCTATTTCATCATTTTATTCCCCTCCCAGAGTTACTGCCTAAAGAACAAGAATTTCTGCTTGAATGGCTTGATGTGACATTTATCTCTACTTTGTGGATGAGGTCATAGTGTTGTTTAATGCACTATATTAACCCATGTCTCTTGGTTCTCAAATCATTTTAGACTGCAGTTCAGTTTTACCCAGCTTCTAGGAGTCAGTATGCAAACAAGTTCAGATGATTCTAAACTGTGATTAGTCCATAAGGCATCTATCCATTCACCAAATTTTATCAAGCATCTATTACATGTCAGCAATACATGCATGGATAATTCAAAAGTGACAGAATGGTTTTCTTCCCCCTGACATCTTTTGCTAGATTTTTTCCTTATAAGGTTGATGTAAAATAACTTATAATTTTGGTAAACATCATTAAGAAAATGCTGATAAGCAAAGTATCTCAACTAACGATGTTTAAACTTTTGACAAACTGGCCAACTTGTTCTTCCCTAAAGAGGGAAAGTTATCACTTTTCCTTAGGAGGTCTTAAGAAGAATTAAGTGAATAGTATAATTGTCACTTCATCTAGCAGAAAAGACATGTTTAATAACTTGAAGCATATACAACATCAGGGTTCAGAGTGCTTGAGTTGAAGACTAGGAGTTTTAAACTCTGTGAGATCTGATGCATTATCAAATATATGTTTAAAAATATTATTGAGCAGGGCTTCCCTGGTGGCTCAGTGGATGGGAGTCTGCCTGCCGATGCAGGGGACACTGGTTCGTGCCCCAGTCCGGGAAGATCCCATGTGCCACGGAGCAGCTGGGCCCGTGAGCCATGGCCGCTGAGCCTGCGCGTTCGGAGCCTGTGCTCCACAACGGGAGAGGCCACAACAGTGAGAGGCCCATGTACAGCAAAAAAAAAAAAATATATATATATATATGTATATATATATGTATATATATATACATATATATATATATAATTGAGCAGTTTAGGAGTTTTCAAGATGGTTAAGGAGTAGGAGGACATGGTGGAGTACATCTCTCTCCACAGATGCATCAAGAATACATGTATGGATGGAACAGTTTTTGCAGAACACCAGCTGAACGCTAGCAGATCTTGAACACTGGAAAGGACAATGAAGATTCCTGCATAACCGGGTAGGATGAAAGAAAGAAGGGAGAAAGAAGAGGAGAGGAAGCAGCACGGGACCTTTGCCCCTGGGGGAGAGATGAAGCAGAGCAGTTTCCCACATCTGGGGAAATCCCCTCACCAATGGGGAAATCAGTTGGGACAGAGGGAAAGCATCTGAGGCTGTCAGAGGAGGGTGAAGCAGCCTGTCTGTGGCAGACAGGAAAGAGTGAGAACTACACAGATGGTCTGTGACATGGCCATGCATGCCCCAGATTGGGACGTGTGTCCAACAGTGTGCATGGGGGCTGGGAGCTGGAGCGTGGGGATAGGAGAGCAAAATTCGGGGGAGGAGTGCTGTTGGCTGTGAGGAGACAGCCTGAGGGGGAGGGAGGAAGGAAATCCACAACAGGGAATGCCTGTGGAGGAAATCTGGAGTGCCATGAAATCAAGGCGCCACTGTTGAGTGAAGCACAGAGTGTGGAGAGGACATTGCATTCTCTCTCTCCCCACATGCTGGCCCCTGCCACCCTGGGTGCTCAGAAAGGGCCCCACCAGGGCTGGCCCTTGCGTGCACTAGAAAAGTCTCCCCCTAGGGCCAGATCTCTCACTCCAGTAGCCACTGGCTTCCCCACGCACCTGTTGCTGCCAGGGCTCCCACAACCCAGGTAGCTGTGCCTCGTCTGAGCCCTGTCCTCACCAGGGAAGACCTGAGTGCTCCAGGGCAGCCTTAGGAGCAGACTTCTGTTGAAGGCCCACATGCAGAGGTGGGGCTAAAACCACAGCTGAGCCACAGGGATGGGACAACTGAAGAAGAGGAATGAAAATCTTTCCATCAGCTGCACAAGCCACAGATTAAATCCCTATGAGTGGCTTGGTAGAGCCTACATCTATGGAATATCTGAATGGACAACGAGTCCCATAAATGAAACCAGTCCAGCTCTGGCAGCTGTGGACATTGGGGGCAAGCACACAGAGGAGTTGGGTGAGATCCGAGTCTGAGCTGTCCCCACAGTGGGTCCAGAGACCTACCTAGAGGCATTGGAGGGCCTCCTGGTGAGGTGAAGGTGGGCTATGGCGGGGGCAAGGACACTGACAGCTGAGACCCCAGGAAAATATTATTATTACTATTATTTTTATTAGGTTTTGACTTGTTCTGTTGTTGTTTTTAAGTTTTTAAATTTTTTATTTAGTTTTTGGGGGTGTTTTTGGTTTTTTTTCTTTTTTCTGCTTTTTAAATACGTATTTCATATTTCTATTTTTTACTTTGCTTTTTCATTGTTTTCTGTTTTTTCCTATTTTTATTTTTCCTTTTCTTTGTTCTGTCGGTTTTTATATATTTTTTTAAAATCGTTTTTATGTGTTTCTTTTGTTTTCTGTGCTTTATTCTTCAGTTTGCATTCTGCTTTGATTTTGCTTTCTGTTTTGTGTTTTTGTTACTTTTGTTTTTAATTGTTTGATTTTGATTTTAGGTTCTATTGTTTGGTTCTTCTCTTGCTTTTTGCTTTCTTTGATTTTGTATTTGTTCCTTTGTGGTGTTTGTGTTTCTTTGTTTTTGTTTGGTTTTGCTTTTACCATTTGTGTGGGGTTTGTCTATTATTTTTTATTGCTATTGTTGCTGTTTGTTTCTGTCTTTGCTATTTGTCTTTGCTATTTATCTTGGGTTTTGTTTCTCTATTTGTTTTTATTTGTCCACACACCCCTTTTCCTCTTCCCCTTTATTGCTGAGATGTACAGCTTGTGAAGTCTTGGTTCCCTGGCTGGAGTTTGGGCCTGAGCCTCGGGGCTGACAGTGATGAGTCCAAGATGCTGGGCCACCAGAGAATTCCCGGCTCCAGGGAATATTAATCAGCAAGAGCTCACCCAGAGGTCTCCATCTCAAATCTAAGGCCCAACTCCACCCAACTGCTTGCAGGCTCCAGTGCTAGATGGCTCACACCAAACAACAAGCAAGACAGAAACACAAACTCTCCCATCAGCAGACAGGCTGCCTAAATTCACACTAAGCTCCCAGACAACAACACAAAGCACACCACCTGATACAGCCCTGCCCATCAGAAGAACAAGATCCAACTCCACCCACCAGAATGCAGACACCAGTCCCTCCCACCAGGAAGCCTACACAAGCCACTGGACCAATCTTACCCACCGGGGGCAGACACCAGAAGCAAGAAAAACTGTGACCCTGCAGCCTGCAGAAAGGAGACCTCAAACACAGCAAGTTAGACAAAATGAGAAGACAGAGAAATATGATGCAGACAAAGGAGCAAGGTAAAAATCCACAAGACCAAACAAATGAAAAGGAAATAGACAATTTACCAGAAAAAAGAATTCAGAGTAAGATAGTAAAGATGATCTAAAATCTCGAAAATGAAATGGAGGCACAGATCAAGAACATACAAGAAATGTTTAACAAGGACCTAGAAGAACTAAAGAACAAACAAACAGTGATGAACAGCAAAATAAATGCAATTAATAATACACTAGAAGGAATCAATAGCAGAATAACTGAGGCAGAAGAACAGATAAGTGACCTGGCAGATAGAATGGTGGAAATAACTGTCACAGAGCAGAATAAAGAAAAAAGAATGAAAAGAAATGAGGAGGGTCACAGAGCTCTCTGGGACAATATTAAATGCACCATCATTTGAATCATAGGGGTTGCAGAAGAGGAAGAGAAAAAGTTCTGAGAACATACTTGAAGAGATTATAGTCAAAAACTCCCCTAACATGGGAAAGGAAATAGTCAATCAAGTCCAGAAGTGCAGAGAGTCCCATACAAGATAAACCCAAGGAGAAACATTCTGAGATACCTATTGATCAAACTAACAAAAATTAAACACAAAGAAAAATATTACAAGCAACAAGGGAAAAGCAACAAATAACATACAAGGAAATCCCCATAAGGTTATCAAATGATTTTTCAGCAGAAACTCTGCAGGACAGAAGGGAGTGGCAGGACATATTTAAAGTAATGAAAGGGAAAACGTACAACCAAGATTACTCTACACAGCAAGGATCTCATTCAGATTTAATGGAGAAATTAAAGGCTTTACAGACAAGCAAAAGTTAAGAGAATTCAGCACTGCCAAACAAGCTTTAAACAACTGCTAAAGGAAATTCTGTAGGAAGGAAATAAAAGAGAAGAAAAAGACCTACAAAAAGAAACCCCAAACAATTAAGAAAATGGTAATAGGAACATACATATGTATAATTATCTTGAATGTAAATGGATTAAGCACTCCAACCAAAAGACATAGACTGGCTGAATGGATATAAAAACAAGACCCATATATACGCTATCTACAAGAGACCCACTTCAGACCTAGGGAGACACACAGACTGAAAGTGAGGTGATGGAAAAAGATATTCTATGCAAATGGAAATGAAAACAAAGCTGGAGTAGCAATACTCATATCAGACAAAATAGGCTTTAAAACAAAAACTATTATGAGAGACAAAGAAGAATACTACATAACAATCAGTGGAATCCAAGAAGATATAACAATTGTAAATATTTATGCACACAAAATAGGAGCACCACAATATGTAAGCCAAATGCTAACAGCCATAAAATGGGAAATCGACAGTAACACCGCAATAGTGGGGGATATTAACTCCCCACTTACACCAATGGACAGATCATCTAGACAGAAAATTAATAAGGAAAACAAGTGTTAAAAGACTCATTAGACAACATAGACTTAATTGATATTTATAAAACATTCCATCCAAAAGCAGCAGAATACATTTTCTTCTCAAGTGCATGTGGAACATTCTCTAGAATAGATCACATCTTGGGTCACAAGCAAAGCCTTGGTAAATTTAAGAAAATTGAAATCATATCAAGCATCTTTTATGACCACAATGCTAGGAGACTAGATATCAATTACAGGAAAGAAACTGTAAAGAACACACACACACATGGAGGCTAAACAATATGCTACAGAATAAGCAAGAGATCACTGAAGACATCAAGGAGGAAGTCAAAAAATATCTAGAAACAAATGACAACAGAAACATGACAATCCAAAACCTATGGGATGCAGCAAAAGCAGTTCTAAGAGGGAAGTCATGGTGATGCAATCTTACCTCCAGAAACAAGAAAAATCTCCAATAAACAAATTACTTTTCACATAATGCAACTAGAGAAAGAGGAAGAACAATAACAAAAACAGTTAGTAGAAGGAAAGAAATCATAAAGATCTGAGCAGAATAAATGAAATAGAAATGAAGAAAACAATAGCAAAGTCCAACAAAATTAAAAGCTGGTTCTTTGAGAAGATAAACAAAATGGATAAACCTTTAGGCAGACTCATTAAGAAAAAGAGGGAGAACACTCAAATCAATAAAATTAGAAATGAAAAAGGAGAAGTTATGACAGACACCACAGAAATACAAAGGATCATAAGAGACTACTACAAGCAACTATATGCCAATGAAATGGACAACCTGGAAGAAATCAAAAATTCTTAGAATGGTACAATCTTCCAAGACTGAACCAGGAATAAATAGAAAATGTTAACAGACCAATGACAAGGAATGAAGTAGAAACTGTGATTCAAAATATTCCAACAAACAAAAGTCCAAGACCAGATGGCTTCACAGGAGAATTCTATCAAACATTTAGAGAAGAGCTGACACCTATACTTCTCCAACTGTTCCAAAAAATTGCGGAGAGAGGAACACTCCCAAACTCATTCTACAAGTCACCATCATGCTGATACCAAAACCAGACAAAGATGTCACAGAGAAAGAAAATTACAGGCAATATCACTGATGAACATAAATGCAAAACTCCTCAACAAAATACTAGCAAACCAAATCCAACAGCACGTTAAAAGGATCATGCACCATGATCAAGTGGGGCTTATCCCAGGGATGCAAGGATTCTTCAGTATATGAAAATCAGTCAATGTGATACACCATATTAACAAACTGAAGAATTAAAACCATATGGTCATCTGAAGAGTTGCAGAGAAAGCTTTTGACAAATGTCAACACCCATTTATGATAAAAACTCTCCAGAAAGTGAGCATAGAGGGAAACTACCTCAACATAATAAAGACCATTTATGACAAACCCACAGCAAATGTTATTCTCAATGGTGAAAAACTGAGAGCACTTCCTCTAAGATCATGAACAAGACAAGGTTGTCCATTCTCATCACTGTTATTCAACGTAGTCTTGGATGTCCCAGCCACAGCAATCAGAGAAGAAAAAGAAATAAATGGAATCCAAATTGGAAAAGAAGAAGTAAAACTGTCACTATTTACAGATGACATGATATTATACATAGAAAATCCAAAAGATGCCACCAGAAAACTACTAGAGCTAGTCAATGAATTTAGTAAAGTTGCAGGACACAAAATTAATGCACAGAAATATCTTACATTCCTATACACTAACAATGAAAGATCAGAAAGAGAAATTAAGGAAACGAGGAAACAATGCTCATTCATCATGGCAAGAAAAATAATAAAATACCTAGGAATAAACCTACTTAAGGAGGCAAAAGACCTGTATGCAGAAAACTATAAGACCCTGATGAAAGAAATCAAAGCTGACACAAACAGATGGAAAGATATATGATATTCTTGGATTGGAAGAATAAAAATTGTGAAAATGACTATACTACCCAAAGCAAGCTACAGATTCAGTGTAATCCCTATCAAATTACCAATGGCATTTTTCACAGAACTAGACAAAAAAATTGTACAATTTATATGGAAACACAAAAGACAATGGATAGTAAAAGCAATTTTGAGAAAAAACAACAGAGCTGGAGGAATCAGGCTCCGTGGTTTCAGACTATACTACAGGGCTACAGTAATCAAGATAGTATGGTACTGGCACAAAAACAGAAATATATATCAGTGGAACAGGATAGAAAGCATAGAGAAAAACCCATGCACCTATGGTCACCTAATCTATGACAGAGGAGATAAGGATATACAATGGAGAAATGACATCCTCTTCATTAAGTGGTGCTGGGAAAAATGGACAGCTACATGTAAATGAATGAAATTAGAACACTCCCTAACACCATACACAAAAATAAACTCAAAATGGATTAAAGACCTAAATGTAAGGCCAGACACTATAAAACTATTGGAGGAAAACATAGGCAGAAAACTCTTTCACATAAATAGAAGCAAAATCTTTTCTGACCCACCTCTTAGAGTAATGAGAAAAAATATAAAATAAAATAAACAAACGGGACCTAATTAAAAGCTTTTGCACAGCAAAGGAAACCATAAAAAAGATGAAAAGACAGACCTCAGAATGGGAGAGAATATTTGCAAATGAAGCAACTTGCAAAGGATTAATCTCCAAAATATACAAATAGCTCATGCAGTTCAATATCAAAAAACAAACAACCCAATCCAAAATTGGGCAGAAGACATAAATAGACATTTCTCCAAAGAAGACACACAGATGGAAGAGACACATGAAAAGATGCTCAACATCACTAATTATTAGAGAAATTCAAATCAAAATTACAATGAGGTATCACCTCATGCCAGTCAGTATGGCTATTATCAAAAAATGTAGAAACAATAAATGCTGGAAAGTGTGTGGTGGAACAGGAACCCTCCTGCACTGTTGGTGGGAATGTAAATTGATACAACCACTATGGAGAACACCATGGAGGTTCCTTAAAAAACTAAAAATTGAGCTACCATATGATCCAGCATTCCCACTCTTGGGCATATATCTGGAGAAAACCGTAATTCAAAAAGATACATACACTCCAATGTTCATTGCAGCACTATTTACAATAGCCACGACATTGAAGCAACCTAAATGTCCATCAACAGAGAAATGGATAAAGATGATGTGGTACATATATACAATGGAATATTACTCAGCCATAAAAAGGATTGAAATTGGGTCATTTGTAGGATGTGGATGCACCTAGAGTCTGTCATATAGAGTGAAGTAAGTCAGAAAGAGAAAAACAAATACCATATAGTAACACATATATGTGGAATCTAGAAAAATGGTATAGATGATCTTATTGGCAGAGAAGAAATAGAGACACAGATGTAGAGAACAAACATATGGACACCAAGTGTGGAAAGGGGAGGGGTGAGATGAATTGGGAGATGGGAATTGACATATATACACTCTTGATACTATGTATAAAATAGATAATTAATGAGAACCTATTGTGTAGCACAGGGAACTCTACTCAATGCTCTGTGATGACCTAAATGGGAAGGAAATCCAAAAAGAGGCGATATATATGTACATATAGCTGATTCACTTTGCTGTACAGTAGAAACTAACACAATGTTGTAAAGCAGCTCTACTCCAATAAAAATGAAAATACAATCATTGAGAAGTTTAAAAACACAATCCTAGTTTTATTTTAATCAAAAAAACATTGTAAGGAAGTCATTGATTGTTGCTCAAGTCTCTGACTCTTGAATTAATATCTCAAGCATTTCCAGTATTATTAATAGAATCATATTTAATTAGTGGCATGGAAAAGACTTAGAATTGTAGCTCTAAAATTTAAAAATATAACTAAAAGAGATGACAGAATTTACTTCATATAATAGTGTATAAATAAACATACTTTATTTTCTTTTCTATTCCTCTTGTGTATTCATTGACTTTATTCAAAAGCTCTCTACTAATGAAGCTTTAAGACTGTTTCAGACTACATATGTCAAAAGCAGAAAGAGTAAATATCATTAATAATGTGTGCAACATTTTCTAATAACCAATTCTACACTCAGAGGCAGAGTATTATAACAAAAAAAGAAATAGTATGTGTGGAGGATGTATAATTAGAGATTTAAATATCACTTTTTTTCACTTTATTTATATACAAGTACAGAAATATAATTGCCTGTTTATATAAGATTGTATTTTTATTTGACGTCTTCTAATTTTGCTATTTATTTACAAATCCCAAGTTATATAACCTCAATTGTACTTCCCTCAATGACAAGAAAGCAGTGATTCATCTGAAGAAGTTTATGTCTTTCCTGAATAAGTCCAAAGGCTTCAGTCAAGATCTATTCAATGCAATTATACTGAATCATTGTTTTTGAACATATACCTTACCCATGTATTATATAAGGACATGAAGATATGAAGGATAAACAACTTTGTATTTTGCCTTCAAGCAATATAGTGTTTTGTGAAAATTTTATCATTTCTTTTTATAAAAAGTTACCATACTGTGACAAATAACCAGCTCCTGAAATATAATTATTTAGTCACAAGTTATAAATAAAATTATTCTAAATATACAAAGGAAATCATTTTCATAAAGCATCTCTTTGGTCAAATAGTGAATCCTCTAGAACATTAATATTTTTCCTTACATTTACCTGCATTTCAACATTATTTTTCTTTATCCCTTTTCAGATGTTCACAGAGCTATTCCTGGGCAAAAAGTAAAGACTTCATATTTAGTGTCACTTCCTTACTCTACTTGTTCCTGGTGCTTTTAGTGTACCTGTATTGGGTTGGCCAAAATGTTCATTTGGGTTTTTCCGTAGCGTCTTATGGAATGTATTGGGCTAACCCAATTCAATGGGTCACACTTTCCATGAACCAAATACATAGAATTGTCCTTTCTTATTTTTCTTAATTGCTTCTGTGACCCCTCATGTAACCCAAGCCAAGAATGCTAACTTGTCTGCCAAGATCTTAGCACGGTCATTCCAATTTGACATTTACCTCTTTACGATTGACCATAACCACAAACCATTATCATGGAAGAATTTCAAGAAACCAAAGTAGGCACTTACTAAATTATCTGTTGAATTAGTGGATTAAATGGTTACTAATGAAGACTACAATTAGAGGAAATGTTTTAAATCAGTCCTCAAATTTTAGTATGTACTATACTTGCAGTTCAAACCCATGTTGTTCAAGGGTCAATTGTTATATGAATCATCTGGAGAAACTTGTGAAAATGCAGATTCTGATTCATTACTTCTGGGGTGAGACCTAATTGTCTGCATTTCTAACAAGCTTCCAGGTGATTCTAATGCTTCTGGTCCCCAGACAACACTTTTAATAGGAAGAATTTAGGGTATACTGTAAAATTTCTTTCATGAATACATGTTTTTCTGGCTATAAACATTTAAAGAGCTACTAAAAGCCATGATACCGCATTGAACTGAAAAATAATGATAATATTTGTTTCTTCACTTAATGCTTATTATGTGCTTACCACATGGCAGGTACTTTTATAAGTTAGGAATTTATAAATTCACTGGAGAGTGAATAAAGAATGTTGTACAACATGAAGAGGGAAATAAATATCAGTGAGAGAATTTACCATTACCAGCTATAAAAGCAAGGGTTGTGTAAAATCACAATGAAGTTCTGAAATGCTGAAGAATAAAAATGAAGAAAATTATTAAGCTTGTTAGAAAATATAAGAAAAAGAAGGTATGCTATTTCATTGAGAATATATTTCAAAAGGCTTGAGCCAATCACATTTTAGATGCTCACATTTATTAGCTCGCAGGAATACTCTGAAATAGGTACTATTTTACAGGCAAAGAAACAGATCTCAGGAAGGCTAAATCACTTGATCTACATCATGTGGCTAGGAACTGGTAGAACCAGGTAGAACCAGTCTAATTCTAGAATCTTCACTGAACTTATTCTTGTTTAACATTAGAGAGACTGTAGAACTAAAAGCTTGCTATCATTTTGAGAGCTTCATTGTACTTTTCCTGAACCTTGATGTCATATATGGTAGTGGTTATGAAATGACTGTTTCATCTTCTTTCTCCTTTGAATGCTTCCTAAAATGTTTCACTTTGTTATCCCTCAATGAATTTGTTAATTCATAACATGTTTGAACTCAAGTATTAATTTAAATAAATTCTACATCCCTTTGGTGCAATGGAATTTAAAATCACATATGTTCTTTATTTAAATGACTTAAATATTGTAATGTACATAAAACTGAAATTAAAAATAAAATCTATGTTTTATCTACACGAAAACCTTCATGAAAAATGCAAGAGATGAAACTAATACAGGGTAGATTTTGCAAACTGAAATCTACACTGTTGAAAGTTAAAAAAACTAAAGTTTATAAAACTCCAACTACAAATATAACGTTTTGTTGATTATGTGGATTGCCATGACTTGTAGGACTTGTTGCCAATGCTGTTCTCTTCCTGTTATCTACAGGTTTTAGCTTACATGCCCAAGAATCTGTGACAGGAGTCACAACCTTTGAATTTGTTCATATTCACTTTGATTTTCATATTTTTAATCTTCCAACATAATCAGATTAGTAGGAACAAACATCCTACATTTCAATCATCTTAAGAAATAATTTGAGAAATAGAATGACTACAGACTCAAATTTAGACAGCAATATTAGATTGATTTTTAAAACTGCTTCTTGACATCTGCTTCCCTAGGATAATTAATAGATAAAATAACTATCAAAAATCAATATCTATTTCTGCTCTGTAGTTGACAAAACACATACATCAACTTATATGACTATCATATATCAACCAGAAGATGATATTAACATTAGTTTCTCTTTACAGATGAGAAAACTGAGGCTTACTAGCCTGAAGGGAAATACAATGAACTTGGGGGTTGTGAATCAAAATCCACTGCTGTTTATTACACTATGGTTTTCCTTTCTGCTTATTGGAAGTCCTACTTATATCAGATACAAACAGGTACTCAAACATGTTTTTTCCACTTTTATAAGCAATACAATTGTGACTTCAGATTCTCCTGCAAGGACACACTATATTGTTGCTGTGAGATCCTTTCCTTTGAAATGTCACACAGCCAATCCTCTTCTACCTTTTATAAGTTGCCTCATTTGCAAAATGAAGATGCTGATACTCATATCAAGTTTTACAAAGTGTATGTAAAAGTCAATAAAGTATGTAACACTATGGCATAATTCAAGCTGTGGTAGGAATTTACTGTTAATATTGCCTCAGGTATGTCTTGGACACCTTATCATTTTTCTCCTGATATCACTTATACTGTCAATTCACAAGTAACTCAAGAGAAATAAATATAATCATGTGCTTTCATTCCCAATAAAATGGCTTTTATTTAAGTATTATTTATTATTTGCCTATGTTCATGTTTTTTTCAAGTTTTTTGTTTGTTTGTTTTTCTGGGGCATAATACAATCCTTTAAAGAGAATATGTTTTACTTATATCTAAAATACAGAACAAGATTTAAGATTTTGGACATATATCAAGAATAGTCCTAAAATTTCTACACTGATTTGACTTGCTGGTCTATACTGAAATTATCAGAGTTTCAAATAAACTTATTTTCATTGTGTTCTTACCTTTAATGTAACAAAGAGCCCTTTGTCCATTTACTTGGATTATTCTTATTTTATAGAATTTAAAATTTCTTAATATCTACATCAAAGTTCTATTATATATCTGGCTTATGATACATGCATGGAAAGTGATTCCAGTCTTTCACCACCAGCAGATTTTAATTTTCATAATTTGATTTTAACATTATGAATTTGTAGCAAAGTCAAATTCAACATAATAGTTTGTTATTTATTTCCTCTTTAAACCTGTACCAAGTTGTAAAGAAACTGACCTAATAACAATGTACCTGGATGTATGTACAGCTATTAGAATCTAAGCAAAAACTTAAGAGAAAAAAAGCAAAAATCTCATTTTTAAGGGTCCATGGAGATTTGAACTACTGCCACTGTCATAATTCTTTCCCTGTGGTTTATGCCCCTGACTGAGGAGACAGTTTCAATGTCTAATGCCACTCGGTCTTCTTTGATGGTAGCATATCTTGTTTGCTAAAGTTGTCATCTCAACAGCACTAAACCACGTGATTTCTCCCCTATGTTATTTCATTTTATTTCCCATAAAAAAGCACAATGAGAAATATCCTAGGAGCCAGAGCTTTTACTCTCCAACTGTAATGTTCAGTTTTATAACATTGTTAGGTTTTTTACAGAAAAATAATCATGTGGCCAATGTGAATCCATTTTTCATATTGGCTTCAACATTTCTGAGGTCCAACCAGCCATCAGATTCTCTTACTGACTGGAATTTCAGCTAGTAAGTGATGTAGACTACCAGGCCACTGGGTAAAGGAAAAAAAAAATCTATAGTAACTTCAAAACTAAGTAATTACACAATATCAGTATTACGTTAGTAAGGTCTGAGCTAAGAATACTTTGGTCCCCCAAAGGAAGTTGCTATAAGGGAAGTTTAATTTTATTAGTTGACTAAAAATAAAAGTTGATTCATTTAAGTTGTCTTTACAAGAGCAAAATTGTAAACTATAATCTCAGGGTTCTGAACTAAACAAAAACACCTGGGAATATCAGACATGCTAATAATTTCTCTGAAAATTAACATATCCTGCTTCTTTTTCTCATTAGGAGATCAATACACCTATTTTATTTTTTAAATTATTTTATTTTATTTTATTTTATTACTATTATTATTATTATTATTTTATTTTTGGCTGTGTTGGGCCTTCGTCGCTGCTCACAGGCTTTCTTAGTTTCAGTGAGTGGGGGCTACTCTTCGTTGCGGTGCATGTGTTTCTCATTGCGATGGCTTCTCTTGTGGCGGAGCACGGGCTCTAGGCGTGCAGGCTTTAGTAGTTGCAGCACGCAGGCTCAGTAGTTGTGGCACATGGGCTTAGTTGCTCCATGGCATGCGGGATCTTCCCGGACCAGGGCTTGAACCCGTGTTCCCTGCATTGGCAGGTGGATTCTTAACCACTGCGCCACCAGGGAAGCCCCAATACACTTATTTTAGAAGAGCAGATTTTCAGGGATTCCAGCCCCTGTAGTCAATACCTGCCTGTAAGGTGACTACACACTTTCAGACAAGGGTACCTGATGAATGGGGCTGTCGGTCATTAGATGACATTACTATCTAGTTCCAATATTATTTATACAACTTATCTTAGTAAATTTACTTTCTGTTTTTAGGGAGTTTAAGATGAGATGTTAGAAAAAATACCACATATGGAATGGGTATGTTTAGTGAGAAACAGAAAGTGGAAAAAATAATTTTCCTCTCTTCCACTCCATGGATTCCTATTGATTACAAAAATGCATTTGCTTATACAATTGAAAATATTTATACTCCACTAATCTACAACTGCAATATTAAATCATAGGAAATCCACTGCCAAGCAAGCACTCAGAACTGTTCCTGGGTATTCAAGTGCATAATAGGACATTCCTAAGTAATATCTGTAGCAATCATGGGCTTGAATTCAAATGATGGACTAGTGAGAATACTTGGTGAAAAGTATTTTAGTTATTCTACTATTTACTTCTCATATTTCAATTTCACATTCCTATAACCTAAAAATTTTACCGCAAAACCCTTCTTGTTGGTGTTATCATTTCTACTTGCCGGATGGAAGTAGCTTAATACGATCTAAATACCTCTGTTAAAAAAGCTATTGCCATGGTTTAATCCTGGGAGGAAAGAATGAAACTGACATTTATAGAAGGCATTCGATGTGCTCTATGCTATAGATATTTTGTAGTATTTAACTCTGATTCCTATTCTAAAAAAAACTGTTTCTTTATACATGATGTAAACAAGATTAAGTAACTATCCTAAGGTGACAGAGGTGACATAAGAATTCCAAGATACAAACCAATGTCCAGCATTGCTGTGTTATTCTACCAAAAAAGACCTCAGATATTTTTACCTTGTTTTTCTTTTTGTTTCTTGTTTTGCCTGCATAGACACACTTAATAAAATAGGCGTGAATTTCTTTCTCTCTCTCTTTCTTGCTCTCTCTCTCTAATATGTAATGTCAAGCCAGTACTTTGCACCTTGAATCTCTTCTAATTTCCATATCTTATGAATGTTCTGAATTCCAGTCTTGGGGAAATCTAACTCTTCAGCTGTCTTATCAATTTTTCTTCCCAGCCCAGAATCTGGCCAAAATCGCAAAACTAAAATCAGGAAACAATATTTTAAGAACTGAAAAACAACCCTTAGTTGAAAATCAAGTTGTCTCCCTCAGCTGATGGGAAAACGGTGAAAAATGTGGCCCTCCTTATGACATATATGTTTTGATTTAAAGGTTTGAGGTTTTTTTCCAAAAGACAAATATTCTTTCGAATTGTTTTGTTCATTTTCACCACCTTCACTGAAGCATGAATAGCACAGAAGTAGGCATTAGTCTTTGGCTTGTGTGTGATTCAATCAAGTGTTACTTGCATTCCAATTACTCAGACAGCATGGAATACAGCTGTGTGCAAGAAGTGTTTCAGAGTTTCTTAAAAAACTATATACAGTGGTATAAAATTCACTTTGATGTGCGTGAACTATTCCAGTTTGGATTTGAACTTGAAGTATTTCTTGGTTATTATTTCACAGTCATGAATTATATAAAATTATTACCAAATTCAGAAAAGATTTTCAGTGTTATATTTTAAAAGGCAACGTATCTAAGATCCTCAGGATCAGTTCATATGTACATGTGGGGTAAGTGAGACAGAAGAAAAACAATGTCAGGTAACACACCCATGATGGCAACCTCTCTTCTTAATACAGAAGAGACGATGCATATTTGACCAAGATACAGCACTATCAAATTAATCATCCAGGCAATACATTTCACTGAATTCTGCCTCTGCCATGCATAGCTGTGTGACTTCAGAGGCATGATTAGCTTTCTGCTCTTCAGTTCACTTTAATGGGTTCCTTTTGAATATTAAATGAGATAATGTACATAAAGTAGCTATCATGGTACTTGTCACCTACTAAATCTTTGTCGCCAAAGAAATGATTAGCTCTTTTCCCAGGCTAAATGAATCTAAAACAAGGTCTCTCAGATAATACCTTATTTATCATGAACTGTTGGGTTTGTTATATAAAAACACCTGGTCCAAATAACTGCAGTTTGAATCTTTATACTTGCAGAAAAAGCCACATTTAAATAGAAGTTAAGTATCTTTCACTAAAAGGCAACTCTGATTCTCCCATGCTGAAGCAGAAGGTGTATTTACTCAAGATCAGTAAGGAACAGAATGCTAACTTTTATAATTATGCACAGTATATTTGTAAAGATAAACACATAATAGTCAATGTTTTCTTTTTGCCAAAACATAGCTAATACATTATAAAAAATAAAATTTTCTTAAGTACCATAACAGATTTTAACCTATCGTGGGGAAAAAATAAACTTAACATCTGTATAGGGTAGCAATTAATAAAGAAGCAATGCAAGATAAAGTGTGTGTGTGTGTGTGTGTGTGTGTGTGTGTGTGTGTGGTGTGTGTTGGGGGGAGTGTTTTCTATATTGCATTTTCCTTAGCAGTTCATAGTATTGCTGTCACTATTTTAACTAGATTATTATATAAAAACACAACAAAGCCACAAAACATAAAACTCTACCAAATCATTTGAAAAACATTCTATTTCCTAGACCTAGAAGAATTTCAGAATTTATTTTAAAATATTCATTTTATTTAAATCCTGTCTCCCTAGAATATATTCTCATTGCTTCAACTAAGGGATGGAAAAGCTGAATTTATTTTTCTCTGTATAATTTCCCCCTAGATGGATATTGTTCTCAGCAATACCACACAAATCATCAGCAACTCAAGGGATAGAATCCTGATTAATTACAACATGTTGGCTAAAAGGCAACTTTTAGATGCTGTTCACATCTCTTTAACTGCTCTTACTAGAGGTACTCTTACATCACTGGTTAAGGATCACAATAGTATGTAATAGAGCAATCGTATTTCAGATAGTAGTGCTATAGATTTTGTGTTACTGCATTGTTTATCCATCTCTGTTTTTCTTTCTCTTTTAATAGTAAATGAAAAAGTATGTAAAGCTCTGGTGTGGGATAGTGATAGGGAGACTGCACTTATGAGTGAGTATATGGGAACTCTGTATTTTCTGCTCAGTTTTGCTGTGAACCTGAAACTGTTCTAAAAACTAAAGTCTATTTTTAAAAACTATGTA
Source organism: Stenella coeruleoalba (assembly GCF_951394435.1). Lineage (NCBI taxonomy): Eukaryota > Metazoa > Chordata > Mammalia > Artiodactyla > Delphinidae > Stenella > Stenella coeruleoalba. The sequence continues at coordinate 37,978,450 of NC_137164.1, read as the reverse complement.
AAGTTAAGATGAGAAGATAATTTTTCAGTACTTTACTTTCATTATCAAATGCATGACTGGCATCATTTTTAAAATGTTCTAAGAATTTTTTTGATTGGAATATTTTCAGTATATAAATGCAGGTTTAACTAAAAGTTATCCTGTTAATTTCTCTTTTTATTTCATTTTATTTAGTTTAAGAAATTTATCTGCATTATAAACTATTGAATAAATGATCGATACTCTTAGGGACCAATCTGAAAAGCAACCATCAACTGTAAGGCACATAGAATATTTTTAAATGAAAAAATACTTTTTTTCTAAGCTGTGTACTATCAGAAAAAAGGGACTCGTTATGGTTACAATAGTAATTAAGCCTTTAGGACAGGGGTTATGCAAAATGTTTTTACAATCTACCATCAAGTGAACTTTCTGCTCTCATAACCATTTGGTCTATAGTTATTCTTTTCAGTAAAGAAAAAAAGTAATTTAATTTTAATTGTAACATCCTGGAACATACACAAAGCAACTTTGTAGGGTAAAAGGCATATATAAATTCTTGATATAAAGAAAAACTACACACCTGCAACTGATAGAAACAAGGAACACAAGCAATGAGGAGCTAAACAGTTTACTGTTGCAGGGAAACCTTATCAGGTAAGGACTTCAGAGTACTATAAATATGTGCTAAGTGCTTTTCAATTACCTAACCCCAAACAACATCCTTGTGAAGTTGATAAGTGTATTCCATATTTATGAATAAAAATATTTTAAAATCATTGCAGAAGGTAAAGTAGTTCTTCCTTCAGAAGCCAATCTCGAAGATTTGGTTACACATGCAGACATGCACACACACACACAAATCACACAATTTCTGATCATGAAGCATATCAGTGAAACACTAAAAATAGTATCATTGCCAAGATTAAAAACAAACAAAACAAGTACAGAAACAACAACCACAAAAGACACAGGAGGAACAGATGACTCTAAAAACTCAAATTAAATAGAGCTGTAGAATAGTATGCAATACATAAATATTAACTTGCAGAATGTCAGAATACTTATATCATCTTTGAATCATGACATTCTGTGAGCATTCATATCTGTTAAGTAATGGAACTAAGTGATCTTTGAAGCATTGCCCAGTTCTGTAATTCAATACATCTAGGATTAAATAATATAATGTTAAAAAAAAATGTTTAAATGCTTAGGGAAAATGCCTCTTAAAATTAAGTAATATTTTTTAAAAATCAGAGTTTTATTTTATTTAAGATGGTCTTTTTTCAAAGTTTCCTAAATGTAGTATCATTATTTTACTTCTTCTGATTACAGATAATGTAATTTATTGTTCACAATTACTTTCAAATTATTTATCTAAGTTCTGTTTCCAGTTAAATTTATTTAACCTAAATTTTCTTTAAGCTTTATAGTTTGCATGACTACCTTATTGCAAAAGTGTTAGAATAAAAGAATTTAAAGAGAATAATACAAAGAAAGAGTTTGAGATAGAAAAAATTTGTATTTCCACAACCTGCTTTTACTTGATGAAGTAGATTTGTTATCATTGGGTGCTGGGAAGGATGGTTAAAATATCTTTGTTAGGAAATGCAAATAAAGAGGCCTGCATGTTGCATCCAAAGAACATAAACCAATATAAGTGAGAAAGTAAAAAGCCAAATATAAGCAAGAGAACTGATTTCTGACTAGAAGATGGGTGGTGGTGTGTAAACTAGCTGTTCCAGTTATTTCTAGAAGGTAGACAGGTATTTAATAAATCCCAAAGTATTTGCACTAAATAAATGTCATGTCAGGCAAGACTGATCTCAAGCTGGACCCTCTGAATCTAGAATTTTACACCAAACCCTGTGGATTCCTATTGTCATATCTCTCACTCCAATCATTCTAGTCAACTAAGCAACAACAAAGTCACCACAGGATAGAATCAATTTACATAAGCCAGGGAATGCTGTCAGTACTGTGGTGTCCATTAGTCAGACTTTTTAGAACTTTAGCTTAATGCTCCAGCTTTCCTGTTTTGGGTCATGGGAAAGATTGATGGAGAACTTGCCAAATACGTTTGGCTTGACAGATCTAAATGACCATGCTCTCTCTACACTCTTTCATATATACTACATGTCAAGTAATTAAAGTGACCCACGTGGAACCATCAGTTGAAGTCAAAAGTCAATGGGGTTTTGAAAATCCGTCATTAAATTTGCAAAACTTCAAATAAATGAGGTAGATATCAATGACTTCCAATATTCACTTTTTTATCTAACCATAAATATCTAATTTAAGGGAGTGTACTATGGCCAGTAAATTTGACATTTGATCCAGAACATTCTAACTGAAATAATGTAAAGAAATAACTTTTTCTAAATATTCAGAAATGAGTTTATTATGTTTTCAAACACAATTCATCTGACTAGACTGCACAGTGGGGAGAGCTTACTCATCTACAATGCATTAGATGAAGCAGAGGCTCTCAGGTGAAGGGCCCCGTGGAGAACACAACAGGACTAAGTAGAACTTGATATGAGGGGCTGACACTACAGGCCGGATAACAGTCACGCTCATAGCTGCACAGGGACAGTGAGTGGGGTGTCTCTAAGGATAATAACTTAGAAATACCTTTCAACCCTTCATCTAACTTCTTCCTCTAGCACAGGTTAAAAGTAAGCTTGACACCTTGTTCTGTTGCCTGCACTTACCCTCAGATAATAAAAGAGACAATGAAATATAATAATGGGTCCCTGTGCTCCATGGCACTGTATAAGATCTAGTCCACATCTCTAGGAGTTCAAACACACTCTTCCTAGTGATTTTAAATCATTGAACTATATTTAAAAGAAAAGAAAAGAAAACATTAGAGTAGACGTGTCACTAAGTCTCTGACTTTTGCTCCTGCCTCTGAAGTGGCTGACATCTTCATTAGTGCCTTGTGTCACAGTCCCTAAGGAACCTGACAGGGCTTCATCCATTATTGCATTTTAGGTCAGCTGACTCGTGACATATTAATTAATTAAATTATAACTCCATTGGCCTCTTTCAATCCTCATTATACTATTGATTAAGAACTAATTGTACACATGGTATTAATAAAAATATAATGAGCTAATTTACTGAGTGCTCAGTATGTACCAGGGACAGTTTTATATTGATTATTTAGATTTTACTTGAAGTGCAAATACACTTGAAGAACACAAAACAACATATGTATATATATGTATGTGTGTGTGTGTGTGTGTGTGTGTGTGTGTGTGTATAAAGCACAGCTTACTGACATATAGGATATGTTTATATCTTGAATCATACAAACTTGATTAAAGTAAAGCCTGATGAAATGCAAGAAATATTTCTATTTTCAGCTACATGTGTATAATTAAGGGATACTATTAATTTAAGATAAGAATTAGTACTAAGAAACTGCAAAACTGCAGAAATAAGTGCCCAAAAGTAATCACAGCTGTTTGTATCTTACCTCAGCTCTATCAAAAATCCTTCCAGAAAGACCGGTTTAACTGTTCCGTTCTTCCTCAGAGATATTTCTTTGCAGTCTGATTTTTCTCTCAGTCTTCTGCTTATCATCTTCTAATATCAGAACATACTTTGAGAGTTTATCTTTCCTTGGTGACTTAAAAATTGCTCTAAACTATTCATTTCTTCTCATCTTCTTTAGTTGAGGTTAAACATCTGTACTTTGGGCTGCTCACAGGATATCTATGGAAAAAGTCCTCTAAAGAAGTAGCACAATGCAAAGTACTGAAAGAGAGCTAAGAGAGAAAGCTGCTGGGAAAGAAATGTAATCACTCAAAAACTGGGTACTTTTCTCTAGAGTGCATAGAGGCTCAGGAATGGAATCTGTGATTTTCCCCTGAAGGGAGTCAGCGGATGCCTAACCATGTCCATCAGACTGGAAAAGCACTGCTGCCAGCAGAAGCCGAGAACTATTGATACCCTGTCCACTCAGCTCCCCAGAGCAAGGCTCTTCCTCACCCTTATGCCCTGTGGCTGCCACCCAGGCCTGGAGATTCTTCATGTAAACAAAATAGCAAACACCAACTCCTACCTTTCATTCATGCTTTCAGAAAGAAAAGACTTTAGATGCCATCTGATTAGAAGTAAGAACATGTTATCCAAAAGCTGTAATTGTGACATGTGCTGGCACATAGTCATCATTCCCTGAATCAATTACTGTACAGCTGGAGAGAAAGAAGTTAAGGGAGTATATTTTACGTGAAAATATCAAATAATCTGGGATCTTATATTTCATCTTTCCTTCTCAGATAAAATGTAATAGCAGTTTCTTAAAAAATAGGATTTCTTAAACAATTTAAAAAGCAGGTTGCCCATGAAGTAAGAAATTTGTAAAATTTGCCTCACCCATTCAGCATCCCCTAAATGTATATACATTTACATATACACACTCATATATATTTGTGTGTATATATATGTATATGTGTGTATATTATTTATAAACATATTTTAAGCCCAGAGTAAATAATCTATTGATTTTTAACTCTAGGCTTATGTTATAATATCTTCAGTTATGACACAGTTTTCTCTCAGGGTAAACATCAATGAGTAGAACTGGAGGGAAAAAAAAAAAGAGTAACAAAAAGAATAAAAATAAACAGTGGATAACCAATACTGTTAAAAAGAATACCAATGCTGTTATAGAAAGGAATGGAATGCCTCAATGCAATAGCAATGCTGTTAAATAATTGAAAATTTTGAAATCTCCACAATGTCTCAGTCCCAATACTGAGTCTTTGTAAGAATGTTTCTTCCTATGGTAGTCATATTATTTATGTCACTTTCTGTAAGCCTTCTCTGTCATAAAAAGGGAGATAGGTCCTTTTTCAAAAGTCATTCTCCTATGTTAAAAGGTCAAAAAATTGCCAGTCTTCCAGAACTTCAGTTAGAACGCATCAAGCATGAAGGCAAAGTAAGGGACTTTGCACAGTGCAATAGTGAAAGTGCTAGATTACACCTCAGAGCCCTTGAGTCTTAGCAGCTGCAAACCCAAAGTGGTTATAGACATTGTACATAGGTGGGCAAGGGCTCCTTCCTTACTTTCTTCAGGTTTTGCAATCTTGAGTTCTTTCTGAGCCTCAGTGATCTCATCTCTAAAGTAGGCAAACTACACCCATAACTCAGCATATCCTCAACATGGAATGATGCACAAATATAAAACACCAATGTTTGGGACTTCCCTGGTGGCACAGTGGTTAAGAATCTGCCTGCCAATGCAGGGGACACAAGTTCAATCCCTGGACCAGGAAGATCCCACATGCTGCAGAGCAACTAAGCCCATGTGCCACAACTACTGAGCCTGTGCTCTAGAGCCCGCGAGCCACAGCTACTGAAGCCCACGTGCCACAACTACTGAAGCCCGTGCGCCTAGAGCCTGTGCTCCACAACAAGAGAAGCCACCGCAGTGAGAAGCCCGCGTACTGCAATGAAGAGTAACCCCCGCTCACCGTAACTAGAGAAAGCCCACGCAGCAACGAAAACCCAACACAACCATAAATAAATAAATAAATAAATTTATTAAAAAAACAAACAAAAAACCCACTAATGTTCAAAAATATTAGTGTTGTTGACAATGTGCTCTAGCATCTGTGTTTTAAAAAATGCATCTGTGTTTTTAAAATAACAAAATCAAAAGTTCTAAAAGATGAAAGTAGTCACTTTCAAATAGAAAAGAAACATGCTGACTGCCCAAATTATCAACTGTATGCTTCATATCTCTCAAAGTAAACAAAAAACACATCCAAGCTTTTTTTTTTCCCTCCCTGGCAGTGTGCAGAGAGTGTGCAGGGATATGACAACGAGAGTCTAAATTTAATCTAAGATGTTAAACAGTGAAGAATGACAGATATTCTGGGGAAAAGAGATAGTGATTAGACAGGTCTAATTATTATTATTGGATATAAAACATATTATAAATCCACTATACTACAGAAAGAATAATTGACAGATGAAAGTGATAAAACAAAAATAATAGAAACAGAGATTTGTATATATATGAATTTAGTTTATAATTAAATTGACAATAAAAATCATTAGTTTATTAAATAGTACCTGGGCAATTGATAAATTCGCTTGAAAGACAATAATGTTATATTCCTATCTCTCATCATGTGCAAAAACAATGTGCCCTACTCTATAGAGTAAGGCAATAATAGTTATTAAAATATAAAGTATAGGTAAATATTTGCCTAAAATATTTTCTAAGCATTATGGTAAAGAAAACACCCATAAAAGAAAAAGAGATGGTTCCACTACGCAAATATTTTTAAATGTTTAAAAAAACGTAGCAAAATTTAAGTAAAAAATGGGGAAATGTCACAATATATGACAAAGTGTTATGCATATAACATGTTGGGATCTTTAAAAATCAATAAAATACAATAATAGTACTGGGAAAAATAAAATCCATAAAAAATATTCATAAATTTAAAATGTCAAATACCACCACATATGTGAGGAGAGTTGGGGAAATGGACACCTCACACTTGCCTTTTGGGAGCTAAATCAATGTAACTGCTCTGCAGTTGATGTTGTTGGTAAAAAATTGAAAAGCTTTAAAGTTTTTATATTATAATTCAATTCCACTTTCAAGGATTTATTTACAAATAATTATTAGAGATGCCCACAAAAGGTGTATATTATATAATATATTAATAATATTGTATAATATCACAAATGTCACCAACTTAAATATGCAGCCTTCAGATTGTAAACTTCTAAATTCAATATAATTTCAAACGTGCTCACTATATTAGCAATTAATATTGATTTTCTTCAAGTGGCAGAAGAACAAGTGTTTTTTTTTTCTTTTCTTTTTCCTTTTCTATATTTTCCTAATCTTCTACAATGATTTCAACAATGTATTAGTTATACAGTCAGAAAAAGTATTATAAATTATGTTGAAACAGAAGTGATGGATGATGGACAAGAAGCAGGATCATTTAGTTTGCACTCAGAGAAGTATGTAAGTGAGCTGTACAGAGGGACTTGAATGCCTGACTAAGGAATTCCTGTCATTGAATAGGCAGTGGGGAGCCACTGAAGTTCTTTGAGCAGGGAATTCACACAGTCAGTTTGTTGGTTATGTACAGGGATAAGTGAACTACTTTGAATCTAGTGGCAAAGAGGCCAATTGTGATAAAATTACAGTAGTTATAGTGTTGCTAGAGCTTAGAGGTCTTAATGCAACATCAGAAATTTCAAGAAAATCAAATACACTTCACTAATACATAGTTTTCATATGAGATGCTCAAAGTAAGTCCTTGCTGTCAACTGCCATAAGATGCAGCAACATTTTAAGCTTTGTGTTCCCTTCAAGGTTATCTCTTGTAAACAATGGCATCAAGTTCATGTGATTCTTATGAAGAATCTATCATAAGAACTTCATCTAAAATCTGTGTCCTGGAGTTTTAAACGTAACATATTGAGTTTAAGCTAGATTTCACTTTGAGGATAAAAGAAATGTGTAACTCTGTTACTTCTAACTAGGTTGTCCATGCATTGAACTTCTGGAAACTCAAATACTTCAGAATTCTATAGCAAAAATAATAAATTCACATGGCATCTTAAAAGGGCCCTTGGACACTTAGAGCATTGTCAAACTAGCTATTTCAAAGATAGGGGCTGTTATGCCATTCCCCCTGTGTCCCCTCCTTTGGAGCCATCTTCCTTCCCAATTACACTACAGGATTTAAATTGACTGCAAATTTGCTTAGCATGACACTGCACAAATTATCCCTTTGGATTACTAAACATATAAATTATATCTGGTTATACAATGAAATGGTTTTAACTTTTAGGGTCCCAGTCTTTCTATAAGAGAATCCTTAATTTCATTTTTCAATCAATTCAACTTCACTGACCTAAAATCTCCTCTTCCCTAGACTGCTCTTTTGAAACTTCCTTCACAAGATTATCTTACTCTTAAACTCAAATCCTCTCTCATCACTCACACTGCTATGTCTACAGTCACATATTTTGCCACTAACACTCTTTCAAAATTGAAACCTCCTGGCCTTGGAGTTCTTGTTTCATTCATTCAGTATCTTCTGTCTCTTTTCTAATAGTTGGATTACAAACTGATGTAGAAAGACCACATGAAATTGCCTACAGTTTTTGGCAAAAGTCCAAAAATATAGAGGCTTGTACTATTTTTGTCTAAGAAAAAAATTCAAGTAAAATGGAAAGTCTTCCTTTATCTGCCAGTAATTTAGTAAATTAAAATAATATTGGGCAAAGGAACTCTAAACTTTGGAAATAAAAACACAAGAAGCAGAACACTTTATTTTAGAAAATAAAAGACTGTATTTTTTGGTTACGGGTTTTGAGAATTGCATTCTAGATTACTGGAAAAGAATGAGTCATTGACAGGCATGTCCTGAAATAAATAATTCTAACTGCAAATTCTCTGTGTACTCAGAGATAAAGTGAGCACACAAATTAACTATTATAACTATTTGTAAAATAATTTTTTGTAAAATAAACTGCCTATTTGTAAAATAAATTTTTATTAAAATTTGAGAGAAAGATATTAAAATTTGATTTTAAAATTTGCAAGAAAGACACTGTGATCATTCAGAAATGATCTAATTTTCCAGATGAAAATCTGCCCCTTAGAAGATGAGTGGGAAGAGGAAAGATACAGCATCTTTTACACCTAAGGGATGAAATACATTTTTTGTCTTTTTTAAAATGGTTTTCTTTCTGTTTTTTTTTTTGTGTGTGTGTGCGGTACGCGGGCCTCTCACTGTTGTGGCCTCTCCCGTTGTGGAGCACAGGCTCCGGACGCGCAGGTTCAGCGGCCATGGCTCACGGGCCCAGCCGCTCCGAGGCATGTGGGATCTTCCTGGACAGGGGCATGAACCCGTGTCCCCTGCATCGGCAGGCGGACTCTCAACCACTGTGCCACCAGGGAAACCCTGTTTTCTTTCTTTTTTAAACAAGCAGCTTTCCATTTTCTTCTCAGCCATTAAATTTAGCATATCTGAAGAATAATATTTATTAAGTTCTAAAGCTCATATCTTCACGTTTGCTTGAATGTACAATATACTGATAGCCCAATCAGATATATAATATTGAATCATATGCATCATTAAAGTTAACAATCTCATATATAAATAGTAGTATAGGGCAAGAAATTATGATAGACTTCTGAGTCAGCCAGAACTGTCATCCATACTCACTTGACCACTAAGATAATGATGTCATTGACCAAGTCACCTAACTTTTGAAATTTCTATTTTTCCATTGCTAAAATGAAGAATATGCTGTTAGAATTAAGGAAAATTAAGTGTATAAAGTTCCTCACATGTGGAAGCCAGACAATAATAGTACCTTTGCTTGTTGCAGAGTTATTGTGAGTATAAAACTGGATAATTTATGAAAACGCCTGAGGCCTTGCTTTACATGTGATTACTGTATACACATCTCTTCATTCATCCAACATAAACATGTTAAGTACACAGGTGACCCTTGAACAACATGAGTTTGAACTGCGTGGGTCCACTTGTACGTGGATTTTTTTCAATAAATATAGTACCTGTAGTTTAAATTAACTAAGTATGGAGGAAAGCTTGTGCTTGATTTGAGATCACAATATGTGGAATCAAAAGAACTAGGGTTTGAGTCCTGATTCTATCCAAACTATTTCAGTTCCCTGTTCTTCAGTGAGACATTTATCAATTCTTTTGTTTTCGAGGCAGACTTAGCAAGTCTGCATATTTCCCACTGCACAGGGGTTGGCAGCCCTAACCCCGTGTTGTTCAAGGGTCAGCTTACCTATTTTGTGCTAGATATTTTAAGTGTTCTATGTAAAGAGTGAGTGTTTTATATAAAATACAAGATAAATGGAAAATGATCAAGGTTATCTCAAACATTAACTGTATTTCTGGACTTACTCTGTTTTTAATGTAACAGAGGATTATAGCATCTTTAAATGAAAATAAGCAGGTTAATCATAGTTGTGATTATTTAATATTTTATGATGAAAGTTAATACTAATTTTAAAATGGTATATTAAGGATAATGCAGTTCTGCTTCAGGATATTATCTTTTAAAATAATTAAATGATATGCACAGATCACTTACTAGTAAGCTGATAATAATTATATGGAACTGAAGATTCTTCATAATAAGCAACACATAACATTTTAAATTAAGACAATTAATGGGAATGAGGCAGATGTGCTCAAAAGACACCCATGCCAAAGCCATAAACAATTTATTTTACCAATTTCAAGATAGAAAAATCCCACTTCGGGACAATAATAAAATCCATTTTTAGAGGAAAAGCTAATCTCCATTTGTACCATTTCTACTATATAGCATATAGCCTGATATAACATTTGTAACAGAAATAAAGAATAATCCACAAGGATGTAGCAGGACTGATTAAATTCACACATATAAACATGAAAATCACCATTTCTTTAACAAATAAATCTATAATTGTAATTAAACTGGGTATTATATTAAATAAATGGGTGGGGACAAGGTGAATATTTTAATAAATTTGAATAAATATATATCAATTTTACTCCTGTGAATGCATGTTTAAGAAAATATGCATTGTTTTCCATTTTAATAATGTTATAAAGAATAACACTGAAGTATGGACTATCAATTAGGCCACTAAAGTATTTTAGCATAATTTTAGCAGTTTGGCTCAATCTCACTGCCATGTCACATTCAGTCACTTTTAGTCAAAATCATGTGGTTTATTTGAAATATGTGGTCTCAGTCCTATGTCTGGAAAACATCTGGGCAAATTAAAAATATATTTACAGGGCTTCCCTGGTGGTGCAGTGGTTGAGAATACACCTGCTAATGCAGGGGACATGAGTTCGATCCCTGGTCTGGGAAGATCCCACATGCCATGGAGTAACTAAGCCCGTGCGCCACAACTACTGAGCCTGTGCTCTAGAGCCCGTGAGCTGCAACTACTGAGCCCGGGTGCTGCAACTACTGAAACCTGTGCACCTAGAGCCCGTGCTCTGCAGCAAGAGAAGCCAGCACAATAAGCCTGCGCACCACCACGAAGAGTAGCCCCTGCTTGCCGCAACTAGAGAAAGCCCACATGCAGCAACAGAGCCCCAACAGAGCCAAAAATAAATAAATAAAATTTAAAAAGTATATATATACGTTCTGTAAATTTTTTCTCAATAATAACTAATCCACTGCAAAGTCTCACACATCTACAATTTTAAAGAGGTAATTAAGATTAATCACGTCTCAAGAGAAAAGCAAAAAGTGATTTTTAGCTAATTAAAAGAGGAATCTCTGATTTTGCCACTTTTTCTCCTTCCTCTATACTTTCTCACCCTTTCCCTACTTCAGGTCCATAACCTAACAGTATTTTACCAGCTATGATTTATTTTGAAGTTCTATTTTCCCAAGGGAATTTAGGTAATTGTGTGTTATGAGAATGATCAAATTCATTTTCCTAAGTAAGCCAATAATGTAGCCTAATCATGTAGTTTGGCATATTTCATTTTTAAAATGCATCTGTCTTCTATTGGTATGCTTATACAATCAACCCAAGTCTGGACATCTTCCCTATTCACAAGCACATGTAAATATTCATTACTAATTTTTAAAAAAAAATTCTCTAAAATTTGCATCTAATACTTTCTAACCCTCCATCATATTTATACTATACATTTGAATGTCTCTATAAAATCCTAGTATTTAGTATCGTAATGACATAAGAATTGTTTCAAAATTCTTCTCCAGCAAGGCTAAATTAATTTTCATGCTATTTTAGAAATAGTGAAATTATTTTAGATCAAAATAATTTTTGGGCTAATTAAAAAAGCTGGTTCAAATATTTATTACATTTCTCTATTTGGTTTTAGGAAAGGCTATTTTGCATCTTGAAGCTTTGATTTCTTATTTATAACATGAAAAATCAAAGCTTTGAATCACTAGTGAAATGACAATACACCTCTTGAAGTGGGTTATATAACATAATTATGTTTAATTGTAACAAGTAACCCTTACCATGTACACAACACTTACCTTGTGTACCACATTCCCATAATAGTGTTAAAGAAGTAAAGGAGTCCTTGATCTCAAGGGCTTGACAATTTGAGGAGGCTTTACACACACACATAAGAATTTAATAAGAACTGGACTGACAAAACAACATCTAAGCAAATGTGCATTGTAAGATCCCTTGTAATCTAGGTGTAAGCTCCTCAAATGGAAAACTGCTATGCGAAAATGTTCACTTACAGAAAATTAATGCAGGGAAATGATTCTTTTCAAGCCACACAGCATGTTGTTGTCAGATGATGAGCCAGGTGGCCCCTGAAATGCAAGCTGGTAGTGATGTATTTGAACCAGGTTCACTGAGATAAATAATTTCCCAAAATACCCAATGAGCATATGCCCACCTTCCCTTCTCCCTTTTAGAGGAGGAAACACTCCTGACCAAAGAATAATTGCTTTATTTACAGTGAGAATTAAAAGTTAAGTACAAACACCTGACTGTGTGTTTAGCTTATGAGACCTTTGAAAAAGCAATTCTAAGAGAAAGAGACATTATAGACAAAGACACAGCCACGTGAGGAATCTTTGTGGCTTTTACTGTATGGTTCTTAAGTGATAATTGTTGAAGGCCTACTATGAAACATATATTATACATATAACATTTGTAATCTCAGGACAATTCTGCAAGGTTGGTGTGATCCTTCTTTTACGGATAAGGAAACAGAGGTTCACTGAGCCTAAGTAACATACACATTCAGAAAATGGAGCCTTGACTGATATATATGTCTGTTTACCTCTCTGACTCTAAGCCTATGCTTGTTTTTATATTTTCCCCCAGTTAAAGCACTCCACCCAGTCCATTTTTATCCTATGACCCTGCTTCATTTTCTTTATAGTAGTGACCATGATCTGAAATTATACAATGTATTTGTTCACAGATGTATAGTCTTATCCACTAGGTTGCAAATTCCAGGAGGTTAATACCTTCTGTATAACTAGAATTTAGAACATAGTGACTACTCAATGCATATTGGTTAACTGACTGTCTAAATAAACAACTTGAACTAATTGAATTTCATGCCTCTTTCATTATATGGCTTGCAATTCTTTCAGATGGCTTCTTGGAATAACATTTATTTATGTATTTAACCAAAGTGAGTTAAGATTTTAATTCTGTCTCCCCTCCGTATATAAATATATCATATTTTCAAGTACCTTTTTGTAAAGCATGCGTAACAAGTAAATTACATACACCTGAGATGGCAAGTAAGTAAAGAAATCAGTTTAGTAACACATGGAATTTAGATACAGTTATTATCATTCTGAGATATTAACACACCACAATATTTTCATGATATTCTTTTAAGCAAATGATCTCATAGGCTTTGTAAAGTTTTACGTAAACAAATAAACGAACAATTGTTTTCAGGATAGGTAAGCACTAGGTCGAAAGAGCAACTCTTAGTCTGTACTATGTATATATGGCCTATTGTAAGGGCCAAATTACAAGCACCAGCCAAACAGTGATATGTCATGAAAATGGTAAATTCCTGTTACCACTACCCAATTTTTTAAGGAATATAGGAGAAATATAAGATTCATTGTCATTTTACTTATCTTTAATTACCTAGCGTAAAATTAACAGTCTTTTTGCTGCTCACTATTCTAAAGGCAGATTTTCTTAGTTATTTAAATGGAAGTGAGATCAGTCACTGGAAATTAGTATTCAAGTCTTATTTTTGAGTGGCTTTGATAAGACCAATCTAAATATATACAGAAGTCTAAATACAATAGCTACAAAAAAATGTAAGACAATATGTAATTTTCACCTTTTATGCTAATCAAGCCTCCCGCACCACTATTGTCACTTATCTATTTGTAATAAAAATAATTAATTTTATAAAACTAATGGTATTATTCTCTTACCCTGAAACTACATTTTAGAAGTTCACAGATAATTTCAGATGCATCTAGTCTATCCAGTCATTAGATGTGTCACGCTACCATCCCTCTCGCCATATCAGCAAACATATTAGTTTTGTACACATTTTTTTACAGTGCAATTTGACATCAGTGTGAGTACTCCTTACAATGCCGTGTACGTAATTATTATTAATATAATTCCCATCCTGATCATTTACTTCATATCTAATATTAAACATACTCTGAACACTTGTTCTGAACTAGGCAGCATGTTTGGCACATTACCTTCAGAGTAGCTTTATAACACAATTATTATGGTTATCATTCAATACGTGAGGCAACACATCTGTCCAAGGACATAGATAATGTGTGGAAGATCCATATTTAAATCATGTGTTGCTGCATTCAGCAGCAGAACCCTTACCCAAAGCAGATCCATCTTATTATAACTCTCTGTGAACACTGCTCTTTCACCCTCAGCATTACAATTCTTCCAGGGAAGGAATTTTCATTTATCTTGATCTCCTGTGCCTAATATAGCATATTAACTAATTAAGTATCTAACAAAGAATAAGTAAAGCTACAAATTCTCCAAAAACTCTTTACAAAAATGGATACTAGTTCTTATTGTTTTACTAAAATGCAAAAATGCGTAAGGCCTCTGCAAGATAATATCTTGTTTCTATTTGGGTCTCCTTTGCGTTGTGACTTTAGCCCAATCTCACTAGAATATTTAATTTCCCAGTTAAAATCATATTACTTATCTTGGTGTGATCTTTTTTCCTACCCTTAGAATCAAATCGTCCTGAAATCTTAATGAGATAAATGTAACTTTATCCAAACAAAAACCACACAAAATATTTCTGACTATATTTCTTCTGCCATTGTCCCTAGAAAACGACAAAGGAAAATCTTGTTTACATTCCTAAGGCAGGTGACTTTCCATGTCTTAAAACTTCAACCAAAACACTGTCGGCTTTGAGGAATATTCCTCAACAAACTGCAAGTTTGTTGCAGAAGAGAGATAAAATCTCTCTCCCTTCCATCATTAATAATTACTTTTGTTCCATATGGTAGCAGGAAGAACACATTTCATGAGTTAATGCATTGCCAAATCATGTTTCCTTCTGATACAGTAACTGCCAAAACTTTGACCATCAAACACCTGGATCATACTGAGAAATGCAATCACTGAAGTAGGCAATACAATGTACTTGTTTTGCTGGATAGAGCTAATTAAAAGTCAAGGTGTTCAATCTGTAACATCACAGAGAGTAATGCTTTATACAGTGTAACTCGAGTTTTATTTATTTTCTTTTTTGAATCAAATTAGGGAACATAACATAGCATAATTATAACTTAGCAGAAAAGTCTGAGTTTAATCTGCTTAAAATTAAAACAATTGTTCAATTCAGTGTAAAAAAAAGTGGACAAAATTATCTATTGACTACATTGAAGTTTGCTCTTCCATGAACCATATACATTTTAATTTAATTTTAGTGAGGTATTTGTCAGTTTATATAGTTTAAACTGCTTTCCCAGTTTTTTACAGAAAAAAGTAAATGAAACGAATGAGAGAAATGAAGAAAAGCAGAGAAACATTTCTTGTAACCAACTTTAAAGCAATATTCCAAGAAACCAAGATATTGCTGAATATAAGATTTCAACTATATTTTAAAATAAAGAGTTTTAAATTAACTCTGAAACTATGCAACTGGAGGTCCTTTCTTGTGCATTCTAATTTTGCAAACTATAGTGGCAGTGGAGGGAGGGAGAAAAGAAATAAAGAGAAACTCAGTTATGAATATATCTATGTATCAGAAACTTTGATTATAAGTAGAAACACAAAGAAGATTGATTGGAATTTTTACTTTAGTTAGACTGGTGTTATGTAGAAATTGTCTTACTTTTGATTACACTGTATATGAAAATATTGTGAAATATTTTGAAAATTGTTTAGTGTCCTCTCAACCATCTGTATTATCTCCACTTAGTTGTTATCTCATTGTTTATTTATTTATTTTTTACTGTTCTGTACAGATAGTATTTAAACTGTAGAAAAATAATGATGCACAGCATGGGTTAATTTCAGCTGTTTTGGATTGACCACACACAGATTCCCATGGTTACCGATCTAATGCTATAGAATTTATTAACTAAAGAGAAATGATATCTTATAATCATGAGTGTATATGAGTTTTGGAGTAGGATGTATCAAACTGTGTCACTGTTAAATAATAAAATTGGATTTATGATTTGCATCTAGTTTTGGTGAAGCCTGTGGTGGGGTTTCAAAGGTTAATGCTGGTCATACAGCTAGGATGTGCCTACGGGAACAACCTCCCACCATGAGCAGACTGTGGGCTTCCTGGTATTGAGGTACTTTGCATATACCCCAGTGGTGGTACTAGAGACGATGCCTGTCCTGTGCAACCCATCCAGGAACGGGAGAGAAAAAAAGCCTGTGCAAATACTTTTCAATGCAAATACTTCTGTCCCTGCTGTTCTGTATATTTTGCCTGTAACGAAGGTGTTCTATGAGAACAAAGTGATTCTTGTGAGTCCTTTAAGCAACAGAACACTTAAAATGTGATTAATGTGTAATTAAAACAGATAGTAATAAAAAAATAATTCCAGTTCATAAAAATGCAGATTGTGTTCAATAGAGTACAATTGATTCTGCCTTTAGGATATTGACCTTTTTTGCCAGTTTTGCATTCACTTGTAAATTTACTTCAGCATTCCTTATCTTATTTTAATGTGTGAAAGTTTGGGTTCTCCTTTGGACCAAATGTAATAAATTTCTGGTTCCTTCATTAATGAATGAATTAAATAAAATCTTTGACATGTTTACATTTTATACCTGGCTAAGAGTAATAATTATATCCTGATTTAAATTTTATTTTTTATCAACTAAAATGAGGAGTGGTAACATGACATCATCATTAGGACCAAAGGCACCAGTCAGACTATCTGGATTAGAATCCAGATGCCGACAGCTATGTGATTTGGGCTAAGTTACTCATATCCTCCAAGTATACATTTCAGCAAGAGAGAAAGGAGGTGCATAATATAACTTCCTTATAATTTTTAAAGTCAAATGCCTTTGTTTCCTATCAGCAAAATGGGAAGTGTACCAGTTCCCAGCTCACAGGATTTTGAGATGAGTAAATGATAAAATCCATGCAATGAACTTAGACTGGCAGATGGTTGGAGCTAAATATTAGGACAAACTCGTAGTAGTAATGAGAGTAGCAGTGGTGTTTGATTTGCTATTATTTCCTTTTTTCCCCTTTATTTTTGACTAATACAATTTTGGTTTTCTTCTTTCTCACCTTATTCCAACATGCTTTTAATTGCTGACCTCCTGGGAGGAATGATACAGTCTGTCAAATTACATTATTTCTCTTGTCCTCCCTCTTTCTCTTAGATGCCTGATATTCAAAGATTGTCTTATTTCTTTTGGAATGTGAAAATTCCTCAAACCTAGTTGGAAACTCCCAAACCTAGGTATTTTGATATAGATAACAATATCAATCAGAGAATGCTGGAACCTTAGCCACACAGAATCAGAGGAAATTAGATGAAATTATTACATTATCTTTAGTCATATAAATTCCTTTTAATTATATCTCTTGTTTAAAAAATTGTCATTTACCTCAAATGGAGATTCTGACGAAGTTTGCTACAACTTCCAAAAATCGACTCATGATTTTTCCAGCTTCTTCAAAAGTTTATCCGGCGGAAGAGGCGGAGGAGGAGAAAAGATTAGCAAGACTAGTTGAAAAATGAAGTGCTAAACATTCCCACTCTTAGACGTGAATAGGATAAATTATTGTTGAATTCAACTTGACAAAAAAAAAATCCTCTTGGGAATGAGGTTTAGTCAAGCAACTTAAAAACAGATGCATGAGCAGTCACTGATATTTTCTCACTCTAAGCTGAACTGACTGAAATAAGGCTAGTGATGTTGCTAAAAGCAAACATTCTTTGTTCTACCTACCTTAAATAGACAAGCAGACCCTATTAAAATCATTATGCTCAAAGTGTGGAAAATAAGAGGTTAATTTAAAATTCTATGCTCTATTGAACCCAATATACATACTTCCCCCAAAGCAACAACATATGCACCTCAGAAATGCAATCAAGGCGTCAAACCCATTGTAGTAAACTTATTGTGCCAACTCATTATTAGTGTTGCCTCTCAGGTAATTTCCATTTCTACAAGCGCTGGGCCAAATATTATTCACAACTTTGTATTATCATATTTTACCATTTCTATTTTAAAAAGAAAGAAATTTATATAACGGAGAAGGCAGAACTTTGAGGATATGCTCTGAAAACAGGACCAATCTTAAAAAAAAAAAACAGAAAAAAAGTGCCTTGCCGAATTTGTAAAGAATCCATGATACTGATACTAATTGGTGGTAAATTTGACAGGTTATGGATAAGTAAGTTGTCTCTCTTGAGGAGCAATTCTGTAGATCCATTTTTATGTATTCCTTTCCACGCCAATCACTGAAAATGCCGGTGAACGGGCCCAGCTGAATTGAGCCATTGAAGGCAAGAGTAGGGAATTAATTGTGTTCTTTTGCATCTTTTCCTACTGCCAAAGAAAAGCACTATTGTCCTCCTTGAAGGATTCCCTTTCAGCCTTAAGGATCACTGCCAACTTCACTGAGAAAGTCAAACTGCATATCCAAGTGGAAGTGAGAGGGGTTCACAACCAGCTTTGTTCTTGGGGGAGGGGCTGTGATGGGTTCTAAACACAAGCATCGCAGAACATCACATTTTAAGATTATTTTGAAAGTAGCTTAATGAAAAATGAGAAACACAGAAGTAAGACTAGGAAAGGAAAAAGAATAAAGAATAAGGAAAGGAAAAAGAATAAATTTTATAAGAATAAAATTCATAGCCTGAATAAAAGTTACACTGAATGCTGTTTATAATATTGTCTATGTATGCATGCTATGAAATTGCACTTGTTAAATGCATCAGAGCTTCTGAAACACAAAGAGCAATCTTATCTGAAGTAATAATATAAATGTCCACTTTCACAGATGAATGGATACATTAGATTTTTTAAAAAAAGCACTTTCCTTAATGTGACCTAATTAAGGATGTAAATTAAAAAGGATTTTGAGCCATAAAAATGTCAGATCTCAAATATAACTTATTTGAGGATTTGAAAATAACCCACATAAAATGCAAGAAATATTCAGTTACTCCCCATAGTAAAGGACATGCTTATATATTTCCATGTGGAACATGGGTAAGTTGACTGGGTGATCAGGGTTAGAATATGTGAAATTTTAAGAAAAGCACATCATTCCATAAATGAAAAATGACATTGCCTTTTCAACACTGAGCTTGTCTGAACTCAGTAAAATTTACTAGCCTAATTGGCAGTTAAGAGTTCATATAAACAACGTTAAATAACTTTAAGGTAAGAAACCTACTTTCTCTTTATGGACTATATGCTGCAAAAACTTCTGCTGTGGATATTGGATACAAGGGTACACTTATTATTACTGAACAGATAGAATGTTATATTCGTTAGGTTAAATGTCTTTATAGCTCTCAGTACTTGTACCAGGATTAGGAGGGAACTAGTCTGTAATTTTGCTCACTATTCTAGTTGGATTTCATTTTCTTACACTTCCTACAACAAGGACATATTGTTATTTTTTTTCAGAAGTCTGGGCAAATAACCCTACAGAAAATTTCTAAAAACACTGGCTATATATGGTAAAAACTATGAAATGCGTAAGCCAACAGTTTTATCTGATAATAAATTGAAACATATAGTACAACTGCCATATGGTACAGTGGATTTTGTTTGTTTATCTGTGCTTCATTCAAGTGAGCTCCCAGCATTTCTTCTTGTTGGTGAAAGATCTATTCTAAATGTGACTTCCTGAGAGCCAAGTAAGGTGAAACATACACACACACTTTTAAATTAACTTTCCAAGCGGCCATAGCTTTTTGAAAAGCAAGAAGCCATAGAGTACAATAGGATTAACTGAAGATTGCTCTGAACTTAGAATCAAAATTTAATCAAGCTCCTAAATATTTATATCTTTGGCATTGTGACACCTTCACACTGAAACCTATTTATCCTAAATACCTTTTCCTAACAAGTAATTTTCTGGATGTCACCACAATTTACCAGGGTCAGCATCCAAATGTAGAACAAGTAACTTACTTGAATTAATTGGTCAGAAAAAAGCTATATGACCTGGCATGCACCATATGATTATTAATTTAGTTTTGCTTGGGATTTAAAACATCTTCTTTGCAGTAGCAGGTAGTTTATAACAGTGAACTAAAGCACAAACAGTTAAGATCATGTTTAGAATATATCAAGTGAGAAAGAGAATGTCCTTTTTGCAAGGCTGTAATGAATGGAAAAATAAAAGGCTGCATCCTAAAATCCATTATGGGCCTAAAGCCTTATGAGGTTCAGAAGTTTGATTGTTTTGGGTTTTTTTTTCTTTTCCTTTTTTGGGTCTGTTTGTTGATTTTGTTGTTGTTATTATTATTGTTGGTGTAATCATAACCAACATTTAATCAAATGGGCTTAGAAGTGCTGGACCTTAACCTGAATAAAATATATGATGTACCCTTACATTTTCTATAAGCAGCCATTTATGAGAGCTTATAATTGTTATGATCAACACAGCACCTTCTACCTCCTCCTGAACACCACCATTACATTAGTAAGTAAGGAAAGATTACACATTTCCATGTCAATCTTGTACTCAGAAATCTATAAAACACTAATGAAGGAAATCAAAGATCACATAAACAGATAGAGAACAATATCATGTTCTTGGATTGGAAGAATCAATATTGTGAATCAATATTGTGAAAAATGACTATACTGCCCAAAACAATCTACAGATTCAATGCAGTCCCTATCAAACTACCAATGGCATTCTTCACAGAATTAGAACAAAAAATTTTACAATTTGTATCAAAACACAAAAGACCCCAAATAGCCAAAGCAATCTTGAGAAAGAAAAACTGAGCTGGAAGAATCAGGCTCCCTGACTTCACACTATACCACAAAGCTACAGTAATCAAGACAGTATGGTACTGGCACAAAAAACAGAAATATAGATCAATGGTACAGAACAGAATGCCCAGAGATAAACCCACACACATATGGTCACCTAATTTATGATGAGGGAGGCAAGAACATACAATGGAGAAAGGACAGCCTCTTCAATAAGTGGTGCTGGGAAAACTGGACAGCTACATATAAAAGAATGAAATTAGAACACTCCCTAACACCATACACAAAAATAAACTCAAAATGGATTAAAGACCTAAATGTAAGGTCAGACACTATAAACCATTTAGAAGGAAGCATAGGAAAAACATTCTTTGACATAAACCACAGCAAGATCTTTTTTGACCCACCTCCTAGAGTAATGGAAAAAAAAAAAAAAATTAACAAATGGGACCTAATGAAGCTTTTACACAGTAAAGGAAACCATAAACAGGACAAAAAGACAACCCTCAGAATGGGAGAGAATATTTGCAAATGAAACAACAGACAAAGGATTAATTTCCACAATATACAAACAGCTCATGGAGCTCAAGATCAAAAAAACAAACAATCCAATTAAAAAATGGGCTGAAGACCCATTTCACCAAGGAAGACATACAGATGCCCAAGAGGCACATGAAAAGATGCTCAACATCACTAATTATTAGAGAAATTCAAATCAAAATCACAATGAGGTATCACCTCACGCCAGTCAGAATGGCTATTATCAAAAAATCTGGAAACAATAAATGCTGGAAAGGGTGTGGTGGAAAGGGAACCCTCCTGCACTGTTGGTGGGAATGTAAATTGATACAACCACTATGGAAAACAGTATGGAGGTTCCTTAAAAAACTAAAACTAGAACTACCATATGACCAGCAATTCTACTACTGGGCATATACCCTTAGAAAACCATAATTCAGAAAGAGACATGTACCACAGTGTTCATTGCAGCACTATTTACAATAGCCAGGACATGGAACCAACCTAAATGTCCATCGACAGATGAATGGATAAAGAAGATGTGACACATATATACAATGGAGTATTACTCATCCATAAAAAAAAAGAAATTTAGTTATTTGTAGTGAAGTGGATGGACCTAGAATCTGTCATACAGAGTGTAGTAAGACAGAAAGAGGAAAACAAATACCGTGTTCTAAACGCATATATATAGAATCAAAAAAAAAAAAATGGTACTGATGAACCTAGTTTCAGGACAGGAATAAAGATGTAGACATAGGGAATGGACTTGAGGACACAGGGTGGCGGGGGCGGGGGAAGCTGGGGCGAAGTGAGAGTAGCATCGATATATATACACTACCAAATGTAAAATAGTTAGCTAGTGGGAAGCAGCAGCATAGCACAGGGAGATCAGCTTGGTGTTTTGCGATAACCTTGAGGGGTGGGATAGGGAGGATGGGAGGGAGGCTCAAGAGGGAGGGGATATGGGGACATATATATGCATGTGGCTGATTCACTTTGGTGTACAACAGAAACTAACACAGTATTGTGAAGCAATTACACTCCAATAAAGATCTATTAAAAAAATGATATAGGACTATTAAAAATATATTTCAAATAGATATTTAGATTAGTTTATGCTACCTAACGTAAGATAGGTAAATGCAGAATGTGCTACTCAGCAACAAACTATCACAGAAAAGAGTTATGGAACAAAATTTAGAGTTGAGTAGACAAAATTTGTGCAATCTGGAAGTGTGGAGAGTTACATAGGGAAATTTCACAAATTCATTTGTTTCCTCGGGATTCAGGAAAAGAACTTAGACCCAGGCATCAATTGGCCAAAAATGTAATCTACCTTGAGAAACAGAAACCTAACCTGCATTTTTTTGTTTTTAAGAAGCTTACATGTTTTAGAAATGCTTAAGCAATGGTTTACAATGGTTTTTAAACAACTAGAAGAGGGTATGGAGCATGGAGCCAGATAAGTACCTTGAGGACCTCAACAAATGGTGCAAGTTGGTTAGAAAGTTACTGGGCCAGATAGTCATGAGTATGTTGGGCTGGGAACACTGTGTTTTAATCACTTTAGTGGCTTTTGTCTTACATTGCCAGCTCTTCCACAGTCTGTTTATGTTTTTTCATAAAATATGTAAATATATGCAGAAAACGATTATGTATTCATCTTACTCTAAATTTATAACTTCGTGTGCCACTTCTTTAATAATCTCATACTATTCCTAAAAACAGAAAATATATTTAAATATATGAGGAATTAAGAATACTTTCTCTTTTTTCCCAAGCCTATATATGTACATAGTGTGTGAATTAAAAGTTTTCAAAACTCTACTGTTTATCATGCCTATGCATTAATAGATAATAAGGGTCCACTTAAATGCCCTGAAGAAGACTGATAGTACATCCAGAAAAAGCATTTATATTTATACTATTGTTCTTAGTCTGAGTCTATGTGCAATTACATAATGAAATGTGCCTTATACATTCTTCTCCGTACACAGTCCACCTCTGTGGACCCTGGTATTATCTGTTATCTGTTATGAATGTGAATCTTCACTAGCCCTCACTCATGGCTAATGCCTGGAATTAAGGATTAAAATTGAGTGACTTAATTCCTTTTTCTGCCACCCAACAACTTGGCTTTCCCTACACAACCCTTCTTCTTTTGCTTCTCTCCTTTTCTCCTTTAATCTTTGTACCACTCAATCTTAAAGATCTGGTTTAAAGTATGACTTCCAATGTAATTATCTCTAACTTTTTCCTGGCACAACAAACTCAATGGCTTTCTCCTTATTGCTTACATAATTCTTTACACATAGTTCAATTACATTGTATCAGTGTTTAGTCACAGGAATACTTGGTCCAATATGACAAAGATTAGGTCTCATTATTTTCATTATTTGAATCCTCAGTGTCACATATTAAGCCCTCTTTAAAAACTTGCCAAAATCAATTGATAATGCTTTTTTTCTCATTTATGTAATACTTTAAAGCCTTCAAGTTATTTTCTCATATATCATGACACAAAAAATATAGACTTTGCAATAAGGAGTCAGCATATGTTTTTAAGTAGCTGAAAAACATCTTATTTTGAGGTTATTATTTAGACCACTGGAGAGAAAATGGGTCTAGAAGCACTATTGCATTGAAAAGGAACACTCCATTGTTAACCAAATCTATTTATTAATCTACTTCATAACTATTGACTTCCTACCTTATATTCTGATGGATTTTGAAGACACCAATTATACATTCCCTCAAACAACTTGGATTTGAGCAGTGGGAGAGACAAAGCTATCATAAAATAATCTTCATTTCTTTCAGAGTACTTCCCTACATAAACATTTGTTTTTAAAATTTGGAAAACGTTACAAAAGATAAGAATCAATGTACACGGTGAGATTTGCAAATATAATTTATTTTGGCCCTAAGAGTAGTCTGGGACATACAGACTCTTATTTCTGCTTCTCCTGGAAGCTCCAACTATTTGTTCCACAAGCAAACAATGAGCATGAGCTGTCATTTTAGAAGGCATTGAATCTGCAGCTCCGATGAGTTACTGTACTGGGATTGGGAAAATCTGCTCTGTGTTCCGCCAGAGAATTACAACGTATTGCTGCCTGGAGCAATGTTAACTTTTAATGTCTTTTTTGTAGTATCTTAAGCTTTTTTTTCCCCCATCATACAGAATAATTATTTTCCTCTGTCCTTTTCCACATTACTTTGTATTGCACTCTCTAATCTTTTTTTACATATTATCAGCAATCTCAAGAGAATGCTGCTTAAACTTACACCCCTTTCAGAATTTTCAGTTAGAAAAAGTACTTGTGTAATAGCAATGAATACAATCTTCTTGATGCAAGATCATATGACTATTTCTGCCTGTAAGAAAACTCTTTTGTTATAAAGTGGAAAGTGGTCTGGATTTGAAAGTGCAGAAGACTTGGACTATTTGGGCCCTGCCAATAAATAAATGTATGTCATTTTATAAAACTCATATCATTCCCCTGGGCTTCAATTTCCTCACCTACCTCTGGATTATTTGTTTGTTTTGCTCTAATTTTTTAATAGTATAGTTGATCATGATGAATACTCTCTAAGCACATTATCTTAAAAAAGAAACTGCATTTATGTTAAGATGGCCAAGTTGAATTTATTGACAAGGCCTCTCCCAATGTCTATTATTTGGTCTAGATCCTGATTTGTTTCCTTTTGTTCTTTCTTATTTATGAATAACTGAATTACAAATATGACAATTACAACTGCAATAAAAATTAATGTCTAGGGCTTCCCTGGTGGCGCAGTGGTTGGGAGTCTGCCTGCCGATGCAGGGGACACAGGTTCGTGCCCCGGTCCAGGAAGATTCCACATGCCACGGAGCGGCTGGGCCTGTGAGCCATGGCCGCTGAGCCTGCGCATCCGGAGCCTGTGCTCCGCAGCGGTAGAGGCCACAGCAGTGAGAGGCCCGCGTACCGCAAAAAAAAAAAAAAAAAAAAAAAAAAAAATTAATGTCTATGTAAATAAGATATAACACTTAATTGTAAGTACCAAGCATTTTCTTACAGGGCAGAGATGCTTGTGAAAAGACCTCAATATCTCTTAAATGCTTTCATCTCCATGGTATGTTATACATATCTTCTAGGTTATTCCTAGCAATAACCTCATGAAGAACATGTTATCACCATCTTACAGATGAGAAAGATGAGGTTCAGGGTGAAGTTAATAATTAGGAAGCAAGGATCCTGTTCAGGTTAATGTAACTCTACCACACCAGAAAATCTTCCAGGGAGATCAGGTAAATAATATTGCTTTTAATTTGTAGCTTAGGTCATCCATGAAATTCATTTTATTCTTTTTGAGAGACAGTTCTGTCATTATTTTTTTAGTGACACAAACATTGAAAACTGTTACTCAATAGAGATAATCAAAATTAATATGCAAATTCCCTAATTATGTTTTTGGCTTTATCATTGATTCATTCATTCCTTTATTCAGGTATTAATATGTTTTCAAATTAGCTTGATTCATCCCTTCAAACTTGGACGGACAAAATCTATTCACTTTTACAGATATGTTGCAGTAAAGGACTCTTTACCCATCTTTATATCCTTACCCGATTCACAAAAGATAAGTTCCTAGAATCAGGAAGCACATAAATAAAGACTGCCATGGTCTGCTACTTTCAGATGGACATATGTGGCAGCATATTTCCTGCCAATGCTGAGAGCTGTTACCACCCAGAACTCCTTCCTTTCCTCTCCTCGCCTGGCCCCAGTTAGAGCAAATCAAGACCTGGCTGTCCTCCAACATATAACCTCACGTTACATGTCTAAAGTAAAGGATGCTCTTCATCCCTTATAAACATACACTTGGTTGGAGAGAAAAGCTTTCATTACTTGTTTCTATTCCTAAAGTTTTCACACTAGCCGAAGCTCTACTTTGATTCTCTTCTATTCAGATATGTATCTTTCTAAAGCAATTTAATGACACCTATCATTAGTTAATATGATTATTAAATTATGAAAGTATGATTAAGACAGAGTTTGTGCCTACAATTAAGCTTAATATCTATCATCTCATTCTTTTTTAACCTAAAGAAAATACGAGGTGTTAAAGAACCGACTTGTTCTGAATACTTAGAAGATATTAAAAGTTTGAGAGAAGTGATGAAAAGAAAAAAAAACTTAATTGATTTCTGTACTTTTTCTTCATAAAGCACCTAGTCACTGTAGGTTATAAAACATCTGTTATTTACATGTATGTTGTATACTATTGCTCAAAGTTAGTTCAGTTTAATTAGCTAGACAGTACTAAAGAATCACCCAAACAGTATCTTAATTCTCAAAATACGAATCACCTGAAGAGTTAAAGGAAAATTAACAAAAATGCTTGCTATCATGCTTGACTGAATGTGTCTTTAATTGTAATTTACAGAAGTATTCTGAATTATTCTTTGAGTTTCTTTTGTTTTTAAATACTAACTAATAATCCATATTCTCAAGAGAGTAAAATGCATGCATTTCATAACCACTAAGTATTGTCAAAGCAATGGCAACTGCTACTCCTAGAGACAAGGAAGATAAACTGAGTTTAAGTATGCTCAAGTCTTTGCTATTCATGACAAATAAATAAGACAAATGGAAACTCTAAACTCAACTGGGTACATGACTAGTGAGAGTGTCTCAGATGTAATAGACATATATATTCATTGGAAGACTTTAATATACACTTACTGGATACCCGACATGTCTAAGGAATATTATAGGTGTAATGGAAAAATAAAAGTGTATAAATAACCTGTTTTCTTTCCTCTAGCATCTTTCGATCTTGTGAAGTAGAAAAGGATGTTAAAAATTAATTCTGTAACAAGGTAGAAGGTACTATGGGGTTTCTTAATCAGTTCTTATCTGTAAAACAATAAACATTTTGTTGGTAACCCAGTATTATTTGTGACAAACCCAAAGCACTTTTCAAGCTACATGATTCTTTATTAAATTTAATAACCTAACATCTACTAGTGTATCACCCCTACCTTTCTTGTGCTATTACTTGTTGATATAGATCATTGACCTCAGCTTCAGTAATTCTTTCTGGTTTTGATTAAATCTTTGGAAGAGGAACAGAAGGAATCTTCTTTTGAAGTACACAGTGAATTAGAAGAAGTGGGAATAGAAAAAGAAATTTGGATTCTCTTTGGTTTTACATTTTATACTTCCTATGGTCATTGCTGTCTAGAGTAGATTTCAGCTGTCCTGGAGAGTATTAATTGTTCAGCAAGCTCTTTCCCTGTGGGATGTGAACCACTTCACTGGTGTTGAGAAAGAGATTTCTGTATACCTTCTATGTGATGATTTCATGTTGATGACATGAATGTATTCAGTTTCACCTCATTGAGTTTTACTAATTTAGATATTCCCAAGAACCAGATGGGTCCTGGTACAATTCCCTAAATTAACACCTTAGGAAAGTGACTTGTTTATGTCAATATAGCCAATGACAAGCCTGGAACTAGAAATCCGTCATATGGAAGTGAACGGGTCTTGGGCTTGGAGTCAGTGCAGAGTGCAAATCCTAGTTCTGTAACTCATGAAACCTCTGACTCTGGGCAAGTCTTTGAGCCTCAGGTCCTCATCTGCAAACCTGGGGATTCTTAGAGAGGAGTGGAAATATAGTAGAGAAATGGCTGTAAAGAGTCTGTGTCTGACACAGAGCAGACACTCATAAAATGTTCACCCCTTATTCTTTCCTAGCTTCTAGATCAGTACTGTCCATGGTGTGCCACTGTCCTCATATAGACATGGATTTGGACCTACAGTGTCATCTTTTGCAGCTCCTCTGTGACTTGGCAGCCTGAACACAGAGCACGTGCATTAGCATTGCTGATGGAAGAATAATACAACCTTGTTAGGGAATGATTAAATGTTTTTCCTTATTCTTTATTCTTAAACCGTATTTCCTTTACCTACACTTAGTGTAGGTGTGGTGTGGAGGGCATGGCTTAAAATAAAAGCTGTGAGACTTTACCTGGCCAAGGGTAAGAGGGAACAAATTTCTTTGTTATAGAAATATTAAACTACAGAAAAATCACAACATAATTGTGGATATGGCATAATGAGGAAGGAGAAGTAAGTTCTGGGAATTTTTGAACCTATGTCGTTTATCTCATTCAACATCAGTGAATATCACTATCATCCATACTTGGATACTAGTTCTTGGAACTAGTTCTTGTCATACTTGGAATTTAGTTCTTTTTAGCTTTGAATTCAATAAAATGTAGAATAAGTCACCCATAATCACCTCTTATATATTCTAGTGAGCTTGTCTCTCTTATATTCTCACTTATATTTGCTTAATTTGTCTTAGATTGAGCATACACCTTTACATGTTGTCTGCCTTTTAGTTTGGCCATCTAGTGTCCCTTTGAAAAGATTCTTCTGATGTTAAAATGACAATCATATTGCAACATATAAATGTATCAAATCAACATGTTGTGCACCTTCAACTTACACAACGTTATATGTCAAATATATTTCAACTGAAGAAAGTTTCTTCCTAAAGTTTATATACACATGTATGTATAATTTTATATAATATTAATCTGAGTTGAGAACAATGGGAATATTATTTAACATGTTAAATGTCCTAATCTCCTCTTTCTACAACACTCTCTATATTTTAATTTAAGAATTTCAAAGCATTTCTTTCTACATTTTTCCTTCATGTATTTACATATAAAGAGTTGAACGTTTTGAGAAATATGATAACCAAAATATTTACATAATAAAGTAGGCATCGAGTTTAAAATGATCAGCCTTTTTTTTTTAACATCTTTATTGAAGTATAATTGCTTTACAATGTTGTGTTAGCTTCTGCTGTATAACAAAGTGACTCAGCTATATGTATACATATATCCCCATATCCCCTCCCTCTTCCATCTCCCTCTCACCCTCCCTATCCCACCTCTCTAGATGGTCACAAAGCACCGAGCTGTTCTCCCTGTGCTATGCAGCTGCTGCCCACTAGTTATTTATATTACATTTAGCGTGTAAATATGTCAATGCTACTCTCTTACTTAGTCCCAGCTTACCCTTCACCCTCCCCTTGTCCTCAAGTGCATTCAGTATGTCTGGATCTTTATTCCTGTCCTGTCTCTACGTTCACCAGAACTTTTTTTTTTTTTTTAGATTCCATATATATGTGTTAGCATGCAGTATTTGTTTTTCTCTTTCTGACTTCCCTCACTCTGTATGACAGACTCTAGATTCATCCACCTCACTGCAAATAACTCAATTTCATTTCTCTTTTAGGCTGAGTAATATTCCATTGTATAAATGTGCCACATCTTCTTTATCCATTCATCTGTTGATGGACACTTAGGTTGCTTCCATGTCCAGGCTGTTGTAAATAGTACTACAAAGAACATTGTGGTACATGATTCTTTTTGAATTACAGTTTTCTCAGGGTATATGCCTAGTAGTTGGATTGTTGGGTCATATGGTAGTTCTAGTTTTAGTTTTTTAAAGAACATCCATACTGTTCTCCATAGTGGCTGTATCAATTTACATGCCCACCAACAGTGCAAATATGTTTCTTTTTCTCCACACCCTCTCCAGCATTTATTGTTTGTAGAACTTTTAATGATGGCCATTCTGACGGCTGTGAGGTAATACCACATTGTAGTTTTGATTTGCATTTCTCTAATGATTAGTGATGTTGAGCATCCTTTCATGTGTTTGTTGGCCATCTGCATATCTTCTTTGGAGAAATGTCTATTTAGGTCTTCTGCCCATCTTTGGATTGGGTTGTTTGATTTTTTTGATATTGAGCCACATGGGCTGCTTGTATATTTTGGAGATTAATCCTTTGTCAGTTGCTTTGTTTGCAGATATTTTCTCCCATTCTGAGGGTTTTCTTTTCATCTTGTTTATGGTTTCCTTTGCTGTGTAAAAGCTTTTAAGTTTCATTAGGTCCCTTTTGTTTATCTTTGTTTTTATTTCCATACTCTAGGAGATTGGTCAAAAAGGATCTTGCTGTGATTTATATGTCAAAGAATATTCTTCCTATGTTTTCCTGTAAGTTTTATAGTGTCTTGCCTTATATTTAGGTCTTTAATCCACTTTAAGTTTTTTTGTGTGCATGGTGTTAGGAAGTGTTCTAATCTCATTCTTTTACATGTAGCTGTCCAGTTTTCCCAGCACCACTTATTGAAGAGGCTGTCTTTTCCCCATTATATAGAGATAAGATCACCATATGTGTGTGAGTTTATCTCTGGGATTTCTATCCTGTTCCATTGATCTATATTTCAGTGTTTGTGCCAGTACCATACTGTCTTGATTACTGTAGCTTTGTAGTATAGTCTGAAGTCAGGGAGCCTGATTCCTCCAGCTCTGTTTCTGTTTCTCAAGTTTTTTTTGCCTATTTGGGGTCTTTTGTGTTTCCATACGAATTGCAAACATTTTTGTTCTAATGCTGTGAAGAATGCCATTGGTAGGTTAATAGGGATTGCATTGAATCTGTAGATTGCTTTGGGTAGTAAAATCATTTTCACAATGTTGATTCCAATCTAAGAACATGGTATATCTCTCCATATGTTGTATCATCTTTAATTTCTTTCATCAGTGCCTTATAGTTTTCTGCATACAGGTCTTTGTCTCCTTAGGTACGTTCATTCTTAGGTATTTTATTATTTTAATTGCAATGGTAAATGGGAGTGTTTCCTTTATTTCTCATTCTGATCTTTCATTGTTAGTGTATAGGAATGCAAGAGATTTCTGCCCATTAATTTTGTATCCTGCTACTCTACCAAATTCACTGATTAGCTCTACTAGTCTTCTGGTAGCATTTTTAGGATTCTCTATGTATAGTATCATATCATCTGCAAACAGTGACAGTTTTACTTCTTCTTTTCCCATTTGGATTCCTTTTATTTCTTTTTCTTCTCTGATTGTTGTCGCTAAAACTTCCAAAACTATGTTGAATAATAGCAGTGAGAGTGGGCAACCTTGTCTTATTCCTGATCTTAGAGGAAATATTTTCACTTTTTTACCATTGAGAACAATGTTGGCTGTGGGTTTGTCGTATATGGCTTTCATTAGGTTGAGGTAGGTTCCCTTTATGCCTACTTTCTGGAGAGTTTTTAGCATAAATCGGTGTTGAAATTTGTCCAAAGCTTTTTCTGCATCTATTGAGATGATCATATGTTTTTTATCCTTCACTTTTTTATTATGGTGTATCATATTGAATGATTTGAGTATATTGAAGAATACTTGCATTCCTGGGAAAAACCCCACTTGATCATGGTGTATGATCCTTTTAATGTGCTGTTGGATTCTGTTTGCTAGTATTTTGCTGAGGATTTTTGCATCTACGTTTATCATTGATATTGGCCTGTAGTTTTCTTTTTTTGTGTGACACCTTTATCTGGTTGTGGTAGCAGGATGGTGGTCTCGTAGAATGTGTTTGGGAGTGTTCCTCCCTCTGCTATAGTTTGGAAGAGTTTGAGAAGGATTGGTGTCAGCTCTCCTCTAAATGTTTGATAGAATTCGACTGTGAAGCCATCTGGTCCTAAGCTTTTGTTTGTTGGAGGATTTTTAATCACAGTTTCAATTTCATTCCTTGTGATTGGTCTGTATATATTTTCTATTTCTTCCTGGTTCAGTTTCAGAAGGTTGTGCTTTTCTAAGAATTTGTCCATTTCTTCCAAGTTGTACATTTTATTGGCATATAGTTGCTTGTAGTAATCTCTCATGGTCCTTTGTATTTCTGCAGTGTCAGTTGCTACTTCTCCTTTTTCATTTCTAATTCTATTGCTTTGAGTCTTCTTTTTATTCTTGATGAGTCTGGCTAATGGTTTATCAATTTTGTTTATCTTGTCAAAGAACCAGCTTTTAGTTTTATTGATGTTTGCTATTGTTTCCTTCATTTCTTTTTCATTTATTTCTGATCTGATCTTTATGATTTTGTTCCTTCTGTTAACTTTGGGGGGGGGGGTTGTTCTTCTTTCTCTAATTGCTTTAGATATAAGTTTAGGTTGTTTATATTTGAGATTTTTCTTGTCCCTTGAGGTAGGATTGCATTGTTAAAAACTTCGCTCTTAGAACTGCTTTTGCTGCATCCCACAGGTTTTGGGTCGTCTTGTTTTCATTGTCATTTGTTTCTACAATTTTTTTTTATTTCCTCTTTGATTTCTTCAGTGATCTCTTGGTTATTTAGTGGCATATTTTTTAGCCTCCATGTGTTTGTATTTTTTAGTTTTTTTTTTTTTCCTGTTATTGATATCTAGTCTCATAGTGTTGTGGTTGGAAAAGATACTTGATACAATTTCAGTTTTCTTAAATTTACCAAAGCTTGATTTGTGACCCAAGATATGATTTATCCTGGAGAATGTTCCATGAGCACTTGAGAAGAAAGTGTATTCTGTTGTTTTTGGATGGAATGTCCTATAAATATCAGTTAAGTCCATCTTGTCTAATGTATCATTTAAAGCTTGTGTTTCCTTTTTTATTTTCATTTGGGATGATCTGTGTATTGGTGGAAGTGGGATGTTAAAGTCTCCTACTATTATTGTTTTACTGTCAGTTTCCCCTTTTATGGTTGTTAGCATATGCCTTATATATTGAGGGGCTCCTATGTTGGGTGCATACATATGTGCAATTGTTATATGTTCTTCTTGGATTGACCCCTTGATCATTGTGTAGTGTCCTTCTTTGTCTCTTGTAATACTCTTTATTTTAAAGTCTATTTTGTCAGTTATGAAAATTGCTACTCCAGCTTTCTTCTGATTTCCATTTGCATGGAATAACTTTTTTCCATCCCCTCACTTTCAGTCTGTATGTGTCTGTAGGTCTGAAGTGGGTCTCTTGTAGACAGCATATATGTGGCATATATGTTATTGTAACCATTCAACCAGTCTATGTCTTTCAGCTGAATCATTTAATCCATTTTCATTTAAGGTAATTATTGATATGTATGTTCCTATTACCATTTTCTTAATTGTTTTGTATTTGTTTTTGTAGGTCTTTTCCTTCTCTTGTGTGTCCTGCCTAGAGAAGTTCCTTTAGCATTTGTTGTAAAACTGGTTTGGTGGTGCTGAATTCTCTTAACTTTTGCTTGTCTGTAAAGGCTTTAATTTCTCTGTCAAATCTGAATGAGATCCTTGCTGGTTAGAGTAATCTTGGTTGTAAGTTTTTCCCTTTCATCACTTTAAATATGTCCTGCCACTCTCTTCTGGCTTGCAGAGTTTCTGCTGAGAGATCAGCTATTAACCTTATGGGGGTTCAATTGTATGTTATTTGTTGCTTTTCCCTTGATGTTTTTAGTATATTTTCTTTGTATTTAATTTTTGATAGTTTGATTAATATGTGTCTTGGTGTGTTTCTCCTTGTTTTTATCCTCTATGGGACTCTCTGTGCTTCCTGGAGTTGATTGACTATTTCCTTTCCCATGTTAGGGAAGTTTTCAACTATAATCTCTTCAAATATTTTCTCAGACCCTTTCTTTTCTCTTCTTCTTCTGGGACCCCTACAATTCAAATGTAGGTGTGTTTAATGTTGTCCCAGAGATCTCTGAGACTGTCCTCAATTCTTTTCATTTTTTACCCTATATTCTGCTCTGTGGTAGTTATTTCCACTATTTTATCTTCCAGGTCACTTATTCGTTCTGCTGCCTCAGTTATTCTGCTATTGATTCCTTCTAGAGAATTTTTAGTTTCATTTATTGTGTTTTTTTCTTCATTGTTTGTTTGCTCTTTAGTTCTTCTATGTCCTTGTTAAATGTTTCTTGTATTTTGTTCATTCTATTTCCAAGATTCTGGATCATGTTTACTATCATTACTCTGAATTCTTTTTCAGGTAGACTGAATATTTCCTCTTCATTTGTTTGGTCTGGTGGGTTTTTACCTTGCTCCTTCATCTGTTGCATATTTCTCTGTCTTCTCATTTTGTTTAACTTCCTGTGTTTGGGGTCTCCTTTTCACAGGGTGCAGGGTTGTAGTTGTTGTTTTTGGTGTCTGCCCCAGTGGGTAAGTTTGGTTCAATGGCTTGTGTAAGCTTTTGGTGGAGAGGACCGGTGCCTGTGTCCTAGTGAGTGGGGCTGGATCTTGTCTTTCTGGTGGTGTGTTTTGGAGTGTCTGGGAACTTAGTATGATTTTAGGCAGCCTCTCTGTTAATGGGTGGGGTTGTGTTCCTGTCTTGCTAGTTGTTTGGCATGTGGTGTCCAGCACTGGAGCTTGCTGGCCGTTGGGTGGAGCTGGGTCTTAGTGTTGAGACGGAGATTTCTGGGAGAGCTAAAGCCAACTGCTATTGGCCCTATGTGGGGCCAGGAGGTCTCTCATGGTCCAATGTCCTGAACTTGACTCTCCCACCTCAGAGGCTCAGGCCTGACAGCAGGCCAGAGCACCAAGACCCTGTCAGCCACACAGCTCCGAAGAAAAGGGATGAAAAAAAGAAAGAAAAAATAATAATAAATTTAAAAAAAATTTTTAACATAAAAATTTTTTTAAAGTTATTAATATAAAAAATTTAAAAAGTAATAATAATAAAAAAAGAAGAGAGCAACCAAACCAGTAAAAAATCCACCAATGATAACAAGTTCTAAAAACTACACTAAGATAAACATAAAAATCAGAAGCAAGTCACTTGCAGACAGCAAGCCCCAAGTCTACTGTTGCTCACAAAGTCCACCTCCTCAATTTTGGGATGATTCCTTGTCTATTCAGGTATTCCACAGATGCAGAGTACATCACATTGATTGTGGGGATTTAATCTGCTGCTCCTGAGGCTGCTGGGAGAGATTTCCCTTTCTCTTCTTTCTTCTCACAGCTCCCGGGGTTCAGCTTTGGTTTTGGCCACACCTCTCCGTGTAGGTTGTCCTCCGACCTCTGTTCTCACCCAGACAGGATGGGGTTAAAGCAGCAGCTGATTAGGGGGATCTGGCTCACTCAGCTGGGGGCAGGAGGGGTATGGTAGTTATAATTGAAGTTCAGAGTGAGCCTGTGGTGGCAGAGGCCGGCATGACATTGCAACAGCCTGAGACACACCCTGTGCTCTTCCAGAGTTGTCCCTGGATCATGGAACCCTGGCAGTGGTGGACTGCACAGTCTCCCGGGGTGGGTGTGGATAGTGACCTGTCCTTGAACACAGGATTCTTGGTGGGTGCAGCAGCAGCAGCAGCATTAGAGTTTCATGACAGTCTCTGGTGTCTGAGCTGACAGCCGTGGCTCATACTTCTCTCTGGAGCTTGTTTAGGCAGTGCTCTGCCTTCTGTGGGCAGACGGGGAAGGAATCCCCTCTCCTCAGGCACCTGAAACAATGGTCTCTTGTCTCTTAGGAAGGTCCAGAGTTTTTCCCAGACTCCCTCCTGGCTAGCTGTGGCACATTAGCCCCCTTCAGGCTGTGTTCATGCAGCCAACCCCAGTCATCTCCCTGGGACTTAACCTCCTAGGCCCGAGCCTCAACTCCCAGGCCCCTCCCAACCCAGTGGGTGAACAGACAAGCCTCTAAGGCTGGTGAGTGCTGGTCAGCACCAATCCTCTGTGTGGGAATCTCTCTGCTTTGCCCTCTGCACCCCTGTTGTTGTGCTCTCCTCCATGGCTCCGAAGCTTCCCCCCTGGCCTACCTCCCTGTCTCTGCCAGTGAAGGGGCTTCCTAGTATGTGGAAACTTTTCCTCTTTCACAGTTCCCTCCTAGAGGTGCAGGTCCTGTTCCTATTCTTTTGTCTCTGTTTTTTTCTTCTTTTTTTTGCCCTTCCCAGGTACGTGGGGATTTTCTTGCCTTTTGGGAAGTCTGAAGTCTTCTGCCAGTGTTCAGTAGGTGTTCTGTAGGAGTTGTTTCACATGTAGATGTATTTTTGATGTATCTGTGGGGAGCAAGGTGATCTCCATGTCTTATTCCTCTGCCATCTTGAAAGTCCCCCACTCAGCCTAACTTTTTAAATTAAATATACAGTTTCAATAAATTGTTAACTTAGTATTATAAATATATTAGTACATATTTACTTTGTGATTAAAAATTCTTCAAAATAATCTACAAAATTTCCACCAATATTTAATACGAAATATAGCTAACATTTTTTAAGTGCCTATCATGTACTGGTTATTCTTTTAAGTGTGTTATTTGTACTAGCTCATTTAATATTCCTAATGGTCTATTAATATCTCCATTTTCCAAATGAGAAAACTGAGGTTCAAAGAGTTTTTAAAAACTTAGACATGTCATGTATTTAGTAAATAGTGATCAGGATTCAAATTTGAGTATCTTGTTTCAGAGCCTGGGCTTTTAGCCACTACCCTATATTAAGTTAATTATCATAGTGAAGCTATTTCACTTTTCATTAACTATTTTAATCAACCAATAACATTGTTTTCTAGTGAACTCTAATATACTCTTAAATAGAGTGAAATTTTACCTCTTCTACATAAGCATGCACTAGATCAGTGTAGCCAAGATATTTATAAATGCATTGTTTTTTTTTAAAGGTTTAATTTGTAGATCAGTTGTTCAAATATGGAAACAATAGTGTAAGTGGTGGTTAGATGCCAAAGATAGTTACAAAGGCCTGTCTAATCCATTATTAACTAAGTAATTATTAATTAATGCATTAATATTCCTGCATCCTGGCAGCAGGGAGGCGAGTAAGGCAAAGAACACAGACACGTTTCTTCCCTTTTCTAAGGAGGAATAGGGCTGACTCAGGCAAAAGTTTAAAATAGCTGAAGTTTGACTTTGGTATTTCCCAAATATCCCTAGTGTCCTCAAACTGTTTTAGCCCATAATATCAAGATTTAAATTTCCTTAAGTAAATTGATCTTTGTTATGTGTTAGGTGGGGAGCATGGAATTTAAATGAATAATAATATATAAATGACAGTTGTCCCATGATAGACCCAGAGAAATTTGTATTATAAAAAGATATTCCTTGCCCAGATTAGTAGTAAATTAATTGAATTTGGTCTCTAAATGAGGAGAGCCAAATCCAGATGGCCCTGGAGACAGGTTTTCTCAGTGCTTTGGGTAGTTTCATAAGAATGTGGCTCAATAGACCTCAATGGAAGAACAGGCTGATGTGGAGTTCCCTGAAGTCTTCATTCTCTAAGGCCACCTTGTTGACAGGAAATTCTAGATGTACATAGTTTTCTAGACGTTTCTGCCCCTTGGTGTCTAACATGTAAAACATTGTTGGGGTGGGCAACCTCCTCATGGAGCATCTTCCCTGTTGTGACTGGTCTAGATATGTCCAGCCTAGACATCCTTCTCTGTGGAATAATGAGAGTTTGGGGGACTTTGGTAGTAACTAACTCTTTCCCTGATATCCTCATACACTGCAGGGTGCCTCTGTGTGTGTGTGTGTGTGTGTGTGCATGCACGTGTGCATGCATACATGCGTACATCCTCTCTGCACTACAGCAGAACAAAGGCTTATGCTGTGGGGAAGGGCATTTTGAACATGTCTTTACTCTAGCTACATCTGCAGTCAGCTCCCCTATACATTTCAAAGTTTTTTTGTGTTTATTGTATATATGGATATATAACATATCAAGACATAGTTTTTCTAATCTCACTAGTGTGAATACCAGCAGCTCATGTCATCTATTGCAAGAGAGTCAGTACTGCAGACAGGAGCACTTTGTCCATAAGGATTATTTGCAAATCAGCTGTTTATATGTCTGGCATTTTGTTAATGAAGGGAATGTTTCTATTATTTTTTTTTCCAGATGAAGTAGATGATGCTTTGGGATCTTTTTAGTACCACTTTTTTTTTGCTAAGTAAGAGGATATTACACAGGTATTCTTATCAAAGTAATTAGGTTGTTAGATAGGCTCTGTGTATGGAAGTTAATGTGATACATTAGTTAAATTGTAGCCCCAAAGGCTTGTGGGATCAGAATTGCAAACACAATCTGAGTTCCCAAGTCCCATGAACTTATCCCTTTAGGATATACTACCGCACCTGTCATGAGAGGCAACACTGCAATAACTAACAGATTATTATCATAAGGGTCTGAGCAGATTCTCCTGGAGAAAACACTTGTGTAAAGATGTTCAGTGTTTAAAGAGCATATCTGGATGTGATGGAATTTTTCCACAACCCCCAGACATGCCAGTCAAAGATAACACAATGCAAGTATCCTTGAGTGATACTTCAAGCTGCATTCATAAGCAACCTGCCTCATTCAAAGTCAATGAAGAGACAGGACTTACAAGCCCATGCTGAAAAGTTATTGAAATGTGACTGACATCTCAAAGAAACGGTGTCAAAAGGCTTGCATGACCTGGTGCTGAAACACAGTGGGGTTAATCAAAGTTATGGCAGTTGCGTACCACAAAGGTATTCCCTAGATTGAGTTGTTTATTTTATTTAATTCATATCACCAAGTGACTTTATTACCACCTTTCTACTTTCTCCCTCTAGCATTCAACCCCCAGTTTGTATTATTGGTTG
This sequence comes from Stenella coeruleoalba, assembly GCF_951394435.1. Lineage (NCBI taxonomy): Eukaryota > Metazoa > Chordata > Mammalia > Artiodactyla > Delphinidae > Stenella > Stenella coeruleoalba. The sequence continues at coordinate 37,939,549 of NC_137164.1, read as the reverse complement.
TAAACTTTTACTTTGGTTACCCTTTAAAAAGCAGGAATTGTTAGTGTGGCTTCTGTGGAGTAACACTGGTGTTACATCTCTTTCCTTTGCTTGAGTTTCCCAAGGAGATCTTGCGCTTACACAATTATGTTCCAATACCGGGTACCTCCTAGGAGAGGAGGATGGAGCAGCTAATAGGCAGTCCTGTTAGAATTTTTTCACTAGTACATGAGTTAGACGACTTACTGGAGCCCTGCCTACTCTCAGAAAGACTCAGGAAGGGGATGGTAGAAATGTTTGATCTTGGTCTATCAAATCATTTTGTCTCTTCTTAATGGGAGACATATTCTACTGCCTAGTGCTAACCACTTGGCTACTGGTTTTTTGTTTTTCTTTTTCTACTCAATGCCTCCTGAGGGCAGAAGTCAACCTTCTGAGAACAACTGTAACATAACCATGAATAATAGTTATCAGCAGTTCTGTTATATTTATAATTTATTCTGAATGTTTGCATGAGTTCTCTTTAATATCATTGTAAAATACAGAAGGTATATCATCATCATCTGACAGTAAAGATAGCTAATAACCATGCCTAACAGAAGAAGGGGAGAAAGGAAAAGAAAAGACAAATTTCTCTGAGATGAACAGAATCTGGCAAATGCTATAATTATGTTCATGGTAATTATGCTCATATTGAAAAAGTGCAAGCAATTATGAGTTATATTTATACATGTTAGCAGGTAAAAATGCATGATAGAAATTGTATGCATGAAAAGTGTGTGTGTGTATGTTTCAATCCAGTATTCTGGCCTTATTTCAACTCTTTGTTTTGGTCCAATATATCTTGTTTTTGTTTTTGTTTTCTACTTTGTGAATCTATTAGGAATGAGTCACTAGTTAAAATAGTATAGTCACAAACTTCTATAAGATTGGCTGCTAAGTCAAACATCTGCTCTTCCCTAGAATCTATCTATCTATCTATCTTTCTCTATAGCTACATATTCTCTATTCTATAGAGAATATATATATATATATATATATATATATATATATATATATATATAGACTATATATACATTCCTTAGAGCTAAAAGATCTGGAAAAGAAATTTGTTTTTCTATCCTGCCAGACAATTCTACAAAATAACACTATAAAATAAGTGCTAGGTTTGATAATATCAAATAAATTATGTATTCTGGAATCAATCCACAATTCATATTAAAGTCTGTCACAATAATACAAGGGAAAAAAAGAGAAAAATGACAATAAAATGACTGCATGCTTTGTTATTAATAATTTTAAAAATATTAAAAAGGGATGAGAGTTAGACTTGGGAAAGATCACCTTAGAAAGAAAATATATCAAACATGACTAGCAAAGGACTTTTCTTTTATGAAGAATAATGGTTTAATGTTTAATTAATCTTATCCATTTCTGCATTTATGGGAAGGGAGAGAAGAGTCTGCTTTATAATGTAGAAAATTAAATATTAAAACCTTGGTGCCTACCAGACTTACATTTTCTTATTATGAATGAGCATTTTCACTTTCTGCACACACAAAGAAAGAAACAGGAGGTAGATGTAGTTCCTTAGCTCTGCAGGAAAGGATTACTTCAATGTAGTCTCTAGTAGCAAGATGATACCATCTTGCTACTAGAAACAAAAATTGTCAAAGATGAATACATGTTTAAAACCAAAACAAAAAAATGCAAAACTATAAGATGACTATCATATATAATATAAACCCTTAATTCTAGATGTAGTAAATGAAGTAATTCTTCAGCTTTTTTTCATGTATGAATTATCTAAAATGCATAGATCTAATACTCCAAAATGGTACATTGCTTACAGGATATTACAATAGTTTTCATATTTTATGATGCCTTTTCTAGTGAGAAAACTGAAGTAAGGTATTAATTTAAAATAATAAAATGCTGCCAAGATTAAAACACAGAAATAACAATTGAGAACAACAAAAAGACAGATCGGATATTTAAATGTTTAATTCAAATTTGTGCCTAGTTGTGTTACTTATAGTTTAGGCCAGATGATGTATTTTGCAATTAAATATGAAATTTTGACCTACATTTTCAGCTATCATTTGAACCTTTGGTCTCCAATGTATTATTTATCACAAAGGAAGGATTGTAAAAAGGGTCAAGGAAGGGTCTGTATCACAGGAGTCCCACCTCTTTGGAGATGGATGTGAAATCAATTCATCTCCACTGATCATCAGAGATTCTTTACCCCACTATGTCCGGGATATTGCTCGTGGAAAACATAATTGATTTGAATGGAAAAGAAGCCACACATTACAAACATTGTTCCTAAACTTAAAGGATTAATATGTCTGATTAACCTGGCAAATTATTCTAAAATTTTTGTGTGTAATTCTGAACTTGTTGACATCTTGATTGTTAACCCTATAATTTGTTGCCTCTAAGTTTAAACTAGGATAGAAATATTACATGCATAAAATCTCAGCGATTTTTTTCACTCATGATTTTTGTCACTATTGCTATTAGAAAGCATTAATAACAATTATGGGGAATTTAGCAGAAAAATTAGAGGAAGTTCAGAAAAAGGTGGGGAAGTAAATAAATTCCAAAGAAACTATGTACACATCTTTATCTGATTTTCACACATCTTTCAGTTCTACCTCAATGATCATCCTCAGCTACAGATCAGTATGTTGTACAATGTGTTGCTTGGACAAGTGCCTCAGAGAGAGATTATGGATATGGTAAACACATGATTTCAGTTACAGTAGGCGTGTAACGGCCTGCATATCCCTGCTCTTGATTTAATTACAGGAGACCACCTTTCAATGAAAACACAACCCCTGCCCACCCGTCTATCTGCACATCTGAGTCTGTGTGCCCACACCAACTTCACACCTGGAACTTCTGCCATTCTCAGGAAGAGATGCTCTCTTTTCACAGGGACTACAAACACAAGTGTCTAGTTCAGTTTAATTATCTATCAAATTGCTTTTTGTACCTATATATATGACAAATTCTAATTGGTAAGCTGTATGAAAGCGTAAGGAATCAGAGTTAGAATATTAAAGTTGATTTTCTGATCAGGCGAAACAAGGAAAGAATGGCTATTACTTCACCTTCAATTTTCATTTCTTCCCTAGTAGCAACCAAAGTTCCCATTTAACCACGTTACCTAGTACCTTCCCACCTCCAGGAATATATCTGGATTACTTGAAATATACTCTTCATTCATCTTCCCATTTTCTAATCTACAATTTAAAGCTTATACCTTTTTTTTTTTTTTTTTTTTTTTTTTTGCGGTACGCGGGTCTCTCACTGTTGTGGCCTCTCCCGTTGCGGAGCCTGTGCTCTGGACGCGCAGGCTCAGCGGCCATGGCTCACGGGCCCAGCCGCTCCACGGCATGTGGGATCTTCCCAGACCGGGGCACGAACCCATGTCCCCTGCATCGGCAGATGGACTCTCAACCACTGCGCCACCAGGGAAGCCCAAAAGCTTATGCCTTTCAAGAAGTTTTTCCTGATTTCTCCAGCTAGAAATATCTTAGAGGTTCACAGTTGAGTTTACTCTCTTGTATCTATGCAAAATGAAAGCTTAGTTCAAAGACCTTCCCTTTTCACTGTGTCTTAGTCAATTCAAATTGAGATATAAGAGCCCTGTGTGTCAAATAGAAGGCATTATTATACATAGTTCATAGGAAAAATAAAAGATAAAAGCAGAAATTCAAAATAATTTAACAGTCTGTAAAAGTGGGTCAAAATCAACAACAGACAAGTTAATAATAATTTATGCCAAGTATAGAACATAGAATTAAAAAAATGGGTGACTTTAAATATAGGACTACAAATATGGTTGACAAACTATATATCAAAAAGATTGAGGTCCTTAATGTATTATGAGGTCAATAAAGTTCAGATATTCAACACAAGGTTATGTGTCAGAGAGAAAGAAAACATTACTCTTGATCTTTCCTTCTAGTTAAAATCTATGCATTCCTTAGGGACCAGCTCAGATCCAAATACATCAAGATGTCTATTATAGCTACTTCATATGTTTTCTGGATCCCTGAAATATTTATTTTATGTACCAGAGTTTATGTACCAGAGTTTAAGATGGTATTTTCTTGTAAGATATTTCAGTGATGCTCCTCAGAAGTTAAATTCATAGACTGGGTACCTGTATCATGAGAAACAAGACCTCAAAAGTTTTCTGCCACTGTCAGACCAATATAGGCAATACTGTGCCCATATAAAATCTGTATATCAGATTTTTGAACAAGAAATGCAAGATCTCAAAAACTAAGAAATAAAATAAATTTAGGATATATAACATTTGGTTCTATCTACAGTAAAAGAGGGGCACAATAAGTTGCTTCAAAATTTTGGTGGGTTTTAAGATGGAGAAAAGTTGATCTATTTATTTTTATTTCAGAGCATATAGAGAGGAGTAACAGATAAAAATAACAGAGAAGTAGATTTTTAGCTTGACTTACAACTAAAGCCCCATCGTGAAATAGGCCACCCTTAGGATGAGTTTCATATATCCGGATATATTTGCAAATTGGCTGAATGAAACTGCAAGGAATTTTGAATCACAATTCTTACATTGCTTGGAAAGTTGGATTACATGACTGAAAGATTTCTTTCAGCTCCACAACTCTATAATTTCAAATTTAAATTCTATGTCATAACGTTACAGAAAAAGACAACGTCTTTTCATTAGTTTAATGCTCTATAGAACACTGGTCTATATCAAAGGGAGATAAAAGATTTGCCTAAGAGGAGAATTGGAACAAATCCAGGTTCCCTGGCAGGCAGTTTGTGTTTTATTTAAATGACTGCATCATCTCTTCTTGTGTTGCTCATCTAGAAATGAAAGGTTATAAAAAGACATTGCTAAGAAAATATCTTAATAGTGAAGTTTAGACTACTCATGCAATAAATTAATCAAAAGCTAGAAAGAGTGGCTGTTTCAGGGACTAATTTAGTTTAGGAATACATGGAAGTCTCATGTGTTCCTTTAAAAGGTCCACAGCGAGGGTAGTATGGAAAAAATTTCTATCTAAAGACACCTGTGAATGTTCATAGTCAGATAGGTCTCTCGAAAGATGTATAGAAATGGAAATTTATTAAGGCAAGAGAGGAAAACTTCTGCTCCTGAAAATTTGTCCTGTTGAAAATTTGCATCAATAGCACTTTGATGATTTTAAAATATTTATATCCTATAATTATATTTTCATGTTGAGCAATTGAACTTCTATAAAAGTGACTATTTTTAATAAAATCTTCTAAGACAGCCTCCAAGTGTTTTCAAAATAACTATGAAAGCCAATGTTGACAAAAATATGCAATTTAAAAATCAAAAGCTCTAATGGTGGTATCCTCTTCTTTTCCCATTTTCAATATAGCAAACATCAGGATTCAGGAGAATTTAAAATTCAGAACACTCCCTGATGTTCCTAGATATAGGTCATTTCATTTAGATAAAAACACTAACTTGTAATAAATGATATAAATCACCCTTTATCACAGAATTAGCTGGTTTAATAATCCAGAATAAGCCCTTCTTTTTGGCACACTAATTCACCACAGCTCATATAAATGGCCACCCCAAGGGGACCTGGAATCACTAACCCTACTGCTCACACAGCATTAAGATGACCCTGGAGAATCAGAACCACTGAGATTGTGGTGCCACAGACAATTCTCTCTTGCTGCGTTTTGCTCTAACAACATATGCATGCTTCTTCATTTAAAGGTTTTTTTAAATTATTATTATTCTTTTTTGTTTTAATTCAAAAGCACATTCTTAAGGAATATAAGGCTGAATTGCAGGGTGGCTTGCTGCTATAGTACATCTGAAAATACTCCCAAACAGCGGCATATAGAAACTTAGCAACTCGCTTGAGAGCAAACAAGGCATCTATAAATACACTCCAGGAGCTTCTAAAACAATGCAGAAGTGACATCTGGCATGGGTGAGATGGCAATTTAAACTCTTCAAGTCTTCATTCAAATTGATGTTTAAAACTCTTTCAAATAACTGATTAAAGAGAAAAAGAAATCATGTTGTGTTGGTTGATTTTTCTGCCATCGAAACTAGAGAGAAACTGTAGTTATGAAGTAGCAAAGACATGTGAGGAATAAGTAATATCCAGTCCCCTGTATAATATGGACTGATTTATGAAAATCATTCCAGGGGGGAGCCGCAGAGGAGAGCACAGCAACAGGGGTGCGGGGGTGCAAAGCGGAGAGATTCCCGCACAGAGGATCGGTGCGGACCGGCACTCACCAGCCCGAGAGGCTTGTCTGCTCACCCGCCGGGCGGGCGGGGCTGGGAGCTGAGGCTTGGGCTTTGGTCCCAGCGCAGGGAGAAGCCGGGCGGTGCGAACACAGCCTGAAGGGGTTAGTGCACCATGGCTAACCGGAAGGGAGTCCGGGAAAATGTCCTGACCTGCCGAAGAGGCAAGAGACTTTTTCTTCCCTCTTTGTTTCCTGGTGCACTAGGAGAGGGGATTAAGAGCGCTGCTTAAAGGAGCTCCAGAGACGGGCGCGAGCCACGGCTAACAGCGTGGACCCCAGAGACGGGCATGAGACGCTAAGACTGCTGCTGCTGCCACCAAGAAGCCTGTGTGCGAGCACAGGTCACTATCCACACCTCCATTCCGGGGAGCCTATGCAGCCCACCACTGCCACAGTCCCGGGATCCAGGGACAATTCCCCCGGCAGAACGCATGGCGCGCCTCAGGCTGGTGCAACGTCCGGACGGCCTCTGCCGCCGCAGGCTCGCCCAGCATCGTGCCCCTCCTTCCTCCCCGGCCTGAGTGAGCCAGAGCCCCCGAATCAGCGACTCCTTTAACCCCGTCCTGTCTGAGAGAACAGACGCCCTCCGGCGACCTACACACAGAGGCGGGTTCAAATCCAAAGCTGAGCCGCGGGAGCTGTGCGAACAAAGAAGAGAAAGGGAAATCCCTCCCAGCAGCCTCAGGAGCAGCGGATTAAATCTCCACAATCAACTTGATGTGTCCTGCATCTGTGAAATACCTGAATAGACAACGAATCATCCCAAATTGAGGAGGTGGACTTTGAGAGCAGGATTTATGACTGTTTCCCCTTTTCCTCTGAGTGTGTATGTGTATGCTTCTGTGTGAGATTTTGTCTGTATAGCTTTGCTTTCACCATTTGTCCTAGAATTCTCTGTCCGTTTTTTTTTTCTTTTTTTTTTACTTTAAATGTTTTTCTTAATAATTATTTCTTATTTTAATAATTTTATTTTATTTTACCTTACTTTATTTTATTTTATCCTCTTTCTTTCTTTCTACTTTTTCTCCATTTTATTCTGAGCCATGTGGATGAAAGGCTCTAGGTGCTACAGCCAGGAGTCAGCGCTGTGCCTCTGAGGTGCGAGAGCCAACTTCAGGACACTGGTCCACAAGAGACCTCCCAGCTCCATGTAACATCAAATGGCGAAAATCTCCCAGAGTTCTCCATCTCAACACCAACACCCAGCTTCACTCAACGACCAGCAAGCTAAAGTGCTGGACACCCTATGTCAAACAAATAGCAAGGCAAGAACACAACACGACCCAATAGCAGAGAGGCTGCGTAAAATCATAATAAGTCCACAGACACCCCAAAAATCACCACCAGACGTGCCCACCAGAAAGACAAGATCCTGCCTCATCCATCAGAACACAGGCACTAGTCCCCTCCACCAGGAAGCCTACACAACCCACTGAAACAACATTAGCCACTGGGGACAAACAACAAAAAAAAAATGGGAAATACAAACCTGCAGCCTGCAAAAAGGAGACCCCAAACTCAGTAAGATAAGCAAAATTAGAAGACAGAAAAGCACACAGCAGATGAAGGAGCAAGATAAAAACCCACCAGATCTAACAAATGAAGAGGAAATAGGCAGTCTACCTGAAAAACAATTCAGAATAATGATAGTAAAGATGATCCAAAATCTTGGAAATAGAATAGAGAAAATGCACGAAACATATAACAAGGACATAGAAGAACTAAAGAGGAAACAAGCAACAATGAACAACAAAATAAATGAAATTAAAAATACTCTAGAAGGGATCAGTAGCAGAATAACTGAGGCAGAAGAATGGATAAGTGACCTGGAAGATAAAATAGTGGAAATAACTACCGCAGAGCAGAATAAAGAAAAAAGAATGAAAGAAACTGAGGACAGTCTCAGAGACCTCTGGGACAACATTAAATGCATCAATATTCAAATTATAGGGGTTCCAGAAGAAGGAGAGAAAAAGAAAGGGACTGAGAAAATATTTGAAGAGATTATAGTTGAAAACTTCCCTAATATGGGAAAGGAAATAGTTAATCAAGTCCAGGAAGCACAGAGAGTCCCATAGAGGATAAATCCAAGGAAAAACATGCCAAAACACATTAATCAAACTGTCAAAAATTAAATACAAAGAAAACATATTAAAAGCAGCAAGGGAAAAACAACAAATAACACACAAGGGAATCCCCATAAGGTTAACAGCTGATCTTTCAGCAGAAACTCTGCAAGCCAGAAGGGACTGGCAGGACATATTTAAAGTGATGAAGGAGAAAAACCTACAACCAAGATTACTCTACCCAGCAAGGATCTCATTCAGATTTGATGGAGAAATTAAAACCTTTACAGACAAGCAAAAGCTGAGAGAGTTCAGCACCACCAAACCAGCTTTACAACAAATGCTAAAGGATCTTCTCTAGGCAAGAAAAACGAGAAGGAAAAGACCAATAATAGCAAACCCAAAACAATTGAGAAAATGGGAATAGGAGCATACATATCAATAGTTACCTTAAATGTAAATGGATTAAATGCTCCCACCAAAAGACACAGACTGGCTGAATTGATACAAAAACAAGACCTATATATATGTTGTCTACAAGAGACCCACTTCAGACCTAGAGACACATACAGACTGAAAGTGAGGGGATGGAAAAAGATATTCCATGCAAATGGAAACCAAAAGAAAGCTGGAATAGCAATTCTCATATCAGACAAAATAGACTTTAAAGTAAAGACTATTAGAAGAGACAAAGAAGGACACTACATAATGATCAAGGGATCGATCCAAGAAGAAGATATAACAATTGTAAATATTTATGCACCCAACATAGGAGCACCTCAATACACAAGACAAATACTAACAGCCATAAAAGGAGAAATTGACAGTAACACATTCATAGTAGGGGACTTTAACACCCCACTTTCACCAATGGACCATTCATCCAGAATGAAAATAAAAAAGTAAACACAAGCTTTAAAAGATACATTAAACAAGATGGACTTAATTGATATTTATAGGACATTCCATCCAAAAATTGATATTTATAGGACATTCCATCCAAAAACATGAGCACTTGAGAAAAGAATACACATTTTTTTCAAGTGCTCGTGGAACATTCTCCAGGATATATCATATCTTGGGTCACAAATCAAGCCTCGGTAAATTTAAGAAAATTGAAATTGTATCAGGTATCTTTTCCGACCACAACACTATGAGACTAGATATCAATTATAGGAAAAGATATGTAAAAATTTCAAACACATGGAGGCTAAACAATACACTACTTAATAACAAAATGATCACTGAAGAAATCAAAGAGGAAATCAAAAAATACCTAGAAACAAATGACAATGGAGACAATGATGACCCCAAACCTATGGGATGCAGCAAAAGCAGTTCTAAGAGGGAAGTTTATAGCAATACAATCCTACCTTAAGAAACAGGAAACATCTCGAATCAACAACCTAACCTTGCACCTAAAGCAATTAGAGAAAGTAGAACAACAAAAAAAACAAAGTAAGCAGAAGGAAAGAAATCATAAATATCAGATCAGAAATAAATGGAATGAAATGAAGGAACGATAGCAAAGATCAATAAAACTAAAAGCTGGTTCTTTGAGAAGATAAACAAAATTGATAAACCATTAGACAGACTCATCAAGAAAAAAGGGAGAAGACTCAAATCAATAGAATTAGAAATGAAAAAGGAGAAGTAAAAACTGACACTGTAGAAATACAAAAGAACATGAGAGATTAATACAAGCAACTTTATGCCAATAAAATGGACAACCTGGAAGAAATGGACAAATTCTTAGAAATGCAGAACCTGCTGAGACTGAACCAGGAAGAAATAGAAAATATGAACAGACCAATCTCAAGCACTGAAATTGCAACTGTGATTAAAAATCTTCCAACAAACAAAAGCCCAGGACCAGATGGCTTCACAGGCAAATTCTATCAAACATTTAGAGAACAGCTAACACCTTTCCTTCTCAAACTCTTCCAAAATATAGCAGAGAGAGGAAAACTCCCAAACTCATTCTACAAGGCCACCATCGCCCTGATACCAAAACCAGACAAGGATGTCACAAAGAAAGAAAACTACAGGGCAACATCACCGATGAACATAGATGCAAAAATCCTCAACAAAATACTAGCAAACAGAATCCAACAGCACATTAAGAGGATCATACACCATGAGCAAGTGGGGTTTATTCCAGGAATGCAAGGATTTTTCAATACATGCAAATCAATCAATGTGATACCCCATATTAACAAATTGAAGGAGAAAAACCATATGGGCATCTCAATAGATGCAGAGAAAGCTTTCAACAAAATTCAACACCCATTTATGATAAAAACCCTACAGAAAGTAGGCATAGAGGGAACTTTCCTCAACATAATAAAGGCCATATATGACAAACCCACAGCCAACATTGTCCTCAATGGTGAAAAACTGAAAGCATTTCCAATAAGATCAGGAACAAGACAAGGTTGCCCACTCTCACCACTCTTATTTAACATAGTTTTGGAAGTTTTAGCCACAACAATCAGAGAAGAAAAGGAAATAAAAGGAATCCAAATCGGAAAAGAAGAAGTAAAGCTGTCACTATTTGCAGATGACATGATACTATACATAGAGAATCCTAAAGACGCTACCAGAAAACTACTAGAACTAATCAATGAATCTGGTAAAGTAGCAGGATACAAAATTAATGCACAGAAATCTCTGGCATTCATATACACTAATGGTGAAAAATCTGAAAGTGAAATCAAGAAAACACTCCCATTTACCATTGCAACAAAAAGAACAAAATATCTAGGAATAAACCTACCTAAGGGACAAAAGACCTGTATACAGAAAATTATAAGACACTGATGAAAGAAATTAAAGAGGATACAAATGGATGGAGAGATATACCATGTTCTTGGATTGGAAGAATCAACATTATGAAAATGACTCCACTACCCAAAGCAATCTACAGATTCAATGCAATCCCTATCAAACTACCACCTGCATTTTCACAGAAGTAGAACAAAAAATTTCAAAAATTTGTATGGAAACACAAAGACCCTGAATAGCCAAAGCAATCTTGAGAACGAAAACCAGAGCTGAAGGAATCAGGCTCCCTGAGTTCAGACTATACTACAAAGCTACAGTAATCATCACAGTATAGTACTGGCACAAAAACAGAAATGTAGATCAATGGAACAGGATAGAAAGCCCAGAGATAAACCCACACACATATTGTCACCTTATCTTTGATAAAGGAGGCAGGAATGTACAGTGGAAAAAGGACAGCCTCTTCAATAAGTGGTGCTGGGAAAACTGGACAGGTACACATAAAAGTATGAGATTAGAACACTCCCTAACACCATGCACAAGAATAAGCTCAAAATGGATTAAAGACCTAAATATAAGGCCAGAAACTATCAAACTCTTAGAGAAAAACATAGGCAGAACACTCTATGACATAAATCACAGCAAGATCCTTTTTGACCCACCTCCTAGAGAAATGGAAATAAAAACAAAAATAAACAAATGGGACCTAGTGAAACTTCAAAGCTTTTGCACAGCAAAGGAAACCATAAACAAGACCAAAGACAGCCCTCAGAATGGGAGAAAATATTTGCACATGAAGCAACTGACAAAGGATTAATCTCCAAAATTTACAAGCAGCTCATGCAGCTCAATAACAGAAAAACAAACAACCCAATCCAAAAATGGGCAGAAGACCTAAATAGACATTTCTCCAAAGAAGATATACAGAGTGCCAACAAACACATGAAAGGATGCTCAACATCATTAATCATTAGAGAAATGCAAATCAAAACTACAATGAGATATCATCTCATACCAGTCAGAATGGCCATCATCAAAAAATCTAGAAACAATAAATGCTGGAGAGGGTGTGGAGAAAAGGGAACACTCTTGCACTGCTGGTAGGAATGTGAATTGGTACAGCCACTACGGAGAATAGTATGGAGGTTCTTTAAAAAACTACAAATAGAACTACCATTTGACCCAGCAATCCCACTACTGGGCATACACCCTTAGAAAACCATAATTCAAAGAGTCATGTGCCAAAATGTTCATTGCATCTCTATTTACAATAGCCAGGAGATGGAAACAACCTAAGTCTCCATCATCAGATGAATGGATAAAGAAGATGTGGCACATATATATAATGGAATATTACTCAGCCATAAAAAGAAACAAAATTGAGTTATTTGTAATGAGGTGGATGGACCTAGAGTCTGTCATACAGAGTGAAGTAAGTCAGAAAGAGAAAAACAAATACCGTATGCTAACACATATATATGGAATCTAAGAAAAAAAAATGTCATGAAGAGCCTAAGGGTAAGACAGGAATAAAGACATAGACCTACTAGAGAATGGACTTGAGGAAATGGGGAGGGGGAAGGGTAAGCTGTGACAAAGTGAGAGAGTGGCATGGACATATATACACTACCAAACGTAAAATAGATAGCTAGTGGGAAGCAGCCGCATAGCACAGGGAGATCAACCCGGTGCTTTGTGACTACCTACAGGGGTTGGGGGGGGGGGGGTGGGAGGGAGGGAGATGCAAGAGGGAAGAGATATGGGAACATATGTATATGTATAACTGATTCACTTTGTTATAAAGCAGAAACTAACACACCATTGTAAAGCAATATACTCCAATAAAGATGTAAATTTTTTTTGATTAATTAATTAATTTAAAGAACAAAAAGGAAAAGAAAATCATTCCTGGGTAGGGAAGATTACTATTAATTTTTATCATTGTTAATAATAACACATTTCATTGATTCTGTGATGTCATCAGTTGTACAGTGTATTATGATTTCATGTGCCATTAAATATATTATCAATTAATTTTAAGATGCCATTGATTACAATATGCAGCAGAATTTCAGAAGTATCAAAATGGCTATTGTGAATTGTTAGAATAAAGTAATAATGTTTTCTAGTTTTTATTTTTATTTTTTGCTATTTTATGGTGTTATGACTTGGGGGGAATGGAAGCACTTGGGGGCATCATAGTCAGAGCAAACCAGAAATCTGGCTTCAGATATCAGCTTGTGTGTACCCAATTTATATTTTCTATATCTCCCTCCATTTTCTTTCTATACATCTTGGTTTATAAGGGGTGTTTCTTGTCTTTTTTTTCAATCTTTCTCTCTTTGATTCACATAAAACTTAAGATTTTCTAAAATTATTAGGTGGAACATCTAACCAAACACCAGTACTTCACAACCAAGTTAATTTCACAAGAACACCGGTGGGCAGTGTTTAGGAGAGAGGAACAATTAGAGGTTTGCAAACTGCAGTATTCTGAGGGGAGGATGTAAAATGAGAATACTCAAAGATAATTTGCAAATGTATGCAGTAAAATTGTCAGGAGTCAATTTAAAAAAGCACAACTGGGAGAAATTACAGTACATTTTCAAATTGGAGAGAGGTGTTGGCATGTTTTCCCATCACATTTTTCTCTCTTATAATACTGTCTTGGACAGTGGGAGAATTGGAGAGCTGGTATGTTGATTGCAGTGAAGCAATGCTATCCATGTTTCCTGCTTCCAGAAAGCAAGAAAGGGCTTTCCTTACATGTCTATGATGGTGCTTCCTCAACTGCAGTTACCTCTTCTCCACCATGCTGAATATTCTTAAACTCTAAGCATAAGTGATAAGGTAGAGAATGAATCAGCCCTTTAGTGCAGCACCCGTGACTCTTCAAGAGTACTTGTGTTCCATATGGCATCAGAGTCTAAATCTGTGGTTGGTCCTTTGAATTTGTTGCATCATATAATGCTAAAGTAAGGAAGCTTGGGAGGAGGGACTGAATACCTGCTTTGAGAATTCAATATGCTATACTTAATTGCACCTGCTAGATATGAAGGGTAACTAAACTATCTGCATAAACGCTGTAGTTTCAGATGGATAACACTGTTTAATCTCTTGATGCAGAGACTAAAACTGAAATCTGAATCAATCACTTGAACCTTAATTTGACATTTTACAAATTAGGTAATAATAATAGGGCAGAACAGTAAAATATCTGTGGCTCCATTTTTTTCTGTCCCCAAATTTTATACAATGTGTTTATGAAGGCTCTATAAAATGACTGATGGCAATTGCTTATATCTATTTACCCTGTGACATTATTGTGTAGCCATGTAAGTAGCAAAGACTTCTCATTTATTCATTTTACCTGGTAAATATTTTATCATTGTCTATGAAGAATCAGAGACTGATACATGTAAGTCAAATCATATTCAGGTAATAATGTCAGGAAGAAGACTGATTGGTAATCTATTTAAATTAAATCTTGTCTGTTGAAATCTCCAACCATAAACTGAAAGAAAGCACCAGAATATCTATCACTATTTCCTCAATCTGCTTTCTCAAGTGTAATTTTGTAGGTCAAAATTTTGGGGTGATCCTCTTGCCTCCATCATAACAATGAAAATATAGCGTGAATTATCTTTAGTGATAAAGAACAGTTACCAAAATAGAGATGATTCAACTCTTGCACAGTGAGCTTTGTTGTAATGCAAATTGGCTTTCAGCTGCTGTGACATGTAATTTTATAATACATTTTAGAACATTTAACCTATCCACATTTTTTCAGCTCTGTTTGCAATAGTGAGAGGTAGCGTTATTGTTACAGATTCTGCTAAAGCTACATATGTGCTATTAATATACAGGAATAAAAGGGAATTCTTTCTTCTCTGGTGGTCTCTTCCAGCTACTCAAAATCTGCTTGGCCTAAAAATGTCATCAACCACAAGGATTATTTGATTTTCTTTGTCCATAATCGATTACTTCGCTTTTACTAAAAAGCACAATTTAAAAATGCCTAAAAAGGAGAGAAAATCTGATCAATTCCATGTCAAAAATTTCTAAAAACTTTTGAAGCTGAAAGGAATGTCCATAAAGAAGTTAATTCCAATCTTACTTTCAGTAGTCATGCATATATCATACAGTAAAGAAAAATGAAATTTTCTATGATAGAGAGAGAGAAAGAGACTGGAAAGAAGTCCATTTTAACTCAATGGAAAATGCATGAATTTCTTTATTATATGAAGTGGACTTGAAGCCTACCTTTACTATTTGAGAGATTCTGAGCAAAGTACTCTGTCTCATTGAGCCTTAGTGTCCTCCTCTAAAAAACAGTGGAAATACACATGCTCTTTTCATTGAGTTGTTGTGAGGACCAAATGATCTGGTATATTTAGACTGTTTAGCACATTGCAGGCACATCATGGGTACTCAGTACATGGTATCCATTATTTAAGCAAGTTATGTAAATTGCATGAAATATTTAAAATATGATTAGGATGGTTTTCGTGTGTTCATGCTTTATTTATGGTCTGTGCCACTTGACCTAAAGTACTGAACTTAATGGTAATCTATTAATGTATCATTGAAAATAGCTAGTACAAATCAGAGTAACTAAATACTTTGATCAAATCACACAAAATTCTCCCAGGAAATAAAATGGAACAGTTGTGGTTTAAAGTAAAATAATACAAAACAATATCAACAGTATTTATATCTGTTTGATTGAGGAAATGCATCTCCAATAGTGAGAATCCTAAGCTTTGGTACCTGTATCAGGAAGGAAATGTCACTCCCCTGACACCCCACCCGCAGTTTTCAAGGGCAAAACTCTAGACAGCACTATCACATGTGCGTCTTCTTCTGTCCCGACATCTGCCATGTCCTATTTTGCATAAACCATGATGGATTCTATAAAATCACCCAAGTAATAACATAACCATCTGAAACGTTAACAGGAGACTTTCTTCTGACATCAGCTGTCACACTCTGTGTGAATTAAATTTGCTCCATTAAAACAATTTGGCTTTGTTCTGACTGTTCAGTGTTACCATTCAAATCTGTAAGCAGTCTTCTTGCCTCTTCACCTCTATTAACAAGTCTTAATCGCTCAGAGATTCAGCACAGTTGGATATTGCAATCAGAGCAAATTCCCAATTGTTCCAGCACAGAAGTTACCAATGAAACTGGTAGAGTGATCATATAAAATTCTCTAACTTCATCTCCTTTTCTCCTATTTCTCTGTGAAAAAAAACCAACAACAATGCAACTCTAGAGAAACTTGTTTGTAGACTGTGATTTATTGAATTTGCAGTGGCTGTTAATATCCAGTATCACCAAGGATTTGAACATATCCCAAATATATTACTTTAAAATTACTAAACTAGTACTTTAAAATTAAAACCTTCCTGACAATCAGCAGTTTTGCTTCTCGAAGTGTATGACTTGTACATCTGGTTACCCAATCCAGCGGGGAGGTAACCGCTGTAATAGGCTGAGGTTGTACATAGCACGACATCTGCTCTCCAGTACCCAATGTGACTCTGGATATGTACCCTTGAAATAAGTAATCATGCTTTCATTAACTCTAAAACAGTTCCCACATTTGGTCACAGGTAATAAACAGTTAATAATTAAGCCAACTGAATTATTTTCGAGTAGTCTTTGTTGGTGTTTGGAGGTTATATTTGTGACAGAGTTGAATAGTTTTCTTTATCTGAAATACACCCTTCATTAGGTAATTCCATCAGCTGATTTCCCTTCTGCTACTGGAAATGCTATTTTCCCCATGGCCTTATTTTTTAAAAAATCAATAATATTCTTAGGGTTTAAGAAAGAGTTAAATCATAAAAAAACATGCTTGCTAATGTCAATGGCTAGTGATTTATGACAAGAGCACTTTTATTCAATTATTGTCTGAAAGACTAAATATACCTCCTGGGGTCCAGAATTTAGTCACATAAGTGTCTGACTCACATTGCCGGAACTGACCATTAAGTATGAGGATCACAGGTGGCAATCCATGTAAATCTTAGCTTTTTCTGGAAAATGTGCAGTGTGAGAGCTATTAGAGGTAAAAGTCCACTGGTGGAAAAATAGGAGAAAAATATTGCAAAATGATATATCCTTTAAAGTATCTAAGTCGAACTCTTTGATTTATAAATCAGAAAACCCAGGGGAATCATACTGACAAGTACATACATCTGGTATTTAGCTGCTTCCAGTCCAGGGTCCGGTCCTCTCTACTCTAGGTGGGGTCTTCTCAACCCTAAGAGCACATTATAATCATTTTCAGTGCTTTTTAAAAATAATAGTTTTGGGTTTTTACCTACAAATATTCTGATTTAATTGATATGAGGTGGGGCCTTTAACTGGTATTTCTTAAAAGCTCCCAGTTAATTCCAGTGTGCCTTCTCCATAGATCTTTTTGTTTGTACCATCAGGAGAAATATTTCCCTTAGGATCAGAGAGGTTATTTTGAGAAATGCATACTCTGGACACTGTGGATAGTGGGTAGTACATTTCTCCTGCGTTTGCTACTGAAAAGCTTAAAGTCTGGTGTGCAGTAAAAGCTGTCTGCATGGGCCTCCAGGGCATACATTCTTTTCTAGTTCAGTTTTATGACACTACATTTTCTTTCTTTTGCATTTTTTTCTACATTTGTATGTAATATTTGTTTTTTTGATGTTTTATGTTTTGTTGGAAGCTACTTTTGAAGAACAAGTTGGGACAGCACAAAAGATAAGGAACTAGATCTCTAACAACAGAGAAACAAGACAAATATATAATTAAAAGCCATGAGAGGCCTAAAGAAAGAGGGTTAGAAGGTCTTTATATATTTTGTTTGAAATTCCACAAACCCTTTAATTTGGACAAAAATTAAAGAGAGACAAGAGCACATATGCAACAGGAATGGTGGGCTAAGTGTTATGAGTGAGTGGGAAAAGGAGAAAAAGAATTGCAAAGCAGAGGCATGAAAGTTAAGTAGTGGGAAGAAGAAAGGTGGGGAAGCAGAATGGTGTGTCAGTTTTGGATTATGTAGGGTAACCTTGATCCTGAGTCTCAGCAATGTGATTGCACCATCTTTATTGTTCCTTATTTTCTGGCAGCATCATATGGAGTCCATTCTGCATCAATAACTCTTTATTTACAAAATGCCAATACTTTCACTGGCTGTTAAGACTTGCCTCTGCACCACTGATAAATATGGGATTTAACATTTTATATGAAACAATTTTAAATGACAACCTAAGTGAACTTTGGGTTAGAAAATATTGTGATGGTATTGGTGACTGATATTTTATGTTAGCATCTATTGAACAAACAAGGTTGCTGATGTGAAAGCCTGGGGAAATACATGTAAATATCAAAATATGTTCATTTGACTCCAGAATGTAGAAAATTAATCCAATTTCATCCCCTTGTTTTGGTTCAGCTTATTTCAAGAAAATCAAACAGAATTAAAGTTTTGTATGGTCTGGTAAATTTGTAAGTTTTAATAAACTTTTATATAGTTCCATATATCTACATTAATTGCCTCGGTGAAGATCCTTACATTGATTCAATATGGAAATAAAATTGCATCAAAGACCTAGGAAAATGGTTCCAACTGATTCTATATAAAAAATAGTATCTCAACAATCATGGCTTATATTTCATTTTGGTTTTGTGGATTTTAAATCAACTATAGTTTCTATGGTCCCATTCATACTTAATATTTGAACTTTTAATAAAAACGAAGATAACAGACAAATTCACTACTCTCCACCTAGCAATTAAGAATGTTTGACATTGTGTGCTCAAGAAAATGTTACTTAATGAGCACTGAAAACATAAGCTTTGAGATTGCAAAGTGATATTAAGGAAATATAAAATTTAAGTATTTTAAAAAGTAAATGCAGATAAACATTAGGATATTTGATGGGTTTCTGAAATTAAATTCCTTGCAAAATTTAGAAATGATTGATAGATTTTATGACAGTAAATGAAATGAGGAAATAGGTATTGAAGAATTAGACTTATTTTCCTGAAAATATACATTAAATGCATCAAAATAAAATTGTTTCATCAACTATATCATTAGTATCATGGACAGCAAAAGGACTAGATTATAATTATTTTAATAACTCATTTTTACACAGTTCTGCTCTTTATACTTTCCCATAAATGTTCCCATCTGAACTTCAGACCAGTCCTGTGAGGTAGACATAGGATTTATTATTAATGAATCTAAGACTTAGAATTAGGAAACCCGTGATTAAGTTTGGTTAGGTCAGCGTTTGGGGAGGTTACATAGTGTTCCTTCCCGTAGTTATTAAAAAAATGGTTCTGACCACACTGACTTCATAATGCAGATGTTTATAAAATAATATATAAATACATTTAAAAGTATAAATACATTTAATATAAATATATCTAGCACAAAATATGTCTGTAGTATTTGAACCGAAAAAAATAGGAGAGCTGTCTGAGAAGATGTTCCTTCTCTGCTGGGATTACAGCTTTAGGAAAGTCACAACAGATCTAGCAAGAAGGGAAGGAAGGGGACACTGCTGGTCAGACAGAGCAACAGACAACTGGGAACGTCATGAAAGGGGTGAGATATATCATAGACAGATCACCTCCTCAGTGGTGGCATTCCAACTGAAGTCCTAGTCAACTTAAACCCATTTAAAGATATCATGGCAGTTACATGCTTCAGGTAGGCTATGAAAGGGAAACTGAAGAAGCAATGCATCGTTCCAGATAATTAGGTGAGTCCTAAGCATTATGCACCTATATATTTTGGGACAGTGAACACTGCCAGGGAACACACTTCCCGTTTCTTCCCTTGAGGAAATAGATCCTATATCTCCCTGAAGGGCAGTAGTAACTGTTACAGAGGAACTCCCTTTAGTCTCTAAGAAAGGCAAATGGATGCATTTTAGGAGCTTTCTAACACAAAAATGCGTAAAGAGAAAATGCAAATAGAACTCTTTAGAGCAACAATTCCCATTCCTGGTTTTGTCACACAATTTCCAAAAGAGATTTTTAATTTGCTCTAATGATGGTGAGCTTATTTGCTAGCGAACGATTTGCGGATGAAAAGGTTTTTTAAATGAAGGGCAAAGAGGGTGCTTCCACTTTGTAAAATTTGTAAGTAACTGTCTCTTAGGAACAATGATCTTGTTTTCTATCCTTGTTTTTCATACTAATTAATAGTGTTCATGAGAAAAGAAGACCCTTGCTGTATATAATATCTTATTATTGGTGTTGTTATTACTAAAATAAAGAAAATACAGTCCGAATAAAGAACCAGTGTCAATTAATCTTGAACCACCTCAGTTAATTAGCAAAACATTCATACTTTTATAAAATATTCATACTAGGAAATAGCTATAGTTCTGGGAACAAGTACACGAATTAAATGTGTAAAATACTAGACACTTGCTATATACCAAACTGACATTAAGAGAGTAAAAGTGTCAAAGCTCCTAAATCCCTGTATGAACGACTTTTATCATTCACTGTAGAAGAATGCTAATAGTGTGTCCAGAGAATACTTTGTATAGCAGATCCAATGCTCCTTATGATTCATTCCACTTACATTTTAAAGTTGTTGATAGAAGGTGAGTGTGGTATGCATTAGGGAGAAAAACATGCAAAGAGGACATGTAAATGGTCTCCATTTCCCTACCTATTTCCTTTATACAAAAATAAGATGAAATGGGAAATACTGTCTCAGCACTTGCATTCACTCCAACTAAAATCCTCTATTTGTCAGTTATTTAATTCCCATCTGTCACTTTGACCCCCTTAATTCCTAAAAAAGTTTTCTCTACATACTAAATTACATAAATTTTTCTATTGCACAAGTAGATCCATAGACAGAATTGAAAGATGAGGGTGTTCATAGATTTTCAGATTCCTTATCCTCTTTGGTGTTTGACATTAAAACAACAGGAAAATTAAAGTTCTGTTAAACCAAATATTCATTAGCCTCCTTAACTGGCTTTAAAGAGAAAATTTATTCCACACCATAGTACAATGCAATGATGATAGTCAAAAAACATCCACTCCAGCAAGTACTGCATGATGACTGTCCAAAGCTGTCTTTGAATAACTGTCTAAATATTAGTAGCAAACACCAAAGAAATAGAATTATTCAAGAACTCATGATTTGATATGAACAAGATACTTATAAATGAAGTACATCTCTATTAAAATTCTTAGGTTTCTTCCAAGTGTTCTGAATTAATTAATTATTTTCTCCTTTTCAACATTTTTTGTTCTTTCTTTTTCATACATGATAGGAATGTTGAGGGATTTTAGGCATCTCATTTAGTACCACAGAAACTCAAGTCTTAATTAAGACAAAATATGATTTCTCAATAACAAGAAGAGACTGTTCATGCCTACTAGGAAAGGATATCTTACCCTATAAACTTATTATCATTCACACTACAGTTTATACTGTAGGCTGTATAGTATAAAATAGTAGCCTATACAAAGAAAACCTTCTGAAGTTTCAAACACTGAGATGTGCATCCCATAATTTTTCAAATCCAGGAATAAGTAACAGGAGTCTTTTATGGATAAAAACTAAGAGAAGCATTAATGCAAAGTAGTCCAGCTCAAAGTCAAATTACTACTTGATGGTTACTGTACTATTTTTATAGGATATAAAATATACTAGTATAATGAATGAAAAGTCTTCCTAAGGTATTTAGAAAGTCACTTCAATGACATTCCTCAAACTTCAGAAGAGACAATATATCTGTCAATAAAATGACACCAAAATTGTATTTTATAAGGATTTTGTATTAACATGTGCTTTTGAAGGATGACATTATAGGGTCTTTATATCTATAATCAGAAAGTCTTTTGCTTTTAACTAGCAAGGCAATAAGTTTAAGAATTAATTTTGTCTGCTATAAAGCTGGCTTGCCTTTAATCTTCAGATTTAATAGGTGTCTTTTTGCTCAGTGCTTTAGGCAGGAAGTTGAGGAAATAGTCCACGTTCCATCTCAGTCAACATAAAATGACATTGAAGTGTCTTCAAATGTTTCCAGGAAGTTCATTGCTAAACAGTCTCTCTGTTATATTTGATACTGAATAACAGCAGAAATCCCTGTATTTAATGAAGCCTTTCCTAAGATTCTATGTAATGAAGCTATACATTCATGATAACTTACTTTATAATTAAGATGTTACAAAACTAAACATACATAAGATGCATATACATTAATATGAGGATATATGATGATTTATGCAATGGAGAATATCACACATGTCATATATTCTTTCCTCCAATTGAAATTTCTTGGTGTAATTTTGAGGTCAAATTCTTAAAAAAAAAAAAAAAAAAATCCAGAATCATTTTCCTTGGTTTGCTCTGATGGACATCTTGATTCAGGCTTTCTGCCATTATTTATGTCAATGGAAACCTTGAAAAATCATCTGCTCACTAAATTTAAAAAAATATGCGTGGAACATCAGAAACCGGCAAATGACCCTATCCAAAATAGATCCTTCCAGGAATCTTTGAGACGGTTCACATTTAGAAGCGGCAGTGGTTACATTAAGGACTTATGAAAGGGTTCCAATTCTGAAATGCTTTCAATGCAGTGAGTAACTGGCAAGTTCTTTCTCTTTTATTAAAAGTACTCTGCCAGAAAATCCTGCTTCAGTCAAAACAAACTTCCACTTAAGATCAGACTCTTTTCTAAACATTTTCATAAAGTAAATAGTGAAGCTTTTTTTTTTTTTTTTCTCTCCTCTGTCTTTTCTGATAGGAAGTGAGATTCCAGTTTGGCCAGGAACAATTGTGATTTTGGTTTACTTTTTTAAGTTTAGTTATTCTTTCATGGTTCTGAATTTTGCTATATAGGTGCCCGGAGGCAAGTGGGAACATTTTTATACACACAAAGTAGATAAACAACGTAGGAAAAAGGCTCTAATGGACCATTTCTCTGCTCCCCTCCTCTCGCCTACAGCGTATTGTCTGTTCTGCAAGTATTAAAGCTCATCTGAAATGGCTTCTTATACCATTGTTTTTAGACTTAACATTCTTTTTTATTCAATTCCTTATTTTCAGCGGCTGAAAATAGGATGCTTAAACTTTCTATCAGACCTTCATTTTTTGAATTAGAAATTGAATTTTTGGAAAAATAAAATGGCTTTATTTTTGCAATTATTCAAATCTACTTATGGTATTTTTTTTTTTTTTTTAAGAGCTGAGGTGGGAGTTTGGCAAGAGGAAAGAGTGAGAAAAAGTCCACATCACAAATATAAAAGTGTGCGGTGTATCTACGAGGATAGCAGTGACATGCTCTTTGATCACATCCAGCTCAGTCTGCTCTGTTCCTGGGGGTGGGGGTGGGGAGATGCTTGCTTTACTTTAAAGTGACCTCATTGGCTAATGTGCACAGCTGTGTTAATAAGCTTGAAGAGAGAGCCACATCCAGTTTTTTGTTTTGTTTTGTTTTTTAATCAAAAGGAACAACAACTGAGATCAAGTGATTCTGAAAGAAGGTGAGTACATTTGGGGACTATTCCACCATGGCTACCTTTTCAATAGTCAAAATCATGTCTTTATATTTCAGGGGCACATTTATAAGCCAAGACTGTCCACTGTTCATTTTTCTTCCCTCATTAGGAATTAGAAGAATGCCTTCACAGATGAACTGCTAAGAAATAGCTCGGGTCTGGGCCAGTTCTCCTGTGTCTTGGTCTGTGACCTCCCAGGCAAAGCACTCCATCCTTCCCTGCCAGCCTCCTCCATCCCCCAACCCAGTAAGTGAATATGCATTACATGCAGGATAGAGCTATCATGTCCTTAAACAACTGTCCTTTTCAAAAGTATAATATAAAGCAGACTTAGAAAATCTGCTGCTATAATGATTTCATGTTTTGCTGATCCTGGTCTTTTCTTCTGAAAGGCTTTTTAGTGGTCCCCAGTGAAAATTTGAGATCAGAATTTAAATGCGGGTCTATCTTTTTAACATACTTTAAAGTCCTCAGAAGTCGCTAAGTCTCAGTAGCTTTGAGAATTTATAAGCATATCTAGGATGTTAAAGGATACCTTCCATGTCTTTTTTTTTTTCTACAAAATTACACTAATTGGAATTTGTATTTTTCCTCCCCTTTGTGATTTGAAGGAAACATATTACCGAATAGGAATAAGATTTGTTCAAGACCATTTCTTTGTGTGAAGCAGCTCTCCCCAGACAGTTAGGGACCAATTATAGGAATTTCCTGTATACTTTGGATTTTTACAGCTGATATACACTTGTTCCTCTCCTAGGTAACAGCAGCACACACATGTGCAATGAGACACAGGAAAGAAAAAAAAAAAAGAGAAAAGAAAAAAGTAATTATGTTGTCCCTTGTTATATGCAATTACCAGTGTTTGGTTAGAATGCCTGTGTGATTTTTAATTCTAAGTGAAAAGATTAAGTCAAAAGAAGCCAACATTCTCTTTAAAATTACCACTTTTCTGAATCAATCAACATATTCATTTGCATTTAAAACTTAGCATTTCTTGCTTCAGTCATATTTTGCTTCCATGTCCTTTGAAGTCCTTCTCTACTTTTCTTTACACTTGTCATAAAGACATTTTTATTTACCATTAAAAGCCTGAGAAAAATTGACGAAGGCCTGAAGCTTTCATGTTCTTAAAGGTTTGCATCTACAGGTTAAATTGCAATAATACAGCCACTGAAAACTGTCCAAGGATGAATATAATAAATAGCCAAGTTCTTTTGATCTTTAAAAACTGCATTATATTAAGTTTTTGATTTCTATGATGTAGAACTATTGCAGGAACTTGTCACTTCTAATCGAGAATAAAGTCATCCAAAAAAAGCTCCACACATTTTTATTGAGCACGTACTATGGGCTACAACTAGGATAAGGCAAAATTTAAAGTTTTCACCCTCTGGCTTGTGCTCAAACTTGAACACCCGAGTCCCTACCCTAATCTACTCTATGGCACCAAAGAGCCTTCAACTATATTTATTGATCAACTTTGAGCTAACAATGTGGTCAAGTCTTTTGAAGAAATATTAAGGTCAATAATTATGTGGAAAAAGTCCTAAGACAGAGACCTGACCTTCTAGAGTTTGTGATCCTTGGAAACCTATCTATCAGTGTGAAGACAGCAAGCATAAACTAGCAAGGATATGAATTCCTGGTGCTGACTGTCTGAGCTGGAATTCTGCTTCACTCCCTAGTCCTGTGATACCAGACACATTATTTTCAATACTTCTAAATCTCACTTTATTTATGAAATGTGTATAATAATAGTGCCCACTTTACAGGTGTAATGAGAATTCAATAAGATATCTTATTTTAAACGTAAAGCCCAGCATGCCATTAGGACCAGATACATTTTGTTATTATGATTATCATCATCATTATTTTTAGAAGAAAGGAAAGAAACAAAACTGAACAAAGCATATCCTTTCATACCAAACAAAGTAACATTAAAGGGAAAATCAACTATAAATACTAATGGCCATGAATTTTTATTCGATTTTTTTATGTTTACTAGTTACCCTAAAAAATTGTAAAGAAATTACAATTTCTACTTCCATGAATAAAAACTACTTTAAAAGCTTTTATTTTCTATTTTAAAAATCTAAGATTAATAACATGGAAACTAGGTAATGGCATTAGGAATAAAAATGCACTTGTGTAGAGTTTGAGTTTTAAAAACTTTGTTTTTAGTTGAACACTTCCACACAAATTGGCGTATTTAATCTTTACAAACACCCTAGATAGTATTTTTATCCCCATTTTACAGATGAGGAAATTAAGGTTCAAGGTTACAGAGCTTCTTAGTGACAGAGGTATCTGACAGTCACTTCTGAATTCAAAATTCTGTAAATCAAAGTTTTACAAGGGTAATATATAGGCTGGAATATTTTCAGTCTACATTTATGGTAAACATAATTTCAGTTTTAATCAAAACAAAAAATCCAAGGCATAGCTGTCTATAACAGTCAGAAAAAAATTATAACTAATAGAGAGTATTACATTTTTTAAGGCTATTTTGACTGCATTAACAAGGATAAAGGATGCATAACTAAGATATTTTGAACAAATGTTAATCAGAAACATAATCATTGGTTCATATTCTTTTCAATGGCCCCATGTTGCTCCCCTAACCATCCCCTTGGTTTTGCTAAACCAATAAGTATAATTTAAGTCATGTTATTCTTCAGCGCAATACACCAAAAATAAGTGCCCGTAATTATATTGAGGAATGAGAACAGTAGTTTGAAAATAGAGAACCATTTACAATTACAGTTGACCCTTGAATAATATGGGTTTGAAGTTCAAGGGTCCACTTATATGTGGAATTTTTTCAATAAATATGTACTACACTACTACATGATCCATGGTGGGTTGAATCCCCAGATGCAGAACTGCAGATACAGAGGGCCAACTGCAAAGTTATACACAGATTTTCAAATGCCTGGGGGGTCTGCACTCCTAACCCCAGTGTTTGTTTATGGGTCAATGGTAATACAGACTTGTTTTTGATTTACAACAACAATCAAACACTAGAAAATAGAGTAACTTGTATAGGTAAACCTCGGAGGTGTTGCAGGTTCAGTTACAGACTGCCGCAATAAAGGAAATAGTGCAATAAAGCGAGTCACACTAATTTTTTTTGGTTTCATAGTGCATATAAAAGTTATGTTTACACAATACTGTAGTTTATTAAGTGTGCAATAGCAGTATGTCTAAGAAATGTACGTACTTCAATTTAAAAATACTTTATGCTAAAAAATGCTAATCATCATCTGAGCCTTTAGCGAGTCGTAATCTTTTTTTGGTAGAGGCTTTTGCCTGGATATCGATGGTTGCTGAATGATCAGGGTGATGGTTACTGAAGGCTGAGGTGGCCGTGGCAATTTCTTAGAATAAGACAACAGTGACGTTAGCCACGTCGATTGACTCTTCCATTCCCGAAAGGTTTCTCTACAGTATGCGATGCTGTTAGATAGCATTTTACCTACATGAGAGCTTCTTTCAAAATTGGAGTAAATCCTCTCAAATCTTGTTTTGCTTTCTTAACTAAGTTTATGTAATATTCCAAATCCTTTGTTGTCATCTCAACAATACATTGAAAATCTATTATGTAGTGTAGCTACCTTTATGAATTATCTTAGCTAGGTCTCCTGGATAACTTGCTGCAGCTTCTACATCAGCATTTGCTGCTTCCTCTCACCCTTTTATGTTGTAGAGAGGGTTTCTTTCCTTCAACCTCATGAACCAACCTGTGCTAGCTTCAAGCTTTTCTTCTGCAGCTTCCTTGCCTCTCTCAGCCTTCATAGAATTGAAGAGTTAGGACCTTGCTTTGGATTGGACTTTGGCTTAAGGGAATATTGTGGCTGGTTTAATCTTCTATCCGGACCACTAAAACTTTCTCGATACCGGTAATAAAGTTTTCTCACTTTCTTACATTCACAGTTTACTGAAGTAGCACTTTTAATTTCCTTCAAGACTTTTTCCTTTGCATTCACAGCATGGCTAACTGTTTGGCATAAGAGGCCTAGCTGTCATCCTGTCTTGGCTCTAGACATGCCTTCCCCACTAAGCTTAATCATTTCTAGCTTTTGATTCCAAGTGAGAAACGTGTGACTCTTCCTTTCACTTGAAAATTTAGAGACCACTGTAGGATTATTAATTGCCCTAACTTCAATATTGTGTCTTACATATGCACAGTTTATGGCACCCCAAAACAATTACAGTAATAACATCAAAGATCACTAATCATAGATCACATAACAAATATAACAATAATGAAAAAGTTTGAAATATTATGAGAATTATCAAAATGTGACACAGAGACACGAGGTGAACAAATGCTGTTGGAAAAATGGTACCTATAGACTTGTTCTTTGCAGGGTTACCACAAACCTTCAACTTGTGAAAAATTCAGTACCTGCCAAGCACAGTAAAGTGAAGTGCAATGAAATGAGGTGTGCCTGTACTGTACTTGCTCTTTGTAACCACAGGCATACCGTGCTGTTCACTTACCTAATAGAACTCTGGGAAGACTATATCTTTCGTCTGCACAACTATTTGCAAGCAGAGTTAGAAACTAATCCCTTTTAATCCAATTTACTTGCTATAATCATATTAATCTTCTTATCTCACCAATTTTCACTGTCACTCTCCCCTTCACAAGACCTTCAATTGATCCCCACTGTCCACTGAATAAATAGAAATGGATTTACGGAAAAACTGAATTCAACATTCACCATGTATGACTTCTGCCTTACACTGTCTTGTCCTGTGCCCTTACCTATTTAATCCAGAAAGGTCCTCATCTTTTTCAAAGGACACTGAAAGTGTCATCCGTTTTTGAGGATGTCTTTGGCCACTGTATTCAAAACTATTCCTTCCACAAATACCGAGAGCAAAAAGCTTTCCCAGCTTCTAGAAAAGAAGTATTGCCCATCTAGAGCTCCTTGTCTTTATCTCATTTATGGGTTTTATCTCTGTACTATCTTGAAATAGGGCCATTTATTGTTGTGTTTCTTTTCTGCTACTAGAGACAGACTTCTGGTAAGTAAGGCAATTTTTTTTTCACTTTTATAGTCCCCAATTGCTGCTGAATATGATACTTTACATATAGCAGGTAACCAAAAAAAAAAAAAAAAAAATAGCATTTTCTTCTTTTTTAGGAATGTTAATATTTAATCTAGTGAAGGAACAAGACCTTATTTCCTACCCTCCCTTGCCATTTATTTTTATGGGTTGCTGGGTGTGGGTGTATGTGTCTGAGCAATGCCCAGGGAACAGGGTCAGGTTCTACTAGTAAACCAGCAGCTGCAACTGCTTTGATGACTTGCCTGAAAAAATATAGGCATGATTCCAGCTTGGGTAGGAAATCTAAGGGGAAGCACTGCATTCTAAAATCCTATACTCTTAGAACTGGAAGACCTCATCTGATCCAAGGGCCTCATTTCATACAGCAACTAACAATGAGGAATACTTCTTTTCTAGAAGCTGGGAAAGCTTTTTGCTCAATACTTATAGGAATAAAAAATTTCATCATTTTTGATCAATCGATCAAAACGGAGGCAAATAATAATCAGAAGGAAAAAAAGTATCATTAAGCTCAGGGATTTTATGCTTTTAAGGTCTTATAAAGTCCTCAGGAGGTAACAACCACAGTAGAGCTGCAGGCAACATCTCCACTCAATTCTGGTACCATTTTCAAGGCACCATGGCCCAGGTGCACTCAGAGTTCCTGTATCATAATTGTGCCTAAAAAGAAAATTATTTTGTTGCAAGATGAAAAGATTCTTAAAGATACTTTTTCATTTCCTAAAAACACTCATCCCCAATTATATGAAATTGTAATATTTAACAAATTTCCCCAAATTTCATCTTCTTATAACTAAAGACCTTTTTGTGCTATATTTGTTTTAAGAATTACATGTTTTATGTTAAATAAAAGCACAAGCTGCCTTTTGGAAGTGAGAACATTCCATATCCCCAGAAGAAACTTGTATGTTTTCCTGGTGATAGGAAGTGGAACTCTGCCAAGCAGTGAACTAATGAATTAGACTTTGGCAGCCCTCCATGCGTGACACAATTTAGTTCAAATTTATGAAATCTACCGTTTCCAGACATCCACTTGTGCCTAAGTCCTCTCTGTACTTTTCAGAGTAAAAAACATAACATTGCTAGACTTCTGATTTTACCTTATTGATGAAGAAAGAATTATGAACAATATATGTTTTTCTAAACCGAATCTCTAACCATTTCTTCAATTTTGCAACAACAACAGCATCTCTTTGGGTAGATAACAGAATATTTCTGTCTCTGATTAAATTAAATCCCCTTAGACATGACTGACCTAATCATCTCAACAAAATGTCTGCTGCCTCACAAAGATTGATGCCCTTTTGGAAAGAAAGGAATATCAGCTCTGTTCAAAGGCATGTTGTCTTATCTTCACATTCTTAAAACAAGAACAGAGGCTTTTTCTTCACACTAAGGGAGAAAAGTAACAAAGCCTTCCATCAGTCAATGTGAAGAAGGAATCATCATTAATGCTACTTTAAAACTCACTTTATTTGGAGGAACCTCTTTCAAAATGATACTTAAGAAATGAACAAGGGGAAGATGAGAAAGCTGCACATTTCAAATACCTAGGAAAAATAAATCTTAGTTGCTAATTAGAGGACAGAGGCACAAGTCTCAAGAAAGTGATGTCTTCTTTCTAAATGTATACATAATTATTTCTCTTTCTTTGTAAGTGGATGAGATCAGCCAACATCCGACTTCAACTGCATTCCAAATACTTCCCCAACTAGCCCTACTCACTGGACCCTGGAACTGCCCTGAGGGCTCTTTTTCATTTCTGGCATCATGGCCACCCTGCCCTCTCCCCTTCCTCTGCTTATCCTCGGGTACGTGCATCACCCTGCACCCCAGTCCAAGCTCCCCTTTTCAATTTTCTTCTATAAAAGAATCAGTGGTCCCTTTCACAATGTATTTTTTAAATATTTTATGGCATTTCTCACAACACACTTAACAACTCGTTTAAACATATTTTCTGTTTGTAAACTTGTGAGCTTTCCACCTATAAAAGCTGTGTCATTTTTATCCTCGTATACTTTGAAATGCCTTACACATTTAGGGCTTTCCTTATGTGTTGATAAAGTCATACAATTAAGTCAGTTTTTTTGGGAAAAAAAATCCTTAAATATCTACTTGTTTTGCTTACCCAGTTTCTTTTTCTATGATGCTTTTATTTGCAGTTACTGGAGATTTACCATTTGCTGAAAAATATATTTACAGTATAATAGGCACTGATGAAAAATTTAGTTCACCCTGAAATAACTGAATCACCAGAGGAAATCATTTTGTATGAATGACAAAAGCAATGCCAGTGTCATTTGGCCTTGTTGTGACCTTAGAATTACAAGGACACACAATGAATACACACATGTACTTTGGCATCTTACTCAAGGCATATATTGGTTTATAGAACTAATTTAAAGAGAATTGGTGCATTGAATTAAAAGAAATGTAAAGAAGAAGAGTATAAAATTAAACAAACTCCTCACATAAGACATAAAAAGTAAATGTATGAAATAATCTACTGCTAGCTTAGAATATACAAGAGATACTATCTTGTTTTCATAACTTATGCTGTATTAAGAAATGTTCTCTATCCTATAATGATTTCTTTGTACCTAAGTTTCATTGCATTCACTTAACAGATGTTTTTTGTCAAAGGGGTTATACTTTCTGTACATATGACTTTCAATTTTGTATTTTGGAATCCCATCTCAGCTTATCAGATATTTCACAATTTCTCACGAACTTGCTTTTTAAAACTCATATCAGTTATTTTTCAGAAGCAAACTAAAACTCTGTCTGGAACTGAATGCAATAGGTCAGCAGGCTCAAGTAATTCCAGTATCATTTCTAAATCATTCAGGTTTTTCAGAGATGGTTCAATGCTTCAGGCTTTGGTTTAGTGATTACTTGATATTACTGCATCAGAGGCTAGAGCATTACATAAGCATGGGAAGATTTCCAAATGGGAAAGAAATGTAGAAAACAAAATTTATTTATGTTGAAATTGGATCATAATTTTAAGCAGGAATTTCCAAATGTATGAAAAAAATATTCTTGTATTTTTTTATAACAATGGAGCATATGCTAGGTGCATGATGTGTTCTATTAGGTGATTTTGTTTTTAAGTCATCTCTTTAAGTCCCAGGGCAGTCTCCTTTCTCCCTCTATATTTGTTGAGGAATTGCTCACTGTTGACAGAAGCTAGATACCCTAAACGAAATCTCCAGAACACTAAGAACTGTACAGAGAGGAGTAAGACATTGGACTCACTCTGAAATAACCAACAAAAGGAAGCTGTTTTGTGGAAATAAAAAAGCAATAGCAATCTCATCTGGCTTTTACTTAGGTGTCTGAATTCTATCCATACCTTAAAACCCACTCAAATAATAACATAGCCGGCAAACCTAAGTCTACTTCACAGCCTTTTAGGTCTCCTTCTTGCCTGGAACGTTCATCTCCCTGATTTTCATATGGCTCGTCAATTTCACCCTTCAAGCCTCAGCTCAAATATCATATCTTTAAGGAGACTAGCCTATGTAATAAATCTCCCTTGCCTATCACTCTCTAACACATTTCTTCAGAGTACATAACATTATCTGATACTACTTTTTCTTTGTTTATTTCCTTCTTTGCTTTATAAAATAAATTGCTTACCTTTTGTGTTATCTCCCATATCTTTGGTGCATACATCAATGCCTGACATATATTAAATAAATATTAACTGGTTGAATGAAGAAACACACTCCTTTCTGAGTCTTAATATATCTTCACTCCATCTTATCTCTGATATTGATATTCATCCTTGCCCCAAAACTTTATATATATCTCACCTGGCCACTTTTCACTCTCAGGATTTATGTAATTCAAAAATATCCTCTATTAAGCTACAAATTTCTTGACAGCTGGGTTTTCTTTTATTAATTTTTGAAATATTCATGCCTTTAAGACATACATACACTAAATATTCAAATAATACGATTTGAATGGATTGATGTAAATTATATCAATGGCGAGTTTAAGAATAATTATTTCTATTTTCCCCAGCAGCTTACAAAATGTTCAGTTTTCTAAAAGTCTCTGAGATGCACCTCTATTACTATAGCTCTGGCCTGCACTATGGGTAAACTCTACTGACTCTCAAACCCATGCAAAATCATGCAGAGGTAAGTGTCTAGAGCTCCAAATAATTTATTTTATTGAGCAGGAACTGAATAGGAAATAAAACATGCCAAGTGAGATAATAAAGTAGTGAGAGTATTATGAATGTGGTCAAGTTTTAGCTTTTATATTTATTGGAGGTATTTCTCTGGTCATCAGAAGGCCCTTTAGTAGAACACAACATTAAAACTCTTGCATAAGCAGATAGAGATTTTTGAAACTTGAATTTGAGACCTTAATGGGCATCACTTCTTTATTGCCAGCATAATTCTCTCAGTCTGGGCTCTGGTAAGGAAATCAGACAACTCTCACTGTAACCTGGGGGTTGACATTAATTAAAAGCATAAAATCATAAAGCTTCTGTAGTGAGTTTAGACGTCAAATGAAATGGAGCAATTTTAAAAGTAAACTTCTTACAACGGTAACTGAATGTCAGAATCCTAGTTTTTGTTTTTTCCAAAATAACAATATTTACAAAGTCTTTCTATAGTAAATCATATACACATTCTTATAATTGACTTAATTCTTATCACTAGATCTTTTTATGTTCCTGAGAGTAAAGTTATAAGGGCATAGGTGTTAGTGCTTATTTTAGGTCCAAAGAAAGTAAATATATCTGTTTCATTTTGTTTCATACAGTAAAAACTAAGAGAACAAAATGTCTATTTATTTCCATATATCCTTGGCTTGAATGTTTATGTAGCTCACAAACTGACAGCAGGAATTAGAAAAGTCGACTTTCTTCTTCAGTGCCTTTTATCCCAAAGCATGAAAGACCCCAATGCAGAGATAAAAAAAAAAAAAAAAAAAAGTTTTTGTTACAGCTTTACCCTTTATGATATTTTGTAAGTGGGGCTTGTCTTCTATGGTGTTTTTACCATATCTATATAATCAATGGAACACTAGATAAATGACTTAGGCAAAAGATACAGAAGCTGTCATGTTGAAATTACACTAGTTCAGCTTATTTCCTATCAGGGAGAGGAAATAATAATCTCCCTGTTGTACAAAATAGCATCAAACTCCACAAGAGAAACGGTTTCACTCTATTCCTGGGCAATAAGATAGACCCAGTGACACTCTTTCTTCTGTAAAAGGACCATGAATAGATATGTTATTATAATTTCTATCCTAAAAATGAAGAAACTGAAATCAGCAAAAGAAGATGATTTCTTCAATATCATACACCTGGAAATTTCCAGAATGACAGAAGTGATTTGAATGGGAGGATGTAAGAAAAAAAGGTTGCTATGTAGAGTGATCAACTGTCCTGGTTGCCTGAGACATGGGACTTTTCGGCTAAACCGGGACAGCCTTGGGCAAAGGATAAGAGTGGGACACCATATGTAGAGATGTATAAATCATGGCAAGGAGTTTAGAATTTATTCTAAAGGAAAGTGTTTACCACTGAAGTGTTTTAATATGGGAATGGCATGACTTGCCTTGAAGCCAGTGCAGAATGTCACATCTGGCCCGCTACGGACATACTTGGTCCTTTACAACACATCCTGAAATCAAATGAAGCTTACAAAATGAAAAGCAATAGGGTGAGCTCTTGGAACTCAAGGAGGAAATAATGGATGCCAGAGAAACCAGACTAGGCTCTGGAAAATGAGAGTTAAAAAAATTGTTAATAAAATATTACTTTAGATTTTCAATTTATTGAAACATTTTCCTTTTAAACCATTAAGATAACTGGGGAAATGACTGAAAGGGCAGGTGGTGAATAAGTTTTTGCCTAACAAATGGCAACATATCTTCTTAGAGAGCTCATTCAGTAGTTGATGCTTAGAAACAAGTCCATTGATAAAAAATAAATACATAGGTAAATCTGACATTGAAAATAATGTAGCATTTAGTGCAAAGAAAACCAATACTGTAATAAAGAAATAGCTAAACTATGCAACCAAAATATATTCTTTTTGTAAGAAAGGAGCCTTTGCCAGCTTATTTTTCCTTTTTTTAAAAATTATTTTTAGCACAGGTGCTAGAACTTTAAGGGCTTCTTTGTAACTCTGTAAACGAATCAATTTCTAATACGAACTTCTTTCCTGTTTCCTCCATTGTCAAAGAACTCCAGCTCCAAGATATTCTGAAGAGCTTCTTCAGATGATCATCATTGCCATCTGGGAAATCCTGACTCCTTTGAGTTTTTGTGACTCATTTCTCTTCAGCCTTGTAGATTTCAAACAACCAAATCATCTATAACAGCAACAAAATGCAACAAAAAAAATACTCCAAAAGTTTCATGCATCTTCTTTTCTGTGTTAGAGAAAGAGCGTTTGTATTTCTGTTTGATTCAAAATTCAATCTTACGTCATCTAATGCTGTTCTTATCTTAGGGTTTATGTTTTAAATACCGTGATTCAAGTGAACAGTCAGTCTGTAATACTCTCTACACCATTGTGTTTTATCAGATATAAATTAGCCAGTTACTAAGGTATCATGAGCCGTGAGCATCATTCAAGCAACCCTCTTCAAGGAAGGATACTTCTGTTCATAGGCACCTAAGAGAACAATTTGTCCTACTGAGTCAGAATCTAGATTCCATCTGAATATTCATGCAGCACTGAGTACAATTGAATTTCATATCCTTTGAATTAATGTGGTTAGGAGCTAGCATGTGGAGAAGTCAAGCAATTTTCCTAGTCACTTTCATATTTTAAGCATCTCTGAAATACAAGTACTATAGAAAAATTTATTTGAAATTTCAGATAATCTAAATGGAACAACAGTAGTACATGACATAAATAAAGAGATTCTTGGGACAAATACTCTTCATGGGTGTTTTTCATCACTCTTTCAGATCACAGTACAATTAATGGGATAAAATGATTTAACAGTCTGGGTGTCTGGTGGAAACCATTCCCAATCCCCTTCCTGATTTGCAGAATGAGCCAGAATTGTTAGGCAATTTTCCATAATTTTACTTCAGCTGTAAATTTATGTTCAAATACAAGGAAACTCTCAGGGAAACAAAGCATATGCAAACAGACAAACCTCCCAGTTAATGAAATGTCTCCGTGAGGATTGCAATCGATAACAGTATAATCTATGTTCATAAATAAGAGTATGGCCTCGAAAGAGTAGAGGGCAGTGATGAATTATTCAGGAGGTCTGCTGTGCTGTTGTTTCCAAGTTTAAAGCTCTTCAGTGATAGAACATCTGGCTTAGCACCCGCTGACTCCAGCCTCCTCCGAATAGCTAAATCTCTTTCTTCCTTCCTAATTTATCCACAGAGCCCAAGGCTCTTGCAGCTTATATGAGGGTAAGTTCAAAAGAGAGACATTGAACTCCAAGTGGAGTAGGTCACTTTCAGCAGGTCACCCACCCACAGGCAGAGCTATTATTTAAGGTGGGGAACTGTTGACTCTAGAAAATATCACTCACAGTTACCTAGAAGACTAGGACCTCATAAACACTTTAATTTCTAGGGACTGTCAATGATGGTTAATGTGAGAAGGGAGAGGGAATCAGCAGTTAATAAGGAAGAATAATAGAAAATGAAACTGTTTCCCCTTGCAAATGTCTGCAATTTGTGCCTCTTCCCATTAGTTTCATAACCAGAGAAGATGTTGTAATAATAGCAACCACACAATTCCTCCAAGGATTATGAAGGGTTTTGCCTTCTCTGTACTTACTAAATTTATAACTGTGATATGCTATAGGCAGTGAATAGTGTTTGCGAATTGGGGAGAGGCAAGACTTATTAGCTGGGCTAGCCCACAGTCTAAGCATCTTAGTCAAGCCAGCCTTAAGTGACCCTAGGAGTAGAGATTTCATTCACATCTTCTGGGAAGCAATTATACAGCCAATAATTTTTAGCATTATTAATTTTTCATATTCAGACTAAATTTTCCTTGGCTTTATTCCTTCCAGTTATTAATACTTTTTGACCTAAATAGCTACCCTAAATAATGTACATTTGCACAAAAATAATATTTGCGGATTATAACATTTGATAAAATAGAAAGATAATGCTAGTCTCTGTCTCAAATTGTAGTTCAAATTTCTCCTAAAATGCAAACATTTCAAAAACATGTCAACTGTCAAAGCACCTGATTCTCCAAAAGCTTCTCTCTAGAACTTTAGTTTTAAAACTTCAGATGATCAAAGAGGACTAGATATATTCTCTTGGGAATTTTGCTGTGAAATATTTTTATTAACGTTCACACACCAAATCCCGCAAGCAGTGTTGACTTCCATTTGCTGGACTCCAAACTCACAGAACGTCCATCAAAAGCCTTTCCTATCTGATCACCAGAAGAGATTGCTCCGAGAAGAAGGTCAGCAGTTTTTGACCTAGTTCCTGGCCTGCAGGAGTTTCCATCGGAAAATAAAATTGGCCATACTTCAATGCCCTCTTCCAAAACTCCTGAACGAGTAGAGAAGGTATGATGCCTCAGAGTCTTTAGCATCTTTCTTCACATCAAAGACAAAGGAAAACTGATGGAGAATTCCCTAGACATTACTGTTTAAGGAATAATGTATTCAGAAAAAAAGAACTGTCGAATATGCACTATTCCATACTGAGAAATCAGCACCTTGGTTTCAGGCCACTAAAAGAGAAAATCTTTCTTAAGTTTGTCGTTACATTTTGCAGTGAAATTTAGAAGTTAACAAGAAAATATGGGCAAAATCATATATGTACTTTATGGTTCTCCAGCTCTCCCACATTCAGATCATGATGCAGAATAGCCAGGACAATTAATTAGCTATGGTACATAAACAGTAACACTTTTAAGTTCAACATGTAAAATCAGAGAAGTAACCAACTCTGGGCTTTCAAAAATTTGGTTACTATAGCAGCTCCATCTGCATGAATGAGAATCAAAAGGAATCAAATATAAAGAAGCACATGCAGATCTTTCTCAGCCATGATAAATAAGATGTGGAGGTCAAGACCATAGCTTTCAATTAAATTACAGGAATTGTTCATAATTTCTTTTTGGAATCAACCCATTTTATTACTTTAATATCATGGTATTATAAAAATATATTTGTATTCTTTTAAAAAACTGTATTCTGAGACAAATGTGATATCTACACCCTTAACAGATTTTTAAGGGTACAATACTGGTGTCTATATGCACAATATTTTAGATATCTGCCGTAAAACAGTTGTTCATGAATTAGTCCTCAGCAAAGAGGAATCAAGCTACTCTCAAGTATATTATGCATTAAAAATATCTAAAGCCCATATTTAATAGACGTATAGTATAGGATCTTGAATGGTACTTTCAAAAGATAGATTGGCACTTTAATCTCATTTGTCAAACAAACACAGTTATTAAAATTACCCTTGATGTGTACTCTAAATTCTCCATCTTAACTTTGCTTCTCTGTCATTATATTGCAACCATTTAAAATTCCAGTGCAGGTTTTCTATAACAAGGTCACATCAAAAACATTAAACTCCCTAACTTCTAATCATTCTAACATTTCATTTTATTTTGTAGGAAGATACGCAGGCAGTAATTATAAGTTCTGGTTTTAGTTATTAATATGCTAAAGCAGACCAAAAAGAGTTTATTTTTAATCCCAAAACTTGCTATGTCAAATAACTGAATTTAAACACTGCATAATATAGTATTTTGCAAGGATATATAATATCATTGCTTATAATTTTATATTGAGGTGGCCAAAATGTATAATTATTTAAGTAATGATCAGTGACTTACACATAGTCAGGAAAACTATCAATGAACATGTCCAGATTTGTTTACTAGTGATCTGAAACCAGGCCATTACAATAAAGAGAAGCATAATAACAGCCTCCAGGAATTTTAAAGTAAAAGATAAAAGAGGTTCCTCAAATTTGTGAAGGGAATAAATGATGTGATTTTCCCTTACCTTACTGTAAAAATTAATTAGCTGAAAGTTTAAAGGAATTAGTTTTTAAAAAGTTATTAATCCACTCAAACATAATTATATGCTTCAATATCTTCTAGACATTGCCCAAAAGCATGTGCATTTGCACATAATGCAATTATAATGTATCTCCAAGTTCATTTTCTGCTGTTCTCATTTTGTCCACAGACATTTTTTATGCTTGTTATTTCTGTTAAACACAGATCTATATTTTGAAAAAAAGATCTATATTTCAGTTAAAATATTTGAAAATACATAATATGTCTACCACAGAAAAATACAAAAAGTATTAAGAAGAGCTAGCACTGAACTCCAGCTGTCAAAGCCCCACTAGCCTTCTAGACATTCCACCCCTCTAGGGCTCCTTTCCCATTGTTCCAAGGGCCAAGCCTCTTATTCCTCTCAGGCTTTTGACCAGATTGCTATTTAAGTGTATTCCTCTGGTCGTCCTGGCCTCAATTTCCTCTTTAACTCCTCAGATCTTCTCTGGCCATGCTTTAAATGCAGGAATTTTGCCTTGCTCCCCCCGCCCAGTCACCTTCTATCTCATTATTCTGTTTTGTGTTCCTATAGCGGTAGCCCTAGAAATTACCTTACAAATAAATTCATTTACCTGCTGACTCTACACCCCAGTGAAAGCCCCATAAGGCAGAGACCTTGATAATCTTGTTGATCACAGCAATGCAACATCCCATACAGGACCTTAGCAAAGTGTAGGTATGCGATAATGTGAGTTGAAAAATAATGTGTGAAGGGGAAAAAATGAATTAAAAAATAAGAAATCTCATATAATCCTATCACTTGGAAGTAAACTTTGTTAATTCTCTTAATATTATTTATCTCTCTCACTTAATTATTTTCATTAGTGAGCTATGATAATGAATAGAGTTTGTGCTAGTTAAATAGTCAGTTGAAGCTAAATATGGTGATACATCATAAAATATACATGATTACTCTTACAAAGTGAAATCATATTATAGATATTGTTTTGTAACCTGCAATTTTAATTTACTCATACGTTAATAAAAATTTCAGCATGCCATTGAATTCTAAAGTTGAATTTTATGTCTAGTATATACCATCATATATCTTACAATAGTAATAACTAATAATTTATGTATGCTTACTGCATTACGTTCTGTGTTAAAAATCTTATATTAATTATCTCTTTTATGTTCTCAGTAACTGTGATATTGCTCCACTTTATGAATTGTCAAGGCTGCCTTTGGATTAAATGGCAGAATGAGATTGAATCCAGGACAAAGAAAACATTTTTATTCTATCTATCTATCTATCTATCTATCCCTTTCAGGAAAAACAAGTTTATCCAATTTATACTGCTACAAACTCTTCCTGAGAATGTCTTCATGAGAATATCTTTTGGAACCCAAGGTGATTTTGGATACTTTATTTTTGACAGTTGGATAGGCACTAGTTATTATCTCTTTAATATAATTTTATTTCCTAGGGAACTTGAATAGTTTTTCAAGATGTATTGGCATTTCATCTTTTTGTCTGTGTAATAAATCATATTTGAATGATGATTTGTTGATTTATTATTGCTACTTAGCCTATTATGCTTTGTTCATTAGAAGCTACATAACTCTACCCATTTTGCAGATAATATGTTTATTACAAGTAATGATTTAACCACATTTAAACTAATATGATTAATTATGATTTCTGAATCTGTTTATTCTTGAGGTGGAAACTCTTTAGTGTGGGGTCAGTTGGCCTAAATTGTTAAGACCAGGAAATTGGCAATTGCTTCTTCTGGATTTCCCATCAGCATGCTCTCCCATTGCCACTTCATATAAAAAATTTTCACATACGCCATAACTCCCTGGCCTCTTCTTTATTCACTTTTGATACCTCTGTGAGTACCTGATATATAATATAATGTTTTTTCCTCTTCTATTAGATATGTATAAGAGCCCTGAGAGCAGAATCTTGGTTTAGCTTAATGCTGTATCCCCAACCTCTGATACTTTGGGATCCAAAAGATTCTTGCTCAGAGCAGGCATCCAAAAAAATAACTGAATGAACTGATTCATGGTATCCCTCTCAATTGGAAGCCTAGTTTTGCTACACTGTACAACTTTGAACAAGTCACTTAACTTCTTTGAAAACTCAGTTTCATATCATACAAAACATGGACATTTGAGTATGTACCTAAATTATGAATGTAATGAGTTTATATAAATTATTTCCTTAGTACATTATTTTAGTTTGGTAACACAACATAATTGATACTTTCTGTCAAGTGAAAGTGTCTACTTATTTGATTAGACTCATATAGAGCATGATCAATAGGAATTTTTAAGAATTTTGAGTTTGTATCATTTTGATTGTTTTGTTTTATATTCTATGCTATATTACTATAGTGGTAATAAGAGAAATAAAGTTACTTTTCTCTATCAGGATAAAAATGTATAATATTGGAATAAAATGGCCTACAATGAATGGTCAAAGTTCGAGTTCATTTCTGACTGCATTTCTGCCTAAGAGACCACAACTTTACAACTATTTCTATTATCTGAAATTTTCTTTGGTAAACTAACGCTGTAAAATGTATTTGCATGACACTAATAATCACATAAACTTAGAAAAATGATCACTGAAAAGTAAGGGTTTTTAACTCTGTCATTGTGATTTAATTAATTAATTCTGGTTTCTTGCCTTGGAAAAAAACGTTTCCTTATTCCATCTTAAAGTTATAAATTCATTATGACTTTTTAAATCCTTTGTCCAGTCTAAGTGTAAAATGTTTAGGTTGTATTATTTGACTTTAAAGGGGGCCATGTATGTCATTGGACAACATAATAAAATGGTTAAGAACAGAGAGAGTCTGGGGCCAGACTATATAGGTTTTAATCGGCTTCTACTACTTAATCATTGCATCACTCTCAGCTAACTACTTAAACCCTTTGGAGCGCTATTCCCCTTATTTAAAATGAGGAAGACAAGAACTCTATTTACTTCATAGTGTGATTGTAAGAATTTAAGATGTTAATATAAAAAACAATAAGGACAATACCTGACTTTGGTAAGGAATGTATCGTATAATTCTCTAGTACATAAATTCAAATTTACTGTTTTATACACAGAAAAGCCACTCTTCATCAAGCTTTCACTTAACCGTAGAAAAGCTTTTGATGTAGACTTCTAACTCATTTGCTTTAAGCCAGCATATTTTTCTTTATAAGTGTTGACATTCTCCTGTGGCAGGAAAATCAACATTTTCAGTCACTTGCTTTAACTAACGGAATGAGGCCCAGCTTCAGCATCTATCCATTCCCAATTTGCTTTCAACAGCCTTTTAAATATGTGGAAGTTCGAAGCCCCATTTTATCTAAATATCAGGATTTTGTTTCCTTTCCTTCATGATTATGCCATGAAGTATAGTTACTGTGCTAAACCAAGCTTAGAACAGATCTGCTGTCTGGAGTTATATTCATACCCCCAATTAATTAGCAAAAGTATTACAATTAATGTATAGAGAAAATTTAGATTTACATGAAATAGAAACCAACCTCCTTCTAATAGACTCATGGAAAAAGGAAAGGAGACAGAGCTGTCTTTTGGAGCTTGAGGTCACCTTCCTACTATTTCAAGCAGAAACAAATAGTTTGCTTTACAGCAATAGATAACAAAAGCTTATATTAAAAATGACAAATACAATGCCAGGAGAGAAGAAAACATGCTGATAAAGGCAACCATGTCATAGACAACTTCTCTGGAAAATCATTTATTATCCAAAGCAGGTGGCAATCTGTATTCACATTTATGACAAGTTGTGACAAAACCTTTATTCTTTCAGCCTTCTTATGATGTAAGATATCTGATTTGAAAATGATTTCAATATATAATCTCTCTGCTAAGCCTTGGCATCATATCACCATCTTATGTTGCTATAGTTCAAGAACATTGATTCTAAAGGTTGATACAGAATGTTCATAACCATGGGGAAATAACAGGGAAGAAAAGGAAATATGGGAGAGAAATAGATCTATACCAAGAATACTAAAAAGGTCTTCAGTGACTCTCAAAAGAGGTATTAATAATACAGAAGAAACACACACACACACACACACACACACACACACACACACAAGACTACCAATTGTCAACCATTGTTCAAGGTTCATTTAAAATGCTTTTTCAATCTTTAAATTTTTGTTAACTCTGACTTGAGTGAGCTCAGCTCTGAATCTCTACCCCTCCTAAAATGACTTTTAGGGCCCCTTTCATGAGTAAGTCTGTATCACTATAGTATTCCTAAGAATGAGCAACAATTCTAGTAGATTTTTAATAAAAGTTTGTTGAATAAGTAGGTATTAATATATGTTTTATATACTCTTCCCTACTTCTCACACATTCACAAGACATTACAAACCCTTCAGGTGTAGAAACATTATTCTATTCACACTGGTGATACTGGCAGTCAACAGTGTCATTGTAGAAAATTAATGATTATTTATGAATGGAGACCACAGCTATATTTGTCAAACAGATGACTTAATTTGACATGAAAACCAAGAATGCAAATATGAGGCAAGAGCTTGCAATAATTGAAAATTCACATTTTAAGAAATTAAAGCTATAACTTTCTAAAATCATCAGTTTAAATTATTTACATATATTTTGCAATGCTCATGGTAGTATCTGTACTTAATTTAACACTTCATTAAGATAATTAAAAACTAACCCATTGATGTGTTTTAACGCTCTACTATAGAAAAGTCCTGTTTTATTTATTTAATTTTTTTAAGGAAAGCTCTGGCATAGGTTTAACTCATAAAATTATTGCTGTTTACATTTCCTTTGGCATCTTTTACATAACATCTTATAGCAGATTCTGAAATATTATAGCACTTCATTTTTAAATTATTGTCATGAAAAAGCTCTACAATGAACTAAAAAGATTATTTTATAAGCTAAACAATACTTTAAACTTATTCTGTCACTATTGAAACTGTCACATCAATGTTAACTCACATAGAATTTTAGCAAACCTGTGTTACTGAAAAAAAATCCAACAAAGTATCTATGTATTTTCTAACAAGATATTTTTAAATGACACTTTTTACTATTAAAATAATAAAAACTTCTTCTACTAACCACTTAAAAG
Source organism: Stenella coeruleoalba (assembly GCF_951394435.1). NCBI lineage: Eukaryota > Metazoa > Chordata > Mammalia > Artiodactyla > Delphinidae > Stenella > Stenella coeruleoalba. The sequence goes on along the minus strand of NC_137164.1, from coordinate 37,895,662 downwards.
ATATTGAGACAGTGAATTAATCAGTTTAGCCCTCATTTTCCTGTTCTGCATTTTTTTGTCCAATTAGCTCATTGCTGAAAATATCACAGGGCTTTCTGCTTCTTTCTCTCCTATATTTCACTGACTATGTCAAATTACAATGGGGGCAACACACCCAGCTCCCCAAATCTCATGAATAGATTAGGGGTACCCCTATATGCTTGTAGAGCATCCTGTTTAAATCCTGTTCCTCTTTTATATAATTTATTGTATAATGGGTATCTGCTATGAGGCTGGTCTCATTCTAGATGATACATTATTTGAGGAAAAGAACTGATTTATGTTATTCAGAAGCACTGAGGCTAAAACATTGTACAAACATCAAGTTACTTTTATTTATATTATTTTGCAAAATTACTTTTGGTATTTGAATGTAATGCTTCATTAAGAAAGTTTAGACCTTACATGGTTATGTATTCCTATGCACACTGTTAAGTGTTATGGTAACATAACACTGCCATAGACAAGCAGTAACTATTCCCTTGAGAATAGAGATTATGATTATTTACCTAATGTAAGACATAAAGTTTCAAAAATATTTGCAAATAATTATTTTAAAATTGGGTAAACTCTATGGTAAAAGGATTATTTCTATACTAGATATGGAGAGTGACTGGAAAGAATGACAAGAACTGTAAAGTGAGAAATACTGTTTGACTGGAGAGAGCAAAGGAAATTCTATTAGAGGTCCTACCTTAAGAGGCAAATATTTGCAATATAACATTAGAATGTTATAATAAAATAATAATAAAATTCATATTGGCATATACTTACTACAAGTAAAAAATAAGAACCATAGAGATAATTTAAAATTCACATGTAATCATGACTCAGAGAGAAATACAATCACTATATGCCTGGAGCTATCAAAGGGTGATGTCACAAAATTTGACAACTCCTGGCCCAAGCAACTTATCTCTCCTATGTTAAATACAGCATACCAAAGCCCATTTACCATGAACTGGCTCCATATTATCACTGAGGGATTTTTGTCACTTTTATTTTGACTTTTCCATGTAAATTTTTCTAAAGGAACTGATTTTTCTTATTAATCATATGCACTACAACCCAAACAATATTTAAAAGACAAAAATGAAGATAAGGTATGTAAATTAGGTAAAAGCAAACATAAATAGCTACAAATTGGGGTCTCATTTTATAATGAAGGTAACAGGTGACTTTTCCAGTTTGGGATGGGTCTGGGGGTTCTATTCCTACTGATAACAGAAGACTCACCATTCATTAAAACCTTTAACCTCATTCATTCAATATTGTTTCAAGTTGATATACTTCTTCCTAATGTGTCAGAAGTGAAATTCGGAGGCTTGAGCCAAAACATTGAGCTACCTTTGATCTCATCCAAAATCTCAGGAAGTAGACCTAGTTGAAACTGTGATGGCAGTGATTTATCTTTCGTAATATGGTTATATACCTATTTCATTATACATTTCAACCAAGACTTTTAATGGGTGTAGTGCATAGAAATTAGGCATTGAAGAAAATATTCCTCAGGATTTAAATCCTGCCTCAATGTCTTATTAGTTTTGTGATCTTGGGTATATTGCCTGAGGCAACAGAACCTGAGTTTCCTCTTCTATAAAGTGATGATTATAATACCTTCCTACAAACTGGGAAATTGTAGAAGTAAATGAGATAACTTTATAAAGTACCTAGCAGCATGATGGACACACTGTAAGCTCTCAATAAATGGAGCAGTAGAATTGATTTCCCTAAAAGGCTTTACTCTTAGCATCTACTTCTCTGCTACAGGATTCTGTATTTCATTGACTTCTCTAAAAAAATGTGAAAGTTTTCAAAACACTAAAGGAGCACAATATAGTAGAGATGCACATTCAAAACTTAAGACTTGCACTTACTAGGTTTTATCACATCAGATGAGACCTGGAATCTCAGCTTCTTATCTATAGATTGAGGCTAACAGGATTATTATGGAGCCAAGATCTATGAATTGTGTGTTAATTTGTCTAAAAAAAAATGTTCAGTAAGCATCAGCTTCTCTTCCAATTGTTGTAATGGGACTGCTTCAGACAACCTTGCTGTCCTTCATCACAAGTGTGTGTCAACTATGTCTAGCATGATTGCCCTCATGGCCTCCCCTGGCAGATAGTGTGATTCTTGAAGGCATCCTTTCCTGCTGAAGGCAGACAGAGCCCCAGCATCATTCATAATACATCTCCAGGCAGCACACACTCATTCATAAGAAATGGTACAAAATTTGGAATATCTATGCCCTTCCTACAGAATGAGCAGAAAATTCAAATGACTTCAATGAACAGGCAGTTAAAGTAAATAAGTGAAGTTACATGGGAAGAAAGATGAACAATGGCAATGAAGACTTGGCCTCAAGTGACGGGAATAATAGAGTGGTAGGGACCATTCGAATTTAAGGGAGCCTATACTACAGTGGTAGGTGTGGCTCAATTCTTGATGGTTTTTGAGGCCATTCAAGAATGAGGATGGTGTTGCTCGTTCACCCAAACATTCAAGAGAAGCTAACATTTCTTAATTCTTAAATACTGGCAGCTAATTAAGACTTAAAATACTGTAGGACTAAATTAAATAAATCTATGGACTGTATTCAGATCTCAGGCAGAAACTCATACCTTTGTAGCCACAAGCAGCTAAAATCTAAAAAGGAAAGAGTCACTCGGCTCTCTGAAACTGTTCCTTACAGCTCAGGAAACTAAAAATAACTTTTAAAAATCTTTGTTTAAGAGTAAATCAGCATGAGAAAAATTTAGACTATTGTGATTACTTTCTACAGACAGACCAGAAAATTGGAGCATGAGAAGAGAGGATTGAGGATCCATATTAAGACTTTTTCCCACAGTGATCTTCTTGAATGAATAGAATTTGTAACTTATTATAAAAGAATAACCAGAAGCAGGAGTGCCAGGTAGGGAAATGTATCACTTGAGAAGTATAGGTGTTGAATCCACCTTGCTGTGAAAAGTATTAAAGCAGAAAATGTAGGGGTAACTAGCTTAGCCCCTTGAAAGATATATCTTTTAAGATCAGCAAATTATATATATTTTTTCCACCTGCAACCCTTATTCACAATCTAGGGACTCATGGTACATCTGTCAGTACTTAGCTCCATTTTCTCCTCTGCGGCCTTGCTGCAGGAGTTTCACAAGATGGAAAATTCACTTAGGCTACCTGCTCTAGATAAAAGTCTGGAATGGTGAACTCAAATCCCAAGAGCCTCTGGTACATACTTCAGTTCGACAGAGAAAAATTTTAACTGCACTTGAAAGAAAATGACCCTGGAAAATAGGTTAGCAAGGCAGCAGGAAGTGTGTGCCTGGGTATGTTTTGAATTTTGAATTCTGAGTACTCTTTATAGGCAGAAAATGCTGTTTTATGCCTCTAGCTATAAGACAAAAATAAAACAGAACCCCACCACCCTCCTATCAAACCATAAACCTCCTCCAAGAAGTTGATCTGTAGAGTAGCATGCATGAATTATTTGTGCTTTAAAAAACATTTTGAACAAAAGCAGAAGCTAACTCTTTCCAACAAATTAAATGACAGGTTTTTATCCCATTAAAAGGGATAAAAAATTAACAGTCCTTAAATTTTATAATTAATATATTCATATTATTATTTTATTTTTTTAATGAAAGAAAAATTAAAAACATCTTTAGTATCTCATAGACCATATGTCTCCATGACAAAACATTGATTAAATTAACAAGAATATTTATCTGTGGTAAAATTAACTCTCTCTTACACACACACACACACACACACACACACACACACACACTCCAAATATACATGCAACTTGTCCTTGCGTATTTGTATATAAAATATTAATTTTGGGGGCTTCCCTGGTGGCGCAGTGGTTGAGAGTCTGCCTGCCGATGCAGGGGACACAGGTTCGTGCCCCGGTCCGGGAAGATCCCACATGCCGCGGAGCGGCTGAGCCAGTGAGCCTCGGCCGCTGAGCCTGCGCGTCCGGAGCCTGTGCTCCGCAACGGGAGAGGCCAGAACAATGAGAGGCCCGCGTACCGCAAAAACAAACAAACAAACAAACAAAAATATATATATAAATTTTGAAATATACTACTCATAGCAGATAGCCAGATAATACATAGATGGATACGTACATATATGCATACATACATGCATAGGGAAAGTGTATAGGAAGGGAGAGAATTTATTGTCTATTACAATAATCCTATCTATAGAAAGCCTGGCTATGAATGTTGTGCTGTTTTTATTATGGATTTTAAACATTGCTGATTTTAAGCACTCGTGATAATAAATTTATTTTTAATTGAGCCAATAACTAAAGCTACATTTTTCAGGTAAACAGGGGAAAGGTGGGATGGGCTTGTGTGGGTCAAATCCTATAGCATTAAATATAAGACTGATGTGTCCATCCCAGATTTCTTATTTCCTTGTAAAATGGTCTTTTATTCATTTATTCTGTGTTAATGTCAAATTTATGTTTAATTAATCACTGTAAATTTGAAAACAAATTAATTATCTTTTATGTCAGAAAAATACTTATTCAGTAACATAGATCTAAACAAAGGTAAATGCTCTTTGATAAAGAGGCATTTCCACAGATTGAAAGGTTGCAGGGAAATTTGCTTTTGGACACTTTTGCATGATATATCTAGATATGGGAAGGAGCAAACATCCTTTGTCATTTGGTTCAATATGTCTTTAATGATCTTTTAAGCTTGAACAATGTGGTGCTTATGCCTGAGACATTTATGATATTGTTTAGAGAAACTAGCTTTTTTAATGACTAAAACTAATTATTACTATTGTAGAAAAGTAATTTTCACAACCCCAGAAATAAAAGGGTCTTCATGGTTTCTACCTACGACAAGCCGAGGTTCATTATAAATAAATCATGCTGATGTGGTAAGCTATCTGAACTCTCATATAGAAACCACCCTAACTATCCATGAGAACACCATATGCAGGGCCTGAAACCAACAGGGGCTATAAAATGGCAAAAAAGAAGTAGAAGATGTGTGTGTGTGTGTGTGTGTGTGTGTGTGTGTGTGTGTGTGTGTGTATCCCAGTAAGATCCTGTATGTATTTATATATATGTACATATAATGATAGTTGCTTTGGGTGATACTAGCTTCCTATTTCTGTGTCTATTTCCACCTAACCCCTCACTTCACACTTGCCCAGGATACCATCCATATCAAGATCTTCCATTCAAGTTTCAGGGAGTATCCTAGATGAATGAAAAATATCTCATAAATACCTTTTCTCTCATTATAAGAAAGAGAATGGAAACTTAATTGTTGCTGGAGAGAGGTTATTAGTTCAAACTGATAATTGATAAAATAAAGTATGTACTTATTTCTATAACTCCCAAAACTCACCTAAAACTCATAACTGATACTTCCAATCCCATTCCTTAACTCATAAAGTATGACAGCACTTACTTCTATAAAATGTCAGCACTAGATTTTTTTTTAGAAATGTACAAATATGCAGACAGAGAAACTATGTCTAATGTTCAAACAAGAGATCCAGACTGTTTCAACAAGAAAATCCAGGGAAACTATTTTTTTTAACTGGTCTGTTCATTCACAGCAAGAAGATGTTTCCAGCTGATGTGTTTGATTGAGCTAGCTGATAAGTTTTATTGCTCTCATGTAGACGATGAAACAAATGCCTAATGGGGGAAATTGCATGGAGTCTGACTTGGAAGCAAAGTTGGCCTCTGGCTAGTGAGTGGGTCCAGCTGAGAAAACTAGTTTCAGTCCTCTATAATGTCTAAAAATGTAAAGCAGGAAAGAAAGACAGAAGATGGATACTTCATTAAGACAGATGAACTCAAAAAGAGCGGTGATGCAGAGAAAGTTAATAAAGGAAGTAGGGAATAAGCAGTGTTGCAGTTATTACCAGCATAAAGCAAATTGCCCAGGGTCCCATAAATCTTTTCAGGTTCAATCCCCCATGCTTAACCAGATGATATTCCTGAATCTCTGCACATGCGTCTTGCCCCACTCTCTTCATTTATTTCTTCTTCAACTAAAAGGTACTTTCAGTTCAATGTTGAAGTTTTTGAATAAAATCATTCTGGTGAAACATTGTTATTAAAGCAACTTTTGAATGGTTTCCAGAAATAAAAACAAAAGGCAAAAATAAAGAGTCTCTATTAGGACTGAAAAACATATTTAGAGATGCTTCAATGGATAGTGTTATCTAGCTTCACTTATTCCTGCAGTACTAATATTTTTAGACAAACAAAACTGAATATCTACAGCACAACATTAAGTAAGACTAGATTATTTCCCACCTTTATCTAGCCTTGTCTATTTCATCACACTTGTGGTTCTTCTGTGAAACTTCTCTTTTTCTGCACTAACATAGGTATTAACTTTTTAAAGTGCGTGTGAGGATACTTCCATATACCTTCATAAGATATTATTCCTGTGATCTTATTACAAAAAAATTAAAGAAAAAGGTGCTACACTGATTTTCTGTCAGAGAGGAATGACAATGCAATTATTGAGTTACCTTAGGTACATCTCTAAAAATGAGAGTAACAGAGCTTTCCTGGTGGCACAGTGGTTGAGAGTCCACCTGCTGATGCAAGGGACACGGGTTCGTGCCCCGGTCCGGGAAGATTCCACATGCCGCGGAGTGGCTAGGCCCGTGAGCCATGGCCGCTGAGCCTGCACCTCCGGAGCCTGTGCTCCGCAACGGGAGAGGCCACAACAGTGAGAGGCCCGCGTACCGCAAAAAAAAAAAAAAAAAAAAAATGAGAGCAACAGTCACGCTTTTGTCATAGGTTGTTGTAAGAATTAAAACACCTGTTATTAATAAGGAATATTGTGTTCAGCTCATAGTAAGCATTCATCTAAATGGCTTTATTATTGCTATGGATACTCTTAAATCATACAAAGTTTCAGATATTGATCTACTACTTTCAAAAATTGTATTTGCTTTTTTCAATTTAAATTGAGAGTATGTATCATTTATTGAGTTATTAAATAATTAGTACTTTCTGTCATTACATAAAATCCTTTGCCCCCTATCACCCCTCCAAGCTTCTGTATATTTTCCTCCCTTTCAGAATTGATCTTCTTGAAATTATCTCCATTCACACTTTATTTCTTAGTTACCACTCGCTACTTAATCACCCAACTGCCATCAGGATTCCAACACTCTGCTGAAATTTCTCTTACAGGATTCCTTTCACCAAATCCAGCTGACTTTCCAGCCACTACCTTACTTAGTATCTTGGCAGCATTTGACACCCTGACCCTCTTTCATTTTGTTGAATTCTGTCCGTTTCACTCCCTCCCCATTATTCTGTCCATCTCTTTTTGAGAATTATGCTTTTTTGGGTGGACATACTGAGGACTTAAGCCTGGGAGACAGCCTCTCAGCTAGCTCAGAGGGACTGTTCCCTCTTCTGTCCATCTTTGCATATACAGCTCTACAGTCTTGCTTCTCTGTATAACCCTTAAATATTGCTGCTTATTCTACTAAGTTGGTGTTTCCCTCTTTTGTCCTCTTCTCCCTTACAAACTCTTGCAGGGCAAGACTTCAATTACCATTTATTACCATTTACCACTGATGGTTTTCAAACATCTGCTTTCAGACAGGAAGACATACTTTACTATACTGGACCTCTCAATTTGGATATGTCCCAAATGTCTCAACCTCAACATGTCCAAAATTGAGCCATGATGTCTAACCTTCACTCCCAAATCAGTCCTTTTTGTATGTTCCCTAGCTCAATAAAGGGAAGCAATACCCACCCAATTGCCCAAGCCAGGTCTGGGGGTCATCTTTGAATCATCTTTCTCATTCAAAAACAATATACAATCAGGTACCAAATGCCAGTGACTTCAAATATCTCTCAAACCTTTTCTTTTATCTTTATCTCACTGCCACTATCTTAGTCCATGTGATATAATTTCTTCAATTCTTACTGCTGCCAGCTCCTATCTTACCTCTCTATACACTGAAAAAAGATCTTGCTAAGATCACTAACATGGGAAAAATGTTTCATAGAAGTTAAAGGTCAGACTAAAAGAGTTCAGAATTCCATTTTCACCAGTGTAGTTGTATGATCTTGGGCAAACTACTTATTTTTTTATGTCTCAATTTCTTCAGCTGTAAAATGAGAGCAATTAATGTCTTATGTTGGAAGGATTAAATGAGATAGGGCATGTCAAGTACTTAGTGTACGATACCTGTCATTCTGACATTCAGTAACTGTTCTTTATTGTTGTTTTTTCTACATTTGATTATGTTATCTCTTCACATTAAAATTTTTTGCTGAGTTCTCATTGCAATTTAGAATAATGTCTGCATTTTCTAACTTAGTTGATAATTGGTCTTTTCATAATTTGAGCCTTAAAACTCTAACGCCTTTACTCTGAACTTGTTACTATATCCAATTTTTTTTTTAGCTCCTCTTCAGTGCCACTCTCATTCACCCCAGGGCTTTTCACATGCTGTTCCATTTTCCTGGACATACATATCCCTCCATCCTTTCTAGTTGAATTCTACTGGATTTACATCTTTTAAATTTCATCTTAAGAATGTTATTGATAGACAACATTTGTTGTACGCTTATTTTGTGCCAGACACTGAGCAAAGATTTACACAAATACTTTCATTACATTCCTCAAAACAACTCTATGAGGGAGAAAAACTTTCCTGAGCTCCAATAGAGCAATAAACAGATACCCTGGCTAGAAAATCCCTTGGTACTCTATACTTAACAGAAATAGTACAATGTAAAGCCTTGTTTAATTCTCTTCCTAGCTCTCTTGTGATGTCCACTAAGATAGAGACTTTAAATATTATTTGTACATTTATGTCCATATACCCATTTAAACACAGTTGTTGCACGTAGTAATGGCACAATAAACCTTTGAGTCAGGAAGACATAAGTGAATATGCTACTGTGTCTCAGATACTGTACGGAGTTTGCTTTTCCTAACTACTATGAGTTAGGAGGTAATATCTCTATTTTACAGAAGAGAAAACTGAGGTTGAAAGAGCACCTAGAATTTATTGTGTAACAGCCATAGTAACTGTCAAAGCTAGGGCTCACTTTCAGAACTGTCAGTCACAAAATCCATGTAATCCCAAGCTTCCAATCCAAATGGGAGTTTAGGATTAGCAGATATAAACTATTATATATAGGATGGATAAACTAAAAAGTCCTACTGTATAGCGTAGGGAACTATGTTCAATATCCTGTGATTAAAGCATAATGGAAAAGCATATAAAAATGAATACACATATGCATAACTGAGTCACTTTACTGTACAGCAGAAATTAAACACAACACTGTAAATCAACTATACTTCAACTAAAATGTTTTTAAAAGTCCATGTAGAAATTTTATTTTCTTTATTTAAACATCTGCATAACTAGTCCTTGTAATGGGATCATTGAGGCTTAAGCCAGTGATTGTGCTTCATCCATAGCAATCTATCCACATGCTATCAATCAAAGCCTGTTCAGCACGAAACAGCTAAATGACTATGAAGTAGGTTGTAAAAGTAACTAGATTATAGGTCAAAGCAAGACTACAGGGACTATATCCTAACAAACCAGGTTAAGCAAAAACAGATTTCTAGTGTTAACTGCTGTGTATTTAATTTATAATAATTAGTGGTATTAAATCTAGTTTTACGCCTGTCATACTCTATTAGAATTAAAGCTAAAAACACCAGAAGCCATCTTGAGGTCATCATTTATGAAGTAAATACTCCATAGGTCTTCTTTAAACAAGAGTTATTTTGGGAAAAAAAAAATGTTAAAAAATTAAGCTATGCTACAACATTTCTGCCCAGTTTCTTGGTTGTTCCCTCATTACTTCTCTTGGGAATCTGTTTCTATCATCTTTTTAAAACCTATTTCAAAGTCAAAGTTAAGGGGAAGGGAAAAGAGAAATATAACTGAAAAGCAAATATTGATTGAAATATAGACTTAAAACTATGATTTGCTAAGAAATCCATGGCCTTCATGTCAGGCACCCAAGAAAACTCCAAACTAAAGTACATCCATTATTGCATGTATTTATGTTCAGTTAATCGCCTAGACTAGGACTTTTAAATCTCCAAACTACCAGTTGGTTTTATTTCTTAGGCATTCTTTCTACAAAATTTGATTGCTTGGAAGTTTAGATGAATGTCTGATTTAAGTATGATATATTGAAATGCTTTTTAACAATATGTAATATTTCCTAGAAGAATGGTTTCATCTTTTAATTACAGATGCTTTCTGCTTTACTATTTCTAACAGAGAATAAAAGAATGGACAGGCAGTGGGCTTGATGCATACAAACCTTGACTCACAACCACAATCTGTATGCTATGTAACCGGCCCTAGTTTTCAGGAAAAGGATTTATAGTTACACCATTTTATGAGTATTAGGATTCAAAGCTTTTATTATCTCTAAATCTGCTAGTGAAGCGTATTGTTGGTTTCTGGTATGGCTCAGTGAATGACATGACTTCTCTGTTTTTACAGGATGCCTCCAACTCCAAGAGTCACTTGCATTAAATCGACTCATCACATTATTTATGTCTTCAACTTTCCTAATTCACTTTTTGTTATTGATTTTTGGATTTTGTTTTTGACCTGTAAGACTCTACATGGCCTATTCACATTTAAAATGACTATTCAAAATTCCCTGGTTCATCTTTGGGAGCAGAGACGGCTCTGTGAGCTGCTCCTAAGTCTTGTGTCATTATGATTACCCCCTAGGCTTTTCTATCTATTGCTCCTTCTACCTTCAGAATTAATAGATGGGGAAGATTAGGTCAATTGGCATTTCTGAGGCAAGTCTGAATTAATTTTCTTTGGCTTGTCTTGTTGAATTTCACACTCCCTGAACATTTCTCACTGATAAGCAGATTATGATGCTGGCTTATGTTCAGGGTAGCAACTCCAAATATGTTTACAGAGTTGTACTGTTACCTTTTAGCACCATCAACTGCAGTAAGCATTATCGTTTATAAAGTTAAAGCCCTTCATTTTAAATTTGTGTCAAGAGGCTAATATAACTGTGATTTTAATTATTGAAAATCATTTTCAAATTAATGGGAAATTTAACAGTGGGAGATGTGTAGGTACCCAGAGACAATCAGCTTGGTCTTTACCTTAGGTGTTGTCCTCCATAAAAGACATTAACATAATCCTTGTTTTCTAGATCAGTGGCTTTCAAAGTAGGGTCTATGAAAAGCTTAAGTCAAAAGAGGAGTTCCTGGGGATTTATTATTGAAATTGAAGTCATGGTAAATCAAACTTGCAAATAGTATAAATAATTTTTTTCAACTTTATTTAAAATAGCTGCATAGAGAGAATAATCATAAAAAGCTACCAGTTTCAATGTTTATGAAATCATTGGTGTCATTAGCAGAACAATTTCAGTAGAGTCATAGGGGAAAGTCATATTACAAGAGGTTTGGGAGAGAAAGAAAGAGGACCTTGTGGAAAAAGGATATGGATCATTTGAAAAATATGTTTGTGAAATGAATTTAAAGACAACTGCAAAGCACTGGAGGTTAAAATAATTTTTTTAGCTTGTTAAGATGGGATGGTATTTGAATCTTTGTGGGTAATAGTGTAATGAAGACAGAATAAAGTGAACATTCCATAAAAAATATCTCAAAATAGTGAGAATAACAGTGGGTATTGGCTCTATAAGTAGGTATAAAAGCAGAGTAATATAGGTTAATCTTGGAAAGATGGAGAGACACTGTACTCAGGCTGTTTCTTTTAAAGTCACCAAAGAGACATAGAAGTAACTGAAACTGCAGGGCATGAAAAAACTGTAAGTTGGATTTTAGAACCATTATTCTCAAGGCCACACACAATATCTTCCAATGTTCAATTCTCTGTCTTTTAATGCCCTCATGTACCGTCAACACAATTTTACTGGAAAATCACTCCCTCTCCCAGAAACACTTTTTTCACTTGATTTCTAGGGCACCACTGCCCCCAATTTGTCTCTCACCTTATTGACCACTTCTCTATGTGTTTTGGTGCCTTCCCTCCTCCTGCCACTGAATGTGGACTTGTCTCAGGGCACTGTCCTTGGATCTCTTCTCTCACAGGCTACCTAGATTGATATCTAGTTTCAGGGCGTTGAACTGTGTAAAGATGGATCCCATATATGTCACCGGATACAGCCTTGCTCCCTCTCAGGACTCATAAATTAAAACATTTCCCTGATATTTCTATTTAGATGTCAATTAGGCATCTTAAGCTTCTCTCACCTAAAACAGGACTCTTAGTTTCTCTCCTAAATCTACTCCAGCCCCAGGATTTCCCATTTCCCCTTTCATTCAAACCAAAACCTGAGAAGTCAATAGGTTAGATATAAATCTTCTCTTTCCTCCCCACCCCCATCTAATTTGTCAATATGACATGTTAGCTGTACTATATATGTAGGAAATATCCCTTATCTCACCATTCCTTACAGCCGCCTTGGCTATATACCCTGGTCCAAACTACCATTATCTCTGTGTTTTCACTCTTTATTCACTAAAGTCAGTTCCTGCGTAATAACTGGAAGGACTGTGTTAATCAAAGGTCATATCAAGCTATTCTGCTGCTGAAAACCTTTCAGACACTCCTCTTCTCTTTCAGAATACAACCCAAATCTTTGCTGGTTAGACCTTACATGAACTGAACTTTTCAGACTCTTGAGCTCATGAATATCCCTCAAACACTGAGGGTAAATTTTCACCTCCCAGACTAAGGAACCACAGGTTGAAGGAAGTTGAATAAAGTGCTTACTAGTCCTTCCTGGAAAAGTTAGGAGACAGATAAAATTTATTGCGGGTGGGGAGAATCTCTTACTTTACTTGTCCCTGTCCCTAAGCTCCTCACTACTGTTCTTAACTTCCTTGGAGTGTTTAGAAGGTGCCATGGCAGGAAGGATCTAAATTCTAAAATTACTCTCCTTTCAATCTCTTGAAAAAGGAAAATGAACAAAAGAGTGTCTCTATTTCCTCAGTGCAGATGTCTTAGCTAGATATTGGGAGGAACTAATTGGATTCAATTAATTTATCTACAGATTTGAATGATTACTACAACTACTGTTACTACTACCATAGCCAATATCAATGGTAACAAAAGTAATAATTACTGTGTATTTTGCGCTTAGTTCTTTATGCACATTTGAACCTCATTACAATACATTTCAAAAAATAAGGATCAGAGGGTTAAAATTTTGCCCAAAATCAGAGAGGAAGCAATTGGCAGGAATGAAATTCAATATTACTTACTCGGGTCCTGGACTTCTAACCACTAAGAAAAAAACACAAAGTTGGCATGTGAGGTAGAATTTGGGGCAGTGTAGGTAAATATATTTTTGAAAAAGCTTGCTATGAACTAGATCCTTTACAAGTCCCTGCATCCATACGTGCTTCCTTCCTTTTCTTCTGAGTCCAAACATTACCCCAGATATCTCAGTTGCTATTTTTATGACATCTCTTAGGTCTTTGGGATGTTGCTAAAGAGGAGTGCCTCAGAGGATAAAGGCAGTCACTTTTAATTACAAAACCTCCCATACTTTATATTTTTTAAAAGCAAAACAAACAAACAAAATGATATTATGACTGAAGTTTGAGATAAAAGAAATGGTTTTAGCAATTTGACTAATTTTTAAATTTTATAATGAAAGATCATTGTTACATTTTAAAATAATATAAGTAAATATACAAAAATAACAACATTAAGTGGTTAAAAATTACAATTTAAGATGTAGAATTGCAGTATCTTTCCATGTATATTTGCAAATCATTCTGACGCGTTGATAATTCTCTTCTTACTTAAATGCATGGTGTTAATGAGAAAATTTGTGTTCTAATACCACATTTGCCTCTTTCTACATCTAGTAATCATTGTATGTAGCTAAATTTTCTGTTTCATGCCTGAGGAAGAAAGAGAACAGTGTCTCTTCCCTTAGTTGCTATTTCACAGTCACCTGATTAGTGGAAATGTATGATAAAGCTTCTTCTCCCAGGCGGCTGGTGTCTGAACATCCCATCAAATGACACAGGGGACAACACTGGAAATGAGAGTCACCCAGCTTCTTTAAGAGCAAAAATTGTGAAGATGAAGGTTACAATGAACAAAGGGGTCAAGGTCCCATTCATGCACTGGATTCTGTGCTAATTCTGAACAAATCACTCTTTTTGTCCAAGTGATAATCTTATTTCAAATCCATTTAGATTTCTGTGAATTTGTGGAGTTACAGGATTTTAAAACTAAGGCATGGGCAGGGTGAGGGATGTTGATAAATTGTAAGTGACCACTCTACCCTGAAAACTTCATGTCTCATGTTATTGGGGAAAGTAATTTTATTATCTTGGCAAATAAAACCACAAATTCTAGAAACAGTATAGTTTTTTACTATTTTCCATTCAGCTAGAGTGACCTTTCCTGACATGCTGAAAGGTGGTTCATCCTTCAAACCTCATCCTAATGCATGTCTTTTTGGACTTCTCAACTGACTGCAGTAACTCCTTCCACAGAATGTGCATACTACAGAGTCAAGACTTTCCTCAGGGCACTGTTGTATACTATATACCTTATATAATTACTTGTCTACTCATCTCCTCTATCTTTTATACCTAGCAATGTTCTTGAGGGCAGAGAGTGCATGTTACACTAATTTCTTGATCCATTAGAGAGACTGGCGATTAAAATAAATGTTTACAGTTCATTGAAAAGTTAAAAGAACACAACACAAGGTATTGGGCACTTAAAAATGTACAATAAGAAAATAACTCTCATGTTAAGTGTTCTTACAGAACACACACACACAAACAGAGAAAGAAAAAAAATACCACCACCAGCACCGAGGATAAATTATATGATATTTTCTTTAACAGTATTTCTGTACTATAGATTTCTACTCTCATTGAATAATTTGGGGGTACTCCTTTATTTCACTTGTTTAGTGGGGAATAGTGAAAACCCATCACCAATGATGAACAATATAAAGTAAAACATTAAAATTAAATCTCTATTTTTTGCACAGAATTAAATAAAATACATTAATATTGAGCTAGTGTTATAATTAGTAACTAACATGACTGAGCTTCTTAAAATATAGGACTATGTATTACTTTGTGTAATATATATATATATATATATATATATATATATATATATATAAAATAGATTTCTAAGAAGAGTTTTGTGACATTCTGAAAATTCCTATGCAATATTGTATTGTATTCTAAGAATCCAATGCATCCCTGATATATAGCTGCAGATATGTGGCCCAGAAAGAAGCAAATTGTTTAAGTGAAAAAGAAATGTTTATTAAATATATTAAGCCTCACAATTAATGATGAGGTCTTTGATAACACAGGTAGAAATGGTATTACTTTCCAAATTATTTTCTGAGATTAAAAATAATTGAATGGATAGATGATTTCAAATGTTAAAAATTACCTAAAAATGACAGAAGAAAGAATTTCTCAGTTAAATTATATGAGGTGGCTAAGGTACAAACTAGGTGAACAGGAAGAACACAGGTTAAAAGACAATATCTTGGGTGTGAGGAGACAGATACAATGCCATGAATCAGGATTAGAGTTATGTAAAAATATATTAGCATATAAATGTGTAACATATAAGTGATTACAATCTAAAGTAAGTATACATTAAAACAATGTACTTCATCATAGGCCAATAAATTTTTACACAGGAAACTAATATAACCTGAAGTTAATAAACCAAAATCAACCATTTGAAATATCTTATTTGCTCAAGTATTTAATCTCTTATTTTTAAGAGTTTTCAAAGATGTGATCATTGAGGCTGTAGATCTCAAATCTTCTACAAAAATATTCTCTTAGCCATGCACCTCTACCACTGATAATTTTCAACTAGTTGGAAATATTTTTAATAAGCATTCACAATTTTTCAAAAGCTAAAACTTCTTCTGGAGTACAAAAACATAATTAATGTACCAATAAATATGAAACAATCTGCTGTTGGAGGGAATTATACTTTCCACTCTCTTGGATCTTAAGAGCATATACTTAAATTAACGATATGGATCAATTTAGGTGGGCCCAAATGCTTTTACCATTTTTCCTCTAAACCTTTCAATACAAATGCAGCAAGCATCTATCTTTCTCTGAACTATGTTTCAAATCTAACCTATCCCCACAGGCATCAAAGCTGAACATGATGGTCATGCTGTTCCATGCAGCTCTGAAAGTACAAACAAAAGAACAAACACACCCCAGTGAGTTAAACCCTGGAGCCAAGGAAGCTCTCCAGGTTTCCAAATGCCTCTCTGATCCTCCCAGTAAATATAAAAGCTGCTTTCTTCAGTAACTGAAAACAATCATAACTGTCTTTCCTCAAGTCTTGTTGAACCTCTGGGGATAGAGGAAAGATAGAATATAGAAACATGCACCAAAAGGGTACACAGATGGGTTTGATTTACACAGTATGGTCTGCTACAACCTGTAGATTAGATAATGGGTTTTCTTAGTTATACTTTATGTTTCCAGCAGAAGGCCTTCTAACTTCTTTAAATGGTATCTCTCTAAATTTGTTTCCCTAAAGGATAACTGACCAAAAAATGCTCTTACTGAATTGCATCATAGTTTTTGTACAACTTTATCTATGAATACATATAATCATAAATGTTATCACATGTATATGCACATTGTAATAAAATTCATAAATCACACCTATTTTCATTTTATTGATATAGGCTAAGGGAAAATGCAACTATATCCATAAGACAGCGATTTCCAAGCCCATGTTCTTCAGTTGAGCAAGTCAATTTCAAGAGTAAAATCTAATTGTAAAAATTTATAAGAAATTTTGGTATTAAAACTAACAAGGCAGTTTATGTCTTATGATTTACTAATGAAGTTTAATTTTAAGCAGCAGTGGAAAAAAAACTGTGCCTTATATTTATCATACCAATTTATATGCAACTTTGTGAGATTTCTGATTTTACTGATAATAATTTACTGACTTTAGTCACTTTTTTGTGTCAGCAAAGCTATACTAGTATTATTATAAAAGACAATATTTTCTGTCATAAATACTCAGCCTTCTTATTCCTATGAGAAGCAAATGTTGTTTTTTTAAAAATAAAGTTTTGTGGACATTTTTTGATAATGTTGTTACTTAAGAAATCATAAACCATTTTAGTAAAAGTATTTTTCAATTGGCAAGGGAGGTATAATTCCTCATGTGATCATGTATGGTAATGTTAATTCTATGTTCCTAACATAAAATAATTCCCTGTTAATTTCAGTAAGGTATTTACCTTTAAAGAAACTTATCTTTTCTTTCAATGACATAATTTCAATAACATTTGAAAAGAGGGAAAAAGCAGTGAGTTGTCCTGGAAATCTTTGACTTTACCAGTGAACAAGTGTCTGGGAAATTGTCTTCACCTTTTCACTTTTACAGTATCTTTCACTGTATGGGAATAATTCCATCTAAAGTAAAAGAAAAAATGATAGATCTTAATTGAAAACATTCACTTATATGTAAGGTTTTGGATTTGATCATTCATTGTTATTTGTGCATCATTTATGTATCAATCATTGTAGTGCTGATCATGAAAACTCCTGGGATGATGGGAATGTTCTACATCTACACTGTCAGCAACAGTAGCCACTAGCCACATGTGACTATTAAGTAGCTGAAATGTGGCATGTGACTGAGGAAATATTTTTCTTATCTTATTTACTTTTAATTAGTTTAAACTAAATTGTCACATATGGCTAGGATCTACTTTATTGGACAGCATAGCAAATCAGGGCAATAGAGATACAACCTTGCTGTAAACAAAGAAACTAGCCTCATAAAGCTTATTTCTCATTAGTTATAAATATGAATACAGTTAAAAAATAAATAATTGTACAATATAAGTAATATTAAGTGTTGCCAAAAAAATAATAAATGAAAGTATAGAGAGCATTGGAGGAGGAGTACTGAACAGAGATGTGAATGAAATGAAGGAAAATGCCACATGACAATGGGATAGAGAATGTTCCAGGCACATTTAAGGAATTTAGCAAGAGCAAAAGGGGTTACTAAACTAATACTCTGAGGAAAAAGTAAGCTTCAAGAGACACGGGTGATGTTTTAATTTATCTACATAAATAGAATTAGTGAGTGTAAACTAATCCACTAAACAAATATTCTTAATAGAAAATGATTAAAAGTAATACAACTTTAGATACTGTCACAAAGGCACATCAAACATTTATGATACTTTTGACATTAACATTTATCAATTAAAAGCTTATTTGCAAATCTAATTTTGTAAGGCTTAAAATATCAAAAAAGTTTGTGGAAGTCCTCTTGAAATTAATATGCATAGAATCTTGGAAATTCTACTCAAAATTCCTGATTGTACAGATAAAGAGCCTGAGACATCAGGGTATTACCTGATTCCCATCACCAGGCCCTTTGACATCCAGCCCTGTTGCTTCCGGCTTGATGGTGCTATGCTTGGTATCTCTAATACATCAAATTTTAGATAGTAGTGACTTGTGAATACAATAGCAATGTTTATTAAGTTAGTGAGTTAATGGATGAATGGTAGTAAGGCTAATTTTTACTTTCCTCAAATTTAAAACTACCAGATTTCTTTATGGCAAGTTCACCTAGACATTGATACTTTAAATTTGGAAGAAATGTTTTATTTTGTTGTGTCTGTAGTGAATTCAATATCAAGGGAGATATGAGCAATTAATGGATCCTTTTGAGAAAGATGCACTAGCAAATCAAATAATGCAGTTTCCAAGAAAGAACTTTGGATTTCTATTTTAAGAACGCTGAATCCAACATACTGAGTGGTCAGAATCCAGTAAAAAGCTGTTAATGTAAAATTAGTAATTCAATTATAGATAAGTGCTCAAATGCATTAAATAATATAGATTCGTCAAAAACATTTTCCTTAATATGAATAGTTTTTCTATTTATAACTCAAACTTTTCTGCAATTTTAAATGATATATTTTATACCATAGCAAAACACTTTTTTTCTACCTTCTAGTTAGAATAAACATTGCTTTTTCAGTGTTCTATGTCCCTTAAATTCTTGATCCTTCCCAATAGTAATATTTAAAAATGACAAATGAAGGCTAATTTTTCATTTAACCTTCTTGTAGATAAGTAGAAGATGGGGAAAAAAGTCAAATTGGTGATTTCTACTTTCTCTCCTATTGAAGAATACTAAGGGATGATTGCACAACAAGTTCTCAGGGCTTTGTTACTCATATGTGATCTCTTAAGCCTGAATCTCCCAAAGCAATGAATTATGTTTTTGATGCTTTAATATCCACTAATACTTTGGTGAATACTCTAAAAATACTCTCTTTTAGGAAAATACTCTCTTTTAGGAAAATAATTCATTCTTTGAGCTTGTAATCTTTACTATGAGCTAAATCTCAATTCCATAAGTAAAACAAATATATACTTAACACATTATATCACTACTGTATTTCTTTGTCTAGAATGCAAACTCCTTAGAAAACGTACATGCTTTGAAAAATATAAATTCCTTGAAAATAGGGAGGAAGTCTTGTTCATTTTATTGTTCCAGATTCTAATATATAACAAGTTTTCAATAAATACTTGATAATTATTTGAATGAATCTGAAGAATTTCTCTATACAGTCTACTACTTTGTTCTTGTCCTCTTCTGCTCACAATCTTGAACTCTTGAATTGCTTCCACTGGCCAAAACTATTTCCAATATTTTGAAAGAAAACAATACATCATCTTACATAATTTTAGGGACATATCCCCACAATTTAGTTTGAAAACGCTGGAACAATGGGAACACCTAGAAAGTTATTGCAGGCTCACTATAATCTAATGTCAGTCTGACACTTCGGCATATGTCTAACCACTTTTCTGCACAAATCTCTGCCTGATCAAACTAGCTGTACTCTTACCTAGACCTGCCTTACATTCTTCTGAATGCTATTACCTCTCCTCTACCAGCCCTGCCTCAGGCCTTCTCCCTCTTTTTCCTTCGCTGCTAATTCTCCTTCAAGAAACTATATGAAAGAAAGAAATCTGAATTGAATCAGAAACAAGGGTCTTACTGGAATTAAACCACCTGCTCTCCATGTGACCCTAGCAAGTCACTTTACTACTGTGATTTCTTACTGGTAAAAATTGGGGTAACTCAGTCTATAATTAAAAGGATTGCTGAAAGACTCAAAAGGGGTTCATGCAGGTCTTAGCACCTATTAAGAATATATATTCTTCTTCTACCAAGAATTCCATCATTCAACCTTGCTTTTGTCAATGAAAAGATGTGGAAAAAATACCTGACCATTCAAACCCATAATGTTTTTTGTGAACAATTGAGAGAAAAAAAATTTTAAGTGATATTAAAAGTTACTATTGATTTAAACTTTGGGACACTTTTGTTGAGCTTCAGTCTCTTTTGTGAAGTTTTCCTGACCATCCCAGTCATAAATAAAAGTTTACTTTCCTATAGTATATGTTGGCTACATATATATTTCCTAATATTATAAATATAAATCCATGGATTTACATGTGTTTTTATAATATATCTTTAGGATCCTGGATTCCAAATGACAACAACATACTCAGTATGACTTAGTAAAAATGAATTCAAAACTAGAGGGGAAGGGTTAGAAATATACCAGAAAGGTCCTGGGCTAGTTCATGAAATGGAAGGAAAGCTGATTAGGCATTGGTGGCTAAACTCAGAAAAGTAGAATTCATCAGAGTGAAGCAGATTCCTCAGGAGTTGTCATTTACAATAATATAGATAAACTATAAGAGGGATAGTCCTTTATTTTTGTGTACAAAGCTGCAACTTTTAAAATCACTCAATTTAAATTCCTTGTTCATTGAGTTATTGCCAGAAGCATGCATAACTTCCATGTGTTTTGTAAAGAATGTTTATGTAAGATTCTAATATCTTTCATCAGGTAGCTGGAAGGGAAGATTTCTTAACAGGAACCATCCTCACTGCTCAATTCTGTGGAGAGTTCCTTCCTCAAGCTGCTCCTTTCCCAATTTATCAACATCCATGTTGCTTTTGTAAAAAGTAGAGAGATATACTGAAAATATGTACATGAAAACCCAATTACAGCATAATTACTGAGCCCATATATGTCTGACTAAAGTCACATTTGTTTGTAATCAAACATACATCCAGTGACATGCCAAATTCAGACTACATCTAGGATAAATTCCTTCAGTCTAGTGAAATGAAGTCTGATAAGGTAAGCCCACACCTAAGTGGTTGTTATCATAAGAACTTCCCTCTCCTTGAGGCTTTAGTTCTTGGTCAACTATATATAAGGAATCATGCTATCTGCTATAGGAGATTAAAAACATACCCAACACAAAAGAAACAGAAAAAAAATGAAAGCCTCTGGCACACTTCCCTTATAAATTTGTCCTTTCCAGTCACACATTTTTTATGTGTGTATAGTAATTCAGCTATTTTTCCTCTTTACAGTTTTCACTATATTTAATATAAGAAAAATCAATGCAGAAAAGTAAGCGGGGTATCTCAGATCTGGTTTGATGCTGAATAGAGTTAAGAAATGAATATGAATCCCTGTATATTACCTATCTGTTAAACTCTGAAATATGAGCTTTTCCAAAAGATATAAATCATAAAAATAACCTTTCATGCAAAGCCTATATTACTATATATTACCTTGAATGTATATTCTCAGTTCACTTCCTTATAAGTAGGAAAAATACTTTAATTACAAGTAATGATTAAAGAGAAAGCCTACAGTTATGGGTTTATGGAAGATTCAAAGAAAGGTTGTTGTGATTTTTCAGTTTCATAATCTCTTTTAATCCCCATGGCAATAGCTCTTTACTACGTCCATATTTCTATGGAAGTGAAACCAGTTTTAAATATTTCTGCTAAATCAGATTTTATTGTACAAACATTTAATTTTAGTATCACTAGTAAGTTAGACATGCACACATAGAATCAATGTAACTTCCCAATTTTGTACATTTAGATTACTTCAGTTATTTTCTGCCATATAACATGGGATGCATTTTTTAAAAGCTGATTTGACAGAATACTTTTTTTAAATTAATATTTATTTATTCATTTGGCTGCGCCGGGTCTTAGTTGAGGCACATGGTACCTTCTTTGCGGCATGCAAGCCCAGGTTTGATCCCTGGTCAGGGAACCTCCGTGTTGCAACTAAGAGCCCACATGCCACAAGTAAAGATTCTGCATGCCGCAACTAAAGATCCTGTATGACAGAATACTTTTAAGCAAAAATAGTTGTTAAAGTTAAGTTGAAAAGAAAGCTTTGTTTTGGAAATTTTAGCAATACTATTTATCAAACACTTTATGATAGTTTCTATGTTCCAGGCAATATACTAAACTCTTTCAAATATTAATTCACTGATTATTGCACTCATATAAGCACTATAGAGATGTTAACACATTTACTATTTCTTTGTTTCACAAATGTTGAGACACTCACAAAATCATTGGCTTCAAATTAAAACATAGGGGACAAAGACAAAAATTCAATAGTGACCACTGAAGACTAAAATAAGCTTTGTAATTCCACCTTCATCTCCATTATCTTTACGAACTCCACCCTTGAAAGATATGATGACTCTTCAATGAACTATTCCTCTGTTATTAACCATGTCTGCTCATCTCTTCATGTTACCTGTTTAATATTCATTCAATAATAAAATCATTTAAATATTTGCTCAAAAATTAAAAGTGAGGAATTAAACTTGCTACCAAGAATGCAGGAATGGTATCTTAGGAAAAAAACATAAAATTTGGACCATTTGCTGTTTTGCAATATATATTATTACACTTGTCAAATAAAATAGTATTAATATTTATCATTCTATTAGATTATTACCCTTTAAAACTTGAAGTTTTTGTTTTCTAGTGATCTCTATAAATAATTGCAAGGAAATAGTAAGTATTTTGTTTCCATTCATTTAATTTACTGTGGGAAAATTAGTAAGTTTTCTGGTTCTGAAGCTTTCTGACAAGAGTGACACAGTTGAAACCACTCAGCAATTAAAGTGTATGCTGAAATGTAGAAAAAACAAAATGTTTCAAAAGCATAATGAAGAAACACCATTAATATAAAGAAGGAAATGTCTACCAAGAGAGCCAGTTGTAATTACAACAATGGGTGTGATATATGCCTCAATTAAATTGCCAGTTTAATTGAGAGTGGACTCCTGGATCATTTGTGTCAACTGAGAAATATCCATAACAGGAAGTCATCAGAGCTGAGCCCAAACCACTGACAAAAATGAAAATGCAGTAAGTACAGTTTCAATGGGAAAATTAACATTGTTAGTTTACACACATTTCAAGATTTTTAAAAGTAATTATTTCACCTAGTATTTAGTAGGTAATCTATTATTTAATAGGTAATGAAGTTGCAAACACCAGTTTTTGGTGCAATAATCATCTGTCACCCCCAGAAAAGTCACTAGATTTTATCAAATATTTTTCAGGAATAAGAACCAATGCCAATTAGGAAAGCTTTTGGGGGAAATGATTCATGTTCATGGGGATATAGGTAGGTGTTAGTACATTTTCACAGTATTAATAATTGTAATGATATTGAAAGATGTATTCATTTTTAAGCAGTATAAAAAATGATCACTAAAAAGCAAAATACAAGAGATTCCATATGGTATAATTCCGTGCATATAAAATGTCCAGAGAAAAAAGTAAATTTAGTGGTTGCCCGGGGGCAAATTTGGGGAGATAGAGGTCAACGGTAAATAGGAACAAGGGATCTTCACTGGGGTGATGCAAATGTTCCCAAACTACAGTGATAGTTGAACAACTTGCTAAATTTACTAAAAATTGTGGAATTGCACACTTAAAATGAATTAGTTAAATGATATCTAAAATATGACTCAACAAAGCTGTAAAAAAATAGTCACTAACCTTTAAAGGTGAAGTTTAAGTTTACAACTTAAACTAGTGGTTTGCTGTGAAGTTGAAACTAATGTTTTGGGTACATTACTTATCATCTATGAAACAGTTTCTTCATCAATGAAATGAGGATAAGAACAACTACTTCATAGGGTGATTTTGAGGGTCAAAAAAATCCATGAATAAAAGCATGTGTGAAGTATTTAACACATAATAATTACTAGGTATAGTAGCTCTGGGTACTGATATGGATTCACCAAAAAAAAGAGGTATCTTAACCCGAGGGGAACAAAAAACCTATCCTTAATTGACTGGTAGAGAATGGTAGTCAGAAAATGAAACGGTTTGTATTAATTAGAATTCTCATACAGGACACCTTTACCACTCAGTGGTAACTACTCTCATCTCAAATTCTGGCAAAAGATTCACAAGAAAGAAGGAAAGGAAGGAGGGAGTGAGGGAAGAAGGAAGGGAGGGAGGGAGGAAGGAAGCCTTACTAATTCACCAAGTTTGAAATGTCTTTGATCTTGAGTTAGAGAAAAATACAAATAATGAAAATGTAGTGTGCAAAATATCTCTGCATATGTGACAAATACTATTAAAATATTATAAATAAACAACATTTAAAGTTTTGTGCATATTTTCAAAGAATTCTGGGCAAGTACATTTTGATGTATGCTTACATAAGGTTTCATTTCATTGTCTTTAAAATACTTTTGTCTCTTTTTCAAATCAATCTTGATTCCTGGAATGAGTGGTAGAAGATTAAAAAGAATCCTAACTGAGCCATGTAGGAGCTGTGTGACCTTGAAAAACGTTCAAACACTGAGCTTTAATTTTCTTAGAAATGGGGATAGAAATCAAATTTAAACATTTTTGTGGCACTCAAACACACAATCTTATGTGAAATTAATTTATCAATTTATATGGCTATTGACAAAAAGAAAATCATGTTTCTATTATTCTCTTTGTAAGGAGAAAGGAGACATCAGGCAAAGTCTAGGTTGGAAACATGAGGGTGAACAGGAAATTACACCTGTATTATGTCACTCCACAGGGATTATCTGTGCACCTGACAGCACCAAAAGGACAGTAGACAAACTATAAAAAAGAAATCATACTTAACAAATAGTGAGAACTGCATACATCAAGTTTAAATTTAAAGCTGTCCTATTTCACTTGGCTGGCTCTGACTGTTTATGTTCATGTCTGCTAACAGCATCAATTATATATATTCTGCAGAGAGCATTTCATTAAAGTGATCAATGTTTTCATTCCTATGGCAAAATGTGTGTTTTAATGTGTTATTTTTCTACTGTACAAGATGAGGAAGCAGAAATATTTCTGGATTTTAACCATTATCATAAGAGGAAGTGGTTCCAAAGAGAGTTCATTTTCTAAAACAATAGCTAGTGCTGAGAAAAGAATATTAAATTCCTTTCACTTGAAATATTTCAAACTTTTTTCAAAGAATATTTAGTAGAAGTTGCATAAAGAGTCAAATAATTTATATAAATTTGGTTATTACCCAGGGCCACAGGCCCCTGGAAGATTTCATAGATGGGCTCACAGAGTCTATGGAAACTTTGAACTATTTGCAGTTCTGAAATAATATATGTGGGTGTATGAATTTTTCTGGAGAATGCGCCTATACCTTTTAAATGATGCTCAAAGTAGTCCAGAATACAAATGTTTAAGCACTGTTGGTTTTGAAATGAAATATTTAAAGTAACAAATATATTTCTGTTATATTAATAACCATTTATATGCTTAAGGCTATCTCACATTTCCAAAATGATTAAAATAAGTAATTGCCAAAAGGCACAATATTACATGCATGCATTTAATACATATATTTAAGAATAACCTCTTAAATGTAGCAATTAATAGTTATGATTTATAAATGGGTTAATTCTAACACTGTTAATCTTCTATATAAGACAAGAGGTAATTATGTAAAGAAAGTCACAAATGATTATCAAAACAAAATTTTGTCAGCATTTATTGTTTTCAGTATTTTAAAAATATTATTTTAAATATTTAATTTATTATTAAATATATATTTATACTTAAAGTAGAAAATAGACAACTTTTCTGGGCTACAAGGACATTACACTTATATATCAAGTATTATTTTGTATAACGAAGCAACAAAAAAGTTAGTTGTTATTTTCCTTATTGTATAGGGAACACACTTTGTTCTATTTTGCAAGTATATATGTTTAGGAGAAAAATAAACAAAATAAAATAATTTAATTAACTGTAACATGCATCTTACCATATAACAAGATAAAGTGAAATTTTATTTGAGAAAGTATAAGTTATAATTACTTATATACATTAAAAGAACAACTCCATCATCAGAGTCTTTGGTCATTCATTTGTCCATATTTATGCACCTACTATGAACAGGAATTCTGCCAGATTTCTTTTGAATTTTCAGTATGTTATTAAATCTCAGTTGATATACAAAACTCTCAATTTTACTCCCTCCATTCCAAAGAAACCCAGTTACCTTACAGATCTTCTATGCAAAAGGTTGTAAGTGCAGCATTAGAAACACATCAAATTATGCGTAAAGATACCACTTGGCAAAAACAAGCACCATAACATAGGTGAGCGATAAATATTTATTAAATAAAAGATGTGTGGAATTGTTTTTTTCCCTGATGTAGTTTTTTTTAAAGTAGTCAAAAGTTAAAATAATGATTCATTTACACTAACTGGAAAATTCTGAATTTTTTATGTATTCATGAGAAAATGGTTACTTGTACATTTTCAAAAACTAAGTGTTGTGCTCTGCTAAAGGAAATATATTTAAATATCAAAAGCAGATATAGCAAAAATAATGACAGTCTATGATACTTAGGTTGATAAAAATTAATTAATGATAATAATTCCAAAGATTCCACCTATTCAAAACTTTAAAACAGAAAATTGATACATTATTCAAATAATAACAAAAGTAAATGTTGGCTTTAGAATATATATTAAATTCTGATTATATAATAGATAACTAATTGATTATATTTAATAAATAACAAAAATTAAATTTTTAGAGTGCAGAATTAATGTTTCAATAATTCTCTCTATAAATATATGTATAGAAATATATTCTATATACACATGCATACAGATTATAAGATATTTATATCTGTACATGTAAATATATGAACATATACCAATATACAGATACATCTCTGAGATTAGGCACTTTATTTCTAGTTACCAAAAATAAAATTAAAAGCATACACTAAATTAGCTGGTGTTGTCTATCAGAATATCTTGTTAGGTATAATATTCATTCCTTTTCTCCTCCCAGTTCTTATCAGTTAAAAATCATTTGCTTCTTCTAAAATGTGACTAATAATACTTATTTAATCCTCCACGTTAACGTCAGAATGCATTTTTGAAGTGAAAGTAAGTGGTGAAAATTATTTGGATTTATTGTGTTAATGTGTTTTAATGTTTTAACAAAATATGCATTATTTATGAATAAAAAAATATGGGCAAAATCCTTGTAGGGAATTATAGCTCATGACAAAATATGAAAGAGGAAAGGAATGGATAGAAATGCTGGATAGCATTAAAACAGTAAACAGTTTCAAAGAACTAATCAAAGGGGAAAATACATATTTGGAATCACTTTTTTCTTCTCCTACGGGAAAAGCACCTTGTTATCCCTGGCTGTTTATTATTTAACTAAGATACCAGCAAGCCACTTGCCCAGCTTCTGATGATTCTAAGATTTGATTACTTCAGTATTCAAAATACTTTTCATTACATGGATGGAAAGTAAATTTAAAAAAGTGTTCTGTTTTGTGTGTAGCATGAAAATGTCAATGCAAGCTAAAAATATTTTCATTTAATTACATTTGCTGAATGGACCTGAGTGAACTTACGTTTTTAAGGGAAAAACATCTGCAAAAACAAAACAAAACAAAATCCGGCAAAAAGGGCAGAATGGGCTAAATCTCTCTGGGTTAAACTCAAGATAACTTTAAGACCAACAGCAATTTTGTAGCATGACTTCCACATTTATAATTAGTAAGTTTTCATCTTGGCTAATTCAAATGAATATCATTACAAAATGGTTTTCATATAAAAACTATTTGGACCTTCTAATGACAACAATTTTTTGCTTGTTTTTAATAAATACATAAATAAAATAATCAATCTGCAACTGAGAAGATTATGTGTGATAAAATTTAATTCAACTCTCCATTTTTTATAGCTGTAAATCTAAACATAAAACACAGCAAATGCATATTTATCCCTCCCTAGCAATGCAGAGTACATGTGTTTCTCTGTGCAAATAGCCAAGTGGTTGTATTCCAACAGGTTTCAAGAGTGACATTAAAAACTGTGTTGGGGCTTCCCTGGTGGCGCAGTGGTTGAGAGTCCGCCTGCCGATGCAGGGGACGCGGGTTTGTGCCCCCGTCTGGGAAGATCCCACATGACGCAGAGCAGCTGGGCCCGTGAGCCATGGCCGCTGAGCCTGCGCGTCCGGAGCCTGTGCCCCGCAACAGGAGAGGCCACAACAGTGAGAGGCCCGCGTACCATAAAAAACAAACAAACAAACAAACAACAACAAAAAAATGTGATGATACAGGGATTGCCCCAGAATCTGATTTTTCTTAGAAAAATAAGTGAGTCTATCCCTCAGTGGACTAACCTGAACCAAATGTGGATATTTATATTTACTATATTTGAGAGTCTAGCCTTACATTTTAATGGGATGTCAAAAGTAACATATGCCAAATTTTTTCTTAAATATCTATGTAACTTCAGTAAATAGAGCATAAAAAAGTTTGATGAACAGACCTACATATATTTTCTCCACATTATCTCCATGTAACTTCTTCTCTGTAGTCTAGAACACTCAGTTAAAGTGCAAATTGCTTGACATTCCAGTTTGGAAAGTGGACATAATGAGTAACTAGGGCTTTGAGGGGGAAGCCCATTTGGTGTCATTTAGCCAGGTTGCACAGGTGTGAGCAATTCATCACTTAGGAGAGCAGCCTCCCGATTAAACAAGGGCTAGCTCTTCACCACACTGCATGTTTTGACTCATCATTTTATCAATAAGATTAAATTCAGGGACTCCTTATTAGAAAATCAGAGAACAATTTCAAAAAATGTTCACAAATAAATTCAACACAAAATCTCAAAGTTGTAGAAAACAATTTCTGAAACTTTATTGTGAATTTTAAGGTACATTTAGTAAAGGATGTTTTCCTTAATATAATTAATTAAAATAAATTGGAAAGAAATGCACATACTACTTTTTTAAAGCAAGGATAAGTACAGACTTTTGAGGCCACAATATATACAATTATATGAGTGCAATAAGCTTCCAAATACATTAGGTATATATCTGTTTAAATAAATAGTAGAATACTTGTTTGACATATGTGAGTCATACTGATTACACCAAAAATGTTTTACAAAATATAGTGAAAAATGGAACGTTATACATTTTGATATACAACTTTTTAAATACTTTATATATGCATTACTTAATTCAAATTATAGTGTACAGAAGTCCATTTTAATGAGGACAAGTTTTGTGTTTTTAACACTGTTCAACAAATATAGATATTAAGATGCATCCCTACACATTACTAAATTCCCATTCAACTTAAATCACTAGCACAGGGAAGAAAAAATTCTACCAGTTATTAACAGTAATCATTTTATTGATAAATTATGAATATAACACACTGCAACATTATTTTGGCTAGTTAAAATCTAAACTATATCAGCTAATTCTTGAGCCAAATTTTTTGTGTGTATATAAAAATTTAATTTGAAATCAAAATAGAAAGATATTGCTACATTGAACTTCTTATCTACTCTTCACTATACTTATTTTAAATAATACCTTTAATTATCAGTTTTCCATTGGGAAAATTTTCCCTATAATTCTTTAATAATAATGCTTGTGTAGTGCCCTATTATGAATCTCAAGAGTTCATTTCACCAAGTAGCAATAGAATATACTGTACTGTGAATACTACCTACAGAATAATGATATTATAGAAACAGGTGATGTCAAGTGTTTACATTTAAAATTATTGATACATTGTAACACAATAAGAGAGATTATTTTAAGCCACATTTCATCATATTTAGCATACAGTTAACATGACAATTTGTTTGGATTATGTAAAAATGTGGCTATTTTGCAGAAGTAAAACTGAATATAAATTACCAGGGTTGTTGTTGTTTAATTGAAAACAAATGTTTTATTTTTTGTAGGGTTCTTTTAATAATAAAGGAAAGTACAGAAAAAGAATTAAACATATCCACCTATCTTAGAGTAGTGAAGTGGGGAGAGGGATCATGCAATGATCATTCTCTAAAAATTATTTGGACAATAATAATTGAAAAGATGCATTTTGCATTTAAATAATGAAAAATGTGCTTATTTGAGTATGTCTACAAAAGCTTCCTGGTAATATTAGAACACAAGCATAGAATGATTAGGAGCACATTATCACTTTCTTTTTACATTTGGACTAGAAAAGCAACATAAAGAAACTTGTTGGCTGTGAACTGATATTGCATTTTTATGTTTTCAGAATATTAGGAGATAAACATATCTAAAAGCATATCTAAAAACAAGCAAGACAAGTTAAATTCTCCTAAACCTCCCCAGTACCAATTGCCCACCGTTTTAACAGAGCAGCACCACATGTCAAGCACCCAGTCAATCTCTATAACCCACCAAGTTGCCTTTTATTGGTCAGAATGAAAAGCATAGACATTTTCTATCAGAAGTCAGTTGATATGGAGGACACACACACATGCAGACTTAACCTACTTTTAGTGTAGGCCATAAACCTGTGAAGCATGAGCTTTGCCTTACTAACTATGGCACCTTATTTTTCTGTCAGAGAGAAATGCCATCAGAGCTATTAATTCATTTATGTTAGGAATAAATGTGCTCACTTATGAGTAGGGGTATTACTTCTGTTCATATTTGCATTAGGGTGTGTGTGTGTTGTTAAGTTTTCAGGGTAGTAAAAGATTAAATATACTTCAAGTAACATGTGATTGCCAAAGAGTAATCTTATTTCTTCCCCTGTAAAATGAACAGGGTTAATTAAGCAAATTGCTATGTCTTCTCAGCACTCTGTGCTTTAAAACCTTGACAGGAGCAAAGCATGATTTGTTTAATTATAAAGTATGTGGACATTCACACTCAGTGAAGACAGTTCCAGTCTCTTGACCGCTCTCTCAGAAACTTGGATACTAAATAATAGAGCTTCAAATATTCTTTCTTAACTTTTTGAAGTTAAGTGAATATAAACAAGGTTTCATAAACTACAAATATCCCTAAACTGGGTAACAAATTTATTGAAAGCTTAAATACAATCATCTCATTTTATCTACATCTAGAACTCCATCATTATGGTTAATAGACTTTATAATTCTATTTTACTACCATTCTGTATATCAAAACTCATTTACAATCACTTCAAATACAGTATGATTAACAAGTCTGTGATTTCCTTTTCAAATGATCATCTTAAATTTAGCATATTCCTGATCCTTTTAGTTTTAATATTACTATTTTAAGAGACAATATTTTTTTAAAAAAGCTTTAAAAAGTTCTGTGAATTACTAGAATCCATTGCCTAAGTGAGTGAACGTGTAAAAGTGATACCGAGTAAGTCATTTCCGTATTGCTCTAGTTCATTTTTGCCAATCCATGCATGGCATTCAATTACATTTTGTGATTAAAACAATAGAATGCACGCAATTAAGGATAAGAAACCCTTTTTTTACTGAAGAGACATCTTAAAAAATCACACTGTCAAAAATCTGAAATTAGTACCCACATCAGAAGTCTATGTAAAAGTATACTCAACAGCTTGCCAAATTAAAATCCCAAAACTAATTTTATTAAAGTGCAACTACAGAAAAAATCAATTTGCAATAAGAACAGTTAAAAAGTTCTCAGATAACTTGAATCAATAAATATACAGTCTTAGTAGTAAAAAATATTGCCATAAATCTACTTCTATGATAGATAAGCTTCATAGCAAGAAAAAAACAACAGCTGGAGGTAGGGGAGACGTCAACACTTTATAGTTAAATGTTTTTATTAAAACTTTTGGTAAGGTATGAAAATATATTTTCACTTCAGAGATATTTCATACAGCAATAGGTATATAACAGTATATGAGACCTGCGTGTATTCATTGCATCTCATTTTCTTACTGTGGTCACAGACTAACTATACCCTTTCTGTGATTATTTTTAACAGATAAAAGTGGTTGTAATTAAAAGGACAAAATCATACACTGAATACAATACTGAATCACTCAGTTGAATCAATTCTTGATATTTGCGAAAAATGAGTTATGTATTTGATGAGAAAAATTATACCAGCTTGAGTAACAGAATTATTCTCCACTTCCCTTTTCATCCACTTTCTTGAAATTCTGAATGTGTAAAGGCTAGAAATTGGTGTCCATTTGCCTTTTCTACCATGTCACTGCAGAAAAAACCATTACAGAATTTTCACTCCACTAGTGTAATGTTGTCTAGTTCTAATTAATCCTCTTATGTCATTCCTCAGCTGTCTGGAATTGATGTATATTAATGCATAATTGTGGGAGTAGAAAACAAAGCACATGCTGGAAAGCTTCTGCTCTACTCAAGGCAGAAATTTCCAATGCTAAGACTATTAAATTTGGCTCTTGTAATGTTTGTTTGGATAGAGTCTGCCTGTCACCGTCATAACCAATAGGCATAATGTCTCTACAAATTATCAGCAACACCCAGAACGTCAATGCAAGATTAATCTAGTTTCTCACAAAGCCTTGTGTGTCTAGTCCCTAGATAAAGGAGAACTCCAGCTATATTTTAAGTCATCTGGAAAGCTAAATCAACACATCATGTTAGGGCAGTAACATCAGCATGCCAGGGTTTTAGTTTCCAAACCCCAACTGGGAACTCCATCACAGGACTATAACCTATCGTGAAATCAAAACAGTTTGGCACTCTTCTACCTGAATCTGATAAAAAGTGATTACTACAAGTATTTTTGCTTTTATGTTTGGTCTCATGAAATGTGAGTTACATCAAAAAGTGTCATTTAAACAAATTACTTCTCTATAAATGACTCTTTAAACAAATATACAGACAAAAATGATACCTGTCATCCCTATTGCTTTCTAGCCTTGAATATGTTTTTGAGTTCAAAGTAAACTTGCCTGTATGTCTTTGAGTACATATCGAAGAATTATGCTTTTCCAATCTCTTACCTTAATAATTTAAACCAAGGAAATCCTGCCACTCTAGTTCATTGACAAATTCACAGGTGAATTTAGCTTTCTTGTATCAATGGTGGATCTAAAATCTTACCAAATTCTTGTCTAATTAACAACATAAAATCTACATTTGGTCAACATGTTCAATACTGGTCTTTAATTAGAATAATTGAAATTTTTCTGCCTACTGAAGCTTATTAGTAAGGGTCATCAAGAAAAAGCTGCTGCCCAAAATAAAGTAAGCACAATCAAAATGTAAGCAATGTGAGCTTCAAAAATATGGACTTTTGGAATTTTAAGTCAATCTGTCTCAAATCAAGAGACATTTTTCAAAAGAGCAGATCCTTGTTATTCTCTAGGAATGTGGCAGAATTTATATTCTAAATAAGAATAGCATCCATGAGTAATGCAACGATCCACATGCACTACACACAGTGGACACAAAGTTAGCATGTTGTTCCAAGGATCAGTTTCCTTTGCCAAATGGAATAGGAAAAACTGTGCAACTCAGCTATTTCGTTTTCACCTTCAAATGCACCTCAAATTAAAACTGCAATTTTCTCATTTAGGAATTTTACCAAAATGCATCCATTATAATAATCCATGATAAACAAATTTTATCTGACTATATGGCTGAAATGGTTCTCTCCAATTCTCAGATTTAAGGGGGATCCTGAGTGTCCAACATGTGGTTGACAAGTGTTCCCCATCTCTTGTTAGAGTTTTAGGCAAGGACACATTAAGAAGCCAGTAATGAATATGGTAGATTTATAAAACTGTATGGAATTACTGGATACTTTTTGTAGTTGTAGGTGATAAAACTGGAAAAAACTTAGGGCTAAAATTTTATAAACAATAATAAAAGCTTATTATACACATTTCTAAATACACATGAAGATATGTCTCCTAGTGCATTACGGATAGGTTGGGAAAAGGCACATGCTGAGCTTAGTGGACAAGTTTGTGCAGAGGTGGATGTTGCTTCTGATACACTGGAGAGCAGGGGCTGGAATAAAAAAAAAAATTTAAAACAGGAAAGCATCATTCTAGTCTAGTGGAGAAGAGAGATCTTTTTATCATCATTATTGCTTGACCGCCCCCTCTTCTAGATGCCTCCTTATAAAGAGTAGTTAAAAAAAAAATCACAAAATTCTTCTATTTTGAAATTAGCAGAATGTTTGAAATTCACTGCCAAAATATACTGTTTGTCAAAAGTATCCAGAATGCTACTGCATAAAACACACTAATGCTATTACTACTCTTACTATGTAATGTCCATGAATGTTCACTGTACACTGGAAAGAGCCACACATGCCTCAGGTATGGCTGTATCATCAAGCCATATGCTTATTGTTGAAATACGTACCCTAAAGGAATTTAAAACAGAAATGTTAAATTAGACTTCAGCTTTTCTTTTTTATCTTTATACAAATAATTTATTTTGGGCACAAGTGACTCTTGGTGACATGCCACAATTTTATTTTTTAAACTAGAAGTTCAATCATAGAGGCAGTATTGCTTAGCAACTACAAGCAAAGCCTCCGGTGTAAAACTGCTAGGGTTCAAGTCCTAGACTACTCTCCATTTACAAGAACTGTGACCTTAAGCAAATCATGTAACTTCTCCTCAGCTGGAAAAGAGGGATGTTAACAATACTACATGACCCACAATGTTATTGTTCCTATTTAAGAAGTTAATACATGTAAAGGGCAGAGAAGAATGCCAGGAGCACAGTGAGTACTCAAGTAAATGCTGGCTGATTGTCATTATTTGGTGTTGGAAATCTACTTTCAAAGCATTGCAAATGAAGTTACTAGAAATAAAGGGATAACAGTGCCAAAGGGAATACTGCGATCTTCTCTTTACAGATTCCCAAATATCTTCCATTTCTCCCATGAAATTGTTTGCTATTTAGCTGAAATTAGTGTGGGGTTTTTTTTGGCCAGTGACTTTTATAAACGTTTAAAAGCATGTTTTACATTTTTTAGTGATAATGACTAATTCTGTTACTCAATAGTTAGTTTCAATCACAATTCATTAAGATTAATGAATTTATTCTTTTTAATGTTAGCTTTTCCCCTATATAGGCTACTCTAACTCTGTTATGGTTTTCTAATGTTGCTTTTGTCTAAATTCCTAACAAATTTATTTCTCTTCCAGGCAAAACATTGGAAGGCACAGTCTGCACAAGTTCATTAATCTACAAGCATCCAATTCCAAATCAGATGCCAGTGGGCATCATCTCTTTGTCCTTTTACAATAGAGAACTGATTTGATTAATCATATAGCTGTGATTCACTGTATTGTCCACAGAATGGCTGACTCTGACAAAGCTCCATAAACTCAAGGGATTTTAAGCCTTGGCCTGTCCAGTTTCTCACTTTGTCAGAGATTGCTTACATCTCATTCCACCAATTACTGCCCAAAATAGCTAAAATGCCTCTTATGCAAAAATCATACGGTATTCATTTGACATTCATCTATTTCTTTTATATTATTTATACATTCTTTATAATTTGCTGTCACCTGCATTGTGACATTAAATAGTCTTGCGATTTTTTAAATAACCTACATATGACCTTACATCCAGGGAATAAATACCTAGAAAACAGATCATGTCCATATACTCATACGGTTAAGGAAGGCATCTTTGTTGCTGTATACTCAGGATGTGAGCATTGGATGAAGTTGCTTAAAATGAAAAAAAGAGTCTTGTGGCCAACATGTGGCATCTCTGCAAATATACCTCCTCCATCTATATCAACTTCCCAAACTTGCAAAGTAACTCCTAAACTCATCCACCTACAGCATAAAGCAGTCTTTTTGTAATACTTCTACCAAAAACATGGATAGAATTGAGTTTTCCTAAAGTTTTTGATAAGATGAAAGAGTGTAATGAAGTAAATAGTGATAAATGCAAGCAAATTTTGAGGTCCAGAAATCATTGAGATATTATGGGAGCAAGTACTCCTAGGCTTCTCTCCAAGTTTCAGAATCATCCTTGTAGGGCCGTTTCTGCAGTGTTCTGGAGAAAATGTGGTAGGCTGTGCTATGGCAATACATAGTTCTAGTTCATATTCCTCTAAGCAAATACCACTTGTCATTTGACATTCAGGTGGCATATTTGGGGGCTACTTCAGCTAATTTGAAATTCAATCCTTTTATTCCCAAACTTGATTTTCCTTCAGATGGACAGTTATGATTATTTACATTTTTCTTCAACTTAACTCTATTTTGTCTTTGAATGAACAGGTTACCAATAAAATCGTTGAGTGTTATTCGATTTAATTAGCTTTTCTAAAACTTATCCTAAGAACAAATGATACCATTAATCAAAATTACCAGTGTCTGACTTCAAAATAATTGTATTTACACATTATCCCCAAACTATATATAATTCTCCAATATTCACAAAAGTTGAAATACTAAATTCATCTTAATGTCTTACTACAGAAAAAATCAAACATAATTAATGTTACTGATAAAAATATGGTAGCTACATACTATTTTAAATAGACAGTTTTCTAATCAAACTCTAAGCACTAATAATCTTGAGATTCTAAAGTTCATCTGTTTTGTGATTTCTGATTTAGGAGGAAAATGTTAAATTTCTAGTTCAGAAGGAGAAAATTAATTAGGCAGAGACCTCAAAGAAGATAATGGCAACAGTCTGTTATCAATACTAATGCAAGAGAGTGATAACATACATCTTGCAAACAATGAGAATACTGCAAATCGTTCATCGTCAGGAGAGACTGAACCATATGATTTACTTTGTAATTGTTTTTCTTGAGCCAATGTTAACATTGATTTGCACCGTTTGAACATACATCAACTGATGATAGAAAGAAGGCCAGACACATGTTGGGTGGTAAGAGGAAACCTGCCAAAGAGTGATGCTTCCCTAAGTAATTAACAAAAGCTGTAGTTTAAATTTTAATAATAGAAATTTTAAAATGACTGAATCCAATGATCTATTTTTCAGATGAGAAAATTGAATTCTCAAGATGCTAAGTGAAATTTTAGCAAAGTATAACTGGTTTAGAATAGATATTATTGTTGCCAAAAATTAGAAAATAATGTGTATCAAAGTTTTGAAAATAGGAAAATCTAAGTATTTATTTAAATTAACCACCAGTGGTTTATTTTCTTTGGTAAAGCAACACATAGTTACTTATAAAAATCATAATAAGCAAGGAATTAAAACTACATAATAACGCCAAGTTAAATGTCATTGTCATTGTGAGTGATGGTGAGACTGCCACATTTCTGATTTTATGTAGAAGTTAGTTAAAACAGACAGGGTAATCCTCATGTGATTTCCACACCATCCTTTATTTAAATGTATCTGTGTTACTAAGCGTAATCTATCCTGTTGTTTGGTTCTAAATTAGCTTTCCAAATTATCCATATTTTCACATTATTGAAAAGTGAATTACATTTTTTTTCATGACTGGTCATATAATACATTTATAATTTCCAAAAAATGTTTATGTTTTAATCAATAAACTTAATTAACAAGAGCTATTACACACCTTATTCCTGAGGTCTATATATTTTACCAGGTTTCAATTTTGTAGTTCATGTATATTACAGTAATTACTTGGAGACAGTTGCCTAAATATCCACAGAACAGTTGGAAAGATCTTTTTGGAGTTAGGCACCAGCTTGATGGTTATCACTGAAGCCTATCTACAATTAAAATAGTACATTTTCTGGCAGTAAGGTTTTTTCTTAAAAATACATTTGCACAAAAATGTGCAAAAAAGTGCAAAAACAAAGATTTTTTTCTCGAATATTATGTTGAAACTTTGAAACAACCTGCTCATATAAACATTCACCCATATGTAAATTAGTGCTTTAGAAATGATTAAGTTAAAAATAACAATACTGTCTTGCCTGAAACGTAAAGCTCAATTATGACATTTTCTTCTATGATTAAAGAAAACCAAAATTTCAGGATATGAATGTTTCTTAATTTAAGAAAAATGTTTATATAACAAAGGTCTCTATTTTCAAATTTATGTCATTGCATCCATTCTTTTAAATATTGTGATAAATATTCATAAGAAAATGGACTTGTCCAATTCAGAACCATCTGGAGGTAAAAGCCAATTAAACCAAACATTTATTCTAGCTAGAGTTTAACATCTATGTTCCATGTCTATGTTAGGCTTATGTCTTTTTGAGGGCTAAGGCTGAACATTCTTTTGCAGAATATCATGACTCAAAATATCCCTTTCAAAATGGATCCCTATGAAACTCCATTTTTAGAGAACACTGTCCTTTTTAACTCGAATTATTATTCAACATTATCAATGTGTGCCGTGTTTTTAAAGTGATTTTTTAATATAGCAAATATGCTAATCTTATATAGTTACAAAAATGAAGTTTTACTTGCAACCATATTTTATTAACACCTTTGCCTGTAGAAGAAGTGTGATTTTAAGGATGAAAAGTGTATTTCCCTCTAAATTAACCAAAGGATAAATTTAAACTTGGCATGCTTCTAATTAAAGTAATAGATCTTAGAATTTTATTGTCCTACTGAAAGATCAAGTCTCCAGCACTAGTTAAAAAAAAAAAGACTTTAAAAAATATATTTCAGGGAAATGATGACATCAATTTAAAACTGAGAGAGAGAACTCATATATTTTTTTCTTAAATAAGGGAATTCCAAGGGAAAAAATGTATTGTGTTTAAAACCACTGGAATCTTTTAAAGCAAAGACAATGTCTTATTCATTAAAAAAAAAAAAAAATCCCATTGTCTAACACTGTTCCTAGATCACAGCTATTACTCAATAGATGTCTGTTGAATAACAGAATTAATGAAAAATAAGAGATTAATTTGCGTTTATATCAGTGGATCACATCACAGTTCTTTGGCAGCAGAAAAGTTTCATAGTTCTATAAGGCAGAATTTAAATAGAATACACATTTTAAAACTATAATATATAATTCTGGAATAAGTTTTAGTATCCATTAAGGAAAATATAATATAGTTCAGTGTTCTAGTGATAAGGCTGGATATTGTCTGGTTGTCAGGCTTATGCCTGAATAAGATAAGTGCTCAGCAGGCAGAAAAACTCCTTTGCATTGCTAAATGAGAAAATCAAGTGAGCCCTGATCACATAAAGAAAGACGTGAATGGTGCAAGAAATATAATTCTCCTCATAGAATAAAGTAATTAGTCATTATCTGAACTGGAATTTACATAAAATTCCTGGGATACACATTCACCTCTCCATTCTAAGAGTTAACAGAATAGATCATTGATAGGGACAACATAAAATGGTGGTCATCTTAATTTAAATTTAGCTATATATATGTAGTAAACACGTATATACACTTGATGCCATGAGAACGCTAAATATCTCAAATACAACTATGAACCCAAATACCTAAAGCCTGATTCTTGCCATTTAGAATGTGTCTAACACCCTCATTTTGCCTGATTATCTGCTGTTTGCCCTTGTGGTGGGATTAACTAGAATTTATTAAACACTGCCTATATGCCATGCTATAATTCTTACAACTCCATGATGTCTGATACCCAAGGTAACATCCATCCTATGTCCCCACCCTGCTCTGTACCCCAATACTGTATGATGGACATCTCATCTTAGCATAAAACAGGCAGTGGTTTAAAGGAAATCATGCCACTTTGCCATGCATTCTCTGTTAGATTAAATTTTTCCAAGCACAAAGAGTGAGTTTTCTTATCATAGCTTGTTTTGTTTTAAAGTCCTTTCTACCTATTGAGGCACTGTCTATAACTAAAACAAAAGACTGGTTCAAAAACAATCAAACAGCACTGAGAGGGTCGTAAAGGTCAACAAGAACTTAAAAATTTAATTTTTACGATCGAAGTCACAGCAAGGCCAATTGAAATTTGACTGTATCTACTTTCTATTTAGTTGATAAAATTAACTAAATGAATAACAAATCCCCACTACATTCTGCTCCAAATCCAAATCATTAACTTTATCTTGATGATTTCACCAATTCCAACATAAAGCAATGATTTTGGCCTCAGGATATTAAGAAAAAATATTTTTTCAGGTACTATCATTTGTGTAATATTTTTATTTGTTGGTCTCATTTATGTTATAGTGTCACATACATACTCAAACATTATAAACTTGCATATTAAGACATTAAAATCTTACTTATAGGGACTTCCCTGGTGGCATAGTGGTTAAGAATCCGCCTGTCAATGCAAGTGACATGAGTTTGAGCCCTGGTCTGGGAGGATCCCACATGCTGCAGAGCAACTAAGCCCGTGCACCACAACTACTGAGCCTGCACTCTGGAGCCTGCAAGCCACAACTACTGAAGCCCGCGTGCCACAACTACTGAAGCCCACGCGCCTAGAGCCCGTGTTCCCCAGCAAACAGCACGGAACCTAGAGCCCATGCTCCGCAACAAAGAGAAGCCACCGTAATGAGAAGCCTGTGTACTGCAACGAAAAGTAGCCCCTGCTCGCGGCAACTAGAGAAAGCCAGTGTGCACCAATGAAGACCCAACGCAGCCAAAAATAAATAAATAAATAAATATTTTAAAAATCTTACTTATAAATGAACATATATTAATTTAGACTCAGAGAAATAGTAAAAAAAAAAAAAAAAAATTATTGTGCTTCTGGCATAAATTTGATGAATCCCAGAAAAATGATCCATGTACTCCAAGGCATTTTAACTAGTATGATTATACCATGTATGCCATTACTTCAACAGGGATGCTTTCTAGTCTACGGAATAATTGGAAGCAAAACCCAGCAGGTTTCAAATGGCTCCAGCTGTGTTAAGTACTGACTGTGAAACAGATTCCCTCTCTTGTATGTTGTTTTGTAATAGAGTGATGTATAAGGTGAAAATCCCCAGATGGGTGGAGTTCCTATGGGTAATTCATGGGGAAGTAAATTAATAACAAAAACTAAAAGAAGCAAGATAATTTTAAAACACAACATGCAAATGAAAATGGTGAAATACACAAAATGAAAGATGAAGCAATTATACAAATATGAAACAATAGGGACTGAGATCAAAAGAAAATATAACATCCTATCTGCTGTTCTCTGATGCTGTTACAAAGATCAACTTTTCATAAATCCTAGATAACTCAAAAACAGTGTTTTAAACCTAAAACAGATTAACAGAGATAACTTGCTTTTTAAAAAGATAGTTTGCATTATATATATGTATAACTGAATCATTTTGCTGTATACCAGAAACTAACACAACATTGTAAATCAACTATACTTCAATAAAATAAAATTTTAAAAAAAGATACAAAACTTAAATTCAAGAAAACCACCAAAAACAAAACTTAGAGAACATGTATTAAATGAAATTGGGCACCTCTGTCAGTGGTAAGTTGGTATCCTTGGAAAAAATAGGCGAAAAATAGGTAGGTTTTTGGAGTGTCTGCCTACCATGGGCCAGAAATCTACATGCACCCATGTACGCACACAATTTAATAACAACCTTATGTATTAGGCCTGATTACATCCATTTTACAGGCTAGGAAAGCAAGAAATGGTACAAATGATATATCCTATGTGACACAGTTTTTAAAATAGCAGTTCTCCAAGTCATTTTTTTTTTTTTTTTACTTCAAATATCAAACTACTTTTTGTAGTAATCTCAGTTTTCTTCATGTGGAAAAGGAATTAAATAGGCCAAATATTCTCAAAGGTCCATTTTGAGTCTTGAGAAACTATTCTGTAAATTCTATTAGACACTAAATTTATCTTTCTAAAATTAATATAGTAGCTAGACACCACTTTCTATTCAATTATTATTTTGCTGCTTTTTATAGGATTCATATGTGATTCTATGGTGTCGTCTGGATGGCTCAAAAGTCTATTAAGTGAACTTTAATGATGACTTTTTTTTCTCCTCCAGAACACACTGTTTCTATTAAGCAGATATCAAAGTGAATCTATTGATTATTGTTTAGAAGTAATCACTCAATTATCTAAGTAATCAAAGGTTTAAATAAAAATTTTGGATGAGGAATTTTCGAAGAAAAGAAATCTGATCCTGTTTATGTTCATTCTTTCCCTTCTTATTATAGCCTAACATGAATAAAGATATTATGATGGGCAGACACAGTGGTGTGGAAGAAGTGAGGGAGAAAACGGAAACCACAGATATCTCTAATTAAGTGATATGAGCGTGTGCTCATGTACATTAGAATCAGCGGTTTTTTAACCCTCTGCTTCTCTCTCTCTCTCTCTCTCTCATACAAATGCAGAAATCACTAGTGAGTCAAGACACTGATAAAGCATATAAAGGTGTTAATTATATTTCACTGTTTACAAAAATCAAAATGTCAAAATGCAGAGTCTAAGAATGCTTACACTTGCTCATCTATAGGATGAGGTTAGGTTAGTTGGTCTTCACTGGACCTCCAGAAATATGAATGGAGGTGTCTAGGGAGATCAAAATTTCTTAGATTAGAGACTATGGGGACTCGTCAGCCACCAAAAAAAAACCCCAAAACCCAAAAAAACCCTTAAACCTAACTAGAGAGTTTGTCATCAAGTCCCAGCTGTTGCAGAAGAAAATAGGGACAGTAGCTGAAACCAGACAATCAGAACTCTCCCCATATATACTTTATTTGTTTAGGCCTCGTTGTCATATGCTTACCACAGTTTAATCTTATGGTCTAGAGTTAGTTTACTGGGAGGTATTGCAGGAAGAACAATTTTGGGTGCAATGAATTGCATAATGTCCCTAATGA
Organism: Stenella coeruleoalba; assembly: GCF_951394435.1. Taxonomy (NCBI): domain Eukaryota; kingdom Metazoa; phylum Chordata; class Mammalia; order Artiodactyla; family Delphinidae; genus Stenella; species Stenella coeruleoalba. The sequence goes on along the minus strand of NC_137164.1, from coordinate 37,852,653 downwards.
AGAAAATGTTTCAAACTTATATCTGGCCTAAAAATAGTGTTTTTCAAGTAAAAGTAGGCACATATGAGGAAGAAATACCAGTGCAGAGGTAAGGTTCTAAACTGGAAATAAATGCTTTAGCCATGTGACTTGAAAAAAACACATTTTCTGTCTCTCAGTCTCTATATAAGTTTAATAAGAATGGTAATGTCTTCTTTCTGTAGTTGTTATAGAGATTATCAATGGAAATATGCATATATAAGGCATGATTCCAGTATCAGCTGATCACTCTCATTGGGTAAACATTTACTGAATGACTACGAAGTTCACTCTTTTAGGAGCTGTTGTAAGTTTAGTCTTAGAAATACAAAGGTAAGTAAGACATTGTCTCTACTTCGAGGGACTTTCTTATATTCTCCTTAATTATTAAGCTTTAAGTTATGATATACCAGTATTTTATTAACTTAGTTGTCATTTGAGACTGAAAGATCATGAGGAACCCGGGTTGTGTTTTGAACGATCCTGAATATACACCTGGGGTTGACACTGCATGGCTGGAGAGGCTACTCAGCCCCGCCAATAACAGATGGTCCTGTAGGAATAGTTTAAACCCTGAGGAGTGCTGCTCCCAGTATCATCCAGAAGTCAATAACCCTTAGCTAAAGCAGAATTTAATTGTCTAAAACAGAGACTTTAGGTGTCAAAATGATTCTTCTTAATTATTACCATGTTTAAAAATCAATCAGTGAATTCAGCATAGTTTGCCATCACTGCTTGGCAGATTTTGGGGTCAAGACCGTGAATGAAAATGAGTTCATGTCAAACTAAAATATCCTGAAGACTTTATCTGTTTTTATTATGGTTTAATGTAATTTTGATACTCACTTCAGTGTGTAGCAAGAAAAAGTATTTTCATAAAAATTCTGACATCTTTTTTTATATTGGAAATTTGAATGCATTGAAACATTATTAATCTATACAGCTAAATTTATTATGATTTCTTAACTTTGAAAATGTTATCAGTATAAAAAAACAATTTTGAAAATTGCAAAGGAAAAACATAAATAGAGATTTTCTGTTTCTAGGAAGAATGGACACATTGTGGATGTTTTATTTGACCCTTTATGGATGTTCTAGAGCAAAATATTTCTGTTTGATTTCTTTTTTTTGGAGGGAAGATACACAGAAATAAGTTGGTGTCATTGTCATTTAAAAATATATCTAGAAATTAAGAAAGCGGATGTATATGAGGTAACATAAGTGAACAAAGTCCACCTAAAGAATGACAAGAAATGAAGCAAAGAAAAGCTGCCAGTCCAGGTGTGTTCACAGCTGAGAAACAAGGAAGACTACTGTGATTCCAGGCTTCCAATGTGAAAATCGGTTCAATGGCATGAATATATGACACAGGCGGGCATCAACTCACAACTCAGAACTCACTCCATTTTGTCTCCATTTGTCACTTGCACCCCCTACAAGAACTTTCCTGAGAATCCTATGCAGCTGTGTATTTGAAAGTCCTCAGCATGCAGCTGCTATCACATGGAGGCACAGGTTGGTTGCAACCTCCAAATCCAAAAAAAGCACCAGCACTTTTTTTCCTCAAGAAAAGATCTACAAGGGAACTCCAGTCAGCAGAAGACACTGTCTTCCTATAAAAGATACATCTTCATTATATATATCCTGTATTTCCATGCTTCTCCTTCTTGAGGTTTATTTAATGAGGAAAAAATCCTCATTTACTGAATTGCAGTTGCTATTGTCTTGCACAAAAACTGTTTCGTTTTCAAAATCAATCATCTGTGATGATTCTCAACAAGTCCATAGTACCTACTGTGGTCTGCACATGGATTATATATATGTTTTCTAGTAGGCAAAAATATAGGATTTGTAAAATCTTTAAAAAATAGGCATGGCTATTTCCACTGATTTTATATCTAACAGGACCTGTCCTGTCAAAGATATTAAGCATTGAAGAACTGTGAGGCATTTTACTGAACCCTGTCATGAAAGTAAATATACTGAAACCCATGTATGTCTGGAATGAGTTGCTGTGCTCCAAATACACACTGTTTACAAATGGAGAAAGGTGAATTCTAAAAATACAGTTTGAGAAATGACTCAATAGCAATTCCTTTGAGGATCAAAGCACTCACTTAGTAGCCAGCCCTCTTCATTATGGTAATGCTACAGTTTTATAGATACCTAGGGTTATAACCTGATTTATGTTTAGAGGAGAGTATACACACACAATTGGGAGATTCTTCTAGGAGAGGTGAAGGCCACACCATGGACAGAGGTACCACGAGTAAGTATGAGAGTGCCTGCAACATCTATCTTGAATAATTAGAATTATCCAAGAGCAAATCTGTTCATTCTAAGGCATGTATATGAGATTTTATTCTTTCAGACACATCCAATACTTCTGCATTTGGAAAAAATAGGCAAGACTAATTCCCTAAGGTATAAATCACTCTAATGTGGAAGGGAATTTGTTAGCTAGTTGTATTACAAAGCCTTTACTTCATATTTAATAGGCACCGGCAATACCAGCATTATACAAAGCTCTCTACTTTGCAAATCTTTAAAACTCCACTTAATTTTCAGCACTGATTTCCTGCAATCTAAGAGCTTATGAAGGGTTCACTGTGTTCATACCGATGTATGCAAAATGTGCCAGAACTTCCCTGTCTGTGATGGCATTCATTTGGAAGTGAATCCCAAATTTCTATCACTGGCATGCTTATTTCCGACTAAAATAGATATTCTTAGAATGAAAGCTGAAGATTAGGAGGAAAAAAAGGAGGCAAAATAACTAGCACTGGAAGAGATATATGCAAATATCAGCTCAATGACAATTCTTCATACCATTTACAATTGAAGCTTAAAGACCCAAATACTCTGCAATCCATTAGTTTCTCAATATCCTGGAAGGGATTAGAGTATTTCTTAACTGCTAACAGACTGAAAAAGGCCAGAGCCTGGATATTAACAAAGCTGCATAATACCAAAATGTAGAGATGGACAGATAGAAAGACAAACTAAGGAAGAATGTTAAAATACAAGATATTATACAAACGTGGTAAAACTGAACAAATTTCCATTCCTTCCTGCAGCCTACATAATTAAACATCTACATATTTTTTTTATTAACAAATATTTATTGAGTATATATGGTGTACTGCTGTAAAGTGAATGGTGTTGTTTTTTTTTTTAATATTTATTTTATTTTTGGCTACACTGGGTCTTCGTTGCTGCACCCGGGCTTTTCTCTAGTTGAGGCGAGCGGGGGCTACTCTTTGCACGGGCTTCTCATTGCAGTGGCTTCTCCTGTTGCGGAGCACGGGCTCTAGGCGTGCGGGCTCTAGAGCACGGGCTCTAGGCGTGCGGGCTCTAGAGCACGGGATCTAGGCGTGTGGGCTCTAGAGCACGGGATCTAGGCGTGCGGGCTCTAGAGCGCAGGCTCAGCAGCTGTGGCACACAGACCTGGTTGCTCCACGGCATGTGGGATCCTCCTGGACCAGGGCTCAAATCCGTGTCCCCTGCATTGGCAGGCGGATTCTTAATCACTGCACCACCAGGGAAGCCCCCAACATCTACATAAATTAATGAGTGGTGAGGCTATAGTATACTCCTTTCAATAACAGATAAGTTAATTTCATATATTTTCTCAAGGAATTCCGGGATAATTAGTGTAAAATGACTAGAAAGAATCAATCAAATGTGCTTCACAGATCTTGCCTGTGCATGTATCTTCACCACTCCCAGCTATACAGGTGGTCCCAAGTCCATCATTTTAAATGTGATGTGTGTGTATAGCACTGTAATCAATCAAACCAATAAAGATAGGGGGGAAATATTTTCACATGCCATTTAAATAACGGATAAGTATGTAAAAACAAATCCTTAATGAATGACTTCAAGTTCTGAATGCTTTAAAGTTATATATTATGGCTCAGAAAATTCCAATTCTGCCACTATTCTTTTCTATAGGCAACAAACTGCCTATAGGACAACAATATGAGTGAGAGAGATTACGTATGGGTTGTTTTCCCAGTTTATTCCTGCCATCATTCTTTACTGTTAAGGAATGGGTAGAACTTATTTATGAACTTCACATTTTAATGAATCTTGACTTAGGGAAAAAAAGAATATAAATCAAAACCAAAATGTCAATCATGGTAATATATCTTTCTTGTTCTATATTTCTGATGGCTGACAGCCCAATAGGTTTGTATCAAACAAAGGCAAAAAGCATGTGTTCCTTTCCAATGAAATGTTGGACAGATTTAACAGCTATCTGAAATAACTCATGAAATCTTAAACAGTGAAGTATATTTCTTTTTGTAATTGAGACGTCATATTTCTACATTTGGATTTGCTTTTGTGATCCGATATAAATTTTAGGGGAGCTAACCTTTAAAAAGGCCATAACACATTAGCATTATTACTTATTGAACATGACTCCTATGCCTCTAGATACTTACAACTTTAAAGCGAGCCCCTTGTTGACTTGCATTCTTGAATTTTCACGAATACCTGGTCTGTGATTAGTGTCATATTTCAACAAACTTGATATAAATTTTAGGGCTCTGGTATGTAATAAATTCTGAGAAATATATTAAACATAAAATCAGCTGTCAGGAAAGCAAAAACTTAAAAATACACATAAAACAATTCTTGCTTAGTTTCCAACTACATGAAATATATGATATTAACTGATGTGTTAATATTACGGAGACAAATTTATAGTTTCAACAGAGGGTCCCCTTCAAGAAAACGCCAGACTAAATTCAGAGAAAACTTACTGCAAGGATTTTAAGTGAAAGTGGTAAACAATCCACAGTTGTCTTTTTGCCTGTTTTAACTGCATGCAAGCTAAGAGCTCAACTCTGACAAAATCAAACTGAGAAAGTACTAAAGATGAGCCATGCAGTTGACATGGTCTCAAATTCTGCAAACACTCAATCTGGTACTGCTGGACCAACACAAGCACTATAGCTTTTCCCATTTGGTGGATTTCTGCATTACCCCACTCCCAACCCGCAAAATTTAGAAATCGAACAATCTAAATAACATATTAAAAATAATTGTGAAAACAGAGCTTATAAGAAGATAATTTAAAGGTTTTATTTTCCTATCTCAGTACTGTCATGTAAAATAATGTAATGTGAAAAATAATTCATGAAGATGTCATTTCTAATATTTTGGGTGTAACTTACATACATCTCCTATATGTCAATAAGAAAATGAAACTTTAAGAGTCAAATAATTCAAAACTGGTTATGAGGAAATCTGATTTTAGATCTGAGCTTTTGTATTAAGTCCAAATTCTGTTTTACTATTTCATGTATTATATTTTAATTTGTACTATTATGAGAAGATAAATTTTAGCTTGAAATATTTAACTAACAAGACTATGCATACACCATAAGAATATAACACATTAATATAAGTACAATATTTACAAGGTAATTTTAATGATGCCAAAGCCTGTTCTGTGACAACATGAGGATGACTAATCTGAAGCTAAGGGAACATCAGTTTATGGTGTTGCATATATATAGAATTCATTGCAACAAAATTAAAAAAAAAATAAGATAATAGAATAGTTTAACTACTGAAATTATTTTCTCTATGTTAACAAATGTTCAGTAATCAGTAGACATGTCCATGCCCAATACAGTGGTAACTTTTTACTTTTATTCTCCTTAAGGTTATTAGCAACAAAGGCTAAAATGTAACTTCAATTTTATACCTTAGGTGTATCAAACTGAAAAAATATATAAAATATTTGTCTCACAAAACCAAGAGGAAAGGTAGCCAGGCTGAATGGATGGCCCACGCTCATTTCAAATTCCTGAATGAATATCCAAGGGGTCTGGGTATCTACTAATTTCATGACATAGATCACTTAGCAAAGGAGTAGAAACAAAAATCACAACTGATAACATTTTAAATATAATTTGCATCTTGAGGAGCAATTTTTTTCCATATGCCACCTATGTTCATCCCTCACAGTATACTGCAAAATTTAACAGTTTAAAATATCTTAAAGTTTTTGCTAGCTTCACATTAGTTAACATTTGCTCCCTTCACTTTCAATTTCATTTTTCTTTCTTACTGTTCTAAATAGAAATTCTATGACTATCTTGTGCATTTTGCATGACATAACAGCATTTCAGTAACAGCTGCAGTGGGAGTCTCAAAAATGAGAAGTAATCATAAAAGTAATATAGTATCTCTGAATGATTGGGAATAAAGTAATTCCCTTTATGCTGTAAAAGTATATGTATACACTTGAGTATGGCATGCAAACACATTTTCAATATATAATTTCTTCAATATATACACAAATGTATATATGAGCAAATACTCTAGATTGTGAAAAGTTAAAGTAAGGATGTTTAAGCTCTAAAATAAGCATTTCATTTAGAAAATTAAACGTAACTGTTTACCCCGAACCAAACTCACAGTACAACTATTACAAATTGTTTTATTACCGTAAGAAGTTGTCAAGTGTAAATAGGTCACTTTTTAAATTCTTTAACATTTTCATTTATACCCCTGCAAAAAGCACAATGGGGCCAAGAAAATTAATTCCCCAAATGCTGTCAACCAGGTTGGGAAACAGCAATAAACAGCTAACTGTAAAGCCTCCAGCTACAATAAAACTGCTTTCAATAAGAGCTGAGAGTTGGAGTATGCAAAAACAGGTCCTCTGGAAATGATAATCTGAAAGGGAAAGGGGCTGACATTTCTCGTCCCAATATGCTGAGGCAGTGGGTCTCAAAGTATGGTCCCTGGATTGGCAGCATCGGTATCACCTAGGATCTTGTCAGCAATGCAAATTTTCAGGCTTGACCCTAGTGATACTGAACCTAACCTCTGGGATTAGGGACCAACAACTCATGATTTAAGAAACATTCCAAATGCTTCTGAGACACCTTAAATTTTGAAAACTTAATATTATATTTTAAAAATCATACTTATTAAGGAGATATTTTCCTTTTAGAGAAAATATGCCAATGAGCTTTGTCATTTAAAGCCCTACTGGAAATGATAATGTTGTCATCTTCTCAACCTTATAACAGTGAACTTTGTTTATTTATGAAAAAATATCAAGATATAATTTAGCTCTTTAAAAAAGGGACATTTCATTCAATCTGTGAATATTAAGGATACTTCCAAAAATTCATAAAAAATAATTTGTGGAAGATTCAGTGACAGATTTGTTATATTCAAGGAAAATGAAAGTTTAGTAAAGTAGAGTGGTTGAGGAACGTGGTTTATAAGTGTTTTATAACACATGAGGGGAAACAGCAGGGGGAAAAAAGTCAGACAAAATAAGAATCAATGCACTATAACCAAACTCATGGTGTAAATGTCAGACATTATGTTTTCATTGTACAGACAATACAAACTCATGATATTTAAGTTTGTTAACCCTTTGCTCAAGAATCTTGCATTTTACTCACTTCAACTAGCACCATAAAGTGAAAATGTGTTTCTGTTAACAGCAATCTTTGCCCACTCAACTAAAAATCTTCACAGATTATACCTTAGTTTATAAATTCCTTTGAAAGCTTTTGTTGTAATAAGCCCCACTTTTTCAAAATTGTGTTGCTTCAGGAGCACATTTTGTATTTATGTGAAGCCACTAGTTGAAGTGAAGGAGCTAAAAAAAAGAATTTTTACTTTTTAGCTTAACTAGGACATCTTTAATAACAGCCATATAGTTCAGTGAAAAAATAATTTAAAGGATAGTATATATATATGTGTGTTCTTCATTCATAGAAAATATGCCTCTTTCATAGTAAAATTGTACACATTTCTATCACCATCACCTGTCCTTACTTCCAGAAGTATTCCTTTTCTACAACACTGCAATTTTTCTTTCTCAGCATGAAAACTTCTAAAAGGTGTAAATAAGAAAAGCCATTTCAGTAGCTCTTTACCATAATAGTGAATTATAGCTACATTTGAACATTGAAATGCCTACAAGGAGAACAGCATAGTAACACATGGTCTGAAGGAATGTCTAAAATGCACTTTAGTTCCAGTTAGAGAATTACTCAGCATCTTATTTCAAAGATTACATCATACAAACAAATTTCCTATGACTGACTAAGCCTCGACAAAAGATCTTTCCCATACTTTGATGAAATGCACTTAACGTTTATGTCACTGCACTATATATAGATTCAACTTTGGGGAAGAAGTCAGAAAAAGTGTGTCTGTACATCAATGCTCATAATACCTACCACACATAATATGAAAAGAAAGATGATGACATGGGAATAATATCAGCATGTTTCTTCGGAAAACAAATTTCAGATTTTATATGAAAAGTTTTAAATCGTGTTATATTTTTCAAGATATTATGCAAATCATAAAATATCATCAGTATTTTGAGTGACTTTCCCATTAAAAGCAAATAATAAAAAGCCATGTTTTCTTTTCATTAAAATAGCAACTTTATATTTAAATCCACTTAGTTTCAAAAGTTACTTTTATCATCATGATTAACTATTTACCAACATTTATAAACCTCTACTAAACTCAGATATTTTCTTAACTTTAAAACATCAAACCTCTTTTAAAAAGCTCATGAAGTTAACATGAAAATAACTCATTCCAAATTCTATGTATATCCAGTAACTTCCGTATTCTCCTCTAGAACCTCCAAACTGACTTATTTTAATTCCTTTTATCCTGTGCATTCAAGCTCTTGTACTTTCTAAATGCTGTAGATATTTAATCTTTTAAGAAATGTAGATTTTAGTTGTAAAATCGTAGGCGTTATACTTAATGTTCTGAACGAATCTCTGTGATTCACTGCCAAAATGATTTTAATAAATATCTTACTACCATGAAACCTTAAAGTCACTGCAGAGCAACAAACATTGGATGGTGAGAGACAGAGTTTCAATAGACCATTCTCACCAGTCCCACCACCACAGGAAAAAAAGAAAAACTCTTGACTTTTCAAATACTAAGCAATGACTGTCAATACTATCCTGAAAATTTATCTTGCTTTACTTGATTCTCTAAAATCTGTATGTTCCTTATTTTTAACAAATTCAGATGGGTCATCACCATAGGTGGACTCAATACCAACAAAGAACTTGGATTACAAAATCCTAGAAAGTTGGTGTGTGAAAGCTGATCACAAAAGAGCAAGCAAATGAACTGACATGCTAGTTGCTCCAGAGCAACTATCATTAAATAAAAGGTATCTTTGGCCATAGTACCAGCTTGATCTTTCCCTCTCCCTTTCCTTGCTACTGTGGGATTGGCAGCTGGCCAGCACAAGGGACATGATACCCTAGTGCCATCTACAGGCTATTATTGACACTCAAATTTCATGGCAAAAGACAAGCACCAGTGAAATAAATTAGACAGCGCTGCATTTAAATCTTTATTAACAAGGAATTATTAGACCTAAGAAAAACTAATTCTGGATTTGGTTGAAATATGAGTTTCTCAGCCTTTTAATCCCTCTTCATATGGCATATTTCACAGTTTAAAATGAGTTAAGACAGATCACTTATGCATTACTAAGATGAGAGAATATTTACAATGGATTCATTCTTTTCTGTATAAACCAGTTCTATTAGGGAGAAAGTATTCCTTCTTCTTTTCTTTTCTTTTGTTTTTTTTTTGAAAGAGTACTTTGGCCATTGTGGACAATCTGCAAATCTTTCTATTCAACCCCCAATTTACTATATTACAATAAAATCATCTGAAATTAAAGAGAAGACTTCCTATATGGCTTAGTCACAATCTATCAACAATCATGTGCTTCACAGCTGATATACATTTAATATTCTACTATCTTTTTTAGAGACTAAAAAAAAATTAACCCCTTTAGCAACCACAGCTGTAACATAATTATAGTCACACCTTCAAACATCATTTAAAACTTGAGATTTGAAGGTGACTTTTGAGATCAAATGGTAATGTGAAAATCTTGAAGCAGTCAATTTGGAAACCCCAGGAGCAGAATTTGGCCTATCAGGACAGGTTTTATTCTTCAGCAAATGTTATCTTGGGACATTTTGGAATAATTTCCTCTTTTCATCTTTTGCCATTTGAAGGAAACTGGGAGTTTAAATAATTCTCAGAACTCAGAAATTTCAAAGCTGTTCTAAAAATTCTTGGCTGAGCCCCAGAGGAATAGAAAAGGGGTCAAGTTTTTTTTCCCCTCTTTATAACTAAGCTAAAGTTAGACCAAAACAAGAGACACACTGGCACGTTAATACTGGTTGACTGGGCACTTGTATGCAGTACTTATAGACCAGTAAAAGTGCTCATTTACCTGTCTGGTGTGTAAGGGGCCCTTTGTCTTGAAGCCTCCTTGGGAACTGCACTCTGAGGCACTGAAGTGATCTGAACTAGTGGAAGAGCGTTTGGAAAGGGTGTCACAACCCCCGACAAAGGTGTTGTCCAACGGGAGCTCCTGAATCACGTGATGCTTTTTCACAGAAACCGGAGTGTCTGGTTTAAGATGGAAAGCGGGCTGTGGAGAAGCGGATTTGTAGTGCTTGGCCAGGTCAGGGCTGTTCGGCTTGAAGGTGGTTGGAGGTGCCGGACCCCAGTCAAATCTACCTATGCTTTGCTCTTCCAGCTCAGCCGGCAGGCTTATTGTCCCATTGATGGGTTCGTGAACTGCATCATCAGGTTTGGACTCTTCGATGGTAACAAAGTTCAAAAGAGAGCTCTTGGGAGACTTTCTTTTCTTCCTTTTCTTTTTCTTGTTTTGTTTGTTCTCCTGGTTGGGGGACATCCATTCGGCACCTTGCTTGCTCCTCTGAGCTGCTTTGAATCTTGATGCATGGCGACAGCGCACCAGAACGGTGACGAAGATCACGACGATGACCACCATGGCACCTGCGACAATGGCAATCATGATGGTGAGATAGTCCTCGTTTTGATAGGGTTGGCTGCTATCACCTATGTTCCTGTCCAATGGGGTCTCCATAGTCCTGCGAATCAAGTCATAGATATAGGAGGCATTGCCAGCAGTGTCATTAACATAAAGAAAAACAAGCACAAGTGTGTGCAGAGACTTAGGGTATCCCAGGTCACTTATGTTGACCACCAATCGGTGCAAGCCCACATCAGTAGGTGCTGGTTTTTCTTCCAGAGTGATGTTACCTGTTACTGGATCAATCCGAAACAGGCCTTTGTTGTTCCCACTCACAATTGTATACTTAAGTTCAGCATTCATCCCAGTGTCAATATCCACTGCAAAAACTTCTGCTATCACGGAGCCAGGAATGGCTGAGAGAGGCACCAACTTAAAAGAAGTATTAGAAGGTGGCGAAATGACAACTGGACTATTGTCATTGACATCCATGACATTTATAGTTACTTTTGCAGTAGAGGAACGGGGTGGTTGTCCCCCATCAGTGGCTTTGACATCGAAAGTGTAGGAACTCTGCTGCTCTCTGTCAAATGAGACATTTGACTTTATGACTCCAGAATAGGGATCCAACACAAAATTATCATTGTCATTTAAAATGGAAAGAGTCACAGCTTTATTCTCTCCAGCATCTGCATCTGTCACTGTGATTACCCCCACGGTACTATACTTTGGCAGATTCTCAGACACAAAAAATTGAAAATGATTATGAGTAAACTTGGGGCTATTGTCATTCTCATCCAGAACAGTAACTATCACAGCTGCTTGGCTTTGGAGGGGAGGGGTCCCATTGTCCCTGGCAGTTACTGTAAAAATGAATCTTTCTTGTTCTTCTCTGTCAAAGACTCTGGAGGCTGTCAAAACTCCTGTCTTTCGGTCCAGATCAAAGAAGGAGGCATTCGGTCCAAGCTGATAAACAATATCTGCATTTTTCCCACTGTCTTCATCTGTGGCACTAATAGTTGTTAAGTACAACCCACGTCGGTTGTTTTCAGAAACTGACAGCTCAATTACAGGCTGGTTGAAAATTGGTGGGTTGTCATTTTCATCCTCAAGCTTAACCCTTACCAGAGCAGTCTGATTTAAACTGGGCTTCCCAGAATCAGAGGCAACAATTTTAAAGCTGAATTCTTTGGTGCCCTCATAGTCCAACAAAGAGGAGGTCTCTAACAAATATTGGTTGTCGTATACTGCCTTCAAATGAAACGGGACCTCTCTTTCAATAAAACAGATCACTTTGCCATTCACATCTGTGTCCTTATCTGAAACTGTAATTAGGGCGATCTTTGTATTGACAGGATCTTTCTCAGACAAATACACTGTGCCATTGATGGGACTTATAATGTACCTGAGGTCTATGTTTGGAGGGTTATCATTTACATCAGTAACATTGATGGTAACCGTTGCTCGAGCGGGAGTGGAGCTGCCATCACTGGCCAGCACTGTCACTTTGTGAATGGCTGTCTCCTCTCGATCTAAGGACCTCTGAACTGTAATCAACCCAGTAGTATTATTTAAAGCAAAGAGTCTTTTGGTTGCAGGGGCGACCTGGGCACCAAAAATGTACCGGATTTCAGCATTACTGCCTATATCTGCATCAGTGGCATGGAGCTGAATTACAGAGGTGCCTACGGGAGCATTCTCTGGAATGTGCACCTCCACTTGACCCTCTTTAAACACTGGCCTGTTGTCATTTACATCACTTACTGTGATCTGCAGTATGGCTGTGCTGGATTTCTGTGGAGTGCCTCCATCCTCTACTTTGATTTTCATCACATAGGTATCTTTCTGTTCTCTGTCCAAGTTTTGCTGAACAATCAATTGTGGCCACTTCTCTCCTTCCGGAGTTTCCACGATATCCAGTCCAAAAACACTCTGCCCATTTAACAATTCATAATGCTGTACACCATTGAAGCCTGTGTCAGGATCTGTTGCTGATGGAATTGGAAAGCGGCTGTTGATCAAAGTGTTTTCTGGGATGGAAATATTGATGACAGGAGATGGAAACATGGGGGCATTATCATTGGTATCCTTGACAATTATTTTAATTTTGATCAGCCTGAAAAAATCATTGGGGAGGATCACCACCTCAAGTTCAAAGAAACACTCATTCTCCTCATCATAAGAGGCTCCAGCACAGAGTTTTTCTCTGTCTATTCTATTGGAGGTCGTGAAAATTTCGCCAGTGCTACTGGATACTTTCACCAAAGGGGCATCCCCAGCTTTAGAAACCAGTCTGTAGACAAGGCTAGCGCTGGTCCCTGTGGCAGCATTGATGTGAGAAATGTTCAGATCCTTTGGTATGTTTCCTATGGGCACATTTTCAGGCAATTCCTCTCTAATAGTGTAAATAAGTTCTTGAGCTATTGCAGAATCCAGCCTTAAACAGGCAATCAGAGCAGCCAACAGGTAAAAATCCCTCAGGTCCATGATAATGTATTTATTTTCTTTTCCTGGGTTTTAGGGTTTAAAGGTTTCCACTGAGGAATGATGCACAAATTGCAAGAGGAAGCGTGCATGGGCTGGAGGATGCATTACATCTCGTGACTTATTTGGAGACAGCCACTGTCAACACAATCATATAGACAATATTATTCTTCAGTAAACAAAAGCACACAGTCACGAAATATCACAACACATTTTCCCACTGCATATTAGTAAACATGGCAGTTTGTTCTGCCACTGTTTGCAACTTAACTCTGTGGATAAAAATACTAAATATCCCAGGCTTGTTACATTTGCCCAGAGAAAATGAAATTATCTACTTTTGAATTAAAGACAGCTGCTATTTTTACCTGTATTCACCCACACTGTTTTCAGGATACTGTTTAATTCAAAACATGCGTTCTTGTTCTCCTCTTCCCCTCCACCACCACCACCACGCCCCCACCCCCCATCTCCTCCCATTCACACCCCCCCTCCCCCCGGCTTACCCGCCTCCTGGCTTCTAACCGACCTCCCTTAGTTTTTTGAGGAGCCAGTGAAAAACACTAACTTAGCTATGGTTCCTGCTAATTGCTTTCTCACATGTCATACGTGATGCGTTTTCTTCTCTGCCACACTGAGTCATCTCTTTCCTCTAAAAAGACTATCTTTTTTCTTTCCTCCCAGTTCTTCAACTGCCTTCTAAATACAATTTTACTGGGAAGCAAGCATCCGGACATGCTGCTGCAGCGACAGAAGCAAGTCTCTGGCCACTGTATAACCTCATTGCCTAAAAGCACAATACCAAGACCTTCAGTTTCTTACCCAGACCTTGCTCTCATTTCTCCATGTTGCCAAATTATCACCATCAGAATTAAGAAACACATTAAAACTTTTAGAATATATATAATAACATAAGATTCCTTATCCTAGAGGTGGAAGAGAGTGCCAAGATATAAGTGAAACGCAGCTAACATTTCCATGTAACAGCACAATATTTTCTACTGAGCATAAAAGAGGGGAAAAAAACGCAGTTTCTTAACCCCGATCTCCGGTTGTAGTATTAGTAACATCGGCCACACGTAAATACTGCAACTCAATAACGCAGGTAAAAAGCCTTCTGCTTAGATGCCCTCCTAACTGCAATTTAAACGGGTGCAAGGCTCCAGACAGCTACCTACTTGAGTAGAACTGGTCAGTACCCAGGCTCTAATCTTCTCGGCATTAGGCTGCACGGTAGCTGATGCCCGCGATTAGTTCCGGCAGAGTGATGCAGGTAGGGATGCAGATACAGCCTAGTAGGTGAGCTCTGCCCCAACAGTCTACCCAACTACAAACATCCCTCGTCTACACCGAGGACATATCTAAACACAAAATTTACAATTGTGCATGCGAAACTTTACACTTACGTTAGTTGCCTCAACCTTTCCCCTTTCCCGGTATGCTGCAGTTAGAAATGAGCTGTTCCAACATATAGAAAGCCATGCGTCTGGTAGCACCACTTTGGGGAGAAATCAGAAGCAGCAAAACGTTTCCTCCTTGTAAAATGTGTTGCTTCGGGCTGGCAAATTAGCAACTCCAGAGAACAAATTCACAGATTTGTCGTTAGTCATTCTCTCCACATTTCGTCTCTATTACCCACGGGGTCTGAGCTCTTCTGGTATTTAACGCACACACAACATCCAGTTGCACTTCTTCAGCTCGGGGGTATTTTCCACAGCATCAAACATACCATTTCCCTCCGATGTCAATACTGCTTAAGTCTCTAACTTCTTGTAGGAAACGTCAGAGTTGGGGTGATGGTGAGTCTCTGGCTGCTTTCGGGGTGGGTGACAGTGCCCGAAAATTCCTAATTGGTTATCTCTTTCGTGCTTCGGAGACTCTAGGGCGCTCCTTCCTGTCTGGCACGCTCTCCCTCTCTCCCTTCTCCTTTGCCCCTCTCTCCTTCTCTCTCTGAACTGAATTTCTTGATAGAACTCTCAATAACCCAGAGGGAGGGCGTGACGGCCTAAGCCCCTCCCCCGGCCCCTGATTGGCCCGTATCTTGCGGTGCGGGCGGCCGCAGCTGGGCGTGGAACAAGGCGCTGACTATCTGCCAGCCTTTCCTCCCCATCGTCCCCTCGGCAGCCGCGAAAACCCGGAGACCCGATCCTGGCCCCGGGAGAGCCGGGTTCCAGGAGGTGCACTGAGCATGCCCAGCAGGGTCCGGCCCGGGAGGGAAAAGGCGACGCTCCCCAGGCCCCCGCGGACGCGGCTCTCACGGGCGCTGAGGGGCTGGCGGCTGCTCCGGACGGCACAGGGCAGCGAGCGGCCGAGACCCGGCGGTCGCACGAGCAGGGGGAGCGGGAGGCCGGCCGGGCGTGCGGGCGGGGATCCGGCAGCCTCGGGCACCGTTGCGGGCGGTTGGGGGATGCCGAGGCGGCTCAGCTGCCGGCGCACGTTCCACACTTCTCTTTGCTAAATGGAGGGACCAAAATGCACAGATGGGAGAGTCCACCCGGGGTCCAAGACTCACTGTCGGCCCTCGGAGGAGAGCACGGCCCAGCAGATCCCCGGAGCGCGTTAAACGGGCTACATTCCCGGTGCCGCAACTAGAGGCTTTTGCTGGCGAGGACATTGGCAAGAAGGGCAGAGAGGGCGGATAGGAAAGGTCGGGACGGAGGATATTCGAATCTCAATCAAGACCGGAAAGAAAATTAATTTGAGCCCTCCTTACGTGCAGGGTGACGGAAGCTGCCGGGAGAAAGGGAAAATGACAGCCTCTGGGATCCCCTAGTCACCCTAGTCAGCCCTAGGCCAGTCTGCTTAGCGGGGCGAAGTCTTGTCTCCAGTAGCAGGACGGGCCGCGGCGGCCGATCCCGGCTGTCCTTGCACTTCTGCTCCCGCCGCGCCCAGAACCTGTGAACCCGAGCTCGCCCGAACGTGCGGCTGCGGCAAAAGCCGCTTCACCTCACCTAACTGCAAACTTTGCTCGGGAGAGGCTGGAAGGAGTCCTGTCCAGCTGCTCCCCAAGCTGTGGAACGTTTCCTTTCCTCTTACACTTTCTGCTGATTCCAACTTGACATGTAGTACTTGTCTTTCCCTGTGCAATTCATTTCTCTGACTCCTGTTCCGTCGAGTATCCTCACGCGTTTCTCATTTTCATGCAAGAGCCGGATAGAATGACTCTCGAAAGGATTACCCTTTTTCCTTAAATATTGGCCCCGAAAGCACTATCTATATTTGATTGATCTTTTAAAATCAGTAAACCACGAAGGTTTGTTTTATGGGTTGTACCTACGACGCCAGATGCCTGAGTAAAGTTAGAAGCATTAATAATAGTAACAGTTCACTTGGAACAAAAAATATAATATTTTTTTTGCATGACCTATAAAGGTTGTCTGAGAAGGTCTTAATGCATGATTGAATAACTTGTTCTAACTTACAGGGAGGATAAAGGGCATCTATTTTAAACCTCCGTGTTTCCCATTCTGTATTGGGCTGAAGATGCCTTGAAGGCTCTTTCATGTAGTTATGCACTGCGATGGCGTGTTCAGGAACACCTTTTGTTTTTGAATACAATGGCTTTCCTTTTTAAATATGAACACTTATTTTTAGATATTTAAAAGTAAAAAAAAAAAATCACTAAGCAAACCTACCAAACTTAGATATTGTATAAATAATTCCATTATTTAACCAATTCATTTGACATTGCAATTTTTCCACATCTATGGAAATGTAAGGATTTTTTTCGGACTTTTCCTCAGGTGAATATACACAGTAAAAGTGCAGTGCCTCAAAGCCCACTGTAAAATACATGAATCCCTTCTATGTGAAATATAAAACAGGTTTCTAGCAGACCATAGGTTGATACTGTTTTTAAATGGCTAGATAACTCTTATGGTAGTATTTTGTATGATTAGAATATACAAAATTTAAGAACAAAAAGGACTGCTTAAGTAGCTAAAAAGTCAAAAGAAAAATATTACCTCATACAATAATGCAAGTGAGTTGAAGATTCTTTTATTTTACCACAGTGAATGATCATTTTGCTGTTCACAAAATCTACAATTAAAGCTAGTGCATTTTTCCAATTGCCACAGATTTTATGCTCTGAACTAGTTTAAAATGGTAAATGAACCATCATTCTGATACATTTACAATAAACATAGCAGCACAGCCACTTTCCAGTTCATTTTGTAAGCATCAGTTATCTCACACTCTTATTCTAATCATACTGTAGTCATTTCAAAGTCACAACACATAGCTTAGCCATAATTAACATTATCACTAAGTGGAATTGTTTCTGTCTGCTAAGGGGTAGTTGCTTGTAGTCAGGACCCATTATTATCCTATGCTCATAAATGAAATCTTAGTATGAACACAGATGAAAGTTAAGGAAGAGAAAAATATCATCACATTATAAAAAATTATGACCATGAGACTTCAATTAACAGAAACCACAGGTCAAAGCCCCAAAACGAAGCCCATGTAGATTCCTTTCAAAGGCCATTGAGTATAATATAGAAATAGAGCTACTGACTTCATTGCATTCCATCTTATGGGTGTTTATTTGGCATGTATAAATTAGTGGGATTCTTTAATCATAATAGTTTTACCTCTTAAAGCTAGAATAGTTGAAGCTTGTTTGCCCTATTATATTTGAACTGCTAAACTCTTGAAGGAGAACTGTTATTAGAGATCTTATTAATATTCCTGGAAGAAAATTAAATATGAAGGGTCATTTTCCTAACTCTCTGCTATCTTAACTTGAGGCTTCTGCCCAAACCACAATATAAAATATTTGCATATTGAGAGCTGCTCACAATCCACCTCTCCTAATTTTGTTTTAAAAAGGTATATCTGCATAATTATGAATTAGGGAAATGATAATATTCATTAGTTTTAGTTTTCGTAGGGGAACATCTATTTTTTTTTTTTTTTTTGCTGAATTTTAATCACCTTTTTCTTTCATGAATTTAATAAAATGTTAGATTCTCATTTATATGATTTCCAATACACATCTTCCAATATACATGTTACATTTCTGATTAGATCTCTTCAATTAACCCTTATACATCTTTGTCAATGCATGTTTTCTACAGCAAGGAATTATCACCTGTGTTGTACCTGATTAGTACTTTAAGAATTATGCCATCCAGGCTGTAGTAAAATTACCTTCGTGTTCTCTGCCGGTTATATAGGTCATGGGATACTTGTGAAGCTAAGTCACCTTCGGCCAGCTAAGCGAAGACTAAAATACTATTACAGATTTATACAGAAAGAGATATCGAGTTAGTAAAATTATTTTATATTGCAAGAATTTAATGTTGTTTATATATTTAAACAATAATTTCCATGTAATGGCATTTAATAACCTGAATTACTACGCAGTTCAGTTTGTTAATTGGATTTTCACCTATGATTTTCTAGTTACCACTCAGCATTTTAAAATTACATTTCACACAGAGATCATAAAAGCTTTTTCATGTTACATTTTCTATAAATGACATAGACTGTGGTATTTGGAATGATCAAACGACCTCCTCAAGGATTTCAAGACTAAAATTTTCAACTCTAATGTACTAGTTCTATATTCCAATCAAAGGTAAAAATAAAATAATAAAATAAAATAAAATAAAATAATAAAATAAAATAAAATTCTATTGTGCCCTGTACTTCAAAAGTTCCTTTAATCCAGATGTTTTCTTGTGGCTAACCGACATTAATCAATCAATCACAGGGACTTTTATGTCACAGCAGGTTTTATTGTCCCCATTTCGCGGAAGAGGCTAGACTATTGTACTGTATTTCCTGGGGGTAGAGCGGGAATTGTGTGAAAAATGCTAAGGGTTATTTGTGTTACCACTATTTAGAAAATGACAATGCAGAATTTTAACACCACAAAAAGAAAATTAACACCTTTTAAAACTGCAAACTGGCAAAGTGTAGTAAGCTCCTTGAATCATTCTTTTGCTCTACTATTGGCTCTTTTCTTTGAACATCTTTCTTTTTTTTTTTTTTTCTTTTCTTTTAAGGAAAACTTAGACCAAGGTATTCAAATGACAAAGAAAGCAGGTGACAAGAAGCTTCACTCTATTTGAATGACTGAACTAAATTTATCCCAATTTGCTATATTTTTATCACTGACTGATTATAGATGTCAGGTTTGTAGCTCTAACAGTTACTACAATATAAACTGACATTTTCCAGTGCCACTATTTTATCATGATTACTATATAAATAAAGAAAATATTGAATTTTCAGATTTCATTATTGGTTGTTTAAGACTTCATATAGACATAGCTCTCATAACAAATGGTTTCCCCATTACACGTAGGGCTCAAGCAATCACTTAGGAAACATGAAAAACTGGTTTAATGATAGTTAAGAGAGAATAAATATAAGTTTAAATAATTTGATCATTTTAAAATCATGTAATTTCAAGGGAAATATACAAAACTTCCTATTCTTGTGTTTGTATGATATTTATTTTTGTAAGACTTGTTCAATTAGAATATCAAGTATGATCAATTCATATTTACATAAATGATAAATGTCCGAATATAGCATGCACATTATTTGAAAGCACCTCTATTTACACTAAAAATAGAGATAGAAAAATGTTGAGATAAGAACATGTTTTAAGCACAAATGCATTTGCCCAAAGATAATTGGGAAATTATTTTTCATAGATATTAGAGCTATTTTAAGTTAAAATATAGTACAAATTTTAAAATTCTCTTTCAGTAGTACTATTTCTTATCATAGGAATATGTTGTTAAACATAGGAGTTTATATCACTTGAAACAACATCATTCTAGTCACTTTCATTCCTTGTTCCCCTCCCCCCAATTTCTTCATGCATATGTTTCTTTTATGCCTATTTTCCCTGTCCTCTTTAAAAAAAATAATAAGCTCACATAATATTCTTCTAGGAGCCCAATTTGTTACATAATGTGCATATAAATAGACTTACTAATATAGGGCAGGATAGATAAGCCTCATTTTTCTCATATAGTCTCCTCACAGGGACCAAATTCAACCGAGAGTCCCCCTTGAACTGAATTAGGATGAGTCAGGGAGACCATGTATATTCCCTTGACTCCTGCAGCCTCTATATCACTGATGACACCCAAATAATGGAGATAGGGCTTGCTCAGCCTTTACAAGACAGTGATATGCTTTGCTTGGGATTTAAGTCAATAACACTCTGCTTACAAAAATTGTGTTTTTGTGTGTGTGTGTATATACATAATTCTTTAAAATAATGTTTTTTTCTTAAATGAAAATCTTATTTTGCAGTACACACTAATACAGTCCTTAAAAGATCCTAAAATGCACATCATCTTTTCAAGCCTACGCTTATGAATTGACTGTGTGTCAGCCTCAAACAGATTGGTGAATTTTTAGAATGGATTAAAAGAGCCTCAAAGAAACTTCTTGGCTGTATGGAATGGGGTCATCATAAGAGAGATTTATTTTTTTAAATAGTATGTTACAAGAAACATTATACGTGGAGTTTACAAGAAAGACTAGTTAGAAAAGTTTTCCTTGGAAAAATATAACTTGTAAAATATAAGAAAAAGCAATAAATACCCCAAACAATTTCGAAATGATTATAAACATTTCTTTATGTCACAAAGATATTTATGCAATGTGTTTATTTTGGGGAGTGAATTGCACCCATGTTTGAGTGCAATATCAGTATATCTAAGGCCTAATTGCAAATTCATTGTTTAGTTTTTAAAAGTAACAACTATACCAATGCAAGTGTCGTTAACAGCTATACTGGAAGAGTAATGAAACAAAAGATTAACTATCTTCCAATAATATTTGTCCCTCACTATGGAAGTAGGCTGACTTTTTGGTGTATTACAATAGATAAGTAGATCCTAAAGACCAGGTAACACTTTAGGTAAACACCACAATTCGTAGGAAAAAGTGGAAAGTGAGAATTACATGAAAAGATTATAAAACACATATGGGACAAATTTAGTGTCATAAATCTATTCATTAATTCATTCAAAAATCTAATTTAAAGACCACACTATCTAAAAATGCCTAAAAATCCCTACTATATTTTAAAAACCATCCTATAGACTCAGCATAGAAATATTCAAATAGCTATATTTCAAGCATAATTCAGCTGAGGGTTCTTACGGTTCGTTTGTTTGCAGTGAGGAATACTATACTGTGAGTCCTTTCTACTTTGATAATTCTCATCACAATATCTCTCCTTTATATTTTAGACTTTAAAAAAATTTGCTTATTACATTAATCAATCGTTCTAAGGCTCAGTAGCAAGTTCTTGATAATATACATAAATACACTAGCATTTAGTTGTGTCTAATCTTCATATTGTTCCAGAATGTTTACTGAGTTTATTATCATCAACCAAGTAGTATACTAAAGTTGCCTTCTACTCATGTGTCAAATAACAATTAATTAAACTGCTCTGTGTTTCTTAAATTTTATGTGAATACAAATTACCCAGAGATCTTGCTAAATTAAAATGCAGGTTCTGATATGTTGGATCTGGGGTGGATACTGAGGTCCTGCATTTCTATCATGTTCCCAGGGCATTCTGATGTTCTTGATCTGTGGACCACATTTTAAGTAGCAAGGACCTAAAAGCCATTTTAGATACACAGTGCCATGGCTCACAGAAAAACAAAACAAAAAGAGCATTGGAAAAAGCTCTATATCTACCACTGTACTATGTAGGGATTAATTCTGTTACCAAGCATACTTTTGACACAAGTGCTGTTCAGGGGCACAAGAAATTTACATATCACTCATGTACTAAATTGATTTAGTTTGTTTTCTTCCCCACAGAGATTAGATATCTTGAGCTAAATTTTTGTTTTACTTTAACTCACTGGGAGTGAGGAAGAAGCTGTTTGGAGCCTGGCCCCCTTTAGGGGAAGGCAGGCTGCATGAAACAGAGCAGGAGTACTTTGGGCATTTACTGAGCAATGTGAGGGTACCAGGCCACTGAACGAGTACGTGAGGTGTCAGCAAGGAGGTGATAGAATACATGTGTGGACTCCCAAGCTCACAAAGGTTTCCTACTTTTTTGAAATGATTTTCCCCATATTCCATACACGTGAAAAGCAAAGCAGCTATAGCCACATGGTGTGGACTCCTACCCTGCCAGAAATTGGCATTCCATTTTGACAACACTTGATTATGCTTATGAAGATACTAAATTCAAGATGGACCAATGAACCCCTTTATCGCAGAACCTAGTTCTACAACAGAGATACTCCAAGATCAATCTAATAACTTTCTGAACAGGAAGTGATGTATACTCAGGAGTAATTAGAAACAGTAGTTTTCATTACATAGACCAGAAACCCAAAGGAAAATTGAGAGAAAAGAGTTATAAAAATGAAGATGATGCAAAGAAGGAACCAGAGATGGAGAACCACTTATGGTAGTTAATTAATTGATTCCAGTTCATTGTTGATGTCCGATTATATCCCCACCACTGCTTCTTAAGAGCTATTAGCTTTAATAATAGCTATTACTTGCAACCAAGAGTCCTAACTAATATAAGAACTAACCACAGCAACTTGGTAGTTTTGCTTGACTCTATTCCTGATTAACTTATCCTATGAAGGACTAAAATATGAACTATGATAACATGATTTACTTGTTATAATTGTAAGGGAGAATAAGAAGAGTGAAAAACAATCAAATGTTTGCATTAGTGGTTTTCAGCTTGAGGTGATTTTACCGCTTAGGAGACCCTGTAGTGGGGTAGAAGCCAGAGATGATGCCAGATGTCCACAATGCATAGAAATGCCCCTCCCCCACTTACCCCAACGCGCGGCGCGCGCGCGCGCACACACACACTCTCTCAGGCACAACCCAAATTATTATCTGGCTGAAACTGGCTGTAGTGCCAAAGTTGGGGAAAACAGATGTGTAGCATTTGCATTTTTATATATTATGATTAGTTTCACCAAATTTATTTCTAATTACATCTCTTAATAGCCAAACCAAGAGTTAAAATATTACTGGAGCTCATTCAATGACCTTCAGAAAAATGGACAAAATATGTTATAAATTATGTCTCTGGAACACTAATTGAAATCTGGAAAAAACAAATCTCTCTTCCAACCATTAGTGACAAATTTTCAATTTTTATAGAAGGCACAGCAAATCTATAAACCAACCATTGGGCCTAATCTTGGCCATTTCTGTCCATCTTTGTTTTCAAAATGTAAGATTCTTAATGAGACATTTTTATTGGTTTTATACTAGTATGTAATATATCCAGTATAAAAGTTAATTTCAGATTTTTAAATCATTATTTCTATCATTTCATAATTTAAAAAATATCTACCCTACTCTCAAGTTCTCTGACAAAATATGATTGCCCTAGATTCTCTGACATATCTGTGACTTATTTGGGTTGTTCATCAAGTCAAAAAATTAAAACTGCAATTACTTCAAAAAGGAGATGAAAACCTCCCTTGGTTATAAGACTGTAAGTCCCAAAAGTATAGATAAATCTATCCATATATGCAATTACATACAAGCTTGAAAAAAAAAAGAGTAATGTAATTCATCTGGTTAGTTGCTAAGATTTCTTTCATCCTGGTTACAATAGTCTCAACAACTTATTTTAATTCCTCCAAAGGATACTGATCACACATATGTTTATTCTAAAGTTTTGGGGTCAATTTAATTGTTCCTGGAAATTTGCACATTAAATTGCAATAATAACCTAATAAGTGAGCAAAAACTTGCTGAATTAGGTTAAACATTCATTCAGAGCAAAACAAAAATGCTGAAGAAATACTGATTACTAGAAAAAGCAATTTTTAACTCTATACTATTTGATTCATTTAAGAATCATTTTAAAAGCTAAAATAATTTCTAACTGTGGTAAACACTGCCATCTAGAGGACTTTTTTTGCAATGAATATTAAAACTAAAATGTCTAAAAATGTTAAATATATGGATTTATGCTATAAATTGTATTTTATAAATTTCATAAACCTGACAAGTTATTTTATATCTTTCATGAAATTAACTTAGTTGAAACCTTGAACCAGTAAACCATTTTTTTTGCTATGATTTCAAGTATAAATACTAATACATTGTCAAAGATATAATTTGAATGAATTTTTTATTAAGTTGTTTACTCACATTTGCCAGGTAGTAATTTACTTTTTGCTATTTAATAAGCTGATTATAATATCAGAATTCTAGTCATGTCCTTGCAGAAAATATATTAGAGTCAATAGTTAGAAAAAACAGCAATACAATGATGTCAATATATCATGTATACAGCTTGCAACAAATGTTTCTTTCAGAAAAGTGATAGAATTGCCTATTCTTGTTATTTCTTCCTTTCTTTCCTCTTTTGTGTTGGTTTTAACGTGAACATTTTTCAGTCCTGTTTCATTAACTTACTCATTGTGCTGATTTCTAACGTCCGCTTTTTGAGGAGTTACTCATTCATCAATAGTGGCTGAGATTCTGCGGGGTACTCCTTACCTAAAAAGGTACAAAAAGAGAGATACCTTGCTATGTTGTCTATTTAAATAGAAATAATTGTGCCTTAACACTTATGAAGTTTCCATTGTCAAAAGTTGGTGAAAACAAAAACATTTTAAAGTTAAGTGGTTATCAAATATATGCATATCGCTAAAAAGTATACAAATGGTGCTTACTGAAATTTATTTTTATATGCTCCTTGAATTCCAGATTGGTTACTAATGAAATCTGTCAAACACTGTACTTTGTATCACTTGTAACCATGTGATGTGTATTTGCAATTTTTTGAGATGACTAGGACTTTATTTCAGTATAATCTTTATGTTAAATCTGCACTTAAACTGCTGGAGATTATTAATTCTGTTATTAGGAAGACAAAGAGGAGTGTAAATTTCAAATCAAGTCAAACGGGACAGATACATAGCATTAAAATGTAGTTCTGTGAAGTTGCTGTAAAGCTGTCCAGATGCCTAGTTGAAGGGAAAATCTATGACAAGTGAGTATAAAAGTAATTTTTCTTTTCATAATTTGATGTTTTAATTACAATGAATATCCAGGATAGAGTCCAATACAATTTTATTCGATTATTGTTTTACATTTATGTGAGAAAAAAATTACAATATTAATGACAGTTAGGGGATGCTGACTGGCATAACTATCACTCTTTTGCATCTGGTGTTTCAACTGTAAATGATTTCTGGTGGGAAAGGAAGGAATTAAATCAATATCAATGGACATAAGAATAATAGTGTTTTTTTCCAGTGGAGACTTCTGATATTTTTATGTTATTTGATATTACACATTTACATACTGTATTTTTTAATCAAAGTAAGAAATACATATGGAAGAAAATAGTATACCACAGAGGAAAAGAAAATGTGGAAATGTTGGCCACCTTTCTGTACTTTAAGCTTTGGACCCTTGCCTATTGATAAGAAAAATGTTATGTGTAGAAAAATAGTACCATCCTCTATGTAAATTCATCAATTTTTAGTATCTTGTCCAATTTTCTTGATCTCTTTCTCGCAACATTTGCTCAAACATCTGAAAGTAAGATACAGAACTGTCATTGCAAAATTACTCAGAATGCATCTCCTAAGAATAAGGACAAGTCTCCTCCATAATCACAGTATCATTATCACACTTTAAAAAGTAATAATAATTCCATAATATCATCTAATATCTAGTTTATTATTCAATTTCTTCTTCTCATTCTCAGAAAGAAGTTTATAGGCATTCACAAATGGCTCTTCTAAATACAATCCAATCTAATTTATGGTCACATTGCCTTTATTGTTATACCTCTTTAACCTCTTTGTTTAAAACACTTTCTCATTTTTTTTTTCATTGACACTTTAGGGACTTTGTACAGCGGACTATTCCACAATCTGTATTTGCTTGTTTCTTCTTGGGGTCATTAACCTGATTCTTTGTGACCTGTATTTTTGTAAACTGGGAGTTAGATCTAAAGCAGTGCTGTGCAGTGAAAATATAATTTGAACCACATACATAATTTTAAATATTTCAATAATCACTTTTAAAAAATAAAAAAAAAACTAAGGTGAAATTATTTTAATAAGACATTTTATTCAACCCAATATATCTAAAACACATTTCACCATGTAACCAACATAAAAATGTTAATAATATTTGTTAATATATTTTACCTTCTTTTTCAAAAGTACTATATCTATGAAATTTGGTGTATACTTTACACTTATGGCACAATTCATGTTCTCAATAGCCATGTGTCTAGTGGCTGTCATAATGTTATCACAGGACTAAGTCTTGATTAAAGCTGAGTATTCTGGGCAATATGATTTCATAGATGACGTTGTGTTCTTCATATTTAATCACACCAGGAGACATAATTTCAGATTGTTTCATTATTGACGATATGAAGTATGGTCATTTTATGCAGAAAGTAACTAATCTTTATCATTGTAGCGGTTTTCCTCTTCTTTAAATAAGTAACTGATTTGTGGGACAATGCATTGGCTCCATTCCAATATTCTAATACATGACAAACTGATATCAAATGATTCTGACATCCATTTATGATCTTTGACCTGTATCCCTCAATTAATAATTACATTACATGTTGTAAAAATGGGAATTTTCTAATACTATTAACATTTTTTCCTTTATTAGATGTCATTTTTTTTCAGTAGAGAAGAGATTTCCTTCCCCCTCATTTTCTTTTACTATCATCTTTTGAAAATTTCCAAACAATCATACTTTCAAATTTCTATGTTCCTTCACATTCTCTGAGGGATTCTTTTTTATAGTATTCTGTTCTTTTTTCTTGAATGTAAATTTTCTCAAATTGCTCTGAGTGTACTAGTTAGTTCTTGGTTTGGTTTAATTTTGAATCCACATTGTGAAGATGGCTGAAGCCCATGATGGAGGTAGATAGGTTCCAGGACACAGGCCTTGGAGACCCAACCCCTGGTCAGGAGCACCCACTAAGGAACAAGCCTGAAATGGTAAGACTGAGATTTCAGGGTTCTCTCACGCATCAGCTGGCAAAACCTGAAGTCAGATATAGTCTTACTTATTCCTAAACTTGTTGTGAGTCTGGGATTCTTGTAGGTTCTACCCTAAACTTTCTGTGTCCTGAACTACAGCTTCCTTCACTTTAGAAACATGCTTTCTTTGTTTTATGACTTTCTGTAAATGTATTGAAATTCCACATCTACGTGTGACTTTCTGTGCTCCTCACTCCTGTGGCTTTTGCCCCATTTCATTTCTTTGTCATTGTGAGACAGATTTTTGAAGGAGTTAAAATGAACATGCCGTCATTCCCTCATCTGGAAAAAAATGTCCCCCCACCACACACACCCTATATTACATTTAGAAATATATCCCAGAAATGGGTTGCTTAATTCGCATTAATCTGAATACAGCATCCCCTCTGCTGGTTGCACTTAGAACAGCCTCCAGTCATCTGATTATTTCTGCCTTAATAAGACAAATTCAGCACATCTAATTTCCTCTGCCATTTTGCATGTAGAATGTGTGACTCACAGAAAACACTTTGAAACCGGCACCTCTCACGGCTCTGTCATGCCTGCCTGCTCATCTGCCTGACTGTTGTGCATCCAAGATGAAGAGCATGATATCCAGAGCTATTGTGCATCCGAGATGAAGAGCGTGATAACCTGGATATCACGCAGCATCAGAGTATAAAGACAGTTTTCCCCACTTTACCATTTGGCAGATATTAAACATTAGAAGAAAGAGGGTCACTTGTAATTGAACAAATGAATTCACGGCTAGGTACGTTTCTACGTTTGCAAAGCCATTTGAGAAAGAGCCTTAATAAAGAGAATCTCTTTTCTGCCATCTTAGTTGCTAGGGCTTTTGCACAGTCTTGAAAAGCCTAAACATAATCATTGCTCATATATGGGAAAACAAATAACAAAGAAAACAGAGGGACAAAAACAAGACCAAACAAAAAGTAAACCAAACAGAAAGACCTCCCCAAGCTCTGAAATGCTACCTCAGTCCTGAGCCGCGGCAGGCAGCCCACATATCCTCAATCAATAGCATTACCTGGAGTAGATTGGGAGCCCAGTCCACCAATAGGTGAGGCCAGCAACCTACCGGAGAATTCACTAGGAATCCTCAATGACAGGGTGAGGCCTGAGCACGAACTCCCCAGGGTTTCGGCCTGCACCAGTGTGTCCACCTCCACTGGCCCAGCCCTATTCCACCTTCCTGGTTTTCCCTTCAGTGCCCCTCATGTTCCCACACCTGTGCAGAATCTCAGCCTGCTTGGCAGACATCCTGAAGCCTCATCCTGATGTGCTAGGCTCCTCTTCCCTTTTTGGTTGGAATAGGCCTTAATTCATAGAACATCAGAAGAACCAAATACTGTCATTGGCCTGATTCTGGCGTCATCATGGTAAAGGGACTCCGACCACCAAATACGAACCTGCTGGATTATGTGCTCTATGTTTTGATTAGACTCGAATTCATCAATTTGTCTTGGATGCTAACGTTTATAATGCTTTCCATCTTCCTCCCCGTCCCCCACTCCCACTTCTGCATTTCCTGGGGAACACCCTACGACTCAATTACACCTCCAATACTGAACTCCGCTGCTTACCTCCATGCCCTCTGTGCTTCTCCGTTCTTCTTCCTTCCTCTTCACTCCCTCCCTCCGCAAGTTAGAAAAAAATCTCCTGTTGGGGTTGTAGTGGTTTTCAAATTAGTTTGAAGCCATTCTCATCTGGCTTTTAAAGTTACTGCACAGATACACCACATGCATTTCTCTTGCAACATGGAATTATCTACTTAATCAAACTCAGCTTCCTGAGGGAAGTGAAATAAATATATGCAATGATCAGGTTCTAGCATTCCGTTAACCTTTTATGAGGTCTCAATCACCCAGCAAGAAAATAGTTTATTTTTCTCTGAAAGTCTTTTTTAAAGGCTCCAAAAAAGAATGGAGGAAATTAAGTCTACATGAAAAAAATATGTAATCTTTCTTTAAAATATGATTTATTACTAAGACTTCATACTTTATGAGATTCATAGAGGTATTTCCAACTCAAATAATTTATTCTTAAAAAAAGATCACATACATTGAGCATTTAATTACACGGGTTTTGCAGTTTTCCAGTTGTGGCCATTTTTATTGATTTTGTTTCAATAGTATTTTCCTTTCTTTTATATTTTAAAATGTTATCAGTATGAATTATACTTGCTGTTTGCAATTCTGATACTGTTAGCCTGCAATGTCTTCATTTACCACTTTGTATCTTAAATTTATATAACCCTTTTAAATTCAAACTCCTAATACAATGCTTTCAATGGCTGAGAAATAGTTCCCCATGTAACTTAAGCAAGTACATTGTAAACCTTTTAATGAGTCCAGGTTAGTAACACAATTATTTTATTTAGTGCCATACAAAAAAAGTTGTGACCTATTCACATTAATGATTAAATTCCATTTTAAACTATTCTTACTTTTAATACTCTTCTTCCCCACCAAAATATGGTATTCATATATGAAATGTTTTCTGGAGTTGCAATAGCTTCTTAAATTATAAAGCTATACAAACCCCTGAGGGCAAAGGGAAATCTTAAAAAACAGTATAATATAAAGCAGGGGTCCCCAACCCCTAGGCCATGGACCACTACTGGTCCCTGGCCTGTTAGAAACCAGGCCGCACAGCAGGAGGTGAGTGGCGGGCAAGCGAAGCTTCATCTGTATTTACAGCCACTCCCCGTCGCTCGCATTACTGCCTGAGCTCCACCTCATGTCAGATCAGCAGCGGCATTAGATTCTCACAGGAGCTCGAACCCTACTGTGAACTGCACATGCAAGGTATTTAGGTTGCACGCTCCTTATGAGAATCTAATGCCTGATGATCTAAGGTGGAGCTGAGGCAGTGATTCTAGCACTGGGGAGTGGCTGTAAATACAGATTATCATTAGCAGAGAGGTTTGACTGCACAGAGTCCATAATAAATTAATTGCTTGCAGACTCATATCAAACCCCTACCAGTGAGTGGCAAGTGAAAACAAACTCAGGACTCCCACTGATTCTGCATTATGGTGAGTTGTATAATTATTTCATTATATATTACAGTGTAATAATAATAGAAATAAAGAGCACAATAAATGTAATACACTTGAATCATCCTGAACCACCCCCCAACCCCAGTCCGTAGAAAAATTGTCTTCCACAAAACCGGTCCCTGGTACCAATAAGGTTGGGGACTGTTGAGGTAGAGGATGAATGTCTCCTCTTAACTTGTCTTTTTCATATTACCGCACTTCAGCTGTCACCTCAAGACCCTCTCAGGCTCCCCCTGCCCCCAACCTCACTCCCACCCCACTAGTACACACAGATAAAGATGCATTACATATTTATATCTATTTTATCTATTTTAAAAGACATCTTTGTATATAAATACTTAGAAATCAACTTTATCAGTATTGATGGGAACACTCTAGAAATTTAATCATTCCCATATACTTAATTTTTTTCTAAAACTCTAAGGTATGTTGGCCATCACAATACATATGTCTTCATTTATTTTGTATCCCTATAGATAAATATCTAAAACTGAGATTGTTGGGTCAAAGGAAATGCATATGACATGTTGATAACTATTTCCAAATCACCTTCCCTGGAGGTATCAGCTTAAAGATATACCAAGAGTATATACTCAAAATCTTTCTGACATTGAGTGTGATCAATCTATTTAATTTTTATCAATCTGATAGGATAATATTATTTTTTAACTTTTCATTTATTTGAATCATTCGTTGATTTGAGACTTCTAAACAATGTATATTGTTGTTTGTATTTTTATTTTTGGTGGATGGCTGTTTATGTTACTTTGTTTTCTAACAAATTTATGTATTTCTTACTGAAATACAGGAGATAATAATGCATTTTGAAAAGTAAGACTGTCAGATAATGCAACTATTTTTTTTTTTTTTTAATTTATTTTTGGCTGTGTTGGATCTTCATTGTTGCATGCGGGATTTCTCTAGTTGCAGCGAGCTGGGACTACTCTTTGTTGCGGTGGGCAGGCTTCTCAGTGTGGTGGCTTCTCTTGTTGAGGAGCATGGATTTTAGAGCGCAGGCTCAGTAGTTGTGGCACACGGGTTTATTTGCTCCACAGCATGTGGGATCTTCTGGGACCAGGGATGGAACCCGTGTCCTCTGCATTGGCAGGTGGATTCTTAACCACTGCGCCACCAGGGAAGTCCAATGCAACTATTTTTGTCCTTGTTTGCCTTTCAACTTTAATTATGCTATCTTTTTTAAGAACCAGTTTAAATCTAAATGTAATCGAATCAGTCAAGCGTTCCATTCCAATTCTGAGTTTCACATCATAGCTACAAGAGTCCAACCCATCCCAAGATGATAATAAATATTTATTAAGTAGCTACAGGCTTTTTAACATATTTTACTTAACTATTCTCCATCTTTATACAAATCTATACTAACATGACAATAATAATAAAAGCTAAATTTCAAACCTGTACAATATTTTAGCAAGGAATGGTGATACATTTTTACCAGAAATACATCCAATTTTTGAAGAAAATTTGAACAAAACAGGTATTGAGCCCAACTATAGTTTATACAACATGTCAGATATTGAGAATACAGGATGAATAAGATAGCTTTTCTGTCTTCTCAGACCTGTTAGGTGGAGGTAGGTGATGGGAGAGAGAAGAAAAACTCATTTAAAAAGCCGATTTCTATGTTTTATATGATTTCTATGTTCCATCTAGCAGTATTTCCCATCAGTAGTTCCTCAGCTCTTATGAGAAGATAAAATATAGATCTCAAGAAATGGGTTCCATTGTCAAATAAGTTTAAAATAGTCTACTTAAAAATATATATATTTCAGGGTTCCAGAAAACATTTCGTATGGTAATAGGTATTATCACTTAATAAAAGAAAGAGTTTTTGATAGAACACTCTTATAAAGGAGCAGTAATTAGAAATGCTTTTCCAGAAAACAATAATAGGTATAATTGTTTATGATATAAATATAATAAACAAGTATTTGTTCTATATGTATATGTATAGCTATATACACACAATAACCTGAGTATTCTGTAATCTGGGAAATTCTGATTTTTCCACCTTTGCTGCCTCTGGGAAAGGAAAAGTTCAGATAACTAGAAAGACAATGCTTACCTTTTGAATTTAAAAACATGCTTTAATATTCATCTCAAAGGCATTAATTTGAGAGAAACAAAAACTGAGTTCCAAAAGCTTGGATTTGAGAACTAAGCCCTCAAAGTCTGTGGGGTCTTAGATGTGAGCTCCAGCAGAACCATCATTTAAAAGTCTATGCCAGCTTCATGTGATCAAGCTCTGCCTCTCTCCAGTTCCAGCTCCAGGCAGTTGCATGGACACGCAGAGAATAAACACTCTTTTGCTATGTGAGTGACTACTACTCACAACCACATGGCCAAGAAACTACTTTGTCCTTCTCATCTCTGTTGTGCAATTACCACTCTTTGATACTAGCCTATTGCCCCTTGAAAGTTCAGTGGAGTTGATGTCTTTTGAGTTTGAAGTTTTGCTCAGCTCAACTGAACTGCTGCATGTGGACAGCCTTCTCTTTTCATTGGTGTAGAGCCTTCATAAAGCCACTCTGTCTACCCAGAGGAACAGAGGGGCTGTGAAAGGTACAGGAGCCCAACATTTGCACCCAGTATGTGTGTCTCTGTGCCCATGAAGTGATGACACAAATTCACTCAGTATTTTCAGTTGAACAAATTAATCATATCTGATCTAAATATAGTCACCCCTAACCTTAACCCTAACCCTAAACATTATTACCCACTGTTCTATACCGAATAATGATGAATGATTGGAGGGCAGAGAGGGACTCAAGTCTGCCAATTAAAAGTATCCCAGTCTTTTCTTATTTAAGAATGCACATTTTAAGTATTTACTTAGTTCAAAGTTCAACTCTATCAGAGCTATTTTTCTCCTACCCTCAGATTTCTTCTTTACCACCCCCTCCCCCCATGTCATTTTCCCTTTCTTCATTTCCTTAATGCCTCCATGGCAAGGAACTCTCAAGTAGGGCATCTCTTCATCCAGAAAACCTACAGCCTTAACAACGACTTTTTCCCTTGTATCACTGGCCCCCATCAGTTTCTTTAGTCATCTGCTGTTCTCATTGTGTTGTCTATTTCATTGAGTGCCCTCTATACATATTTATCGATACATAATATGCATTTCCTTTGACCCAACAAATTAATTTTTATAAGGTGAGGAGAGTGTGCTGCGTTTTCCTCTTTTTATTTGGATGCTCTTTATCTCCTGGGCACCTGATAGGCACTTAGTAATTACCTGTTTGACAAATTATTTTGTAAATAATGTAAACACTCTTGAATATTCCCACAGCAAACTTCAATACTTATTAACATTAGAAAATGGAACTAAGGATCAGGACCTAGTCATTCTTTTACACTATTTATTTTTTATCCTTTAAATCCTTAAAAAGTTTCACCCATTTTCAACCTCTTTGCAAAAACCACAATGACAACCACTGTTTTTATTCCAAATATTTCTCTCCATGCTGCTATAGAAAAGGGTAAAATAACAAGGTCCCAACATGATAAGAGGGTAGATAGGATTGGAGGTCTTCAAAGTGGCAGGGCTGCAGTCACTTACTTTCCCTATTTTCAACCTGAGGAATCTCTTCCTGGCAACTCATTAGATATACCAAAGGGTACTTTCAAGAAAGCTGTTAAAATATAGTTGAAGTTGTCCTGATCCCTAGCAAATTTATCAAGTCAGTATTGGTTTATTTGAAAGCATCTGTGATTCAAAGGTGATCGGATTCAGATATGAAAGTAGTTAATTCAATGTCACTCTTTGTATTTTAAATAAGCTGCTCTTGGTTATCATATGTTGATCTCCATTATCTAACTAAAATTTTTAAATGAATGTAATGGTAAGTTTTTATTTTCTTTATGCTGTACCCCCTCCCCTTTTTTAAAATAAGGGTCATAGGTTCTAGGGCAAATACAATTTTAGAGCAAATAAATGTTATTGATGGCAAACAGCATATAAAAGTCATCCTCTGAAGTTAAGTTCCAACAGCATCTTAGCATTAAAGCCTTTCTAACATGCTTTCCCACTCCCTTCACCTTAGGAAAAATGATTCACTGTTGAACACAATAGCAAACACTTATTGAGTGCCTACTTTTGCAAGTACTTTACAAATGCCATGTCTCATGTAAGCCTTTTCATGCGTTTTCGAGCTTACATCTTCACTTTACAGATGAATAATTTTATTTAGAGAAGTTAAGTGCCATGACAAATTCATACTGCTTATTAGTGGCAGAATAGGAATTCAAAATTATTTTATTCTTACTTCAAAGCCTAAGCTATTTCTATAAGACAGAATTTCTTCCAAATCTGTAGCAATCAGCTCAATCATATTATTAGTTTTTTACATGTTAGTTTCTCACTAAATTTTCAACTTCCTAGAGTAGTTATTCCATTAAAAAAATACTTGAAACTCTTAAACTGTGCCTAAGATATATATTTATTACTTGGAAAAGTTTGTTAAATGAAATCAACTGCATAAACCAAAATACTACATATGAGAAAACCTCCAGTTCTGAATACAGATACTTAAATGGATTTTGTGTCCTAGTTCTCATTTTTACATGTATTTTAATGACCCCTTTGTTCTTTCTCAATATGTTTCCATTATGTCTGATATTCAAATATGGTATCCAGTGATGAGACTGTATAAGCAAGTAGATTAAAAAGGTGTTGAAGTCTTCACTATATTTTGCTTAATGATGGCATTCAGCAAATTAATCTTTGGTCAGTGACATTTCCAGCAAACTACTGTGATTATCATTCCTATAAATTATTTTAATTTTACCAGTATTAATTTCTGTAGTAGTCAGCTTAATGTTATGAACCCTGATTTTTAACTGTAACAGTAAATATAATATTCCTGGAAGTTGAGAGAAAACCTCTGTGTGACAAACTAAGAATCTTTCACTAATATTTACATTTTTAACGTAACATATATATGTATATCAGTTGATGATATGTTAGCGTATAAAACGTGGTAATTTCAAACATCAGAACTACTTGCCTTTAGGCTTACTTCAAGTGTGACACATCTCAATTCAAAAGTATATATATTTGGAAGTGATTCATTATCATCTTAGAAAATACAGCAGTCACTTTGATATATTTAAAGGAGAAAATTCCAAACTATTTGTGCCTTGAGTAACTTTTGTAAGAATAAATGATTTTTACTGCCTTTGGCCAATAGTCACATGCAAACAGCCTTATTTTTCTTCTTAAAACAATGCAAAGTTTACGAACCTTAGAATTCTTAACTCTCTAGAACTCTGTCCATCATTATAATGAGACCTTCACATGCATCTCTTCTAGAGGACTATAAAAGCTCAAATCACATCCAGTTCTTATTCAGTTATAGAGCCTGATCTCTATTCCCTAGAGGAAATGGTGAATTTCAAAATCAGTATGAGATAACAATAAATAATAGAAAAAGGCAAAACCAATCTGAAGTGCATTTGCAATGGGCATAAATTGCTCTGGGACACTAGAAGTGGAAGAATTGTGACATTTCATTTTTGCTAAGCAAATCAAATCCAGTTCTGGATGTCCATTTACAAGGGTCATCAAAAAGCTCAATGACATATATTCCTGTATACACATTGGGTTATGCCCTAATCTGGGGCTACTATTAGCCACTAAACTTGGAGGAAAGTGTGTAGGCTGGGGTAAGAAGCTGCCTATGGTCATCAGCCATTGAGCTGGACATTCTTTGCTCACCATGTAAAATATATATCTTACAGCAATGTTTCTCATAATTATGGTAAAACACTTGAAAGAAGGCATTTTTAAAGAAACACTAGAGACTACTAAATAGGGAATTACCAAGAATATGGAGAAGAAAAGTATCAGGATAAAATTATGAAAATGTGGTACCATGTAATTAACAAATAGTTCCTTTAAGAAGACCAATTGATTTTTTTCAGCATTAATTATTTATTTAGTTTTTTACATATTTATTAGAGTATAATTGCTTTACAATGGTGTGTTAGTTTCTGCCTTATAACAAAGTGAATCAGTTATACATATACATATGTTCCCATCTCTTCCCTCTTGCATCTCCCTCCCTCCCACCCTCCCTAGCCCACCCCTCCAGGAGGTCACAAAGCACCGAGCTGATCTCCCTGTGCTATGCGGCTGCTTCCCACTAGCTATCTACCTTACATTTGGTAGTGTGTATATGTCCATGCCTCTCTCTCGCTTTGTCACAGCTCACCCTTCCCTCTCTCCATATCCTCAAGTCCATTCTCTATTAGGTCTGCCTCTTTATTCCTGTCTTACCCTTAGGTTCTTCATGACATTTTTTTTTCTTAAATTCCATATATATGTGTTAGCATATGGTATTTGTCTTTCTCTTTCTGACTTACTTCACTCTGTATGACAGACTCTAGGTCTATCCACCTCATTACAAATAACTCAATTTTGTTTCTTTTTATGACTGAGTAATATTCCATTGTATATATGTGCCACATCTTAAAGAAGACCAATTGATTTTATTCC
Source organism: Stenella coeruleoalba (assembly GCF_951394435.1). Taxonomy (NCBI): domain Eukaryota; kingdom Metazoa; phylum Chordata; class Mammalia; order Artiodactyla; family Delphinidae; genus Stenella; species Stenella coeruleoalba. Next base: position 37,815,724 of record NC_137164.1, on the reverse strand, counting down.
TGAGAGGGGCATCTGGAATAACTTTATTAATTATAGCCCAGTTAGTCTCATTTGCATACTTATTTCTGCTTAATACGATGCAATAAAAGGGAAGATTAAGGGATATTTATGGAATTGTATATATTGACGAAAAGATAGGAAAACTATAAATGGAGATCACTTTGGTTAATAATTGGAGGTATCTTTTTTGGTTGTTTTTTTTTTTTTTTCTTTTATTTGGGACTGGCCACAGAGAGTTCATCCAAGAGGAGATTAGCCACCAGCCCCCAGAACACATGGGGGTGAAGTATAGAAGCCATTTAAGGGAGAGTGATTCTGAGGAGGAAGAGGAAGAGAAGGAAGAAGATCACAGCTCCCATGAAGAAGATAATGAAGGTTCAGAGGAGGGAGGAGAAGGCACCCATCATGGCAGCCTGGACCAGGAGGATGAGGAAGACAAGGAGGAAGGTCATGGCCTCAGTCTGAGCCAGGAGGAGGAAGAAGAAGAGGAGGAGGAGAGGAGGGAAGAGAGGGCTGAGGTTTGGGTCCCACTGAGCCAAACCACCAGGAGGAAGAAGATGAGGAGGAGGGGCTGGAGGAGGATGAGCTCCCCTTCACCATCATCCCCAGCCCAGCGGCCAGGAGGGAGGTGTATGCAGATGCCTCCAGTGAAGAGGAGAGTGGTGAGGACATGGGTAAGTGATCTGACTGGATGATGGGGGTGGGGAGGAGCGGAGTCAACCTGGGTCACTGCTGCCCTCTTGTCCCCACAGATCAGCAAGATGCTCAGGAGTACGGGAACTACCAGCCAGGGTCCCTGTGTGGCTGCTGTTCCTTCTGCGATGTATGCCTGCAACCCAGCTCCATCCACCAAGTAGTTCCTAGAGTTTGTTCCTGGGCTCTGGTGTGCCTTGGGAGAACCCTGAGCCACAGGCCCGAGTAAACAAAGACACTTCTGGGGCCAAGTGGGGGACAGACTGGAGGCCAGGAGGCTGGGGAGGAGCCTGAGACAGTGGTCCAGGAAAGAGAGGGTGAGGCCTGAGCTGCACTTGCAGATGTGGGGACAGGGAGGAGGGTTCAAGGCAGAGCCGAGGGAGGTGGGACAGGACTGGAGACCGACAGGCTATGGGGAGAATAGGAAGAGAGGGGGTGAAGAGAGTACCTAAAGGTCCAGCCCACAGTGACAAGGGGACGTCAGGGCGCCTTGCAATAGGGAAATGAGGGGGTGGGAAGCAGGTTAAGCAGGTTGGAGGAAGATACTGAGCTCCGCGTCAGAAGTAATGAGGCTGAGAAGTTGGGGGTATGTCCAGCGGGTAGGGTGGAGAACGGGCGGGTAGCTCCCAAACGTTTCTGCCTAACCAGTCTCCTCTGGTCCCCAGCGATGCACTGAATGTGAGAACTGTCACTGTGACGAGGAGAACATGGGAAATCGGTGGACCTTAACCTCCACCTCGCTAGCCGTCTGCCCAAGTACGGCCCACGCCCCATCCTAACTCCGCCCCTGACCATTTCCTACCGTTCATTCTCTCTCCCCATCCCCGCCCCCAGCACTGCCAGTTCTGCTACCTCTGCCCTCTGGTCTGCGAAACTGTCTGCACTCTTTTTTGGTTGTTTATTTATTTTTTCTTAGAAAAGGGAAAAAAAATAGACTAACAACATTAAAAAGCTTTTGAAAACTTAAACAATGTTGAAAAATGAAAGATTAGAGGAAACAATAGATAATGAATAAAAAATTGAATTAATGTCAATGTCCCTAGATCAGAAATAGAGAGGTGGAAAGCTGTGAATGTAAGGGTTTCTAAAAATTGTTATGAGACCATCTTTATTTACTATTTTAATAAGGTTTCTAAAGTGAATAGTAAATCTGCTAGATTTATAGATGTCACTGAATTTCTGGAGAATGAAATAACACATGAGTAGCAAAATCTAAAGATGATCAGGAGAGATTATGTAAATGGAAAGGAGGAAAAGCATATGAACTTCCCAGTAGATAGCATATAGAGACCTGTACTAGATATTAAAAAGTTACTTCATTTTTAATTTGTTTCTCTATTAATCAGTCATATTCTAAAATAAAATAGTTACTTGTGATGTTTGCCTAGAAAATTCACCAGAAAGTTGAGAATCTTTGATGAGGAGTGTTGAACACAAAATAGAAAACATTGTATACTTCCATAAAATAATGATACACCCAGTCCTGAAATATTATGTCCATTTCTAGAAACTGCATTTCAAGCAAGAAATTACCACACTGAGAAAAGTCCACAACAACACAATAAATTAAGGCAGTAATCTCCAATTGGTTAATGAATGATGCTATAATCTGCCATAAATCATTGCCCACAGGGTCATAACTTCTGGACTTGAATTATACATCAAACTCACCTTGACCCTCTTTGAACATTCAAATAATACAGTTGAACCTTGAACAATGGTTTGAATTACTCAGGTCCACTACTATGTGGATATTTTTCCCATAGTAAATAATATGGTACTACATGATCTCCTGTTGGCTGAATCCACAAATGTAGAACCACAAATATGGAGGGAACCCTGGATGTGCAGGGAATCCCTTATACAGAAGGCAGGCTATAAATTATACTTACATTTTCCACCTTAAGGGTCGGTGCCCCTAACCCTCATGTTTTTCAGGAGTCAACCTTATGCCCTACTAGAAACTTAATGAATCAAAATATCATGGGATGTTTAGATGTCTGTATTTTGTAAAGTCACCCACAGAGGATGATCATAGTTAGGGCATAAACTACTAAGCTATTTCTTAATAGTGGCTCTTGTTAAGGTTTGAAAAGACAGAAGAATTGGGAATTGTCTTTTTTAAAATTAATTTTTATTGGAGTATAGTCACTTTACAATGTTGTGTTAGTTTCTACTGTACAGCAAAGGAATTGTCATTTAGTGCCTATTTCTGTGTGGTAGTTTCCAAAATCTCAATTTTCCAGCCAGTAGGGAAAGAACATCACAGTTAACACCTTCATCCTCTTGTCTCTCATCTTCATAAGAGCATAAAAATTACTAGACCAATGAGAACCAAGGCCATGCCTGTTTTTTTGTGTGTGTTTTCAACTCCTAAATACTCAGTATTACCACAGATGAGTTTTCAACACACATTTCTTAAATGAGTAAATAAATTTACTAGTGACTTCTATGAGCTAAGTACCTTGCATACATTACATCTTTAATTTTTTAACAATACAAAAATGTATGTGATATAATCACTAGATTAGAGTAAGGACAATGAGGGCCCAAGTTTAAGTTGTCTAAACTCACACAGCTAGTTAGTGTATGCTTTGGCGGTGTCAGCCCACACACCCTTCTCTCCACACTATGATAGCAAGGCTTCAAAAAAGCAGTCTATCCCCTCATTACAAAAGCTTGAGGCCACATGAATTATTGAGCAGAAGGATGCTTCTATATAAGTAGAGGTTTTGAAAAAAAATAGAATTCTTCAACCTGGAGAAAATAAAACTAAAGAAGGAATGCTATAAAATCCATAAATTCAAAATATTATGAGAGGATGGACATGAAAATTTTTAGCAATCTGAGAATATTTGAAGAGTCTGTCCCCAGAAACTCACAAAAGATACTTTTTAGAACTAATAAAAGACACTGCATTTTACAGAGTTAGTTGTAAAACTGTGAAACTTAAAGCCTTGAAAATGCTCCATGTTGAAGATATAAATAAATCTTAAGAGAGTAAAGAAAATTCCATAGGTGGCAAATTCATAACAAATTCATAACAAATTGAAGGAAAACTAGGACTTGAGGGCCAATATGGCTCCAGCTATGACTTTTATTAATGAGTTGTCTCAATTTTAAGTCCAAATTCGTTGAAGTTCTTGCTACTCTTCCTCCTAGTTGCCTAATGTTTTAAAACTGGGGTTTATGATGGTTGTTGTTCAACTAGCAAAAGTAAACCAGTGTTGTAGCTCCAAATGAGTAAAAATAGTCATTGTAATATAGGCTAGTATGTATTTAAAAACTAACAGCAAGTTAATAAAATTGTAGTAAGTTTACAAAATCTATATTTTATGGGACTTAAAAAATAGGACTATGCATATTTTTATTTTTACACTGAGTATAAGAGAGTTTTAACCAGTAATTCTTAACCAAGGGCAATTTTGCCCCCCACCCCGGGGACATTTGGCAAGGTCTGGAGACATTTTTGAATGTGAAAACTTGGGGTGGAGAACGTAACTCTTATCTAGTAGGTAGAGGCCAGGGATCCTGCTAAATATTCCATAGTACATGGAACAGAACCCACATCAAAGAATTATCTCATCTAAAGGAAGAGAGGATTCTAAGATGTTCCTAAAGATTTATCACCCCATCTCAGTGTACACACCATGTATAATCCCTGAACTGTGAATATGACTTTATGCCTGTGATTATGTTAATTGCACAGTTGACATTAAGATGGGGAAATAATCAAGTAGGCTAATCATATGGGCCCTTTAAAAGCAAAGAGTTTTCTCCTGATAGAGAAGAGGAAATCAGAGAGATTCTGAGCATGAGAAGGATCTGACAGATGTGAAGAGGTTCTTTGCTGCTGAGATTTCCGGGCCCACAATCAAGGATCTGTGAGTGGCCTTTAGGAATGAATAGCAGTTCTGGCTGCCATCCAGCAAGAAAATGGGGACTTCAATCCCACAACCATAAGGAACTGTGTTCTTCCCATAACAGGAATGAGCTTGGAAGAAGACCTCTAGCCTCCAAGTGAGAACTCAGCCCCAGCCAGGGTAGAGAACCATCCATACTATATTGGACTTCTCACTTACAGAACCGTGAGTTAGTAAATGGGTATTGTTTTAAGTCACCAAATCTGTCATTTGTTATGTAGCAATAGAAAACAAGTATGTCAATAGTGCCAAGGTTGAGAAACCATACTTTAAGCATTTTTGTCTATCTATGTCTAAAGGGGTATTACTAGGTTGGCTTTCAAAGAAACAGTGATGAAACTTGTCCCGAGGAAGTAGGTTTATTTAACTTAAATCAAGTTAAAGATGTTCCTTTACTGCGGGACATCTTCGAAACTTTAACATCTTAGTTATACTATGAAGCTACAAGAGAGGAGTTAATTCTGTAGTAATTCCAAAGAACATTTGAACAAAGATCTGTTATTCTTGGCAAGTGATATCGTTTGATCCTAATATCTTAGTATCTTTTGATATTAGGTTTTCTTAGGATTGAGTTTAGTAAAATGTACAAATTAGTAAACTTAAAAAACATCAATTTGAAATTATCTTTCTAATTTCAAAAAAATCAAATGTACTGAAAAATATGCATTATCCTTTGTAATTTAGATTTTCTGTATTTCAATAATGATGCTTCTTGATCATTTAGTATTATAGAGGTCTTAGAATAATATATAGGGTATTTCTGGAAATTTAAATCTGCAAAGAAACTGTGTATATCTCAATGATTTAGGCAGAGGAGGAGTTAGGGCTGAGGGAAATGCATATTAGACATTTCACCAGGTTCTATTTTTATTAGTTCTGTTATGTCCTCCTTTTCAAAATCTTCTTCTGGTCAATTATATAACATTATATAACATTTCCACAGACCTGGATGGAAATTTATTTTTTTGTTTTTAGTAACACTCTCACAGATTACAGTTTTGTCTAAATTCCAGAATATGGAGACCTGGGGATGGGGATGTTTGATGTGGGATTGGCTACCTTTCTTCCTCCGTAAGTTTCAGAATGCCCTCATCCCTATTTCCTTTGTTAGTTGGACATTGGCTTGTCGGCACTGATATTTGCAATTGCTATAACCCATTGAGCACCATCCCCTTCTGTTTTTACTTCCAGGCTCCACATCTTCAGTTTTTATTTGCAGTGATGTCAGTATTTCCCAGTCAAGTATTCTCCCCCTTGTGTAGCTCCAGTTTGAGAGATGACCAATATTTAATATATACTATGATGCAGATGGTAACCACTTACTGCTGACTGGATCTAAGTTATGGGAAGGCATTTTGGGTTTTTTTTTTTGGAGTATATCAGTAACCCTAGAGATGAGTTAAGAGTAAACAACCATATCTTTATCAAAATAGCTTTTAGCATTTCTTCAAGTCATCTGTTAGTTGAATAGATATTGTCTAACTTAGTATATTTATATTTCTAACAATTTTTTGTTGCCATCTATTAGTTATCCAATAAATATAGCTAACATTTATTTTAAATATTATTCCAAAAATGACTACTTTCAGCTTATCTCATTGTATCTCTTTTATAAACATCATTTTAGAGAAGGATTGTTTATATCCAGTTAGGAAAGAATATACAGAACAGCTTCAAAATATAGGATAATAGATATTTTAGGTTAGAAACACTTTTATTCTATGCATTGCTTGCTAATGATTAATTTTCATATTGTGTTGAGCCTGTTAAGTACTGAATTATACCTCTTGGATTGAGGATAGTTGCTTTCCACTGACATTGAAGTACTACAATAACATAGAGCCAACTGGTCTCTACAGTCTAGTCCTACATTACCATCCTACACAGGGAGTATACTCTAGCCAAATTAAATTTCTTACCATCTCACACTCATGATGTAGTCATTTAAATATTTATGTTTACTCTTTCCTCTACCCAGAATGCCTTTGATCGAATGAAGGTACATTATAGTGTACATTGTAGTAACAAACAGCCCCAAACTAAGTGATATAACTTAACAAAAGTTTGTTTTGGGCTAACTCCTTATGAAAATATTTGTGTAGGGGGTGGGGGCCAGGAGGCAGGCTGAGGGAATACTTTGTTCCAGTAAGTCTCTTAGAGACACAGATTGATACAGACTCTGCAGGTTATTTCATCTCTTTACATTTTCTCATCAATAAAATGTGAATAAAAATGTCTGCCTCTGCAAGTCTGTCATTAGAATTAAATATGTAAAGTGCTTTTCTGATGTCCCAAAGACAGCAGTCATCCCCCTTCTCCCTCTTCCTCCTTCTCCCTCCAGAACACCTATAACAAACATTCCACTTCTCATTTTTCCTTGTACTATAATTACTTTTCTTGGCCTGCTAGATTGTAAATGTTGGAGACTACAGCATGTGTCTTTTTCATTTTTGTGTCTGCATGAGCATCCAGCATAGTTTCCCATAGAAATTTTAAAATATTTGTTAATGGAGAGAACTTATGATTTTCCAATATATATGAATGGCTTTCCAGGAGTTCTCTGCAGCCCTAATTCTGTATTTATTCTAAACTTGAAATAGAAATAAAACGTTAAGCATTTTATTTTTAAAAATTTATATGAAGAATAAATGCATAACTAATTTTAGTTTTAACTTTTCTCTCCTCAAACCTGTTTATTTGGTTTTTTATACACTAAGCTTTATGGGTTAACAGACTTTTTTTCAATAAGCATGGGACCTGGAATATAGTAGTTGCTTAATACATATTTATGAATAAAGTCTAATCTGTTTTCAGAGAAACTATACAACTGCAGAGATATTAATTATACATCTGTAAAAACATAAATTAGTATTGGCTTTTGTGAAGAGTTTTCCTCAGAATATCAGAAAAGAAATATTTCAGAATCTTAAAGTGGAAGTTCTTAAGCTGTATTCATTTTGAAGAAGTTCAGTACATTTTGAATTTTTGTACTTTTGGGGAATTTTATAGGTACTTATACAATAGGAAAAAAGAAAGACCTAATTCTACAAATGTTATTTTCAGTATTTGAATGACTTATTGAAATGTCTGGCTAGTGTAATACACTTGGGTTCCATTCCTGACTATTGATAACTGTATAATTCAAATGTTAAAAATATGAAAACGTGCTTACCCATTCTGATAAAGTTGCCTCACTTATTTTTTTCTTCTCTGTATTTTATTTATTTATTTATTATTGATGTATAGTTGATTTACAATGTTGTATTAATTTCTGCAGTACAGAAAAGTGATTCAGTTATATTGGATTGGCCAAAAGTTTGTTCGGATTTTTCTATAACATCTTATAAGAAACCAAATGAACTTTTTGGCCAACTATAAATATATACATATATATATATATATATATATATATATATATATATATATATATTCCTTTTCATATTCTTTTCCATTACAGTTTATCACAGGATATTGAGTATAGTTCCCTGTGCTATACAGTAGGACCTTGTTGTTTATTCATTAGTTGCCTCACTTATAACTTGTGAGAATACAATCAGATACAATAAGTTAATGTTTAAATTATTGTGGCTATACTGTTGTTTCTACTATTCATTTCCTTTAGCAATCCTCATGTATAGATTTGGATTAATTCTAGCAAATTTTCTCCTAAAGCAAAACATGATCATAATATGCCACAGAGATTACTCTGTCTAGAAAAAGCAACCTAAAATTCTCAACTGCACGGGTAACTATACGTGTATTTGTTTAAACAGACATCTCAGCCCTTGAAGTGTGTTGGGAAAAAAATCTTACTAATGTACTAAATATATTCAGAAACATTTTAGGATGAGATAAATGTTTTAAGAAAACATTTGTATCTGAAATATGCATTTTACTTATAAATTCCATGCTTCTTGATATTCTAGGAGTCAACCAATTTTTCACCGAATTTTCAACCCATAAAAAACAGTTGTAAATTTAAGAACAATGAGAGTGTGATTCTAAGACAAATACATCACAAAAGGGTGAATCAGAAAGAAATGAGTTGTTTCTGCATAGGCAGGTATTCCTCCTAATTTATGGAACCGTTTGTCCTGCTTGTAAAATTCCATATTTATGGAATAGAGAATTATTGCTGCTGTAAGATGTAACAAAATGGCTAAACGCCTGAGGAAAATATAATAAGGATATTTAGGTTAAGAATATAATATTCAAAAACTTTTACTGGGAAGTTAGAGTTATCTTAGTTTCCATCTAATAAATTGGGGCAGAATGCTGATTTAATATTAGATAAATATAATAATCTGAATGCTGTCATATATACTAATGTAATCCCTTTAAAAAACAGGACATATGGTCTATATGTATTAATGATTAAAGTCATTACTGAAATTCTATGATTTTTTTCTATCTTGAAAATCATAGCCATTTGTCTAATTTGGGCTAAACATTAAATATTCCAATTACTTCAATTTGCTACATATAACTAAACAAATCAAAGATCAGAATTGTGATGAAAGGGAGGATGTGTACTAGACAGTGCTGGCTGTGCACTCAAAATTCATTCTACCTCTTTTTTTTTACTAACAGAAATCCAATTCTGTTTGGTGTAGTAATGTGCCCAGATAAATACTTGATTTCCCAGGATGCTGCCCATCTAAGTGTGGTGTAAGTTATATTATTTGTGGCCGATAAGGGACTCCCAGGAGAGCTATTCATTCTTGGATTAAATGAGACAGATTTAGCTGTCATTTCCCTTTTACTTTTATTTTTCCCCTTCCCCTTTTATCTTCCAGAAAGTTTTTGTGATGCATGGGAGCACAGATATCATGTTGCAATTGTGGAGAAAAGTCACATTTCAAAAATTGCAGGCCACATAATAGACATTGCCTGAAGCACTGATGGTATCTTAGGTCCACTGCCCTCATCCTGGTTTCTTGTTATATAAGGAAAATAAATCACTTTTGCAATGCTTGTTGTATACTTTTCCATACGGTGCTAAACACAAGAAAAGAGGAGAAAGCAAGGAGAAGAGGAGGGAAGGCAATAAGTCCATGTTTTTAAGATAAGGTAATAAAAGACGTCAAAGTAGGCAAGAACTGTGAACTTCTTCATGCTCCAAAAATGACTTTGAGTTTTATTATATCTGCAGTCCAGGCAGGAAGTATGAAACAAGAAAAAGGCAAACGAGCAAGAGAAGTTGAGTCAGCCCTCTTTTAAGAGGTCTTCTAAGAATTCTGATTAAGTGATCTGTACTTGGACCAAAATAGTCCCCTCTCTCTACAACTTTAAGAAATTCACTCTGACATATATTTTTTCAGAGTTTAAGATGTTTCTCATCTCTTTTTGCCCATTGCAAAATCAAACATTTTTAACCATCCACTATATGGATACATTCAATTTTTTTTTAAATGAGGTTATGAAAGGAATAGAAAGTTGTGGTAAAAAATTAAGATAAAGAATAAGTTTTTAGAAGTTTAAGGTATGCTCTTGGGAGTGAATTGATGAAATACTGTGGCAATAGAAGTCACTGGATGAAGAAAATTTTTAAAAAATAGACTTGGTTGTTTCATGGATATCCAAATAGATATGCATATTTCTCAGTCGTAGAGCAAGATGATGAAAAGTTTCTTTAGTTCAGTTTAACTCCTGAATGAATGTGAGCAAATGACCCACCAAAATATTAATAAAAGGAGGACAAGAGGGTGTGAATGTGAAGGAGAGAGTTTTATATGAGGATGAAAGAATAAGAGTCAACCTTTGAAGACTCGGTTAGAAGACTGCTGACTTTGCCTCCTGACTTTTTGGTCAATAATGTGAGGTGAGAGAGAAGGACCAATTTCCACTGGTGAAGACTGCAGGAAAATCAGCTTCTAGGGGAAATCCAGGTTTCAGTTTGTGGAAGGAAGTAAACGGAAAGTTCTTACAGAGAGACTATAACTACAGATAACTTTTTAAAAATTTTTGAAATGCAATGAAGTTGGATTATGCAGCAAGGTAGAAGTAGTGGAAAGCTGTATATGAATCAGAGAATAGGAGAAATGGGCAAGTAGAAGGATGCACGAGCCTCAGGAATCACAGCAATGAGAGATGTGGATGGTATCAGCCAATGAACGTTAAGTGGACTCAGTGGAATGTCAGCACCTATGACAGGGAGGGTGCTGGTGAGCTGATCTGGGAGGGAGTTGGATTGGCGTGTCAGCCTCAATAGGTGTTGCATAACCTGAGTCTAAGTGGAAAAGAGTCCTGCGTGCCTTGCCCTGCTTCCTGTCTTCAGGGCTGCTTAGCGTGTTGTTTCCACTACTGTTTGAGCCTAGACTTCTTGAGTGCCTCTGCTGTCCAACCGAGGTCTCATGGTTATCACACAGTGACAGTACATTTGAGTGCTCTGTTTTCACTGAAGTGTAAAGGCAGCATCTTGAAAGTGGGGCTTCCTGTTTACCATGCTTGGTCAAGATTGAGAGTAAAAGTGATATTAAATTATCAGATTAAAAGATAGAGAATTAAGGTCTGACTTAGTGTTTTAGTGAATAATTTATTCTGACAATTACAGAATGCTGATATTTCAAGGCACTGGGAGCACGAATACCACTTTGGCGTTAGGTTGTGTTGGTCGGCATCGCTTCTCTCTGTTTTGAAAGCAGGAATGAGTCTTTTCCGGTAACAGGAATGGAATAGCACAGATCTTATGTAAAACATCATACAAGGGCACGTCTTTTCCAGTGATCCTTGTAGCTCGATATTCTCTTCGCCAGGCTTTTTGGCTATTACACTGTACTTTTTCAGCATTAATATTACCATTTTCTCTCTCAAATTACCCAATGATATAAAAGTTATTTCCAGTACATTTTCATTTAAGGATAATGAACACTAATGACTACAAAGCTGAGATTTCCTCAGCTCAAAAAGTCTGAATATAGCTAAAGAAAATGAGGAAGTCTGGATATTAATGATAAATATTGAAGACTAGCCTTCTTATGGGGGTAGAGAAAGATACTTATATGGCTAATTTATAATGAAAATTAAAATAAAACCTACCATTGCTAAGTAGTTTTGGGTCAGCTACTGCTTATAAACAAACTGTTCTTGTATCTCATACTAAATCTTTATTGGTCTTGCTTCTAATTTCAGTTTAAGTGTTGGAGACAGCCTTAAATTTGCTGACTTTGTCATGTCACAGTATATCCTTTACACATCATCAGTCTCTGCTCCTAAATCACAATTAGCATATTCTCACCAAGTCTATAATAGCTACAAATACCTCATAGTTCCATTTTTGGCTATTCCATTTCAAAGTTATTCTTGGTCTAAATATATGTCAAATTTTATATAATCGATGTGAAAGTTGTTTAAAATTGTATGTAATATTTCCCTTTAACATTTTTATTAAATCTGGAGACTTCCTTTATATGTCTTGTTTCCATCTTTTCAATTTTATGCTGGCCATCCTATTCTATGAAAAAGCAAATGATCATCTTCTCCCACTTTACAGTGCTTTACCTTATTTCCTCTGGCCGTGCTTTCCTCAAACTCCGCCATGTGAGACTATTGATGTTCTGCCCCTGCAGTCTTGACTGACAATTGTTGCTCACTGATCCTTTGGTCTTCTTGGCTCACACATAGACCTACATTAGAACCCCCTGGATGAACATGCAGGAGTCCAGTTGCTCCCAGGTCACTGTTTTCTATTTTTTCTGATGTGGTGGCTTTGTAAGTAGAACTGCATAGTGTCTTAGAATTCTTTATATTGAAGTGAAACTAAATCAGTCCTGAAGTTGGTTACCTGGTTGAAGCTTTTCCCTACCCCTCAATTTGATAGCTTTGGGATGCTGCCTTCCATGGCCATCTGAACATTGGATATTGAATTTGCTTACTTCTCATTGAAAACCTGTTGCTCACCACTATCTGAGATCATGTGGATTTTGACAAATTGCTTGGCCTATTTCCAGTCTGCTTTGATTTACCTCTGGAATCAATCTTTACAGATAGCTCAGCTTTCTCAGTGTAGTTCATAACCAGATTAACATGTTTTATACAAAGTCTTGACTCTGTGTGGACAACTGTGCCATGAACTTGAATTTCTAATAAGATGCCAATGACTATACCATGCATCCTCCATTATCCTGACAATCACCCTGTCTGCATCTACCCTAGCACTCTAATTTTAAAAAAAGTCACCTCATCTTGGCCACAAAGATGTCCAGTTTTACCTAAGTAGAATTAAAGATGTACCCTGACACTCTGGCCCACTGTATTGACCCTGGAAACTCCATTTTAACTGTGGTAGAGAGTATTGAAAATAAGAGTAAAAGTGCAACAGTATATAGCCTGCTTTCTGATGTAAGTAGTATGTTTGTATATACACATATATTACGTGTGGTAACTTTGTATAGTTTAATAATGTTAGTTTTAGCTACTGTAGAATGTACTACTAGAAAATACCAAAGACCCTAGAGACCAAAAATGGCACTTAAGCTACTCTTTGTCAAGTAGCACTCAAATATTTCATGGTAGTAATAATTGATAATATAGGTACCTAACACATATGATGGAGAATTCTGTTAAAGTGAAGAGAAGATAGAAATTCATTAGTTCAGAATTGGAAGATGGAAAAAGTAGTTTGAGTAAAGTGCATTTGCCTGATACCAGTTTCCAAAGGAATGATTATTTAGAACACTCTGTGCTTTTCCATAAAGTTGGTTATAACCCTATTGAATAATTTAGTTCGGTACAAGGACAAATCGTTAAACTTCTTGAAGCCTTTCCTGGCTTATACACCACAAAAGGGCAAGGACACTTTTGTATGTAGTATTCTTAGTTTTATGAAGAAAAAAAAAACAGTTTCAAGGGAGTCATGATAGCATTGCTAAAATATTTGTTTTGATAAATCTAAGTCTGTTGTTTTGAGTATGTTTAGTTTGTTAAAATAGACCACATACAACATTGATCATTGAGCCTTAGAGTTAACTAAACCACATCTGTCATATATAATGGGTGCCTGCTAGTATTATTGGCCAGAGGTTTACCTTTTGATATTAAGGTATAAGATTATTTTCAGTAGCATTTGGTTTGTTCTTTTCATGAAAGCATGGAGTTGGATTATTTACATTGGCTAGAAAAAATTGACCTGCAAGTGTAATTTTTTTCAATTTTATGCATCAACTGATTAGAATTATGGATGTTAATAAAAATGTGTTGTTATTGTGTTTTCCTGTCTATTTTGACTACAACTTGCATGTTAAGTAATGTTTTCATTTATATATTTTTAATAACGTTGAATTTATACACAGCGTAGATAGATACCTTAAAGAATATGTATTTTTCCAATTGAGTTCCATGGTAATCTAGCCTTTTCTTACTTATGCACCAGATGGTTCTATTTCATGAAATTTAGCATAAATTATTTACCCATGTTTCCTTCCCCTTTCTTTTCTTCTTTTTACCTTAAGCTGCTTTCCCATCTCTTTTGTTATTACTTTTCTTTCTTTATTTCTGCAAATATTGATATTTATTGATTCCTTATATTTATATAGCTGGGCACATTTGGGGTTTAAGAAAGATACATGATCTCAGCCCACAAGAAGCTTTGAATCCATTAAGAGAAAAAAGATGCATGCATTTTAAAAGTTCATTTACAATCAATTGACAAATTAATAGTCTGGAAATATGTTTTCTTTTTATAACTGCCACCACAGCTAGAATAATATATATGATTCTATCATATATGCACTTCTTTCCTTAAAATTATATGGTGAGAGAAGATTTCACAAGCCTGAAAGACTAGAAAGTATCCTGAGTGAGTACTGTAGCATAAATCAAAGAAATCTGACAAAGAAAAGATGGCAGAGTAAGCAGTGTCATAACATTCCTATTCTTCACACCTAATGAAGCAAAAAAACAAAGAAACAAAGTAAAAAATTGAAAAAAATACACTAGCATTAATCAAACTAAGCAAGGATAAAAACTCATATTAGACAGTTCAAAAATCATTGGCCAGAGGAAGAAAAGCTATGGATAAATATATGAATGTTACTCTACCCTGCCAGGAGCATGTTAGTGTGTAAGCAGGTGGCAAGGGTAGTAGAAATTATTCATTGTCCCCACTATCCAGTCTTCCTTTCTTTTTTACTTAAAATTTTTGTATTGAAACTGTCCAAAGAGTTTATATTACACCAGAAACCATGTATGAATTTAATAATTTAAATTCTACTATAAATTATTATTGATAAATATTATCATTCCAATTAAGTTTTTTGTCTTTGTTTAAAAGTTGAGTATTTTATTGTTAATCTATTTGGGGTTAATCTCATTCTATTGCTGCCTGACAAGTTACCCCCAAATTTAGTGGCTTAAAACAATAAACATTTATTATATCATAGTCCCTGTGCTTCAGAAATCTTGGTGCAGCTTAGCTGGGTCCTTGGGCTCACTACTGTGTCTCATAAATCTGAGATCAAGTTATGGGCTAGAGCTACATTCTTATCAAGGCTGGACTAGAGGAAGAGCCCCTTCCAACCTCACTTTTGTGACTGTAGTCTCAGATCCTTGTTGGCTATTGGTTGGAGACCTCGTTTTTTTTTCCCACTTGAACCTCTCCATTGGGCAGCTCAAAAATAGTAGCTGGTTCCTGTCAGAGCAAGCAAGTCAAAAGAATGTGAAAGGGCATGTAAAACAAAAACCACAACACTTCATAAATTAATCTTTGAGGTGACAACCTATCATGCTTGTCATCTGTTCATTAGAAGAGTGTCAGTGGGTCAGCCCACATTCAAGAGGAGGGGATAATACCAAATAGTGAATACTAAGAGGACAGAATCATTGAACCCATCTTAAGTTTGTGTACCACATTCATATTAAATGCCATTGTTCAATTACAGTAAGTTAGAAAAAAAAAAAAAGATTCCAACAGTCTGACTCTTACTTTGTCAGGCTTTTAAAGGAATAAAATTATATAAACCCAACCCAAATTGGCTTTAGCAAAATAATAATTTATTTGTTTGTGTAACAAAAAAGTCTCAAAGTCTCAGGGTTGTCCTGACTGTAGATCCAGAAGGATTCTGTTCTCCCCTGACACATAACTCTGTTTTCAAAATAGTTTTGAATGGTTCCTATTGATCCATCTTGTGCTCCATCCCCATCCCTATGGCTGGGGGGAATGGAACTCCCCAGCTGACCAATCCTGAGTCACCTACCCAATCCTGAAATCTGGGAGAAAGTGACAGGAGCAGAAATCTAAGTCATCTGAACTGAGAGTGGGGAAAAGAAAAATTGAGGTGCTGTTACCACAGCAAGGGTTATTGGCTAATGGGCAAGCAAATCACTATTGTCCACTGCACTCATCTGTCCCTGTGGTGCCCCTACCTGTTCTAACTCATGTGGTTTGCTGTTTTTGGTGAACCTAAAGATATACATAACAACTCATTTTATTTTGCTGGCAGAAATGAGTAGATAACTATCTTCCTGAATTAAAAAGTTCATGCTAAATAACTTTAAAATTGACAATAAGTGGTAATACATAGTCTTGGTATGCAAGTGTGTCCTATAGAAGCAAAATGTTTCCTAAGCCTTTCCTCCCACCAGCTTCATTGAGATGCAATTGACATATAGCACTGTGTAAATTTAAGGTGTACAATGTGTTCATTTGATACACTTATATCACTGCAAAATGAGTACCACCATAGCATTAGCTAACACATACAACATGCAACATAATTACTATTTCTTTTTTATGGTGAGAACATTTAATTTCTACTATTTTAGTAACTTTCATGTATATCTAATGCATTATATTTAACTATAATCACCATGTGGTACATTAGATCCCCAGAATTTATTCATCTTCCAGCTGAAAGTTTTTACTCCTTGACCAACATCTCGCTTTTTCCCCCCAAACCCCAGCCCCTGATGAAATACCATTCTAATCTGTTTCTGTGAGTTTGGCTTTCTATGGGTCCTCCCTTTCTTTCTTAGTAATAGAAACCTAAATTTTAGCTTAGACCATGAGCATACAGAATGAAGACTACATTTTCCAGTCTTCTTGCAAAGTACTATTGAAAGTGACTTAGTTTTGACCAATATGCTATAGTGTGCACTTGAGTTTGGTTTCCTTGAAGGGAGGGTGCATAATCTTTTCTTCCTCTTTTCCATTTTTGTAAGCTGGTGGAAGTAGTGGCTCAAGAGGGAGATTTCTTGAACCACAAAGTGGAATTCAGGTACAAAAAATGAAAGAGACACAATTTGAAAAATGATTGGCTCACTCGGGACCCTGGAGCTGTGCTAATAATCTTATACTACCTACAAGATTTAGTGATAAAGAATTTAAACTCTGTCACATTTTAGCCACATTTTTGGACTTGTTCACAGCTGAAAATAATCTCATTCTTGATGTGGAAGGACTTCAGATAAAGAAACATCCCTGTCTTCTACTTTACTCATCACTCTTATCTTTCATTCAACTGAATGTACCAAAGTTCCTAAATGGAAGGGTTTGTTTTCCTTTCTTTTTTTTTCTATCCAGGGAGAAAAAGAGATATTGGTTTATGTAAACATTTCTGGTCTACAGACTCAAATTTATCCTCAGTGAGCCTTGTCAAGATTGGGCTTGGTGAATTTAGACTCACCCGAACTGCTTTCTCTAGCACTTCTGTTCCTCATATGTTCACTTTTAACAGCACCATTAGTTTAGAAGAGAAGGAGGACAGGAAGTAATTTATTAGCAGTCTAAACCTCCACCAGATGTTTAAATGGGAAAAAAAATCTTCACCTCAAAATGATGAAGGAAGAGAATGTGGAGTCGAGACAGAAGGCAGCTCAGAGACAAAGATATAGCATATAACTCTGGTTTAGGATATTCTGCACCACCATGTGTGGGTAGAAAACATAAGACTGGTAAATTCCACTTGTTTTTTTCTCTGCTGGAAGGAAGATGTAAGAGATCCAGAGCATAATGTCATTGTATCATCATGATACTTATTGTTTTCTGGCAAAAATAAACAGTAAAAAGACATAGCAGAAGGAATCAAAAGGAAAGGAACAAAGAAGAGATGCTGGAAGTTATAGGTATATCAGAAAAATACAAAGACAGTCTGAACAATTGAGCCTCTGTGAGTGTAAGCCTTCTCATCTGCTGAAGAGATTCTATCTTCCTCATCTCTCCTACTTAGTGGGTGGGGATCAAGTGAAAGAGACTGAGCTCTCTAAAGAGCTACATGTATTCCAGTATTTTCATTATCTCTTTGACCTTCCATCATCTATTATTTTGGTTTAGAAACAGTTTTGGTTTTTGGAACAGTTCTTACATATTAGGGTATCTGTAAAATTTGTGCATTCTTCATATTAACTCTTTCCATGAATCCTTTTATGTTTTCATCCTAGACTTATTGAAACAGGGTAGTTCTTTAGACTCTTCTATAATCAAGGTGACTTATTTTGGGCCACAGTATTTACTCTGAAAGCAAGTCATAACCATCAAGTTGCCATCATTTCCTGGTTTATGTTTGATTGCTTTTATTCAGTATCAAAATTTCTAATTACCTGAATCAACTTGTCATCAAAATGGTTTTCTGTCTGGAAAGACTTATTCATTCTATTTCCCATTATCTCTCTTAGATCTTCCTTGAGCTTATCTTTTCATTAACAGATTACTATCTATATATCTAATTAGATTTATTTCCTTTAACCTGTTTTATTACTTTCACCTCACTGCGTTCAGGCAGCCACTGCAATCTTTTCAGGTCATTTCAAAGTTTCCTTTCTGTTTTCCTCAGATGATGTAGTTCTTGTAATGTTGATATCCTTGAAAAAATGTTGAGCTGAGCTGGATTTGCCAAAGGGCAGAAAAAATTGAGGCAAGAATAGTCTTGACACATAAGTTGTGTTACACACCCATAAAAGGTAATTTTAGTCAAAATGATATAAATCAGATATGATTTTTCTATAGAAATAATGGTAAAATATTTCTGACAGAGAGGTATAGCATTGAATTTTTAAAACAGATGCCCGTATATTTTATATTTAATCCAGTATGAATCATTTTTTAAAAAAATCAGAATACTTAATCTTGTCAAATGTTTTAGTGGAACAAGCTTACCAAACACAATCATATACAATTTTATTTAATATATTACTTAGTATTGACTTAGTTATCATATTTTGTCATAGTTAAATCTTATCTTAATAATTCCAGACATATTTATTTTGGAAATATAAGGAAGAAATAAATATTTTTCTAGGTCAAGTTGTTCTGAAATGCTTTTTTTGTTTTCTAAATAATAACGGACATATTTGAGGAAACTTCTAGTCTTTCCTGGAGCCCTTTAAAAAATGATCTATGGAGAACTAAAAGAAAGTTGAGGTTTTAAAATGGAGTGGCTCCTTTGATAAGCAAATCAAACTATATATTAGAGTGAAATCATTTGTGTGGTTCTATGTGCTGATGAATTGATAATTTGAATGTAACCGGCTGAGGTTCATAAATACAAAATTCTAGAACCAGTCTATTCGACTGCTTCCCCGGGGGATAAACTTTCAAAGAGAATTTGAAATAGATTTCAGACAGAAGTAGTCATACTGAATTTTGCCTGCTAATAACAATGTTATTCTCTTAGGTCAGGACAATATTGAACTCTGTAAATTTTCACTAAAAGGCTTTGTGTAAGAATAAGATAAATTAGTCTCATATATCGCTTGGCATCTGGTACATACTTAGTAGTTATTTATTAAATAAACAAGTGAAATAATGGTTTCTGAATAGCAAAACAACGAATTGAAATGTAAAGTAATTGACTTTTCTTTTATAGAGCCCCAAACAAGAACCTTAACTGGCAGTTTGACCGTATTTGACCCTTTTTCCACCTTAATTTATTCCAGCCCAATTTTGTGTTTTGAGTCATCACAGCAGCAATGTGAACATTAATCAAATACACCCAACTACAAGTTTACTCACAGTTTACACCTGAGAAGTCGGACACACCATAAATATTCTGCTAAGCTTTCTCTTAAATCTGGCTGCAGGTACCTTACAGGATGATGGTCGTATAAAGTTTTTCTACCTTCATCATATTTATAGTAATAAGTAGTTAATTGACTTCCCTACAGCAGAACTCTCTTCTTTTCGAATTAAGCTAAGAGTAAAGATGGAGATATTAAACTCTATTAATAGTTTAAGATGTAATAAATGGCTCAACCAGAAATAGCTGACTCAGAGACAGACGAAGATATTTTAATTTCTCAACAATTCGTATGCAAAGACTGATTCTCCAAGTAGAGAATTGGAGAACTGTGGGTTCTGCACCAATTACTCCAGAGCCCAAATATGAGAGAGGGACCTGTGTTCTTTAACAAATTTTCCTGGTGGATTTTGTACATTCTAAAATTTTCAACCATTCTTTACAGTTTCTCCTACTGACTAAAGAAAATTTTTCTCAATTATGATACGCATTCTCTTAACTTAAGCATTTTGTTCTATAAAATTTGACCACATTGACAACTGACTAAAAAGTGCTGAGAGGAGTAATAAAAACAGCAGCTGAGCATCATATTGATAATAGCATTCATAAATATTTTCCAGAAAAAAGACAATGCAATTAATACTTATAGAGGAAAAAAATCATTAAAATGAGTATAATATTTGTCAGTAGTGGCTACAAATTCACCAGTATGCCTTAGGACTTTGACCCATTAATCCCTCTAGTGCCCAGATCATCTCATTTAACATTTTGATTTTTATAATTTTCACATTATAGGCCCTTTGCAAATTTTCTTTCATCTCTCAGTGATAAAGGCATTTTTAACCTGAATTTTTGGCATGCTTCTTTACCCAAACAATTTTCAAATGCAAGAGAGCATGTGGAGAAGATGCCTGACACATGGACACACTACAGACATTCCATAAGGGATTGTTGAATGGATGAAATAATACACCTCTCATGTTTTGCAAACAAACATATTCTCATGTAGTTTGTTCTCTGATCTTTCCTTTTTTCTCCCCCTTGGCATTTTATTTTTGTGTTAAAGATGTAACTTTTTTTTTCTAATCTCTCTGGGTATATTAATTAGATATTTTAAAATATACTCCTTTGAATTACATGTTTCTCTGGGAATCACCTTTTGTTGTTGTTGTTGATCTTGGTTGTTATCTTTTGGGCTACCACTGTTCTTTGTTTATCTATCTGCTAGTCTCTGGCTGTCCATTTATATTCAATAATTCAGCCCTGGGAAGGTAGTATCGTTTTTTTCTGTGGTATATGCAGCATGATTTCTCACTTTCCTTGACTGGGAAGTCTGTAGGGACCTCAATGTATGGGGAAAAGTTGGGGTTGACTGGCAGTCTTTACTTTAGGGTGAAGTAAAGGTAGCTGGCTATCAGCTGGGGGCTCTAGAATCCCCAGAACTGAGGACTTTACTCTGGGATTCTAATATTTCATCAGAAAGCTTTAATTCACCTTATTTCTATTTTAATTTCTTTAGCAAAAAAACACTTGTACTTTGCCAGAAGTTATGCTCTGTGTGTGTGTGTGTGTGTGTACTGGTGGGATGGAGAAAAGCATTGCACACCGTTTTTCCTTTTTTGACCTTTAATCTGTCCTCTGCTCTTCAGTTCAGCTTCTTATTCTGGCCCTCCAAGGTAGGTGCTGACTTTCATGTCAGTGCCTTTCCGGGATTTTGAAGAGTAGATTAGTTCTCATTTCTGCTGCAGTCCCCTCGTAGATAGGTCTGTAGTTTAATTTTGAATCAGTTTTTGATGCCGTATTTACTAAGAAGTTGTAAAAAACTAATAAACAGAAACTTTGATTAATAGAATTGGGAGACCAGCAGGGGGACCTCTCATGCCCTGTGACAAGAGCAGAGCCCAACAGGAAGAAGGACACCTTTTCTTTCCTGGCAAGGACTCAGCCAATGAAAAGCCATAGACTCCGTTTACTATACCCTCCAACTTCATTTTCTCTTGTATAAAAACATGGCTCACTATGATCGCAGATCTTGAATTTTAATTCTCTGCTGATCTCCATCTTTGCTGGAGAAATATCAGGCAGTTATTTGTTTTAGGTCCACATGTTGGTGGCCCATATAAGAACCGGAGGAGACCTCTGGAGGCTCCAGCTCTGCAGTTGGTGAGCAAACAGGTGTGGTACCTACATTTGACACTCCTGTGTTCACTGCTTTTCTACCTGGCCCTGGAGTTTGAAGGTATGTCTTTCTCCTGGATTCGAGTTCACATGGTCTTTGCATTTGAAGCTCTGCAGGCTTATTCAGGATCTGCTTTAAGGTTTTGTCTTTCCAGTTAAGGTCGTGTTCTGTATGGGAATACTTGTTTGGGACTTCGGGCTGATTTTGGATCAGACTGTTTCAACCTAAGCTGGCTGAGCAGCCATTGTCCCATTCCCTTGTGAACGGGGGCTGCTTCAGCTTGCAAGTTGTTTGAATTGAAGTGTTTGAGCTGTAAGTTTTTTAAGCTGTTTGAAAATTATTCGTTTAATCTGAAGAAAACCCTCTGAGAAATAGAATCCCAGCTGTCAATATTTTGAGCCCATCCTCTACAGGGACCATGGCTGATTTTGATTAAAAACTGTGGTCCTTTCTCATGCACATTTATAACCAAGAGATTGATCTGACCAAAGGCAATTTAGAATATCGATGGCTATTATGGGGAACTTTTGAAATCCCCAAACTTAATTTTTAAGCAAACAAATTAGGTTACAATAGCTCAAAAATTTCCACTACTGAGTGTAATTCCTAGTTTGTTTAGTATTTTGAAGCTTTTAAATCTTATCAAGAGCCTAAAAATGTCTCTCTTCAAAATTAGATTTTAAGATTAACTGAGGCAAACACATAATTAAAGAAAGATAGGGGGCTTCCCTGATGGCACAGTGGTTGAGAGTCTGCCTGCCGATTCAGGGGACACGGGTTCGTGCCCCGGTCCAGGAAAATTCCACATGCCGCGAAGCGGCTGGGCCCGTGAGCCATGGCTGCTGAGCCTGCGCATCCGGAGCCTGTGCTCCGCAACGGGAGAGGCCACAACAGTGAGAGGCCCGCGTACCACAAAAAAAAAAAAAAAAAAAAAAAAAAAAAAAGGAAATAAAATGGCGCCTGAAGTCTCAGGTCCATCTTCCTTGATTTCTTTGTCTCTGGCGCCACCTCTGGAGCCTTCTTGTCTCCCTCAGCTCTCTGTGGCCAGACTCTGTCTCCAGTGCCATCTTTCTCCTTCCCTTCTATGCCACTTATGCCTTCTCTATACCTTCAGTTCCTCTACACTAATTTTCTTACCAAACCCCCTTTTCCTCTGAACTTGGCAGAATCTGTTCCTTTAAAATTAAGCTTCCTAAGGATCCAGAGGCCAAACCTTTAATTTCTTATATTTCCTGGACAAAATCTGAACTGTGAGCCATAGTCAAAGATTTTTCCAAAGTAGCCAAAGATTCTTACAGATTTGCTGAGAAATTTAATATAGTCATTCAAACTTATCAATCAGGTTTCTCTGATTTATAGCAGATAGCTTATAGTCTTGTCCCCGAAGGCCAGGCCTAGAACTGGATGAAAACCACTAACTGGGAAAAATCCTGAAAGATCTCTAGAATTATAACTGGGAGCCCAAACTTATAACTTATATGATCAGCCTGGGGCAATCACTAGGTGACTTCATGGAGCAATTTCTAGGGCTTTCCCAAAGCCTGTTGATTCGAACAAAATTTAGGCTTATACACAACGATCTGACTAACCCCTTCATGACTATTGTAATTGATTTAAGATTATTTTTCAAGAAAAGTCTGGCATCACTTCAGATGTTGATTCCACTTGGGTAGCTTTTAACTCTATGTTTATTAATGGACTGAGCTGGGACCTTTCTCTTCTTGTAAAAGGACCAGGTGGAATACGAAATTATGTCCACTCCAGATTTAATTAATACAGCAAACTAGCTCTCCAACAGTCTAGATGAGTCATATAAAAGGAAGGCAGCTAAAATTCTTAATCTTCAACTCCAGCAAATGAAGGCTCCTAAATGAAATCAAAATTCTCCTACGTTCTGCTATTATTGCAAAAGCCAGGATGTTCGAAAAGAGATCATTACAAATGTAAGTGCTTTAGGCACTTTTAGCTCTCTAACCAGCCTTTCCAACAACCTTCCAATTCTCAACGATGGGGCTCCAAGGAATTAGAGGAACTCTTCTCAACATCCCTCTTAATTGGCTTGTTGAAACATTTCTCCAGATTGGGGATGAGTCTCTCCAAGTTCTAATTGACACCAAAGCCACACTCTTGGTTCTCAACCCCACTGCTATAAAGCAGCCCCTGCCTTGGAGAACTAAAAATGTTCAAATAGTGGGGAATCACTAATGAACCTCAAGAAATTCCTGTCTCTGAACATCTTTCCTTCTGTTTAGGCCCTTTGAGAGATACATATCCTTTTCTCCTTAGTTCCTCTGCCCCTACCTATTCATTAGCCAAAGACTTCTTAAATAAATACTATGTTGGAATTTCTTCCTCTCAACAAAAGGGAAATGATTCTAGAATTTGACAGTAGTCATCAAAGTAATCAACCAGATGAATTAAATGACACTTTTTTCTTTAAACCATGAGTGTGTTTCTTTTTTATTGTCTTTTATTTATTTTTTTTATTTTTACTTTTTGTTGCATTTTATTTAGTTGCAGCACGCAGGATCTTAGGTGAGGCATGCAGGATCTTTCTTAGTGGGGCATGGGCTCTTCGTTGTGGTGTGTGGGCTTCTCTCTAGTTGTGTCCCATGAGCTCCAGGGTGTGTCGGCACTGTAGTTGTGGTGCGCGGGCTTCTCTCTAGTTGTGTCCCGTGAGCTCCAGAGTGCGTCGGCTTTGTAGTTGTGGTGCGCGGGGTCCAGAGTGTGTGGGCTCTGTAGTGTGTGGCATGCGGGCTCTAGCTGAGATGCATGAGCTCAGTAGTTGTGGCACGTGAGCTTAGTTGTCTCCGCAGCATGTGGGATCTTAGTTCCCTGACCAGGGATCAAACCTGGGTCCCCTGAATTGTAAAGCAGATTCTTTACCACTGGACCACCAGGGAAGTCCCTAAATGAGCCTTTTGATATATATTTTTTGTTCTCTCTCTGCCAGTACTAGAGCTAATTCTGGGAGCATTGATTATTTATCCTTATTGAATTAGTTAACATCTTCCTTATGGGCAAAAATTCTGATATTGGTAAAATTCACAGAGCACCTTCCATCAACCTACTGCATATATCAGGGAACTCTACTCAGTTCTCTGTGGTGACCTAAATGGGAAGGAAATCCAAAAAGGAGGGGATATATGTATACGTAGAGCTGATTCACTTTGCTGTACAGTAGAAACTAACACAACATTGTAAAGAACTATACTCCAATAAAAATTAATTAAAAAAAGATTCAAATAGATATTTCAAAACCTCATCACAGAATTAATCAATACCCTATAAGAATCCCTTCAAGGCATAAAGCCCATTTTAGAAGATTACTAGGCTCAAAGCCTCATTATCCCTTGTGTACTCCCTGTACATTATCCCTGTTAACTCTCCCATTTTGCTGTGTGACCAAACCTAAGAGCCAAGGTTGGAGATTTATCCAAACCTCTGGGCAATAAACAACATTGTTATCCCTTGATACCCTGTTGTTCTAACCTTCATATGTGACTACCATTCATTCCCACCAGAAGTAAATTCTTTCCTGTAATTGATTTATGCAGTGCCTTCTCTAGTATTCCAGTTGATGAAGGTAACCAATACTTTTTGTTTCACTTGGGAACTTTTTGACTTCACTTGGGGAGAAAAACATTTCACCTGGACAGTAATGCCTCAGGGTTTTACTGAGAGTCCTTATTATTTCTCACAAATCCTGAAGGCTGATTTAGATGATATAAAGTTCCCTAGAAGTTCTACTTTGTTGCAATATGTGGATGCCTTGCTTCTTTACTCTCCTCAAGCCTCCCCACAGGAGACAGCATCCACTTGCTAAAGCTCTTATCCTTCAAGGGACACAATGTCACCAAAGAAAAATTGCAGTTTGCCCAAACCCAGGTTCAATATTTAGGGGATCTGATATCAGAACGAGTGCTATACCCTAGATCCAGATAGACTTCATGGTGTCCTAAGTTTCCCCAAACTGCAAATTAAGTGCCAACTGTGAGGTCTTCTTGAGCTAAATGGTTATTGCTGAAACTGGATTCCCAGTTTCTCTCTTATTGTCTGTATTTTTTACTAAATAACAACACTGACCCAATTTATGGAGAAAACCAGGTAACATAAACCTCAACGTCTTAAAGGGGAGTTTGATGAACCCACATGCTTTTGTCCTTCCAATTATCAGATTCCATTTTTCCTTCTTGCATATGAAAAGGAAGAGATGCCCTTGGGGTACTCACCCAAAAAGATGGGGAACACCATTGACCATAGGGTATTATAGCCAGCAACTGCACCTTGTGGCATGGGGATACCCCCTGCTTTAGAACCATTACAGCCACTACCCTTTTGGTTAAGTTCATCTAAAAAAATTGTTGTGGGATCCCCTTTAACCATTTTACCTCATGGAATAGAAGTTCTCCTAAATTCTCATCACAGTCAACAATTCTCAGTCAGCCACTTCATATGAAGTCCTTTTGTTAACTGCTCCTCACATAACTCTTAACATTGTAACAACCTTAACCCTGCTACTCTTGCCTCCTTCCTCACCAATGAAGTCCTTCAAGGCCACCTGACATTGAAAAAGCATCTCCTGACTCCTAGTGATGATTATAGGAAACTCCTCTATGTAATGCTGACTTCTCTTGGTTCAACTGATGGATCATATTTAAAAGGTGCCATGGGGCTCCCCTGGTGGCGCAGTGGTTGAGAGTCCGCCTGTCGATGCAGGGGACACAGGTTCGTGCCCCAGTCCGGAAAGATCCCACATGCCGCGGAGCGGCTGGGCCCGTGGGTCATGGCCGCTGAGCTTGCACGTCTGGAGCCTGTGCTCCTCAACGGGAGAGGCCACAACAGTGAGAGGCCCGCGTACCACAAAAAAAAAAAAAAAAAGGTGACAATGACAAATACGATGCTGGTATGTTATTAAAACTCCTTTTGATGTTGTGGAGGCAGCATCTTTACGTTTGGCTAATTCAGCCCAAAAGTCTTACACAGACTTGTACTTCAGCCAAGGACAAAACTGCCTATATTTATACTGATAATAGATACGCTTGCGGAGTAGCTTATGATTTGGGAATGTTGTGGAAGCAACATGTCTTTCTTACTTCCAATGAAAATAAAATTTAAAAGACCCCTATGTTCAGAAATTATTGGATGCAATAATTTTACCTAACCCTTTAACTATTATTAAGATTCTGAGGTATTTTAAATTTGACTCACTGGAAGCTAAGAGACATCACTTTGCTAACATTTCCACAAAGAATTATGCCCTTAAAGAGATCAAGAGGCCCCCAAATCTCTGTCATGGTCCAAAGGGACATTTCTTCAAATGATATCTTAGAAAAATTGGCTAAAGAAGCCCAAGAATTGGCCTCAGAAAAGGAAAAACAAGTTTGGAAATTCAACAATTGTTGGTTTGATGTAAAGAGAAAGCTCAGGTTTGGACAAAATAACAGCCCAGTCCTACTGAAGACTCTAAAATTTCCACTCTTAACCACTATACAGGCGTTACACCATTGGTCTACTAGCAAAATGATAGCATTCATGAATCAATATTGGCGGGGAAACATTAACAAGGTAGTAGTGCCTACGTCACTCATCCCATTTGCCTAAAGTACAATCCAGAGAAGCTTTTTTTATTATGTTCCTGGACATTTTAAACTGACTAGTGGACCATTCAAGTTCTGGCAAATGGATTTCATACAATCTTCTCTGTCTAATGGATATAAATATGTCTTAGTCATGGTCTGTATGTTTTCACATTGGACTGAATCCTTTCCTTATAGACAGGCTCCTGCTCATCTGTGGCTAATGTCCTTTTGGAAAAGATTATCCATACATGGGAAACTTCTCTCAAGCATCATAGTGACTGAGGAATCCATTTCACTGGCCAGATGCTTCAACAAGTCTATGCTGTATGGCTGGTTTTATAACACTTTCACTGTGCTTACCACCTTCAATTCTCTGGTTTAGTCAAATGTACTAATGGCATTATTAAGACTCAACTGGCAAAATTTGTAGAGGCCCTCCAAATACCTTGGCCAAAAGCACTGCTTTTTGTTCTTCTAAATCTCAGACCTACCTCTTTTTTAAATTCATAATCTCTCACCCAATGTGCTTGGCTCCTGCTTCTTTTGACCCACAACTGATTAAAGGAGAGATACTCCAATATTATAAAGGCCTAATTGCTTCTATTAAAAATAACCATGTTTTGCTAGAGCAATCTTTTCACGGTGTGCCCTTAGAAGACAAAGTCACTAAACAGTGCACCTTGCAATCTGGAGATTTTGTGTTTTGGAAAAGACACTTCCGGAAGAACTCTTCAGCCTCTCTGGAAAGGTTCCTATCAGGTACTCTTAACCACCCCTTGTACTACCACTCCAAAGAATAAACTCTTGGATTCATGTGACACACCTAAAGATAGCACCAAACTCTTACTGGACCTGAACATCATCTGGTGACCTGAAAGTAAAGACTTCTCGAAAATGAAGCAGATAACATCTGATAAGATAGCTTTCCCAAGTTATCTGGACCAGGACTGTTAGAAATTTGTAGCCAAACCTTTGATGATTACATAACCCTTCAGATAATCTCCAATGTCTATAATCTTGATAACATATGAATTTCAGATAAAAGGCATCTGAGAATTCTTCTTCCTACTCCTCCTTGTTACTCAAATGTGTCCTCAATAAGTTTCCAATCTGTGCACTTTCCTTCTGATGTGACACTACTTCCAGGAAATGCCCTTCCTGACATTGAAGTACAAAAACCTGCTGAAACTAGGAAACTTGACTCTTAAACAGTGATGCTTTCAGAGAAAGATATTGAGCAAAAGGGGGAAATATAAAAATAAAATTAAAACTTCAATTAAATTGAGTGAGGTGACCAGAAGGGGGATCTCTCAGGACCAGTCCAAAGGGCAGAAGAAAGACCCCTCTTTTTTCCTGGTATGGACTCAGCCAATAAAAAGCCATGGAATGTTTACTATAGCCTTCCCTACTTCCTTTTTCCCTCTATAAAAATATTCTTCCTATGCCATGTGGGCACTTGCACATGGCTCCTCTTGCAGACCCTGAACTGCAATTCTCTGCTGATTTTTAATAAACCCATCTTTGCTGGAGAAATAACTGGCAATCTGTTTTAGGTCACAAAGTGCTGTTAAATTTCTGAATGGTTAGTTTTTTTCTTTTTTTAATTTGGCTTTCTGTTGTTAATTTCTAGTTTTATTATGACGGGTTCAGAGAATGTGACATTTATAAGTTTGGACTATGACACTATATTAAGTTGTGTTTTTTTTTTTTTTTTTTTCTTATACTGAGGATATGAGCTACATAGTGAATTTGGCTGCTCAGCACTTGGATTCTCTTCCTATGCTTGGAAAATCCTCCTCCAAATGAATCCTAAGGTGGTGCAGAAACCTTTTCTTAAAACTGAAGCTGGTGGGCAAAGCTCACTTCTGCACGTGCCCTGGAGATCAGTGCAGTAACTGGCTGCTCTCAATGAAGGGTGCAAATGGAATTCCTTAAGTCTTAGTTCAAATCTTTGT
This sequence comes from Stenella coeruleoalba, assembly GCF_951394435.1. Taxonomy (NCBI): domain Eukaryota; kingdom Metazoa; phylum Chordata; class Mammalia; order Artiodactyla; family Delphinidae; genus Stenella; species Stenella coeruleoalba. The sequence goes on along the minus strand of NC_137164.1, from coordinate 37,786,444 downwards.
CATTACTCAATAATATCTACATTCTTTTATTTTCTGCCAGTGGGGTATTGAGAATACCTTTCAGTTTAAATGCAGTTATGAGTAGGACATAGAAAAGGAGGTAATGTGGAGACTAGTCGGATTTGGAGACTTCACTGCTTTACTGAAGGTTTTCTTTACTCTGTACTTATTGGGGTAGTCACAATCCAATGCTTAACTGGAGATCCTCTTTCTTACCTTTTGGTACTGGATTCTCCATCTTGGACTATCTACTTGATTCACCAATTGACCCTTAAGAATGTAAGTCACAATCAGTTTTGGTCCTGGTGGAATTTTCAGACTTCTTCAATCACTCCCACCCAGAAAACACACACAGCTGCACACACATAAAGATATGATCACAGGTAACACTAACTCCTTCATAGTGAAAACTGGTGACTATTTTTTTTGGGGGGGGAAACAAGTCCACTTGTTTTTGTTTGTCCCTCTTTTGATATGTTTAATCAAGTGCTTTTTGAAATTATTGGCTTTCTCCTTACCCCAATCCCACTTTGTTCCTTTATTTAAAAAATTAATCCAAGTTTTTTTCTGTTGATAGCAGCTCTCTTTTAGAATGTATCATGTTTACTTGATAAAATCTATTATACATAAAGGGAAGAAATGTAAATATTCAGGCTCAATTTGACATCTTAAAATCAATAGTTTATTCCCTGTGTTTTCTTATAAAAATAAAGCATTCATAACACCTCCACTAGCATGAATATTTTTGGTTTTGTGTCTTATGATTTCCTTTACAATTTTAGGTCCACATAAAGTAATTTACCTCATTGGTCTCAGCAGTGCATGTGATTTCTTATAAGCACTCAGATGCAAGGTTGTATTAGGGATCTGATTAAGCAAAAAAACAATAAATATAAACATCTGGTATTGAGGGGTACATTTCATGTGCACACTTAGACTCGCTTAGTAAACTCACCTGTTAGATATCAGTTTATCTAACTCCAAACCACTGGCACATGTTTGTTCATTAGGCTGACAAGGAAAACTTTTGGTGAAGTGCTATTTCTCCATTTAGACTTCTTAATGTTCTAGCTTTTCCTGACTTGGGTTTGACCCCCTCCATGACTTTCCTTGGGAATAATTTTATTGGAGTGTGTTATTTTCACTACTTTCACATGGCTAGCCCTTATACACAAATTCTATTCTACTCAATCATAAAATTAAATAAGAAATTTAAACTCTAAATTAGTCAAATTATCCCTATTTCTAGAGCTCTGGATCCTATTCACTTACTTTTTGCTCAGGAGACATATATTAGATAACAAAAGACATCCAAGCTCTCAGAATATTAATGAAAGCCCAAATTCCTCAACATTAATAGCATTTATAAAAGAAGTCTTCTTTCTCTATCTGTATTGTTCTTCTTATTTCACTTTATAAAAGCTAAGGCAACAATAGCTAAAGTTAAGAAGAAAAAGTAGAAAAACAGTATATCTAGCACATGGTAATGGAGGGAGGGAGACTTATATCCCTGTCTGAATAGAGAAGTTAGCCAAGAGACAGAAGCCTTCTCCAGTTAGCAAAATGGATATCAGGCAGGTTTGCAAGGAAGTAGACAGTATGTCAGTGTAATTTTGACCAGAAGCCAAAGGGATAAACCTGGGGCCAAATAGGAAAGAATTCCTCACTACTCTAGAGGTCCAAACAAAGACAGGAGACAATAACTTGAGCCAGAAGTTGAAAACAAGAAAGTCTAACTAGATCAGCTACAACCTTTGAGGTTGAGAGGTTTGCAGACTAAAGGAGAATTTGACAGGTGTGATGTAAAAGTCTGTATTTTTAAAACTCCACTGCTTAGTATTTTAAAGAGAAATACACCAAACATAAAACTACTTGTAGTAAAGAAAAGGTTAGCTATCAGTGCTTCTTATATTATTTTAGAAAATTTGAGATGAGAAATTTGAGATGATTCAGTAAGAGCTTCCTGCCTTCACAATACAAATACAACCACCTCACCTCCTTTCAGTTTCAGAGACAGAGGTGCTCCTGCAGGATTTGAGGCCAATATCTCCATTTATGCTTTAAGTTTCATCTACTCCTACTTGAGTCATCAGAGACCTTGTTTCATCATTCCTATCTCCTTTCCTGCTAATCTTCAAGTAATCTCTCTTCAATATTTCTTTCACATCTAAACATATTTAAGCAAACATATACTCTATTTTAAAAATACTCCTCAATTATATATTCTCTCTCTAGCTAATACCCTACATCTCTTTCTCCCTTTATAGCCAAGCCTTGTGAAAATTAATTATTTTTATTTTAATTTCTTTGTGGCTTAATTTAATCCAATTCACACTTCAGTTCATTGCAGTCTGACCTAGCTCCAAATATTCTAAACATATTACCCTTTTAATATTGCCATTAAGGAGTTTTTTTGCAATTAAATCCAATGAGCATTTCTAGTGCTCATTTTTATTTGATCCACTAAGCATTTGACTTTTTTACTTCTACCAACATTCATACATGTCATTCTCTGGAACAAATTTCACCAGGCATTTTGTCTTCTTTCAAAGGACTCTATTCAGTGAGTTTGTGCATATTTTACCACACAGGTAGCAGAACAGTGAAAAGAGGGGATGTCTAAGAGAGTGTAATTAAAAAACAGGATTTCAAGAAAGTACCCTTAGGTGGGATATTTTCCTCCTTTGACTGTTGGCTTCAGAGTGCAGATCAGAGACCAGAAATCACTCAGTGAATAAGATGGTATTTCATTTCAACCTAGGAAGTAGTTTGGCAACTTCCAAAAGGAAGCAACACAAGAAAACTTTGTTTATTGCATTTGTCGAAGTATGACTTCTCACTTGAAGAATAAATCTTCCCTTTTACCCATTTTGCAAGAACAATGACAATTTCTATTTGTTCTCCCCATCTTTAACACTGTCTAGAATCCAAATAAATCAAGGAAGTGTAGTCACACTCTTAAATGTATATGTCACTGAAGATGTAAGAATTGAGGATATACATTTTAAACTTTTAAATGAGTTTTAAAAATTGAAAAACTTTAGATAACACTGGGGAAATCAGAAATATTCACTATTGTCTGTGAAAATATAAAAGATAATATGAGGCTGAAGAATGAGGACCCATAGAAAGTGTTAAAATTTTGAATACCACGTTTTTGATGTTATATTTTCCTATTAGAGAATTATTTGAAAATTTAGAAAACGCATACTTTTAAAAGGATAGTTTTAAAAAGAATATTCTAAAACGGTATTCACCTTAATCTCTACTTTTTATTACTTCTCCTTCCTTTGAGTATTTATAAACATCCACAAGCATTAAAATCTCTGAAATAAGCACGGCTAATTATATTGGCTTCACATATTTGGTAGAAAAGAGAGAATAGGGGACTTCTCTCAAATGAGATGCAAATAAGAAAAGATATGTGATTTAATGGCAGATTAACATCATTTATTTTTATATTCACTACATTTTGTTATTTTTAATAGAATTCCATTTGCCAGGATTTGGCTCCAAAGTGTAAGTTATTTAACAGATATCATTAGGTTGCTAAGCATTAACACTTAATTATCATATTAATAAACAGTTATTACTCTCTTCTACGCTGAGCCTTGCCTCTGCTGCATTAGTATTCATGCACTGCTCTTAGGCAACTTAATTGTCCTTAAAGGAAATCATTACAATTTAAATGAAATTGGGAGCTACTGGTTAGGGAAGGCTGTAAGGCATGCACGACACATACTAAACAAGGAACTGTAATTTCCCCAAGTCACATTTTTTTCAGTAATTTCACATCACAGCACTATATCTGTTTGGTTAAGGGGAAAACAGTACATTTTTTTGCCTTGCAATTTTGCAAGGACACCATTTAACCAAGGACAAGCAAGACTCTGGAGTGGTAGCAAAAAAACTTGAGGTAAATCAAATAATTTATTTGTGGCTGGTAAACTGTTGTCAGCATTTGCAAAACAGTCAATGAAGCAATAAAGTAGAGCATGGTGGGCAGCCATCAACCACCGTGTCTGCCTCTAGGATGGAGGGCAGCAGGAGGCCAAAGACTTTATGGGGACAGCTGTTTCCTCTCCCCATATGTGACTTTGTTTGTTCACTTCACAGCAACACACTTCACATACTGCCACAAAAATGGGGAATAAGATTACTCTCTTGTGTCATGTTACCCCCTTCTCATAGTCAAGATCTCATTTTTTGCACCCTTAATCATAAAATGATTCAGTTTAGTGATTTGAGTTGAACACTCTCTGCCATTAAAATGCAAAGAGTTTAAATATCCCTGGACTCTTATTTTTGAAAGATAATTAATCAATGTTTTACACAATCTTAAACAGCTCTTCATTTTTAGTGAGCTATTCATGATGAAAACAAGGATTTAATTCATGTGGGTATTTAGCAATTTCAGATTAATTAGTTAGCAACTGAGAGTTAACCTTATTAGTGTCCAACTGTGTGGGACTGCATGAGGGATGATAGTGAAATGAATAAACACCCTTCCTTTTATGAAATATATAAACAATAACATAGGCAGTTAAACTATTACAGTTAAACCACAGAACTGCCAAGTGTTGAGGAATCTGAACTAGGCACCTACTAAGCACATTGAAAATGTTACTTTTCACTGACACAATTTGAACATGTGCATTTTACATGCCAGGAAGAAATCTCATTTTGCTTGCTAGACAACTGAGATAGGAAGAACTTGTTAACTTTGCCTGGGTCTCATAGCTATTAAATGGCTGTATCAGGTTTAGATTCTAGGTCTCTCTGCCTCCGGAGCACATCTTCACACTTGAGCACCTCACTACAAACCCTCAAACACCTGTATTATTACCACAGACCATCCTGTTACATCTTGAGCTTTCTATTAATGCAAGAAGAAAAAAATTGATTTAGTAATCTTTAAAAGAACTTACAGAGACTCCCTCCTCTTAGGCAATAGGGGTTACTGTATTTTTCTTTGCTTCTCAGTTAGTAGGAATGCTTTCTGAGTAAAGCCTATATTACAGTAGCTCTTCATAGAATTATGTCTTCCTTTTTCATAGAAAAAAATAACCAAATTAGCAGGCAGAAGTGAGGAATGAGCATTGGAAGATGTGATGCATAGAATAAAGTTGTGCCACATTTTAAAATGTGTTCCTGGAATCCTTGTGGCGGATTACTGAGTTTTCAGATTGGTGCTAGAATTATGTCCTTAACCTTGCGATCTCCAGGAATGTGAACCTGGGTACGCTGTTGAGCCTCTCTGAGCCTCAGCTTTCAAGTAAGTAAAGGAGTAATAACTTAAACCACACTATTCTATAGGTTTTTAAGGGGACAAAATAGATTTTCATGACTTTTTTTATACTACAAAGTAATAAACAATAAGCAATTTGTTCTTATTGACTTGTCATGATGTAGTAGAAAAAGCATGGGACTAAACTCAGACAGACCTAGGTTGAAATCACAAACGTCAATTATCTGATAATGGAATGTTATTCCATCTCTCTTGGCTTCAGTTACAGTGTCTCTAAACTGGAGATAATGACACTTGTATTATAGTTGTAGTAAAGATTTAAAAAAATTATATAAGTTTCTAGGATACAGAATACCTGAAGAAAGTGATACCAATTGCAACCATTAATCCACATGTGAGTTGAGTAATCTAATAATAAAAACAAAAACATAATTCCAAGAGTAATGTGCAGAATCTATATTTAGAATTTATAATTTATGCTATTAGGCCCAAATTATGCACCTACTTAGATTCACTAATTCCCACTTTCCTTCTCTGTTGTTTGACCAATAAAGTATATGACCACAGCAACCTCCTCTGCTTATCACTAAATCTCTAAACACTGCTGGCTGTCACACCTCTCTTGGGTTAAAGCCTAAAGAAACTCCATCATCTCTCCTGCAGTGGAAGTTACAGTAGCTCCAAAGTCCAAGCCCATATATGATACCTTGTGCTAACAGAGCTTTAATAACAAACTTATATTTGTTTTCTCTTCATTCTTATGGCATGTTTACTTCTACCTCCCTCTCACTACCTGGAATTTCTTTCACCAACAAAGCATTAGCGTGCAAACCTTAGCTAAAGCTACAGTTTTGAAGGAATTTGGACTGAAAAAATTGACCAGGACTGGCCCTGGAAAGTCAATCTGCAGGATGGATTTTAAAGTGGGTTTGACACTTTTAATGTATTATTGGATTTGGTTTGCTAGTATTCCGTAAAGGACTTTTGTATCTATGTTCATCAGTGATATTGGCCTGTAATTTTCTTTTTTGTGGTATCTTTGTCTGGTTTTGGTATCAGGGTAATGGTGTCCTCATAGAATGAGTTTGGAGGTGTTCCTTCCTCTGCAATTGTTTGGAATAGTTTTGGAAGGATAGGTGTTAACTCTTCTCTAAAAGTTTGGTAGAATTAGCTTGTGAAGTCATCTGATCCTGGGCCTTTGTTTGTTGGGAGTTTTAAAATCACAGATTCAATTTCAGTATTTATAATTGGACTATTCATATTTTCTATTTCTTAATGGTTCAGTCTTAGAAGGTTGTACTTTTCTAAGAATTTGTCCATTTCTTCTAGGTTGGCCATTTTATTGGCGTATAGTTGCTTGTAGTAGCCTGTATGCTCCTTTGTATTTCTGTGGTGTCGGTTGTAACTTCTCGTTTATCATTTCTAATTTTATTGATTTGGGCCCTCTCCCTTTTTTTTCTTGGTGAGTCTGGTTAAAGGTTTATCAATTTTGTTTATCTTTTCAAAGAAACAGCTTTTAGTTTCATTGATCTTTTCTATTGTTTTAGTCTCTATTTCATTTATTTATGCTCTGATCTTTATGATTCTGATTGAAAAAGGACTTACGATCAGTAGTGTGTTAATAACATTTTACATTCAATGACATCATAGTCATGTTTTCACTTGAGTGTAAAGGTAAGGCAAGTACAGTTCATTAATGCAAGGCAAATGATAATTAAACGTTTAATAAGGTGGTATGACTTTTTTATGGCTTTGGATACCTTATGAAAAGCTAATTGCCAACTTAAGGTAGGCTGTAAAAGCAAAAAAGCATTATGATAGATTTTAACGAGACTTTTATCTTTTGTAGTCACCAGGCAGATTCTGTTGAAAATCAGACCAAAGATCTGATTATACGATTGGTAGAACTGCAAAAGGGTTTTGATGTTGTTGTTGTAGCCTCAACAGGTGTCTTATATCAAAGTGAGAGTCATGGCAGTGCAATAGAGAGAGGCAGTGGTAATAAATCCATATAAATCAAAGTCCTGCTGGATTAATGAAATTTTTAGAGGTTTAAAGATCTGGGGTATTGCAAGATATCTTGCATTAAATTAAAGGCAAGCTGTTGCTTGTAGAAATATAAACCACTAAGAAAAAGCCATTGTGCTTTATAAGTCTTTTTGCACCATGGATGCAACATGCACATCTCTTGAGAATATAGCTCCAATCCATTGATCAGGAGATTTTGAATGCTGTCAGTACTGAATGAGGTTCAAAGTTCTAGTCTTCAGTGAAGGTTGCCCTGCTGTTGTGGCCATTTCATCCATTGATCAATTTATGCTAGACGAATCAGTGGTAGAAAAGGATACTGTATTGAGTCTTTGGATATGGGACAATCACATAGGGTCCTAGAGCAAAGACAAGATTATCATGGCAGAGAATTACCCTCCATTTGAAGAGCATAGCTTTGCAGGCATGTGTTAGCAACTGTTTTTATTTAAGCAACTGGTTTTGTCTGAGCACCTGACCAAGACACACCATGAAATTATGAAACCAGAACTTTCCACCATGAACAAAGTTATTTTGAATTCAGCTAGTTCTAAGGTTAAGCAGGTGCTATAGCAATTGAATATTTAATGGAAGTGACACATTTAGGAGTAGGCTGAAGCAGATTCAGAAAGTACAAATAAATTAAATGAACAGATGGCCCAGACTCCCTTGTCACTTATTTCTGTTTATCTGATGTTTATCCTTCATCTCACAACTATGTCCTTATGGAGGGTAACTTTTAATCAATTGATGGAGAAAGTAAAGACTTAAGCCTGGCTCACAGATGGACCACCACAATGCATTGACATTTTCAGAAAAGGGGCTACTGCCATGTAATACCCACATTCATAGGTGGTCCTGAAAGAAATTAGTCAACTTAAATCATGTGAGGGAGCAAAGCTGTGAACAAAATACTCAGTCATCCATTTTTTACAGAAGAAGATATCCTCTAACATATGGATATGCAGGAAATGCTGTGTAATGGATAATGACTGGGAAGAAATAAGAATGGAAGACTGGAGATAAGGATGTCTGGAGAAGAGTTACATGGATGGACTTATAGGAAAGGACACAAAGTATGAAGATCTTTTTGTCTCATAAATGCCACCAGTGTGCTTACACCAAAGAGCACATTCTCAAAAATTAGGTGAGAGCTGACCTATACTGTGCTTGTGAGCAAGTTTCTTTTCTTGGTCATCTTATTACCTGCAAAATGGACCTATAAACAGAATAGCTATGGTGGCATGGATGGAAGCTATGTATTTGTCAAAAAATTGTGGGTTGCCTATTGCAAAGGCTGAATTACCTACTGCAGAATGTACAACCATTGAAAAATAACAGTTCTAGCTCTTTTATATGGTACTATTACTCAGAACAACCTTTTAGCGGCAGATAGATTATAACAGGCACTTTGGAGGGAACAGAGATTACTTTCACTTAAAATGATATAGATTGAAGATATGGATTTGTCTTCCCTACTCCTGCTAGCTCCACCATTTGATGATCATGACTTTTAGAATGCCTCATCCAATAACATTGTGCCCCACAAAACATTGCTTCTAACTAAGGGAACCATATTATGGGAATGCCATGATAATGGGTGTATGACCATGGCATTTTCTGATTTTACAATGTTTTCTATTATCCAAAATGATTGTTCCCATACAATGACAAAATGGCCCATTGAAGTCTCTGCACAGTGTCAACTTGGGGTCAACACCTTGAAGCGTTTGAGGTACTCTTTTGTCATCTGTTGCTGTACAACCAGCCATTCCTACACTAAATTGTTTAAACAAATTATTATCTCTCACTCTTCTGTTGGTTAATAAGTTAATCTACAGTATCCTCACTGGAGGTTTTCAGATAGCTTAGACTAAATATTGGGGCTGAGGCTGTAGCTGGGCCTGCAGAGGGCTTGATGGGGCTGATCGCTCACTCACATGCTATCAGGAGCTCAGCTGGGGCTGATAATTGGAGTATCTACACATGGCCTCTTCATGCAGCTTGGGCATGATGGCTATGTTCTGGAAGAAGCATTCCAATACCAGGTGTTGTAAAAGACATTACCTGGAAGCTGCAAATTCTTATGATCCAGGCTATAATATCACCATTAGCACTATTTTTGTTCAAAGTACTCACTAAGGCTGGCTCAGATTCATGGAGGTAGAGAAGGGGGAATTAGACTCTACCTCCTGATGTGAGACTGACAAATTACATTGCAGAAGAGTGTATGGAATAGAAGATATTTTTGTGGCCATTTTTGAAAATACAATGAGTTCAAATGCATTGTCCTTTTGGAGATGGTATATGTGCTGATCCAGTGGCTGATTTACGGAGCTGCATTCCAAAAGGGTCAGATAACAAAAGGAAGAAATAGGATTGATCCCCTCATTACAGCTCCCAGTGACCAAATTGCAGAATTTTTACAGCCTTTCTTCTCAGCAAGTAACTGCCAAAACAGAGGTTCTGTTTACTATGGGTATAATTTCGACCAGAGGAAAATATAAGAGTTTCACTGAAATAGAAGTTGCATATATCACTAGGCTGTATTGGGCTCCTCATTCAAGGTGATTAAAAGGCAAAGAAAGAATTACTGGATTACCTGGTATAGTTAAACCTATTACTAAGAGAAACTGGGTGTGCTTCTGCACAATGGGTGCAGGAAGGAATATGTATGTAATGAATGAGTTGTAAGGTAACATTACTTGGTGTGTCTATGCAGAAACTTTCAGCTGAACACGAACAAGACAGCCACACTCAGAACCTTCAGATATGAAGATCTTGGTCACTTCATTACTTTGCTAAGAAGGTGAAATCTTGGTCAAAGCAGAAGAGAGTGGTGGATCTAGAACGGGTTGGAAGAGGAATATCAATTATAGTTTGGGGGAAGCTTGCAGCAATACGGACTATGGCATGGTGTGCTAACCCTCTGCAATACATTTTAGAATTTTTCAACTGGCTAAAAAATGATTGCATTTTCACCTCCTTTCTTGACGAAGAAGGGTGGCAATCTGATTTTCATACTATTGCTGGAGAATGTGAGCAGATCCAAGTAGTGTGAGGGATGGACTGAATGAAATCTATTTTGTGGACTCCCCCTAACAGATTTACTCAGTCCCATCTGTTTCCTGAGTTGGGATGCTTACAAAATGGAGATCCTTAGCTGCCCCTGTCATCCCTTACTCTCTTAACACCAGCTGTCTCAGACGTTCTTGCAGAGAAAATCTGGCCTCCACAGCACCTACTGTGTAGAGAGCAGACCATATTCAGTAACCAAGTCTTGCCTTAGTGAACCCATAGGCCTGCTCACAACTCACCATTTCCAGACTTGTACAAAGCACCTCTCTGCTGAGGGGTGGTGGTAGTAGTGGTGAATCTGACTTCTCCAGAAACTTGTCCAGAGTCCTCAATAACAACATAGAACTATAGGAAAGCTAATACTTCATATATAAAGTTAACTTAAAGCCCTGAGAGATAGGAAATGGGAGGAACTGGCAGATAAATACCTGCTCTTCCTTCTCTCAGTATTCCATACTCTGTGGTATTTTTGTACACCTGTAGTTTCATACCCTCTTCAAAATGTCTTGCATAAACAAGCAAATGAGTGCTATTTATTAAGAATCAGTGACCAGTTGGAAATTGACCTTTTTCCCACTTCCTATCCTGATCTTCCTGCTTCTAAATTTTATTGATCAAAGCAAAACCCAGAGCCAGCTCAGATTCAAAGGGAGTGGAAATAGGTTTCATCACATGACTGGAGGGGTTGCATACATTACAGAGATGGGGGGAATTCTTGGCAGGCAGCTTTCTAGAAAATTTATCTATTTTTTTCCCAACAATATTCTATTTTTTCCCCCAAATTTCCAATTCTTTGTCTTTCAGTTCTAACAACTGGAAATTTTTAAAATTCTAATTTCTGGAGTTTATATTTTAATTTCCATTGAAATCTTAATATTTGACAATAGCATTTAAATTTTTAAGAATTCATTTTTAGTTTTAGAAAGTCTTTTTGGAATACAGTACCCTTTTTCTCCAACTTAATATTTTTTTTCTCTTAGAGATGATGCTGTAGGCATTCTCCAAATAAACTCTGATAATATTTTTCTCCTGGTATCCATACTTTATGTAGGTCCCTCCCACAATAGATAATTATTAACCAGTATGACCAATAGAACACTGAGGAAGTGACTGTATGACTTCTGAGTCTAGGCCACAAAAGCCATTGTAATTTCTCTGTTGCCTTCTCTTAGACCACTTGCTCTGGGGGACACCAGCCACCAGAGTCATGAGAACATTCAAATAGCCCTGGGAAAGAGCCCACATGGGGAGGAACTGAAACCTCCTGGCAAAAGTTAGCACCAACCAGCCAACCATGCGAAGGCGTCTTCCAGGCCCTGTCAGGCCTTCAGATGAATGAAGTTTCAGACAACATCTTGATGTTTAGACCAAGAGAAATTCTGAGTCAGAAGCACTTTGCTAAACTGCTCCCAAACATCTGACCCTTAAAAACTGTGAGCGATAATAGATATTTTCATTGTTTTAAGCCACTAAATTTTGAGATAATCTATTAATCAGCATAAATACTAGTGCAGATAATATTAATTTCAGATTTAAAATATTGTTTTTCTTTCTGTATGTTTTTTTTTAACACCTTTATTGGGGTATAATTGTTTTACAATGGTGTGTTCATTTTTGCTTTATAACAAAGTGAATCAGTTATACATATACATATGTTCCCATATCTCTTCCCTCTTGCATCTCCCTCCCACCCTCCCTATCCCACCCCTCCAGGAGGTCACAAAGCACCGAGCTGATCTCCCTGTGCTATGCGGCTGTATCTCACTAGCTATCTATCTACCTTACGTTTGGTAGTGTATATATGTTCATGCCTCTCTCTTGCTTTGTCATAGCTCACCCTTCCCCCACCTCATATCTTCAAGTCCCTTCTTTAGTAGGTCTGTGTCTTTATTCCTGTCTTACCCCTAGGTACTTCATGACATTTTTTTTTCTTAAATTCCATATATATGTGTTAGCATATGGTATTTGTCTTTCTCTTTCTGACTTACTTCACTCTGTATGACAGACTCTAGGTCTATCCACCTCATTACAAATAGCTCAATTTTGTTTCTTTTTATGGCTGAGTAATATTCCATTCTATATATGTGCCACATCTTCTTTATCCATTCACCTGAAGAGGGGCACTTAGGTTGTTTCCATCTCCAGGCTATTGTAAATACAGCTGCAATGAACATTTTGGTACATGACTCTTTTTGAATTATGGTTTTCTCAGGGTATATGCCCAGTAGTGGGATTGCTGGGTCATATGGTAGCTCTTTTTGTAGTTTTTTAAGGAATCTCCATACTGTTCTCCATAGTGGCTGTACCAATTCACATTCCCACCAGCAGTGCAAGAGTGTTCCCTTTTCTCCACACCCTCTCCAGGATTTATTGTTTCTAGATTTTTTGATGATGGCGATTCTGACTGGTGTGAGATGATATCTCATTGTAGTTTTGATTTTCACTAATCTAATGATTAATGATGTTGAACATTCTTTCATGTGTTTGTTGGCAGTCTGTATATCTTCTTTGGAGAAATGTCTATTTAGGTCTTCTGCCCATTTTTGGATTGGGTTCTTTGTTTTTTTTTTTTTTTTGTTATTGAGCTGCATGAGCTGCTTGTAAATTTTGGAAATTAATCCTTTGTCAGTTGCTTCATTTGCAAATATTTTCTCCCATTCTGAGGGTTGTCTTTTGGTCTTGTTTATGGTTTCCTTTGCTGTGCAAAAGCTTTGACATTTCATTAGATCCCATTTGTTTATTTTTGTTTTTATATCCATTTCTCTAGGAGGTGGGTCAAAAAGGATCTTGCTGTGATTTATGTCATAGAGTGTTCTGCCTATGTTTTCCTCTAAGAGTTTGATACTTTCTGGCCTTACATTTAGATCTTTAATCCATTTTGAGCTTATTTTTGTGTACGATGTTAAGGAGTGATCTAATCTCATACTTCTACATGTACCTGTCCAGTTTTCCCAGCACCACTTATTGAAGAGGCTGTCTTTTCTCCACTGTACATTCCTGCCTCCTTTATCAAAGATAAGGTGACCATATGTGCGTGGGTTTATCTCTGGGCTTTCTATCCTGTTCCATTGATCTATCTTTCTGGTTTTGTGCCAGTACCATACTGTCTTGATTATTGTAGCTTTGTAGTATAGTCTGAAGTCAGGGAGCCTGATTCCTCCATCTCTGTTTTTCGTTCTCAAGATTGCTTTGGCTATTCAGGGTCTTTTGTGTTTCCATACAAATTGTGAAACTTTTTGTTCTAGTTCTGTGAAAAATGCCAGTGGTAGTTTTATAGGGATTGCATTGAATTTGTAGATTGCTTTGGGTAGTAGAGTCATTTTCACAATGTTGATTCTTCCAATCCAGGAATATGGTATATCTTTCCATCTATTTGTATCATCTTTAATTTCTTTCATCAGTGTCTTATAATTTTCTGCATACAGGTCTTTTGTCTCCTTAGGTAGGTTTATTCCTAGATATTTTATTCTTTTTGTTGCAATGGTAAATGGGAGTGTTTTCTTGATTTCACTTTCAGATATTTCATCATTAGTGTATAGGAATGCCAGAGATTTCTGTGCCTTAGTTTTGTATCCTGCTGCTTTACCAAATTCATTGATTAGCTCTAGTAGTTTTCTGGTAACATCTTTAGGATTCTCTATGTATAGTATCATGTCACCTGCAAACAGTGACAGCTTTACTTCTTCTTTTCCGATTTGGATTCCTTTTATTTCCTTTTCTTCTCTGATTGCTGTGGCTAAAACCTCCAAAACTATGTTGGATAAGCGTGGTGAGAGTGGGTAACCTTGCCTTGTTCCTGATCTTAGTGGAAATGCTTTCAGTTTTTCACTATTGAGGATGATGTTGGCTGTGGGTTTGTCATATATGGCCTTTATTATGTTGAGGAAAGTTCCCTCTATGCCTAGTTTCTTCAGGGTTTTTATCATAAATGGGTGTTGAATTTTGTTGAAAACTTTCTCTGCATCTATTGAGATGATCATGCTTTTTCTCCTTCAATTTGTTAATATGGTTTATCACGTTGATTGATTTGCGTATATGGAAGAATGCTTGCAATCCTGGAATAAACCCCACTTGATCATGGTGTATGATCCTTTTAATGTGCTGTTGGATTCTGTTTGTTAGTATTTTGTTTTGGATTTTTGCATCTATCTTCATCAGTGATATTGGCCTATAGTTTTCTTTCTTTGTGACATCCTTGTCTGGTTTTGGTATCAAGGTGATAGTGGCCTCATAGAATGAATTTGGGAGTGTTCCTCCCTCTGTTATATTTTGGAAGAGTTTGAGAAGGATAGGTGTTAGCTCTTCTCTAAATGTTTGATAGAATTCACCTGTGAAGCCATCTGGTCCTGGGCTTTTGTTTGTTGGAAGATTTTTAATCACAGTTTCAATTTCAGTACTTGTGATTGGTCTGTTCATATTTTCTATTTCTTCGTGATTCAGTCTTGGCATGTTGTGTATTTCTAAGAATTTGTCCATTTCTTCCAGGTTGTCCATTTTATTGGCATAGAGTTGCTTGTAGTAATCTCTCATGACCTTTTGTATTTCTGCAGTGTCATTTGTTACTTCTCCTTTTTCATTTCTAATTCTATTGATTTGAGTCTTCTCCTTTTTTTTTTTTTTATGAGTCTGGCTAATGGTTTATCTATTTTATCTTCTCAAAGAACCAGCTTTTAGTTTTATTGATCTTTGCTATTGTTTCCTTCATTTCTTTTTCATTTATTTCTGATCTGATTTTTATGATTTCTTTCCTTCTGCTAACTTTGTTTTTTTTTGTTGTTCTACTTTCTCTAATTGCTTTAGGCGCAAGGTTAGGTTGTTTATTCGAGATGTTTCCTGTTTCTTAAGGTGGGCTTGTATTGCTATAAACTTCCCTCTTAGAACTGCTTTTGCTGCATCCCATAGGTATTGGGTGGTCATGTCTCCATTGTCATTTTTTCTAGGTACTTTTTAATTTCCTCTTTGATTTCTTCAGTGATCACTTCGTTATTAAGTAGTGTATTGATTAGTCTCCATGTGTTTCTATTTTTTACAGATATTTTCCTGTAATTGGTATCTAGTCTCATGGTGTTGTGGTCAGAAAACATACTTGATACAATTTCAATTTTCTTAAATTTACCATGACTTGATTTGTGATGCAAGATATGATCTATCCTGGAGAATGTTCCATGAACACTTGAGAAAAATGTGTATTCTGTTGTTTTTGGATGGAGTGTCCTATAAATATCAATTAAGTCCATCTTGTTTAATGTATCATTTAAAGCTTGTTTTTCCTTATTTATTTTCATTTTGAATGACCTGTCCATGGGTGAAAGTGGGGTGTTAAAGTCCCCTACTATGAATGTGTTACTGTAGATTTCCCCTTTTATGGCTGTTAGTATTTGCCTTATGTATTGAGGTGCTCCTATGTTGGGTGCATAAATATTTACAATTGTTATATCTTCTTCTTGGATCGATCCCTTGATTATTATGTAGTGTCCTTCTTTGTCTCTTCTAATAGTCCTTATTTTAAAGTCTATTTTGTCTGATATGAGAATTGCTACTCCAGTTTTCTTTTGGTTTCCATTTGCATGGAATATCTTTTTCCATCCCCTTACTTTCAGTCTGTATGTGTCTCTAGGTCTGAAGTGGGTCTCTTGTAGACAGCATATGTAAGGGTCTTGTTTTTGTATCCATTCAGCTAATCTGTGTCTTTTGGTGGGAGCATTTAGTCCATTTACATTTAAGGTAATTATCGATATGTATGTTCCTATTCCCATTTTCTAAATTGTTTTGGGTTCGTTATTGTAGGTCTTTTCTTTCTCTTGCATTTCTTGCCTAGAGAAGTTCCTTTAGCATTTGTTGTAAAGCTGGTTTGGTGGTGCTGAACTCTCTCAACTTTTGCTTGTCTGTAAAGGTTTTAATTTCTCCATCAACTCTGAATGAGACCCTTGCTGGGTAGAGTAATCTTGGTTGCAGGTTTTTCTTCTTCATCAGTTTAAATATGTCCTGCCACTCCCTTCTGGCTTGCAGAGTTTCTGCTGAAAGATCAGCTGTTAACCTTATGGGGATTCCCTTTTGTGTTATTTGTTGTTTTTCCCTTGCTGCTTTTAATATACTTTCTTTGTATTTAATTTTTGACAGTTTGATTAATATGTGTCTTGGCATATTTCTCTTTGGAGTTAGCCTGTATGGGACTCTCTGTGCTTCCTGGACTTGATTAACTATATCCTTTCCCATATTAGGGAAGTTTTCAACTATAATCTCTTCAAATATTTTCTCAGTCCCTTTCTTTTTCTCTTCTTCTTCTGGAACCCCTATAATTCGAATGTTGATGCATTTAATGTTGTCCCAGAGGTCTCTGAGACTGTCCTCAGTTCTTTTCATTCTTTTCTCTTTATTCTGCTCTGCAGTAGTTATTTCCACTATTTTATCTTCCAGGTCACTTATCCGTTCTTCTGC
Organism: Stenella coeruleoalba; assembly: GCF_951394435.1. NCBI lineage: Eukaryota > Metazoa > Chordata > Mammalia > Artiodactyla > Delphinidae > Stenella > Stenella coeruleoalba. The sequence goes on along the minus strand of NC_137164.1, from coordinate 37,769,652 downwards.
CTCAGTTATTCTGCTATTGATCCCATCTAGAGTATTTTTCATTTCATTTATTGTGTTGTTCATCATTGTTTCATTTTTAGCTCTTCTAGGTCCTTATTAAATGTTTCTTGCATTTTGTCTATTCTATTTCCAAGATTTTGGGTCATCTTTACTATCATTATTCTGAATTATTTTTCAGGTAGACTGCCTATTTCCTCTTCATTTGTTAGGTTTGGTGAGTTTTTATCTTGCTCCTTCATCTGCGGTGTGTTTTTCTGTCTTCTCATTTTGCTTATCTTACTGTGTTTGGGATCTCCTTTTTGCAGGTTGCAGGTTCGTATTTTCTGCTGTTTATGGTGTCTGTCCCCAGTGGCTAAGGTTGATTCATTGGGTTTTGTAGGCTTCCTGGTGGAGGGGACTAGTGCCTGTGTTCTGGTGGATGTAGCTGGATCTTGTCTTTCTGGTGGGCAGGCCCACATCTGGTGGTGTGTTTTGGGGTGTCTGTGGACTTATTATGATTTTAGACAGCCTCTCTGCTAATCGGTGGAGTTGTGTTTCTGTTTTTCTAGTTGTTTGGCATAGGGTGTCCAGCCCTGTAGCTTGCTGGTCATTGAGTGAAGTTGGGTGCTGGTGTTGAGATGGAGATCTCTGGGAGATTTTCGCCATTTGATATTATGTGGAGCTGGGAGGTGTCTTGTTGACCAGTGTCCTGAAATTTGCTCTCCCACCAGTGTCCTGAAATTTGCTCTCCCACCTCAGAGGCACAGCACTGACTCCTGGTTGCAGCACCAAGAGCGTTTCCTCCACACGGCTCAGAATAAAAGGGAGGAAAAAGTAGAGAGAAAGAATTATTAGAAGTAGGGAGAAAAAGAAAGAAAGAAAAAAGAATGGGAGGAAGGAAGGAAGGAAGGAAGGAAGAAAGAAGAAAAGAAGGAAAGAAGGAAGAAAGAAAGGAAGGAGGGAGGGAGGGAGGGACAGTGGGAGGAAGGAAGGAAGGAAGAAAGGAGGGAAGGAAGGAAGAAAGAAAGAAGGAAGATAAAGTAAAATAAAATAGAGTAAAATATAATAAAGTTATTAAATTATAAAATAGTTATTAAGAAAAAAAAGTAAAAAACAAAACAAAACAAAAATGGACGGATAGAACCTTAGGACAAATGGTGGAAGCAAAGCTATACAGACAAAATTTCATACATAAGCATACACATACACACTGACCAAAGGAGGAAAAGGGGAAAAAATCTTAAATCTTGCTCTCAAAGTCCACCTCCTCAATTTGGGATGATTCATTGTCTAAAGGAGGGAAGGAAGGAAAGAAAGAAAGAGAGAAAGTAAGAAAGAAAGAAAGAAAGAAAGAGAGAAAGAAAGAAAGAAAGAAAGAAAGAAAGAAAGAAAGAAAGAAAGAAGATAAAGTAAAATAAAATAGTTATTAAAATTAATTATTAAGAAAGAAAAAAATTAAAACAAACAAAAAAAGAAACGGACGGATAGAACCCTAGGGCAAATGGTGGAAGCAAAGCTATACAGAGAAAATCTCACACAGAAGCATACACATACACACTCACAAAAAGAGGAAAAGGGGAAAAAGTCATAAATCTTGTTCTCAAAGTCCACCTCCTCAATTTGGGATGATTCGTTGTCTAGTCATGTATTCCACAGATGGAGGTTACATCAAGTTGATTGTGGAGCTTTAATCCACTGCTTCTGAGGCTGCTGGGAGAGATTTCCCTTTCTCTTCTTTGTTCTCACAGCTCCCAGGGGCTCAGCTTTGGATTTGGCCCCGCCTCTGCGTGTAGGTTGCTGGAGGGCGTCTGTTTTTCGCTCAGACAGGACGGGGTTAAAGGAGCCGCTGATTCGGGGGCTCTGGCTCACTCAGGCCGGGGGGAGGGAGGGGCACAGAGTGCGGGGCGAGCCTGCGGCGGCTGAGGTCGTCGTGACGTTGCACCAGTCTGAGGCATGCCGTACGTTCTCCAGCGGGAGTTCTCCCTGGATCCCGGGAACCCGGCAGTGGCGGTTTGCACAGGCTCCCCGGAAAGGAGGTGTGGATAGTGACCTGTGCTCGCACACAGGCTTCCTGGTGGCGGCAGCAGCAGCCTTAGCATCTCCTGCCCGTCTCTGGGGTCCGCACTTTTAGCCGCGGCCTGCGCCCGTCTCTGGAGCTCCTTTAAGTAGCGCTCTTAATCCCCTCTCCTCACGCACCAGGAAACAAAGAGGGAAGACAAAGACTCTTGCCGCATCGGCAGCTCCAGCCCTTTTCCCGGACTCCCCCCCGGCTAGCTGTGGTGCACTAACCCCTTCAGGCTGTGTTCACGCCTCCAACCCCAGTCCTCTCCCTGCGCTCCGACCAAAGCCCAAACCTCAGCTCACAGCCCTGCCCGCCCCGGCGGGTGAGCAGACAAGCCTCTCGGGCTAGAGAGTGCCCGTCGGCACCGATCCTCTGTGTGGGAATCTCACGCTTTGCCCTCCGCACCCCTGTTGCTGCGCTCTCCTCCGCGGCGCTGAGGTTCCCCTCTCCGCCACCCACAGTCTCTGCCCGCAAAAGGGCTTCTAGTGTGTGGAAACCTTTCGTCCTTCACAGCTGCCTCCCACTGGTGCAGGTCCCATCCCTATTATTTTTTCTCTGTTTATTCTTTTTTTTTTTTTGCCCTACCCAGGTACGTGGGGAGTTTCTTGCCTTTTGGGAGGTCTGAGGTCTTCTGCCAGCGTTCAGTAGGTGTTCTGTAGGAGTTGTTCCACGTGTAGATGTATTTCTGGTGTATCTGTGGGGAGGAAGGTGATCTCCGTGTCTTACTCTTCCACCATCTTCCCCTCAACCCTGTATGCTTTTCAAACATTTTATGAGTTTCTCCTTCTGTTTTGTTATTCTCTGTTTATAGTAGTTTTTTTTCCTTGACTGCCAGTTTATTTTGGGGAGTGATATGCTAAAACAGTTAACTAAAGGTGTAGGGTTCTTATAAAATTCTGGACTTTGTTTTTTTGAGAGACACCTATCTATTAATCTTTATAGATTTTACTCTTTGGATTATTCTCCTCAGAGAGGAGTCCTTCAAATCTCTATATGGGAAGCCTGCTGTAGAACTAGTAACTCAGGTTGTGCAGTTTTAAGCTTGAAAATTTTAGTTGTTTTGATATGAAAGAAAATACCTTTGAAAATATCTGCTGTTTTGGTATGGTGCTTTATCCCTGCCCTCAGCTAAGTCCTGGTTCCTCTTATTCAGAATATTTCTGACTCAATCTCTCCAAAGAATAAAATTCCTGTCTTTTGCTGGGATAGAGAAAGGAACCTGGAGATCCTATTGGTTTTGGTCCACCCTTTACCTGTCTTTCATAGATAGTCAGGGGACAGGAAGATTGTCCAAAATAATTAGTAACTCTGCTCCTAGAGGTTGTTCAGGGACTTAGGTTTCTTCTATCTTATTGCTGTCATTGTCTATATTACTACATTCCTCTGCACATAAAGTTTGGACCACCAGCACTGAATCCAAGTTGTAGACAGAAGGATGGGGAAAACATAATTGGAGAACAAATATTTTTCTTCTCAAAGGACATGTTCTCGGAGTCATGCAAGTTACTTTCATTCACTGTACCTCAGCGAACACATACAGATGCAAGAGATGTTAAGAAATGTAGTCAGACCTGGCAGTCATGTGTCCAGCTAAAAGAGAGGTGGCCTATTACCGAAAGGAATAAGGAGGAGAGAGTTTGCTTTCGCTTCTGATAACTTCAGTTTTCTCTTATCTAAATCATTACTTTTTATTAAATATATTCAATCTCCCCAAATTTTGTTCACATATCTTGTCTCTTCTCTCCTTTTTTTCCTTCTGTGTTTCCAATTTTTACTTCTTAAATATTATTTTAGTCGTTTTGGGGAGCAAGTAAAAACTCATGTATTCAAACTTCCATATTACATTGAAATATACTTGCTTAAGATAATATACCTTTATAATCTATATAATTGATCACAGAGTAGTACATATGTAAATGTTTTTTTCTCCCTTAATAAAGTTTTGCAGTGAGAGACGATATACAGTCAGTTGTCATCATGCACAGCAGTTATGTTACATAAAGTTGACAAAAACTGAATTTGCAAGTACTGAATCAATGCCCCAGGATAAATATGTACATAGAGACATACATAAGTAACATAGATTATAATCTTAAATCCTTAAAACAACTCATACTGGTAGATTCTATTTTCTTTATTTTGCAAAAGAGAAAGTGAGGTTCAGAAGTGTTAAGTGACTTGCCTGGGGCTACCCCACTAACAGGTGCCAAAGTTAGGGTTCAATCCTCATACTAAAACTGGAGCTTCTTGCCCTTTACTCCACCACCCGCTACTGTCTCTATCCTCTGGTCCATCTGCCTCTGATTGAAAGCAGAGCTGCAACTTGTATAATCTCAGCTGGGAATGTGGGTGTTGGGGGAATCAAATTTTTGCTGCTCTGAGCATGTTTGCAAATGACCATGGAAACACTGAAATTATAGATATGGGAGTTATAAATAAATTTTAGCAAGCAGATGAATTCACAAATACAGAATCTTGGAATAATGAAGATTGACTGTAAATTGTTATTAAACACGTCTACCTAATATACACTAAATATATGCCAAGAACTGATTTGTTTTCTGCACTTCAGTGGTCTAATGAAATGTAAAACGCCATATATTTTATTATATTTATTTCCATTGATAAAGGAATTTTGCTACTCCCCCAAACTGTGTTATCTCCAAGGATAATATTCATAATTAATACTGAAATCACATGTCTTAAATATGATTGTTTATGATTTCCTAGAGAAATAGTTTTGTTAGCTGAATAGTGAAAAACTTCTTAAATTTACAATGAAATCAATACTGAGCACTTGCTCTAGGAAAAAAATGTGATTGGTTTACCAAACAGAAAATTGCTTTGAAAATTACATAAATTTTCAAAAAAATTATCAAAATTTATCAATTTTTTATAAATGATAACATGCTGAATACTTGAGGTAATGAATTTCTAGTTCAATATACCCACTTTCCAATCCTATGATTTTTAAATCATTTTAATTTATTTGTGTAAAATTGTTACACAGTTTTATTTTCTCCAGCTCACACACAAATTCACAATCTACATTAGTACTGGTAATCATCTCACTACTTATTAATGACAAATCTAGATTGTAATACTTACATGACTGTTACATTACTAACTTTTATCTTTTCAAGAATGGCTTTTGAGCCTGTGACATATATATATATATATATATATATATATATATATATATATATATATATATATATATATATATATGCTTTTTCACAATTCAACAAAAATACAAATTAAAAAATATAATTTACAACATGCACAGTGATCTGTCCCCCCACCTCAGGTGGAATTATTTATCAACCTTATAATTAATGTTAAATAAGACTCAGAATAAGTGAGAAGAAGATAAAGAAGCCTGGAAAGCATATTAAAAACCTTTAAGAATATAAGGTTATTATGACAATAACATATTTTTCAGAAAATATCAATAAAGCTTAAAATTCAAATTTGTGAAATGTTTATGACAAAAGTTATTTCATAGCCTTTTAGAATAGTTAAATTACTGTGGATCTCTTGAAAGCCTGTCAGAGACCTTGGAACACTATTTTAGAATATTATTTGATATGCAAACTTTAGAATTTTGTTTCAAAACCCTAATTACAAAATATGCATATAAACTACTTTTCAGAGGGGAAGATAGGTATTCACATTCACAAAGCCAGTTATAGTTTTGTTTTTATTTTGATTTTTGCAAAATTTTTATTGGAGAATATTTGCTTTACAATGTTTTGTTGGTTTCTGCTGTACAGCAAAGTGAATCAGCTATATGTATAAATATATTCCCTCTTTTTTGGATTTCCTTCCCATTTAGGTCACCACAGAGAATTGAGTAGAGTTCCATGTGCTATACAGCCCATTGTCATTGGTTATCTATTTTATGCATAGTAGTGTATATATGTCAATCCCAATCTCCCAATCCATCCCACACTCTCCTTCCCCTCATCCCCCTGGTATCCATATGTTTGTTCTTTATGTCTGTGTCTCTATTTCTGCTTTGCCAATAAGATCATTTATACCACTTTTCTAGATTCCGCATGTATGCATTAATATATGATATTTGTTTTTCTCTTTCTGACTTACTTCACTCTGTATGACAGTCTCTAAATCCATCCACGTCTCTGCAAATGACACAATTTTGTTCCTTTTTATGGCACAGTAATATTTCATTGTACATACTTACCATATCTTCTTTATCCATTCTTTGTTAATGGATATTTAGGTTGCTTCCACATCCTAGCTACTGTAAAGAGTGCTGCAATGCACATTGGAGTGCATGTATCTTTTTGTACGCGGGCCTCTCACTGTTGTGGCCTCTCCCATTGCGGAGCACAGGCTCTGGACGCGCAGGCTCAGCGGCCATGACTCACGGGCCCAGCTGCTCCGCGGCATGTGGGATCTTCCTGGACCGGGGCACGAACCCGTGTCCCCTGCATCGGCAGGCGGACTCTCAACCACTGTGCCACCAGGGAAGCCCACATGTATCTTTTTGAATTATTGTTTTCTCCAGGTACATGCCCAGGAGTGGGATTGGAGACCGTACGACAGTTCTGTTTTTAGTTTTTTAAGGAACCTCCATACTGTTCTCCATAGTGGCTTTATAAATTTACATTCCCACCAACATTGTAAGAGGGCTCCCTTTTCTCCACACCCTCTCCAGCATTTGTTTTTTGTAGATCTTTTGATGATGGCCATTCTGACTGGTGTGAGGTGATACTGCATTGTAATTTTGATTTGCATTTCTCTAATAATTAATGATGTTGAGCATCTTTTCATGTGTTTGTTGACCCACCTCCTAGAGTAATGAAAATAAAAACAAAAATAAACAAATGGGACCTAATGAAACTTCAAAGCTTTTGCACAGCAAAGGAAACCATAAACAAGACCAAAAGACAACCCTCAGAATGGGAGAAAATATTTGCAAATGAAGAAACTGACAAGGATTAATCTCCAAAATATAAAAACAGCTCTTGCAGCTCAATATCAAAAAATCAAACAACCCAATCAAAAAATGGCAGAAGACCTAAATAGACATTTATCCAGTTATAGGTTTTGAGAGTGCTCCAAATTTGAAAGAAATAATTCCGCATTACAAATGTGTAACATTTTTTCGATTAACAATGAACCTATTCTCATTTAAATAGGTGGCTCCCCCCAAAAGATCTATAAGGTGGTTAGGCTGGCTGAAGTAGATGATAACCTGAGGAACATATTAAAAATATATTTATAAAAAAACACTCCCAGAAATTCTAAGTTATAAAGTTATGATAGGGCTAAAGAATCTACAGTTTACAAAACTTCTCTCATACTTCAAATTTCGGCACCAGTGATATAAATAAGGCATGAAATTATTGATTGTCTACTATGATAAGAAAATATTTGAGTCACGTTTATGTGTTCTAATTCACAAAATAAAACTATGAAGTAGATTTCACAACCCAAAATTTACAGTAGAAGGAACTGAAGCTCATAGAGGTCAAGTGCCATGGTCTGATATCTTGGAAATAGCAGACTTGTATAAAAATCTGTATCCCATATATAATAGTTGCCATAATAAAGTTAAAAAAGCTGGGTGGCTTAATTTTATCAGAGTGCTGAGAGCTAGAAATCCAAAATCAGTGTGTCAGTAGGGCCATGCTCCTGAAATCTATAATGGAATTCATCCTTGGCTCTTGCTAATTTATGGTGGTTTGTTGACAAGCTTTGGTGTTCCTTGATTTGCAGCTACATAATTCCACTCTCTGTCTCTCTCATCACTTGGCATTCTCCCTGTGGGTCTCTAACTGCACATTACTGTCCTCTTATAAGTTTACCAGGCATATTGGATCACTGGCTCATGCTAGTCCAGTATTACCTCATCTTAACTAAACTAATTACGTCTGCAATGTAACCTATTTCCAAATAAGTTTCTATTCTGAAACACTGGGAGCTATGACTTCAACATAGGGGGAATACAATTCAAACCATAAGCTAACGTCTACAAACTTTGCCACACGGCTTCTACAGAAGGAAAATATACAATAATTTCCCTGAACTTCTAAATGGGGATACTCACTTTTTGGTTGAGAAATCCTTGTTATCTTTGAAAATAGTACACCTTTAGAACTGATAGGGACTTAGGATTATTTAGTTTTTCCTTTTTATTTTGCAGATAAAAATGTAGTCCCCCCCACACCTACATGACTTCCGATGAGAAAATCTGCTGTCATTCTAATTGTTTGTCTTCTATAGGTAAGGTGCTATTTCACTCTCACTGTTTTCAAAAGTTTTTTATTCATCCTTCATTTTCAGAGTTTGCTCATAATGTGTCTTGGTGTGTGTGTGTGTGTGTGTGTGTGTGTGTGTGAGTATGTTAACTTAGCTTCTTGAAATTGTAGGTCTAGTTTTTTTGTCAAATTTGCACAGTTTTCAACCATTATTTCTTGAAGTTTGTTTTCAGCCCTGAAAGTTTCATTTTAGCTTCTTTCTCCTTGCCATCTGGGACTATGATGAGACATGAATATTACATTAAAGTCACACAGGTCCCTGAGGTTCTTTTCATTTCTTCCCTCACTTTATTTTCTCTCTGTTTTTTGTCTTGAATAACTTCTATTGTTCTATCTTCAAATTCACTGACTTGTCCTCTATACCCTCCATTCTGCCATTGAGTCCATCCATTGCATTTTTTACCTTGCATATTGTATTTTTCAGCTCTAAAATTCCCATTTGGTTCTTCCCAACACAGAAATGGAGTGGGATCTCAATACTGCCAGTTGGCAGTGAATGTTATACACTGGAAAGGATGAAAGATCTAGCTCTTGACTTACCCTTCTCTGACACCACCCTGGCAGGACAGTTAAGGTGCCCCATTAATTCCTGGCAAGACTGAAAGTCTAGCCTCCTCAGTAAGCTTTTGCTCTTATGGGTGGTTGGGGAGGGTCACTTTTTTTTTTTTTTAATGTTGTTTGGCTGGAGTAGAATAGTTACTATCTAAAAGTGTTTGTCTTGCCATGCTGCACTTTTCTTGTTCTTCTGCCTAGAAAAAGCAGGCTTTCATTGGGGCTTTTTTTTGCTGCACCCATTGGCATTCTGCATTGCTGGCTTCTTTATCTCCAAGTCTTGGATATATGAGGCAAGAAAGAAACCCTAGGGAACTCCTTACCTTGTTTCAGAGTACTTACACTACTGTCATGCAAGAATATAAAATGCTAGAATATATTTTGGATTATTTTCAGAGGTTCAGAAAGCTGAAATTTCTGGCTGCCAAATCTATAGAATATTATAATAATTATTTAATTTATGTCTTATTTTGATTTTTTTTCTTTTTAAAGCTTGTTCCTATATTGAATTGTTTGGGATTTAGAAACATCATCAATAAAGGAAATCCAAAATCATTCAACCATGCACAATTTTGAAATTAGACTCAAGGCTACTTTGAAAAGCAGAGCTAATTTGAATGTATGAGCATTAGTATATTTTGGGGATCTAATTTCATAATTTCATAATTATTTTTAATACTTTTAGACTCATTATTTCACAATAATAGAGACTTCACACCTAGAGGATTATAACAAATTGAAAATATAAGTTATCTAATTAGTTAAAATATAGAATATAATTAGGATTTTTGGATGGATTGAAGACAGTTTTTTATTACTATATGTTTTAAATCATCTTTTAAAAATTAAGATTTACATACTGTGATGTATAATAGTCACCCTTCTCATACTTCTTTCTCTGTTATACTCAATGAAGGTAAAATCAGTTAATAGTACTATGCCTCACATACCTGTCTTACTTGTTCAACATCAGAAACATAAGTGCTAGCTTCCTGCATTTCCAAACTAATCTCTGCTTCATCCTTCCCAACACTGTATATGGTCTTCACTGTCCACTGTGTCCTTCTTTCCCTTTTTCACATACTATGTCTCAATCATCATACTCCTAGAACTCACTAAAACCACCATCTTACAAACAATCTCAGCTTCCTTGTCCCTCACTCTTTCTGCTACATGGTCTAGCAAAGTTCAATCCTCAATCAGTCTAACCATCCTTCACCACTACTTTTTCATTCAGGTTGCTAAATGCTCTTGGGGGAAAACCACTCAATTGTGTGGATCTGTATCAGCTCTCATTCATTTCCTGCAAATTCAGCTAAAGATTGTAAACTGTTTGAAATATGTATTATGTTTATTTGTACTCAGTCCCTAACCCAAAGCATTTGTTATACATTCTAAGCACTCAAGTAATGTCACCAGATGGATTGCATTTGTTCTGCCAGATATTATTTATCCAAGGCTATTTTAATATAAATTTGGTACATTTCATATTTCTCAATTGTGAATTTATTTTTAAAACATTTTTATTACATCTAATACATTAGAGAAAAATTTAATATAAATGACCTTTAAATAATACCAATAATTGGTTTTAGTTGTCCTCAGTTTACTTATGACTTGCTCTTCTCTTGCTACCTCTGTCAATCAAGAAATTCACAAGGCAGTTCCAGATTTACTGGCATTTTGGTCTACTGACTTGCAACACATTATACCTCTAATTAAGTCTCTGTGTTATTTTAGTATTTTGCTTGTTTGGCTCAATACCTCCTTCCTTTCAGGTTAAATGTTGTAAACAAAAAGCAAGTATAATAGCTGTCCAACCAAATTATAGAAGAAATGCTGAAAAGTTCAAAACAGCAAAATACACTATGGTAATTTATGTAATGTAGAATGTATTAAAATTTTGTCCTTCATTTGACTCAAAAAAAAAAGTAATGGCAGGATAGAAATGGCATAGGTATTCAGAGTGAAGTCTTATCTTTCGACTGGCAGGAGTTTATCACCTTTGTTTATTCCCCTGCTCTGGGAATATTTCTCCCCTGGTTCAGATGAAAAGTCACTCCTGTGCCCACTGGCAGCTTTCCTATTGTTTTCCCCACCTCATTGGTCCTTAAGAGGGGAAATTAGCAAGCTGAATCCTCCTGGTCTTGTGAAAGCCTCATAGACCTCATGTTCCTTCCTTTTCATGCATTTCTTTCTTTAACAAGCATTGTTTATTAGGCTGACCAAATCCTTCCTTATTTAGTCACTAGTGATATATGATGTATTGGCTTTGACATGACCCATTTAAACAAAAGCTTGTACTTACAAATAGAAGCAGAGAGATTTAGAGTATTAACATTGCCTATTAAATAGATGTGAATTTGTAATGAAGTGATGAGAAGCAGTCTGGTTACTCCTATCTGATAGTATCTTTCAGATACAGGTATAATATGTATATTGTCAAGGAGGCATGGGAATGTACACTGAAATTATTTAAGCCACATATTTTTCTCATTTGCATTATGCATTTGATATTATAGTCACAAGGACAAGGATGGAGGATAACTTACTTAATTGGAAAAAAATGCCGAAGTTGATGGCAGGTTTGAATCAGGAGGAAGGCATGTATAGGGACATCTATTATATTTGCCTTGATATAGCTAATTATAGAAAAATACATTTATACATGTCTTAATTAAATGGAATACTTTATCATTGTTAATTCTTCGGTTCCTCAGGAAGCTGACTGAGATGGAGTTTAGTGTGCAGGATGTTTGTTCAGGAAGGTACTTGGGATCAATACCTGTGGAAGCAGAGAAGGAAATAAGAGTAGTAAGAGATAGGTTATGCATAAATTTGGTTGAGCCCATGGGTGTCTTTGAAAATTGACTAGGCTTTGTCCAAGGACACTTTGGCATTGTCCTTGATTTTGGTAAGGGAGATAGACTCCACATCCCCACATGAATTGGTCCTTGAATATAGGTTGCCCTGGATGGGGCTTGTCCTTAGACAAAATGACTCTTTGCAACTTGGCAATGCCTAAAAGGCTTGACAGCTGAAATACATCTGCTGACAACACTCTAAGAAGCCAACTCAACAAGTCCCTCACTGAAGAATTTGTCTGGAGGGTTCTCTGCAGCTAAGTGCTGCCAAGCGACTACATTCTCTATCGGACTATGAATAGGAGACATAATCTGTGTCATATTTGAATGTCTTGCACAAAAGGAAGTTGCTTGCCCTCAATTCAATGTTCCTCTTTCTATAGGCTGAGACATGGCTTAAAAATGACTTTTTTTTTTTTTTTTTGGCCATACCACATGGCTTGTGGGATTTTAGCTCCCTGACCAGGGATTGAACCTGGGCCCTCAGTGAGAGCATGGAGTCCTAACCACTGGATGGCCAGGGAATTCCAAAAATGACATCTTTTGGTTGTGCAGATGAAATCAATACTGTAGGGGAAGAAAGGGCAACAAAATGGAAAGAACCAGGGTTCCGTCAGAGGAAGGACTTAACAAAGGCATGATGCCTTCAAGTTTGAACCACTCCCAATGCATGTGTGAGACAAATAAATCCTGTTTAAACTTATGTATTCTGTGCACCATTTGTAATCAACTGAGTCTTTCGTTAGTACAGAAAATGATGTGAGGTGCTATTAAACAAAAGCCCAAGTCATGTTGCAGTGACATTGTTATAAGAAGGTGAAAAGGGATGTCATGAGTGTCCTGGCTGGAAAGATGATGACTCATGTTAGGACATGGCAGAATACTTGTAAAGCTATCACCTGTGATAATTTCAATAGCAGACAATATGTTACCAAGTCTGTAGCTTTACTGGAACTTGTTAGAAAAATTCACATGAATGATGTGTTTGGCTGTTCTTTGTTGTTTTAGCAAAATTACTAGTAAAGAGAGCTGAGATCAGGCAAGAAATGACAGTTTTTGCAATCCTATACAGAAGAAAATATAGCATTGCTAAAAGAGGCAGTCTGCCTGCAGTCAGCAATCCGATTGACTGAGAAACCAATAATCTGGACCCTAAAAGCATTTATTTATCCTAAATAGCACATGAGATTGCTACTTGTAACCTAACTCCATGGCCTCCAAATTAAACTTTTTAGGCATAATAGGGAGCCAGTCCACAATAAAGCTCAGATTGAAGATGTTGCCTTATTATCCAACTGTATTGTTCCAGGTTATTTTCAATTTAGCTGCATTTACATCATTGGAGAGTGGATTGGCCTAGTCCAGAACCAGTAAATAGAAGAATTGGCAGTCTTGAAGTATATGTATAGAGGAAATCTTTGGGCATAGTTATTTTAACAAAAAGCTGACTGGAACAAAATAAAATAAAAACATGTTTTTTGAGAAAATTTTATTACCAAGAAAAACAAATCAAATGCCTGTCCTACCATAGCCAGTTATTTGGCCATGGTATTTGTTTTGTTGTATTCTGAGTAAGAGGTGGTCATATAAATTATCTATTAACAATGAGTGAGGGAGCAAAGGAGAGTTACTATTTAATAGTTTCAGTTTTGCAATATGAATGTTTTACAATATGAAAAGAATTACGGAGGTGAATGATGGCTATGGTTACAAAACATTTTGAATGTATTTAATACTATTGAAGTATATGCTTAAAAATGTTTAAGATGGTAAATTTTATGTTTGTGTATTTTACCATAGGTAAAAAAAGTTATATATGTATGCATATAGTCATTGATATTAAAAAGTCACTGGATAAGTTAAACATAAAAAAATTATCTATTCGTTTATAAATTACAAGATTGTGAAGAGTCATATTTGGGCTTGATTGAGAAGACTGTGCTTCCCCAAGATCCTAAACTGAACAAGATGTAACAAGTTGTGGGATGACTTTGCTTACAGGAATAAGGGAGGACACATGTATTTGGGTTCATTTATTTGCTGTGGTTACAAATCCATCCTTCCATTACAGTAGACTTTTTCTGGGCACATGACTGCCAAGACATTTTCCAAACTCCTTTGCAGTTAGTTTTAACTATTTTTTTTCTTCCGTGGAATGTGAAGATGAATGAACATCCAACTCACTTGTTAAATTTATTTGAATTACCTTTCCTCTCTCCACAGCTTACAGCATAGAAAAGCATTGACTTACAATCAGCAGTGCAGATGAGGATGATACCTTGGCAATGACAAATCAAAATTGTGAAATGTACCTGGGACCTTTTTTATTTTCTGGAGCAGAGTCATCTGACTCTGTCATTCATCTCCAAACAGTGATGAGAGAGAAAAAAATAGGTTTTATTTATTTAAAGCACTGAGTTTTGAGTTCTAAAATTTAATTTTTAAAGTAATATCAGTATCTAAGCCTATACTGCACCTAATATAAACCAGCAGTTTAACTTTTTGCACAAAGTTTATTATTTACCTTTTCCATATGTTAAGAGGCTATATTGAAAATACTTTGCCATGATTTTTAATAGGACAAAAATCGGTTATGTAGAAATTTTGAAATTCAAAGGGACTTGCCTACAACTGCTAAATTCTGTTCTGAATGATTTTGGAATTTCCATGAATATAAATTGACAATTCCTCCATCTCACTTATTGGTTACATCTGTGAGTCCTTAAGCATTAAGGGTATAACTATGGCCATATGACTACCTCACTTTTCTTTTAAGTGAAAACAACTTCTCTTATGTGAGACAGTGAATGTTAAGAAATTCAAAGTATCTCCATTGAAATAGAAGAATTAAACTCCATTAAAGCAGTTGGTTAGATGTATTCTTGGTTCTGGTTTAAGTTCATAAAGTCACCAACAGTTTATTTATTGTCTGGATCACACTGACAAGTGATATATTCACTAAAACATACTCCAAATGTTCTTTGTTCTCTGTAAGTGTAATTGATGACTAAGTAAATATATCACTCACTCCTCAGCAGCCAGTGATTAAGCTTCCATACTAAGTCAATTTCTCTATAGGTGGTGATTTACTGAGAGCCCAGGGAAGACATTCAGTTAGCTCTTTCTTCCCCATTTTGGTGTCATTTTTCCCATGAGTGTTGCACCTATATGTTATATTGATCAAGATTTTAAAAAGTGCTTTATAATTGCCCTGGAGGCAAATGAATTATTATGTGAGACTGGGACAACTATTAATATAGTTAAATTTTACTTTATAAACTGGTAGGTATAATGACACTTTAAAAAATTCCATTATTTAAGATGTATATCTTAAAATATTGAAACATGAACAACAAAGATTTTTATTTTTACTTACTTTGCACTAAAGTGCTAAGGACCACTGAATTCAATTTGTTTCAAATTTTAAATCTTTTAATGAAATTCTAATTTAAAAAATTTTCATTTTTAAATCTATTTTCATTTACAGAATTTTGAAATTTGGTTTTGAAAATATAAACTAGTTACTTTTGAAAAAATCCAGATCTTTAATTCTGTCAGATGTATGTTGACTCAATTCAACCCTTTTTCTCTCAATTCAGGATGGTATTCATCAATATCTTTTTATAGGTGCTTTATTTTAAATAAATATTATTTAAAATAATAAATAGAAGTCAATTATCATATAAGAAATGTTATCTGAAGCTGGAAATATACAGACTGAAGTTGAATGTGTTTGATTTTCTACTGGTCTTCTTTCTTCAATCCTATCAGAATTTACCCTACCATTCATGCAAAAAAACATCAACGGTAGCTAATAAAATATTCATACATTGCTTTTTCCATCCCTTTAGTTATTTCAACTAGCTTTATTATTGAAAAATGTTAGAATTACTTCACATAATTATGTGAAGCTGTTAATTCAAAAAGCGTCACAAAAATCAGATTACATTAGCAAAAGGCATTTTAGCAATTCCAATTTCTTAGTTCTTACCTGAAAATGTTTACTTTTTTTAAATACACACACACACATTTCCTCAGAATCTCAGAATTATGAGTCATTTCTTATTTGAAATAGGTAGCTAATTTATCAAAATGTACATTTGAACAATTTGAAAATAATAAATATTAAAATTATTTCCACATATTTCTTCCATTTTTATTGTATTAGTATTTGATATATGCAGATATATAAAGTTATACATATTTGAATATCTCTATTATTGTATTACTATGTAATTTGAAGTAACTTGTGCTGTCAAATTTTCATCTCTTCTTCCTCTCATTTACCAGTTCAACTTATGTTCTTTTTATCCATTTTCAGAGTAAATTTCTTATTAACTATATCTAACATCTATTAAAACTAACCTCTCATGCAATAAGGGCATATTTATAATCTCCCCAAGGATCTATGCTCAGGCAAGTATCTCACAAGAATTTTTTTATGAAAGCCAGTTTTCTGTTTCATACAGGCCTTGACAAGGAGACAGCAAGGCTAATGTTAGAACATCTTTATTTGTCACTTACCTCATTGCATGCCAAACAGATAGAGCTTTAGGAATTTTTGAGTTGTGGCATCATTTGGTACATAAAAGTAATAAGCTTGGGTTTCTAACAGCTCACATCCTGTGATGTACTTTTGCTACACAAGTCCCTCTACACAGTTACCTAAAGTGGCTCATTATTTAGAGCCTATGTAAGAAAAGTATTTCCTCTAGACAAGGAAAAAAGTTCCCTTCAGAGGGAAAATTGTATAATGCCTCCCAGGTGTGTAAGAAAGGTGAAAAACTACAGCTCATCTGATGTACTCTTCATGACTTAGTGAGCTTATTAGTTCCCTGAACGAAGACTCATCTGCCCTGCATTTCCATGGTTTAATTTAATGGACAGATTCTCCGATAAAGGTAGATGGAAATAAATGCATTAGACAGCTCATGCTAAGAGCAAAAGGGAAGGGATTTAACCATCAGTGTTTTTATATCTTTGAAATGGTATGTTGTTTCAAATAATCTCAATTTCTCTAGCTTAAGGTTATTATTCTTTTAACTGATTCTTACTGCCATCTGGTTCACATGCAAGTGCAAATCATAAGCAAGAAAAAGCAGAGCTAATTTTCTGTCAGCTTAACAAACAAAAGCTGTGCAATATGGATAGTTATCATTAAAAGTAGCTATGATGAAATATTGATCTAAAACAGGTTACTTTTTCAATGTTTAGATATGAGATGGTAATTAGGATTATTTGAAAAAGGGTGAGTGTCAATCTGTAATGTGAGAGGCTGTATTGATTTTGGAAAATGACTTTGTGAAGCAACTAATATTTTCTACACATTTCTTATAAATTAAATTCTGTAAATTGAATTCTTTCATAGCATAGATTTTATAAACTGAAAATATAATAATAAATTACCTGAAGTTTCTCTTGCTTGTGAATAGCTTCACATTAGTCCCTTTGAATGGTATAAAGTGTAACTTACAGTTTAGGCTGAAATCTTAAACCTGATAAGGAAAATATGATGGAAAGGAATGAAAGACAAGCATCTTTCTGGTAGTCAGCTGGTTGTTGATATTTTATGTATCAGAGGAAGGTTAAATTGTTTCATTGTCTCATTCCTATCATCTCTTATCATTGTTTCTTGTTCAGAGGAACACAACTGTTTTCTTCTATTGTAAATAAAATTATGAAGTGTAATAAGTTAATGCTGATTTGAATCTTTAAATTGTTAGGAAAAATATATTTTATAATGAAATATTATAATATTCCTGTTTATAAAGGCTTTAACTTCTTACAGTTTTATAATAATTAAGTTTATTTTATTTGTTTTGCTTCAGAACATTAAAAGTAATGGATAATTACAAAGGTACTTTATCAAATGGAATTTTTCTGACTTACCATAAAGATATATGTTCATATATAACGTCTATATGCATAACCGTTTTCCTCTGGATTCAGGTAAATCTCACAGATGGAACAATCTAATCTTCCAAGTGTAAACTTACTTATGTGAGACCAATTATCTATTAACATTATAGTTAGATCAATTTATATAAGGAATGGAAAATTACCTCAAGAAATTTTGTTTTTTTTAAACTTTCTTGGGTGTTAATTTCATGTTCTTAAGCCCTAAATGCCTCAATTACATCCTACTGATTTTACGTATTAAAACACAAAATCACTCAAAATAATATTTACTTTGATAATTTAAGATATTAAACATATTACAGTAGTCATTCTCTAAGGCTGCCCACAAGGACCATGTAGTTTTGATGTCCGTGCTCTTGTGTAACACATTCTTCTTGAGTGTGGGCAGGACCAGTGGACTCTCTTCTGAAGAATAGAATATGAGAAGTGTTGGGATGTCACTTCCAAGGTTAGGTTAAAAAATATCTGGCTTTTCTATTGGGTACTCTCTCTTGCTCTCTCTTGGATCATTAACCCTGGAGGAAGCCAACTGCAGTTCTGTGGAGACAAACCAAGCTCGGACAAAAAACACATGAGCCTTAAGGTGGGATTGCAGCCCCTGCCAACAGTTTGATTTCATCCTATTGAGACTCTAAGCCAGGAGATCAAGATAGATCATGACCAGAATCCTGACCAACTCTGAGATAATAAAATATTCCTTGCATTAAGCTGCTATACTTGGAGTGATCTGTTATATAGTAATACTTAACCAATACAGATGTTCTAGTAAGTTTTGAACACATTTTCTTTTGTGTAGAAGCAGAGCTTATTTTTTCATGATTTATTTATCTGGAAACAAGTCATTTTGCATGTGGATGAAAATATATACCTGGATCATAATATTTATAAAGGTAAATTCTTAAGCCAAATTCTCAGATCAAATTAGTTACCTTATTTTATCTGAATCCGGCTGGATTTATGAAAACTAGAACAATATAATCAGTGAATGCTGGGGTATAACTTGATATAAATCATTTAGGGAAGTGATTGCTGGGAGACAACTATAGGATATGATTCTTATGAAGCAAGTAGGGAGAAAGGAGAGAACTGTGCGAATGCCACAGTATTTATTTTAAAATATCTCAAATAGATTCTAAAATAAATTCTTTATGTGCTTTCATGTATGGCATAGTAATCTCACTTATTTAATTTTCTCTTCAGTTTAGGAGTTTTTATACTTCCTATCCTCTGTTATTCTAGTGAACACCTTAACACACATAAATTATATAATTCAATGTGCATTTGATACAGTATCATTCTTGGAATGATAATTTTAAAATGAAAAATCAGTTGGAAAGAAATGTTAATATGTAGTAATTCCTTTTATTTAAAAATACACAAAAAATAGAAATAAAAAGTCTAACTTGCTTTGCAGAGTAGATAAAATGCTATATGTGAATGAGCTAAAAGAGAAGGTCATATAACTATTACTATACTAGATGTGGCCATTGTTTGTTTGTAAGACAGAACTGACAACACTTTACAAAAGCTAATAACACTCTAATGGAGGAAACTTATAGGGTTTGATGATGAAGCATGACATTTATGAGCTTAATGGGTAAAGCTGAACCCTGGCATTAAGCTCCAAAACAACTGAATGTGTAAAACACTGTGTTAGTATCTAATTTTGAATGAAATTTGCATAGCCCACAAATGCCTTACACCACTTTCTGAGCCATTTCATCAACAGCTTGCTAGACTGCATCCAGTTCACCATCTGGAAGTGTCACTTGCTACAGAATAAACCTACTCCCTGGATGACAGCAGGATACCTAAGCATCTGCTCTTTAATAAGCTGCACAGAACATCCACCACCAGTATGGGAAAGAGCAGTATTTCAAGGAAATGATGGTATCATCTAATATTAGCCCTTGAATGCACCTTAGAGAATGGTTTAATCCATCATTTTCAAGGTGGATTCCCTGAGATACTAACACTGGGAAATGACAAAAAAGATTCCATGTTAAAAAAAAAAAAAAATTAAAAGTTCCTCCAATCTTTAATTAAGTTCAGGAAAATCAGGAATAGTATTAAATGATAATGTTATCAACTCTATATCAACTCTATATCAACTCTATAGTTTAAACAAAATTTAAAAAATAGAGGCACAAGTAGGGGATGAGGGAAGTACAGCAGACTCTGGGAATCTGCCTAGCTAGGATAGTATGGTACAATGAGAAAAAAAAAAAAAATTACATTTTTTGACCTTTCTCTAATATCTGCTGATACATTGATAATTCTGCTTTTTTCTTTTTTTTCCTAGTGGATGATAATTCCACTAGAATTCTTTTCTATTTTCGTAGTTTCTTTCTCTCCTTAACTTACCTCTCAGATAGAAGGTCAACTTTGGACAAATGTTAGGATGAGTCCTAACCTAAGGCCCATGATCTGGGAAAATTCTGATCAGCCTGATATTCAAAAACTTCTAACCATAGGTCTCATTCTGTAAGTTGTAATATGGATATGGTTTTCCAATTCAGAGGCACTAGGCCATATTCTTTTGTTGTTGCCTTTTCTTAAATTATGAAATATTTCAAGCATATATATAGGTATAGAAAGAAACATCATGAATAGTTATGTGACTACATAGTCTAATATGTACCATAGTCTAATATCTACCATTTTAACAAAGTTAGTTCAGATTTATTTTTAAGAAATAAAACACTAATGATAAAATTAAAGACCTGTTTGTACTTTTCCCTGATCCCATTTTCCTTTCCCTTCCCAAGAATTCAGTGCTAGAGTTTATGACCTTGTTATTCTCAAATTAATACAAAATAACCAAAACGTTTCTGGCTCCTTTCCCAAGCTCTCCCCATTTCCTATAACTCCAATCCCTTAGTTGCTCAAAGCAAAGGAAATTCCTCTGTTTGACTTATACAGCTTAGTTTTTATTTTTGTTTGTTTGGTTTTAGTTTTCACAACACTGAGCTTGAAATTTGTACTTTCCTCATATAGTTTCAGTGATATAATATACTGAGCAATAATCATTACTTTTTTAGGAGTGATTCTGATGCCATGTTTTAGGTTAACACATTTATGTGGTTCATTATAATTCTATGAATTTCTTATTATTCCTAAAAAGCAGCAACACTAAGATTCTCAAAGGGAAAAAGAAAGTTGGAAATTGGGCATATTGAAAGAAAATATGTTCCAATAGAGATTCAACAGAGCATGTTTTAGGAAAGCAGAAGTTCCATTAAAAAAAAGTCTATGGGTTCTACATATTTAAACTCAAGTTTAAGTCATTATAGACTGAGAGAAATAATTGTTTTCTGTTAGTGCACATAAAAGGATGATTTCTGCTTTACTTAAATTTCCTGTTTTGGTGGTTGCAGGTAAAACACTGCTAATCCCAGATTACTTTACAGTTGACTAGGTGTTTGGTGCTAAAGATAGTGAAACTGCACAGAGGTGCTACCCACCTCCTAGGAGATGAAAACTCCATACCTTTATAATAAGAAAGAAATGAAGAGCATTGCAGTGTACTGAGAACAACAATTAGGTGGAAATTTTCACTAATGAGAAATTGATTTAAGAATCATCAGAGAACAACAACAAAAAAGAATCATCAGAGAGTCAGTTAAACAGGTGGGTTGAACACATGCTTTTGTTTCCACGTTAACTGGAAACCCTGTCAATATAACAATTAAAGATTTTAAAAAGTCAGAGCACATAAGCACCAAGAAAAGAGAGTTTTAAAGATGACAGAAGATATATGTCAACAAAAGTTTTGCACTTGGAATGTGGATGAAACTTAGCAGAGCTGAGAAAGCTAACACCTAAGCTTCCACAAAGATAGCCAAGCTATAGATTATGCATGCAAGAGCTTGGGAATAGGAGTAGGTTATAATAAAGCGGGGGCTGTTGTAGTTACAGATCAGAAGATTTTTTTAAAGGCTGTCTCATAAGAAATTATCAAAGATTCTGTTATTCATCCTGCAAAGCCAGGAGACACTGGTGAGTATTCTGTAAATTTCCTCTCTGGAGATGTAGAAACAGGCCTCTAGAAAAGAATAACAAGATTAAGTGAGAGTCTACATAGTTAACAGGGGACTCCTGGCCTCCTTCTTGAACTTGCTTCCAGACTGGGGGGAGTCATTTGAGACTGGAAAATTTGTCTCCGAGGAAGACCTAGAAACGTAGGAGAAAAGATCTACACATTCCCAACTAGGCTGATGGACCCAGGCCTGATCATTAGAGGATAATGATCACCAATTAATGCACCCCAATTCATAGGATTATTTATGCCTTATTCCTAAATAGGAGCTGAGTGTCAAGGAATGTGAAACATTTGTAGAGAACTGTTAATTTGAGAGAAAGAGACCGGCACAAATGAAACTCCCAGAATAAAAGTCCTGAAGCAAGAAATGATTCACATTGGAGCAAGAGGATGGAAGTTTCCAGTAAAACTTTCTCCAAGGAAAAAAAGAAAAAGGAATATAAATTTTGATGTTTTTGATTGTTTTAAAGGAGATAGTTATTTCTGAAGGAGAGTTTAGAGATAAATTAGGGAAAGGTACCAAGAAATCATCATCAGTTAAAAATAACTAATATTAAGAGAGCATAGGCAAAATATTCTCTGACATAAATCATACCAGTACCAATGTTTTCTTAGGTCAGTCTCCCAAGGAAATAGAAATAAAACCAAAAATAAACAAATAGAACCTAATCAAACTTACAAGCTTTTGCACAGCAAAGGAAACCATAAAAAAAAAAATGAAAAGACAACCTACAGAATGGGAGAAAATATTTGCAAATGCTGCGACAGACAAGGACTTAATTCCCCAAATATAAAAACAGCTCATATAACTTAACAACAAAAAAACAAACTACCCAATCTAGAAATGGGCAGAAGACCTAAATAGACATTGCTCCCAAGAAGACATGGCCAACAAACACATGAAAAGATGCTCAACATCACTAATTATTAGAGAAATGCAAATCAAAACTACAATGAGATATCACCTCACACCGGTCATAATGGCCATCATCAAAAAATCTACAAGCAATAAATGCTGGAGAAGTGGAGAAAAGGGAACCCTCTTACACTGTTGGTAGGAATGTAAATTGATATAGCCACTATGGAGAACAGTATGGAGGTTCCTTAGAAAACTAAAAATAGAACTACCATGTGACCCAGCAATCCCACTACTGGGCATATACTCAGACAAAACTATAATTCAAAAAGATACATGCACCCCTATATTCAGAGCTGCACTGTTCACAATAGCCAAGACAGGGAAACAACCTAAATGTCCATCAACAGATGAATGAGTAAAGAAGATATGGCACATATATACAATGGAATATTACTCAGCCATAAAAAAGAACAAAATAATATCATTTGCAGCAACATGGTTACAACTAGAGATTTTCATTCTAAGTTAAGTAAGTCAGAAAGAGAAAGACAAATGTCATATGATATCACTTATATGTGGAATCTAAAACATGACACAGATGAACCTATCTACAAAACAGAAACAGACTCATAGACACAGAGAACAGACTTGTGGTTGCCAAGGAGGGGGAGGGGGGAGGAAGAGGGATGGACTGGGAGTTTGGTGTTGGTAGATGCAAACTAGTACATTTAGAATGGATAAACAAAAAGGTCCTAATGAATACCAAGGGAACTATATTCAATAATCTGTGATAAACCATAATGCAGCAGTCCCCATCCTTTTTGACACCAGGGACAGGTTTCGTGGAAGACAGTTTTCCCACAGACTGGGGTGGGGAGATGGTTCAGGTAGTAATGCGAGCGATGGGGAGCAATGGGGAGCAGCAGATGAAGCTTTGCTTGCTTGCCTGCTGCTCGCCTTCTGCTGTGTGGTCTGGTTCCTAACAGGCTGTGGACCACTACTGGTCCATGGCCCTGGGGTTGGGGATCCCTGCATAATGGAAAATAAGAAAAGAATTTATATATGTATATAATGGAGTCACTTTGCTGTACAGCAGAGATTAACACAACATTGTAAATCAACTATACTTCAATAAAAAAGTTAAAAATTAAAAAAAAATAACTAATACTATTAATTTGAGGAAAACTGTGTAAGAGAAAAAATATAATCCTAATATATCACATAACTCAGCTGTGGGTAATAGTCATTAATTAAAGAGTAATACTAATGGAAATAGCAAACAGTATACCCCAAATTTTGTTACAGTTATATTGAGAGGATGAGGGGTATACTGGGTATCTGAGAATAAGAGAAATAAATCCCAAATATCTATCAACAGAATTTAATAGATAATATCTAAAATTTTTAAAAATCAAGAAATGAGGTAAACAGTATCTAAGATTAAAAAAAAATTAAATATGGATAAAATGATAGAACAAAAGATGATATGAAATTTGCTGCCTCTGGGGAACAGGCATGACATATAAGGAGGTAAACCACAATTGTATTTTTCATAACAAGTTTCCTAGATCTCTGATATTAGATGTGTGGAAATTTACTACCTTGATAAAAGACAACATTTTTTACAAGAAAGTGGAAAAGAGAAAGAAAAGACAAGGGCTTTGTAGATGCTCTTTGGAAGGAGAGTCATACACCAATGAAAATAAGAGGTTTCCACAGCTATTCGGTAGATAAAAATGGAATTGCTGGGTGGCTGAAAATTATAGATATTTTTCAAGACACTTAGGAGAAAACGTGATTTTTTTAAATTATAGGAAGGATGGAGAGGGTAGGAGTCAGGAGAGGCAACAAGATTTTCCTGGGCAAGAAATATTATCCTGGACTATGACATTGTACATGTAATCAGTGTTTTTGCTGCATAGCAGAGGATTGCTGAGGTAGCTATCTGTATACTATGTTTCAGTTGAACTTCAGGTTTACAGACTGGAAATATAGTGAATGTTAATGCTTATCTTAATTGCCTCATACCTTGGTACTTATTTTTGGTGACAATGGGAAGTTGGGCAAACAGTTAAGTACCCTGCTTCAAAGAAAAAGTCTTGCTAAAGCAAAACAGCCTGGGCCACACAATAGCAAAAAGGAATTAAATATAGTTCTTCAATGATGAAAGAAGACCAGATGAAACATCTGTTCTTAGTTATATTTGCCTAAATGGTCTAACGATTCTAAATTGAAGAGTTAATGGTAATTAATATAAAATCTTCATTGCAGATTCTTTGAACTAGTCTTTCATGAGGCTATATAGCTCTCATTCCAAAATACAGATTTTTTCTTTCTCACTAAATATTTTATACTTTTATAAAGTCCAAAGATTAAGTGTTCCTTTCCAGATACATAAATAACCAGACAGAGTGGATACAATCTAAAGACAATGTTTAATTTTCTGCTGCCTGGAGTGGGAAAACAACCTTACTGTACATTTTCCTGAAAGCCCCCCAGAATAGATATATTTTAGTGAATGTGCTAAACTTTTCAACAGAATATGTCAACTGTGGTATTGAAAGAGTTTAATGGGGGGCTTTCAAGTTTAGTATTTTGCAGGATGTGAGGGTGGGGCTCAAAATCACATGACAATTTATTGGTAACTTTAATGGAAATTAATCATTAAAAAATAAAATTAAAACTTTGAGGAGAACATAGGCAGAACACTCTTTGACATAAATCATGGCAAGGTCTTTTTTGACCCACCTCCTAGAATAATGAGAATAAAAACAAAAATAAACAAATGGGACCTAATTAAACGTAAAAGCTTTTGCACAGCAAAAGAAGCCATAAATAAGATGAAAAGACAACCCTCAGAATGGGAGAAAGTATTTGCAAACGAAGCAACTGACAAAAGTTTTAACTACAAAATATATAAGCAGCCCATAGAGCTCAATATCCAAAAAAAAAAAAAAAAAAAAAAACAATCCAAAAATGGGCAGAAGACCTAAATAGACATTTCCACAAAGAAGATATACAGATGGCCAAAACACATATGAAAATATGCTCAACATCACTAATTATTAGAGAAATGCAAATCAAAACTACAATGAAGTATCACCTCACACCTGTCCAAATGGCCATCATCAAAAAATCTACAAACAATAAATGCTGGAGAGGGTGTGGAGAAAAGGGAACACTCATACATTGTTGGTGGGAATGTAAATTGATACAGCCACTATGGAGAACATTATGGAGATTCCTTAAAAAACTAAAAATAGAACTACCCTTTGACCCAGAAATCCCACTACCAGGCATATACCCAGAGAAAACCATAATTCAAAAAGACACATGCACCCCAGTATTCATTGCAACACTATTTACAATAGCCAGGACATGGAAGCTACCTAAATATCCATCAACAGAGGAATGGTACATATATACAATGGAATATTGCTCAGCCATAAAAGGGATGAAATTAGGCCATTTGTAGTGGCATGGATGGACCTAGAAAGTGTCATACAGAGTGAAGTAAGAAAGAGGAAAGCAAATATCATTTATTAATGCATATATGTGGAACCTGAAAAAATTGGTATAGATGATCTTATTTACAAAGCAGAAATAGAGACATAGATGTAGAGAACAAATGTATGGATACCAAGTGGGAAAGGTGGGGTGGGATAAATTGGGAGATTGGGATTGACATATATACACTACTGATACTATGTTTAAAATAGATAATTAAAGAGAACCTACTCTGTATCACAAGGAACTTTACCCAATGCTCTGTGGTGACCTAAATTGGAAGGAAATCCAAAAAAGAGGGGATATATGTATACCTATAGCTGAATCACTTTGCTGTACAGTATAAACTAACACAACATTGAAAAGCAACTATACTCCAATAAAAAAAAAATATTGCTGCAAAAATAAATAAATAAAATTAAAACTTAATCCCTAAAGTTTGCCAATGTGAAGAACAATGGTTGAACCTCACACAGTTGACTCTTTTTCATGAGTCCCTCATTCTCTTGACCAGCTCTCAGTAATTTTCATATACGTAGAACACCAGACTGACCCCAGTGAGTTGTGGCCCCTAATTCCTTGGAGCACTGCTAAGATCTAGTTAGAGCACTTAATCATGATTTTACTGTCATATTTTCTTGAAGCTAACACACCAGCTAGTTATAAAACACACAATAAATTTTTGGATAATGTGCTCTGTTAAAAACAAAACTTTTTAATGAATCAAAAATTAATAATACTATTCTTTCAATTTCTAACTGTTTTCCCTCTTAAATGTCACAATTAGAATTTGAGCCTGTACCTAATTCAATTTCAGAGATGAAGATATTTGTGAATCACTCCAGGTAACTGATAGTCATTATATCACTGAGACACACGTCCAATATAAAATGATATCTTTAAGCCTCATTGTATAATATAAGTGTTCTTAAGCCTTAGTATATGATTTCTAGTAATATCAAAGAATAGCATAATTCCATCTGCATTTCCTATTTGGCTTAAGTTTCTGTTTTGTTTTTGTCAAAATTAAATTAAATACTATTGAAAAATAAGTCTTATCTAAAGTCTGCCAAAACAGTTTTTTTTTTGATAGGTGTTGGTATCTGTGTCATAGTTCTTCATCATGCATGAATCCATTCCCCATAACCTCCTAATTTTGAAAAAGTTTAATCTATATTGAGAAATTTGGCAATTTCTACCACCTTTTATTACATTGCCTAGTGTGTGATAGGCAATTTCCTGTGTATGAATTTTTTTTTTTTTTCCAGTACGCGGGTCTCTCACTGTTGTGGACTCTCCCGTTGAGGAGCACAGGCTCCGGTCGCGCAGGCTCAGCAGCCATGGCTCATGGGTCTAGCCGCTCCGCGGCATGTGGGATCTTGCCGCACCGGGGCACGAACCTGTGTCCCCTGCATCGGCAGGCGGACTCTCAACCACTGCGCCACCAGGGAATCCCCTGAATTTTTTTTTCAATGCTGGATCATAGCATTATCATTTCAAAGACATTTTAAGAGATGTTTAGGGATCTGAATTTAAGCTAAAATTCAAACCTCTGCTGTGTTGCACAGGAAAATACACATCTAAGATGAAAAAATTTAAAAAATGAAGAGATAGAATTTACTGGTAGGTTTATACCTGGGCAGATAGTTAAAATGCTGGTAAATCTCAACCTCTGAATCTGTCATCTGGCACATTTCTCAATTAGAAGTCACATACAGGGCTTCCCTGGTGGCACAGGGAATCTTTATCTTCCCACCTGAAAATATGTCAAAACCTAGTCTAGAATCTTAATTTTTTCCAGTTTTATTCAGATATAATCATAATCTTCATAGAATATTATATACATGTAAGGTGAATACTGAGAGGTTTGATACACTTATAAATTGTGAAATAATTACTCCATTGGGTTAGTTAATATTTCCATCACCTCACATAATTAAGGTTTCTTTCTTGTAGTGAGAATAGTTAAGGTCTACTCTCTTAGTAACTTTCAAGTATATAATAAAGTACTGTTAACTGTAATAACCATGTTGTACATTAGATCTCCAGAACTTACTCATAACTGGAAGTTTATATTCTTTGACTGTCATCTCTCTTTTTTCCCCTACCACCTCCCCCGCACAGCCCCTGGCAACCACCATTTTGTTCTCTGTCTCTATGAGTTCAGCTCTTTTAGATTCCACATATAATTGAATATCATACAGTATATGTCTTTCTCTGTTTGGCTTATTTCACTTAGAGTAATACCCTCAATTCATGTTGTCATGAATGACAGAATTTCATTTCTTCTCATGGTTGAATAATATTCCATTGCATATGTATATACCACATCTTTTTCTCCATTCATCCATTGATGACCACTTAGGTTTTTTTGATATCTTAACTGTTGTTAATAATCCTGCAACAAGCATGGGTGTGCTGGTGTCTATTAGAGATCCTGATTTCATTTCCTTTGCATATAGACTCAGAAGTGGGATTGCTGGATCATATGGTAGTTCTATTTTTAAGTTTCTGAGAAATTTCAATACTGTTTTCCATTGTGTTTGCTGAAATTACATTCCCACCAACAGTGCACAAGGATTCCCTACCTTGCACATCTTCACCAATACTTATCTCTTGTCTTTTTGAGGATAGTCATTTTAACAGGTGTGAGGTGATATCTCACTGCAGTTTTGATTTACATTTTCCTGATGATTAGTGGTGTTGAGCACCTTTTCATGTACCTGTTAGACATTTGTATATATTTGTAAAAATGTCTATTCAGTTCCTCTGCCCATTTTTTAATCGAATTGTTTTGGAGTTTTTTGCTACTGAGTTGTATGAATTTCTTACATATTTTGATTAACCCCTTATCAGATATAGAATTTGCAGATATTTTCTCCCATTCCATAAGATACCCTTTCATTTTATTGATTCTTACTGTACAGAAGCTTTTTAAATTTGGGTACCCCATTTATTATTTTTTGCATTTGTTGCTTATGCTTTTGGTGTCATATCAAAAAAAATCACTGCCCAGGCCAATGTCAAAGAGATTTTTCCCTATGTTTTCTTCTAGGAGTTTTACAGTTCCAGGTCTTATGTTTCTGTCTTTAGTCTATTTTGAGTTGATTTTATGAGTATGTGAATGATAGCAATCCAATTTCATTATTCTGCAAGTGAATATCAAGTTTTCCCAACATCATTTATGGAAGAGACAGTCCTTTTCCATTGAATATTCTTAGCTCTCTTCTCAAATATTCATTGACTATATATGCAAAGGTTTACTTTTGGAATCTCATGTCTGTTCCATTAGCCCATGTGTCTATTTTTATGGCAGTATCATACTGTTTTGATTACTATGACTTTTCAGTATAGTTTGAAAACAGCAAGTGTGATGACTCCAGCTTCATTCCCTATCAGAATTGCTTTGGCTATTTGGGGTCTTTTTTTCTATTAATTTACTAAAGATTCATCAGTTTTGTTAATCTTCCCAAAAAATGAGTTTTGTTTTGTTTTGTTGATCTTTCTATAATTTTTCTGGTCTCTGTATCATTTACTTCCACTCTGATCTTTGTTATCTCATTCCTTCTTCTAAATTTGGGCTCAGTTTTGGGCTTCTTTGTCTAGTTCCTTTGAGGTATAAAGTTATTTATTTGAGATCTTCCTTCTTACTTAATGTAGGTTTTTATTGCTATAAACTTTCCCTTAGAACTGCTTTGATTGCATCTCATAGATTTTTGGCTGTAGAGTTTGCACTTACATTTGTTTCAAATATATTTATTTATTTATTATCTCTTCATATCAAATATATAGATATATATTTATTTATTTTCCCTTTTGATTACTTCTTTGACCCATTAGTTTGTTCAGAAATGTGTTGTTTAATTTCCACATATTTGTGAAGAAGGAGAAGAGAAAAGAAAATTATACTCTTTTCTGTTAACCTTCATATTAAAGTTAAGTGATTAATACTCCACCATATTTCAGTGTTAGAGTATTCTGAATTTAATTATATACCTACCTTTACCATTGTGTTGTGTATTTTCACATGTTTCCATGATACTAATTATCATCCTTTCATTTCAGCTTGAAAAACTTCTTCCAGCATTTCTTTTAAGGCATATTTAGTGGTGATGAAGTCCCTCAGCTTCTATTTGTCTGGGAAAGTCTTTAATTTTTTATTCATTTCTGAAAGACAATTTTTCCAGTTAAAATATTCTTGGTTGTCAGTTTTCTCTTTCAGCACTTTGAATATATCATCCCACTCTCTCCTGGCCTGTAAGGATTTTGCTGAGAAATCTGTCACTAACTTTTTTGATGTTCCCTTATAAGTTATATGCTTTTTTCTGTTGCTGCTTTTAAGACTATCTTTGATTTTCAACAATTCTACTACAATGTATCTTTGAGAAGATGTCTTTTAGTTGAGTTTGTTTGGTGAACTATGAGTTCATAAACTTCGATATCCAAATCTCTCCTCAGATTTGGGAAGTTCTCAGACATTATTTCTTTAAATAAACTTTCTTTTATCTTCTCCCTCTTTTCTCCTATGGAAGCTTAATGATTCACAAATTGGTTTCTTTGATAATATTCTATAGATCATCAAAAAAAGAGGCTTTCTTCACTCTTTTTCATTCTTTATTCTTTGTTCTCCTATGACTGGATAATTTCTAAATTGCTATGTTCTATATTATAGATTCTTTCCTCTGCTTGATTCATTCTGCTTCTGATGCTCTCTATTGCATTTTTTTTTTCATTTCAGTCATTCAATTCTTCAGCTCCTGAGTTTTTGATTGGTTCTTTATTATTGATTTCTCTCTCTGTTAAACTTCTCATTTTGTTCATGTATTATTTTCCTGATCTAACTGAATTGCCTTTCTGTGTTTTCTTTTAGCTCACTGAGCATTCTTTCTTTAAAAAATTAATTAATTTTGTTTTTGGCTGTGTTGGTTCTTCATTGCTGTGCACAGGCTTTCTCTAGTTGCAGTGAGCGGGGGCTACTCTTTGTTGTGGTGCCTGGGCTTCTCATTGTGGTAGCTTCTCTTTGTTGCTGACCTTGGGCTCTAGGCTTGCGGGCTTCAGTAGTTGTGGCACCTGGGCTCAGTACTTGTGGCTTGTGGCCTCTAGAGCACAGGCTCAGTAGTTGTGTGCATGAGCGTAGTTGCTCCATGGCATGTTGGATCTTCCCGGACCAGAGCTCAAACCCGTGTCCCGTGCATTGATGAGCTGATTCTTAACCACTGCACCACCAGGGAAGTCCCTCACTAAGCATTCTTAAAAAAGCTATTTTGAGTTATTTATTGGGTACCTCACATGTCGCCATGCCTGTGGGATCAGTTACCAGGAGATTATTGTGAATTTTTGGTGGTGTCACATTTCCTTAATTTTTCATGTTTCTTGAAGTTTTCCATTTCTCTTTTCATATTTGAAGCAGCAGTCACCTCTTCTGGTCTTTAATAACTGACAAATACCTGTTGTCAGTCCAGCTAGGGTTTCTGAGGCTTTCTCAGACTTCCTTTGGACATACCTTCTCCATACATCTTACTCCATCATTTTGCAAAATTCCTAAAATTTTATGCTTTTAAAGATACATGTGATCTGTAAATTGTATTTTTTAGGAATGAAATATGTGCAAATAATTTTAAAATTACTGTCATTATTATTTAAAATATCTATCAATCAACATATTTTAGATTTTCATAGTATAAACAATATATATGAATATATAGTAGATAGGTATGGAGGCAGAATAATGGCTTCCAGAGATGTCCATACATAATCTCCAGAACTTTTAAAGATGTTACCTTACATAGCAAAAGGAATTTCACAGATGTAATTAAGGGTGTAGACCTTTGAGATGGTAAACTTGAAATATCAAGTGTATCCAATTTAATCGCATGTATCATTAAAACCTGAGAACCTCAGCTGTGGTCAGAGAACCAGAGAAAAGGCAAGAAAGACTAGCCCCACTGTTGTTGCTTTGAAGATAGAGAATAGGTGCCCCAGGAACATGGGCAGTCTCTATAGTTAGAAAGATCAAAGAAACATAATATTTCCTAGAACCTTCAGAAAGGAACATAGATCTACCAACACCTTGAGTATATCCCAGTGAGACCTGTATCTGACTTCTGACCTACAGAATGTAAGGTAATAATTTTCTATTGTTCAAGCCACCAAGTTTGTGAAAATTTGTTCCAGTAGCAACCGAAAACTAATATAATTGTCTGTAACTTCTGTTAGCACAAAATTAATATGCAAAATATATATTATGGAGAAATCCCCCAAATAACATAGAAATATTAAGAAAAAAATTGTCAAGATGTGTCTGATTTATATATATCTATATCTATCTATCTATATCTATCTATCTATATCTATCTATATCTATCTATATATCTACATCTATCTATCTATCTATACCTATCTATATATCTATATATATCTCATGAGGGACTTGAGCCTAAGTGAAAACCTGGAGTTAAAAGAAGATCTGATAAATAGAAATAGAGGAAATCAATAAAGAGAAAGACAGTTAAATATTTTTGATTAATTTACTAATCTTCATGAAAGTGTTTGTATTTGGAATTATTTAATTATTTTAAAAAAGAAGAGAGAGAAATCATTTGAGGAAGGAGGTTTAAAGAGTCCAGTTCTGTATCTGAAGATATGTATATTGGTTTCCTGTGGCTGCACTAACAAATTACTGCAAATTTAATGACTTAAAACAACACACATTTATTCCCTTACATTTCTGGAGGTCAGAAGCCCAAAGTGGTTTCACTGTGTTAAAACCTAAGTGACAGCAATGCTGTGCTACCTCTGGAGACTACGGGAGAGAAAATGTTTCCTTGTCTTTTCTAGCTTCTAGGGCTGCATTCCTTGGTTCATGGCCTCATCCTCTGTCTTCCATCTTTTAGTTCATCAGCACAGCACCTTCAAATATCTGTTTTGTCTTCACACCTCATTTTCTTCTCGTCCCTCTCTTCCTCTTCCACCCTCTTATAATGGTGTGTGTGTATTTTCAATTAAAGCACATCCTCTCCAGGATAATTTCCCCACTGCAAAATCCTTAATTAAATCACATCAGCAAAGATGCTTTTTTCCAAATAAGGTAACATTTACAGGTACTGAGGATTATGATCTGATGTCATTGGGGGCCATTATTCAGCGTACTACATTAGTGGTGAAATGAAACTTTTATTGATTCTGATTTATTTATTTTTATTGATTCTATTTTTCTCCCATTCTTTAAATTGTGTGGGTCTGTCTATCTATCTATAATATACTTTGAAATTATATAAGATATGACTTTAACATAATGTAATTGATTGTACAAAATTCTCTCTTACACAAATTATGAGAATTTCCCCAAATGTCTTTATAATGAAAGTTCTAACACTGAATCATACTCTATGTACTTTGTAATTCTTATTTTCTCATAAAACTCTTTAAAGGCAGAATCTATGCTTAAAACATTTTTCTAAACCTTGTATCACAGCATAAATTTGATTATAGATTATCAGTATTTTTAAATTGATTTCAACAATTGAAATTAATTCAATGACTTTTGGTGTCAAAACTTTATTGAATAAAGTTATTCCATGGCTTGATGGAAATAATTCCTTTTTCCTAGAATAGATGTATGAGGATTCTATAACTTTTCTAAATTTGTTGTTTATTTTCTCATCTGTTTCTTCCCACTAGAAGGGGAAAATGGTTATATTTTGAGGGAACACTTGTATAGTGGAAGGGAGACTGAGTATTCCCTTGAAGAGATTGCTTTAACTGGGCATTAGGTCTGTGTACATTAGTTTGTGAGAAAAGGCATTGTCTATACTGAACATCATGTATGCTGCCCTAACTTACTCAGAGCCACTACAATGCACAACTCCAGAGGTAACACTCCCATTTATACTGATGTATCTATGTAACTGATGGTCCCTGGAGTTTTGAGGTACAACCATACATGATAGGCTCATAAAATGGACTCAATTAGAAATTCGTTTAGTCCATCTTCTTTGCAATTGAAGAAACATTTGCAATGTGAAGGATACAAGACAAACAGTAAAATCTGTATTATGGAAAAGTGTTATAAGAAAAGCCAGGGTGATCTAGCATATCCTTTCTTTTGAAGGTATTAATATATTCATAATCCTCCACAAATGTTAAAAAACAGGTCTAGCAAGAAGGCATAAAGAGGAATGTTTCTACTTGTAGAAAACTGGCTCCAATATTATTCTACACTGTTCATTATTAGTCATCTTCAACATTTCTGTAAGCTCTATATCATATAACAGACACTGTGGTGAAAACTGATATGCAAATAGTAACATCTCTTGGTCCTGTCTTAGGTAGATTACAATGTCATGGAAATGACAGAAAGACATATGAGAACCTGGTCCTCAGATAAGTAAAGTCCACATCATTTGACTGTGCCATTTATAATATACTCTAATCAAAAAAACATATTTGCATTTTTATTTTTTCTATCTCTTGAGTCAAAATAGTATTGTTGAATGCATTATTTAATTCTACAAACATTTATCGACTATTTTGCAAATCACTCTACCATTTTTTTCCAAAACAAAACAGTAGCTCAGCTTTTGATTCAAATAACATTATGAAGTGGGTTCTTTTATTTTTTAATAATGTAAGTAGCTTGTGTTTGTCATTAGTGTAGTTGTCTGTCTTTGAATGTTACAATGGCACTGGCTTTAGACAATTCCTCAGGGCAGTGACTGTGTCTGCTTAAAGTGCTTTGTGCAGAACACAGGTGGCTGACTAATAAACACTTTTTGCTGATGCAATGTCTTGTATTGAAGACAAAGCCTCTGATTACTTAGTGTTTTGAAATTAGTTTTTAAAGATGCATCAGGAATCCAATTAGTGTATAATGTGTGTCTGACACTGAAATGGCTTTGGAGCAGATTAACAAGACCACACCACCCTCATTTCAAACGTTTATATTTTAAAACCAATACTACAGGATGAAAACAAATGTAGACATTAATTAAGTAGTTAATCTTTCTAAAACCTTGATAGGAAACCTGATATCATACAAAAACAATATGCATATTTGTGTGTGTGTGTGTGTGTGTGTGTGTGTGTGTGTGTGTATTTTTCTTCATTATGTGGGTTAAAAGTAGATCAGTGGCCCTGTTATAGGGATAATCAGAAGTAAACTGGCATTAGCTCAGCAAGGAATTCTAGTTTGACACTGATGTGTTCAATATAATTTTTTTTTTTTTTTTTTTTTTCTCATGTAGAGTAGCGCTCTATTTAGGAGAGTATAAGTGTCATTCTTTTGGGGACATCTGCAACTGCAGGCCTCCCTCCCTAGGGCAAAGCCCCAGGTCACTTCTTGAGAGGCCTTTGGATTGCAGAGGAGATGTGATGGACATAGTTAATTCCTTTGATCTTTAACCCCTGATACTGCTCTGACCTGGTCTTTTTTCTGCTTCTGATCTATGCTCTTCCTGTGGCTTCCCCATGGGGCACAGGCTTCTGCTCTGTGGTTAATATTATCTTTGCAATCCAACCCGCTATCAATGATCATTCATCCACCTAAAATTACTCAGTGAATTGTTTGCCTTTCCTTGATTGCAAACTCTGTAAAGGCACAGTCCATTTCTCATTACATTTCCATCCCAAGCCTTGTATAAAGCATACACTCAAAACCCATCTGTTAATCAGCCGACTCATTGATCTTGGTCTCTCACTTTTGATTCAGTTTTATCCCAGGTTTTTGTTTTTGTTTTTTAAAATGTTCTGCTTGTGATTTAAATGTCGGCTCTACCCATACCATGGTGATTCGCATCCTCTTTTTCCTCTTGCTTGGCACTGCCAAACTTAATCTCATCAACCTTTAGGTTTTGGGCCACATGGGTTATCTGGTTACCCTAACTACAAAGCAGATTTGTCTCAGGGCACTTTTCCTGCCTGCATTCATTTTCTTACTGCTGTTGTAACAGATTACCACACTTAGTGATTTAAAGCAACAGAAATGTATCTCTTTAAGTTCTGGAGGCTAGAAGTTCACAGTCAGTCTCATAGGCTACCATCCAGGTGTTGGCAGGGCCGATTCCTTCTGGAGGCTCCAGGAGGGAATCTGTTCCTTGACTCTTCCAGGTTTTAGAGGCCGTTGACATCCTTTGACTCATGGCAGTTTCACCTAATATCTGCCTCTGTCTTCACATTTTCTTCTCTCTGTAGTCAAATCTTCCTCTGCCTCCTTCTTGTATGGACACCTATGGTGACATTGGGCCCACCTGGACAATCAAGGGTAACCCCTCCCCCACCCCCAATCTCAAAATCCTTAGATTAATTATGTTAGCCTGGCTGTTTACCATGTAAGGTAACATATTCACAGTTCCAGGGATTTGGCCTTTTTGGGGGGTCATTATTCAGCATGCCTTATTGCCCTTCTTGAAACAGATCTGTAAAACTACCAAAAATGATTTCTTTATGTTCCTCAGTATGACATACCTCCATTTTGTTTATTTGATACTTTATTCATTTTTCTTTTTCAAGTATAATATAGTCATCATAAAAATTTCAAACAACACGGAAGTACATGATATGTAAAAAGCTCTCCTCCTCCCCAACTGTCTCCCAACAATGACTGAAATTAAAAATCTGGTGTGGATCATTCCATTCCTGTGTAAATGCACACACAGAGAGAGGAAGAAAAATACACACAGATTCCACGTGTTCTATGTATATACAACTATTAAAATATCAGGTATTATTCTACATCTTGCTTTTTCTCAGCTAATGATATACATTGTACATATTTCCATTTCAGGACAGTACATGTTTATCTACTTCTTATTACAGTTTTGGAGAGATTACATTTAAAGAGCATGTTTATTTTAGAATATTTGACGTATTTTTATTATCGATTCTTCCTTTCCAGGAATATGGTATATTTTAGTAGGTCATTTTAATTAATACTTTTTTACTATTTTGTTATTTTGTTTAGATATGTATTTTTCTAAGTTCTGAAGTTCATTTCTAAGTATCTAGCAGGTTTTTCTAAAAAACTCTGCGTGTGTGTGTGTATGAGTTCCTAACTGATTATTGCTGGCATTTGGGAAAGCTATTATTTTAGTATGTTCCCTTG
Organism: Stenella coeruleoalba; assembly: GCF_951394435.1. Classification (NCBI taxonomy): domain Eukaryota; kingdom Metazoa; phylum Chordata; class Mammalia; order Artiodactyla; family Delphinidae; genus Stenella; species Stenella coeruleoalba. Next base: position 37,732,483 of record NC_137164.1, on the reverse strand, counting down.
TATCTGGCAATTTCACTGAATACTCATTAGTTTTATTTGTTTTTAAGTGGTCCTGCATTTACAAGGAATGGAAATATATTATGTGCCACTAATGACATTTTGTTTTTTCCTTCTTGGTTCACCAATTTAAAAATTTGCCAGCTCTCTCTCTCTCTAATTACCCTCTCAATACTCCAGCTTCAGGCGTTTGTGCATGCAGGTAAAAATGGTCAAGTAGCCATGGATCGGCTTCTTATAATAATCAACTATCTTGAAATCTATTATGGGGAGAAGACAAGAAGTGGTACTTGAGACCAATATCAGAATAAATTAAAAGCCTCTTATATTTTAGTAGGAAACGAAGTCTCTGGGTTTTAACTTCAGGATATTGTGAAGATAGTGAAAGATTCAAAGAGAACAGAGTGGAAACAGCATGGGATTATTTCAAACTCTGTTCCTTCCATTCACTACTGTGTGTCCTCATGGTATGTCACTTAAATTTTCTTCCTATGAGTTTGCTTATCTTATGGCTGATAAACATGAAAGTGGTACACATAGCAGAGAGACTGGATGAACAATCCTTTTATTAACGAGGGTTATTTCTCTCTAGGACTATTATATGCTAAGGAATTGTTTTCTACAGTATAAAACAATATGTCATTTCTAGTGTTAATGTTAAGCACTAAAAACACAGAGAAAGTTATACACTACAAATGAAGCAAACATAATGACAAGAACTAGGATGCAAATTTTTCAAGGAGATTTGATGTTTTGAAAAGGAGCAAACATATACTAAACATCACTGTCAAAGTCAAAGCAGTTGCTGGAGAAGGCTACAAGAGGTCAGGAAAATGGTGTGCACTTTCCAAGAGTACTCAGATTCCTTTCAAAAACAGGCATAATATTGAGCTTCACCACATTTATTCTAGTCATCCTTAGCAGTTTTGAAGCATGCTTGTTATAAATATGTGTGCATGTTTTTAGATATGTTCTTAACTGTGTTATTACCAGGAGAGAGCCGCAAATTCATTGAAATATCATGGACTCACTATCATAAAAAATCAGTTACAAATGTTGTTCTAATGCTGACTTAATCATAAATAATGTATTCATTTTACCCAGCTATTGCTAAATCATTTAAGAACAAATTGCCAGTGTGGAAAGAGCTCCATCATTACTATCCTTTCAAAAAATTATCTGCATTAATTTTATATGTAAAAATATATTAAGAAATATTTAAAATGTATAAAAAGTTTAGAGAATAATTTTGCTGACACACAAGTGCAAATACACACATTTCTTAACATTTTGCCATATTTGCAGTTTTTAAAGAAATACAGTATAACAGATGCAATTGAAACAACTCTGTACTCTTTTTCAATCACATTTCCTTTTATCTTTATCCCAAGTTAATCAATATAAAAAGTTGACGAGCATCCTTCATCCATACATTTTAAAATATTTTGATAAGTATGCTTGTATTCATATGAAATATTGTTTTATTCTTTAAAAAACATACACAAACTATATCATATTGTTGATTTAATTTTGCATTTGGTCTTTTAAAATCAATATTATACTTTTGGTATTTGTCCATATGAGTACTAGTCAATCTAGTTATTTGTTTCAACTGCCCTTTAAATTATTCTATTGAATAAATATTTATATATTCTGTTATTGATGGTCTTCCATTTTTCCTTGTAAGGTACAATGTACACTGTTACATGGTTAATTTGCATGCGGATATACCTGGGACTCCTGTTAAAATGCAGATACTGATCCAGTAGATCTGAGGTAGTGCCTGAAATTATGCATTTCTTAAAAATTACTAAATGGTGCAGAGGCATCTTCTTGTTCATGGAGGACAGAACACACTTTGAGTAGCAAGACAGTAGGCTATATATATATATATATATATATATATATATATATATATATATATATATATATGTCAAACTGACTAATTCAGCACTGCTCAAATCCCTTTATACTTGGCTATCTCAACTTTAGAGTTTGAAAAGAAATCTCTTTTGCAGCTAGATGTGGCTACATTATGATATGGTTCTGGTCAAGTCAATATCAGTATAAACTGCCGATGCCAATTCAATCATGCCTAACCTTCTTCTTGCCTGGAATTGTGGTAATCCTGGAGGTGCAGGAAAGCAGAGTGACAAAATAGGTCTGGGTCCTTGAAAGCATTGTTAGCCACTTCTCCAGCCCTGGGATGCCCAGGGCTGTCCAGATCATTTTTATTTTAGTGTCTGAGACAAACCCTTTGCTTGACTAAACCGCTGTAATCTGATTTACAGTTACTTATGCCTGAACATCATTCTAAATGATACACTGCCTCTTAAACTTTTCTAGATATTGTCAAATTGTATTCCCAAATGCTTCTGTTATTTTACATGTCCATCAGGAGCATGAGACAATTCTTAATTTTATTTTTCTGGATCTTTGACAGTTATTGGCATTGTCAAATATTTTAAAGTTCTTGTGTATATAATAATAATGAGAATGACATCTAATTGTGTTTTAATTTTCACTTCTGTAGTTACTTCTGGTGTTAGACATTTTTTGTGTTCATTGCTAATTCAGACTTCCTCCTGTGAGAATTGTTTTTATTATTGTCGATTTTCCAATTGGGTTGTCATTTTATTATCAATTATTATTATTGGAGAGGTTCCTAACAAAGAATAATTCAATTTTTGTTTTTTGTATAGGCCCAGTAAATATCTTCTTTCAGATTGTGGCTTTTCTTTTCATTTTGTTTATGATGTGTCTATGTAGGAAAATTTAAATTAATATGGTCAAATTTATAAATATTTTCCTGTGTGTTTTGTGCTCTGTGTGTCTTTTTTAAGATACTCTTCCCTATCCTAAGGTTATATCTTCTTACATATTTTTCTACAATTTTAACTTTTTGCTGTTCTCACTTAAGTGGTAATCTACCTGGAAAGGATTTTTGTTATATGATATGAGGAAAGAATCCAAGTTTATATTTTCCACAGAACAACCAATATTCCTAGCTCCACTTTATAGAAAGTTCATTCTTTACTGTACTGTAAAGTCAAATCTGTCATTTAGCATGTTTAAAAGTTGCTACTCTGTTTTGTCAATCTACACCAATGATAGACTGTGTTAACATCCAGAAGAGTGAGTCTTCCCAGGTTTATTCTTCAAAATCCACTTCATTATTCTTGCCCGCGTGTTCCCAAGTAGGCCTTTGGGAGGACTGTTTAGAGGGGTGGATCCTACTTTTACTCATGGTTCCTAGATCTAAGCATTCTAGATTCTAAGTACCTATCACATATGTAAGCTGTTGGTTCAGTGCAAATACTGGAAAATAGAATCTCAAACTCACAAGATATAGTAATCTGAACTATATCTTGTGGTAACTTTGATATCCATTCCATCAGTCTATTAGGCAAGTTATGGCAATATAGTGTAGCAGCAGTGGGTTCTATGATCGTGAGCACATTGTCATACCTCTTCTGTCATAAAATTGATCCACTGGTATGAAGCAATGCAGTACAGGATTCCACGCCAATAAGTTAGTGTTTCTCTTGGCTCTAAGATGGTAATGCTTGAAGAAGCATTACAGCAGGCAAGGAAGACAAATTCCTATCTGAGATAGGTGTCAATTCCAGTAAGAACAAATTGCTGCACCATCCAGGGTAGAAAGGGTCCAATATAGTCAACCTGGCAGTAGTGTTTTCATTGAGGAATGGTGCTAAGATAAAGAGATCAGAGTTGTTTCTTCTGCTTGCAGATTTATAGGTGGAGAAAGGGAATATGTGTTCTTGAGCCCATATGTAGTTTTAGCCTTGCTACCAGGTACATCTTTTGCAGATTCATTGGCCCAGCATGGAAGTTTATGAAGAGAGAGGGTGATAGACATACACAAGGCAAATCATACTATCTATATTGTTAAGAGTTCCCCAAAAATGTTCTCTGGTGTATATTAATGTGATACACAAAGATAAGTGTTTTGCACTCAGTTCCATAGATCCACCATTTTACTCTTTGCCATATTCCTTTGACTCCCATTATCCTATCTTTGTCTTTTAAATATCATGGCTGCCTAGGAGTCAGTGTATATCTGTACTTAAGGCCGTTTCACTCCCAAAGTAAATGACCGTGTGCTCTGTATACAGCTTGTCACACTGAGAGGCTATTTCCTCCTGCCCAGTGTCTTGAGGGCCAGCCCTGAAAAAGACTGTAACTTGGAAGCAGTCCATTTTCTTCTAATAATAACTTTACTCATCCGCAAATGAGAGCTGAATTCATATCCACAGTTGTCAGTGAGCCTTAGGGAACCCTCTGGGAGGCTATAGATGTAAACCTGAGGGAGAGGCAGTGATGAAAAAGAGGTGGGTAACCTCTGGGTTACCTCTTTATGTACGTTATAGTCTGGGTTACCTCTTTATGTACTTTACTTATGTCCTCTTGATCTTGAAGGGCTGGATCCCAAGTGTATCATTTCAATTGCATGATTTATTGCTACTGTATTCAACCAATATTATGAGTTTCTGAGTGTGATAATAACCATTCCTTGACGTTACATGGTCAGGCACTTAGCCTCAGCTAGTGCCCAATAGATTATACAGATATACTCTTCAAATAATTTCTTGTTTTCTGTTACATATGACATGGCTTTGCATTACTTGGGACATTGTTAAAAAATATAAATTCTTGAGCTTTGATGAGTTCTACTAATCAGAAACTCTGAGGGTGATATTAATGAACATTAAAGTTTGAGAACCACTGACATAAATGGGTATTTTGGCTTGACAAAGATTACTGAAATCCTAAAAACTTCACTCATGTGGCAACCTCTGAATTTTTGAAGGATGCATCTATCATCTCCCTGTACAAGTGCATCTTTTCAAAGCACCTAGAGTAGTTGTCCCTACCATCAAGTCCAATTGGCATGGTAGATCTCATATCTAAACGTTTTAGAATTTATCCTATCTTGAGTTTTTGTTTTCAACATTCACATTTTTTCAAATATTTCCAATGAATTTATTCATAGTCATCTGCTATTGTCTCATTTCTGCACTATTTTTGCAGAAATCTTTGAATGTTATTCCCTTATCTCTTTAATGATATTAAATATACAAATTTTTTACATACTATTTTATTCTTACTTAATTTAGTGTAAATTCATGTAGAGTAATTTGCTATTTTTCATTCTTTTTGCTTATTAGAGTTTTGATTTTTCAAGTGCATCTTGTATGTGGCAGTGAAGAGAGCAGTGATTCTTTCTCTCTCTTTATCTGTCTATCACTTTCTCATAACCCATCTTGCATACGGAATTTAAATGCCTCCAACTAACCCACAAGGCCCCTGATACAGAGCAAATTCTTAAAGTGTCAGCTTGGAGCTCCTATCCTACAATGATACTGGGGATATTGTAAATTCAGATCCCAAGCCAGAGATGTGCTGTTTTAGTTCCTGCTCTTAAGTTGGGTTTTTGTCCATTTACTTCCCAGGTCCATAACTTCAAAAAGCCATGATTTGGGGACCTATTTGGTGTTAATTTATTTCATCTCCTTTCACCACCAGTGGAAATCCTCTTTAACCCTGGTTTTCAGAAATGAGCAGATCTTTGGTCCTTCCCGTCGTTTATATGTTGTGGTTTCCATCTTTATTACTTAGGCAACGTGAACTTTAGGCTTTCTCAGCCTGCATTGATACCTGAAACCCAGAAAGCACATAGCTTTATCCTCTACTCATTGTGTTACATTTATATTTATTTCTGATACCTATAAATGTTTATTTTCTGGGGCTTTTAAATTCCTCTTTATGTAATTTATCTATCATTGGTACACATTTTTACAGAGGATGTAGTGTATCAGAGAAATACAAATTTAAAAGTGTTGATTTACAAAGTCATTTAACCAGAAATTCCATATTTTTTTTTCTCTTTTTGAATGTCTAAAAATAAAATTTTAAGCAAAGCAGAAAACATTTTCAAGGTGAAGAAACCACATACTGATACTAGCTGATACACTTAGAATACTTTTTAGCTATTTTACCATCCTGCACAATGGCCAGGCAGTAACTGGGAATTACATTAATATGTATTAGCTTTGAATGAAATTGTGTTTTCTTCAGTATTTCCTTATTATCTAGTAGAACAAGTCCAAATATCTGCTCTTTTTCAATATTTTCCGTGAGCTACCTACTCTTTCCTCACCAAACATATTTTGAATTATTCTGTGACATTTCATCATGAAGTACTATTCATTTCTCCTGAATACAAAACATGCTCATTGCTAGCATTGAGCTAGTGGCTTTGTTTATTTTGGCTTGTCTTTCCCTGGCATCTCTTACACCTTTTCCTTACTATCTATGTCCTCCACATCCTTCATCAGTCAATTAACTCCAATCTTCTACACAAAATCTTCCAACTTTTCAGGAGTCCCCCAGTAGTTTGATTCATCCCGTTTAGATTACATCTAATTTTTCTCTATTGAGTTTTTACTTTCCACACTATAACCCTGTATGTGCTGGCACACTATTTGAATTTTAAACTCCTTGACAATAAAAACAGTGTCCTATATTTCTTTGAATATTTTACTGTGCATGGCCAAATGCAGAACACACTGTTGACTGGCTGATTTGATGAGAGGTCTAGGGCTATAGCAATCACATGCACATTACTCTTATACTCCTGGTGACTTTACCATGCTCTGTCTATTTTTATGTTCAGAGATATCTACAGGGATAATTGGAAAAAAGGACTAAATTTGCTTCCTTTTTATTTGAGGTACTTGTTCATTCCTCCCCATACATTCTCACTTGGATTTGTCCGAAATGATGATATGTGGTTATACAAACTTCTAAGTTTCCAAACATTCCATGTATCAGTTGTCAATCCATAGTCAAACATTCACTGGTCCCTTGGCTCAAAACCTAAATCATGCTACACGTTTTGCATATCTTTCATGCAGGGGACACAGTAATAAAGTTAATATGGAAATCAAAATTATCCAATTAAAATATATTTGTAAGAATAACCCACCTAATGAAAATAAGATTTTCAGTGTCATATCTGTATATTTTCTATGCACTCCTGTTTTATTAAAAAAAAGCACATAGAGATTATAGTATTCAATGGCAAATATGCAGCATAGATCTTGGATGATTCAAGAAAAATGGAGAGAAAATGATTTAGGTCAAAGTTCAATGTATCTTCTACTCTTAACAAAGCAAATCAACTGGTATATTTTCTTCATTCGTGTATTTCTACAATTCTAAGAATTGCAAGAAAAAAAGAAATTCAATGAATTACGGACAATTTATAGTATGGTGTCACTGTTTTTGCAATGTAAGCAAGCAGGAGCACAATGTGTTATCTTCCTCATTATGCCGACTTAATGTATTAGTTTGTAGCATATGGCATGTGAGCCTCGTGATAGGAGAATAAGCTTAGGTTTTTACTTCATCTGCCAATAGATGCCAACATTCATTCAGTTCCCTCCAGGCATGGTAATTGTTCACATAACAGCAGGATGCACATCCAGACTCATGGCAATGGCTGAGAAATTGAGTTCATCTTACATTTTTCTCTCAAGCTTTTATTACACTATGTATTTCAGAGTAGTGACTTGATTTTTATGCAATTTAATCCTCTTGTTGTGAACATCATTTTTGAGAACTTATGATCTTTTAGTTCATTCTTCATACAATAATGTGTTTATGTGTTTTGTGTACAGCATTATTTTGATACCAACTATTCTGTCAAATGCTCTAAAATGAATCAATTCATACAAACCAAGCCAAATAAATCAGTCCTCAAAAATATGCCATCTATTCCATTAAACAAGTAAAGGGTAAGAAACACTGTATTGCAGTGAAAAGTAGAACAACTGTAGACACTAAAATATGCATTACTAATATCCAACCCTCTTATTTTGGTACATGCCACTTCTAACTGGCTCTTTTTAAGACAGTGATTACCATAATATAATTTAAGTTCTGATGGGGATTTGGGCTGTAAAGGGAATTATGGAGTGTCTCTGAGTACAGCCTTTTCAGGTTAAGGCAGCATACAAGATAGTATTAATATATTAAGATATGTAAAAGATCAGAGAGATAGAAAGAAGTGTTTTCTAGGAACAAAGAGGAATTCATGAAATCAATAACCACATTTTTAATCCTTAAAAGAGAGTACCAGTTATATTACTATAACTATGTTTATATCAAATAAACTCCTGGTGAATTCATTATGTGACAGATTTTTGATTGCAAGTAGCAAAAACCAAGCCTGACTCTCTTTGCAGAAAACAATACATTTTGGAAGAGTGTTAGACAGGTCTTAGAAACCACAGGAAGATTGGAGAACCAGACTCAGAGGATAAGCCAAAGCCAGGGGACAGTGGGCTGTGGGAACCAGAGCCAGGGCCACACCCCTGGGATGACTCTGAGCCCACGTCACTGATGTATCTGCCATCCCTGCCCCTACTCCTGCTTCAGTCAATGTTCCAGTCGCCACTGCCGGCCATCTGGGATGGGAAAAGGAATTGCAATAGCTCTCTTCTCTAGGGGGTCTCATTCTAGATTCAAAGTCTCACGCAAGAAATTAGGAGTTTCTAAACCTTGATCACTTGCTCACTCCTAACCATTCGAGACTGCTGAGAATGGTATCTTGTTCTTTCAGAATCCGACTCTTTTTAGAAGCACATAACCCTCAGATAGTATTAAGATACCTGTAAATGTACAGACTTCAAGCAAACTAACCTTTTCAACTTTTCTCTATTCATTTATTAATCACTTAATAATATGCTTTCTTATAGTTTCTAACAAATCCATTTTATCACTTTTAACACACAACAACACTGTGAGTTATCTAGGGTAGATATTACTTTCTACATGTTATAGACAAAGATAATAACATCGAAAAATTTTAACTTACTTGCATGATTGAAACTCAGATCTTTGACTGAGGTCAAGTATTCTTTCCACTACATTTAAATCATGGACAGAGTTCTATATTTTCCTTTCTCTCTTGCTTCACTTAAGTAATGTTGTTCAACAAAATGCTATAATTATCTTAACTAATAAAGTTTGTGTATTTCAAATTTTTATTTGTTTACTAACTAACAATATATAAGGAATGGAAAATACACAATATGATTTATGGACTTATATTCACTCATTGTGAATTATTTCCCAAAATGCATATTGTAGTCAGCATACAAAAATGACTAATGAAAAACATATCTTATTTGAGACCCAATTACTTGATTCCCAGCAGTTTGTATTCATGGTTTTTACTCATTTTAGAATGAATGAATTCTAGAGTGAAATAAATTAGTCAATTTTAGTCTTCATTTTCTGAAATACTTTTTGAGAAAGATTTAAATACTACATATACAGAGACTTAAACTGATTGCAAATTGATCATCTTTATTTATTTTAAGCTTGGATTTCTAGATTTTCTACTTTATAGTCAATGACCCAAGCCCATGACTTATGTGGGATTAATTTAGGAATATAATAAAAGAACTGTTTGAGAACCTCTCTCTCAAGTAGCAATGTGCCACTTACAATAAGCCATTTACATTTGCAGAACTGATTATACACTAAGTGCTGGATAGTGAGCAGAGACACAAAGCTTTAAGACTGCTTCAGCTACATGAACATTTCTTCAGTGTTTCATTACTAATATCCTCAGGTTTGAACTGCTTGGAATTCTTTTGTAGTAATATATTTTCACATCTATGTACTGTAACAAAATAGTCACCAGTGCCAACCAGGTCATCTTTCCTGAGCAAAGACATTACAGGGTGGCTAAACTGTCATATAAAACATCTGCTAAAAGTAGAGAAAACTGGTAAATAAGGAATATGGAATGTTCAAGTACAGTTGAAATGTTTCACATTCAAAATGATTTTCATTATCCAGATTTTCGTGAAAAAACTGTCTCTTGCAATAATATGAATTACTTTACCTTGGTCACTTTCAAGGATACCTTAAGGCTAACAAGATTTTGTGGTTATAACCTCCATCTCTTTTAAAAATATTATGCTAATTGTGTCAAGAACAGTCTTAAATTTATTTTTAAATGCTATATTACCTTGCACATTGCTGTGATTATGAATGATAGCTAATTAACTTGGTATGTTCATTAGGTGAAAATGAACTTTCCTTTCAATATTGATCAAAATGCTATCATATTATGCAACTGAAAACTGCTTAAATGATAAAATTTATAATATATGATGTATTAAGAATCTTGTCTGGCACATGTTAAGCCTCTGTATTATTCAAAATGAAACATGTATATAACAGGTTGATCATGTTTTATATATATACTGCATTGTTCTCAAAGCCAATCGAGAAGCAAATAGAACACATTTTATTAAATTCTTATCCCATATTGTTCTCCCATCACAAAGGGGCTAAAAAAATTAAATAATATTTATAGTACAAGTAAAATAAGAAAATAGAAGTATAATATAATTCGTATGCTAAGGACATCAGAAACAGTATAACCATGACTATTTTTCAAAATAAAAGATACAATAATGTTTCTTTTAGTTAGGTTCCTAATAATACCACCTTTTCCAAATTCCTCATGGTCCTTTACATCAGGTATATCATTTTCCATCCTTCTGGAGAAGAAAAAACCTAATGTATTGCTACAGTCCAGGAAGTAGTAGACACAGTTGGAGCAACATTTCACAGCCTATTTTTTTTGTCTGATATGAATTGGCTCTAATGCATTACCAACTGCTGAAGGAGATGAGGCAGACTGGTAAGTATCACCCAGAAGTCAAAGTGTATTGGAAAGAATAAAAGACAGGATCTCTAGGTTCTATTTCTGCACATGCCATAAAACAGCTGGGAGTTTTGAATTGCAAAGAGGTTTTCACCAAACTTAAGATGCAACCCCATCTTTTTTTTTTTTTTTTTTTTTTTTTTTTTGCAATATGCGGACCTCTCACTGTTGTGGCCTCTCCCGTTGCGGAGCACAGGCTCCGGACGCGCAGGCTCAGCAGCCATGGCTCACGGTCCCAGCCGCTCCGCGGCATGTGAGATCTTCCCGGACCGGGGCACGAACCCGTGTTCCCTGCATCGGCAGGCGGACTCTCAACCACTGCGCCACCAGGGAAGCCCAACCCCATCTTTTTAGGGGTGCCTAAACATTGTTACCAAAGTCCTCTGCTTGAACATGTAGATTAATTGGAAAATTACTACCTCATAAAATGGTCCATTCAGTTTCTTTCCTATTGAGTTCCTAATGAGTGTCATTCCCCTGGGTACTCAGTCTTTTATATGTTCAAAAGAGAAGCAATGCAATGTATGCCTTCCAACCTCACTCCACCTCGTACAAAGTCTTCTCTTTTCCAGATAAGTACAGTCTCACTTTGACAAATTATATGTTCTATAATGCTTTCTAAACACTCTATAATATCTAGAAAGTGTTTGGCAAATTACCAGCATGCTGATGAATGTTAAACTGAATTGAACTGGTTGCTTTTCTCAGTATATAATTGTTTACCAATGTTCTCTGTAACATAGATGTCCCACCAGAATTGAACACTAGATATGTGTTCAATATCTAGTGTTGGTGGAATGTGGTGGAATATTGCTCCTCTTGGTCTAAAAACCATACTTCTTTTAATTGATTATCAATTATATTAGAATTTGAGGCTTCAAATGATATCATGCTTATATTGAGATGATAGAATTATTTCCATAGATATTTTCATTAGGTTTTTTGTGTCTTCCTCATTCTGTACTTACCTCCCTTAATTTGTTCTAATCATACATGTAGTCTGCATTATTCATTTTATCTTGATTATTCTAAAATATCTAAGTGCCACTCACCCAGAAACATTCCTATTGCCCCACTGCATTAGTGTCCCTACCTACTGTCTGATAGCAACCTCTTGTGAAGTGACACATGTGTGTCACCACCCCCTCTCCTAGTACCTGCAACTTGGACCTTCCCTCGCACAGCTTCTGTGTGGCTATCTAACCTCCTGGTCATGATTGTCTGGCCCAGACTGCACCATACCTCATCAAGCCTCAGTCCTGATTAAAAAAAAAAAATCATGATAAAATTTAAAAAAAAATCAAGATGCTTATTTTTAGGGCATTGTCAGTGAAGATTTCTGTACTCAAGAGAATCTTTGAATGAGAAATTCATTTTTATGCTATTTAGGGCTCCAGTTCATTTAAGGCTGGATTAGAACTGTTTAGGTTTTGAGGTTTTGATGAATTGATTTGGGTTGTGCAGTACAGAATACCTAATTTCTAGAGAATCATATGCAGGAAGGGATACAATTCTGCCTTTATTCATTCTTCAGTGTTTTTCATGGCCTTGGAAATGCTGTGTTGGTTTTTATATGATTATTATAGCAAACATCTGGAATACCAGATGTGAGCAGACACATTAAGGGGCATTTAATCTATACATTTAAGAATGAATCAAGTTAATCAGAAAACTCATTTCATTTCTGAAAATGAGTTAGATAAGCCAAATCAATAGTAAAATTCTGTACAATCTGGAAGACAAAAGATTTAAAAAGAGACCATATGGCACTTAAGACAAGAAATTTTATGTGAGTGTGTATGTGTGTCCATAAAAAATACAAACCCCTTTGCAAGTCATATATGTTCCTGAGAAGAGAAGACTAAATAAGTGGAGAAATCAATACATGTTTATATTATCTTTTTCTATTAACTGTATGATAATTGTATTTAGGTACATGGATCAGATATATAGATTTTAGTAAGTATACCTGGAAATGTATACTATATATTTCATATACTATATTTCAAGTTTCAGAGAGATTTTACCTTCATTACTTATTTTCTGATTACTGAAATTTATATTAGTAAATCTGTGTGTATATTTATATAGAAAAATATACAATAGATAAGATAATAGAAAAAAGTGTATATTTTGTAAACCTTCAGTTGTTCCTCAATAAATTCTATTAACAGAGATTTAATTTAGAAAGGGGGCATTTAGTGTTTAAACCATCAAACAACTCTGACCTCTAAAATTATTAAGCAACTCTGTTTTTAGAAGATGCCATCATGACACATTTGGAGACAGCTGAATTGGCACATGAGGAAACTTGTCCATAGTCAAGAATCAGAGCTTTAGAATTCTATAATTCAACTTGACTCATTATGAAAACAAAGATGAGACATGGCCTCTCATATGTCCATCACTCTGTTAAAAAATTACCTCATTTTTCTTATGATATTTTATAAGAATTTATTCTCTTACTTTAGTTTGAAGAAGAATCAACTAGCGAGTTAGCCAAAGTACAGATTTTTGTGTCTTACAGAACTAACAAATCAAAATTTCTGGTCCTTGGAACCCAGAAGTATATATTTATAATAAAAACTTCAAAAATTTGATGCTACTTACTGTACTGTGTCTAATTTTCATGTAAATGTATCAATATATAGATATATATAAATGTATAAAGTCCTTTTCATAATCCATACTTTTGATTAAGCTCAAATTGCTAATATTCTCGTGTGGATGCTTCACTTCATTCTATTTTTCAATAGATGTCAATTGAAAGTATAGTATTTTTCAGCCCTGTACTAAGCCTGATCATATTAGATGAAGACCTTTCCCTAAAGGGACTTTGAATCTAATAAAAGAGACATAATTTAACAAATACTAATATTGAAGTGTTGCAAATGGAGAAACAAGCACAGCATAGTGGTAGCTGAGTGAATGTTGTAAATTTGAGGTTTTGGGGAAAAACAAAAAGGAGGATATCTCTTCCTCTCCTCAGATAGATCAGAGAGATATTTTGTAGAAGTAATGTTTGAGCTAAAACTTGAAAGAGAAATAAGAGGAACAAAGTGGGTTGGGTGTTTATCCAGAGGGAACAGCATGAACAAATGCAGAGAAGCGTAATGTACTTTAGAAGTAGAGAGTGCAATCGGGAAATAATTGGAAAGGAAGGTGCAGGGAGGTTTGTACCTGATCAATGAAGCACCTTTAAATCACGTTGAAATATATGGATATTAGCTTGTAGGCAGTATAATCATTGCAGGAATTTAAGAATCCTAACATGATCAGACTTGTGTTTTAGAAAACCAATTAAATGACCGTATGATGAAATTGGAGGCAGAGGCTGTTTAATACTTCAGGAGACAAAAATTGGGGCTTGAATGATTGCAGCAATCATGGGAGTGAAGAAGAGGGATCCTTTTCACAAGTTTATAATTTCTATATTACAATGAACTTAGTTGATATATAAAAGCAGCCCCAATTCTATTTGAACGAATATAGGCCTTCAGAATGAAAATAAGTGATAATGCATGAAAGATAATAGGTAATGTAAGAACTAGCAAATATTTGAATGGCAACTTGATAGAAAACACAATGATTAAATTGACTACCCTAGAGACCCATAGAAACTTAAAGCTACAGTAAACCTTAAAACCATCTTGTCCAAACCAGATAAGAGTTGTTTTTACTGCAGAATGAATGACTAGGGAGCTTAGCGTGTTCATTGAAAAACTTGTTTGATTCCATCATATTGCAGGAATACAAGGAGCCAGTTTTACACTTTAAAAGAATTTGCTGTGATTGAAAGAGTGAAGTTTGAGCTGGTAATGGTGTTTGACCTTATGTAGGAATATGATAGTAAAGCCAATATCTTCGTATTTTATTTCCTGCATTTGTCTCATCATCGGGTTATGGGAAGACAGTTTATTTCACACTTATAGTCATTTTTACAGAATTCTTGCAGGGATTAAAAAAATATATGGCTAAGCTTAACTAATTATAAGAACTTTCATGTTTTTATGCAACAGTAATTTCTTTCAGGAATCTCTGCTTTAGATTATATTAATTATCAGCAAACCTTGTCCTATATGTTTCTATCCATCTATCTATCATTTATCTATCCACATACATAAACATATGCACACACACATATACATGTGCATGCATATATTTGTATATGCCCACACATATGAACATGCAGATATTTACACACATGTGTACATATACTTTTGAGTATAAAAAACAGTCTATAATTTTTTTGCACCACAGTGCTGCCTAGTGTTCTGGACAAAAAATAAATTATTTCTTCAATAAAAATGAAGAAAAATATTAGAGTTTTTTTCTGCATTCAAATTATATTCCTTGTTCTTTTTATAATTTTGAGAAAAATGCATAAGACAATAAATGCAATTTTACTACGTAATAAATTGTTAATAAACATACACATATATATTTTACCCGGCAAACACAATGTCACAAATTGTATTACTGGAAAAAACAAAACTTCATTTTTATTAAGGTTCTTTACATATATTTTGTCAAACGTATGTATACTTATCCTGTACAATGGTACCTAAAGTGTAATTTTTACTTAAAATTTAAGGTATAGTCATAACTAACGGGTATAAAATAGTTTTAAATATAAAATCTATTCTCATCAAAACCAACCTAGTTTTTCATTTTATTTTAAGATCTGGAGACAAAAGAGTAAATCAGAATAAAAATTCTATGCATTTTATATTATTTATGATGATGTTGAGACTGTCTTTTTTGCAGACATTAACATTTACATATTCTGTGTGGTTTTAAGGTAAAGTCTGTAGTAACGATGCATTGAATTCTACAATTTAGAAAATCTCCAGTAACATGAAGTTTTGAAAATTCTCTAATGTCATGATACCCAGTATTAACATACATACAAGCATGAAGTTTTTAAAAACACAATCATCAGTGGAAACCACAGAATGTCTAACATGTATTTAGATACCGTTAAAGTCAGCAGTTTCATGAAATATTAATGTAGTTTTCAAGAGTTGTTTTCAAATTTAGTGATTAATAATTGATTAGTCTATAAAACAAGTATTGTACAATAGTATCAGCACTATACCAAATTTAATTGAAAAATTAAATTTAATCTAAATCCTCCCCCTTTTTCACAAAAAGGGAAGAACTGTTAAAGTACTCCTCTTCTTATCTGTGGCATTCTGAAACCTACAGTCTCTACTCATTCTCTGTTCCTTATTAAAAACTAATGAAGCACGGAGACATCTTGGAGAAAAATGAATATTACAAGAACATATTCCAATTTTAAAGGAAAAGATGTGATGAACCCAAAACAGTAAATCATTTTTGGTGAATAAATATACAATGATGCAAATAAAACACACAGGAGAAGGAGTCATAGCAAGCTTTACAGCTTTCCAGTTGCTTCAAAGGTGATCAGGTGGTCACTAGAGTCAGTGTACAAAATTATTGCTCAAGTTTATAAACCAGGGTTAATTTTATGTTTCATTCTTCCTAGAATTCAGACGAGACTAAAGAGGGTTAATAGTCTAAATTTTAATTTCCATAAAGATGGGGGAAAATGCATCTTAAGGGAATTGGGAATTAAGGTTCAAATGCCAAGGACAATTAGTCTAAAAAAACCCCATAGACTTTTGCAATAAAAATGAGGTTAAACATGGAAAATTTGCCTAAATATTGTATGACATCAGCAAATAGAATGCACCTGGCCTTATAAAACCAACCCAAACCAAACCAAAACCTCTCTCTCTCTCTCTCTCTCTCTCTCTCCCTCTCTCTCTCTCTGTGTCTGGTGCACATGTGTCATGTGCGTGTGTTCAGATATATCCATTTTTTAAAACCAGGTTTACATAGACTGACTTTTACTCCTATCTTTTTATTGTGAAATAATTGATAAAAGTGTTAGATACATGAATGTATTATGAAGCATAATAGTAAACTCACTCTCCATTTAAAGAAAGAGCACATTAGAACATTACCAAATTTTTAGTGCTTTTTATTTTTAACCAATCTATCTTTCAGCCTTTCTCTCAGAGAAAGAGAAGATACACACACACACACACACAAACACACACACACAATTTCCAAACTGGTTTCTTTGTTTGAGTGTTCTTTTTATTTTTGTAATGTATATATATATATATACACATTATATATATCACATTTTTATTAATTTTCAGTTTTTGCTTTGTTTTATAAAAATGTTTTCATAATGTATGTATTTTCTATTTTTACATTTTGATATGCATTGCTATAATGCAATCATTTTTATTTTTGTACTTTCATTTTTCAATGAAAAATTATTTCACCATTCTTTCCATAGACATTAAGTTGTTTTCAGTTGTATAACATTAAAAATAATGCTTCTATGGTGTTTTATTTTTTGTTTCCTGGGACAGATGCACAAGGGTTTACTTGTTTACAAGGTGTCACTAAATTATTTTCCAGAGTAATTATATCAGTTTTAACCCACAAGCAGTATATGAGAGTTTCTGAGAACCATAAGTGTGCCAGCATTTTATATTCTTACAAATTTGAATTCTTGCCAAATTAGTAGTACAGAATATTATTTCAGTGTAGTTTTATTTATAAATTTCCTGATATCTAATGCTGAGCATATTTTCACATATTTATTGACCATTATGTCATCTTTTGATATGCTTGTTTATAACTTTTACCTATTTCTCTAGTAGTTTGTATTTTTTAAAAAAAATTAGTATCTTTTAATTTTTCTGCCAACTAATCCTTTGTTAATTAGATGTGAAGCAAATATTTTTCTTCCACCATGTGGATTATGATTTTTTACTTCTTTATGATACCCACACTTATTTTTAAAATAAACCCTGATCACATAGACTGCAAATAACTAAATGAAAGTGTTTTTGCTTAAAATTCCTGAAAGACTTTGACGATTCAGAGCAGCAGAAGTATGTAGATTACTGAACAGTTTAACTTGCATGAATGTGAAAGCCATAGTTCCCACTTGAGAGCCATAGAATATGGGAATGGACACAAAGATCTGAACATCAGGTTATAATATCTACTCCTGAGATCCAGGGAAGGGGGAAAAATCTTTAGATGGATTTGATGGTGACAGAAAACTTATTACATTCAAAGAGAGAATGAGAAAGAGAAAAAAACAGGAGATATTTGAAAACTAAAATGATCTACAAATTTCTAAAACTGTTAGGACAAATGTAAGTATAACAAGGCTGACTTTCATGTAAAATGGATGAATGTTTCAATTAGAATATTTATCTAACAGTTAAGCTGATCCCGTTATTGTCCCAAAAGCATTAGACCAGGGAAAATGACTGCTCATTATAACTAAAAAATTTCAGATAAATTCAATGAAATACTTTCACAATCCTTGGTGACAAATACATGTAAAATATTTAGGTTTCTTTGGATCATGGTAAAAACTTTGTCAATTCTAGCTTGTACTAATTTTGAAATCCTCCAATCACAATAAAGTGTTATACAGGGTTTTATACTAACTCTCATATCAGTGTTTGGAGACAATTCTCTATTATGTCTCTGCACATATATCAACTTTGGTACTGGACTGAATTCCAAGAATGTTTGTATAACAAGCAGCCTTGGAAAATAAGAAAGGTGTCCCCATTCAGAGTTGCAGATAGGTTTGTTTTCAGACCAGCTAAAAGAGATAGCATCTCCTTCCTGGAAAAGTGAAGACAGGTTTGCCAGCAGCCATTTTTTTTTTTAAAGGTTGGGGTTTCCTAAGCTCAGTGTTCTTCATCTGTGATGCTAACACACTGTGTACAGCATCCACCTGAGCCCAGCTCTACTTCAACTCCTTGGAACTTGGGGGCCGAGAAGAACTCATGCACTATCCCATGTGTGGTGTGGAATAAAGGAATAATGTCTTTTGTCTCTGACCCAGGAGTCTCATGTCTTCTGCCAGCATCCATGCAAGTGTGATAGGATAATGTGTTAGTTTGTAAAGAGAGTAATATCTCAGATCCTCCACAGTTATTGAAATATAAAATTATGCTTCTTTCACTATTATTTCTTTGTAAGTCCATGCTTCCATGCTTTTATATCTATCACTTCCACTCATCCTTATGAAACCTCCTGATAGTTCCTCCCATAATAGAATGGCTTAGGAATTCTTGTGGAAGTAGGGAAAAAATTATCTTAAGTGTGAGTGTTTCTCAGTTATCCTATACAAGTTGTCTTTCAAATTTGCTATTGTATAAATCTTTTAAACCAAACAGTAGAATTTTCTGAGATGGCTAGTATGGTGAAACAACATTGTGAAAAATTGACCACTTCAAATTAACTTAAATTTTAAAAGTGATTAATTATTATTTACCTATTCTTTGTATGAAGGATGCTGAATCTAGTGTAAGTTTATAATACACCAAATTAATTACTAAAATATATTAAGTTTAGTTATGGGAAATGTGAGATCTCTAGTCCATATACATGTGTACCCTAAAAAAGAGAAAAGGAAGTTCCAAGGAAATCTCTCTTAATTTTGCTTTAGTAGAAGACACATAAAAATTCTCAACAATTGTAAGTAATCCAAGATATACAATGTACAGTAAAAGAGGTTTGATTATGGATATGAGTTATATTTTCATATTTAGTCTCTCAATGACTGGATGCTTGCTCAGAATGTCATAAAAGGGATTTCCTATTAGCTGCCATATTATGAGACATATGATTCTAAGACTCAATGATTTTATCTTTCAGAAATTAAAAAAATTCACACAGTATTTTTAATTATATGTTTTTCTAACAATCTAATTGCAATATTATATTTTTTTGCATCATTAGATTAATTCTCCAGTTTTATCCCTTACATATGCTGAAAATAAGGCAAATTTTTAGATACACTGGATTATTCCAGGGATTATATACATGCAGTTTTATATAAATTTCTAGGAACTTGTATATTCAGAAAGTTTAATTCATACAGGTAAACCCTATAACTCATAAACGTATATAAAATTTACTCAATCTTTGAGTCCTTTAATTGTGAAAAATAAGCTGATATCTCCTCTTCAAGAAACAAAGTTCTTCAGAGATCTATACATTTATTTCCTTGAAACATTCAATTTCATTTAAACAGCTCATACAGCTCAATATCCAAAAAACAAACAACCCAATCAATCAGTCAGCAGAAGACCTAAATAGACATTTAGCCAAAGAAGACCTGTAGATGGCCAAGAGGTACATGAAAAGATGCTCGTCATCACTAATTATTAGAGAGACGCAGATCAAAACTACAATGAAATATCACCTCACATCAGTTAGAATGTCCATCATCAAAATGTCTACAAACAATAAATACTGGAGAAGGTGTGGTGAAAAGGGAACCCTCCTACACTGTTGGTGAGAATGTAAATTGGTACAGCCACTTGGAGAACAGTATGGAGATTCCTTAAAAAAGTAAAAATATAGCTACCCATATGATCCAGCAATTCAACTCCTGGGCTTACATCTGGAGAAAACCATCATTTGAAAGGATGAATGTACCCTAATGTTCATTGCAGTGCTGTTTACTATAGCCAAATCATTGAAGCAACCTAAATGTCTATCGACAGATGATAAAGCAGATGTGGAATATTATTCAACTATTGAATGAAATAATGCCGTTTGCACCAACATGGATGGGCCTGGAAATTATCATATTAAGTGAAGTGAGTCAGAGAAATACAACTATTGTATGATATCACTTATATGCAGAATCTAAAAAAAGGTGATATAGATGAACTTATTTACAAAACAGAAACAGACCCACAGACTTAGAAAACAAATTTATGGTTACCAAAGGGGAACGGTGCAGGGGAGGGATAAATTGGGAGTTTGGGATTGACATATGCACACTACTATATTTAAAATAGATAACCAACAAGGAACAGGGAACTCTGTATAACACAGGAAACTCTGCTCAATATTCTGTAATAATCTAAATGGGAAAACAACTTGAAAAAGAATAGATACATGCATATGTATAACTGAATCACTTTGCTGTACACCTGAAACTAACACAACATTGTTAATCAGCTATACTCCAATATAAAATAAAAATAAAAAATTAAACAGATGAATGGATAAGGAAGATGTGGCACATATATACAATGGAATATTACTCAGCTATAGAAACGAATGAAGTAATGCCATTTGCAGCAACATAGATGAACACAGAGATCATCATACTAAGTGAAGTAAATCAGAGAGGAAGACAAATAGCATATGATATCACTTATAAGTGGAATCTAAAAAAAAAAAGATACAAATGAATTTACCTACAAAACAGAAATAGAACCATAGACATAGGAAAAAAACTTACGCTTACCTAAG
Organism: Stenella coeruleoalba; assembly: GCF_951394435.1. Lineage (NCBI taxonomy): Eukaryota > Metazoa > Chordata > Mammalia > Artiodactyla > Delphinidae > Stenella > Stenella coeruleoalba. Next base: position 37,711,368 of record NC_137164.1, on the reverse strand, counting down.
GGGAAAGAGTGGAGGGAGGGAAAATTAGGAGTTTGATATTAACAGGTACATACTACTATATGTAAAATAGATAACTAACACAGACCTACTATATAGCACAGGGAACTATATTCAATACTTGTAATAACCTGTAAGGGAAAAGAATCTGACAAAGAAATATATGCATATACACATGCATATATATATATATATATATATATATATATATATATATATATATATAAAACTGAATCACTTTGCTGTACACCTAACACAACATTGTAAATCAACTATACTTCTATAAAAACAAAGGGACAAATAAATTAAAGTTAAAAAGTAATGTATATTATAACTTCAAACTTAAAAATATCAAGGCTAATAAATGTACTATATAGTTAAATTCAAGGACAACAAGTATTGGTTTGAAAATGTCTTTTCTCTCTTAGTAACATAAAGTCAGGGCAATTGCTTGTGGGAGAAAATTTAATAAATGCATAATGCAAAGTATGAAAGCTAATGGGTTTCCCTATGAATAAAACTACTGAAATATTTGACTTAATGAAAACATGATGACCCAAAACCTATGGGAGGCAGCAAAAGCAGTTCTAAGAGGGAAGTTTATAGCAATACAATCCTACTGCAAAAAACAAGAAAAATCTCAAATAAACAATCTAACCTTACTCTTAAAGCAACTAGAGAAAGAAGACCAAACAAAACCCAAAATTAGTAGAAGGAAAGAAATCATAAAAATCAGAGCAGAAATAAATGAAAAGATGTGAAAAAAACAATAGCAAAGATCAATAAAACTAAAAGCGGTTTTTTGAGAAGATAAAATTGATAAAAGTTTAGCCAGACTCATCAAGAAAAAGGAAAAGGACTCAAATCAATAAAATTAGAAATGAAAAAGGAGAAGTTACAATGGACACTGCAGAAATACAAAGAATCATAAGAGCCTACTACAAGCAACTATATGCCAATTAAATGGACAGCCTGGAAGAAATGGACAAATTCTTAGAAAGGTACAATCTTCCAAGACTGAATCAGGAAGAAATAGAAAATATGAACAGAGCAATCACAAGTAATGAAATTGAAACTGTAATTTTAAAAATTTCCAACAAACACAAGCCCAGGACCAGATGGCTTCACAGGTGAATTTTACCAAACATTTAGAGAAAAGCTGACACCTATCCTTCTCAAACCCTTCAAAAAAATTGCAGAGGGGGGAACACTTCCAAACTCATTCTACGAGGCCACCATCATCCTGATACCAAAACCAGACAAATATATCATAAAAAAAGAAAATTACAGGCCGATATTACTGATGATAGTAGACACAAAAATCCTCAACAAAATACTAGCAAACCAAATCCAACAACACATAAAAAGGATTATACACCATGATCAAGTGGGATTTATCCTGGGGGTGCAAGGATTCTTCAATATATACAAATCAATCAATGTGATACACCATATTCGAAAATTGAAGATAAAAACCATATGATGGTCTCAATAGATGAAGAAAAAGCTTTCGACAAAATTCAATACCCATTTATGCTAAAAACTCTACAGAAAGTGGGCATAGAGGGAATCTACCTCAACATAATAAAGGTAATAATAAATGGCAAACCCACAGCAAACATCATTCTCAATGGTGAGAAAATGAAAGCATTTCATCTAAGAAAGGAACAAGACAAGGGTGCCCACTCTTGCCACTATTATTCAACATAGTTTTGGAAGTCCTAACCATGGCAATCAGAGAAGAAAAAGGAATCCAAATTGGAAAAGAAGAAGTAAAACTGTCACTGTTTGCAGATGACATGATACTATACATAGAAAATCCAAAGATGCAACGAGAAAACTACTAGAGCTAATCAATGAATTTGGTAAAGTCACAGGATACAAAATTAATACACAGAAATCTCTTGCATTCCTATAACTAACAACAAAAGAACAGAAAGATAAATTAAAGAAACAATCCTATTTACCATTGCAACAAAAAGAATAAAATACCTAGGAATAAATCTATCTAAGGAGGCAAAAGATGACACAAACAGATGGAGAGATATACCATGTTCTTGGATTGGAAGAATCAATACTTTGAAAATTACTACACTACTCAAAGCAATCAAATTCAATGGAATCCCTATCAAATTACCAATGGCATTTGCGATAGAACTAGAACAAAAAATTGTACAATTTGTATGGAAACACAAAAGACCTCAAATAGCAAAAGCAATCTTGAGAAAGAAAAACAGAGCTGGAGGAATCAGACTCCCTGACTTCAGACAGTACTCCAGGGCTACAGTAATCAAGACAGTATGGTACTGGCACAAAAACAGAAATATAGATCAATGGAACAGGATAGAAGGCCCAGAGATAAACCCACACACCTATGCTCACCTAATCTGTGAGAAAGGAGGCCAGAATATACATTGGAGCAAAGACAGCCTCTTTAATAAGTGATGCTGGGTAAATTGGACAGCTACATATAAAAGAATAAAATTGGGACAGTCCCTAACACTATACACAAAGATAAACTCAAAATGGATTAAAGACCTAAAAATAAGCCCAGACACTATAAAACTCTTAGAGGAAAACATAGGAAGAATACTCTTTAGCATAAATCTCAGCAAGATCCTTTTTGGCCCACCACCTAGAGAAATGGAAATAAAAACAAAAATAAACAAATGGGACCTAATGAAACTTGAAAGTTTTTACACAGCAAATGAAACTATAAACATGATGAAAAGACAACCCTCAGAATGGGAAAAAATATTTGCAAATGAAGCAACTGACAAAGGATTAATCTCCAAAATATATAAACTGCTCATGCAGCTCAATATATATAAAAAAAAAAAAATCAAAAATGTGCAGAAGACCTAAATAGACATTTCTCCAAAGAATATACATAGGTGGCCAAGAGGCACATGAAAAGATGCTCGACATCACTAATTATTAGAGAAATGTAAATCAAAACTATAATGAGATATCACTTCACACTGGTCAGAATGGCCATCATCACAACATCTACAAACAATAAATGCTGGAGAGGGTGTGGAGAAAAGGGAACCCTCTTGCACTGTTGGTGGGAATGTAAATTGACACAGCCACTACAGAGAACATTATGGAGGATCCTTAAAAACCTAAAAATAGAACTACCTTGTGACCCAGCAATCCCACTACTGAGCATATACACAGAGAAAAATCATAATTCAAAAAGACACATGCACCACAATGTTCACTGCAACCTTATTTACAATAGCCAGGACATGGAAACAGCCTAAATGTCCATCAACAGAGGAATGGATAAAGAAGATGTGTACATATATACGATGGAATATTACTCAGCCATAAAAAGGAACAAAATTAGGTTATTTGCAGAGATGTGGATGGACCTAGAGACCTCATACGAAGTAAGTCAGAGAGAGAAAAACAAATATCATATATTAATGCATATATGTGGAATCTGAGAAAATTAGTAAGGATGACCTTATTTACAAAGCAGAAATGGAGCCACAGACATAGAGAACAAATGTATAGATACCAAGGGGAAAAGGGGTGTTGGGATGAATTGGGAGATTGAGATTGACATATATACACTGTTGATACTATGTATAAAATAGATAACTAATGAGAACCTACTATTCTCATTAGCACAGGAAACTCTGCTCAGTGCTCTGTGGTCACCTAAATGGGAAGGAAATCCAAAAAAGAGGGGGTATATGTATATGTTTAACTGATTCACTTTGCTGTGCAGTATAAACTAACACAACATTATAAAGCAGCTATACTCCAATAAAAATTTATAAAAATATATCTGACTCGTACTATAAGTCTAGCTCATTAAACGGGAAAAAAGGAAAAACTCTGACCTAACTTAGTAGGTTAAATTGCTTTAATCTATCATTTCTTGTGGATGTTTGTTTTAATGTTGGGCTATGTGAAAAACATAACTGTTTTATTCTAAAAAGAGAACTATATGGAGATAGCAATAGAGACAGAGAGGCAGAGAAAGAGGAAGACTGACAGAAAAAGAGAGACAGGAAGAGAGGAAAACAAAGTTTGAAAGTAGTGGCTTTTAACAATGATGATAAGCATGTTTTAGGTAGCAAAATGAGATGCACGCAAATGTCTCTGTACCCTGAAAACATTCAATTCAGAGTGACCTGTGGCAATAAATTACTCGCAGGAAGCTTCAGGTCCTAGTCTTGTAATTTCATCAAGATCTACAAGATGCAACCTTGAAAACTGCATGGTGTGAGGATGAATTGATGCCCTTGTTTCTTCAGACAGCTGAGTTTGATGTACAAGATTCTGACTTCTTTGTCTCTCTGTAGCCATATATGGTCATTGTTAATATTAAGTAGAAATTTGTTATCCTTTTGTCAAGGATATCCTTTTATCCTTCCATTAAGAAATCTCTTGATTAAATTTTAAAGTCTTAAACAATTTGAGAGTCTGAGAGCACTGGATACAAACTACAATTTGAATGTTTTGCAGGGGAATGTCATATTCTCTTTGGGAGTGGGAAAAATAATGTCAGGTATTTAGTATGCAGTCCCCTGATTCCTTTTCAAGACACGATAGTACAGATTTGATTACCAACTCTGTAGCTGGTTCTTGTAGGTCATTAATTTTCCCGACTCCTTTTTTGTAGATATTTAAAATATACTGCTTAAAATATTTGAAAATATTTTAATGTAAGCAAGTAAGTAGAAATTTAAACTCTTAATCACTCTAATTGTTACATAATTTGATAAAAAGAAAATACTGAACAAATGCATATTTACAAAAATAAACTTAAAACTGTAATTCCTCTTTATAATTTGTTTATAATATTCTCAAATAATTTTTAAGAAAGGAAACAAAGAGAAAAAGAGCTCAATAGTGAAATATAATTTTCCTGTTTTATGCTTTGAAACATATGAGTAACTTTACTTTCTAATCATATTAAAAATTAAATCATCATATTAAATCATAATTCAAAGCAGATTGGTATGAATATGCTGCACTTTGGGGGGTATATCATAATTATTTTATATAGTTTGAAAAAATAAAACAAGCTTTAAATCTAAAGCACATATAATTCAAAAAACAAAATATGGCATTAATTTTCTATTATAATTAACACGAAGCAGAACACAGTGTGTATTGTTAAGTGATATTCCACAGTGACATAATGAAATGTTTTCTGCAGATTTTTACTTTCTTTTATGTGGGTAATGTTATACGGGTTTATTTCTCCTCTCTGTACATCATTTCCCCTTTTGCTTCGATAAAATGGCTGAAAATAAAATATATATTTATAGTGCTTAGAACTACTCTCCTCAGGAACTTTATTTTTGTGTTGATGCATTCCTTTAATAACTCATCTTCTATTTTGACCACTGTAATCATTACATTTACATCATATGTGTGTCTCTTTCATTTTGAGATGAGAGAATGAGAAGCCACATGATTATTTATTTAGGAATTCTCTCTGGGTTTGAGTTATGTTTTGCCTATTATAAACCCTGAATCTAAAGGAAAGTGCTAAAAGTTAAAAATGCACCACTCTGGTCATATTGCCCTTCTCTCCACCCCCATTGTCACACTTGGCCTGTTATGAACTCTAAAGAGTTCATGTTCATGTTCCATTACTCTTATGTTTGACCTCCTCCTAGGCCTTGGCTGCTGAAACCTGACTATGTAAACCAAGTTGACTTGTATGTCTTGTAGATCTAGAGAGAAGCTGGCACAGCTATCACCTTCTCTCCTGCTCTCTCTCAGGGGAACAGCCTCCTCAGGCTGGCTCTGGCCGTGGCCCCTGCCCCAGTTGATCCTATGCAATTGCTCTCTTGTAACGTTACAGAGTGTTCTGAAAGAGAAAGAAGTGGATAGCCTCAGGTTTGTAAATGGAAACTCTCACCCACATGACATTCAATGAGTCAATCATTACAAACTGTTTTCACATTAAAAAGAATAAGAATGATAATTTGTGCTTTGCAGTGTGGCTTTGAGGACTGAGATTATATATATATACACATATATGCATGTATATGTGTATCTATATATGTAATTTTTATGTAAGTTTGCAGGATTCTGATACATAGTAGGCTATCAATAAATGGTTAATATCTTTTGTTACCTTCACTGAAATCCTAGACCCAGACCCTTGTGTAGAAACTACAGTTTTGGCTTGATTATTAAGTCAACTTATCAGTGTTAAAGGTTTGGGGAGGAGGGTGGTTCTCTACAATGGTTTAAAACATTAAAATCACTGTCTGGAGAAGGAGAGGTTTGAAAAATATTGATGTATAGGTCCCTCCTCCACAGACTGGTATAATTGAGCTGGGTCATGGCCTTGGAGTTGGGAATTTTAAAAGCTCCTTGGATGATTCTAATGCACAGCCAAGGTTAAGAACCACTAGTATAGAAGCCAAATGTCTCTGGTGTATTTTTAGTTTAACAAGAACTTCATGATATACAAAGGCCTGCACTGGTTTTCAAACCAAGATATATCCTCTGCCTGGGTATATTTGGAAATGTTTACAGGAGGTTTTATTTTTCACAGTGACTGGTGGTGCCACTGGTTTTATACAGGGGACCAGGGATGTAAATAATCTCCTCAGCAAGGGAGAGTCACTGCCTTTCATCCATGATCAAAAGACACTGAGCTTCCTTCCTTCCTTCCTTCCTTCCTTCTTCTTTCCATCTTTTCCTTTCTTTTAAATTAGTATTCTGTTTTTCTTTCATTTTGTTTTAATTTTTAAATATCCTGTATATTATTAGAGAAAGTAAAATAAGAGCTTGAATTTGCCTATGCCTCCCAGAAGACAAATTAAGATGATTTTAGACAAAGTTGGACAGGGAAGGATTGTAGTATCTAGTACACACAACAGACAGACATTTTGTTCATGCTGTGCTGAACGATCCTTTAATAATGCTGGGTCAGTAGGTATCTGCTCCATTTACTCCTGCCCATCCTTGTCCTGAGATGATAAAAAATAAAAAATCCAATAATGTAATTTGTACACTTTTCCCATTGATTATATATACAATGCTCCCAGGCTGCCTTAGAGTACTGAAACAGCAGCAATAATTAGTACTTATTGAACACCCATTGGGTACATGCCTAGCACCACATAGTAGACCACTGTGTGACTCTTTAATAATTCTGCTACTGCAGTCTTCAATGGAAAATAGATAGTCAAATAGTACTTTTATATTATGTAGAAATCTATCTTTTCAGGCATGTAGTCAAATTTTAATTATAATTTATAATTTTTCTCTGCTGATTGGATTTATAAAGATTTCTTCTTCTCTCTCTCAGTTCTAAAAAATTCTTAGGTAACTATAACTGCCAAATGAAAAACAGCAGTAACTTCTTCTGGCATAATTATTTAAGTAGGATGAAATAATGTCAGTGTTAATGCAGGACATGGGTTTTGACTGTGGCATTGTTCAATGTTTATCTGAAACTCATTTGTGCAGTCTAAACACAAAGGATATAAAAAGCTTATATTATAGAAAACCCTTGTTTTACACACAAGCAGAAGGAAATCTTGCAGATACACTGAATGTTAAAGAAGCAAAAGGATCACATTATTAAACTATTTCCTATGATAGGATTTCTGGTTTGCTTTATTCCTTTCAACTCTTACTTTTCTAAAGTCAATCATTAAAATGCAAAAAGTTGGTTTGAAAGGTGTGAGAAAGGGCTATTGAGTTAATAAGCAAGTCAATGACATAAGTATAGCACACTAAATTTTTCATAATTATATGACTCCTTATATCTAATATCCCTGGATGTAAATAATAGCAATTCATATTTTCCTAGCAAGGAAATCAGCATATGAAATAAATAAATTAAATTTGCCAATGATTTGTATAAATTTGAGTGTTCAAGTGTTATAAATGAAGAAACAAATGAATAACACTGAATTAACTAGGAATTGTACATGAAAATTTTATAAATTTTATAAATTATAAAATGATCCAGTGCTTCTGCTTGTCTTTTGATTTCTTTTAAGTAATTAATATCATAATATAATGTTGCAAGTGCAAAAAACACGTATTCCCCAGAATGCTGTTATTGAAGAAGTCTTTTTGATCTTGTCCATTCATTCTTATTTAACATCTTTATTGCAGTATAATTGCTTTACAATGGTGTGTTAGTTTCTGCTTTATAACAAAGTGAATCAGTTATACATATACATATGTTCCCATATTTCTTCCCTCTTGTATCTCCCTCCCTCCCACCCCTCTAGGTGGTCGCAAACCACCTAGCTGATCTCCCTGTGCTATATGGCTACTTCCCACTAGCTATCTATTTTACGTTTGGTAGTGTACATATGTCCATGCCACTCTCTCACTTTGTCACAGCTTACCCTTCCCCCTCCCCATATCCTCAAGTCCATTCTCTAGTAGGTCTGTGTCTTTATTCCCATCTTACCCCGAGGTTCTCCATGACCTTTTTTTTTTTTTCTTAGATTCCATATATATGTGTTAGCATACGGTATTTGTTTTTCTCTTTCTGACTAACTTCACTCTGTATGACAGACTCTAGGTCCATCCACCTCACTACAAATATCTCAATTTCATTTCTTTTTTTTTTTTTTTTTTTTTTTTTGCGGTACGTGGGCCTCTCCCATTGTGGAGCACAGGCTCCAGATGCCCAGGCTCAGCAGCCATGGCCATGGGCCTAGCTGCTCGGCAGCATGTGAGATCTTCCCGGACCAGGGCACGATCCCGTGTCCCCTCCATCAACAGGCAGACTCTCAACCACAGCACCACCAAGGAAGCTCCCAATTTCATTTCTTTTTATGGCTGAGTAATATTCCATTGTATATATGTGCCACATCTTCTTTATCCATTCATGGCCACTTAGGTTACTTCCATGTCCTGGCTATTGTAAATAGAGATGCAATGAACATTTTGGTACATGACTTGTTTTGAATTATTGTTTTCTCAGGGTATATGCCCAGTAGTGGAATTGCTGGGTCATATGGTAGTTCTATTTTTAGATTTTTAAGGAACCTCCATACTGTTCTCCATAGCGGTTGCATCAATTTACATTCCCACCAACAGTGCAAGAGGGTTCCCTTTTCTCCACACCCTCTCCAGCATTTATTGTTTCTAGATTTTTTGATGATGTCCATTCTGACTGGTGTGAGATGATATCTCATTTTAGTTTTGATTTGCATTTCTCTAATGATTAATGATGTTGAGCATTCTTTCATGTGTTTGTTGGCAATATGCATATCTTCTTTGGAGAAATGTCTATTTAGGTCTTCTGCCCATTTTTGGATTGGGTTCTTTGTTTTTTTTTTTTTGTTATTGAGCTGCATGAGCTGCTTGTGAATCTTGGAGATTAATCCTTTGTCAGTTGCTTCATTTACAAATATTTTCTCCCATTCTGAGGGTTGTCTTTTGGTCTTGTTTATGGTTTCCTTTGCTGTGCAAAAGCTTTGAAGTTTCATTAGGTCCCATTTGTTTATTTTTGTTTTTATTTCCATTTCTCTAGGAGGTGGGTCAAAAAGGATCTTGCTGTGATTTATGTCATAGACTGCTCTGCCTATGTTTTCCTCTAAGAGTTTGATAGTTCTGGCCTTACATTAAGGTCTTCAATACACTTTGAGTTTATTTTTGTCTATGGTGTTAGGGAGTGTTCTAATCTCATACTTTTACATGTACCTGTCCAGTTTCCCCAGCAACACTTATTGAAGACGCTGTCTTTTCTCCACTCTATGTTCTTGCCTCCTTTGTCAAAGATAAGGTGACCATATGTGCATGGGTTTATCTCTGGGCTTTCTATCCTGTTCCATTGATCTATATTTCTGTTTTTGTGCCAGTACCATACTGTCTTGATTACTGTAGCTTTGTAGTATAGTCTGAAGTCAGGGAGCCTGATTCCTCCATCTCTGTTTTTCGTTCTCAAGATTGCTTTGGCTATTCGGGGTCTTTTGTGTTTCCATACAAATTGTGAAATTATTTGTTCTAGTTCTGTGAAATATGCCAGTGGTAGTTTGATAGGGATTGCATTGAATCTGTAGATTGCTTTAGGTAGTAGAGTCATTTTCACAATGTTGATTCTTCCAATCCAAGAATATGGTATATCTTTCCATCTATTTGTATCATCTTTAATTTCTTTCATCAGTTTCATTTTCTGCATACAGGTCTTTTGTCTCCTTAGGTAGGTTTATTCCTAAATATTATATTATTTTTGTTGCACTGGTAAATGGGAGTGTTTTCTTAATTTCACTTTCAGATATTTCATCATTAGTTTATAGGAATGTCAGAGATTTCTGTGTATTAATTTTGTATCCTGGTACTTTACCAAATTCATTGATTAGCTCTAGTAGTTTTCTGGAAGCATCTTTAGGTTTCTCTGTGTATAGTATCATGTCATCTGCAAAGAGTGACAATTTTACTTCTTCTTTTCCGATTTGGATTTCTTTTATTTCTTTTTCTTCTCTATTTGCTGTGGCTAAAACTTCCAAAACTGTGTTGAATAATAGTGGTGAGAGTGGGCAACCTTTTGTTGTTCCTATCTTAGGGGAAATGGTTTCAGTTTTTCACCATTGAGGATGATGTTTTCTGTGGGTTTGTCATATATAGCCTTTATTATGTTGAGGAAAGTTCCCTCTATGCCTACTTTCTGCAGGGTTTTTATCATAAATGGGTATTGAATTTTGTCGAAAGTTTCTCTGCATCTATTGAGATGATCATATGGTTTTTCTCCTTCAATTTGTTAATATGGTGTATCACGTTGAGTGATTTGTGTATATTGAAGAATCCTTGCATTCCTGGAATAAACCCTACTTGATCACAGTGTAGATCCTTTTAATGTTCTGTTGGATTCTGTTTGCTAGTATTTTGTTGAGGATTTTTGTATCTATGTTCATCATTAATATTGGCCTGTAGTTTTCTTTCTTTGTGACATCTTTGTCTGATTTTGGTATCAGGGTGATGGTGGCCTTGTAGAATGAGTTTGGACATGTTCCTCCCTCTGCTATATTTTGGAAGAGTTTGAGAAGGATAGGTGTTATCTCTTCTCTAAATGTTTGATAGAATTCGCTTGTGAAGCCATCTGGTCCTGGGCTTTTGTTTGTTGGAAGATTTTTAATCACAGTTTCAATTTCAGTGCTTTTGCTTGGTCTGTTCATATTTTCTATTTCTTCCTGATTCAGTCTCGGCAGGTTCCACATTTCTAAGAATTTGTCCCTTTCTTCCAGGTTGCCCATTTTATTGGCATAAAGCTGCTTGTAGTAATCTCTCATGATATTTTGTGTTTCTGCAGGGTCAGTTGTTACTTCTCCTTTTTCATTTCTAATTCTATTGATTTGAGTCTTCTCCCTTTTTTTCTTGATGAGTCTGGCTAATGGTTTATCAATTTTCTGTATCTTCTCAAAGAACAAGCTTTTAGTTTTATTGATCTTTGCTATTGTTTCCTTCATTTCTTTTTCATTTATTTCTGATCTTATCTTTATGATTTTTTTTCCTTCTGCTAACTTTGTGTGTGTGTTTTTTTTTTGTTGTTGTTGTTCTTCTTCTTTCTCTAACTGCTTTAGGTGCAAGGTTAGATTGTTTATTTCAGATGTTTCCTGTTTCTTAAGGTAGGATTGCATTGTTATATACTTCCCTCTTAGAACTGGTTTTGCTGCATCCCATAGGTTTTGCGTCATTGTTTCTCCTTGTTATTTGTTTCTAGGTATTTTTTGATTTTCTCTTTGATTTCTTCAGTGATCACTTCATTATTAAGTAGTGTATTGTTTAGCCTCCATGTGTTTGTATTTTTTACAGATATTTTCCTGTAATTGATATCTAGTCTCATAGTGTTGTGGTCAGAAAATATATTTGATATGATTTCAATTTTCTTAAATTTACCAGGGTTGATTTGTGACCCAAGATATGATTTTTTCCTGGAGAATGTTCCATGAGCACTTGAGAAAAATGTGTATTCTGTTGTTTTTGGATGGAATGTCCTATAAATATCAATTCAGTCCATCTAGTTTAATGTATCATTTAAAGCTTGTGTTTCCTTATTTATTTTCATTTTGGATAATCTGTCCATTGGTGAAAGTGGGGTGTTAAAGTCCCCTACTATGATTGTGTTACTGTTGATTTCCCCTTTTATGGCTGGTAGTATTTGCCTTATGTATTGAAGTGCTCCTATGTGGGGTGCATAAATATTTACAATTGTTATATCTTCTTCTTAGATCGATCCCTTGATCATTATGTAGTGTCCTTCTTTGTCTCTTGTAATAGTCTTTATTTTAAAGTCTATTTTGTCTGATATGAGAATTGCTACTCCAGTTTTTGTTTGATTTACATTTGTATGGAATATCTTTTTCCATCCCCTCACTTTCAGTCTGTATGTGTCCCTAAGTCTGAAGTGGGTCTCTTGTAAACAGCATATAGATGGGTCTTGTTTTAGTATCCGTTTAGCAAGCCTGTGTCTTTCGGTTGGAGCATTTAATCCATTCATGTTTAAGGTAATTTTCTATATGCATGTTCCTATTCCCATTTTCTTAATTGTTTTGGGTTTGTTATTGTAGGTGTTTTCTTTCTCTTGTGTTTCTTGCCTAGAGAAGTTCCTTTAGCGTTTGTTGTAAAGCTGGTTTGGTGGTGCTGAACTCTCTCAGCTTTTGCTTGTCTAAAGGTTTTAATTTCTCCATCAAATCTGAATGAGATCTTTGCTGGGTAGAGTAATCTTGGTTGTAGGTTTTTCTCCTTCATCACTTTAAATATGTCCTGCCAGTCCCTTCTGGCTTGCAGAGTTTCTGCTGAAAGATCAGCTGTTAACCTTATGGGGATTTCCTTGTGTGTTATTTGTTGTTTTTCCCTTGCTGCTTTTAATAAGTTTTCTTTGTATTTAATTTTTGACAGTTTGATTAATAGATGTATTGGCCTGTTTCTCCTTGGAGTTATACTGTATGGGACTCTCTGTGCTTCCTGGACTCGATTAACTATTTCCTTTCCATATTAGGGAAGTTTTCAACTATAATCCCTTCAAATATTTTCTCAGTCCCTTTCTTTTTCTCTTCTTCTTCTGGAACCCCTATAATTCGAATGTTGGTGCATTTAATGTTGTCCCAGAGGTCTCTGAGACTGTCCTCAGTTCTTTTCATTCTTTTTTCTTTATTCTGCTCTGCGGTAGTTACTTCCACTATTTTATCTTCCAGGTCACTTATCCGTTCTTCTGTCTCAGTTATTCTGCTATTGATCCCTTCTTGAGTATTTTTAATTTCATTTATTCTGTTGTTCATCGTTGCTTGTTTCATCTTTAGTTCTTCTAGGTCCTTGTTAAATGTTTCTTGCATTTTCTCTTTTCTATTTCCAAGATTTTGGATCATCTTTACTATCATTATTCTGAATTCTTTTCAGGTAGACTGCTTATTTCTGCTTCATTTGTTAGGTCTGGTGGGTTTTTACCTTGCTCCTTCATCCGCTGTGTGTTTTTCTGTGTTCTCATTTTGCTTATCTTACTGTGTTTGGGGTCTCCTTTTTGCAGGCTGCTGGTGTGTAGTTCCCATTGTTTTTGTTGTCTGTCTCCAGTGCCTAAGGTTGGTTCAGTGTGTTGCATAGGCTTTCCTGTTGGAGGGGATTAGTGCCTGTGTTCTGGTGGATGAAGCTGGATCTTGTCTTTCTGATGGGCAGGTCCACATATGGTGGTGTGTTTTGGGGTGTCTGTGGCCTTATTATGATATTAGGTAGCCTCTGTGCTAATGGGTGGGGTTGTGTTCCTGTCTTGTTAGATTTTTGGCATAGGGTTTCCTGCACTGTAGCTTTTTGGTCATTGAGTGGAGCTGGGACTTGGCATTGAGATGGAGATCTCTGGGAGATTTTCACCATTTGATATTACGTGGAGCTGGGAGGTCTCTTGTGGACCAGTGTCCTGAAGTTGGCTCTCCCACCTCAAAGGCAAAGCACTGACTCCTGGCTGGAGCACCAAGAGCCTTTCATCCACATGGTTGTGAATGAAAGGGAGAATAAATTGAAAGAAAGAAGGAGGATAAAATAAAATAAAGTAAGATAAAATAAAATTATTAAAATAAGAAATAATTATTAAGAAAAATTTTTTTTTAAAAAGTAAAAAAAAAAAAAGAAAAAACGGGCAGACAGAACCTAGGACAAATGGTGAAAGCAAAGCTATACAGACAAAATCTCATACAGAAGCATACTCATACACACTCACAAAAAGAGGAAAAGCGGAAAAAAAATATATATCTTGCTCCCAAAATCCACCTCCTCAATTTGTGATGATTCGTTGTCTATTCAGGTATTCCACAGATGCAGGGTACATCAAGTTGATTGTGGAGATTTAATCTGCTGCTCCCGAGGCTGCTGGGAGAGATTTCCCTTTCTCTTCTTTGTTTGCACAGCTCCTGGGGTTCAGCTTTGGATTTGGCCCCGCCTCTGCGTGTAGGCCACCTGAGGGCATCTGCTCTTCGCTCAGACAGGACGGGGTTAAAGGAGCCACTGATTCGGTGGCTCTGGCTCACTCAGGCCGGGGGTGGGAGGGGTAAGGATGCTGGGCTAGCCTGCTGCGGCAGAGGTCGGCATGTCGTTGCAGCAGCCTGAGGCGTGTCGTGCGTTCTCCCGGTGAAGTTGTCCCTGGATCACGGGACCCTGGCAGTGGTGGGCTGCACAGGCTCCCGGGAGGGGCGGTGTGGATAGTGACCTCTGCTTGCACACAGGATTCTTGGTGGCGGCAGCAGCATCCTTAGCGTCGCCTGCCCGTCTCTGGGGTCCGCACTGATAGCCGCGGCTTGCGCCCATCTCTGGAGCTCCTTTAAGCAGCGCTCTTAATCCCCTCTCCTCCACACTAGGAAGCAAAGAGGAAAGAAAAAGTCTCTTGTCTCTTTGGCAGCTCCAGACTTTTTCCCGGACTCCCTCCCAGCTAGCCGTGGTGCACTAACCCCTTCAGGCTGTGTTCACGCAGTCAACCCCAGTCCTCTCCCTGGATCCCTCGGAAGCCCGAGCCTCAGCTCCCAGCCCCCGCCCCTCCCAGCGTGTGGGCAGACAAGCCTCTTGGGCTGGTGAGTGCTGGTTGGAACAGATCCTCTGTGCGGGAATCTCTCCGCTTTGCCCTCCGCACCCCTGTTGCTGTGCTCTCCTCCGCGGCTCTGAAGCTTCCCCCTCTGCCACCCGAAGTCTCCGCCCGTGAAGGAGTTTCTAGTGTGTGGAAACCTTTTCTCCTTCACAGCTCCCTCCCACTGGTGCAGGTCCCATCCCTATTCTTTTGTGTCTGTTTTTTCTTTTTTCTTTTGCCCTACCCAGGTACGTGGGAAGTTTCTTGCCTTTTGGGAGGTCTGAGGTGTTCTGCCAGCGTTCAGTGGGTGTTCTATAGGAGCAGTTCCACGTGTAGATGTATTTCTGATGTATCTGTGGGGAGGAAGGTGATCTCCGCGTCTTACTCTTTTGCCATCTTTCTCAACTCCCAGGTACGATGATTCCGGCCCACAGTCCCCAGGACTGTCACGGCTTCAGCTGCCAGGGCCCCTCCATAGCCGGCAGCCTCAGTGAGTCTGCCCTCGGGCTCCGGGGCAGCTCCGTGACGGCGGAGGGTAGAGACCCCGAGCCGGGAGTCCCAGCCTATTCATTTTTAATGAATGACATTGAGTTGGTTTGCTGCTTTTGCAATGGAATATCACACAAAGTGCCCTAGCACATAAAGGTATAGTGTAATAATTTTGGTACATTCTCTTGTTGATTTTACAATATGTATATATGTAACTGATTCACTTTGCTGTACAGCACAAAATCACACTATATTATAAACCAGCTATACTCCAATAAAAATTAATTTTAAAAAAGTAAAAAAAAAATGTTAATTTAAGTGCCTTGTTAGATAAAAAAATGAAGGTCTTCTGGCAGGGATTGGTTTTACCAATATCATTCTATGTAAAGATATTGATTAACTTTTTAAAGTACAAGGCATTGTATCATATTTGAGTATTTCTTTTAGAAATACATAGCTAGTCAACTTATTTTTATAGCTCTACAGGCTTTAATAATTGTATAAATATTTAAACCTGCAAACACATTCACCTGACCAGCATGCATGCTACCCTTTCTGGCATAAACATCTGCCTTTTCCAATCACTTTACACATTTATTCTGGTTAAGCAGTATCTCTTATCTATGATGCCAATATATAAAAATCTCCTTTTAGCTTCTTTGAAACATAAGAAAGAAAAGACATATCCAACTGGTATGTGTGATGATATTAATTATAAAGTAATTATGTTCTGTGCTATATTGTCTATATTTTAATAATATGACAAGAGTACCTTATTTCTGATTGTATATAGGATTTTTAATCTACTGATCCATTAATATTATTTAACTGAAATAATTAAATAAATAACATATGAAATGATATTAAAATATAGTATACTACTCCAGCTACGGATTATAATGTTGAAATTAAGATTAATCACAATTCTATTGATTTCATATTTATATGGTTTCAATCCAAATGGGAGTTATCATATTAAGATCTTGGAAAATATTTACATTTTTTATTAACTCCAATCAGCTGTTGGCTTAAATTAACACAGTATTTGTGGCTAATATATTATCTCCAAGCATGTGGATTGCTAAGAATAGATTTTAATGTCTATACATTTTTGGGAATAGTATATAACTGAGAAGAAGGCTCCCAAGACATAGAGATACACTTAACTTCATGAGTATGTAGCATATCTTGGTATAAATAAGTATTGTTGCATTTTTACCTAGTAAATAGTACTAATCTGCACACAAGGAAACAATATCTTAACTCTTTTAGTTGAGGTTCATCAGGAATAGATATTTATAAATAACATTACCCTCAGTGGTATTCAAAAACTGATATCTCTATAAATTAAAAATTTTACAAGTGCTCTAAAAACTGGTATTTTTTTTTTTTTTTTTTTTTTTTTTTTTTTTGCGGTACACGGGCCTCTCTTTGTTGTGGCCTCTCCCATTGTGGAGCACAGGCTCTGGACGTGCAGGCTCAGCGGCCATGGCTCACGGGCCCAGCCGCTCCGCGGCATGTGGGATGTTCCCGGACCAGGGCACGAACCCGTGTCCCCTGCATTGGCAGGCAGACTCTCAACGACTGCGCCACCAGGGAAGCCCAAAACTGGTATTTTTAACAGACAAAAATCTTACAGAACTAATGAATATATAATCAACAACAAATAGAATAAGTGAACATGGAATAAATTATAAAGAATTTTTGTTATGGTTGCCAATGAGGTCATCACTGAATTGTGTTCTTGGGGGGCCTCAGATACAAATTGTATGGTACATAGAGCAACCAGAAACAGACAAAAAATAAATACGGACTATGAACCACATCTTTTGGGAGCACTTACAATCAAAAGCTTGAAAGCAATATTTACATTTGTAACCCCAATACCTTGGGTTTTTTCATTGAACATCTTCCTTTCTCTCATTATATAATATTAACATTTGATTATGCCCAATGTAAGAAATATGACTCCAAAAGTACTGAAGATACTCAGCTTAAGATTTTGGATAGATGAAAATTTGGATCACATCATATAAAATACAATAATCTCTTCTTTAAAATTCCCCCTTCACCAAATCCCTCACCCCAATAATTGATACACTTTTTTAGAAAGTTTTCATCAATTTGCCCTCAGCTATCCATGTTTAAGGCTTCTTATCTCACCACACACTAGCCAGCATAGAAGTAGTCTGATAAATTTGATAGGTAAAAATGGTGCTTCATTCTTGGTCTAACTTGAATTTATTTGGTTATTGGTAATTTGGAGCATTTTTCTATACTTTTAATTTTAGTATTTTATCTGCTGTGAATTTTCTCTTCATCCTTTTTGCTTAGTTTTCTATTGGAATGAGTTTCCTGTAGTCAATTATGGTGAATTCTCATACAGTAGAATTTTAACTACATGTTATACTTGTTCCTAATGTTTCTCCAGGTTTGATGACTGCCTTTAATGTATTTTTTCTTTTGTGGTTCATGTTTCTTTTAATTTTATGTAGTTACATTTATATTTTTCCTGTGAAATATACACACTTCAACACAGGTTGAAGGTATTTATAATTTCTTAAAAACACCCTAGACTATTTCTTCTGGTTGCAGTCATCTTTCTACCTGGAATTCTTTTATTCTCATGACACTCTCCAAGCTCACTCTAACCTGAGTGCAGTGTCCCTCATATGTGCTCTTATCAGACCATGCACATATTCTTTTTTTCTTAGCATTTAACAAATGTTACTAATTTCTTTTATCCATGTCTCTAATACCATGTCTCAAAAGAATTTGCTCTCTTGTAAATGGGGTTGCTGGTTTGGATGACATATTTTCTATAGTCACCCTGGACTTCAAAGTATAAGATTCCTGGAGTGTGGACAGAGCAGGTAGGGTGGGCTGAGCCCAGGAGGATGGGACTACACTACTCACAGACACTACAGGCAAGCTCTAGGTTTGGTGGGAGGTGGGGAGCAGCTTCCTGGGAGGTTTGGAATTCTTGTCTTAGCAAAGTGTGCTGATAAAATTATGCAAAGTTCTCTGTAAAGTAAAACAAAAATTACCTCATTTTCCTTTATTTCCTAATGCCCAACCATGTGATAGGTACTGAGCAATAGAGGCAATGAATAAGTATTTGTTGAATTAAGTTAAATTGAATATATACAGAGGTCTATTAATACGATTACCATACTTTCTCCAGTAAGGCTACAGATTCTGAGCCAGAATCAAATAAGATAGATAATAGGCTTACTCAGGTCCAATTAGTCAATGTGCACAAGAGATGCTCAGAATGTGATATCTGTTAGTGGGAACACATTATGGCTTTGGACTGTATAGGATAGAAAATTACTTTAGAATTATGTTGGACATTTGTGATAATAGCTGGGGAGTGGGAAAGAACTAAATATCAGAATAGGGACAAAGAGTAAAAGAGAGTAGGATTTAATATGGAGAGTTATAGTGAGAGAAAAGAATCTGAATTTTTCAGCCAATCAGAATGTGAAATCTTGGAAATTTTGAGTAATAATATTTCTCTTTATCCAAATAAGATAGTATTACCAAAGCAAAGAGTGCATAATAAATGTTCTTTAAACCCCATTTGTTAATAGTCATATATTTCATTATCTATAATATTTAATTATCCAAATTGAAATTTAAACGTTTCTTTTGCAACAAAATTTGAATTTTAATAAGTATTTTCTTTTCTTTTCTTCCAGTTCCTGTATTCTCAGTAAAAGATTTCTTACGTGTTGTTGTTTGACAGCTCCTTAGAAATGCCAGAATGGATTTTCTGTAGTACAGGTTGACCTCTAAATAATAAAAAAAATCCTAGAACTAACATTAAGGAAGCTGTATTAGTGATATTGATAAGTTACTTGTACTTCCCTATTTAATACAGAATTTTCAACCCCATGTGAGATCATAGAATACTTTTACTGTTGAACAGAGAGGAATAGAGAGAGAGGATATTTGCTAGAGGAGAAAGGAAGATGGTCTGAGATCTAGGACTACTTCTGGCCTAGGAAGAATGATAGATGAAGATATGGACATGTTTTAAAATTGAAAGAGATAATATGTTGACAGGCATTGGGGTTGTCTAGAGAAAGGACACTGTGAATATCAAGTTCAATGATTTAGTCTTACCAGAGAATGAATAGGCAAAGTCACCTGCTAAGTGAGAAAAGCAGGAATAATATTGAAAACAGAAGGATCTCTGGAAACATGGACAGAGCTGCTGTACAGAAGCCTAAAAGGAGTCTCCAAATAATGAAAGAAAATAATTAATGTGAAAAAATAAGGGACCAATTATGGATTGATAGCAAAGATTATAGTAGCCCATTCAGTGGAGTCTTTTATGATTTTGTCCAACAGTGATTTCAAACCCAGAAACAAATTTGGGGGAATTAGATTAATGAATTACTATATGTCAAGAGGAATTATGGTGGGCTTCCCTGGTGATGCAATGGTTAAGAATCCACCTGCCAATACAGGAGACATGGGTTCGATCCCTAGTCTGGGAAGATCCCACATGCCGCAGAGCAACTAGACCCATGTGTCAAAACTACTGAGCCTGCACTCTAGAGCCCACAAGCCACAACTGCTGAGCTCGTGTACCACAACTACTGAAACCCATGTGCCCTAGAGCCCATGCTCTGCAACAACAGAAACCACCGCAATCAGAAGCCTGCACACCACAACGAAGAGTAGCCCCTGCTCACCACAAGTAGAGAAAGCCTATGTGCGGCAACGAAGACCCAAAGCAGCCAAAAGTAAATAAATAAATAAATTAATTAATTAATTTTTTAAAAATAGGAATTATGGGACAATTGTAGGGTTATTTTTTTTTTCCATTGAGATTTACACTAGTGAAAGTCTATGTGAAACAGAATACGTATCTTTTCCTAGGTTTTTATTTCTTGAGGTAGGTCTGTATCACTGTAAAGTTCCCTAACTACTTTTGCTGACTCCCATAGATTTTTGAAAGCTTTGTTTTTATTCATTTGTCTTGAGCTATCTTCTGATCTCTTCTTTGATTTCTACATTGACTCACTGCTTTTTTAGTAGCATGCTGTTTAGTGTCCACATGTTTGTGTGTTTCCCATTTTTCTTTCTGTAATTTATTTCTTGTTTCATATCATTTTGGTCAGAAAAAAATGTTTGATATAATTTCTTTCCTCTTAAGTGTGTTGACACTTGTTTTGTGGCCTAGCATGTGATCTATCCTGGAAAATACCCCATGCACATTTGAAAAGAATGTGAATTCTGCTGTTTTGGATGGAATCTCCTATATATATATTAAGTCCAAAAAGTCTAGTGTATTTTTTAACACTACAGTTTCCTTATTGATATCTTGTCTGGATGATCTTTCCATTGATGCAAGTGTGGTGTTAATGTTCCCTACTCTTATTATATTATTGTCAAGTTCTCCCTTTATGTCTGTTAATATTTGCCTTATATATTTCTGTGCTCCTATATTAGGTGCATATATGTTAACAAATATTATATCTTCTTCTTGTATTGTTCCATTTATCATTATACCATGCCTCTCAGTCTTTTGTTATAGACTTTGTTTCAAAGTCTATTTTGCCTATTATGAGTATTACTACTCCAGCTTTCTTGTCATTTCCATTTGCATGAAATATCATTTTCCATCACTTCACTTTCAGTCTATGTGTCTTCAGCTCTAAAGTGAGTTTCTTGTAGGCAGCCTTTAAATGAGTCGTGTTTTTTTTTTTTTTTAATCCAATCAGCCACCCTATGTCTTTTGATTGGAGTGTTTAGTCCATTGACATCTAAAGTGATTATTGATAGGTAGGTAATTATTGCCATTTTATTATTTGTTCTCTGATTGTTTTTATAGTTCTTTTCTGCTTCTTTTAGTTTCTTTTCTGCTTCTTGTGGTTTGATGATTTTCTTTAGTGGTATAATTTTGTTTCTTTCTCTCTCATTTTTGTGTATCTATTATAGGTTTTTGATTTGTAGTTACTGTGGGGTTCACATATATTAACCTATAACTACATCTACTTTAAAGGTTTAACTGAAAATTATCTAAGTTCAAACACATTCTAACATATTTATATTTTTTTACTCCTCTCCCCCTTGTTTTGTGTTTTTGATGTCATATTTCACTTTTTCATGTTTATCCCTTCACTCTTTATTGTAGTTATAGTTTACATTTTTTTTTTATCTATGCACTAGCTTATTTAAGTGATTGATCCACAGCTTTTACTCCATATTTTTTACTAGTGGGATTTTTCCTTTTCTATAAATTCTTACTTCTTATTGTAACCTTTTCTTGTCTACTTAGAGAAGACACTTTAACATAACTTTATGGTTGGTTTAGTATTGATTAACTGTTTTCACTTGTCTAAGAAGTTATTTATCTCTCCTTCATGAATGACAATCTTGCTGGGTTCTATGTTTTTCCCTTTCAGCACTTTAAATATATCAAAACACTCCCTTCTTGCCTGCAAAATTTCTGCAGAAAAAGCAGCTGATAGCTTTATGGGAGTTCCTCTGTACGTGATTCTTTGTTTTTCCTCTTGCTGCCTTTAGAGTTCTGTCTTCATCTTTAACTTTTGCCATTTTAATTATATATGTCTTGGTGTGGGTCTGTTTGGGTTCATCTTGTTTGACACTCTCTGTGTTTCCTGTACTTGGATATCTATTTCCTTCTTCAGGTTCAGAAAGTTTTCAGCCATAATTTTATTAAATACATTTTTGACCTTTTTCTCTCTCTCTTCTTCTGGGACCCCTATAATGCTAATGTTAGTATGCTTGATGTTCTTCCAGAGATCCCTTAAACTGTTCTTATTTTTAAAATTTGTTTTTCTTTTTGTTGTTCTGATTGGGTGATTTTCATCTTTCTATCTTCCAGATTACTTATGTGTTCTGTATCACCTAGTGTATTGTTAATTCCTTCAAATGCATTTTTCATTTCAGATTTGGATTCTTCAGTGCTGACTGGTTCTTTTTTATATTTTCTAGTTTCTTGTTAAAATTCTCACTGTGTTCATCTATTATTTTCCCTAGTTCACTTAACATTCTTATTACTGATGCTTTGAACTCTTTATCTGTAAAATTATTTATCTCTGTTTCACTAGTTGTTTTTTCAGGTTTTTTTTTCTTGTTTTTTCATTTGAAACAAATTCCTCTCTTTTCTCATTTTGTTTTACTTTGTCTGTCTCTATGATACTAGGTGAGACAGTTACCTATTCCTCTCTTGAAGGGGTGTCTTTGTGTGGGAGTCTACTTGTGTCCAGTGACTTTGGTGGGAGAGCTGGATCTCAAGTAAATATGGGTCACTTCTTCCACCAGGGTGTGCTAATTCATATCCTCTTTTGGGGAAGTGGAGTTGAAGATGGAGGGGCTAATGCCAGAACCAGGTGTGAGCAGTGGTTCTTCTATGCTCAGTGGCTGTCACCACTCTATCAGGGATGGGGGTGGGTCTCAAGGTGCTGAAGCAGAAGCCCTGAGGATTGGGCCCAAACTGGCTCCATTCTGCCTAAGTTCTCACTCTTAAAGGCACCTTCTCCCTAGAGGAGAACAGTGCTGGAGCATGAGCCAGGTCACAGCTTGGAATGGGCCAGGTCACACACCAAGGCAGTCCCAGTGCACTAATTAGAGCTCCAGGTGGCTCCCAATCTGCCATCTTTGTGAATGTCAGTAATGACCACCCTCACCCCATTTGGTTGCCAATGCCAAGTCCAAGCTGGCTCCATCATCCTCAACCGTGCACTTTCCTCAGCAATGGCAGCCTTCTTCCCTAATGTGAATCTGGAGCCAGAAGAGCTGGAGCGGGTGCTTGGCATGGGCTGGGGTGCCATGTGACAGTCACAGGAAACTGACCAGAGTCCCAGAGAGTTTCAATCTGCTTCCTCCACCTTGTTCCCAGGAGTAAGCAAGTGTGCGCATGCCCTTCATGAGCAGAGTCTAAATTTATTACAGCCCCCAGTAAGTCCCACTGGTTTTCTAACCAGGTAAGGAGACTTGTCTTCCCAATATCAGACTCCAGGGCTGGGGTGCCCAATATGTAGTTTTAATTCCTCAGTCCCCAGGGTTGATCTTCAAGTCTGTGTAATCCTTCTGTTCTTCTGTGTCTCCTCCTAGGGACATAGGTCCCAACCTGATTGCTTCTCTTCCTTTCCTACTCAACTCCATCTGGATCTCTTTTTTTACATCTTTGGTTGTATAAGAGTCTTTTTGCCAGTTTCCAGTTTGTTTTCAGTGAGAACTGTTTCACATGTAGATGTATTTTTGATGTGTTGATTGGAGGAGGTGAGCTCAGCATCCTCCTACTCTGCCATCTTGATCTCCTCCCCCTGTTCTTTTCCTAGGATTTTAGTTATTCAACTGTAGTTAATGTTTGTTAACTCTTCACCATATTCTTACCCAAACAATTAAGTGTTATGGGACTAGAAAAATATATTGTATGGGTAAATGTTATAAATTAGATTCTTAGGTATGGTTTAAGCAGTATAG
Source organism: Stenella coeruleoalba (assembly GCF_951394435.1). NCBI lineage: Eukaryota > Metazoa > Chordata > Mammalia > Artiodactyla > Delphinidae > Stenella > Stenella coeruleoalba. Next base: position 37,687,418 of record NC_137164.1, on the reverse strand, counting down.
GTAAGATAAGTGAACTCAGAATTATGTTAAGAAAGATTAAAAATGGGTCTGAATTGATACACAGAAGCTAATGGGTGAATGTCTAAGGCTTTGTGTTCTGTAGGATGAAGTTAGAAGTGGAGCCTATAGTTAAAAAAATCTGAAATCATTATTTTTTTTTTCAATTGTGCTTTATAGTAGAAAAAAGAAAGAATCATAAGCACATAAGACATTACCAAAATGGGCCTAGTGTCAATATAAAGAAGTTAAATATGCATAAAATTGATCCCATCAAGCACAGAGAATGTGTGGATCCTTCTGAGTTAGATCTGCTGGAGAAGTAGGCTTCCTACAGGCATGAATTGGAACATTATATGAAGTTATCCATTATACATACTAACTGGTAGTATCTTTGGAAATGTCTACCTGCCTCCTCAGTGTGGTCTTATTTACTATAGAAAATAGACAACAAAGAAAAATTGTATTCAGTGATCTCCTGTGTGATGTAAGCAGGAAGTAAAAATTACATTTATTTAGCAGCAGAGTGTAAGCATGTTTCCAGAGTCATCTGACTGTTCATATGGTAACTTTATATTTGACCACATTCTAACTGTGTATCTAATTTACAACTTCTTTGCACAATATGGACTTTAAGCTCTAGAATCAAGTTTTTTATTTACAGTCTATGCAACAGGACTGTGTGTCTTCAGAGCATATTTTAAGGACTATTGTTAATTGATTTTGAGAGTTACTATCTTTTGAAATGCTTATGTATATTTAACCATTTAATCCTATATATTTTTCCTCTAACTGCTTGTGTGAACACATTTGTACATCACTCAATTAAATGGATAATTATCTCTCAGGAAATAGTTAAAGTATATTAAGTAATTATTATAAATCATATAGGATATTTGTATAAAACAGCAGAGAATAGAATCTTTGGGCACTGAAATTATGCCTGACAATTAGAAGCTTTTTTTTTTTTTTCTCCAAAATATTTAATCTGAGGGGAAACATTTAAAATACCATTGTCCCATCCCATTAAATTAAATCAATTAACAATAAAAGACTAAAAACTCTTTGTAAACTAATGATGCATAGAGATTCTTGGTCTTTTTCTTTTTGTTCTTTCTTCCTTCCTTCCTTTCATTTGAATCAAGAGCATTTACTTCCTTTTAAAAGTGACTGAATTGAGTCTATCTCAGGGCATAATCTAATGACGAAAAAGGCTTTGATTTTTTTCCTTTTCCTTTCTTTCTTTCTCTTTTAGATTTCAGTAATAGTGAGCACCATACAGACACTTAGAAATGTTAATAATGATGATTTTATTTTTTTTTTTTTTTTTTTTTTTTTTTTTGCGTTACGCGGGCCTCTCACTGTTGTGGCCTCTCCCGTTGCAGAGCACAGGCTCCGGACGCACAGGCCCAGCGGCCATGGCTCACGGGCCCAGCCGCTCCGCGGCATGTGGGATCTTCCCAGACCGGGGCACGAACCCACGTCCCCTGCATCGGCAGGCGGACTCTCAACCACAGCGCCACCAGGGAAGCCCAATGATTTTATTTTTTAAGTGAATAAATCTTGCCATGTTACTGAAGATGTTTTAAAGACGATTGTACTCTCCTTTTTGTACTCATTATGTTTGAAAAAGAACTCTGTGGGAGCAGTCTCTTTTGATGTTCAATGCATTTCTGCTTACCAGGGTCATACATTATGGTCACCTCCCACTGAAATAGAAACAAGACTACAATAAATATAAATTGCTTATAATGTTTCATTCTCATAGTTTGCATTCACACTTACATAAACAGATATATAAAGGCAGGTGTGATTCACCCTGCTTTACAGAGATATTAAGTTAAATCAGTATGATTTTAAATGTAAACTCACTTTAAAATGAAAAAAACCTCTAAAAGATTGTGAGTTATTTTAGAATATTTCTACGTATTAAGGAAAGTTAAATCTGATATATAACCAATTTTAAAATTTAAATTAAAAATTCCTAACTTAAAGTTTTGCTTCTTGTGTTCACTTGCTATTTTCTTCATATCCTGATCCTTTCAAAAATAATTAAATTAATGCCACTTTATATGGCATTCAATCTACAATATGTTAAACTTTCTCTGGTACAGTGCCAGCTCCTATGGAACTATAAATCCACTGTATCTTGTTTTATATTCTTCCAATCATTATAATTTTAAACAAAATTGTGAAATTTTCATTTAGATTACTAGTGCATTCATTTATTCATTCAAAAAAAATTGTATGCAAACACCCAGCTATGTGCTTTTGGACATATGTATATGAAACAATTGGTATAACAAGCACAAAATTTGAAATGAAAGAATGGGATTATAATTTAATAATGTTTAATAGCATTTGGTCTTAAACAAGTCATTTTATCATTTTGAGTCTCAATTCTTCATTCTTAAAAATAAGAATAGCAATAATTCTCCTTCATCAATCTCATTTGTTCTGAAAGTCAAATGAGATAATACAAATAAAATCAACTTGCAATTGATAAAGTTTTACAAATATTAATAATATAATTTTCAAGAAGTTCATAATATATTAAGGGAGGTTAGACAATTATGTACATTATCACAATAAAAATTGATAAGGCATTGATTTTGTGATACTGTGATTTATAATAAAATATATATATTTGGTTGTTACCCACATTTCTAGCACAGAGGTTCTAAAACATTTGGAATTTTCTAAGTAATGAGAGTGATAAAGGTGTGTCTTGTTATGTTACTTAAGTGACTTTGGACTATACCTAAGGTAGGGAGCTAGTTGTCAGGGGAACTAATCAGGTGCTTAGAGGGTTGGAACTTTCAATCCTGCCCTGCTGATTTCCAGGAAGGGGAGAGGGCCTGGAGGTTGAATCACAATCTCCAGTGATTTAATCAATCATACCTATGTAATGAAGCCTCCATACAGCCCAAAAGGATGGAATTTGGAGAACTTCCAGGTGGTGAACACTTGTATATTTGAGGAGAGTGTCATGCTCATAGAGGGCTTGAAAACTCTGAGCCCCTTCCCCTTGCCCTATGCATCTTTTCCATCTGGCTGTCCCTGAGTTATATTCTTTCATAATAAACCAGTAATCTAGTAAGTAAAATGTTTCTCTGAATTCTGTGAGCCACTCTAGAAAATTAATTGAACCCGAGGAGAGGATTGTGGGAACCTCTGATTTATAGCCAGTGGATCAGAAGTACAGGTTTGTACTGGGCCTATGATTGGCATCTGAAGCAGAAGGTACTTTTGTAGAACTGAGCCCTTAACGTGTGGAATCTCTTGTTATCTCAGCGTAGATAGTGCCAGAATTAAGTTGAATTGTAGAACATCCAGCTGGTGTCCAAGAATTGCTCAGTGGTATGGGGGGAAAACAGCCCCCCATACCCTGTCATGTTGGAGTTGGGTGCTCAGACTTGTAGATTTATTATATTAAAATCTTGTTTGTATTTTATTATTTTAAAAAATCTTAGATATTAGTAAATATCTGAGTTTACTGTCCTGTAGGAGGAAATAAAATTATATAAATTAATTTTTAAAATATATACATACATACATATCAATATGTATATACATATATGTGTGTAGATAGAGAGAGAGAATGTGCTATAAAGATCCAGGTGATATAAAAAATCAGACTAAAAGCAGCAAAGCCTAGCTACTATGGGAAATAAGGTTAAGAGCAGCTGAACTAGCCAGATGTGATCAAGGAGGGATATCCCTACAGAGATGTCTAGGAGACAGGCAGGCAAGGAAACAGCAGGAGGGGAACTAGAGGTAAGGGAGCAGGTAAGTCCTTGACAGATTTAACATCAAGTGGTTGGTGGGGAATGAATTAAGATGAAAAAGATATCCTACAAAAGTTTTGTAAACCAAAGTAAACTTTGTGCTTTTTTCTGAGAGCTATGAGGCTTTTTGAACTGAGTTAAATAGAGAAGAAACAAAATCAGATTTACATTTTAGAAAGACCATTTTAAATTAAGGAATGGAGATTAGATGAAATGGTTCAAGACTAAAGACAGGGTAAACATTTACTAGTCCATAGAGATAATCTGGATGAAATTTCATAGTAAGCATGGAAAGAATTGTCAAGATTTGAGAGAAATTAAGGGAGCAGAGGGACAAGAATAGATCGTTGGATATTTATTTTCTGCCCTGATCAAATAAATGATGCTATAAAATTAAATCTATGGTTACAAACTACAATAATGAGAACAAAGAAAGATAGAAGGTGCTAAAGCAATGTGCAGTAGAGACATCGGAGCAGAAGAGCTGCCTTGAAGAAATGGTGAGTGAGCTAAAATTTAAGTGAAATAAAAGTTAAGTAGGTAAAAGTGGAGGAGAAAGCATAACTAGAAAAAGATCATTAATTGCCTAATCTTGCAGTGACTGGAAAAAAGTAGGGCATATTAGAGGAATTGAAAGCAGACTAGTGACAATGGAGCCCAAAGAGCAGTCAAGGAACTTGTGTGAAGTGAGGCAGCAGCAAAACACAAAGCAAAACCATACAGTACTTCACAGGCCATGTTAAAAATGTGGGGCTTTATCCTTAGAAAAACAAAATTTGAAGCAGTGGTGGTGTTGGTTGTGTGTGTGTGTGTGTGTGTGTGTGTGTGTGTGTGTGTGTGTTGGGCATGTTCAGGTTACATTTAAAATATATTACTCTCTGGACTTCCCTGGTGGCGCAGTGGTTGAGAGTCCGCCTGCTGATGCAGGGGACACAGGTTCGTGCCCGGTCCGGGATGATCCCACATGCTGCGGAGCAGCTGGATCCGTGAGTCATGGCCGCTGAGCCTGCGTGTCCAGAGCCTGTGCTCCGTAATGGGAGAGGCCGCAATAGTGAGAAGCCCACATACCACACACACACACATACATGCGCACACATACACACACACACACACACACACACAAAATATATATATATAAAATTCTGAGTTTTGTATATAAGATAGACTGTAAGTGGTCACAGAGTTTATAGAGAAAATGATTAGCAATAAGTTCTTAAAATTCCAACTAAGATAGATTAGGGTTTCGGCTAATAATCCTGCTGCTGATGGTGATGGAGAACTTTGTGGGTGTGAATGAAATAAATTACAGAATTTCAGAATTCAGTATTTGTGGGAGCTTCTCATTGGTTGTAAACATTACCATTACTTAGTAGAAAAATACATTGCAAATATCTTTGCAGTTTGTTATTTTTCTTTTGAGTTAGGAAAACCAATGTTTATGAAGTAGAGGAGATGAAAACAAACTAAAAAGGAACATTCAGACATGAGAGAAAAAGATGAACAAGAAATCATTGTCACATAAGCAAAAGGAAGAGAACACTAAATACATAATTATTGTCGAAGGCTCTGGGAAGGTAGGTGCTCTGGGATATTCCATGACTTGGTAACAAGTGAAAGGATCTTTAGTGTATTGGTGGGAGAAGTTGAAAATACATTGAGAAGGGTTTCTGAAAGATGCGACTTAGCAGATCCATTGGAAGACTAAGAAAAAGAAAGACTAAAAGTTGGTGATATTTCTCTTTGATACTTCTTTTTATTTTGTTTATGAAATGGAAGATCTGTGGACATTTTCAAGAGATTGCTCACGTTTAAAGAAAGCAGACAGATAATGGAGTGGAAACTTGACTAGGGAAACAAAGGATGAGTTAGTTCTCAGGTCTCTCAGCATCTCTTGGAAACAGCATCACTTCTGGTGATAGGGAGGCTTTGGACTCACTAGAAAGTCTCAACCCCCACCAGGTACAAAGATAGGTTCAGATCTAAAAAAAAATTAAAAGAAAAGAAGAGCACTTTGGACTAGTATTTTTAAAAAAGTAAATTTTGGGGACTTTTACCCAAATTTGACACTGAAACTTAAGACTTTAGGCACCTGTATGTCCATTTGGATTGGGATTGGAGGAGACAAATATTTCAGGCAATGGCATAAAGACTTGCCATACATTTAATTTGATAATTATTAACTAGGTAGTTAATATGTATAAGGAAGATGCTGCAAGTATTTCAAAGAAAATATGAGATGTATTTGCCTCTTCAGGTGATATATGCTTTAGACAGAAGAAAGGGCCATAAATACGGGAGGGTAACCAACAGTACTATGTTAGTATATGAGTTCAAACAAAAAGACAATAACTGAAAAATGGTATTAAAGAACTTTAATGTTTTAACAGTCTCATTGAACTAAACAAATTCACATAAATGAAAAACATTTTTCAGTTCTTCTTCCTTTTATTTTTATTTTTCCTGTGTCTTTCAATAGCAAATAATGTCAACTGCATTTGCTGTGTTTCTTTTTTTTTTTTTTTTTTTTTTTTGCGGTACGTGGGCCTCCCACTGCTGTGGCCTCTCCTGCCGCGGAGCACAGGCTCCGGACACGCAGGCCCTGCGGCCATGGCCCACGGGCCCAGCTGCTTCGCAGCATGCGAGATCCCCCCGGACCGGGGCACGAACCCGCGTCCCCTGCATCGGCAGGCGGACTCTCAACCACTGCGCCACCAGGGAAGCCCTGCTGTGTTTCTTAACATGCAAAATATTTACTTATTTTCCTTTAGAGTACACTTCTAAAGTAAGTAGGATTTCAATAAATTGTATGAGTGTCATTACTGCAAAAACAGGGCAAAGATAAGAAGTAAGCTCCTTCTCAGAGTAACAAATATCACATTGATGCAAAATTTTAAGAGACACATTTAAAACTTGTTAGCTTAGATTAAGGAAGGCTTATAAACACTAAATTTAGGAGAATATTTTGGGGTGTGATGTTAATTTCCCCAGTGATATTTAAGTATCACATATATGCTTGTTAAAGTTTTCTTTTTGTGGCTCTGATAAGGAAAAGCTGTTAAGAATTGACCTTGGGCTTCCCTGGTGGCACAGTGGTTGAGAGTCCGCCTGCCGATGCAGGGGACGCGGGTTCGTGCCCCGGTCCAGGAAGATCCCACATGCCACGGAGCGGCTGGGCCCGTGAGCCATGGTCGCTGAGCTTGCGTGTCCAGAGCCTGTGCTCCGCAACGGGAGAAGCCACGATAGTGAGAGGCCCGCATACCGCAAAAAAAAAAAAAAAAAAAAAAAAAAAAAAAAAATTGACCTTTCCTGGGTCTTCCCTGTTGGTGAAGTGGTTAAGAATCTGCCTGCCAATGCAGGGGACACGGGTCTGATCCCTGGTCCAGGAAGATCCCACATGCCCTGCAGTGCAATTAAGCCCGTACACCACAACTACTGAGCCTGCGCTCTAGAACCTGTGAGCCACAACTACTGAGCTGGCGTGCTGCAACTACTGAAGCCCGTGTGCCTAGAGCCCCTGCTGTGCAACAAGAGAAGCCACCCAAATGAGAAGCCTGCTCATGGCATCGAAGAGTAGCCTCTGCTCGCCTCAACTAGAGGAAGCCCGCATGCAGCAACGAAGACCCAGTGCAGCCAAAAATAAATAATAAATAAATAAAATTTTTAAAAAACAATTGAACTTTTCCCATTTTTTTAATCATATTAATGATCACTGATTGTGTTCCAGGCACTATGTTAGAGGCTTATAGGTAGAGATACATGCATCTTCTTCTGATAGAGCTAATAGAGCAACATGAATAAGGAGATTCTTAAACTTGAATAGTAAGTTCAATTATCTCTTTTGATGATAAATGACCATAGTTTTCTCTCAGATCAAGAGGATAGATAGTTTACTTTATTTTTCTCTCTAAGTCATGAGAATCGTAATTATTATATCCAGAAGTTAATGCTTCTGAAGGAAGATATTGTTTCACTACATTTCAAAAATTCTTAATTCTATTTGTGGATATTGCATAGACCATAACTCAAATATTGCTTTATCCATGGACAAGTGAGCCAGGCTGATATCTTGAGCAAAAATGAATACTTGTTTCTGAATAAATAATGTTACTTGCAGAACATGTATTATATAAATCTAAGTAAGTCATGTAGTCTGTGGAAGTGCTTGAACACCTGTTATCATGGTTGTAAGCCAGTGGCCTGAAGGTAATTATAGATCAAGGGACAAACACCATCAACAAGACAGGAATCTGTGAGCTACCAGGAGTTTCTACTCAGGAGCTGAATTGCTGAAACTGGAACCTGTTCATATTTTTCTGACTTGCTCAGTTGGATTAATACTGAGCAGTCTCACAACTCCATCTTTTTTCCTATTTTTTACATGGTTTCCTGGCTCATATATTGTCAATACATCAGTCACTGACTGATGTCTTCAGGTATATTAGAAGCTAATACCACCTGACCTATGCTGTAGGCAGGTGATTGATTCCACCTAAAATTTCTTGCAAAGTGCATCTGTCTTGTTGTTGTCCTTTAAACATTTCCCTTTTATTAAATTCTTATTGTTGTACTAAAGTCAAAACTGAACTGCCTCTTGTCTACAGAAAGCACAGTGATGCAGCTTTGATTTGCCTTGTTCTTTATAATAACCTTCCTTTTCCTGGGATTCTGGCATTTGATTGACTGGAGTTAGGTCAAGAGATACTCTGAGAAGCTATCAAATCAAAATGTCCACAGTGATCCTTCACCTCTCCACATCAAAGACTGAGATGTTCTTGGTCACGGATGTGGTTATGGAACCAATAATACCACTTCATTTTTCCTTTCTTTCTAACTCCAACGTGCTTTATGCAATTAACAAGAGATAGCAAACTGATAGTCTACTGACCAAATCCTTTTGTTGTTTCTGGCCCAGTGCAGGGAAATTATCTATGGCCTAACTTAATAGTTATATTTTTACAGATTACTCTATTTTCAGAAAATAATCTAGGCATTTTCTGATGGGAATTAGTGGGGTGGGCTTATCTGATGTACCTGATAAACACAAATATGAATTGAATTATTTTTTCTTCTATACATCTCCTTAGTAATAAATAGTCAAAGAGAAAAATTTAAAACTTTGGATATGATTTCATAAGACAGAAAAGAATTAGCTGGAGGCACTAAGCACACACTGCATAAAAAACATATACTCTGTAATAACCCATATAGGAAATGATTCTGAAAAATAATAGATACATGTATATGTATGACTAAATCACTTTGCTGTACACCTGAAACTAATAAAAAGTTGTAAATCAACTATGCTCCAATATAAGATAAAAATTAAAAAAAAAGAAAGACATCAAAGCTAAGGAAAAGGGAAGAATAAAAAAAAACATATTCAGGTTCACAACAGTGAATTTGGAAGAATTTAGAAGTCACATAGGATTAAATGTATTAGGTTTAATATTAACTAGCATTTCCCTCCTAACTACAGTACTGATTATGCCTCTATTCAGGAATTAGTTATTTCCAGCCTGATTTTGTTCAAGAATTCTAGAATTCTTTTTTAAAATTTCTAGTCCTGTTGCTTTTGACGAAGTTGACAGTTCTTGGTATCAGAATGAAACATAACTTGAGTATAATCAGTCAGTTAGCAATGATTGTAAAATGTAATGCTTCTTTCTTAAGTGCAGAGTTTATTAACGGTATTTCTGTTTATCTTTTCTTTTCCCGGTCTATTCAAAATTATGAATGCAAAAATCTGTACAACGTAGGAACTGCAAAGTAACACGCATTTGAGAGAAACATGTAATGTCATTATAATATATTAAAAAACTCAGTTTTATACAACTGTTATGGGAGGAGTTTTTATAAAACTCCATTTACTTATGAGGTTAAAGAACATTCTGTAAGTGAATAATCTATATAGTTTCTCTTCCATTACTTAAAACTTCCTTCTCCTGGGGCTCTTTCTTATCTTACACTATAAAAATACCCACTGAAAGTGAACAGCTTTTCCCTAAGGCATTTGAACTTAGCATAGTCAGATGAGTGAGTACATTTTTTGCTCGTGCAGTTAGAGGTTAGTAAAAATAAAGATGTGATGAAACTGTGCTGGAATTCCAACCTTTTGAATTTTCATCTTAGTACTGCTTCAGTTTTATAAGGATGATATTTGGAAGGAATTTATAGTTTATTTCAATAGGGATTCAGCCACAATCTCCTTTACATAGCCAGTAATGATGAAAAGCTACAATGGGCCAGTAAGGCCATAAGTTTTCATTTGCACTCCTGATTTAGAGTCAAAACACTCTTCTCATCCTTGTACTCTAGGCCAGGCTATCCATACACTTAAATAGGAAAAAAATACATTTTTTCATTAACCACCAGCTGAAATTTAACACTTTCTTCAATTGTGAATATAGGAAAAAAAACCCACAGCAGCATAAGCTAATCTGTTGATATATACCAATATAATTTTTTTCATGTTACAAAGGTGTTGCAGATATATCGAAATATCACTTATCACCATGCCAAGGTTACAGCTGATGATAGACCAGTCACTGTATCTTATTACTTAATGTATTAAAAAAGCAAACATATTACCATATAACAATTTTTAAACATTTGGTAATTTTTAATGTAATTGGCTTCCATTTTAATACTATGAATTTTGTTTTATGGATTTAGATGGAAATTCTAAGAGGTTCATAGGCTTCACCAGACTCAAACGGGGCTCATGACACAAAGAAGTTTAAGAACTCTTGCCCTATGCCCACATCTTAATCTTGGTCCTCATGATCTTCCTATTACCAAGGATCAAAGACAAGGAAAGATAAATCTAAAAAAAGATTAGCAAGTGAGAGGGAGTATTCATCTCATGACTTTCAAGTGTTTCTTTTAGCAACCCAAACCTAAGAATCCCTGAAAAAATTTGCACACTTCCAAAATCAGAGGCACCACAGCTAAATCTTGGAATATAAGTCACATGAGAGAATAAACCCAACAAAGGGATCAAGAAAAATCTCTAAATACAAATTGAAAGAGGGTTTCAATAAGAGGTTATAGACTAAGAATTTGAACAGTAGATTGCAATTCTATCCCATATCATAAAAAGGCACTGTTCCCTAACACCATGAATTTGGCTATGTAAAATCAAGCATTGAACTGGCCAAAGTAAAACAGGTGAGGAAGACTTTATTCAGGCTATTGTAATGGGGGGAGAGAGATGGAAAACTTCACTGAAACAAAAGTTGGGGAAGTTTTAAGAGTTGAGTGGGAATCTTAGGCCATCTATATTTGTTAATAGGCTTTATTAAAAGGAAAATTAAACTTTCTCTTATTTTCATGACAGTAGTTTTACAACCTGGAGCAAGGGTCCCTACTAAAATAGACTCCTACTCTCTCACAGAAACTGGGAGATGGGGTAATATCTTCCCTGATTATTTCAAAGGTATGGATCTCCAGCCTTTCAGAATAATATTTCCAGGTTCTGAAATTTGCAGGAGGCTTTTAAAAAGATTTACTCTCAAAGAGGAAGATAAAGAAATTATATTTATAAGTTTTATAAGGTAAATCCTCTAAGAAAAGGGAAATCAGAGCCTAGAGTCACAAAGATGCTTGTCTAAAATTTAGTCAAGCTGAGGGAAACATTAAGGCTCTCTTTCCATCTTGATCAGCTCATAACAACATTACTTCTTCAAGGCAGAATGAGGGAGAGAGAATCCGGGTTTATGTTCCTATATAATAGAGTCTTTCTGCATATAGGTGTCTGTGTGTGTGTGTGTGTGTGTGTGTGTGTGTGTGTGTGTGTGTGTGAAAGAAAGTTATTTTGGGATAATGGACACTACATCCAAATAAATACAAATCAGGATAAAGAAGATGTGACACATATATACAATGGAATATTTCTCAGCCATAAAAAGAAACAAAATTGAGTTATTTGTAGTGAGGTGGATGGATCTAGAATCTGTCATACAGAGTGAAGTAAGTTAGAAAGAGAAAAACAAATACCATATGTTAACACATATATATGGAATCTAAAAACAAAAATGGTTCTGATGAACCTAGAGGCAGGACAGGAATAAAGACACAGACGTAGAGAATGTACTTGAGGACACGGAGAGGGGGAAGGGTAAGCTGGGATGAAGTGAGAGAGTAGCATTGACATATATACACTACCAAATGTAAAATAGCTAGCTAGTGGGAAGCAGCTGCATAGCACAGGGGGATCAGCTCGGTGATTTGTGAGTACCTAGAGGGGTGGAATAGGGAGGGTGAGAGGGAGACACCAGAGGGAGGGGATATGCGGATATATGTATACGTATAGCTTATTCACTTTGTTATAAAGCAGAAACTAACACAATATTGTAAAGCAATCATACTCCAATAAAAATGTTAAAAAAAAATCAGGATGTAAATAAACATCTGCAAACCAAGTCAAAGGGTCATCGAAATTGTTAGAGTTCATGAGATCCAGAAAAGCTCAAGAAAATATTGCTTTATGTTTATTAGATCTGATTAAATAAATTACTAAATAAAATGATGTGGCTTTATCAATAAGTATAGGTTTTTCCAACAATCTATTTAAAAAGTCACCATTTCTTTTTCAGTCTGTTTCCAAGAGAAATGGCTTGCTATCCAATCTCAATGTAAGTACTGAATACACACAAAGAAGGAAGTAAATCCAACGTCATTCTTGATTAAATAATCACCTTTTCAGTGCAAAGGCAAGTAGTGCTGGTTGTTTTTCTCCCTGCAACAGGCACTGCAACATAATTATCATTCCTAACCATAGAATCAAAGGTTAGCCTTTGACCAACCTGACACTTGCTTTAAATTGTTCTATTTTCTCCCAAGATTTTACCTTTTTTGACTTTCTAGATTATTCACATTCATGATTCAATCAGCTAGTTTTGCACTTGGGTATTTCTAGTTCTTCACATTCTATCCTATATTTTTCACAAATCTGTATTCTCAGAACAAACTATCAGAATCAAGTAATAGATTAACAACTGACACAAACTTAGTATTTTTCTTTTTCTTTTCAGCTTCAATAATTAGTGACACCTTCGTGAGTTATTAAATATATACAATTATTTTTTAAATGAATACAAATTTTTACGTTTTCCAACTTAACCTGTAATCTTATTAAACCTTATGCTTCCAGCTACTATTGTTGTTATTATAATTATCTTAATCCAGGAAAAGTAATACATTTGTGATGCCTGATGAGGAGGAAATTTAAACTTGAACTTCTGTGAGCATAGTTTTTTTGTTTGTTTGTTTGTTTCATTCAGAAACTAAGACTAAAATCATGTGCTCCTCCCAAGGATTTACTTCTTCATAAAAACAAAAGATAGGAGACTGCTTTTCATTTAAATTCTGCATCATGATAATTAGTTTTTTTCTCTACTTTGAGAACTGCTCACTCCATTATTTAAGACAGAAGTCCACAGGGGGAGGGGAAGACGTTATGGTTTGTGTTTTCTCAATGAAAATGAAATTGCTGGGTTTTGGCCAAAAGGAGGCAAGCATTTCTCTGATAAGGGAGAGATCTGCTTTGATTCAGGAGTATAAATGGTTAAAACAAGAGACAGCTTTTACCTACTCTAGGACTCTACTTGTGCAGAGAAAACTCCTGGGTACTTCTAATAAGAAAGACATCCCAGAGTTGGCTGACAGGATTAGAGTGAGGCTTTGTTAGTCCTGGACTTTCCTGTCACTCTCCTCTAGATGATATCAAGCACTGTGACAGGGACAAGGTGTATGTGACTGCTGTTCAGGCAAGGGGGCTGGCAGGCACCTAATTGAATTTCTCTCCGAGATAGAGAAAATTTTTAAAAAGTAACAATTTGCCAAGTAAAAATGATCTGCTAATTGTAATAAGAAATTTCTCAGTTTTTTAATAATGAATCTTAGTTTTATATACAAGTCTCAGGTTTGTTCCTGATGTTCAACCTTCCCAACAATATCCCTTATAGCTTCTTTACAATACGCTTGCAAGTGCTAGGGTAAAAATGTATTTTTTTTTAGTTTCTAGGAATTTATTTATGGGAAATCGTCATCTCTGAGTTAAATGTTATTGCAACATTTAAAACACCACCTAATAAAATATTAAAAGTATTGTTTTATTGTTGTCTTCCTAATTATTGATGTATGTGTATTTATCTATAATCTCAATTAATCATCTGTACTTGCTAATGTAATTTATAACAATGTTGAAATCTATACTGTCAGTCAAGATGTCCGGTCAACAGGCACTATATTCAAGGCATGCTGAATACACTTGGCTTTTCTTTTGCCTGGAGGCACAAAGACATATAGCTACTTCCTCACCAGTCTACTTCCAAATCTTGTCTGAAGATTAAAGCTTCCTACTTTGTATATGTGCTTTTCTCCTCTCCATTTACTGATATAATTAATTTTACATTTGTGTTATAAATATGAAAATACAGATAGAGAATAATCACAATGTCTTTGTTATTTGGTAAGGGCAGATGGAGATAAGAATTTCTTGTGTTTGAAGATCCATTCACCACAGGGAAAATCATGACTTCTTCTTTGTGTGAAAACTTATGTTAAGTTGTGTGAGATTAATATTTGTGATGGTAGATAACTCATTTTGTTACACTTATGTATGGGATAAAGCACTATTAGGACTTAGGATAATACAAATCATAAAACTATGGGAAATGAAGAAGAATTTGATTCATTTGGATTCTTTTCAAGTATTTCATATTTCAAAAATGATTACTGAAAAGAGATAAATGCAAATGCTTAAAAAGGTGAGAAATTTACACAGATACTCACTAAGTTATGGTGACAAGAATAAACATACACAAAGTCTATTTTTTCCTCTGCATAGAATACAATGTTAGTGGTCATTTATGAATCAATACATCAATCTATTACTTTTCTGTGACTGTTAAGAAAATAACTAGTTAAATTTAATACTAGATATTTTAAACTCATTTTTTGCAGCCCCAGAAAATATATCCTTTTTGTAGCTCTAGTGTATATATGAGAATGTGTCAATCATGTTGCAAGATGTTTCATAACTAAGTGTATCTGTCAGGAAGTCCTATTCAAGATCCATTGGAGTTATTCTGGGCAAATGACTCAAGTGAATTCTTTTGAAGATATCAAAAGCAATTACCAGGCTTAAAACATGTATGTGTAAATTTGGAAAATATAAAGTGAAGTTTGGAAATATATTGTCAAGTCTCAAACCATTTAAAAGTAGAAACAATTTTTGTGAAGTTATTTTAATATTTTTCTTTAAGTAGTGAAAATATGATGATGTTTTCTCTTTTATTCTCAAGAAGAAACTTATTTCAAGAAGAGTGTCTGAGAAAGCTATTTACTAAATGACTTTCTTTCCAATATTTAATGAAAAGTTATATACTGACCTTCTTTCAGAAAGTTAAAAATCATTTGAAAAATCATCCAGTCCTTTGTTTTAATATTCCAGAGTGATTTTATTGTTTCTGAAATTCTAAAGATGATATGCTAACTTAGACCTGTGCTGTGCTGTTATTGTCATTTTAAATGAACCTCACTTTCTATGTTCTTTTTTGGGAGGTGGATAGAAAAATATTGGAGGATATTAAACACTTTTGTAAAGAACCCAAATCCCTACCAAACATTTGACTTAAATATTTAAAAAGAAAAGGAAACATTTAACTCACGACCTCTAACACTGTTTTCTTTTAAGTGTGTAAAATCTATTAAAAAATACATTTACAAGAGATTAAATTTTCTTTATTTTAGTACATATGAAGATATCTATAAAGACAGCATATTACAAGGTTATAAACCCTGTAGAATTTTAAAACACTACATTTTCCATTTTTTCAGAATCAACCTATAAGAGACAAGCTTATGTGGATGCACTGCTCTCTGTGAGTTTGGTACTATTTTAATTCTATTTTATAGATGAAGGAATTGAAACTCAAAGATGTTAGGTAACATGCTCCAGAGTGAGTTTCCTGATGCTATTTCTGGTTGCTTTCATGAATTAATCAGAATTCTATTTATTTTCAAACACATTTCCGTTGCTTATTTTCTTAATATCTCTGTTCAATAGAGACAGAGAGATTATGGTGGAAAATTTTTTCACTTGCCAAGGCTGTGACTTCAGTCAAGTCACTTACCTCTCTGTGAGTTTCTTTTCTCGATTCTAAAATGTGTATTTTAATAACACTCCTACCAATATTTTATCATTAAAAAATCAACGTATCTCAAGGTGCTTTGTAATCTGTAGTGTAAAGTGTTCATTATAAGTCAACCATTTATTCGGTCACATATACAACTTTTATTCAGTATGTACTGTGTGTTCAGCACTGGCTTAGGACCTATATTAGCCTAGTCGTGCATTCAAAGTTTTTCAGAGCCCTTGAAACAACATCAAGCAACATCAATTTATATTAAGTTAAGATGCCTCTGGTCTAGAAGCAATGTTTATTAACTTATTATTGCTGCATGACAAATTACCACAGACTTAGCAGTTTAAAACAACACCCATTTATTAATCCATAGTTTCTGCAGGTCAGAAGTCTGGACGTGGCTCAACTGGGTCCTCTGCTCAGAGACTAACGAGGCTGAAATGGAGATGTCATACAGGCTGTGTTCTCATCTGAAAGCTTAAATAGGGAAGAATCCATTTCCTAGTTCATCCCAGTTGCTGGCAGAATTTGTTTTTTTGGTTTATTTCTGAGGTCCCTGTTTCCTTGCTGACTGCCAGTGAGGGTCCCCCTCTGTAACTGGAGGCCACCCTCAACACCTAATCCTGCTGCTCACTCACAACATGGCAGCTTACTTCTTCAAAGTCATCAAGAGAATCCTTGACATTAGGAAAAGTCTAAGTCCAATTTTAAATGGCTGTCTCACTAGGAGAGGCCTACCCAGGCAAAATCTCTTTATCTTTGCCACATAATATCACATAACCATGGCAGTGAGATCCATCATATTCACAGGTCCCACCCACACTCAAGGAGAGGAAATTACACAAGGCATGAGCACCAGGGGACAGGAATCTTGATACTGTCTTAGAATTCTGTCTACCTATCACAACATGTCAGGAAATTGGATGTGAACAGTAGATGATGGTGACACATGTGCATTATTCTCATAACATTATGAAGGCAGTCTAGATTTAGAAGGTGGAGGGAAGAGGAAGCAAGTGATTTGCTCCTGGTGGATGTGGATTCTAAGCTTCTATCCCTGAAATGTACTTCCTTAACTATGAAATTACCTAGGCTTGACAATCAGAATATGAGAGGCATTCTGAATTCTCAAATTATGTTTAATGTCTTCTATCTTGGTCTTAGTCCTTGATATCACACGACAAGACAAATTGCAATCCAGAGATCTGATTAATGAATGTATCAAACTGGTTATTAAGATATTGCAAATGAAATAGGATCTCAATATTGTGAGATATTGATTGAGCCAGAGATACATATACATAGACAATGGCACAAATCTGTCTGCATCCATGACCCAGACTTTGAAAGTTCACATTAACGAATGTCAAATACAAGAAATTGGCTATTCTTAGTCACTTTATATTTGATTCTTCCATCACAAGAGCTTCCCTCCTGGCTTCTATAGCTCAGATTGGGAAGTGACTGTCTGCAGTCATCATCTGTAAAAAATAGTCCACATTTTGATGGATCCTTATTACTTATTAAATGTTTAATAGGCTGCAAGACTCACGCTAAGCTCTGTTTCATTTCCCTTGGTGAATATAGTATTACTTGTTAAGGGAAGAATACTTGCAGTTCTTGGAGAGTTTTATAACTAAACTCTAAGATACTTACTATTTTCTCCTATTTAGCTTACACTAAATTGAATTTACAAGCGTAATAACCTCACTGGAGAAAGTTACTAAAGTTAAATAGAGAAAAGAAGAGAGAAAAATCCTTATCTATATACAGAAAACTAAAGAATTAAGGATTTTTTTTTCTGTAATCTACACAAGCTTCTATGTATTAAGAATAGAAAAAGGTCACTGGGCTCAACAAACAACCCCCTGCTGTTTTCCTCATCGCTGGTTTCCTGTTTCTTCTCTTTGTCTAATACATATTGACTTTCTTATTTCACAGACTCTGTGATATTTTGCAGCAAGGGTGGTAACCCAGAAGATTTTCTTTCACTGCAAAACAGAGGGTCATACTTCTGAAGATGTTTCATATATCCTGGTTTTGAATGTTGTTTAGAAGAGGAAGAAATTCTGAAGCTTAAGGTAGTATATTTTTACATGAAGTTTTCTTTCTTTAAAAACCCTAGCACAAGGTATATACAGTTTGTATATATACTGTGTATATATACATAAACAGTGTCTAGTTCTATATAGAATTAATGTTTACCCCACATGAAGCATGCATGTGTTTGTATACAAATTCATGTTCACACATTCACACACACACACACACACACACACACACATACACACATACAAAAAACCGTAAACCTGGTTGGGGTAGAAGACTAGTTTAACAGGGTTCAATTTTTTTTTCTGGGACTAGATCCCACAAATTCAGTAAAAATGAATTGGCTACTTATGAACCAGAAAAAAAAAAAGTTGCCTCAGCCCTTTCCCCATGCCCAAGAAATGTCTTGGATGTTAATGTTCTTGTTCTTACTTTTCTGGGAGACATGTTTTCCTATTTATTGTATCTAACATCACTGATACCTATCATTCCCCATTTTCCTTATCTTGTCAAATATATATTGAAACCACATTAGTATCTCTCCCTTTTTACTGGTGACCCTGAAAAAATGTGTAGGACACAGGGAAAATTTTCTTTCAGTTATATTTCTAATCCAGGAAACTTCTACTTGGGGAGAGCTTTCCATTTTCTCCTGAACCTTCAAGCGCCAGTGCTGAACTAAAATTCTGAGCATCAGTGGATTCTTTGATTACCTCTACTTCTCTTCACCCAAACCTCTTTCTCCTTCAGCTTCTCCTAAAGCTCAAGACTTTAGAAGTTTCTTGGGCTGACTCACCATGGAAATGGACATTCTTAGTCTGCTCCATCCAATTTTATACTACTTTAAACGTGTTGACTGTTGATGCCAATACCTTGGAAACACTGTGGTACTCACTTTCTCTCTAGGTCTCTGTTCTGAGTGTGTGTGTGTGTGTTTAACCTTAGAGTTGATAGATTTAGCAAACAAACCAGCAAATAAGACATCTAGATCAATTTCAATTTCAGATAAACAATAGATAATTGTTTGGATTGTTGCCACACTTCTTGACTAGTCTTCCCATTTATGTGCAAGAGAGTAAGGATAGAGGAGAGGACAGAGGTACCACATCAACTGAGTCTTTTATTTGTATTTCTTCAGGGAACAAAAGTTTTTCTAGGTATGTCTCTCTGTTAGCAGGATTTCACTTAGGTTTCCAGATTCAACTGTGTTTCTTGAGCATCATAGCTGTCAAGAAGCTGAAAACTGAGTACTGAGTTTCATTTTTTTAGACCTTAAATTAGAAGACTGCAAGGGAGCATGGATCTAGGAAATGGTATTAAGTAAGCCAATTCTACTCTGTAACATCCACCAAATTAAGTTTAAGAACAAAAAAATAGATATTTTTAGGCAAAAAATCCCCACAGAACCCTCATAAAATCCACCTTTCACTGACTCTTCTTGTAGGAAAAAAAAAAAAAAAAACTTGAAGATGTACACTCAAACCGTTAAAAAAAAAAAGTTAAAAAAAAAAGCAAAGCAGCAATCATAGAAATAAACAGTGAACTAAACCCAGGACTAGAATTTTTTAAACTGCTGAATGTTAAAGGGATAGCAGGTAATAAAGAAATCTATAAAAAATATCTCCAAAAAGTATTGCACTGCAATTCAAGGAAAGGTACAATTTTATGATGAGGACATTTTTTTTCCTATAAAGAGGACGAAAAAGTA
The DNA here is from genome assembly GCF_951394435.1 of Stenella coeruleoalba. Classification (NCBI taxonomy): domain Eukaryota; kingdom Metazoa; phylum Chordata; class Mammalia; order Artiodactyla; family Delphinidae; genus Stenella; species Stenella coeruleoalba. The sequence continues at coordinate 37,667,727 of NC_137164.1, read as the reverse complement.
ATCTAAAACTGTAACAAAAATAAAAGGCTATTCAACAAAGTCTTAATCCATCTATGCTGGAAAAAAATGTGGTATGATTTGTAAGCAATCAAGAGACACAAATGTACTGATATAGTTTTATGTTTTTTCCTTATGGATTCAATCATAGCATTTGATCCTGAAGAAGTAGTTACTTAAGCATAATATTATGATTTTTTCATATTACTTTTTAGTTTGTTCCATCAACATATAGAAAAAGGCAATAAACTGAATTGTAGTTTAAGAATGTAATATTCTAAACATGAAAATTGTCGAACAATAGCACAATAAACAGAAATCAAGAGGAGACAATAGGATAGATGAGTCATTTATAGAGTTTCAATAAATATTGTCTATAATTAATAGATCAAGAATTAGTGTGACACACATGTACTCAGGTAAAGGATTAAAACTAACAAACTAACAAACTAACAAAAATTGGGAGGCTAATAGGAAAGAAATCATAAAAAGTAGAACAAATTCTCTAATATTTCCTTACTTATGTTGGGAAATCAATAAATACTGTCTAAATACAATCAAATAAGAAGATGAAGTATAAGCATTATATTTTGATATATTATTGAGAACTACAGAATGATCTGAAAGCATAAATAGTTAAAGTTGGTGAACTCAAAGATACCCTAGATATTTTATCACTGAGGATGGGCTCCTCTTCAAGCTTACAGTTTAGGCATCCCACTTCATTAAGTTATGATGGTAACCATCAAAAATATCATCACTTTTTAAAATCTTAAGGAAAAATACCTGGAAATTAAACTATAATTTGATTCATAACTATAAATTAGAATTGTATTTTTATACATTTCAGAAAAGGTTTTTCAGACTTATATATAGATTTTTACCACATATCACCTTTGTGAATAAGTGAATGGGAAGTAAAAGTGAAATAAGTTGGCTAGGTACTTTTAAAGTTCTTCATATGAAGAGTCTGAATCTCTGTTCATCTCAATTTTATTAATGTCCCTGTTTTTTTTTTTCCCAAAATATATTGTGCCTTGGACCATCAAGTTAGTTTATGATAGATAATTTTCTCAGACTGCTCTGCATTGTCTTCATAATTTCCTTCTATGGACACCAGTTCTACAAGACCTGTATTTATTTACCTTACTAGGATGTGTCTGTGGAAGGTTTCAAAATATAAACAGAACTGTTACTCCTCACTCAGATGGATCTTAAATAGTTTGAGGTGAAATGTCGACATCTCAGTGGTATTATCCTGCCACAAGTAACAATGATGCTCACACATGCACGGACAGTGTGAGTGCCCTCTGTCTGGCAGAAATTATAGGAAGCAATCAATCATAAGATGCATCTTGATTTCAAAGATGTTAAAATATGAAAAAATCTAACTTGTAATGGATGAAATGTAATACTTTACCTACTGTAGGATTTTCCTGCTGCTAACTGACATGACCATCGAGCACTAACTTCAGATACTTAATGTTGAATAGGACACTTTAGTTTCTATGCCTCATTTCAATACATTCACCTACCTAAATTTTTCAGTGAATATTTTAAAAATATCTTTACTCTGACTCTCAGAGTGTATACAGTTTAAAGTAAAATTTCCCCTTTGTCTGTTATGTTATCATGGTAAGGAAGAATGTATAAAATGTGACTAGAGGAGTGTAAGAAGTAGCAATTGGTTTAATTGGCTTAAAAAAATTGGTCTGCACATATTCAAAGTCCTTAGATAGAGACCAGGCACAGGTGTTGTTGTCCAGGATAACCATGCGCCATTGCCCTTTGGGCCATGCACCAGATGATGCACTTACAAAGCTTTCAAGGCTCTGCTCAGGAGGGAGCCCCTTTTCTAAGTTACAGAAAGACAAATAATTTTGCCTTGTGTTGGGCAAATTTCTAGACCAGTGCAGTCCAAGAGAGCAGGAGCAAGAACAAGAACCCAGTGCCCTTGCTCGCTCCCTGATTGGGGGATAAGCTGGTTTCTTAAATGGTGTGAGGGTAGGGTTGAGCAGGAAGCATAAATTAGGTGGTCTGCCCACCTCCTTGGTGGTGCTGTGTGCAAGGATCATGCCTGGTACCCTGCTTTTACTCCTGGCACCTCAGACATGGCAGTTGATCTGTGGCCTTGTTGTAACTTATTGTTCATAATTGCCCCAACTGTGCACGCATGCAGTTATTTTTAGTCCCTTACAGTTTCTTTGTATTCTGTTGCTCAAGGAGATGTTAGTCTAGAGGCAAGCACTGCAGTAAAGGATCCCAGGTCCCAGCGTATCTCAGATCTACCTGCCATGGACAAACATGTGTATCTAAAATGTCATGACTTGAGGTTAACTGACTTCTCAAGCAGCAGTGGTCACCTGAGTGCTGATGTGTAGGTGAAGAGTGAGGGAAGATGTCCAGTTTAAGGGATGGCATAGGCCTCAGATTATGAAAGAAAGCCAAGAAGGAACCTCAAGAAGGCCTATTCACTATTAGAATGGCAGTAGAGGCCCAAGCCAGGGAGGATAGGTCATTTGTGGGTAGGATTGGCCTGGCATCTTAGTCTTTATTTTCAGGCCTGAATTTTGAGGGAGATCTATTTTCTATTTTTCTTTTTCTTGTTGACATTTTCTCTCTCTCTCTCTTTCTCTCTCTCTCTCTCTCTCTCTCTCTCTCTCTCTCTCTCTCTCTCTCTCCTCTCTTCTATGTCTCTTTCTCTCATAATTTACCTCTGTTCCTGTTTTCCCCTTTCAGATCCAAAATTTTTACATCAACCTTGATTAATCTCTTTTACCATTTCACTCTTTCTCCTTCCCTTTCTTCTGTTTGCTCTCCCACTGTGTGTTTTTTCCCTGCATCTTCTGTCTTGGGACATAAAATCTGTTCACTATTGATCCATCATGGACAGGAGTGCCTTTTCCCTTTGGTATTAGTATATCCGCATGCTCAAGCACGAACCGCACACGCTATTACTACTGCCCAACCCTGTACTTATGCAGAACATCAGCTGCTTGCCATGGGTTTGTTGTGTTTAATGCTTGCTTATAATTTATACTCTACATAATTTCTTAAATTTCATCTGACTCTTTTTCATCAGGATGCCTTCAACATTCTGAGCTATATTTCTCAAGCTGTGTTATGCTTTGGTAAATACTCACAAATCTTTATTATTGATGTATGCAATAAAGAGTTATTAGTTTCCGGCTGTCTAAAACTGTCTGGTTTTGTTTTGTAAATATGTACACAGGAGTTTGTAAAGTTAAGATTATTTTTTAGGCATTTAAAAATAAGAATAAGCCTATTGGTAAGCTTATTTAGCCAATTAATGAAGCCATCATTTATAGAGGTGGATATAAATTAAATAAAAACATATTTTATTAGAAATTGTTAAGAAAAGTTCCAATTTAAGGAAAAAAACACATAAGTCTAGGGCCTTTATTTGTTTTAGACAATATGAGTTTTAAGAATATAAAAATAGAAATCTATAAACAAATATTAAAATGAAACAAATTATAAAAGACTTTTAAAAACATTCTAGAGAAAAGCAGACACATAATTCTACATGCTAAATTTATTGAGTTCTTATTATGTGTCTAGTATTGTTCTAAATGCATGCATCCCCGAACATATTTAATACTTACAGTACCCTAAAAAAAAAATTCCTATTTTTCACAGATGAGGAAATTGAGGTACAGAGAAGTTATTTAGCAAGAAAATAACAGAAGCAAGGTTCAATCAAAAGGCATAGGTTTTCAGAGGTGTTTTTCTAAACATTTATGTCATACCACTTCTCATAAGGTATATGTCTTATTAGAATGAGGAAAGTACAGAACTATGACAGGAATTTTTTGTTAGTGTAGTAGAATTGATTACTATGAATATTAGTATCCAATTTATCTATAGTTATAGAACACTCAGGTTTTAGCCAAGCACAAGATTCCTAGAATAAAACTACATTTCCCAGCATCCTCGAACCCAGGTGTGGCATGTAACTAATTTCTATGCAATGTGATGTAAACGTAAGTAGTTTCTTCTTCTTTTTTTTTTTTTTTTTAATCTTCAGGGTTGTACCCTTAAAAAGAAGTTTGATCCAGTCATATGTGACCTTTCCCCTTTCTCCTTTCCCAGTGTGTAGACTGCACACTTGGTGTTGAGTCATCTTAAAGTATGAAGTCAGGTCATCCAGAGAGAGATGTTACATGACAAAATAAAAAGCACCTCAACTTGATAAAAATTCATATTTCCGGCTCTCCATATTAACTTGGAACTACCTTAAAAAGAAATAAACTTCTATTTTCTTTAAACCACTGTTAACCCAGATCTTTGTTAAAACAGCCCAACCAATCTCTCAACCAACGTAAGTGGATTGAGTTTACCTTAAAGTTCTTTGCATCAGTTATCACCAATTTCTTTCCTGCCCATCCCTCACCTTTTCTTTAGGTGTTGGCTAAGATGTCTGCTGGAGAAAAGCAAGGAAAGCAGGCAGTGTTATATTTTCACTGTGACTCTGTTCAAGAACTTTATATCCAGCACCCCGTACAAGTTTATGAAATACGTTGTGCATGTCTTACATTCACACACACACACACACACACACACACACACACACACACATACACTGTTTTTACATGCACACACACACATACACTGTTTTTACATGCACACACACACACATGCACACATACACTCTTTTATCTCCATAAGACATTAGAGATAGGGAAACAGTTCTGCACCATAAAATATGTCTCTGATATGAGATGTGCAGATAACAATATTTTCAGAAATATAGTAACCTAGTGTAAAATTATTGGAAAATGTGACCTAACTTGATTTATTCCAATTGACTGAGACAGTGACTAAAGAAAGTCTTAGTTTACAAGAATCTGAATAGAATAATCTAGTAGTTTCTCTTAGCATGTGAAGGATATGGGTTTTTCATGCACTAAGTAGTATTAGAAATACCAGTTAAGTTGGTGTTCCAGCTTATAGATTTTTCTCACTAGTCCCTAAAAAATTATAGGAGTGGGAAAAGAATTTCACTCTACATTGCTTTAACTGTTTTCAATTTTTACCTTAGACAAACTATGTACATAGAGTCAAACTGTATTCAGTTTGAAATAAGTTGACACTGCATATATTAAGCTAAAAAGAAGGCTATGTGAGTACACTGAAACTGATTTAGTATGCAATATTTATCTGTGGGAGAGAGAAACAGAATTCAATGCAGACTGATTCATCCCGCATTTTCTGTTCACAGAATCCCATAGGAGGTCATCTATTGTCATTTTATACCTATTTGGTATACTTGAAGTTATCAGGCAGTAATAGAGTAAAACCGCAATCATGGATGACAGGGTAACCTGCTCCTCCGCATGTAGCTGGTATGCAGAGCTTCAGTTTTGTTTATTTCCCTCATTCACTTTGTGAGCATGAAATCACTGTAATCTTTTTTGAAAAAAACTTTTATGTTTTCACCTTATCAGTCAACCTAAGAGGTCTTCCCATGCTGTGTACTGTTTCTATCTCATGATGAATATCATTTTAAAATGTGGAGAGATGACCTTAATTTATTTATATATCTGGTTTGGTTAATCCTCTTGTCACAACTCATTGCTAGGGCATGGCTTTCTGTAAACTCTCTTCTTCTAGATCATACTGTTTGCTCTCCAAATGAAAACACCATTGCTTTCTTTATATATTATTCCAAATGTTATTTTTTAAAACTAGATTTACAAGATACCTATATATTAGTAGGGGTAGGGTCTGGGAAGACAAATTTGAGGATTGAATATATTTAAATTTATTTATCTATTACTCCCTCCTCACTGAATTGTTATGAATCACTTCTAGTATTATACTGCCATTATTTTTAGTAATATCTGTTGTCATTAAAAATATAAAGAAGTTTGAGTGCCCTTAATAATCTCCATTTACTTAAAATATGCAAATATATGTATGAAGACCAGCAAAAAATCAAAGAGTTTATTTTTCTAAATGTTTACAGTAGAACTTCTAAGTCCAAATTATAATTCATCAAAATAGTAATTTGGAATGTTGTTACTCCAATAACATTATCAATGTTTAAAACTTCTATGGAATATTTCTCATGAATCTTCTGAACGATTTTATGTATTTTACAAAATGACCACTTTTATTACCTGATAGCCACACATTATTTTATAACCCAAAGGGCCTTTATTCCAGTTTCATTGCTTCCCATATTCTAATTCAAACTGAGGGAATTTTGACTCTTTTTAAGATATTAAATCCATACATGATAAAATTTTGCCAACAATAAAAATGTTCATGTCCAATTTCAGCTCATTATTTTCCCCTACTACTCATTTTTCTTCTTGATGTTCCAGTTTCTTTCTCCTTACTCTTTCAGCCTTGAAATGTGGATAATGTCTTTCCTTTTCTTTTCCCCATTTTCCTTAGATCAATTTTGAAATCCTCCGATTCTGTGGGATCCAAAAAATTCCCTCATCTCTGTACTAAGAACCACCACTAAATCTCTTTAGGACTTTATTATTTCTTGTTTTGCAACTGGTTTCTTTCCACAAATGCTAGCCTCAGCCTCCTTCCAGTTCTTAATCCCTTCACATTGTATCTTAAAGGCTGGGATGTGTTCACCTTGACTAGTGCATATCTACAGGCTGGCACTGACACTTCATGCAGTAGCATAACTTTAAGACTGGTCTGTGGCCATAACAGGAAATAACTAATTCTTTCTAATCAGTATGACTATAATGACCACAGTTCTCTTAAACTGTTACAGGTACAGGTGAAGGTGCAAATGAACATAGCTGGAAAAGTTCCTTTGTATGGATATATGAAAGATTGTAGATTTTCTTTACTTTTTTTTTTTTTTTTTAATAAGTTGGAACAGTGCAACAATATGACCTTGTTCCAGGCTAGGATGTGAAACCTTATCTAGAACAAATGTCAGGCAAAATAACCGAAGCTGATTGCCTATTTTCTCTGGAGCAATATCAAACACTTGTTGCACCTAGGTGATGAGATTCCCTAATTGATTAGCAGAGGATTCATTCCAAAACAAAGAGAATAACTATGGCCTTCTAACTCCCTTAACTGACTTTTGGAAAACATGTTCTAAATGGTACTCTAACAGGTTCTTCTGAAGTCATCATTTTAAAATTCATGATACTGATATTTTCAGTGCTAAGCATTCCATTACTGCAGCTCAAGTCATCATTGAACTTAACAATAATTACACAAATTACTCATAAATGCTACTACAATTTCAGTATTTTCCAATTCTGTTTTATTTTTTTTTTCTGGGAGTGGGGCCATTTGATACTAATGCTATATTATCAAGCATCTACACTTTCTAAAGGGAGACTCATGTCATTTCAACTTTCCCTTTCCCTCTCCAGGCACCTTATAGTTCATAAAAAAAACTCTGAAGGAGACAAGTTCAAAGTCATGCCTATTCATAAAGTTTATGACCTCTGTTTTCTGCTGTCAAAGTCAGTGGCATGGAGTGTTAATAATACCTGCTGACCAGGATCCTGTATTTAGTCTCCCTCTGTTGCTGAGCATTTACCTGTCTTCATGGAATCCATATTTCCAGTCTTCTTTAGGTGTCATCTTTCACTTTCCACAGCTCAATTAAATTAAACGTGGAATGTTTGGTCACAATTTCCCTAGAAATAAAACTATTTTGAGCCCAGTTAGAGAGGTCCTTAGCTGATATTGTTTCAGAAAAGTTCTCTTCAGTTACTGGAATTCTGTTCCAAGAAGGGAGTATCAAAAACATTTGAATAGATAGGATTGAAGAATATTCTGAAATGCACTTTTATTTTTAAACTTGACCTTTTGTCCATAATTATCAGCCATTGTTTTTCAATTTCTGACTTTCACTTGATGTGGAAATTCAGAAAAAGAAATTAATGCACAACATTGTTCATTGCCATTTCTATTCCTTAGCTTTTTATTTCCCTTACTTGGCAGATATGTATCATTAATGTTCGCTGGCATTTTTGGGGGGGGGGTTTACTATGTATGAGGAGCTGTCCTAAGCCCTTGAGATGGAGTAACTCATTTAATCCTTAAGGCAATCCAATGAGTTAAATGTATTTTTGTCCTTACTTTAGAGATGATAAAACTGACACATTGAGAGATTAACAAATTATTATGTTCTTACTGCCTGGCACATGGTAATATTCAAAAAATATAATTCCATTGAATGGATAAATAAATGGGTAAGTGAAAACTGTTCTCTAGAGCTAACTTAGAGAACAATCTTTAAATACTATGAGACACTGATATGAATTTCTTATACCATTTCACTAGAATTTCTAGGAAATTTTATATCAGAATTTTAGAATTTCTGAATTTTCCTTTCTCTGCTGGGTTTGGCTTCTCTTCCTCTTGAGTCTTCCAAATACTACTGATCTCCTTTTACCTTGTGTTGTTTTGCTCAAGGTCATTCTGTATTAGAAGAGTTATGCCCTTTGGTTCAAGACCAATATTTTTAGACTCTGCTTTAATTCTTATCCAAAGATTACTTTAACTATGAGATTTTAATAAAGTATTTTGCTGAGTGACTTTTTTGTCCTTCACCAAAGGATCCCATTAGTTATTAAGGCAATACCTCACTTATTATTTGTGTGATTTTATGCCTTCAGCTTCTGTTTGAATGATCTGTATTCCCTGGTTGCCATCATTACTACTCTTGTCCTAGCCTTCTGAATGCTGTCTTGGTTGATATGGAAGACATCTTAAAACCAAGGGCAGTTTGGAGGAAATATAGTGCAAATTTTGGGTTAACAGTGCACACAGCCACAGTCATGAGAAATACAACTAAAAAGAAGATCATAATTGAATAGCTTGGGTTCTGATATTGGATTATTGGTTGTGTTATAAAATTCATTTATTAAATCACTCATATATTCAAGTAGCAGCCCCTGAGAACATGCTATGTGCCACGCAAAGTCGAGTTATGGGAAATATAAAGAGTAAAAATAAACATATCCTTTTTTTCCCCAAGAGGTCACAAAATTTACCAAGTCTTATATAACAAGCCACCTTGTACTGAAAAAGAATGACATTGTCCCCAGCTTCCTAGATAAATTTGGTCAATAGTCTTTGCTCTCCTACTATGTGTGAATTAGTAGGAGATACAAAGATAAAGGAACACACGTATAACAATTGAAATTTAAACAAAAGTATTATTCTGGTTTAAATAAATGAATTAGACACTGTTTATTTATAAAGTTTGCCTACACATTTGCTAGTTATTATTGCCAGTTCAATTTTTTCACCTAATATCTAACATTTGAGACCACTTTCCTAATTCCTGAATTACAACTATAGTAATTCCTTTAGTAAAAGGTATTTTAATGGTAAACTTTCATGGTTTATGGTTGACATTCGTGCTTAAGAATTTTGCTGAGTGTTCAGTTCCAGGCTGATCATTTTACTATTTTGTGTTTTGGAAATATTATTACATTACCTTTTTTTGACAAATTTACTGTTACACTAATTTTCACTCTTTTACAAATTTTATATATACTATATATATATTATATATTTAAAAAATTATTAATAGTATAATATTTGACAAAATTTATTTTAAGGCAGAACATTAGGTGAAAGATAGCAAAATTAACGAATAAGATAAAATATTTTACAATTGCATGCACACAATAAAACAGCTTTGAAATAAATGAAATGGAAATTGAGGAGAAACATAAGGAGAAAAAGACAAATATATATTTATTGTTGGGAATTTTATTATACTATTCTCAGTAACACTGTCAATAATTGATAAAACATGTAAAAATACCAGAAAGAATAAAGACATTTTAAACATTAAAATTCACAAAAGTTGGCCTAATAAAAATCTATCATCTATGTGTCTATGTATCTATCATGTTATTCCTGCACACAAATGTGGAATAAATATTTAAACACACTTTGAATAGTTATAAAATTTAATCACATACTTGTCCATGTAAAATGTCTCAATACTTTTTAAAGAACTAAAATTTTGGACAAAATGTAATTAAGATAGATAATTAATAGCTGGATATTAATAATATCCAAAAGAAGAAAATGTTAGAGATTAGTAAACCTGCCTCTAAAATACCTAGGAATTAAACAAAGAACTGAAAATTGAAAATAAAAATTATTTTAAACTTAATGATAATGAAAATATTATTCATAAAACTTGTAATTAGAGACCTAACTACTTAAATAGAGAAGAATAAAGATTAAAAATTAATCCAGTTCAAGATATTAGAAAAACACACCTGTTAAAACAAAATTTAAAGTGATAAATATAAACACAGAAATTAATCAAAAAGAAAAAATTAACAAAGATGTAGTTGGTTATACACAAGTTTAATAAAAATGATAAACTTCTTTTAAAATTGATATAAAAATAAAGAGGGCACAAATATATTTAACAAATTATAGATATTTCAAATACAAAATTACTGAATGATATAAAAAGCTTTATGCTCATAAATTTAAGGTATAAGAAGTTAATAAATTTCTAGAAGAATATAACACTAAAACTGACTAAAAGAAAAATAGAAAGTATAACCAGCTCTATAGTCATTAAAAAAGTAAAACATTAGTCATATATTTCTCAAAACAAACAAGCAAATGAGCCTCAAGGCTTGATATATTTACTGTGAAGTTCTACTGAAATGTGAAGTGTTTTAGAATAAAGGTTTTTAGAATATAATTATCTTGGGAGAGAAAAGGATTTTTAAACTAAACTTACCAGAAGGTAAATATTGATACATTTATATAAATTCTATTTAATAATTTTTTTTCATCAAAAGATACCACAAGAAGAATGAAAAACAAATTATAACATGGGAAATAATATTTTCAACACTTGAATCCAACGAAGATTAGTTTCAAGAATGTATTTTAAAAACTCCTAAAAGTCATTAGTGGATTAAAATATCAGTAACTAATTTCTCACACTGCATGTTCATCACAGGTGGCTTTGACCTTACTCTATCATCTTATTTAGGGACCCAGGCTCTTAGAGCAAATGCATTTGAAACTTACGGACCTCAGGACAGAGGATAAAGAGTCATGAAAATTACAATCACGCTGTTAAATACTGAACACAGAAGTGACACACATGGTTTTTACCCACACTGTTTTCACTCTGACATCAGTAGGGCAATGCTGTATACTCCTCTGAGAGGAGAACCACTAGTAAGTGCCCCTCAGGTATGGATGGAGAAGATAAAAATGTTCATACAATCCCTCATGGGGTATGTCATAGGCAAGAAATATGTTAAATGATGTGAAATCTCATGATCAATCATGATCATGCCAACTAAAACCACAGAGAGATTCATTGATTTACCAGGTTGGAAAAGATGAAAAAAAAATCTGATGGTAACAAATTTGGTGAAGATTTGGAACAACTAATAAGATACTCGGATATTGTGGTGGGAGTATATATTTGTAGAACCACTTTGGAAAGGTATTTATCATTACCTAGTAAAGTTAAAGTTTTAGCATTCCCATGACCTAAGCTTCATTCTTTGAAATATACCCACCTTCATAGGTACTCTAAGAGACATATACAAGAGTCACAAGAGAATTGTTTTTAATACCCCCAAATTGGAAATCTCTTAAATTTGCATTAATAGTAAGATAGACAAATAATTAATATATTTATCTATTTTATTTATTGATGTCACCACTCACATAATGGAGTAATACACAGAAATAAAAATAATAAACCACAGCACATATGAAACCACAAATGTTTTTCATGAGCATTATTTAAGGAAAAATCATTAATTCATAAAAGAATATATGGTGTAATTCTATTACTATAAAGCTCAAAACAGGCAATTATAAACTAGGGTGATATATACATAGCTAATGAAATCATACACTCAGACAAAGGAAATAATTAATTTTTAAAAGTCATAATAGAAACAAACAAAAAAATATCTTGTAGGTCTTTAAAGCCAAAGACCTATCTACTCCCCACCACCCTACTCTTTTAACTTGAATTATTAATGTCAGGAACTTATTAGAAGTAGAAATTTTCTGTGCTTAAATCTATAAAGAAGAGTAAAGATTTTCTATTAAGTTACATATGAGTTTGGGTTAATTTTAAAGGCATAATAAATTGCCTTAAAAGGAATCATTATCAGAATACCAAATGATACAGGGATAAAAATACACCAAATATGAAATTTCCACAGTATTGGAAAAATACATCTTTTTTACTTAAGAATAAAACTGAATCTACCCCTTAAAAAAAAATCCTCCTCACTGCAGTAATAGTATTTCCTTAAAGCATTTTCTGTAGTTTCGGCCTTTGTCAACCTAACAAGATTTCAGGCATACAAATTGCAGGCAGCTTAGTTTCTAGCCAAATCAACTTGAAAAGTTCTGCCCATAAAAATCTCTCACTTCTCTAGCTCTCAAACAGATTTAAGTGAGGAAAATCTGGTCCTTAATGTTCTCCTGGTTAGGTTGCCTAGCGACCACTCCACCCTGCAGCTCACACTGTGGGTTAGGTGTAAAGTTAACTATTGCAACACTTATAGGAATACAACTAAACATACAAACGCATGTAATAAAATAACATACCTGCAAAAATCATGTGGCAGGCTTTCAATCAGGCTAAACTCCTTTAGGATATGAGCTCTATTTTCTTTCTCATAAATTTGATTTCTAATGCAGCTATGTATGCATAATTACAGAACTGATTACATGTTTACCTGTTTTTGTTTGTTTGTTTGTTTTTGTGGTACGCGGGCCTCTCACTGTTGTGGCCTCTCCTGTTGCGGAGCACAGGCTCCGGACGCGCAGGCTCAGTGGCCATGGCTCACGGGCCTAGCCGCTCCACGGCATGTGGGATCTTCCCGGACTGGGGCACGAACCCGTGTCCCCTGCATCAGCAGGCGGACTCTCAACCACTGCGCCACCAGGGAAGCCCTTACCTGTTTTTTAAAAAGCTTTTTTTTCACTGATTTGAAAGAGTTTAATTTAAGATCTATATGGTGATTTAAAAAAAAAAAAAAAACTTGTTAAATAAATAAATATTTAAATTAAGAATTTATTTGAAGAGAGATGGTTTGGTAATGAATAAAGCATATATGTTTAGGTTATGTTAATATTACCAACTTACTAAGACATTTTCAAAGAAAAAGAAAAAATATTTAAATATCTTTATTTTGTCAGAAATATGTGTATTATTTGTATCTTACTAATAAGAGTTGTGATCACTAAAACCACAATAGAGATAATTTCTTGTCAAATATCGTACTTCAGTTCTTAACCAAATCTTTATTTAATTGGTGTTCTATTCTGGATTATTTATACTTGTAATTTTCAACTTGGGCTTGTCACAGAAATTCTCATCAAAGTCTTTTTCAGAAACAAATGAAGGATATTCTTAGCTGTTTTCAACATGTCTGTAAAATAATTATCCAGGTATGGTGCAAAAACATCTAAGTCTTCTTTAGCAAATTGTTAGCGTATAAATATTCTTTCTTGTGAAAGATTCTTCTTTAGATGCTCATAAAATGTATTATTTGAAGAGACATGTAATCTCTATTTTCTGTTCCTAGTATATATAAACTAACTCAAATTTTGAGATCAATTATGGGTTTAAGTTATTAGTCTTAACCCCTAGTTTTCATTTGCCCTAAGTCATAAGGAGAACTTTGATTAAGTAGAAATAGTAATACAGTTAATAATTATTGAGATGCATTATTGAAACACATTAATTATAGGAGTACTTACATTACTCACACGAATCTCTTACTTAGGTTTAATATTTTCCTGTGAATTGCAATGGATTAATTTTTTCTAAAGAAAAAACTTATGTTAGAGATAAATGATTTTCAAAAATGTGACTGCTTTAGTTTCTTATCCATTTTCTCAATTGAACGTTACCTTTCTGCAAGAAAAGAAAATGATTTTACATCGTTTCCCAAGCTGATTATAATTGGAGCATCATCATTGAATATTTAAAGCCCTAATTACAGTTGATTAGTTCTTTTGCTACCTTATAATGAAACTGAAAGTAAATATTTTCATTTTCATTTGTAAGGTGTCAAAAATTTGAGAGTAAGCAGGTAGTACCTAAATAAAGAGTGAGGCTGAATAACTTGATGGGCTGAGCCCTGTGTGGGAAACAGAAACCGAAAGTACTGATCTTGATACAAAAATAGTAATATTTTGAAAATTCATGACAGCATTTCTGGGCATGAAACCTCAGAACTTCTTGTGCATTCCTGGTGTGAGGAATACATTTTCAAAGTTGTAAATAAATAAAATATTTTTTCATACTTATTATGTATTTCTCATAGATTGATCAGTTCAATAAAGGACACACAAAAATGGACCACGGAATTTCCTAAGTAGAAATTCAGTGCCTCACAGTTGTCATTAATTCCTCTTATTGTTGTTGACCTCATGGTCCCTTGCTCTGCTGAGTGTGCCCAAGGCAGTTCTTCCTGTCAGTGCCTGAAAAGAAGCATTGATTCTCTCCTAACTATTCAGTACAACACAGACCAACAGTTGAGGGATGTGCTAATGGCAAGATTGGGAGTACAGAACAAAATTTTCAGAGGCATGGGGAGGCATATATGATTTAGAAACATATTGCCTGAATTAAAGAACACACACATAGATATAGAGAGAAATTTAATGAAGAGTATAAAAATGGATATAAAAAGCAGAATTGCCAAAGATAAAGGAAAGAAAACGAGGTATTCCTTGAATAAACAAGTAACATTTGGGTAAGGAGGGAGGAGGAGGGGGCAAAAGAGGATGACAGACAGATGGAGCTGGCTTACAAAAGTGCAGGATTATACTAGGGAACTTCAATTTAACATTCAACAAAGGGTGAGAAGGTTCTCTTGCACAGACTGGAATACCTTTTCCTGTAGTAGAAAATGAAATATTAAAAGGCTGTATTATTGCACTGGAGAAGATAATTAGGCAATTAAAACGATTAAAATTGGATAGACTATCAGAATTTATAAAGCATGCCTGCCAAGTTTTAACTTTTCAAGCAAAGACTTGGCTTTTGAAATGTTATCCTTGATTTTAAAAATTGTTAGTGCTTTGTTGCTGACTAAGTCTGCTTTCCATTATTGGGAATCAGAAATATTGAAGGTAGAAGTAGGATGTAATGTCAGAGAAAAAAAATAAATTTGTAAGGAATTCATAAATAGAAGGTAAAGAAGCAAGGCTGGGCAATGGGAACAAAGATTGTGAATTAAAGACAAACATATCAGCTAAGAATAGTTCTTTTTGAGAGAAGGACTAACATCAGAAGCCTTTTGTAGAGAATGTATATTAAACATTCAATCATTCATGTAGCAAATTAATAGAATTGCCCTACATTTTTATGAATTCAGATGTCTGAAGCACAGTAATTAAATGGGAATTAAATTTAAGATTTATAGCAAAATTTCTAAGAGATAAGTTTTTTTTTGAAATCTTTAAGTAATATGTAATTCAGAATTACTGACTATTCTAATATTTCACTAAAAATAACATGGTAGTTAAAATTTGGCTTCTAACTGGGCCAAAGAGGAAAATATTATCACTGAGGGCACATTAAGTCTCTTTTGTTATCCTACCTCAAATATATCTGGCTTCTAACTGAGCCAAAGAGGAAAATATTATCACTGAGGGCAAATTAAGTCTCTTTTGTTATCCTACCTCAAATATATCATTATCTGTAGTTGTCATTTGACCATTATTATAGCAACCTCAGGGTCTGGTTTGTACTATAAAAATATGCTTAAATAGTTAAGCCTAGAAGAGTCCTGAGAGTCTAATATATTCTTGAATGTTTTATTAAACCACTAAAAATCTCACTTAAAATGTGAATGGCATCTGATTTTATATTTTGAACCTTAGATAAAAATTGGACCACATTTCAGGAGCATATTGTACTGTTTTAAAGTTTTCAGCAGTATGCTAAGATGTATTTCTGAGGGAATAAATACTGTTATATGTTAAACTAATTTATTTTCAATTTTATTGTTTGTTTTTTCACTTTTAGGGTAACATCGGGGCTTTACTATATATGTCCAAAGAAATCATGACTTTTAAGAATAAAATAAGCATAATTATTTTTCTAATCAGAACAAAATTATTCAAAGCAGTGTATAATTATATACAAAGAGTCAGTGTTCAAGATTTCAAGTCAAGATGACTTATTAATGGCATGCTGGAATATCCTTCTTACTTCATGTAATATTTATTTAACTTTTACTAGATAGCCATGTTCAAAATAAGAAAAGGGAATCCCCAAGTGACCAGAAACAAATGGGTATCCAGAAAGTGAGCAAAAGTGAAATTCACATGGCTCAAAGAGGGACGAGGAGTAAATATGGATATTAGGGATAGGATTTAAAACTCACATAGACTCTTAGTTAAAAATGGTCTGAATAAAGCCAGAGGCCAGAAAGATACTTCACAGCCAAAAAATAAGGATTATAGCATACATCTCTGTCTGCTATCTTGGGACCTCAGATGAAGACAGTTCCCTATGTAGGCTGAAATATAGGAGAATCAACCACAAAAAGATTGAAAACCTAAACCTCACCTAGTGTCAGTTTCAGCAAAAATAAAATGGGAATAAAATTTAATACTGACAATACCTGAACTCACAATGGCATTTAAGCCTCTAGTAAATGAGTAATTGTAAGCACTGTTTTGGAATTTACCAGGAACTTGTACCAGTGGAAACCCCTTACAAGGACATAGTGGAAGATGATTACTGCTGAAGATGAGCTCACAAACAAAAACTAGAGAATATATGGGGAGTATTGCTACATGGAAGACTGTCCACAGACTAAAGCTAGAAAAATTCATAGCAGAGTTTAAAGAAAGTAGAGGAAGATTAGAGGCACTGTAAAAATCTGTATTAGAAATTGTGGTTTTCAGTCCTTATTAGGATCTTTATCAGAGTGTTTGAAAACAACAGATGCCCAGACCCCATGCTTAGAGGTTTTGGTTAAATCTAAGCATGTAAGTTGATGGTACTGGTAGTGATTTGTAATACTTAAAGAGACTTGGGATGAGATAGCTCCCATGAAACATTCATAAAACATTGTAAAATATGGAAATAAAAAACAGTTATTTATTTATTTATTTTTGGTACGCAGGCCTCTCACTGCCGTGGCCTCTCCTGTTGCAGAGCACAGGCTCCAGATGCGCAGGCACAGCGGCCATGGCTCATGAGCCCAGCTGCTCTGCGGCATGTGGGATCCTCCTGGATCGGAGTACGAACCCATGTCCCCTGCATCGGAAGGCAGACTCCCAACCACTGCACCACCAGGGAAGCCCAAAAACAGTTATTTTAATTAAAAAAATCAATATATTGCTAAAGATGAAACAAGCTGAGAGATTCCCACCACTGTTGTTCTTGAGTAAGTTATAGTTTATTGTGAGATGTCAGTTATCATACCTTCTAATTTTAAAATAATTTTACAACCATTGAAATGGTACACTTGAAATTATGTTAGAATATTTTTATATCACACTTCATAAAAATCCTGAATTCATAATTCGTATTTTTACCTCTGTGACTTGGTGATCTGTTCCTGCCACTAGAGAGTGTTCTTTCTATATTGGTCACACTGCATGGTCATATCACCATCTTCCAGTTAAATATCTCAGTTTGATGATTACTTATTGTAATTTTTACTTTCAGTGCCATTCCTTGTTTTGTGAGTATAAAAAATATGTTCTTTAATTCTGCAATTTTTTTAATCTAGAATTTTTTGTTGAATTTTTCTAGAAATTATTATTTTCCTCATCTGATCTTAATTCCTCCTATGCTTAACTGCATTCATTGATTTTTCTTTTTGACCTTTCTTTCCTTTACCATTAATGTTTTATATACTAAAAGCCACAATTTTATATTTGATAGAATTTCATAATAAATTAATTTTTAGAAATGAAAAAGTGTTGATACATAAAATGAGTTTCTCAAAACTGATTTCTCTAGTACTTTATTATATAAATATATTATTGCTTTTTTGTGACTTTATAGAATTATACTTATTGAGTTAAAATTACTATTTCAATATTCCTTACTTTATTAACATGCTAGATTTGTCAATACTTTCATCATAATTTTGAAAAACCTTATTTTTAAAAAATTGATTTCTGAAGCCTAAATGTTTCCACTTGAGTATCTTGCATTCAAAATAATTTAACTTTTACTTCATAGTCCAAGCATAGTAAATAATGTTATGGTTTCAGTCATCAAAGATACAAGTAAATGTAGTAACCAAAGAAAAGGACACCAGAAAATAGGAAAGAAAGAGAGAGAGAGAAAAGGAGGGAAGGAGAAAGGAAGGAAAAGAAGGAAGAAAGAAGGAGGGGAAAGGGAAAGGAAGGAATGAAATTTTTTTAAAATTAAGATACACAAATATATCTTAGTGTGACAATAATTTTTTCAGTTTTCAAGCTAAACAGTCTATTGGGAATTTATCAAGTAAAGTCATGATGCCATGTATTGTATAGTTATATTAGTTATACCAACAATAGTGCCAAGCTTTATATAATTATATTAGCAAATTACTATAAAAATATTCATTGTTGGCAAAAAAAAGATTTGAACATTTAAAATTTCTTCTGTAAGACATCACAAGAGTATTAGATTGAGCTCAATAAACTAGTTGCAATGTCTTGCAGTTAATAGCTGAAATCACAATAGCACACACAATTGCAGAACAATTCTCTTAACTAGCCTGCATGGAAATTGTCAACATTTGGTGCCAGTAAAACAAGAGAAATAGAAAGGCTTTGTTTCTGAAGAACAAGGTTAATACTCACAATGATAACATGTGAGTTGATATAGATAAATCACAAAACTGGATTTTTAAATCCAAAATATTTTTATTACAGATTGACTCACCTGAAGATATTAGTGACTGTTCTTGGTTAATAGCACTAGTTATAAATCTTTTAACATTATTGAAAGAATGTTGGTTGTTCTGCTAAATATTTCAAATAAATTACTTGAATAAGCAGACTTGTCTTTTACTCAAGTGTGCCTTATAAATATTAATCTTTTCTATAAATCCCATGATGAGATGAAAGCTGGGAAACAGTGAGAATAAAATCTATGTACAGATACTTAGTGAGTTTAAAAGCAGAGCAAGGAAATATCCCACAATCCATTAAGGGAGGATAAAAAGATGGCAGATAGAAAACAGAAATAAGGAGACATAGAGATTATCGTGAATCTCTGTAACATGCTTCTAAAAGAAGAGCAGTAAGAGGATATAAAGTGAATGTTAGGGAGAAAATATTTGAAACAATCAAACCTGAGATTATTCCAGAATGAACAAACATGAATCATCAGATTGAGGAGCACCCGGAGTTGGAATAGATACATCACAGTGAAATCACACAACATCAGGCCAGAGAGAAAATTCTAGAATCTATCAGATAGAGAAATTCAGACTATTTACAGAATAGTACCAGGACAAACTTTTCTTTAGTTACAATGGCTGAGAAAATAAATGTATATGATTACTTAGAAAGTTTATTCCCAGAGGAAGTTTACAAAAGAACTATCAAAGGATGTACTTCTGTAGGTAAAGAAAATGTGAATGCAGAAGAAAGGAATAAGACAAAACATTAATAATAAGAATACATATTTGTAAAAGAAAACAATAATTTAGCTAAGTATTAGTAAAAAATAAGAAGTAAAATACAAAGAAAAAAGAATAAAATTAATATAGGTTTTATGGTTAATAATAAATGTGAACTAAATCTGCAAAAATGACATGAGAGTCGGGGAGAAGTTCATAAGAAACTGAAGTTTGTTGTGTGTCTTTTTTGCCTTGTTCTGGATAAAAAGCAAGGCATTGATTAATATTAGCATTTATTAGGGAAAAATGTAGATATAAATGTTAACAACTAAAAGGAAAAGAAGAAATATACACTGTGCAAATGTGAAGATGAAAATTAAGGGAGGAAAAAAATTAACAAAAGTCTGAAGAGAGTAAAAGCAAACAAAAAAAAGAAAATTATGTCTAAAGAAAATGACTAAAACAGTCCAAACTGTCAGTAATCACAACAAATATAAACAGACTTAACTCCATATTAGATGATAAAAAGTCTTTCATCAGGTGAAAGTTGAAATTCAGATATATGCTCCTTTTAGAGAAATAAATCAGAGGACATACAGTAGTTGAGTGTAAAGGGATAGAAAAATAAACACACAATAGTAAATGCTATCTCATAAATCCTGGTGCAGGAAAGTTACCAAAGGTAAATGAGAATGCAAGGTAAATGCTGTTAAAAGGGGGCAGAGAGGGCTTCCCTGGTGGTGCAGTGGTTGAGAGTCTGCCTGCCGATGCAGGGGACACGGGTTTGTGCCCCGGTCCGGGAAGTTCCCACATTCTGCGGAGCAGCTACGCCCGTGAGCCATGGCCGCTGAGCCTGTGAGTCCGGAGCCTGTGCTCCGCAACGGGAGAGGCCACAACGGTGAAAGGCCCGCGTACCACAAAAAAAAAAAAAAGGGGGTCAGAAGGTCAATTTTAAGTGTTTTGTTTTGTTTTTTTTTTAAAGGGTTATTGGGAAAGAAAATTTTTCCTCTACCCTTATAGGCCTTTATAGCTGGTCCATTAAAACAGACCTAATACAGATAAACAGAAAACAAAAAGTAATTTCGTACATACAGGAATCTCTCATAGATATGAAAGACTCAAAGACAGTCAGATAACTGGGCTTATATGCCATCCTGAGCAACAGGGAAAGTAGGGGTCAGGAAGAAAGTCATTCACAGGAAGATGAGAAGAGAATAGTTTGGTAAACAAATGTTTGTCATGCCATGCAGAGACAACAGGACACAGAGAGGAATGTAGACAAACAGACCCTGCCAGCTCCCCCAGCTTACCACACCAGCCCATACTCTTTGTAGTATCTCTTGTAATAACTCTCTTCCTGGACCAGGCTCTCTGTCTAAATTCTTTTAGGCGGTTAAGGGAGAGGTAAAGTGTATCTTGAGTCTGCTGGGTCTTGATTGCTTTCAGCTCAAAATAATCCTCATAGAAAAGTGGCATATTTTGGGATTACGTATTCTGCTCTCCTGTTTTATCAATTGTCCAAACATAAAAGGCAAAGGGGGCTTCCCTGGTGGCACAGTGGTTGAGAGTCTGCCTGCCGATGCAGGGGACACGGGTTCGTGCCCTGGTCTGTGCCCTGGTCTGGGAAGATCCCACATGCCGCGGAATGGCTGGGCCCGTGAGCCATGGCCGCTGAGCCTGCGTGTCCGGAGCCTGTGCTCCACAACGGGAGAGGCCACAACAGTGAGAGGCCCACGTAATGCAAAAAAAAAAAAAAAAAGGCAAAGGAAAATGACAATTGAAAACAACTGTGTGGCTCTTAGGTCTGAGAAAGGAGGTAAAGGGGCAGGGCACAACCTTTAAATGAATGACATAATCATTGAGGATGCTACATAAACTGGTTAGAACCAATTAGGCCCAAGATGGTGGAAGATTAGACTTCCAGTAGACATTGAACCACATTATACACTCATTGTAATGCATTAACATGCTAAATGATACACCCACAGGCACCATGACAATTCCAAGGTCAACCATGAAAGGAAAACGAGTGGGCAGTGGCCCAATTCCTGAAAATCTCCACCCCTTCCCCAAAATACTTGGAATAACCTTCCCACTCAGGCGCCTATGAAATTACCCAGCCCATAAAAACTAAATACCCCATATACAGCCACTCTCACTTTGTGAGACAGACCTCATTCTGTCTAGGGAATGTGTATCTCCCAGAGCCTCTCGCCTTCTGAGATGGCCCACAATCTGTCCATGGAGAGTGTATCTCCCTAAATATACCTTCTAGCCTGCTTAATTCTTGGGGCAGAGCTCCCTTGACTGCACGCTTGTTTCCCTCACAAGTGTCCTATATTAATAAATCCACTTCTTGCTGATCACTTTGCCTCTTGCTGAATTCCTTCTGCACTGAGACATTAAGAACTGAGCTTCATTAAGCTAATGTTTATCTGTGCCACTTTCAAATTTGCCATGGTTGTCAATAACCATTTTTAACGGACTCAGTAATTACTTTATACAGTTTGGTTTGAAACAGAGTCAATGTTACATTATTTTACATAATAAAAAAATATAGTTTATTAATACTATTAGATTAATATTGCATTCTTTTTATTTCATTTCAAAACAACATTTTACTTATTACTAGGCAATTCATTGTCCTTGTAAAGCCCCAGAAAATATAATATCAGAAAATATATAAAATAATCAGTTTTAATTCCAGCATATAAAGGTAAGTATTGCTAATATTTTGAATTGTGTTCTTTCAGAAAGGGTGGTGATGATGATAATAACTCTAATTTATTGTGTTCTTACTATATATCAATGATTATTGACTATAGCAGCTGTATTATTTAATACTTACAATAATATTATTATCCCTCTTATATAGGCAAGGAGAAGTTAATAAGCAGAATCAGGAATAGAAACCATTCAATCTGATATAGCAGGGCTTCCAGCTAGAACCTACACTGGAATTTAGAAACGACTGTCTGTATGTTTCTTGCAATTAGAGCCACCTTACCAGAAATTTATGGTCATATACATACATATGTAATATACATATGAAATACAAACACATACATACATATACACATGCATACATACATATGTGTATGCTAGTGTGTGTGATTTTGTGATATAATACGAAATACATATTTTGGTTTTTGTCACAGCTCCCGGTCAGACCTCCAAAAACCCTTATAATTTCCTAAGTGTTAAGATCTATAGGAGCATCCTTTGTTATAATATTTGTTTTTTATCCACAGCTCCTGAAAATAACTCCAGAGTGAAAAAAGTGAAAAGTTAATCTTTTGTCATTCATAACAAGACGCTTTCAAGCACACCTGAGTTTATGTTAATGATGTGACCTTTGGAAAGGCCCTAAAGATTGGAATGGGGGTGGGAGCTGGTTGCCAAGGGAACTAACCTAGTAAAAAGAGCATTAAAACTTTCAGCCCTACCCTCAACCTCCAGGAAGAGGAGTTTGAGTTTGAGTTACTCATCAATGGCTAGTGATTTAATCAGTTGTGTCATGCATAAGGAAGCATCCATAAAACACCCTAACCTAAAGAGTTAGGGGTTGGTGAACACACCCGCAAACTGGGAGGTAGCACACCCAGGGAGGGAATAGAAGCTCCATACCCCTTTTCCAAACCTTGCTCTATGCATTTATTCCATTTGGCTGTTTCTGAGCTACCTCCTTTGTAATAAATGAGTAACTGTAAGTAAATTGCTTTCCTGAGTCCAAAGTATGAGAAATCCAGACTTGTGGTTGGAATCTAAAGCGGGGGTAATCTTGTGAGACTTGAGTTCTTAACCTATGAGGTCTAACTCCAGGTAGATAGTGTCAGAATTGAATTTATTGTAGGACACACAGTTGTTGTCCAGAGAATTGGAAAACCTACACATTTGTTGTAAGAAGTTCTTGACCGAAAACCCATAGTCTGCTGTGTATGTCTCCAGCAAAGATGGGTTTACCCAGGACCAGCAGAGAATTGCAGTTCAGTTTCTGCAACCATGGTGAGCCATTTGAAAGCCCCCGCACAGCAAAGGAAGGAAAACACTTTTATAGGGAAGAAAAGGAAATTGCGAGGGCTATTGTAAACAAAGAGTCCATGGCTTTTCATTGGTTGAATCCTTGCGAGGAAAGAAGAGTCTTTCTGCTCATTGGACTCTGCTATTGTGGCAGGGCATGAGACCTTCCCTTTCTGGTCTCCAGACTCTTATTTAATTGAGGTTTCTGTTTATGAATTCTTTATAAAGTGTTGACAGCAGTAGAAAGGAAAGAGTATTTTTCCTTTTAGTGTGTGTGCTTGTGTGTGAGACTTAAAAAATTATGGAAAAGAAATTTGTCCTAATGAAGACAGTGTTTGTCATTAAAATCTTGCCTCAGTTAACAAAGGCTTAGTTTTTTAAATGAAAGCAATAATTCTAAAGACAAGATGGATTTTGATATTTAGATCCCAAACTCTGATGGGAGCCCAGAGAAGGATTGGATGTGATAGTAAAGGAAAGGGATCCAGGCTATGAATAAAACAGAAAAAGCAGAAGAGCTGTTTCACAAATACTTTTTCACTTTGTCACACTTGATTGGTTTTAAATGGTGCTATTTACTTCACCAAATACCATGTAACTAGTTATTTTTGGACTTCTAACTAAAATAGGTTTTAGCAAATGGCAAACACACACTCACATACATATTTATATATAGCACTAAATACTTCATATTGCCTGTATTTTAAACTGCTATTATAGGATTAGTCACTTTACTAATATAAACAGAGAGGACTCAGTCTAAATAATATGTTGGCAAATATTTCCAGTTTGTGAATATCTTTAAGGAAAAAAATGGGACTACATACATATACAGATTCAACTGCCATACCATTCTTTCCAAAGTTAGTCATAGAATTGCAACTTTGAAAGTTGTAGCTTTAAAACACATATACAATTGAAAATTCCTCTGGAAAAAAACTTTATATTAATTATTGAAACACATGAAATAAGATGCTACTACTATCTTCCATTTCTCAATAATATTTTGTGTTTTCTTCCTTAAAGAATTAGTATATTGAGAAAAAGTTGCAGGAAAAAATTGCTTTGAATAGTTTTTCAGGGCACTTCCATAAATAAGTCAGCTCAGATTTTGTTCGGAATCAGCCAATCTTATAGATTATCTGTCTATCATCTTCCTATGTACTATAAAACATACTAATATATTTTCTTATATTCTCATATTATAAATATATACTATGTGTTATATTTATATCTATGTATCATTGTAATAGTATGAACTATACTATCTAATAAAGTAACATATCAATGGTATAGATAGTTTAGTATAGATATTAATATATGTGTATGTTTTGGGTTAAATTGTGTCCCCTTAAAATTCATATGTTGAAATTCTAAACCCTACTACCTTGGAATGTGACCTTATATGGAAACAGGGTCATTGTAGAGGTAATTAGTGAAGATGAGATCATACTGAAGTAGGATGGGCTTCTAATTCAATGTGATGGTGTTTTTTATATAAAAAGGGGAAATTTACACCCAGATATTCACACAGGGAGAATGCCATGTGAAAATAAAGACAGAGATTGGTGATACTTCTACAAGCCAAGTAATGCCAAAGATTTTCAGTAAATCACAAGAAGCATAGAACAAATTTTTCCCCACAGCCTTTGAAAGGAACCAATCGAGTTGACAATTTTAGCCTCCAGAACTGTGAGACAACACATTTTTGTTGTTTAAGCCATCTAGTTTGTGGTACTTTGTTACATCAGCCTTAGAAAACTAATATAATATTTTATACTATACTACATAATATACATATCTACATAATATGCTACTGTATCTATACTAACATATACTTACCTATCCAATGTAAAATGTAGTGCCACCATTCTGAAAGATGCAAAAAGTTCTACGATAAAATAAAAATGCAGTTAATAGGTTAAAGGAGACATAGCTTTGTTTTATTCCAATAACCTGAATGTAAAATCTTCAACTCTAATTGGGCTTGTTGATTGATGTAATGCCTATATAAACATAATGTCTTGTAGGAAAGCAATAAAGAGTTGGAAGTGACTTTTGAGGTTATTTAATCCAGCATCTGTCTCAGTACTGGAATACTCCACATAAGATCCTTAACTGACAGCCAATTAGCTTCTTTCATGGGAACAGACAGAAGGGTGTGATGGAGTGCCTAAAGGCACCAGGGAAAAGTTGAAAAGAGGAAGTGATAATTAGACTGAGTTGAAACATGGGCAAGAATGACAAATTTCCCTAAGGCTAGAGTACAGTGAGTGGGAGAGGAAAGTGGGAAGTTAGAGGGAGAAGCTGGCCTAGCCAGTTTGTGAAATGTCTTACATAATAACCAAGAATTTGCAGTTCTTCATCTGGTATTTGACTAATGGACCTTATTAATCCTGAATGCAGAATCCTATGATTTTGTGGATCAAAAACCACTCCAGATAATTTAATTTCTATTCTTGTACTATCCAGGTAATCAGAGAGCTGTGTACTTAGCTTATATTGTATTAGTTCCCCATTCTTTCAATCATTCAAAAATCATTATTAAATGGCTACTCTAAGCCAGACACCATTCTTGGTGGTAAGTGATAGTAGTGACATAACAGCCAAGTGTTTGCTTCTTGGGTCATGATGTATTATTTTTGGAAGGGAGGGGGGTAAATAACAAATAATTTTTTTAAGTATACATGTTCATTTATACTCATTACATGGTCATTATCACATGTTCTCATAAGTTCTGTGAAGATGATAAAACAGAGTATTATAACAGAGGGACTGGGTTGTGGAGGGGGATCACCTTGGACAGGGTCAGTGAGGAAGTCTTCCCAGAAGGGGTAATGTTAGGCAGTGGCCTGAATGAACTGAGTTAGCCATGTATGTGAAGATCTGGCAGGAAAGGCTTCAGAGAAAAGAGGAAAGTGATTGCAAAAATATGAAGTTCTACTGAATTGGGTTTATTTGAATGTGGGAAACAAGGGTGGCATTTAAGAAGCTCAGGAAGAAAAGCTGAGAAAATGCTAGCTTTAAAATGATATCTGAGATTTAAGTAAGGATCACTTCATGTAGGGCTTTGTACCAGTTAAGAGATCAGACTATGTCACATGTAATAAAATACCATCAGAGGATTTGGGGAAGGAAGGATGTGATTTACATCTTATAAAGATCTGTCTGATCTTCAGGAAGAGAGAGAATGGTCCAGGAGCAAGAGAACAAACAGATCCTTTTAAAAGTACTTTCACTGAATCTCAGTTTGACCTTTATTGAGAATCACAAAGTCCTTTCTTAAATGTCCTCAGGAAAATAAATAAATATATCTGGTTTAAATACAAAGAAGAATCAAACATCTCCCAAGCAAGTAGTCTGTACTTATTTGATGGATGATTATAGATCACTTTACTGATCACTGTGTTTGCTTCCGGGACTGCAAGTAAAAATGTAAGGAATTCCATGTAGTCTATTACATGCAATAACCGAATCACTGGTAATTCTTAACTGAAGTTCCATCCTTCTTTTCTGTTTTCCTTATCTCTTTCATTTATATGCAAACTTATACTACATTGTATAGTGCGTAGCTATTCAGTATACAAGGTATGCCTTTGGAATCAGACTTTAATCTTGTTTGATTGGTTCTTTTTCATCTGAATAAGTTTAAGTACAGAAAGTCATGGTCTGATGATAAATAAATTAATCATTAAAAAATTAGATCTCCAAATATCCTAGGCATTATATCAAAGCATGTTTTGTGTATCACTTTAATTTCAATAAACATAACAGATTTTTTGTGTTGTATAGTCATATTTATTACCAAAATAAATAAATGCTATGGTTCTAAAGAGAAAACAGCATTGTAATACACATTACAAAAGACTACTCAAACTCCAAATTCTAAGTCCTTAATATGTAGAAAGTAATTTAAAATCAGAAATTATAGTTCAGTATCTTTGTCACAATTATAGGGAATATTACATTTACTTTTATAAGTATTTTCATAGTTTACATATGCATGTGACTTATTCCAAAAATCCTTCTCATGCTGTAAGCTACAGATATTATTATTACTGATTTATGAAGCATTCAATGTGACTTTCTTAATATGCTAAAATTTGATGACATTTGCAGATTTCATTATATATGCATGTAGATACCTATATACACAAATGTGCTTATCACATTTAACTTCATGACTGAATTTTAATATTTTTATGTTAAATGACCTTTGCAAGTATATATGTGTATATATATATATATATAATGATTGTGATTTTTTTTTGATTGTGATTTTTTATTAAAGATTTAACACTGTAACCATTCAATAGAAGACAATAGAAAATGTGCTTAACTAGAAATGCTAGATCAAGCTTTAAAAGTAAATCAAAGTTTCAAGAGAATCTACCCTGACTGTTCATAAATCAGTGTGTATTGAATTAAAAATGTGACAGTGTTCTAAGTTAGACTTCATGTAAAACCTGTACAGTCTTGAGAGCATGTCTTGACAGTTCAAGTATATGCAGCAATTCATTGTATAAAAATGCCCTAGTTCCCAAGACAGCAGCTCAAATATGTTGTATATCTGGAAAACATCTGCAAAGCTGCTTTCTTTCTTTTTTTTTTTGGCTGTGCCGCGTGGCATGTGAGATCTTAGTTCCTCAAACAGGGATCAAACTCACTCCTCCTGCATTTGAAGTGCAGAGTCTTAACCATTGGACTACAAGGGAGGTCCTAAAGCTGCTTGCTTTCTGCAAAATTCTGTGTTTGCCAATGAAACACAGATCAAACTATTCAAAACAGAATATAATCCTAAAAGGCAGAAGTAAAATCGGAATAAAACATCTTAATGATTATATGCTATGTTCAAAAGTCATGTATTATGTCAAAACCTTTAATAAAAGTTTGCTTTTGCAACTGATGTTTATTTTTTGCAAGCATGCTGATTTTACAGTGCATAAAATGGAATCTAGTGATGTATAGTTTCTATTTGTACCTAATAATATCAAAAGATGGTATAACTTTTATATTTATGCTGATGCATGATGATGTCTCATATAGTATTTGTCAATTAATGTTGTTAAATAATGTTAATGTTTTAACATTTGATTTGAATTGTCATTACTTTTTATAAAAATATTATGAATTGGATAGCCTTATTGCTTTATTTACAAGTGAGAAATTTATGCACATAAAATTTAAGTTATATATTTGACTACTAAGTTGCAGACCTAGGACTAAAACTGACCTATCTTGGTCAGTGTTCTTTGAATAAGGCATATACCATTAAAGAAAATCCTTTGTAAGTTGAACCTTTGAGGTTCTCTTTATTTTTTGTCCTTCTAATAGACATCGTTCTGTTAAACAAAACTCATAAGCAAAAGTATCTTCCTTAAGTACAATCATCCTCCAGATAGCAAGTTATTTTTTCCTGACTGTTTTCTCTGAGGCTTTCCTCCACTATCATTTCTCTGGACAGCAATCTTGTCTAAAACTGAAGGAATCATGTGTTCTCAGAGTTGAGAACTCTAAGTTTCTGCTGTCTTATCTCCTAGCCTTCAATCACTCCCAACACATTTCCTTTTTTCTGTCTCATATTGCTCCTAGATTGTGATTTTTATTTTGATACATTAAATTTAGAGAAAAGTTGCAGAAATACAAGAAATTCTTATATATTCTTTACACAATTCAGAAGTTGTTTACATTTTGCTTTATTTCCTTTATTATTCTCTCTTTCTTATATACACACACACATTTTTCTGGAGCATTTAAGTTGATGCTGAGCTTTTTTCACCTAAATATTTCAATCTATATTTTCTCAGAATTAGGAAATTCTCTAATATATCTGCATTCCATTATCAAAATCTGGAAAATTGTCATTATTTCATTATACCAGTCTATGCTCAAATTTTATCAATTGTTCCAATAATGTCTTTTTATAGCTATCTTAGCCTGCTCCAAAAATGAATTCAAGATGCTGCATTCATTGTCTTTAGTTGCCTTATCTCATTAGACTCCTTGAATTTGGAACATATGTTGGCTCAGTATTTGTCTTTCTTGACATTGACATTCTTAAAGACTACAGGCCAGTGATTTTGTAGAATGCATCTCAATTGACGTTATCAGATATTTCCTTATGATTTGATCCAGACTATACACAGTGTTGTATTTTATACCCATATCAAGTTACACAACAAGTGCCTCATTCCAAAAGGTTCTTTCATGCCTCTTCCCAGTGAACTATCTCCATTCCCTGTCTAGAGGGAATAATTGTTATTTTTTTTTCACAGTATACTTATTTTGCATGTTCTTGAAATTTCTATAAATAATTTTCTAATAAAATGTTAAGATATTTTCCTTTTCTTCCCTGCTTCTCCCAGATTTTGGTCTATTTTCTTTAAAAGTATCTTTAACAAACAGAAGTATTTAGTTTCAGTGAAGTTTAATTGGTTTTATTTTATTCTTTTATTATTATTTCTACATCTGATCTAAGGATATTTCACTTAACCCCAAAGTTACAGAGTTATTAAATAATTTTGTATGTGGAAAGAGACAAGAGTCTAGATTTCCCTCCACCCTATATTTAGTTTTTCCAGCACCATTTAAAAAAAAAAAATATATATATATATATATTTGCCCCTAGTTATTGAATTGCTTGCTTCCTATTGTAGAAAATCAGTGTATGAGTATTTTTGGTTCTATGTTCTGTCTGTACCAATTGTTATTTACTTATCCTTATTTGATTTTACTTTAGCTTTTTTTTAAAATTAATTAATTTATTTTTCACTGCATTGGGTCTTCGTTGTTGGGTCTTTGTTGCTGCGCATGGGTTTTCTCTAGTTGTGGTGAGCAGGGATTACTCTTCGTTGCAGTGTGCGGGCTTCTCATTGTGGTGGTTTCTCTTATTGCAGAGCTTGGGCTCCAGGCACATGGGCTTCAGTAGCTGTGGCAAGTGGGCTCAGTAATTGTGGCTTGTGGGCTCTAGAGAGCAGGCTCAATAGTTGTGGCACACGGGCTTAGTTGCTCCGCTGCAGGTGGGATCCTCCCAGACCAAGGCTTGAACCCGTGTCCCCTGAATTGGCAGGCAGAGTCTCAACTACTGCACCACCAGGGAAGTTCTTACTTTAGCTTTACATTGATTCTTGAAATCAGGTTCTCCAAATTTGTTTTGCTTCAATATTTGTCTGTACTTACCAGGTTCTTAATATTTCCATACAAATTTTATGATCTTCTTGTCTCTTGCTATTAAATTACAAAAAAAACAAAACCCCAAAGCTTATTGGTAGTAGAATTGAGACTAAGGTGAAGTTATAGATCAATTTGGAGAAAGTGACATTTTAAACATAGTGAGCGCTTTACTATCATTACTCTGGATTCTTTTTCAGGTAGACTGCAAGTTTCCTCTTCATTTGTTTGGTCTGGTGGGTTTTCACCCCCATTTTGCTTAACTTACTGTGTTTGGGGTCTCCTTTTCGCAGGCTGCAGGTTTGTAGTTCTCGTTGTTCTTGGTGTCTTCCCCCTGTGGCTAAGGTTGGTTCAGTGAGTTGTGTAGGCTTCCTGGTAGAGGGGACTGGTGCCTGTGTTCTGGTGGATGAGGCTGGATCTTGTCTTTCTGTTGGGCAGGTCCACGTCTGGTGGTGTGTTTTGGGGTGTCTGTGGCCTTATTATGATTTTAGGCACCCTCTCTGCTAATGGGTGGAGTTGTGTTCCTGTCTTGCTAGTTGTTTGGCATGGGGTGTCCACCACTGGAGCTTGCTGGTTGTTCAGTGGAGCTGGGTCTTAGAGTTGAGATGGAGATTTCTGGGAGAGCTCTTGCCAATTGATATTACGTGGGGTTGAGAGGTCTCTACTGGTCCAATGTTTTGAACTTGGCTCTCCCACCTCGGAGGCTCAGGCCTGACACCTGGCCAGAGCAACAAGACCCTGCCAGGCACACGTCTCCAAACTCCAGAGCTCCACACTACAGAGGCCCTCCATTGGATGTGCTGCCTCTCCCCTTCTGCGCAGGTCCTAAGCAGAGGCCCCACCCCACGCTTCTGAAAGAGAAATAAAGAAAACACTCCCATTTACCATTGCAACAGAATGAGTAAAATACCTAGGAATAAACCTACCTAAGGAGACAAAAGACCTCTATGCAGAACATTATAACACTGATGAAAGAAATTAAAGATGATACAAACAGATGGAGAGATATACCATGTACTTAGAATGGAAGAATCAACATTGTGAAAACGACTATACTACCCAAAGCAATGTACAGATTCAATGCAATCCCTGTCAAACTACCACTGGCATTTTTCACAGAACTAGAACAAAATATTTCACAATTTGTATGGAAACACAAAAGACCCCGAATAGCCAAAGCAATCTTGAGAAAGGAAAACAGAGCTGGAGGAATCAGGCTTCCTGTCTTCAAACTATACCACAAAGTTACAGTAATCAAGACAGTATTATACTGGCACAAAAACAGAAATATAGATCAATGGAACAGGATAGAAAGCCCAGAGATAAACCCATGCACAAATGATTATCTTATCTTTGATGAAGGAGACAAGAATATAAAATGGAGAAGAGACAGACTCCTCAAAAAGTGGTGCTGGGAAAACTGGACAGCTACATGTAAAAGAATGAAATTAGAACACTTCTTAACACCATATACAAAAGTAAATTCAAAATGGATTAAAGACCTCAATGTAAGGCCAGACACTATAAAACTCTTAAAGGAAAATATAGGCAGACCGTTCTATGACATAAATCACAGCAAAATCCTTTTTGACCCACATCCTAGAGAAATAGAAATAAAAACAAAAATAAACAAATGGGACCTAATGTAATTTAAAAGCTTTTGCACAACAAAGGAAACTATAAAAAAGACAAAAAGACAACCTTCAGAATGGGAGAAAATATTTGCAAATGAAGAAACTGACAAAGGATTAATCTCCAAAATTTACAAGCAGCTCATGCAGCTCACTATCAAAAAAACAAACAACCCAATCCAAAAATGGGCAGAAGACATAAATAGACATTTCTCCAAAGAAGATATACAGATTGCCAACAAACACATGAAAGGATGATCAACATTACTGATCATTAGAGAAATGCAAATCAAAACGACAATGAGGTATCACCTCACACCTGTCAGAATGGCCATCAGCAAAAAATCTACAAACAATAGATGCTGGAGAGGGTGTGGAGAAAAAGGAACCCTCTTGTACTGTTGGTGGGAATGTAAATTGATACAGACACTATGGAGAACAGTATGGAGGTTCCTTAAAAAACTAAAACTAGAACTACCATATGACCCAGCTATCCCACTACTGGGCATATACCCTGAGAAAACCATAATTCAAGAGTCATGTACCACAATGTTCACTGCAGCACTGTTTGCAATAGCCAGGACATGAAACCAACCTAAATGTCCATCGACAGATGAATGGGTAAAGAAGATGGTAAAGAGAATGGACTTAAGGACATGGGGAGGGGGAACTGTAAGCTGGAACGAAGTGAGAGAGTGACATGGACATATATACACTACCAAATATAAAATAGATAGCTATTGGGAGGAAGCCGCATAGCACAGGGAGATCAGCTCAGTGCTTCATGCCCACATAGAGGAGTGGGATAGGGAGGGTGGGAGGGAGAGGCAAGAGGGAGGGGATATGGGGATATATGTATACTTATAGCTGATTCACTTTGTTATACAGCTGAAACTAACACAACATTGTAAAGGTATTATACTCCAATGAAGATGTTAAATAAAAATAAATAAATAAATAAACATAGTAGCCTTCCCATCCATGAATATGATTTATTTTTCCATTTATTTAGGTTTTTTAAATTTATCTTAGCAATACTTTGTGGATTTTAAAAGAGAACTTGCCCATCTACAGCCTAAATTTTAAGATATTTATGTTTTCAATACTGTAAGTTCATTTTAAGCTATATTTTCTATTTTGCTCCAAATTATAGAAATTATATTCATTCTTGTATATTGATTTCATATCCCACAAGCTTGCAGAAACTGCTTAAAGTTTTAGTTGCTGTTTTCTGGATTCCTTAGGATTTATATATTATATTTCATATAAATAATTCTGTCTGTGAATAGGGATAGTTCTATTTCTTTCACTTTAATCTTTACTCCCTTTATTTTTTTGAATTTCTTTTCCTTGTCTTTTCTCTTTTTAACTTAATCCTTAGTAAAATTTTTAATAGAAGTGTTGAAAGAGTATCTCCTTGTCTTTTTTACAGTATTTGAGAGGAAAGCGCTAAATCCCCAGGACTAACTATATTAGATACAGATTTTTAATTTTTTTTTTGTTTTACTTCATTTATAATTGCTGAACTTTTTAGCTATAAATGTGTGTGTAATCTTGTCATGTGATTTCTTTATATCTATTAAGATTATCATATAATTGTGTTAATTTGTTTCTGTTAACGTAATGACTGATTAATTTTCCTGAGTTAGCCATTTTTACATTCCTGGGATAAACATAATTTCTACATTCTGTATTATATGTTATTATGTATTGATGAATTTTATTTACTTATATTTTCAAAGATTTTCTCATCTATACTTATGTTAAATATTTGTAATTTTTTGGATGATGTTTTATCATGTTTTGGTATTAAGGATATGTTGGTGTCACAAAAGGAGTTTGGGACATAATCTCACTTCCTCTATATTTAAAAGGACTTTGATAAATTTAGGTGAATTGTGTTTATTTCTTTTTGGATAGATTTGATCAGTGAAGTCTGTGTGTAGAAATTTTGTTGTGGGAAAGTTTGAATCATTTGAAAATAAATGAAATAAATGCTTCTGCCATCAGGTTGGTGATAGTTTTGTTTATCTGCCTATTTATTGTATTCCAAGCTTGTTATAACTTTACTAACTTTGGACGTTGTGCAGATTTGAATGTGCCTTGAACCTATAAAACATTCCTTTACTTGACTCTAACTCTTTGTTAACAGCACATTAATGATTTTTAACTTTTGTGTTCTGGAACTCTTCCTAATAAAGCATAACTGTGTCATGTGTAAAAGAGAAGAAGAGTCAGTGTCCTTTTGCTGTTACAACTTTATTCTTTTTTAAAAAAATATTCATTAAAGTTATTAAGAAAAATATTTATGTACTTCTTTTATACAATAATTTTCTTGGAAATGAGAGAAAATGAAAAATGTTTCTATATAAAACTGACTATAAATGAATAAGTTTTAAGAAAACACTAAAGCTGAAGTATTCTCTCTTTTGACCTCATCTTTATAAGGCATGAATAAGTACAATGATTGGTTTATTTTCAACAGTGTGGTGTTTTAAAATCTGCTATAATAATACGGTTCCTATCAAGCCAATAGAAAAATTTTGAACAAGTGTGAACACACTGCTAAAGACTACAATGAACCTATTTTATAGTTTTCCACGTACAGATAGAAATGAAGCAATTTGGCTGGGAATAAGGCAAATCACTTTGTTGGTTTCTGTAATAAAACAAAAATGATGCACTTATCTCAGTTGCCAATTATTGTTAACAAATAGTCTGACAGCACTAGGAGAGTCAAAATGTATGAACGCATATGTGAAAATGTGACATACAATAGTTTTCATAATATAAAGACTGAGATGTTTGATAATATGCTCTTTAAAGGTGCCAAATCAGAAACAGTTTACCTCTTGTCAATTTGCTATTTACTGAACCTTAGAAATCAATATAGATTAAGCTCTTTATTTTTCACGATTGCACATTGTTTTAAAAAATGTTACATTTTCATTTCAGAAAATATCAAAATCTCTCATGTTATATTGTCTCCACCCATGGATTGTTCACTATTTTAGAGATACTATTATGCATTATTCATCTTTATACTTCTGGCTCTTTCTCGAGTAGTGCTCATTAAATATGTTATTTGGAAATATTTAAACTGAATGGATTCAAATAGTTTAGGAATATTGAAGTGATTGCTCATACATTAATGGACATAAATTTCTCAAAGGACCTAGGAAAATCTACCTTAGAAAAGTTACATTGTCCTCCAATCTGAGTAACTTCTGGTGTTCCGTCAAACCATCTCTATTTCATGACAAATTAATAGAGGTTGTATAATCTTAACAAAGACTTTTTACTTACATGTGAGCATAGAAGATCTAAATTTATCTCCGTGGTTTGTCTGATCTATTTCTGAAGAGAGATGAGAAAAGCAGTCCATTTAAAAGTGTGTGAAACATGACATTCCAGGTCTTACAAGATTTTGTTCAACTTTAATACTGTATCATTATTTGTTGAGATTGGAATTATTTTCTTAATCATAAGGATTTTTTTTACTTATCAGTCTTTCACTTGAAATGATCTTGATTTTTTCAAAACAACCTGATTTCCTCTTTTCTTAGCATTACAGTGTGTTTGAACCAGATTGAATAACATTCCCAGAAGCAAATCTATCAGATTCCATTGTCCTTTTATTTTCAAGATATTGAGTAGAAAGGTCACTCTACTGTTTCCAATAGTGACTCTTCCATTTAGAGGTGCAGACAAAGTAAAATTTACTAGGCTTTTGGCATCTGGATTAGTATTGCTAAAATTGTATTCCAGAGTTTGGTTTCAGCTTATTTTTCTAGTAAGATGACACAAATTGAAGAGGCCAGGAAAATATTCACTTAAAAATGATACTAGATTGTCTTCAAGATGTTTGTCCACAAAATTTGTGGCCAAAACCTCTTCTTTTATATAAATTTCAGAGAGTACGCTCTTACTAGATAGCCAAATATCATCAGTAGGTTTGTTTTTTAACAAACAATGAAAAAAAAACATCCTTAGGCAGTGATATAAGTTTGGCCTAAATGATATGAGATATTTTTTTGGAAGGAATGGTAGTGTTTAGTTTTAAGGGAAATGTAGAAAAATGACAGCTCTAATTTAATTGGTCTTGATGTATAATCATGTGAAGGTAACTAACATATTGAACTAGCATTTTGTCACTTCTGGTGAAGTACAACCATGCAACTCTGCCATGATAATTACTTTTAGTAAATTACTGACATTATTAAAGTGTATTGAATGCACAGCTTTGAGCTTGCCCCAGTTTATATACCTTTATGTAATGGATGCCATCATTTTCTCTTTTACTTTGGGATGGCTTTCTCTACAGAGGAACACTAAATCTTTCCTATCCCATAAATACGTGAACATAAACCCATGATTTATTGCAATTTAGCTTCTGTTTCCATGGAGGAGGTTTACTGTGCTGAGAAAACTCATTAATCTCATTCACAGTTGGTAGTATAAACATAACCTTTATAATATATAACAAAATAAATTATGTGTTTGTGTGATTTACCAAATCTATTTTGGAAAAATAATTTTTTGTTGTTTTTTCTACTGTTAGTTTCAATATTCATTGATAAATGTGCACTATTAACACAAACCAGATGTAAAATACATTATTTTTCACTGTGACATTTGCTTTTACATTTACTCACTATAAAAAGAAATATCAAATTGTGATTTGACTTAAAGCAAACTTCAAAATGAAACTATCTGCTGTTGTGTTTGTGTTATAAAAGTGGCTTGCAGTATTGAATGTGATTGTGGACACAGTTTTATAATCTACATGTTGATATCTTTTTAAGCTCCATTTCATATTAACTTACTACAGAATTTCATTAAAATAAATTAATTTTAAAGCAATACACCATTTTAATTTGTGCAGAATAATTTATTTTGTGCTTTAAACTGTTTTGTTATATCATTATAGATTTCTCTGAGACCTACTAGGTGAACTTTAAAGGTGTAACTGTGGTGATATGAAAATCTGCTACTATTTTATGAGCTTTGCTCTAAATTGCTTTTCATTTGTTTCATTTGTTTTGCAATTTTCTGAAAATTTTGGTTTTGTATAATTTTTTCTCTGCAAACATTCAGATTAAAAAAGGTAATTCTCAATTTCTTAAACTGTACTAGACTTTCTCAATTGCAAAAGCATTCTAGCATCATTTACTGGTTTGCAAAATGATAATTTCAACAATTAGTAGAAGAGAATACTGTTTTGGGGGGTTCATAATCTGCAGTATAAACATGTTATTTTTATGTAGTTAAACTTTTAAAATGACAACTTGTTAACATCAGTTGTTAACTCATCATTAACTAAAGAATTATTTTAACTTCTTAAAAGTATTTTTGTTAATAAATTCTTAATTACAAAATTAAAGTACACATTTTTTTTCATTTACTTGGATAGAATATTCTGAGATGTAGGCTGTTTCACCTGGGACTGAAGGAGAAATACTGCTTACAAGAACTTAGAATGGCTTTAAAATATATCTTCAGGTAATCAAGAACATGTGAAAAAGGAAATCTACTCATTATTTTTCCTTCTTCTTATTGGTCTCTCGTACCTGAAGAAAGCACATCCTTTAGCTGTCAACCAACCTGTTGTCTCCAAGCCTACATGAAAGGCAGCAGAGGGCACTATGAGAACGTGACAGCAGAGCAAAGATATTGGCTACTTCCAGCATGATGCTCTAAAACTCAGCACACAGAGAAGGGGAGCCTTTTTTCAATCCTAAATGATCCTTGATTTACTGTTCCTTGATAGTGATTTGTCACCATGCATACCAAACAAATGTTTGGTGTTCACTTGGCTCAAATCTCAGCCTCTTGGCAGCTGATTGAAGCCTCCTCTTTGAACCAAACCTGGATAGTAGGTCAATGTGTGTCAACATATGGCTTAGGTTTTACTATCTGAGGGCTTTATCCATAGTGCTCTAATAAACTATGATTCTTTCCATCTGTCCATTTTTCTTGCCTCTCTGATCCTGATATAGATAGAGCATATGGGGAGTTACAAGAACTTACTAAGTCTTTTACTTCCGCTGCCAACAAAGAATTACTTTTTGAAAATCAAACTCTCAAAATTCAATGCACCTCTATCATTTACTTACCTCAAAAGTATCCTGCTCACTGAGACAAGACAATGAAGTTTTGGAGTGGCACCATGGTTGGATACCCAATTTCTTAGTGGTTTTTCCCTGTGCTTGT
Source organism: Stenella coeruleoalba (assembly GCF_951394435.1). NCBI lineage: Eukaryota > Metazoa > Chordata > Mammalia > Artiodactyla > Delphinidae > Stenella > Stenella coeruleoalba. The sequence continues at coordinate 37,629,119 of NC_137164.1, read as the reverse complement.
AAACCAGTGAATAGAAGAAGGAGAGGGACAAAATAGCCTCTAGCCAATTTACCTTGATTACATTCTTTAATCCAGTTTTATAGACCTTGTACTTTGGGAAAACCTGTCCTACATTATAACAGGTTGACTGTCAGTCTTACCATTCTGCATTCAATCTCTTATTTTTGGTTTTCCATGAGTATTTAGTAGAAAATTGGAAAATATTCCACCAATAACTACTAGCCAGATTCTATTTTTTATCAAAGTATCTCCTTAGAGAGGTTTCTTCCCAGCCTTCTCTGAATAAGATTAATATGAATACAAGCATTACAATTTATACTTTTTAAGGTCTATTATTAAAATCTTTGATATTTCTTGACTCATTGTGACCGGGAAAAAAACCCAAAGAATTGAGGTTACATTTATCTCTGAATATTATATAACATGCACTTAAATGCTGGTAATAGATAAAAGGATGATAAAAAGAAGCAGAGCATTGTGCACTAGTGCGCTTATATTTCTATGATACTATTGACATATTTTCCAAATTACTGCTATTTCAGGAAAGCAAGTTGAAAGGTAGGGTTTAAGAATTCCATATGGTATTATCCTTAAAGTCCTTATATTTGTTAATAAAGCCTTAAAATGTAACAAGAGTGAGACCATCTTGCAAAATCTGCTTTCAAATATTCTAAGACACATGGAGAGTAGATCTTCAGCTCTTGGGACAGAAGTAGTTTAGTCATTCAGAGTTAAAGATATGTAACCTAAAATCATTGAGAAGGATCACAAAAGATATTTTGACGTAACATGGTTGTTTCTTACACATTTATTTCATATAATTAACATGTAATTTCATAAATGTGTGAAATTCTCTGATTCCTAAAATTAATGAATCACTGTGAAAATATCTACAGAAAGAAAAATAAGGCAAAAGATGGCTTTGTAAGTATACTCTTTGTTCTCAGGATGAAAGATTAGCATATAATTTGATCTGAAATGAAGGGTGTGCTTTATAGTGAAGTGGATAATGTTTTGTTATTATATTTTTATGTGTGTGTTCCCTCCTTTCCACTTCCCTATTTTAGTCCTCCATCCCTCACACCCTAGTATCTCTGCCAGGTTTTCCTTTTGTGGTAAGAGCAGCTGGTGAATGTTTCTATACTGAGAGTGACTTTTTAGAAGTTGGGAGGATGATCAGTGTGTATTTACATACTAAAGTTACTGTATAAAATACCTTCCTGGTCCCTGGTATCTTAGAGTAAAACACAGTGTCCTGTCTCTTGCCAATTTCATTAGATCAGCATCTTTACTGGTATTATTTTTGCAAGCGTTAAGATTTTCAAGGCAACATTAAATTAGTTTTATTTTCTGTTTAAAACAAGTAAAGAAAAATAGTCACAATGTGCTAAGTGCTTATCATGCATCAGACACTCTAATGATGGTTTGCTAGCATCATCTCTAATTCTCGCAATGGCTATGTTCAGCCACTCTTATCAGCATTTTTTAACCAGGTAAGTGAGGCTCAAAGCTTAAAACCTTGCTGAGTGCAGAGCCAGTTTGCAAAGCGAGGACCATTGAGAGCACAATCCTTGCTTTCTTGAAGTATCCCACTGCTATTCACCACTGCAGGCTTCTTTCCCAATGACCAGGCCATCATTGTATCTGATTAAGAGAGGCTTGGATGCAGTTATTCTGTTAGTGATTACTAGTTACATTCTTTAGCACAAAGTGCAGAAACCTGTTAGGAATAAGGATTCTGTTGATAATTTTTTTCTGATCTTTCCTCAGTATCAGACCATTTGCCTGAATTTGTAATGGTCTAAGCAAAGCCAGGACTTAAGCCTGCAAGATTTCATATGAAGATATTTCACAATGAATAGCAGTATCAGGAATTCTTTCATTTCAACTGACAAACACTTTTAATTTTTTGTAGAACTTTTAGAATATTTATACTTTGTGAAGATAAATCATGTTTCCTTCCTTTTATTAGTTTCTAGAAATTTTATAAGCAAATCACGTCTCCCTTCTAGTTACTATATTAAGATATTATAGCTTACAATTTAATGAATTTTCCTCATTTTTGGTATTTACCTTTTATCTTTCTGCTCAGTGTTCATTTCATCATGATTTGGTGTGCATTTTTTAATTTAATTTTTTATTGACTTATAATTGATTTACAATGTTATGTTAGTTTCAGGTGTATAGCAAAGTGATTCAGTTATATATACATATATATCTATTTTTTTCAGATTCTTTTCCTTTATAGGTTATTACAAAATATTGAGTGTAGTTCTCTATGCTATGCAGTAGGTCCTTGTTGGTTATCTATTTTATATATAGTAGTGGAAATATGTTAATCCCAAACTCCTAACCTATCTCTTCCCTCCCTTTCCCCTTTGTTAACTATAGGTTTGTTTTCTATATCTGTGGATCTATTTCTGTTTTGGATATAAGTTCACTTGTATCATTGTTTTTAAATTCAACATATAAGCAATATTATATTATTTTGTCTTTACTAATTTATTTTTAATTAACAGAATCTTTAATAAAACTAGACATTAGAACCTTATGCAATAAAGCAAGGCATAAAAACTCATAAATTCATAAATTAATATAATCTTGTACAGGATAATTTTTCTTGTGTCTTATAAAAGTTTAGAGACTTTTTAGCCTAGTTATAGTTCCCAATGACCTAATTTCTAATGTTTAGTCTGAGCTATCATCACTCATCTAGATTATTGTAGAAACCTCTGAGTTGATCTCTATACTGGGACTCAAGTCTCCTGCTCACAGTATCGCATCCACAGAGCATCCAAAGTGATGTTTTGAAAGATTAAAATTAATTTGTCATCAGCCTCCATTTACTTAAAATATTGTCATGACTTTGTAATATAGTTTTAAAAAAATCCGAAATTCCTTAACCTGCCCTAAGAGATTCTTCATCAACTAACTTTTCTCCAACTTTTACCCTCGACCATTCACAATCTGCTAAATCTACATTGATCTGTATCTCAGAGGTTTTAGGTGTGTATTCTCAGCCTAGAGCTACTCTTCCTATACGCTTCACCCCATACTATCCTTCTTAGCAATCTGGTCTCTGCTAAAATATCTCCTTGCGAGAAGCACTGTTCCAGAACTTCTATTCTAAACTCTATACACGGGTTATTCTCCTACATTAACTTACTATTTTTATTTATTTATTTATTTATTTATTTTTGCGGTACGCGGGCCTCTCACCGGCCTCTCCCGTTGCGGAGCACAGGCTCTGGACGTGCAGGCTCAGCGGCCATGGCTCACGGGCTCAGCCGCTCCGCAGCATGTGGGATCCTCCCGGACCGGGGCACAAACCCGTGTCCCCTGCATCGGCAGGCGGACTCTCAACCACTGCACCACCAGGGAAGCCCGAACTTACTTTTATTTTAATCATAGCAGTTGTCACAATTTATCATTATATATTTGTTTATTGCATGCCTTTTTCTAGATTGTAAATCCCCCAGAGGAAGGATGTCTGATATCCAGTGCCTATCAGGGCATTTATTTAGCTTATAATTAAAGCATAATTGTGGTACTTACAAATAAATACATTTTCCTAAAACATAGACTATAAATATATTTTTGTTATTTATCACTATGTTTCATCATCAATTTAAAACTCAGTCATATTTACTTAAAATTAAGCATGTGGAGGTGTTAGCACCTTTTAGGAAAATCCATTTAAAATTACACGTTTCACTGTGAGATTAAAGTCCTTCCATTACAGAAAATTTTGGGGTCAATAAGATCTGAAATATATATATTTTGCACTTGGAGAAGAAATTTGATTATTTGTTAGCCAATGTCTCATCAGTATTTGGTGCATAATTTCTATACTGCAGTGGTACTTGTAATAAGCTATAGATGTTATAACACAGGTAAATATGGCATAATGGAAAAATTGGTATTACTTTAGTCACTAGAATAGCTATTTAGAGTTCCTACCATCACTAAACATTCAAGAACAGAATTTGATGAGCTGTTTATGAATAACTTGTTTACAGTTGACATAATTCTACATATTACTTTAATGGCAACAAGCTGTGCTAATCACAAGACACATTTTTACTACTTCTTACTTCCATGTACTTATAAAATCTCATTGTCTCCAGATTTTTATTTTGTAACCTTGCTTTCTCTTTAAAAACAACTAGATCTCCAAATCTCTTTAATTTCTACCTTTCAGTTGCACACTTGTTGCTTGTGCCATCACCACTTTTTCTTCTCACTTAATTATGCTGGCTTTTTAAGCAGAAAACCTGCTGAGGGGTTAGCTACTTTTGAAAAGATCCAACTGTCTTTAGAGCAAAATGAAATATATTATTTCAATTATTATTAAGTGTTAGCATAATTGTAATTATAAGTAGAGTGTTTCATTATATTACATCTGTTGAAGTTTTAAATGAATCTCTGTAATGTGCTACATTAATAAGCAGGGAGGAACTGCTGACTTGGCACCTTTTTGGATCACATTTGTGACAACAAAAGAGGTTATGAAAATGAATTCACCATAGGGGCCCTACTGCGTTAGTTACTATGATTCACAAGTTTATTATAGTAATAAAGCAACATGAGACGATAATGCTAGGGACTCAGATATATAAAGGATGCTCAGTAATGTTCCAAAAACATTATGAAGAAGAAGTAAGAAGTGCTGGGAATTGAATATAATGAAGTGGAACAGCTGTCACACTGCTGAAGAAAATCAGAAGTTCCTCTTCATCTTGTCCCTTCCCTGCTTGCTTCTTGCACCTGCAGCTTTCCTGATTGAGAATATATGAATTGTTTCAGTTACACAGAAAAATTATTCTCATCATGGTCTAGAGGTTATAGATTCACCTTTTTTTTTTTTTTTATAGGAGGACACAGTAAAATGGCACAGGTCTGATCTTCAAACACAATGGGGTTTGTAATTGTTCTCTCCCCTTTGTCATCTCCACATGAAGTGGCAGGGATCAAACAAGCACATGAAACACAAGTGGTGAAGGTCAATGGATGTTGAAGGAAACAAACTTTTGAGAGCTATAAATCTGGATTATGTTTCTGGCATATACAAACGAGTCAGCATGTGTTTGGAATCACAGATAAAATCCTTGCCAAGTATACAATACTTATTTTTAAAATATTGTTTACAAATCTTCATTTCCATTATTATGTTAATGACTAGAGGTAACTGAGAAGATGTTTTGTAATAAAGTAATTTCATAAACTGCTTTCTTTCATCTTTTTGAGACTCAATTTTTAAAATGTTATTCTTTTATATTTTATTTCTTTATATAAATATAAGTATTTATATACATATATTTATATTTTTAGTATTTAAAAATTATATTATTAAACAGTTAAAATTGAGTCTCAAAAAGTTATGGTCAGACAAATTTAGTTCATCTGAGGCTTGTACAACTTTTCTTTACATTTGCAAAACAAATCTACTTGTTTCTATAAAGAGGTGTTTCTGTTTTCTATTGGTGCATTACAAATTGCCATAAACTCAGTAGCTGAAAACAGTCCCCACTATTAGCTTACAAGTCTGTGGGTCTGAAGTCTGGGTACAATGCAGTTGGGTTCCCTTCTTAATATCTCAATGGCTGAAATTCAAGATGTCGGTCAAGCTGTGTTCCTGTTTTGAGGATCTGGGGAAGAATCCATTTCAAAGTTCATTCAGATTGTTGGCAAAATTCAGTTCCTTGCAGCTGTAGGACTTAAGTCCCTATTTCCTTGCTGGGAGATGAGGGCCACTCTCAGCTCCTAGAGGCTGCTGTATTTTTTTTTCCATTTGTTTCTTACCATCTTCAAAGCTAGCAACGCAGAATTTCTCTTGCATGGAATTTTTCTCACACATCAAATATCTTTGACACCACCACCACCACCACTCTCTTCCCCATCTTTAACCTCTAGACCTAGTTTTTAAAGAGTTCTTCCATAGAGTTTTCCTGTTGTAAGGTCAGCTAATCTGGAATTTTAATTATGTGCTCAAAAGCCCTTCATAGCAGCACGTGGATAAGCGTTTTATTGGAAAACTGGAAGAATATATATGTACACTAGAGGCCAGGTTATTGGGGACCATCATAAAATTCTGCCTCCCACTTAGCCCTTAATACAAACACATGTTCAAATCATTAAGTAAAAGCCAGAGAAGTTGACTAGAATTATATTGCTAGACAGTGACTCAAGGTAGTGTTTTCAAATCGCAGAACCAAAAATCCACATGGTAACTTTGCAAAGGAAAACTATGATTTATCACTCGAAAATAATAATTTATTACTTTTATTTTATGTTACATGGTTTTATCATTCATGTAACAAATATTTACTGCACCACTTTATACCACTAATATGCTCAACAGCTAGGGATAAAAAGAGTACAGCTAGATCCTTCTCTCAGGGAACTTATGGATAGTTTGTATCAGACCCTCTGCTAGAAACAGAAGATGTGGAAGAAATACTCTTGTATTTTAGCAGCTTAAAGTTTTGCTGTGAGAAAGATATAAAGGAATAATTACAGCAACATTTAATCACCATTGTTATGAGTACCATAAAAGCAAGAAGGTAGGGTTCATTAAGACATGAATCAAGAATGTATCTTACAGGGCTTCCCTGGTGGCACAGTGGTTGAGAGTCTGCCTGCCGATGCAGGGGACACAGGTTGTGCTCCGGTCCGGGAAGATCCCACATGCCGTGGAGTGGCTGGGGCCGTGAGCCATGGCCGCTGAGCCTGTGCGTCCGGAGCCTGTTCTCCGCAACGGGAGAGGCCACAGCAGTGAGAGGCATACAAAAAACAACAACAACAACAAAAAACCAATGTATCCTAGAGACAGGGATCAGAGACTTCTGATTCACACTGCCATTTGAAGACCAAGAAATTGTGATGTAATGAATAGAGAAAGGAAGAAAGAACACAGAGTGCTGATGGAGAATCTTAATTCTTCATGAATGCATGAAAAATTTTAGTAGCATCTTTTTCTTTTATGATAATACCCTATAAAATGGACTAAGAATATTTTCTATATAGTAAAATCTGTAATCTTTGTGTAATTAAACATGTAACTTCTTGAACGAATCATGGGAATAATTCTTGTGACTATTATACTTTTGCCTTGAGGCATATGAGTAATATGTCTTCTTTCCAAAGTAGAATTCATTTAAAATTGTATTTAACACACACACACACACACACACACACACACACACAGCTCAATATGTGTCTGGAACTCTTCTAAATCATTCTGAATAATAACATTTAATCGTCATAATAACCTTACTAGTTTGCTACAATAATTACCTGAATTTTACATATGAAGCACAGAAAGATTAAAAATATCTCCCAAGATGACAGCGTAATCACACAGTGAGAAAGACAGAATGTGAACTCAGGTTATTTGGCTCCAGGATTCGTGATATTATGCTATCCTGCCCAATGCCAAGAGACACAACACCCAGGAGCAGGAACAGAATATACTATGCTGTACAAGCAGTCACTATTTCCTTCTGCCTTTTTTTTTTTTAATCTTGACCCCTTTGTGTCACCGTATTCTGCCTTTTTGCATGCATGACGATTACTAATCATCTTTGAAAATAAATCACACCTGAAAAGATTCTGCTTTCTTCCTCACAGTCTTTTATCAAACTGATATATTCTCAGTTCTGAAAGTTCTCAGAAGTTGAAAGTGCACACATTCTTTTTGAACACTTGTCTATATTTGGCAAATATTCTATTTCCAATTAGATAAAAACACATCTTTAAAAGATGTGTAAAAATATGGGCTTCCCTGGTGGCGCAGTGGTTAAGAATCCGCCTGCCAATGCAGGGGACACGGGTTCGAGCCCTGGCCCAGGAAGATCCCACATGCCGCGGAGCAGCTAAGATCGCAGCCACCGCAATGAGAAGGCTGCACACAGCAATGAAGAGTAGCCCCCGCTCTCCGCAGCCAGAAAAAGCCCATGCGCAGCAACGAAGACCCAGTGCAGCCAAAAATAAATAAATAAATAAATAAATAAAAGATGTGTAAAAATATAGTCAGGTTGTTTGAAATTATTGAAGAAGTATTATATTGAATTTGCCTATTGATTTTATTTTAGGTATGAAAAATTATATGAAAAGTTCTGAAATGTTTATAGAATCAAATATGTCCATAGTTTTTCTTTAATACTATTCTCTCTCCTCTCAGTAACAATCTTGTTTTTATTTCTATAAGTCATTTCTCACAACATGAAATGAAACTGATAATTTCTCCTAAGGTTTTGCTTTTCTTTCTGGATGAGGAAAGAAAAAGCAATAAAAAGTATAGAAATTGGGAATAAAGAAGTAATATGTATTCTTTCTGCAGAAAAAATATTCATATACATAAATAATCCTAGGGTATCTTTACTAAAATGAACTAGACAAACAAGTGAATTTCAAAAAGCTAAATATTTCAAATTGAAAATAAAACAAATTAGTTGAATCTCTTTATACCAGCAACAAACATAATAGCATCAAAGTTTACAATAACATCAAAAACATATAATGTTTTCAGATTAGTTTTAAATACTATGTACAATATTTTTACAGTGAAAATTTAAAGAAACTTTTCTGAAAGACATTTTAAAAGTTCTAAAAATTAAGAAATTTACTAGGGTCAATTTCCTCCAGAGAAACAGAACCAATAGCATATATACAAATAAGGAGAAGATTCATTTTAAGAGATTGGCTTCCACAGTTGTAGAAGCTAAAATTTGCAGGGCAGGCCAGCATGCTGGAATTTCTAACAGGAGTTGATGTTGCAGCCTGGAGTCTGAAGGCAGTCTTGAGTCCTTCCTCTCTGGGGGACCTCAGTCTTTTTTCTTGAAGGCTTCAATTGATGGGATGTGGTACACCCACATTATGGAGGATAATTTGCTCTGCTCAAGTCTGCTGATTACATTAATCACATTAAAAAATACTTTCACAGCAACATCTAGATTGAAGTTTAACTAAACAACTGGGTAGCCTAGCCAGTTGATACATAAATTTAACTGTCACAGTGAGACATGTAGCATATTCACAAATTGAGAAGGTCAATGTTGTAAACATGATAATTATTCCCAAATTGATCTACAGATTTGATGCAATCCCAATAGAAATCCTGGTGTGGGTTTTGGTAGAAATTTAAAAGCTGCTTCTAAAATCTATAAGCATTTGGAAATGAAATAGTACAGCAAACAGAATTTCAAATGCAAAGGACCAAATTGGAGAATTTAAACATTGTTATTTTAAGACTCATCATAAAGTCAAAATAAACAAGAATTATGGTATAGGCAATAATATAGGCATAAAGATGGAGATTAGAGAAATACACCCACACATATATGGTGAAATGATTTTTAAAAAGGCGCCAAGGGGGAGCTTCCCTGCTGGCGCGGTGGTTGGGGGTCCGCCTGCCAGGGCAAGGGACATGGCTTCGTGCCCTGGTCCGGGAAGATCCCACATGCTGTGGAGCGGCTAGGCCCGTGGGCCATGGCCGTTGAGCCTGAGCGTCCGGAGCCTGTGCAAGGGGGGAGGTCACAGCAGTGGGAGGCCCGAGTACAGCAAAAAAAAAAAAAAAAAAGGCGCCAAGGTAATTAAATAGGGAAAAAATAGCCATTTCAAGAAATAATTTTAAAACAATATGATATGACTTTAGAGCTACATATATACCCAATCTCTATAAACCCAGATGTCAAAGCTAAAACTGTAAAACTTCTTGAAGAAAACATAGAAGAAAATGCTTGGAACAGGCAAAAATGGCTTAAATAGTACACGAAAACCACAAAATTTAAAAGACATAATTGTTGGTAAATTTCATCAAAATTAAAATATTTTACTCTTCAAAACTCACCATTTCATTAACAAAATGAAAATACAAAACACAGATTGGCAGAAAATATCTGCAATTCATATATCTTTTAAAAAGGACTTGCATACAGAATATATTAAAAAAATAAAAAAAACCTCTTACAATCCAATAAAAATTTAAAAAGATGTGCAAAGGACATTAAAGAAACATAATAAAAGAAACTCTTCAAAAACTGCTCAACACTATTAGGCATCAAGGAAATGTAAATTAATATGACAGTGAGATACTACTACACATTCACTGCAATGGGTAAAACTTGAAAAGACTGAGAATAAAAGTGCTAGTGAGGTTGTGATATAACCAGACTTCTGGTACATTGTTGATAGGGGTATAACATGGTACAAACATTTTGGAAAAATTATTAGGCAATTTCTTACAAAGTTTAACATAATCATCATATGGCCCAGTAATCCCACTCTAGGTATTTACCCAAGAAAAATAAAAACTTTTTGTCTCAAAAAATCTTGAGTGCATTACTCCAGAATAGATTTCTTCTAATAGCTTAAAACTAGAAAAATCCAAAATGTCTATCAAAAAGCAAATTCTTAAACATTATGATATGTTTATAAAAAGCAATCCTAATTATCAATTTAAAAATGAACAGTTGATATTAAAGCACTGTGGATGAATCCCAAAATTATTATGCTGAAAATAGGAAGCCAGACATAAAGGTGTACATTCTATGTAATTCAATTTATATGAAATTCTAGGATAGGAAAAAAGTAATATAGAGTAATAGGTAAGAGGTTTGACTATGAAGGAATGAGAAAACACTTTTGATAATAATTTTAAAATTTAATTTAAAAAGTTGTTTCTTGATTGCCTTGCAGTTACATGGGTGTGTACATTTGTCCAAACTTACAAACTTGTACTTAATATGGGTTAAATTTGTTGTATGCCAATTATATTAAAATAAGTTTACTTTTAGGAATAAAATGTCACAATGAAATACTTTTGGTTATGGGCATAAATTTTTAAATTAGAATATGATATAACATCTTTTATGTTAAAATGGGAAAACACTAGTTTTTATTGCAGTTAAATTGCTAACTGATTATTTCTTCAAATTGAAATTTAGATGAGGTCCCAAGGGTGCACCCCCTCATGATGGAATTAGTGTTCTTCTAAGAAGAGACACAAGCATTCTCTCCACATGAGCCCCCAGTGAGAATGTGGCCATCTGCAAGCCAAGAAGAGGGTTCTTACCAGTAACTGAATCTGCTGGCAGCTTGATCTTGGACTTCCCAGCCTCTAGAAATTTTGGAAATAAATGTCTGTTGTTTAAGCCACCCAGTCCTGTATTTTTTTATAGCAGCCCAAGCTGACTAAGACAATATCTAAAGAATTGAATTGTTTCCCTCTCCCCTCAAAACTAGTTACAAGATGATTTTAGGCGTTATGTAGACCTACTTTAAAAATTCATAGTTAGATATGTTTCTTTAATATGTATTAGAAAAAGTATAACTGTATATCAAAACCCTAACTTTATGTGAATTTTTGCTTCATATTAAAATAGGCAAAAAGCACTCAAGGCCTAATTTTATAATATCAGGTAAAATTAGTATTAATGAGCTAGAATACAAATTAGACAACAATTGTGAAGATGATGCAAAATAAAATTCATAATACTTTGCACTTCTGTTATCAAATTTCTGAATGACTCATTTTCATTTGATTTCACTCTTTTTTCAAAAAATGAAAATTATCTTAATTATAGTCACTGATTCAAATGCATATAATCCTTATACTAATGGTTTAATGTTGCCTAGATAGTAAATTTTGCATATTTTGTGCTTCTTTAAATGCCTGGAATGAATTTCCCATCAATCTTTTGAAAAAGTAAAGGCATTAAATTGTTCTAAAACTAATGCTTATTTTCCTGAAGTGTTATCTCTCAAGGGCACCAAATACCATTATTTAGCTTATGTTGTAAAGTTCCTAAAGATGGATTCAAAATTCCTTGTTTAAAAAATAACTTTGTGTAACTACTGCTTTGTAAGAATTTATAGGGCACATTTTTTCCAGGTTCTTCTGCCTGAGGAAAAGGCCCTATTTATGTTTAGTACATGAAGATTGATTTCTGATGCAATAGGCTCATTTTTTTGCTCAGAAATTTCTGCTTATATTACCCAAATCCATCTCTATTCATACTATTCTAGTTCTATTTAAACCTGACACAAAATTTCAAAATCAAGCACTAAGTTGGATGATTACATATGATATTAACAATTATCAATTTCTGATAATCAATTACTGCCAGGATAATTTGAAGCATTCATCTTTCCAAGAAGAGTAGTTAAGGGTTTTGTTCTCTTGATGACTCACTACTGTCACACTTCCAGCTGTGTTGAGCCTCTTTCACAGGCCTCTTCACATTCATTTTAATTTGTTATTTTAATCAATAATATTGAAGTCACAAAGAGGAAAAAGAGCCAGCTTATTAATGACTGTAGACTCTTCATTGAGTTGAGCTAATTATGCCAATTTCACACATACACACATAACCAGGTTAAAGGGAAACTTGATCCCTTGTCTTGTACACAATAAGTATTTAGACAGTGACGTCTCATGGTAGAAACTTCTTTTCTAACTCTGATTTTGTGAGTGTTTGTTTTTCCTCCCTACATGTCTTTTTTATTTTTTTCATGGTTCCTGTAACTTCTGGGACTAAATTTGGATGTGTTCCCAGAACACATAGTTGCTTCCTTGCTTTCATGCCTTTTCTTAAGCAATTTCTGACTGCTTCAAGGAGTGACCAAATGTCAAAAAAGTTATAATGAGAGGAAGAATTGAGAGAACAGGAGTTTGAGGATGAAGAGGTAATGGGAGCTTCCTTAGAAACCATAACGTTTCAAATGTTTCTTGAGAAGTTGTGAGTTGGTGATTATAAATAGAGACAGTCAATATATACCACTTGTTTAAAAAATCTGGAAGTGGAAATGAAACAAAAAGAGAAGGAAACCAAAGTGTCATATGAAGATATTGCAAAGCTTTAGACATTGGACAGTAAAAGGTCAGAGATGAATTGAGAGGTATTGTGTTCAAGGATAATTGAAGGAGGGGTCCCCAGAGGATGAAGAAGAAAATGGAGTTGAGGATACTTTATCTTAAAAGATAGCAGTATATCAATGTATCTGAGAATAAAATAAAAGAGAATATTATAAAGACAAATATTTTGGATGATAAAGATGTATATTGGGGAGCTCATGTTAGTCAAACTTGATCTTTTAGTAATGTAAAAAAAAGCTGTTGGGCATCCCTGGTGGCGCAGTGATTGAGAGTCCGCCTGCCGATTCAGGGGACGCGGGTTTGTGCCCCGGTCCGGGAAGATCCCACATGCCATGGAGCGGCTGGGCCCGTGAGCCATGGCCGCTGAGCCTGTGCGTCTGGAGCCTGTGCTCCATAACGGGAGAGGTCACACAGTGAGAGGCCCGCGTACCACAAAAAAAACAAAAAAAAGCTGTTTACATATGAGGCAGGGGTATATGGGGAAATCTCTGTAAATTTCAACTTTGCTGTAAACCTAAAAATGCTCTAAAAATCACCCATTTTAAAAAGATGCCATCTCCTTATAATTAATGACATGAATTAAAGTGTGGGGTAAACAAATCATCTGAGCATTATCATCATTACCATTGTAAGAAGTAAGTCCTGGAACTTAATAAAATAATTTTAAAACAAGAATAAAACCTCAGTTGAAGTTAAGACAAGATTCTGCATTGGGTTCTATATATATATATTTTTTCATTTTTATGATTCCAAAACAAGACTCGAGAAGGCAGTGTGTGCTTTTGTGAACAGGGACTATACTGATTTATGAACAAAAGAATTAAGAAGCAAGAGAGACCAGAATTCTGATAACGGTGGCCAATTATTGAGCACCTACAATGGACCAAACGCTGTAATGATTGTTTCATATAACTTATCACTAACCTTGAGAACATCTTGTAAGATAAATATTGTTGTGGTCATAGACAGATTATAATTACTCTTATTATTGGCATTAATTATAGAATATAACATGTATCGGATGCTTACTGTGTGGCAGCACCAACCATGTGCTTCACAAGAATGATCTCATTTAATCTGTGGGACTTAAAGGGGATGCATGTGTACTGGGCTCTGTAAATTGCTTGACACTCATCTCTGTTCTCTTTACCACAACCCTATGCAGGAGCTTACTTCACTTTACAGATAAGAGAGTTGAGGAACAAAGTTGTTAAGTAATTTTTGAGTTCAAATACAGATCATTTGGCTTTAGAGCTTTCATTTTTAAATACCATGTGATATTCCTTATATTCAAAGATAAATTTGACTTGCTCTAGATTTCTTGCTTCAAAAAGAAGACCAAGAATAAACTGACTGACAATACACTTTAGACTTGTAAGTGGGTCAATTATTACTGGATCAGAAATGAAATAGGGAAGTAGGAATTGCCACCTCTTCTATATTTAAAGATTAGATAAAATCAGATTTGGAAGGTGTGATCTATTAAGTGTCAGATAATGAATTTATGTCTATGGAGGGTGTTGGAAGTAAAACATGACCATACCCAGAGAATGGTCTTTATCCTTCTTCTTGTGTGAATTACAAAATCCTTATAATATTCCTTAGGGAGAATTGTGAGTGATGACATATTCCTCCCTCAGTCGAATTGAAAAGTACAAAGTGAACTTACATCTTCCATTGTTCTCCTGACCAGGTAGGTTGCTCACTGCAAGTAGGTTGTACTGACTTCAAACACTGCAGGTAAGTTTCAACGGGATATTCAGGAAACCATGCACTTACTTGTATTCTTACTTGTGCAGAGTTTACACTCCCTGTTTGAGATTTGGAAGTTAAAAGTTACACACACACACACAAAACTCATCTCAACAACATCAAAAAAAAAAAAAAAAAAAAACAAGCAACAATAACAACAGCAGCAAAAAAAAAAAAAAAAAAATTCAGCCAAATCTAAGTTGTCATTCTTGGGCAAGATCTCTGACGTCTGCAGGGTTCCTTTGGAATTAGAAAGCATGGTCTTGTGATTTAAGTCAAGAGTAATGGGAGAAATATAAATTTGAAGCATCCCTACCTGTTTGGTTCCCTGTAAAACAACTTTGAGATGCCGAGTTATTGCAGGAAGATTACTAGAATGTGTGCTTCGGAGATACAGCTGTAAGAAAGTGATGAAGACACAATTTGGTAGTGGGAAATTCTGTGGAGTTGCAAATAACAACTTAATCAATCCTGTGGGAAACTTTGGAGTTGTCATGTACTTTTGGTATCGTCCCAGGAAGAGGCATAACTATGGTGGATCATGTAATTCCTTGAGATCAAAGGCACATCCCAATGATGGGTACAGCTGTGAGCTGCACTGTTACTCTTAGCTAGTGGGGGATGGGTTAATTATCCATAAAGAGAGGTTATTATACAGCATGATAGTATCCACTATAGTGAATGTAGCTCAGACCTATATGCCTCTTATTGTAAATGTGTCCCATCTAGGAATAAATCTCCAGGAATATTTTTGGTCTTGTATCCTGGGAAATTTAGAAGGTTTAGTGAGACCACAGCCCTGATGTGAATTTGATCTCAAGGACACGTGATACTCCTCATCATTTTCCTGTATCATCAATCCATATTCCTCTCACCAATGATGAACATATTTGCTGATTTATATGACTTCTCTGGTAGGATAACCCAAACGCTCAATACCGAGATACCTGAGTCCCTGTTACCATGTCTTATTGTCAAGCTATGCCTGCCAGTTTGATCTATTTACTACTGAAACTGGGCACAAGGACAATAAAAGATAGCCAGGTGGAAACCCAAGTTACAAATATATTCTTCCATGGCCACTTTGGTGTAGTGGTACCCATTACTTCTTGATGATCAGATTAAATAACTCTGCTTGTATGGAAATCCCTTTTCTTGTCTGCTGGTCTCTTGTCACAAAGACACTGAAGTGACCAGGCAGCAGCAGTTATACGTTAAAGCTCAATAGGACTTTTACTGTGTCATCTGCTGAAAGTGTTACAGCTCTAGGAATCAGGACCTCTATTCCCACAGAGACTAAAGTTGGGACAGGAATCTCAAATTTCCCAAAGTGGGTACCTGGGCTTATACTAAATGGGGTCATTCTACTTTACTTCCCACCCATGGTTCCTAGGCCTGTGAATTTTACTTAGTGGAAATACAGCACTTTCAAACACTGGATGTTTAAGGTGTACACTGTATCCTGTGGGGAGTCCGGCTCCAGATAGAATCCTATGTGTGATCTTTCAGGCTTGACCATAGATTACAAGTCTTTCCCTAGCAGTTCTCATGAGGGGAAGCTACCTTCCCCATACCAGAGTTGGTTCATAGCCAGTATATTTCAGTTTTCTGAGAGAGTTATAGTCAGTGTCATCCCTAGGCCAACTATGCTCACAGGCATGTCTACATTCCTAGCCCAGGTCTTACACTTGAAGTCCTTCTTATCAGGGACCTTGGCTGAGATACTTCCCAGCCACCTCTACCAAGAGGGCTTTGGCTTATCAGAGGCTTTGGATAAGTACTTTTCTCTGTACTTTTCCAATCCTCCCATCCCTCTAGCCCATGTGTACATAATGAGACAGGAGTCTTTTGTTTGGGGCTCCTCAGCAGTGAGACAGGTGCCCTGTTCATGCCCTGTCCATGCTGCATCATATGATGATTGACTTTCACCATTCTGGAGCATTCTATCTTACATGCATTGCCATAGTAAGTGAATAAGGCCTGATTGCTACTTTCAGTTTAGTTTATTTTCCTAACTGACTCACTTGACTCCTGATTGTTTGACATGGTACCCCACCTTTGCAGATAACCATTTCCAGGCTGGCATCTCAGCTGCTTCTTTAACAAACCATTCCATTCTCTCTACTATGGGTGACTTGTAGGTGGTACACCCTTGACTTTGTGACTACTACCACATCTCTTTACTATAAGGTAGGTCCCCTCTTATGCAGTGACGTTACATGCAGTTTCATGTCAGTGAACCAAATCTTCTATAGCACTTTTGATAGTGGTGCTGACCAAGGACCTGGGGCAAATACATATCTGAAATACATATGTTGATTCAAGTCAAGTTTAACCATTTCCCCTTTTGGAGTCAGAGAAATACTACTATTTACCAATTTCATAATCTAGAATTCACTAAAGAATGGACCAGCTGTTGTTTATCTAGCCTGACCTTCTATCTCAGCAGCAGACTCTGCATAGTATAGTTGTTGATCTAGGTAATGGTAATTAGGGATCTATTAGGAAAGGAGAACTGGAATAAAGAAATGAGGATGCTGTGAAATACCATGGGGTAATTTCATCCAGTGGCAGCTGCAGAGGCACAGAAGAGGCTTCCCTGAAGGAAAAAGCCTGCACTCCTGGCCACCTAACGTAGTGTTACATGTTGGAATCAAGTGGTCTAACCTGTCACTAACCAAGCCTCTCATCTAGAAGTTCTCATCAAAGTTACTGTTGAGGAGTGTTGTTAGTACCTGTTTTCATCATGAAGATATGGTTTCTATTGCTGGGCCAGGCCCTGGTAATTCAGTGAGCCCGCATTCCTAAAGGAGTTAAAGGAGTACACTGGTGTTATGTTCCACTGACTGGGTGGCTTAGAGCTACCATTACTCACATGGGGAGAAAAATGATGTGTTTCCCACCTTGAGTGGTGATGAGTAAGCTGCAGCTGGGATGACTCAGAAGGTTCTACAGTTTCCTGAGGTGCTGAAGTGTACCTATCCATTGCACAGAGACCACGTGTCTTAGCTCAGACTGCTATAACTTATTACCATAGACTGAGTGGCTTAAATAACAACCCAATCACAGTTCTAAGATCTAGGAAGTCCGAGATCTAGGTACCAGCAGATCCTGTGTCTGGTGAGGAAACACTTCCTGGTTTGCAGATGACTCTCTTCTCAATGTATCCTCACATGCCAGGCAAAAGAGAGAGAAAGGGAGAGGGAGGCAGAGAGAGAGAGAGTTCTTATGTCTCTTCATATATGGGCACTAATTCTATTCATGGGGGCTAGCTCTCATGACCTAGCTCCCTTCCAAAGGCCAAAGATTTTTAACACTTAACACAAATATTCAGTCCATACACCATGTAAACCATATGGCACATTATGATGCCCAATTTACTAAGCAGCTACATCCCTTCCTTCTATGGGGGGAGCTGGACAATATAAACTAAACTCATACCTAAATTGACGTAGCAGATCTTAGGCTTGAATGTTAAAGATGAGCAAGGGTTAAAACAAGTGAGTGACTATACTACCAGATTTGGAGCCACTTTCAGTCCTGCTTGTGATAGTAAAAACTTAAAGCATTTTATTCCTAAATTTCTATTTCCTCTGTGAACTCTAGAATAGAGGATCTGAAGCTTAAGTTGTGGGTCTTAAACTTGATGTTGGTTAATGTCAGCAGAATACACTAGGCAGTTAAAACCTGATGAAATGCCAGAGGCTTATCAAGCATCTTTAACTGGCAGTAGGAAGTATTAAATAAAGTTGGTATCACCATTAAAGAGGGGATATGATGAAGTATTATTGACCAACTACCACTTCACTTTCATTCTTTGGAAGCTTCTATTGGATTTCAGGAGATAGAAATTTCTATCTTACCTGAGTTGCATTCTGGACATATTTCAAGCATCTTTCTTGATTTTAAAATCATTTACTATCCAGGATGCTTTGGAGTAAATCTTTTCATATTTCATTTTTTTTCTTGGATGGGCATGATAGCAGTGGTATTGGAAAGAGTTATTGGGATTATGATGGAATGTTATAAAAGAGAATAGAAAGATAGACCTTCAAGATGGCAGAGGAGTAAGATGTGGAGATCACCTTCCTCCCGACAAATACATCAGAAATACATCTACATGTGGAACAACTTCTACAAAACACTTACTGAATGCTGTCAGAAGACCTCAGACTTCTCAAAAGGAAAGAGACTCCCCACATACCCGGGTAAGGCAAAAGAAAAAAGGAAAAAACAGAGACAAAAGAATAGGGACAGGACCTGCACCTCTGGGAGGGAGCTGTGTAGGAGGAAAATTTTCCACACACTAGGAAGCCCCTTCACGGGTAGAGACAAGGGATGGCAGGGAGGAAGCTTTGGAGCCATGGAGGAGAGCGCAGCAATAGGGGTGCAGAGGGCAAAGCAGAGAGATTCCCACAGAGAGGAACAGTACCGACAAGCACTCACCAGCCTGAGAGGCTTTTCTGCTCACCTGCCATGTGGGTGAGGGCTGGGAGCTGAGGTTCGGGCTTCAGAGGTCAGATCCCAGGGAGAGGACTGGGGTTGGCTGTGTGAACACAGTCTAAAGGGGGCTAATGCACCACAGCTAGCTGGGAGGGAGTCCAGGAAAAAGTCTGGACCTGCCTAAGAGTCAAGAGACCATTGTTTCAGGATGCACGAGGAGAGGGGATTCAGAGCACAGCTTAAATTAGCTCCAGAGATGCAAGCCATGGCTATCAACGTGGACACCAGAGAAGGGCATGAAACTCTAAGGATGTTGCTGCAGCCACCAAGAAGCCTGTGTGCAAGCAAAGGTCACAATCCACACTTCCCCTCCAAGAGGCTGTGCAGCCCGCCACTGCCAGGGTCCCGTGATCCAGGGACAAATTGCCTGGGAGAACACATGGCACACCTCAGGCTGGTGCAACATCACGTCAGTCTCTGCCGCCGCAGACTTGTCCCGCATTCTGTATCCCTCCCTCCCCCCGACCTGAGTGAGCCATAGCACCCGAATCAGCTGCTACTTTAACCCTGTCCTGTCTGAGCAAAGAACAGCCTCCCTCAAGTGACCTACATGCAGAGGCAGGGCCAAATCCAAAGCTGAACCCCAGGAGCTGTGCGAACAAAGGAGAGAAAGGGAAATTTCTCCCAGCAGCCTCAGGAGCAGTGGATTATCTCCACAATCACATTGATGTACCCTGTATCTGTGATGAATCATCCCATAATTGAGGCAGTAGACTTTGGGAGCAACTGTAGACTTGGGGTTTGCTTTCTACATCTAATTCCTTTCTGGTTTTATGTTTATCTTAGTTTAGTATTTGGAGCTTATTATCACTTGTAGATTTGTTTATTGATTTGGTTGCTCTCTGCCTTTATATATATATATATATATATATATATATATATATATATATATATATATATATATATATAATTTTCCTTTTTCTCTTTTTGTGAGTGTGTATGTGTATGCTTTGTGTAACTTTTTCTGTATAGCTTTGCTTTTACCATTTCTCCTGTGTTCTGCCTGTTCTTTTCTTTTTTTTTTTTTTTTTTTTTAGTATAGATTTGAGTGCTTGTTATCATTGGTGGATTTGTTTTTTGGTTTCGTGGCTCTCTTTTTTCTTTCTTTTTCCTTTTATTGCATTTTTATTTTTAATATTTTTTCATTTTTTTATTTTAATAACTGTATTTTATTTTATTATTATCTTTTCTTTTTTTCTTTCTTTCATTTTTTTCTGGCTTTTCTTCTGAGATGTGTGGCTGACAGGGACTTTGTGCTCCAGCTGTGTGTCAGGTGGGAGAGCTGAGTTCAGGACATTGTTCCACCAGAGACCTCCCAGCTCCATGTAACATCAAATGGTGAGAGCTTTCCCAAAGGTCTCCATTTCAATGCTAGGACCCAGCTGTACTCAATGACCAGCAAGCTACAGTGCTGGACACCCTATGCAAAACAACTAGCAAGACAGGAACACAACCCCATCCATTAGCAGAGAGGCTGCCTAAAATCATAATAAGGCCACAGACATCCCAAAACACACCACCAGATGTGGTCCTGACCACTAGAAAGACAAGATCAAGCCTCATCCACCAGAACACAGTCACCAGTCCCCTCCACCAGGAAGCCTACACAAACCAAGCAACCAACTTTAGCTACAGGGGACAGATATCAAAAACAACAAGAACTACAAACCTGAAGCTTGTGAAAAGGAGACCCCAAACACAGTAAGTTAAGCAAAATGAGAAGAAAGAAACACACAGCAGATGAAGGAGCAAGGTAAAAACACACCAAAACAAACAAATGAAGAAGAAATAGGAAGTCTACCTGAAAAATAATTCAGAGTAATGATAATAAAGATGATCCAAAATCTTGGGAAAAAATGGAGAAAATACAAGAAACACTTAACAAGGACCTAGAAGAACTAAAGAGAAAACAAACAATGATGAACAACACAATAAATGAAATTAAAAATTCTCTAGAAGGAATCAATAGTAGAATACCTGAAGCAGAAGAATGGATAAGTGACCTTGAAGATAAAATAGTAGAAATAACTACCACAGAGCAGAATAAAGATAAAAGAATGAAAAGAACTGAATATACTCTCCAGACCTCTGGGACAACATTAAATGTACCAACATTCGAACTATAAGGGTCTCAGAAGAAGAAGAGAAAAAGAAAGGAACTGAGAAAATATTTGAAGAGATTATACTTGAAAACTTCCCTAATATGGGAAAGGAAATAGTCAGTCAAGTCCTGGAAGGGCAGAGTCCCATACAGGATAAATCCAAGGAGAAACAGGCCAAGACACATTAATCAAACTATCAAAAATTAAATGTAAAGAAAGAGTATTAAAAGAAGCAAGGGAAAAACAACAAATAACATAAAAGGGAATCCCCATAAGGTTAACAGCTGATCTTTCAGCAGAAACTCTGCAAGCCAGAAGGGAGTGGCAGGACATATTTAAAATGATGAAGGAGAAAAACCTACAACCAGGATTACTCTACCCAGTAGGGATTTCATTCAGATTTGACAGAGAAATTAAAATCTTTACAGACAAGCAAAAGCTAAGAGAATTCAGCACCATCAAAGCAGCTGTACAACAAATGTTAAAGGAACTTCTCTAGTCAGGAAACACAAGAGAAGGAAAAGACCTACAATAACAAACCCCAAACAATTAAGAAAATGGTAATAGGAACATACATATCAATATTTACCTTAAGTGGAAAATGGACTAAATGCTCCAACCAAAAGACACAGACTCACTGAATGGATACAAAAACAAGACCCATATATATGCTATCAACAAGAGACACATTTCAGACCTAGGGACACATACAGACTGAAAGTGAGGAGATGGAGAAAGATATTCCATGCAAATGGCAATCAGAAGAAAGCTGGAGTAGCAATTCTCATATCAGAAAAAATAGTCTTTAAAATAAACCCTATTACAAGTGACAAAGAAGGACACTACATAATGATGAAGGGATCAATCCAAGAAGAAGATATAACAATTGTAAATATTTATGCACCTAACATAGGAGCACGTCAGTACATAAGGCAAATGCTAACAGCCGTAAAAGGGGAAATCGACAGGAACACAAACATAGAAGGGGATTTTAACACCCTACTTTCACAAAGAGATAGATCATCCAAACAGAATAAATTTCCTTCTCAAGTGCTCATAGAACATTCTCCAGGATAGATCATATGTTGGGTCACAAATCAAGCCTTGGTAAATTTAAGAAAATTGAAATCATATCAAGTGTCTTTTCCAACCACAATGCTATGAGACCTGATATCAATTAACGTAAAAAATCTGTAAAAAATACAAACACATGAAGGCTAAAAAATACACTCCTAAATAACCAAGATATCACTGAAGAAATCAAAGGGGAAATCAAAAACTATATAGAAACAACTGACAATGAAAACACAATGACCCAAAACCTATGGGATGCAAGAAAAGCAGTTCTAACAGGGAAGTTTATAGTAATACAATCTTACCTCAAGAAATATCTCAAATAAACAAAGTAACCACACACCTAAAGGAATTAGAGAAAGAAGAAGAAGAAGAACAACAACAACAACAAAAAAACCAAAGCTAACAGAAGGAATGAAATCATAAAGATCAGATCAGAAATAAATGAAATGTGCTTTTGGATTCTGTCTGCTAGTATTTTGTTGAGAATTTTTGCAACTATGTTCATCAGTGATATTGGCCTGTAGTTTTCTTTTTTTGTGACATTTTTGTCTGGTTTTGGTATCAGGGTGATGGTGGCCCCGTAGAATGAGTTTAGGAGTGTTCCTCCCTCTGGTATATGTTGGAAGGGTTTGAGAAAGATAGGTGTTATCTCTTCTATAAATGTTTGATAGAATTCACCTGTGGAGCCATCTGGTCCTGGGCTTTTGTTTGTTGGAAGATTTTTAATCACAGTCTCAACTTCAGTGATTGTGATTAGTCTGTTTATATTTTCTTTTCCTTCCTGGTTCAGTCTTAGAAGGTTGTGCTTTTCTAACAATTTGTTCCATTTCTTCCAGGTTGTCCCTTTTAGTGGCATATAGTTGCTTGTAATAATCTCTCATTATCCTTTGTATTTCTGCAGTGTCAGTTGTTACTTCCCCTTTCTCATTTCTAATTCTACTGATTTGAATCTTCTCGCTTTTTATCTTGATTAGTCTGTCTAATGGTTTATCAATTTTGTTTATATTCTCAAAGAACCAGCTTTTAGTTTTATTGATCTTTGCTATTTTTTCCTTCATTTCTTTTTCATTTATTTATGATCTGAACTTTATGAGAATCCAACAGCACACTAAAAATATAATGCACCATGATCAAGGGGGGTTTAACCCAGGAATGCAAGGATTCTTCAATATATGCAAAACAAACAGTGTAGTACACCATATGAATAAACTGAAGGAGAAAAACCATATGATCACCTCAATAGATGCAGAGAAAGCTTTTGACAAAATTCAACACCCATTTATGATAAAAACCCTCCAGGAAGTAGACATAGGGGGAACTTACTACAACATAATAAAGACCATATTTGACAAACCCACAGCCAACATTGTCCTCAATGGTGAAAAACTGAAACCATTTCCACTAAGATCAGGAAAAAGACAAGGTTGCCCACTCTCAACACTATTGTTCAACATAGTTCTAGAAGTTTTGGCCACAGCAATCACAGAAGAAAAATAAATAAAAGGAATCCAAATCGGGAAAGAAGAAACAAAGCTGTCCCTGTTTGCAGATGACATGATACTATAAATAATAGAGAATCCTAAAGATGTTACCAGTAAACTACTAGAGCTAATCAATTAATTTTGTAAAGTAGTGGGATACAAAATAATGCACAGAAATCTCTTGCATTCTTATACACTAATGATGAAAAATCTGAAAGTGAAATTAAGAAAACACTCCCATTGACCAATGCAAAAAAAAAAAAGAATAACATACCTAGGAATAAACTTACCTAAGGAGACAAAATACATGTT
Organism: Stenella coeruleoalba; assembly: GCF_951394435.1. NCBI lineage: Eukaryota > Metazoa > Chordata > Mammalia > Artiodactyla > Delphinidae > Stenella > Stenella coeruleoalba. Next base: position 37,605,015 of record NC_137164.1, on the reverse strand, counting down.
TGCAGAAAATTATAAGACATGGATGAAAGAAATTAAAGATGATAGAAATAGATGGAGAGATATACCATTTTCTTGGATTGGAAAATCAACATTGTGAAAGTCACTATACTACCCAAAGCAATCTACAGATTCAATGCAATCCCTATTAAACTATGAATGGCATTTTTCACAAAACTAGAACAAAAAATTTCACAATTTGTGTGGAAACACAAAAGACCCTGAATAGCCAAAGAAATTTTGAGAAAGAAAAATGGAGCTAGAGGAATCAGGCTCCCACATTTCAGACTATATTACAAAGCTATAGTAATCAAGACATTGTGATAGTGGCACAAACACAGAAGTATAGATCAATGGAACAGGATAGAAAGCCCAGAGATAAACCCATGTACATATGGTCATCTTGTCTTTGATAAAGGAGGAAAGAATATATAATGGAGAAAGGACAGCCTCTTCAATAAGTGGTGCTGGGAAAACAGGACAGTTACATGTTAAAGAATGAAATTAGAATACCCTCTAACACCATACACAAAAATAAGCTCAAAATGGATTAAAGACCTAAATGTAAGGCCAGACACTATCAAACTCTTAGAGGAAAACATAGACCGAACATTCTATGACATAAATCACAGCAAGATCCTTTTTGACCAACTTCCTAGAGAAATAGAAATACAAATAAACAAATGGGACCTAATGAGACTTAAAAGCTTTTGCACAGCAAAGGAAACCATAAATAAGTCAAAAAGACAACTCTCAGAATGGGAGAAAATATTTGCAAATGAAGCAACTGACAAAGGATTAATCACCAAGATTTACAAGCAGCTCATGCAGCTCAATATTAAAAAAATAAACAACCCACTCCAAAAATGGCAGAAGACCTAAATAGACATTTCTCCAAAGAAGATATACAGACTGCCAACAAACACATAAAATAATTGTCAACATCACTAATCATTAGAGAAGAGCAAATCAAACCTACAATGAGGTATTACCTCACACCAGGCAGAATGGCCATCATCAAAAAATCTACAAACAATAAATGCTGGAGAGGGTGTGGAGAAAAGGGAACCCTCTTGCCCTGTTCATGGGAATGTAGCCAGATACAGCCACTATGTAAAACTATCTGTAGATTCCTTAGAAAACTAAAACGAGAACTACCACATGACCTAGAAATCCCACTACTGGGCTTATACCCTGAGAAAATCATAATTCAAAAATGTCATGTACCACAATGTTCATTGCAGCTCCATTTACAATAGCCAAGACTTGGAAGCAACCTAAGTGTCCATCAAAAATGCATGGATAAGGAGGATTTGGCACATATATACAATGGAATATTATTCAGGCATAAAAAATGAAATTGAGTTATTTGTAGTGAGGTGGGTGGAATTAGAGTCTGTCATACAGAGTGAAGTAAGTCAGAAAGAGAAAAACAAATACTGTATGCTAACACATATATATGGAATCTAAAAAAAAAAAATGATCATGAAGAACCTAGAGGCAAGGCAGGAATAAAGATGCAGACCTACTAGAGAATGGTCTTGAGGACACGGGGGGGGGGGGGGAACGGTAAGATGGGACAAAGTGAGAGAGTGGTAATGTATATATAAACATATATACACTACCAAATTTAAAATAGATAGCTAGTGGGAAGCAGTCGCATAGCACAGGGAGATAAGCTCAGTTCCTTGTGACCAGCTAGAAGGGTGGGATAGGGAGGGTGGGAAGGTGGGAGACACAAGAGGGAAGAGATATGGGAATATATGTATATGTAAAACTGATTCACTTTGTTATGAAGCAGAAGCTAAGACACCATTGTAAAGCAATTATACTCCAATAAAAATGTTAAAAAAAACAATGCAGCTAAAATAACTAAATAAATAAGTTTACTAAAAAAAAACAATAAATGAAAAAGAAATGAAGGAAACCACAGCAAAGATCAGCAAAACTGAAAGCTGTTTCTTTGAGAAGATAAATAAAATTGATAAACCATCAGCTAGACTCATCAAGAAGAAAAGGGAGGAGACTCAAATCAATAGAATTAGAAATGAAAAAGGAGAAGTAACAAATGACACTGCAGAAATACAAAGGGTCATGAGAGATTACTACAAGCAACTATATGCCAATAAAATGGACAACCTGGAAGAAATGGACAAATTCTTAGAAAAGCACAACCTTCTGAGACTGAACCTGGAGGAAATAGAAAATATAAACAGACCAATCACAAGCACTGAAATTGAGACTGTAATTAAAAATCTTCCAAAAAACAAAAGCCCAGGACCAGATGGGTTCACAGACGAATTCTATCAAACACTGAGAAGAGCTAACACCTATCCTTTTCAAACTTTTCCAAAATATAGCAGAAGGAGGAACACTCCAAAACTCATTCTACAAGGCCACCATCACCCTAATGCCAAAAACAGGCAAATATCTCACAAAGAAAGAAAACTACAGGCCAATATCACTGATGAGCAGAGATGCAAATATCCTCAACAAAATACTAGCAAACAGAATCCAGAGCATATTCAAAGGATCATACACCATGATCAAGTGGGTTTTATCCCAGGAATGCAAGGATTCTTAAATATACACAAAACAATCAATGTGATAAACCATATTAACAAATTGAAGGAGAAAAACCAAATATCATCTCAATAGATGCAGAAGAAGCATTTGACAAAATTTAGCACATATCTATGACAAAAACCCTGCAGAAAGTAGGCATAGAGGGAACTTACCTCAACATAATAAAGGCCCAATATGGCAAGCCCACAGCCAACATCAGTCTCAATGGTGAAAAACTGAAACCATTTCTTCTAAAATCAGGAACAAGACAAGGTGGCCCACTCTCACCACAATTATTCAACATAGTTTTGGAAATTATAACCACAACTATCAGAAAAGAGAAAGAAATAAAATGAATCCAAACTGGAAAAGAAGAAGTAAAATTGTCACTATTTGCAGATGACATGATACTGTACATAGAGAATCCTAAAGGTGCTACCAGAAAACATCTAGAGCTTATCAATGAATTTGGTAAAGTAGCAGGGTACAAAATTAAGGCACATAAATCTCTTGCATTCCTATACACTAATGATGAAAAATGTGAAAGAGAAATTAAGGAAACACTCCTTTTTACCATTGCAACAAAAAGAATAAAATACCTGGGAATAATCCTACCTTAGGAGACAAAAGACCTGTATACAGAAAACTATAAGACACTGAAAGAAATTAAAGTTGATCCAAAGACATGGAGAGATATACCACATTCTTGGATGGGAAGAATCAACATTGTGAAAATGATTATACTACCTAAAGCAATCTACTGATTCAATGCAATCCCTATCAAATTACCAATGGTATTTTTCACAGAACTAGAACAAAAAATTTCACAATTTGTATGGAAACACAAAAGACCCCGAATAGCCAAAGCAATCTTGAGAAAGAAAAATGGAGCTAGAGGAATCAGGCTCCCACATTTCAGACTATACTACAAAGCTATAGTAATCAAGACATTGTGATAGTGGCATAAACCCAGAAATATAGGTCAATGGAACAGGATAGAAAGCCCAGAGATAAACTGACACACATATTGTCACCTTATTTTTGATAAAAGAGTCAAGAATATACAATGGAGAAAAGAGAGCCTCTTCAATAAGTGGTGCTGGGAAAACTGGACAGCTACATGTAAAAGAATGGAATTAGAACACTCCCTAACACCATACAGAAAAACAAACTCAACATGGATTAAAGACCTAAATGTAAGGCCAGACACTCTAATTAAAAATCTTAGAGGAAAACATAGGCAGAGCAGTCTATGACATAAATCACAGCAAGATCCTTTTTGACCCACCTCCTAGAGAACTGGAAATAAAACAAAAATAAACAAATGGGACCTAATAAAAATTAAAAGATTTTGCACAGCAAAGGAAAACATAAACAAGATGAAAAGACAACCCTCAGAATGGGAGAAAATATTTGCCAATGAAGCAACTGACAAAGGATTAATCTCCACACTTTACAAGCAGTTCATGCAGCTCACTATCAAAAAAATAAACAACCCACTCCAAAAATGGCGGAAGACCTAAATAGACATTTCTCCAAAGAAAGATTGCTAACAAACACATGAAAAGATGCTCAACATCACTGATCATTAAAGAAATGCAAATCAAACCTACCATGAGGTATCATGTCACACTTGTCAGAGTGCCCATCATCAAAAAATCTACAAACAATAAATGATGGAGACAGTGTGGAGGAAAGTGTGGAGAAAAGTGAACGCTCTTGTCCTGTTGGTGGGAATATAAATTGATATGGCCACTATGGAGAAAAGTATGGAGGTTACTTTAAAAACTAAAAATAGAACTATCATATGATTCAGCAATCCCAGTACTGGGCATATACCCTGAGAAAACCAGAATTCAAAAAGAGTCATGTACTGCAATGTTCAATGCAACTCTATTTACAATAGCCAGGACATGGAAACAACCTTAGTGTCCATCGACAGATGAATGGATAAAGAAGATATGGCACATATATACAATGGAATATTAGTCAGCCATAAAAAGAAACAAAATGTGTAATTTGTAGTGAGGTGGATGGACCTAGAGTCTTTCATACAGAGTGAAGTAAGTCAGAAAGAGAAAGCAAATACACATATATAGGGACTCTAAAAAAAAAAAAAAGGTTCTGAACAACCTAGGGGCAGGACAGGGATAAAGATGCAGATATAGAGAATGGACTTGAAGACACAGGGAGGTGGATTGTTAACCTGGGACGAAGTGAGAGAGTGGCATGGACATATATACACTACCAAATGTAAAATAGATAGCTCGTGGGAAGCAGCCTCATAGCACAGGGAGATCAGCTCGGTGCTTTGTGACCATCTAGAGGGGTGGGATAGGGAGTGTGGGAGGGAGACGCAAGAGGGAGGAAATATGGGGATATATGTATATGTATAGCTGATTCACTTTGTTATAAAGCAGACACTAACACACCATTGTAAAACAATTATACTCCAGTAAAGATGTTAAAAAAAAAAGTGAATAGAATAGTTCAGTTCTTCATATCCTCTACTTCCAAGTTTAAAGAGGAAGAGTAGAGATCTTTTTTGAAATTACAGAAAGGCTGAGAAGTCATCTGGATAAGGTAACAGCATACCAATATACAAACTCTATTCCCAGTGGTTTTATGCAATAAAATTTAATTCTTGTTCACACTCAATTTTTAAGGGTGTGGACAACCATTTATGACAACTGAACTTTATACAACAGGTTGTGATTCAGGCTGCTTAAATTTATGCAATCTTTGGCTTTCATCTCCACTTGAGGAAGAGGAAAAAAAGCTAGAAGATAATGTGTCAGCCTTCAATGCTTTGACCTGAAAGTGACTTAGGTCACTTCACCCCATAGTCCCTTTGCCAGAGATGTCACATGGTCCAAACAACTTCAAAGAGCCTGAAAGTTCCCTTTTCAAGTGTATGGATTGTGAGAAGATTCAGATAGCGATGAAACATTGTTGTTCCACCTCATGACAAACTTGCTGCAAAGAAATAAAAATTCTTCAGGAACATCAATAGATATATCCCTAGAAGACAAGCAGTTAAGAGAGAAGATTCACACTGGTCAATCTGGTGCTGAACCTATTGCCTGAGGGTGGTGTTCTTGATCATAGACTATTGTAGCCTTGATACTCACTATATCCTTTTCACTTGGGTGAAAGGATATCACCTTTCACTTGGGTGAAAGGATATCACCCCATTATCTCCTCCCTCTTGCATCTCCCTCCCACCCTACCTATCCATATGAATCATCATGTTTGTTGAACCTATTCAAAGGAAGTTTGACATTAAATCTGAAAGAAATGCCTGGCAGGCCAACGTCACACAGTTTTAGCCTGAAAATTTATTAATGACCAGTTAAGCCCTCCAACTGCATCAAGAGCTGCAAAACTAAATTGGGTTTGCTGGGTTTTCCAACTGAGGTTGCCATGATAATTAATATTACCTGCTTTTATCTTGTAGTTTCTTTGGATATGCTGTTGCTATGTTAAAAAAAAAGTGATATCTCTATGTATCAGTAAGAGTTAAAGTTTGGTGAGGAATGAAACATGAATACCCATGTCCCCATCTAAAGTAATGGATTTTAGTGGGCCATGATCCAACACACTCTGGGCCTGAAGACAGAGAATGGAAATAGAATAATGTAACTGTAACACAGCAAGTGCTTGCCTTAGATGGTATTATGTAGACAATTAAGCACTAACATAGTCCCTTCCTTAGTTTCATGACATAAAGCAGGTGTCAGCAATCTTTTCATTTAAAGGACGAGGTAATAAATAACTTAGGCTTTGTGGACCATGGAGTCACTGTCACAACTACTGAGTTGTGCTGTTGCAAAGTGAAAGCAGCCATAGACAATATGTAGATGAGTAGGCATGGCTGCATTCCAATAAAACTTTATTTACAAAAAGAGGTGGTGGGCCAGATTTGCTGACATCTAGTATAAAATGAAGAAAACCCATAGTTTCTTGGCAACTCAGACCTGTCTGTATCTCACTCTATGCGAGATATTGAAAAAGGCTTCAATATCTCAGCAGGCTTCCTTCAGGAATAAGGAAAGCATAGATGAGTAACGTCCACTCTTTTTGCCTGATTATTCATGAATCCTTTGCACTGCAGTCTGTTTGTCATAATTATCAATCTTTAGATCCAGGCTACTTCCTTATAGTAGTGTTTAGTTAGTGTTTGGTAAATATTTGATAAATGAATACAAAAAATGAGAATGTTAGTAACTCCTATCTTTATAAATGTTTTCAAAGTTAGTAAAATGGTAATATTAGTTTTCTTCTGACACAATGCTTAAAATGTGATAATAACATATATTCAATAATTAGTTTACTTTAATTTTAGGTAAGCTAGGAGTGATTCAATGATACAAACTATTAAAATACAAATATATGATGGTTTGGGTATGATAAAGCATTCACTAGTATGTAGTTATAACAATTATCCATCTCACCTATAATTTGTTATAAACAGTTTACTTAGTAGATTATAAGAGTGCAGTGAAAGAAAGATAGTAGTCTTGTTCCTAGGATTGGCACACATAAGGTACAATTTTCGGGTACAATATTATTACCATCATTTTTCAAAATTTTCTGATTTTCTTCTTTGCACAGATGTTAAAACTGAAAGGCAATGGTAACACTGCCAGAACTGATACTATGACAAGTCATCCCAATTCTCCCTGCAATTTATTGGGTTTTGCTGTCATATCTGATTTAGACTTCATACTATGTCAGACAAAGAATATGGTTTCAAGAGATGAAGGAGGATAGCAACGTTCAGATACATTTTTCTCTTCTCCCCTTGCAGAGTTCTAGGTTTGCTGTTCACCAGAAGACAGTTTATATAAAGTGCTTACATTTATAAAGTTGGAATATTTCAGTTTTCAAAGTAAATCTATTCCACAGAGGAAAATGTTTAAAAAAAGAAGAAGAAAGAAAAACTTATGACTTCCTGCTGGGGGATTTGAAAGTCATGAAGATTATTATTCAGGTAAACTGTCATTTAAAACAAACAATACAATTGATTCTGCTTCCTCCTCCAAAACGCAGTGCACTTGGGAGGGAGTGCAAGGCAATGTGAGCACTTTTCCTCTTGAGTCACAAGACCAGAGATTTTGGTCTTTCTAGAGTTACTTGTGCAAGTATTACCAGAGATGTTAAGGTTTTTAAGCATTGCCACAGCTGACCACCAAAGAGACTGTCTGAGATATTAATTGAAAACTACTTGCCAGTTTCTGTCCCTTAAATGTGACATACGTACTCTGCCCCCATTCACCTCTCACATACACATACTTTTTACATTCGAAGATGCAATAAAAGGTAACTATATTAGAAAGTAATATAAAGCATACACTTCCATATTGAAATAAATTAAACTTCACAATGGAATACCATGAATTTAAAAATAATTGGATGGTCTTATTACTTTTTTATTATTCAAGCAACACAAGTAAACTAAAAAAATTCTCAAACTTTGATATGGAAAAAATCTGTGTTCTCTACAGAGATATGAATAATTTAGCTTTCACATTTATGTACACTAATAAATTCTTAACAGCAAGTATTAATGTTGATTTAAATGAATCCCACAAATATAGATCATTGAGCACTAAACTCAGCTTAATGATGCAAAATAGAGATTTTATTTAGTAAAAGGTGATAACAAATATAAAACATAACAAAATGATAAAATCAATTTTATCATTAAGCTTAGTTGTATTTTAAAATACAACTATTACTTTGGTATCTGTATTCTTAAAAACAAAAGAGAAATGTTACAAGGAAATATTAAAGAATTTACTGAAATTTAATTTAAAAATATGCAACAATTAAATTTGTATAAGGATAAATAACAGAAAGGCATAGGGCAAGGAAATCTTGGAATTTTTTAACAACAGCAGAAACTACAAAAGCAGTAGAAAAGATACCAGAAAGAAAGATAGATATTTTGTAAAGTTGCTTAAAGTATTATTTCAATAAAAAGCTGTGTGTACAAAATTTACATTTTATACATCAGCCCCTAAATAAAACCCAAAAGCTAGATTACCTATCACTTGCTCCAATAATAAACAAATAATCATCCAATATCTTTTTCAGGGATGTTCTCTAAGGATAATAAAAAACTTAGAATACAGACATGTTAGCAGTATTCTCTTAAAAAAGTCAAAAGAAATGCAAAATATACACAAATTAGCTGATTAGGAAACTCAAGGTATATGTTGAACAAGAGAAGAAGAAAAGTTGAGTTTTAGTGAATGATCCCACTGACAGTTATTGAAGGCGGGGTGTATTTTGGGGTGACATTGACAAGCCTGTCAGAGAAACTCAATAAAGAAACTTTTGTGGGCTTAGACCGGAGTCCTAGGAAGAGATAGGTACAATCAGAACTCAAGACACCTGTTCACACACAGTTCCAAACAGACTTTGAAACTGTGTTCTCTTTCTGAAATCATCAGGTACTGCATGACACAAACTTAAGTGTCTTAAAGTCTAGAATAGAATTTCTTTCTCTTTTAGGAGATCATATCAGAACATGTCTTGCATTATTGTCTGTACATTAGAGAAAATGTATTATTCCATAAAGGCAGCTAACCCTTTTAGTAAAATTCTTCTTACCATAGTTTTGCATGCACAAAGCTACCTGATGTTGGTGGGTGTTTTGAGAGAATTTGAAGAAAGTGCCATAGGACTTAACTTATATGTCTATACAAAACAATTGTCTGTTTCAAACAGAGAAATGCATTGTGTGCTCTTTGGGAACTTGAATTTCATGTTTTTATTTAGTAACAAACTGAATCAATTTTATCCTTAGACAAAGGATCTCTATATTTAAAACTACAACTATAGAACTGATATGTGTATTATTAAAGATAAAATGTTTTAAACCCAAGGGAATTTTTGCTGAACATTTTTGAAGTGACAATTTTAATTTAAAAACTAGTGCATAGTGATTGAAACCTTACTAAGCAAAGTTTATAGGTATTAAATCAGAAGGATTTTTTCATTGTATGTGCATATGTATAAATCACCCATCTTTACACACTACAGAAGTAAATACCATAACATAAAGTTTTAGTTTAATGAATACTTTTATAAGGATTTAACTGCAGTACCAACTCCTACTTATGATTCTACTTGCTGTTCCTCAAGTATTTTCTGTCATAAACGTAAGGCTATTAGGTAGTATTGCAATGTAAACTTTGAGGAATATTCAATAAGTTGCTGTAGTTTGATATTTTCATTTATTTTAGTAAATGATTTTCATATTCAGATCATGGCATATTGTAAAGAAACTGTGGTATAACAACCAATATATATACTTTCAGAAATAGTGTGGAAATAAATTTTATATGTTATTTAGTTAAAGATCTCTGATTGATAGGAATTTAATATAAAGACTGATTGGAGTTTAAGTGCTTACTATTTTTTAAAGCTGAGTTAGTATTGAATACACATATTCTAAGATTTATTCAACAGTATAATTATGACCAGACTGTCACTACTGCACCATTTTGTAAGAGTGAACAAAAATTCAACAAGGCAAGCACTCAACGATTTAGAACTACTTTACAAATGTATTCAAATGACAGGAAAAAAAATATGGCACAATCTGTCAGTTAAGTTAAACAAACAACAAAAAAACCTACAAAGTCAATTGAAAATGTTCTGGCATTTTATATATAAAATAAGTGTTGATGACCTAAAACCTTCACCTTTTAGCATAAAATCTAGTTATTAGAGATTGTCAGAGAACCACATTTTCTTATTCTCCTCCCATCCATTTTCTTAATTATTTTTCATTGTACAATTATTTTGTGTGATTTTTTTTTCTTTACCATTTGAGGACCATGGTACCTAGACAATGTCAGTTGGATAAACAGTTATTTGTTACCTCATTTGTCAATGAGCGGGAGGAAATTTTACTCTGATGATGATGATAATGATGATTACAATGATGGTAGACAATGGTGATGGTAATACCTTTATTATTATGATTACTAACTATTATTATTCTTCATGATTTTATAATACACATCTGGCAATCAAGAAATAACCAATGTTCCAGTCATTCCCCATGGGTCATTTTGATATATTACACATTTCTGTAGTAGTAATTTGTATGTGATTCTCCCCCACATTAACTGAATGAGGAATTTTCAACTTAAGCTGTCTGTCTTTCCCATCTAAGTTTAGGATCACATGTTTCCAGCAAGTAGCAGCATAGAGGGTATACACAGTCAGGTGTAAACAGGGTTTGTGTAGGGTAGAAACTCACCTGATTGCATCACACACTGTATTTATATCCATCAATTTGTCCTTTCCCTTTCTATCCCCCATTACAAATTAAACATTAAAAGCAAAATAAAAGATAGAATTAACTGAAATATTACAAAATGAGAAAAGGAGAGATTAACTACCGTAGGTCAGATTTCTTTCTTTTCCATATGGCATTCACTCACGTTCAAAGAGTCTGATTTCATTTTATACTCTCAATTATTCTCCTGTTACTTCCATGCCAGATGGAAATCTTCATCCTCTCTAAATAGCCAGAGGTCAGAGAGTCATTCTTCATGCCAGTTAGGTTTCCCTATCATGCAAACACATTTACAACATTAATAATTAGCACTCACCTAAGAAAGGAAAACACAAAAGAGGTTTTAATTTTGTGCAGTTACAGTGTATAAAATATTTTTTATACACAATAATTATTTTGTCTTTTACTTAAAGCAGCAGTAACACCTAAATTAAAACAAGCAGGCTATATATGGTGACACTATAAACACCTTTACTGTGCTTCTCTAAGAATCACTTTAGATGGTCAAACCTAAAAACCACATATAATTTCTTACATTGCCGACTGGAAAGACTACAAGGAATAATCAGAGGTTAACTGTGACTAAATCAGTAACTACTATAAAAATCTTTCTTCTCACATCAATATTTTAAAAGAAGAAAACGTCATCAAGGAATGTTTGTGTATAATTCTTACAGTTCTGCGTGTGATTAATAATTTTGACATTTAAGGTGAAAAAAGTTCAGAAAGATTCAAGCAAGTTTTCACTATTGATATTTTTTCTCCCCTTATGTAGTTTGATCTCACAACCACGGATCAAAAGATCAGAATGCTTCAGCAGCAATACCAAGACAGAAGAAATTTTCAATTTTTAAAAAATCGTCTTCCCAAGTAAATCTGTTGAACCAATATTAGTTAGATCCCCTGTTCAGTCATTGATATTATGAGAAAAAAGAAAGCCAGTTGACTTAGAACTTGATTTCTGGTGTCTTGAAGAAGAAAGGTGGGTGTTAATATTATGTTCCTACAGAGAAAGTTCAAGAGAGAACTAAATAATCTGAACCTTGTACATAGACTGGTGCTACTGTTGTTGACATGAAATTCATACCATCTTATTGATGTCTTGAGATACAGTTTCATCCTTCTTGCTTTCCTCAGCCTGGAAATAATGGGGAAAAATGAGGGCCCTTATGATGAGCCAAGTTCTCAAAAGGACTATTGCTCATGATTTAAAGCATACTTCTTGGTCTGAGTATACTTACACCCAAGGTAAGCATACTCAGACCAAGGAACGTTTTATCCTGAAACCTAGAATGGAGAATTGGGCAGCTGGACAATTGTCACTATATCTGCCTTTGTTTTAAACATTACACTCCCAATTGAATGAGTTATGGCCAATTAAAGAGGATTTTATTTAGGTGAACCATTTTGATGGCTGAAAAAAATTTAAGTGGCTAATAATTATTAATTCAATCTTAAATTGTAATTCCATAAGAGAAGAGAAACAGAGAGGTTGTAAGTATGTTTTGTTAGACAACACATGAAACTTGATGTGCCATGCCATTCCCCACATCATGCTACAAAGGAAAACAGTCAATATTTTTTCATACATATTGTCATGCTATATGTTTCATGATTCCTTTACAGCTGCCTAAAGAAGAATTTGGTTCCTTCCAAAGGCCACAGTATATATATTGGAAATTAAAAACTGGTTTATCTAGTAACCTGAGATAAGAAATCCGCCTGACAGGGGAAATGCATATTGAATAGATAAAAATGTGATTAACTAAGCCAGTTATATATATATATATATATATATATATATATATATATATATAAACTATGACAGAGAGTTAGGGAGCAATAGAAAGAGGCAGATAATCAATAGAGATGAGTAGATTCATCAGTGTGGGAGATTGGAAAAGTAAGCAAAGAATGTCTACTTCTGCAGGTATGATAACCCACCATAGGTTCTTAAAGCTACTGCATTTCCTAAAATATATCCCTTGATATACATAAAACCAAACTAGCAGAGAAAATGTAGTATGGTTCTCTTTTCTCCTAACATTTTTGGTTAAGCTTGCAATAAATATGAGACCTATAATATGAGAGCATTTGCTAAAAACCTAATCGATCAGGAAATAAATGTTTTCACAAAATATAAAATACCAGTTTACATTTTAATCATTTCAACAGTGACAGGTTACTATTGTTGTTCTATGGTTAATTCTGAACAAGAAAGAATAAATAAGATAAAAACTATTAGAACTTTGAAGAAAATGACCATGGGAGCACAGTAGATGCTGGAATTAGTTCCTCCTACTATGGAGTAGAAAAGGAGGGGTCCTGGGCAGAAGAGTATATATTCTAACCCACTGGAATTCAAAGAATGAGTAACAGGACTTTATCATGAAAAGTAGGGGTGAGAGGGAATCCCAGAAACAGAGGAACATGTGCAGAATGGGAAGGTATGTGAGTGAATGATATATTCAGATAGCTAAAAATCACTTCTAGAGATTAGGGAACCAAGGTTTGAATGTAACAACGAAATGTTATCAGTTAAATAGGTAAAATCACTCCAAATAATCATAAGTTTTTAGAAGTAGTTCCTTACTCTTTGAGATAGTTATACCCAATTACTTGGATTTCCCATGTAGAGGGTAGAAGATTTTCTTCAGGAATATTATAATGTCATATGATATCATGTCTTGTCACATCATTCATTATATCTCACTTGCTTTGGAAATACTACTAGATGATCTACATGGTCTCCTCAAATCTAATATTCTATTACTCTATTGATATTTGAGCTGAGTAAAAAATTACATGCAGCATTTTAATATAATATGGTCTCTAGAAAAATATCAGACCAAAACCAAACAAACATCAAAAGCTATATTCAGATTATATTCTGTCATGTACTAGTACTGCAAGATGCATTATTGAATGATACAGAATCTATCTTGAAACCATTTTATAAATTTTACATGAAACCATATTTTTCTAAGAAATTTCATCTTTAGATATCAGGAATATCAATGTATGAATTGAAGAAACTGAGGTGGTAAATAATCTGTTCCAAGTATAGACAACAGAAGGAAATATGGGAGTTCCCTGTAGGGAGATTGTATCTGTTGATAATTAGCTTAGCTTAAATAGGAGAAACACAATTTTATTTAAAAGTGATTACATGTGGGAATTTTATATTTGAAATATTTACATCTTTATGTTAAGTTTATACTAGTTGATATGGCTTTACCTCCTTTGGTAATTATTTCAGCTGCAAAGCAAGCACTCTGGACTTTTTAAGTCTTATTTTATTTTATTTCATTTAAAAAATATACTGGTATTGGAAGCATCTTTAATATATAGTTGTGAATTTGGATCAAAGTTTTCTTGCAACCATATTGAAGTCATTAAATGATAACTGTTACATTGGTAAAACAAATACCATAGGAGATGGAAAATCCCATTTCTAAAAGGAAATCCTTATTCCTTGATTACTCTTTGGGAAAATAGATAAAAATTACAGGATAAATGTGAATGAATGTTTGTAGAAGTTATGGATTTCAGAATGTTACATGTAAACATATATAAACACTTTTCAAGAGGACTTGAGGAAAAGGGTTAAGTTAATGAAGAAAATATATGGTTAATGCCAAGACTGAATCATTTTATTTCTGAAAATGATCAAGAGTTCTGTTGCAGTGTGACATTGGGTCCCAGGGGCTGGATTTAGGAGTGGTCTGACAAATGACATTAGAGTTTCTTGGCTAGTCAAGCTGATATAAAGGAATCTGAGCTGATTATATTCAACCCAGCAACTCAACGAGTAACAAATCTAGGCATAAAAGGTGACTGCATTCACTGATCAGGCAACAGGCTATTACTTTTTAGAGAAGAAGAGGAAACTAGGATACACGGAAGTTTGAAGACAGAGGACAATGACAGGAAGACCCAAGACATGCCAGATAAATGTTTGATATTTAGTGCTGTTTTCTAAAAAATGCTGAAGAATTGAATTTACAAGGTTTTTTATTTTCTTTAAGTTTTCCTTACTAGATACCAGTAGGTGTATCAAAGTTTTAATAAAAATGATAATCCTTAGGAAAAAAAATTAATATGACTACATACGATAAACAAGTTCATATAATGAATTATAAAAAGCAATTAAAATCATAATTTGACAGAGAAAATGAGAAAAAATAAGGCATTAGTTGATTTGCAGTTAATCTCAAAATTATTTCCTGAAAAAGAAAGTATATGCAAGTTTAATCAGCATGACATATTTTGTGTATTCAGAGATCTGGGAAGGATGACTTCCCCAAGGACAATAGCTGTGTTAAGCCACCACTAGTATCCCCTAGGCTTCCTGTACAATTGCATGTGACCTTTAGTTTGATCTCATCTCTGCTAGGGAACCACTTTTTAAAAAATTTCTCTGGGGTTGTGTCTGAATAAAGACTTTGTTGTAATTAAACAGGAGTTACAGGGAAAGAAGATTGTAGGAATGCTATGCTAATGAGGTTTTTAAAGCAATGCTTTGGGTATTTATCAATTTAGTAGTTACATTATTGATGAGAAAGATTTCACTAATCGAAAATCAGATTTAATTGTATTTTCAAAGTTCAGTCAATTTGCCTTTTAATTTAAAATAAATCAATGATCTAGGCTTCTTTGGTCTTATATGGAAACCAATTATTAATAAAATGTAATTCACTATGACTTTCCAAAGGTAGAAATCTTCTGTACTTGTCTTTCTTTATAAAAATAAACTAATAAACATGGCACTAAAAGGGGGCATGTCATTTTCACTCTGAAGTGATTTTCAGTAATGTATGTATACAGAAGTTATTAGTAGACATTTCAAAAAAATCTTTGAAAACAAATTTTATAACTATATCAAAAAATCAGAATAGATTATTTAATATTTTGTCTTTTATAATTATCTTTTCATCTTATTTTAGTTATATCCAGTCTAATTTAGCATGCATTATATTTATTTATTTAAAAATTTATTTATTTGTATACAATTTTTAAAGGTTATGTTCCATTTACAGTTATTACTAAATATTGGCTATATTCCCCATATTTTACAATACATCCTTGTAGACTATTATATTTATTTTTATAACTTAATACCATTCATTTAACATTTAGTGCTTTCTGGGTGATGCATTTTGTGTATTTCTACTTATTTAGAGTGGTTGAATCTAAAATTTATGTTGTTAATGACTTTAAAGCAAAAATGTCCACATATGGGGCATCATTTTTCCAATTATTTCCATTTTTTCTCTAGTGTTTTTTTACAATTTAGTATGCTCTATAAACTTCTATTTCCTTAGATGAAAAATGGAGATAATGCTATTAGGCCACATGGCTATTGAGTCATTAGAATTAAATGAAACAATGCTTTAGTTAACATTATCATCCCTTTTTTTGTGAAACTTTCTTCTATTCAGTTTCTGGTTCTAACCTGTGTGTTTCATTTATTTTACTTAAATCACTGACCTCTTTGACCCTTCTACTAAAATTAGTCTTTTTCTTAACCCACCATCCTACTCACTCTTTCTTTTAAAAACCCTGTCTAATAACCTCAGTATAATAAAGTTTAGTTTGCCTTTCACTGATCAGGGACTTTTTAAATAGAGCATGTATCCCCAGTACATGTGTATTTATTTATTTATAAAATGAATGAGTGAATTACTTTAAATAGTAGGCTTCATTATTATTTTATTTTATTTTATTTTTTTTGCGGTATGCGGGCCTCTCATCACCGCGGCCTTTCCCGCCGCGGAGCACAGGCTCCGGACGCGCAGGCTCAGCGGCCATGGCTCACGGGCCCAGCCGCTCTGCGGCACGCGGGATCGTCCCGGACCGGGGCACGAACCCGTGTCCCCTGTATCGGCAGGCAGACTCCCAACCACTGCACCACCAGGGAAGCCCAGGCTTCATTATTTTAAAAAATCTTTGCTTAACCCTTGGTTAAATTGAAGTCTGATTCTCATTCCAGTTTCTTTAAATACTTAATTGGAATATTTCTCAATGCTGGAAAAGATAACTCAAATATATATATATCTAAATGGAAGAATCCTATCAGCAACGGTTTATATTTTATCTTGATCGCCAGTGTCAGATCATATTCACCATTTAAAATTTATTATCATTGAAATTGCACAAGAATCCATTTTTAATTTTAATTTCATCAAAAATTTACATATTTCTTGCTACAAATCAGTTGTTCTTTCAAACTAATCACAATGCTTTGCATTTTTATATTTTTTACAGATGGTTTTGTAACTGACTGATAGGTTTTTGAAGATTTTTTAATCTTAGGAACTTCTGCCTCCAAGTTTTCATCTGTTTGTTTTTTAAGTGTGCAGATACAGGTTTCTTTAATGGGTGGTGCACATATGCCATTTCCAACAACTAAATAGTATACCAAAGGAAACATTTCCAAATATCTATTTTCTAAACAGATATTACCTAGCACACATTTCTTTCCAAGAGTATTTACCTTCTGATTTTAAATGTTAAAATGTTCCATTTTTCTTAGATGTACAAATTAAATGTGTTTTTTTTTCTGTTTTACTGTTGAAAATATACTACCTTATTAGTGTCTATCAGACGGTAATGATAGGGCAACATTTTGTATAAAGAAAAAAGTGTAATCACCTTGAAATTCTATAACTTATTTACTCTTCCCTGTCGATAACTGCAAATGTCTATGTGGAAAAAAAAATGTTTCTTCGTCGATCCTTACCTTTTAGCAATTTACTGTAAGGATTTAACTGAATTTTAAAAGTGCTAACTTTATACAATTAGGAACATCAATGACACATGCAAATTCTTGCAAAAACTTCTTTGAGTATTAACTGATCTATGACTAATGAAATAAATGAATTTCAAATCTAATATTCTCATTAAATATAGGAGACATAAATACATATTTCAAATAGTGTTCTAGATAATAGTTTCCTGAATTTTTTGAGCAACTCCACTTTATATCTGATTAAGTTGTGATTATTTTCACCTGGAAATTTAAATGATTGTCAATCTGTCATTTTCTTGTTGTTTACCTATCTGAATTTTAGGAAGGGTGGTAGGAAGTTTTTAAACTGTTTATCAGTTTTGGGAGGGCTAGTTTGGTTAAAGCTAAATAGAATAATTTGCAAACTGCTTAACTGGGAACACAAAATCTACAATAAATTGTCATAAAATGAAACTAAATGGTGAGGTTCTAATTGCTTGTCTATCGTAAAACTAAACTTTTTCTCTGAGTACATAATCTGTCCTATAACATGTGGCCACCTGATGTATAAAACAAAAAAAAATTGTTTTTTATGGACCAATTATGGTCCATGTGCTGAATATTAACAAAAGTTTAATTTCCTTCCTTTGGCAAAAATGATTGTAAATAGCAGTTTTACTATTTTCCTGCTTCCCACTTGATTATATACAAATGTTCTCTTGTACGTTCACCCCTCTTTGGAGGTCACAAATCTAGAAGAGAGATTTAGGTGAATTTTGAGATTAAGGGTCATTCTCTCAAAATACTATATAGTCTTTGCTAGAGAATATTCATGTACCTTTTTCGTTTTTTGTACATAGTTTGAAAAGTATTATTGATTTTTTTTTTAACTTGCCTATAGAAACACACACACACAGAACTTGTCAATACAAAGAAGAGCAATGCGAGAGGTAGTGGGTGTGTATTTATGTAGCACACATCATAATGTGGGTGCTTGATAAATGTTGCATGATGGTCACAAAAATTGTCAATTTAATTACATATTTCCTGAAATAATATCAACTTAACCCACCTTTTTTTTTTTTTTTTTTTTTGCAGTACGCGGGCCTCTCACTGTTGAGGCCTCTCCCATTGCAGAGCACAGGCTCTGGACGCACAGGCTCAGCGGACATGGCTCACGGGCCCAGCTGCTCCGTGGCATGTGGGATCTTCCTGGACCGGGGCACGAACTCGTGTCCCCTGCATCAGCAGGCAAACTCTCAACCACTGCGCTACCAGGGAAACCCTACCCAGCTTCTTTTTAAATACTGTTTTCATCTTCTTTGGAAAGTAAAAATAATCTGTGGATGTTTTGTCTTAAAGTCTGTATGGAAATGCCAACCAAATGTTCAAGTTTTTTTTGATGATCTGTATTTATTATGGTTTAATAATAATTAATACTGTTTAATAACGTTGAGGAAAGAGTAAAATAAAAGACTGTCTTTTATAGCAGTCATGAACTTCTAGGAATCTTTGAAGATTTGTATTAGAAGAGGGAATCAAGTTTACCAAAAGAATGCTCTAGTAGAAATAATACTGAATATTTATGTTTTATGATTTTGTGTTTACATTAAAAAAAGTGTTGCATTTCTCTACTATATTCAGCTCTTGGGGTAGTGACAGCTTCCTGATCTCATCATTTTTCTACAAATCACTGCATTGCCCAGCCCATTTTCTACCTGGGTACCTAAACACAATATGGTAGAGTTATGTTACATTCCTATGAACACACATTGCTTTAACTTGACATTGTTACCCTTTATTACATTTTGTCTGTCTCCTCATATGGAACTGATAGGAAGAGCTAACGTTTTAGTATGTTCAGTATTGTATTTGATTGTGTCCTCATTGTCTTAGGTTTGCTACATTATTTTCTTTAGCTCTATACACTGTTTTCCCATAAGGAGTTATTGTTCATCTCTATACAACCGAGCACATGCCTAATCTCTGTGGGCATAGTTCCTCTCCACGGAATGTGGAGATAATTTTTATCTACTGTTGGGGCTATCTCAAATCTTGAAAATTACTTTGAGGCTCTATAGTCATATTATTGCCAGTGATGAAACAAGGGCATCTAGAAAAATTTTCTGGACAATGAAATATTGTTGATATCTTTTAGCAGGAAAAATTTGATTATCACCAATTTTTAAAATAATGTAAGTTATATATTCTTTCAACCAATTTATATATACATATGCATACATATATATTTGTTGGCCAGCTTGAATATAAATAATGATAATAATAAAGTTTAGGGAACTTTATAAGACTTAAATAAGATAATACACATAAAGGAAAGTAGAACGGTTTCTGGGACATGATAATACGCAATAAATGTTAGCTGTTATCATTTTAATGGTATGTTTGTATTCACATCTTTTCTTTATCTAAACAATAACATTATATATAGCACTTTGAAAATATAACTATTTTTTTAACAAATAAAATTGAATTTATGTACTAAATTGCCTCACTTTTTTCTAAGTGTCTTGCATATAAGTCCTGGACAGTGTTTTAATTTTCCAGTAAGATTCCAAAATGTAATATTATATTTATTTTACTTTGTCTTTTGGCAAACACAATTTCATTCTAAACTTAAGCATCAGAAGGAAAAATTGTATGCCTGAAAAATTGTGGTTTAACAAAGTGTGCTATTAGATATTAATCAGTGGGTTATTAGTTTTTTATTCTTTGAACTAATTGTATCATTCTTGTGTTACCTTCATTTAGTGCAAATTTGTTTTGAACTCATATAGATAAATTCCATGATTATGCTTTATGATGCTCCTTTGACTAATTTTGGGCATAGAACTGATAGAAAAGATTTTATTTTGGCTTATACAGTGGAGTGTTTTATTTTATCCTCATTTTCTTGTCTCTTCTGTGGTATTTTTATGATGGGAAATATAGGCTGTGAATGAGTGAGTGTAAAAGAGAATGAATTCAATTGAACAATACTTTGAGGAATTTGGTTTGGACATTAAAAAAAAAGCAGTATCAGTTAATTCAAAAAAGGGACATAGTTACCTAGGAAAATTTAAGGGAAGATATATCATTGTGAGAGAACTGCAAAGATGATGACAGAAAGGAGAAAAATTGCCATGAGTTTTATTTGGAGTCAAGCTGAGGGCTGAGGTCGGTATGATTATATACCAGGAAGTGACATCTGGGGATGGTTTAACAAGGCGAGATAGAGGAAAGGTTGATTACATGAGAGATAGTGAGTTGATAGACTTTTAAAATTGTTTGTGTAGAAATAGTAAAATGCTACATTTGTACATTTCTTCACATTTCCACATAATTTAAAACTTGAATCCTGTATTTGGAATTAGTCAAGGAAAGATTAGGGATTATTCTCCTCAGTTTAAGTCTGGAAACAGTGAGGTTCATAGCGAGTGAGACTTCCAGAACCCACTGCTTGAATTGTCAGAACTGAAATTAAACCCCTAGACTTTCAGGACTAATGCAATATTCTTTCCACCACATCCAACTGCCTCCTTGAAAAACTAAATCTCTTGTCCTTGTCTTCAAATTGGCATGTCAGTGGGAGTCTGGACTCCTAGTCATTTTATAATCTCTGGTGTGTGGGATAAGGCAGGGGCTGTTATGAAGAAAATAAAGGAAACTAATGGCCAATTTTCTCAGCATGGCATACTGTAAACAATTTCTTACAGTAGATAAATGCACATAATTTGTACTTATACTGAAAACTTTAAGAAAGAAGAAAAATAGCAAGCTTTTATAGCCTTAGCAATTTTTATTCCTTTCTACATCTCTGCCTCATATGTCATCTTACCTTGGAAATCAATAAAAAGGATTCTCTTTTAAATCCATTTATGTTCAGATTTAACTCTGAATTCAACAAGTGCTTCAAAAAGACAAACTAACCTAGTTTTCTGGACCCCATGAATTTGCTCTGCTGGATATAGATGCCATTTTAGATTCGTGTATGTCCCAAAGCTTATTTCTGAACATAGTTTCTCTTTTAATACAATCTCCATCTTTCTTCTCTTATCCTTGCTGACATTTCATTTCAATCAGGGTTGAGACCTCTTCTTCAATCTTTTTGAATCAACTTTTGATGGATCTAGGAGGTTTGTTAACAGCAGCGGCCCCTATTAGGAGCAGCGGTGTCTGTCAGTCTTTGATTTTCCCCTACAGGTCATTGTTTATCTTATTCCTGTCTACTTTAGAGACTTCAGTAACTTTTAAAAATATATTTAAAAGCCAATTTACCATTTTGAAAAATGATAGTTTTCTTTTGTTGTTGTTGTTTTCATTATATTCAAGGACACAGTGTTATATTTTGATGGAAGTTTTCCTGCTTTATTATCTATTAACATCATCAGAGAAATGAAGAAGAATGTTCGCAGTGTGTAAGCTATACACTGGAACTGTGTTAACATTTTTGGAAGTTGCATTATTCTTTAAGTCCAATAATGAAATTTCTGATAAATATGTACTTATTTAATAACTATTTTTTAAGAGAAGAATTATATTAAAAACGACAGGGTTCAATATATTGTATTGTCTCTGACATTGTGGAGTAGATGAATTAATAAATTGTGGGATTTTCTCAATTAAGAAATTCATTAGCTGAAGCTGTCATTTAATGACAGAACATTATTTTTTTGTGTTTTTACAAAAATAAGAAAATCATAAATCTCAAGAATTTAAGAACATATTCTGGGGCAATTTTGCTATGGAAAATTAGTGCACAAGAATAAGATATAACCTCACAGTAAGTGTTGGACTAGTTAAACATGGAGAATAAATCCCAGATTGAAAGACCACAAGAAATGAACATAGCCTGGGGCTCACAAGTTTTTGCTTGGAAATTATAATTAAAAAGAGGATAAGAACACTAAAGAGGCAAAAGCATAAAGAGCTTTTGTTGATGGTGGTTGAGGTGTATACTTTTGTGGGTGGTAAAATGACCAGATTGACTGGATTAGAGCAGATGGTATATCCTGAGTCATAATTTGAAAGAATACTCAGAGGTTGGTGGAATCTGATTAATGTGAAAGATGAGCGAGTATAGCTTGCTCATTAGCCAACATAGGACCTGAGTCTTTACTATTTTTAATATAATCACTGAGCATTGAAATCCAGGAAAATACTGCAGCATCCAGAATAGGAAACTGAAAAGTGTGAAATGGAAGAAAGTAAATAACCAGAATTAGAGTTTTATATTTTAGAATTTTTCCATCTACCCTTTTAATTATATAATATAATTTGCTAAGAAATGTTCACAGTTCTGAAACAACATACCAAGACAATTTAAAAATATTAACAATAAGCAAGAAAGCAATGAAATTGCAGATAATATAATGAAAACTTTCTATCTTCACATATAAGCTTATTTCAAAGAAATTAAGAGAAGTCCACATTATTGTATATGTGATTTAAAAATGACTTTTTTTGTACTGAATTATGCTGATCCAAATACATGAAATAATAAATATGTAAGAACTAATATTTAAAGTAGTGAAGAGGAATTTGGAATGCACAAAGACATACAGATATAAACTTACTATAAAATGGTGTTATACGTGTATAAAAACAGATCAACAGAATGCAAGAATTGAAAACAGACCCAGAATGCATATATATATATATATATATATATATATATATATATATATACACACATATATTTAGAAATATGCATAATCAGGTTCACAAATATAAAAATAAAAATTATATTATAGGTTAGTGGTTAAAGATGAATTATTGAATAATAATTCTGAATAAAAATTTTTCTATAGAAATATAACTGAGTAATAACATTATTTAATAATATCAACCAAAATTAAATTTTGATGGATTAAAAAGAAACAATGTAACATAGGAACTCATAATTAAAAAAAATTAGGTCAACCAGATATTTGTCTTTTTTAAATGTAACAGCAAGGAAAAAAAACACAAAAGAAGACATGAGGAAATTTGACTTCATAAATCATGCAATTTCGTATACCAGAAAGTATATTTTTGATGTATGAAAAAGTCAGGAATACTAGTAATACATAAAACTTTTAAATATACATAGAAAGACTCTTTTTTTGTACATTAGTAAGTAAAGGAAACTAAATTAAACTAGTAGCAAATGCCAATTTTTTCTATCAATATGAGAGAGAATAAAATCAATCCCATCTTTTGTAGATATCAGTTCAGTGAAACTCTTTCAGATTTTGTTAATGATGATATAAGTTGATTCACAATCCTTCTGGAGACAAGTTGGCAGCATGTAACAACAACTTTTCAAGTAGTCATACAATCTGAATAGCAATCTCATTTATAAATTTTACCTTAAGAAAATAATATTAGGTTTATATATACTCTTTATGAACAAGATATTCACTAGAACATTATTTATTATGATAAAAAAATTGGAAAGAACCTATCTTTTCAATAATTGAAGACTATTTAAATTATTATAAACACAAGTTTGAATATACTTCAGCTATGCAAAATGATGTATATGATTATTTAATTACTCAGAAAACATTTACAGCACATTTGTCTTTTGGGGGGCTGCTATAACAAAATACCACAGATTGGGTGGTATTTTGACAAAAAATTATTTCTCACAGTTCTGGAGGGCGTCAGAATGGTCTGGTAAGGTCCTACTCCCAGTCACAGACTCTTTCTTTTATTTTTTAATATCTTTTTTGGAGTATAATTGCTTTATAATGTTGTGTTCGTTTCTGTTGTACAACAAAGTGAATCATCTATATGTATACATATATCCCCATATCCCCTCCCTCTTGAGCCTCCCTCCCACCTTCCCTACCCCACGCCTCTAGGTGGTAACAAAGCATCAAGCTGATTTCCCTGCGCTATGCAGCAGTTTCCTACTAGCCATCCATTTTACATTTGGTAGTATATATATGTCAGTGCTACTGTCTCACTTCATCCCAGTTTCTCCTTACCCCTCTGTGTCCTAGAGTCCGTTCTCTACATCGGCATCTTTATTCCTGCCCTGTCACTAGCTTCATCAGTACCGTTTTTTAATTTATTTTAGATTTCATATATGTGCATTAGCATACAGTATTTTTTTTTCTCTTTCTGACTTACTCACTCTGCATGACAGACTCTAGGTTTTAGCCTCACATGGTGAAAGGAACTAATAAACTCTCTGAGATCTTTTTTATAGTACCACTAATCACATTCATGAGGGCCTCATCTCCTAATACATCTCAATCCTCATTAAGATTTGAATATATTAATTTTGGGGGCACACAAATATTCAGACCATATAGCAACATTGTTAAGTTAAAAACAGTTTACCACATATAATGTACATTAGGATATCAAAATGTATGTTTTAAGAAAAAAGAGTAGAAGAGATATCCTAAAATGTTAGCAGTTGTTATTGAAAAATGAACAGAATACTCCAAGTGACTACCTACTCAAGACAAGGAGCTATTGATCAACATGTTTTTAAAATTTTGGTTCAATTTTTTCACCAAATACTGCTAAATATAATTTTCCTACATACTCTTTCAAAACTTACAATTCTATCTTTCTAAGAATTATTCACTCTAATTAATTTAGTTATTCTTTTACTCAATTTGCCATATTTTACTGACCATTTCTTTTTTTTTTAACATCTTTAATGGAGTATAATTGCTTTACAATGGTGTGTTAGTTTCTGCTTTATAACAAAGTGAATCAGCTATGCATATACATATATCCCCATATCTCCTCCCTCTTGCGTTTCCCTCCCACACTCCCTATCCAACACCTCTAGGTGGTCACAAAGCACCGAGCTGATCTACCTGTGCTATGTGGCTGCATCCCACTAGCTATCTATTTTACATTTGGTAGCGTATATATGTCCATGCCCCTCTCTTACTTTGGCCCAGCTTACCCTTCACACTCTATATGTCCTCAAGTACATTCTCTATGACTGCATCTTTATTCCTGTCTTCCCCTAGGTTTATCAGAACCATTTTTTTAAATTCCATATATATGTGATAACATACAGTATTTGTTTTTCTCTTTCTAACTTACTTTACTCTGTTTGACAGATTCTACGCCCATCCACCTCACTACAAATAACTCAATTTCGTTTCTTTTTATGGCTGAATAATATTCCATTGTGTATATGTGTCACATCTTCTTTACCCATTCATCGGTCAATGGACATTTAGGTTGGTTCCATGTCCTACCTATTGTAAATAGTGCTGCAATGAACATTGTGGTACATGATTCTTTTTGAATTATGGTTTTCTCAGGATATATATATCCCAGTAGGGGGATAGCTGGGTCATATGGTATATCTGTTTTTAGTTTTTTAAGGAACCTACCGACTGTTTTCCATAGTGACTGTATCAGGTTACATTCCCACCAATAGGGCAAGAGGGTTCCCTTTTCTCCACACCCTCTCCAGCATTTATTGTTTGTAGATTTTTTGATGTTGGCCATTCTGACGGGAGTGAGGTAATACGTCATTGTAGGTTTTATTTGCATTTCTCTAACGATCAGTGATGTTGAGCATCCTTTCATGTGTTTGTTGGCAATCTGTATATATTCTTTGGAAAAATGTCTATTTAAGCCTTCTGCCCATTTTTGGATTGGGTTGTTTGTTTTTTTGATATTGAGCTGCATGGGCTACTTGTAAATGAGATTAATGCTTTGTCAGTTGCTTCATTTGCAAATATTCTCTCCCACTCTAAGGGTTGTCTTTTCATCTTGTTTATGGTTTCCTTTGTTGTGCAAAAGCTTTTAAGTTTTATTAGGTACCATTTGTTTATTTTTGTCTTTATTTCCATTTCTCTAGGAGGTGGGTCAAAAAGGATCTTGCTGTGATTTATGTCATAGAGTGTTCTGCCTATGTTTTCCTCTAAGATTTTTAGTGTCTGGCCTTACATTTAGGTTTTTAATGTATTTTGAGTTTATTTTCTGTATGGTGTTAAGGAGTGTTCTAATTTCATTCTTTTACATGTAGCTGCCCAGTTTTCCCAGTACCACTTATTTAAGAGGCTGTCTTCTCTACATCATATATTCCAGTCTCCTTTATCAAAAATAAGGTGACCATATGTGTGTGGGATTATCTCTTGGCTTTCTATCCAGTTGTATTGGTCTATATTTCTGTATTTGGGCCAGTACCATACTGTCTTGATTACTGTAGCTTTGTAGTATAGTCTGAAGTCAGGGAGTCTGATTCCTCCAGCTCCGTTTTTCTTTCTCAAGATTGCTTTGGCTATTTGGGGTCTTTTGTGCTTCCATACAAATTGTGAAATATTTTGTTCTAGATCTGTGAAAAATGCCTGTGATATTTTGACAAGGATTGTATTGAATCTGTAGATTGCTTTTGGTAGTATAGTCATTTTGGCAATGTTGATTCTTCCAGTCCAAGAACATGGTATATCTCTCCGTCTGTTGGTATCATCTTTAATTTCTTCCATCAGTGTCTTATAGTTTTCTGCATACAGGTCTTTTGTCTCCAAAGGTAGGTTTATTCCTAGGTATTTTATTCTTTTTGTTGCAATGGAAATGGGAGTGTTTTCTTAATTTCTCTTTCAGATTTTTCATCTTTAGCATATAGGAATGCAAGAGATTTCTGTGCCTTAACTTTGTATCCTACTGCTTCACCAAATTCATTGATTAGCTCTAGTAGTTTTCTGGTAACATCTTTAGTATTCTCTATGTATAGTATCATGTCACCTGCAAACAGTGACAGCTTTACTTCTTTTCCAATTTAGATTCTTTTACTTCTGTTTCTTGTCTGGTTGCTGTGGCTAAAATTTCCAAAATTATGTTGAATAATAATGATGAGAGGGGACAGTCTTGTCTTGTTCCTGATCTTAGAGGAAATGTTTTCAGTTTTTCACCATTGAGAATGATTATAGCTGTGGGATTGTCATATATGGCCTTCATTATGTTGAGGTAAGTTCCCTCTATGCCTACGTTCTGCAGAGTTTTTATCATAAATAGGTGTGAATTTTGTCAAAAGCTTTTTCTGCATATATTGAGATCATCCTATGGCTTTGTCCTTCAATTTGTTAATATGATTTATCACATTGATTTATTTGCATATATTGAAGAATCCATGCATTCCTGGGGTAAACCCCATTTGATCATGGTGTATGATCCTTTGAATATGCTACTGGATTCTGTTTGCTAGTATTTTGTTGAGGATATCTGCATCTATGCTCATCAGTGATATTGGCCTGTAGTTTTCTTTCTTTGTGAGATCTTTGCCTGTTTCTGGCTAGGGTGATGGTGGCCTTGTAGAATGAGTTTGGGAGTGTTCTTCCTTCTGCTATATTTTGGAGAAGTTTGAGAAGAATAGGTGTTAGCTCTTCTCTAAATGTTTGATAGAAGTCACCTGTGAAGCCATCTGATCCTGGGCTTTTGTTTGTTGGAAGATTTTTAATCACAGTTTCAATTTCAGTGCTTGTGATTTGTCTGTTTATATTTTGTATTTCTTATAGGTTCAGTCTCAGATAGTTACGCTTTCCTAAGAATTTGTCCATTTCTTCCAGTTGTCCATTTTATTGGCATATAGTTGCTTGTAGTAATCTCTTATGAGCCTTTCTATTTCTGCAGTGTCAGTTGTTACTTCTCGTTTTTAATTTCTAAACTATTGATTTGAGTCTTCTCCCTTTTTTACTTGATGAATCTGGCTATGATTTATCAATTTTGTTTATCTTCTCAAAGAGTCACATTTTAGTTTTATTGATCTTTGCTATTTTTTCCTTCATTTCTTTTTCATTTATTTCTGATCTGATCTTTATCATTTCTTTCCTTCTGCTAACTTTGAGTTTTTTTTTTTTTTTTTTTTTTTTTTTGCTTCTTCTTTCTCTAATTCCCATAGGTGTAAGGTTAGATTGTTTATTTGAGGTTTTTCTTGTTTCTTTAGGTAGGATTGTTTTGCTATTAACTTCCTTCTTTAGAACTGCTTTTGCTGCATCCTATAGATTTTGTATCATCGTGTTTTCATTGTCCTTTGTTTCTAGGTGTTTCTAGATTTCCTCTTTGATTTCTTCAGTGATCTCTTGGTTATTTAGTAGCATATTGTTTAGCCTGTATATGTTTGTTTTTTTTTAACAGATTTTTTTCCTTTAATTGATATCAGGTCTCTTAGCGCTGTAGTTGGAAAAGACACTTGGTATGATTTCAATTTTCTTAAACTTACCAAGGCTTGATTTGTGACCCAACATATGATCTATCCTGGAGAATGTTCCATGAGCACTTGAGAAGAAAGTGTATTCTGCTCTGTTTGGATGGAATGTCCTATAATTTTCAATTAAGTCCATCTTGTTTAATGTATCAGTTAAAGTTTGTGTTTCCTTATTTATTTTCATTTTGGATGATACATCCGTTGGTGAAGGTGGGGTGTTAAAGTCCTCTAATCTGATCGTGTTACAGTCTATTTCCCATTTTATGGCTGTTAGCATTTTCCTTATGTATTGAGGTGCTGCTATGTTAGGTGCATAAATATTTACAATTGTTATATCTTCTTCTTGAATTGATCTCTTGATCATTATGTAGTGTCCTTCTTTGTCTCTTATAATAGTCTTTATTTTAAAGTCTATTTTGTCTGATATGCGAATTGCTACCCCAACTTTCCTTTGATTGCCATTTGCATGGAATATCTTTTTCCATCCCCTCACTTTCAGTCTGTATGTGTCCCTATGTCTGAAGTGGGTCTCTTGTTGATAGCAGATATACAGGTCTTGTTTTTGTAACCATTCAGACAGTCTATGTCTTTTGGTGGGAGCATTTAATGAATTTACATTTAAGGTAGTTATCAATATGTACGTTCCCATTACCATTTTGTTAATTGTTTTGGGTTGTTATTGTAGGTCTTTTCCTTCTCTTGTGTTTCCTGCCTAGAGAAGTTCCTTTAGCATTTGTTGTAAAGCTGGTTTGGTGGTGCTGAATTCTCTTAGCTTTTGCTTGTCTGTAAATGTTTTAATTTCTCTGTCAAATCTGAATGAGATCCTTGCTGGACAGAGTAATCTTGGTTGTAGGTATTTCCCTTTCATCACTTTAAGTATATCCTGTCCCTCCCTTCTGGCTTGTAGAGTTTCTGCTGAAATATCAGCTGTTAACCTTATGGGGATTCCCTTGTGTGTTATTTGCTGCTTTTCCCCTTGCTGCTTTTAATATTTTTTCTTTGTTTAATTTTTGATAGTTTGATTAATATATGTCTTGCATGTTTCTCCTTGTATTTTTCCTGTATGGCACTCTCTGCCCTTCCTGGACTTGACTGACTATCTACTTTCCCATATTAGGGAAATTTTCAACACTAACCTCTTCAAATATTTTCTCAATTCCTTGTTTTTTCTCTTCTTCTCCTCAGACCCCTATAATTCAAATGTTGATGCGTTTAATTTTGTCCCAGTGGTCTCTGAGACTGTCCTAAATTCTTTTCATTCTTTTTTCTTTATAGTGCTCTGCAATAGTTATTTCCACTATTTTATCTTCTAGGTCACTTATCCGTTCTTCCGCCTCAGTTACTGTGGTGTTGATTCTTTCTACAGAATTTTTAATTTCATTTATTTTGTTGTTCATCATTGTTTGCTCTTTAGTTCTTGTAGGTCCTTGTTAAACTTTCTTGTATTTTCTCCACTCTATTTCCAAGATTTTGGATCATCTTTACTATCATTACTGTGAACTATTTTTCAGGTAGACTGCCTATTTCCTCTTCATTTGTTTGGTCGGGTGGGTTTTTACCTTGCTCTTTCGCCTGCTGTGTGTTTCTTTGTCTTCTCATTTTGCTTAACTTACAGTATTTGGGGTGTCTTTTTCTCAGGCGGCAGGTTTGTACTTCCCATTGTTTTTGTTGTCTATCCCCTGTGGCTAAGGTTGGCTCAGTGGGTTGTGTAGGCTTGCTAGTGGAAGAAACTGGTGCCTGTGTTCTTGTGGATGAGGCTGGATCTTGTCCTTCTGGTGGGCAGTACCACATCTGCTGCTGTGTTTTTTGGAGTCTGTGACCTTATTATGATTTTAGGCAGCCTCTCTGCTAATGGGTGGGGTTGTGTTCCTGTCTTGCTAGTTTTTTGGCATAGGGTGTCCAGCAGTGTAGCTTACTGGTCCTTGAGTGGAGCTAGGTCTTTGTGTTGAGTTGGAGTTCTCTGGAAGAGCTTTCACCGTTTGACATTACATTGAGCCAGGAGGTCCTGGTGGACCAATGTCCTGAACTCAGTTCTCCCACCTCAGAGACACAGGCCTGACACCCAGCAGGTGCACCAAGACTGTGTCAGCCACACTTCTCAGAAGAAAAGGCAGATAAAAGGAAAGAAAGAAAGAAAGAAAGAAAGAAAGAGAGAAAGAGAGAAAGAAACAAGGAAAAGAAAAGAAAGTTACTAAAATTAAAAATTCTTAAAAAAAAAGTAATAAAAAAAGGAAGTAAGAAAGAAAGTAAGAAGAGAGCAACCAAACCAAAACATAAATCCACCAATGATAACAAATGTTAAAAACTATACTAAAAACCCCCCCAAAAACAAAAAAACCTGACAGGTAGAGCCCTAAGACAAATGGTAAAAGCAATGGTATACAGACAAAATCACACAAAGAAGAATAAACATACACACTCACAAAAAAAGAAAAAGGAAAAAAAAATATATATATATATAATTTTTTCAAAAAAGGAAGAGAGCAACCAAATCAATGAACAAATCTACCAATGATAATAAGCTCTAAATACTAAACTAAGATAAACATAAAAACAGAAACAAATTAGATGCAGAGAGCAAACTCCAAATCTACTGTTGCTCCCAAAGTCCACTGCTTCAATTTTGGGATGATTTGTTGTGTACTCAGGTATACCAGAGATTCAGGGTACATCAATTTGATTGTGGAGATTTAATCCACTGTTCCTGAGGCTGCTGGGAGAAATTTCCCATTCTTTTCTTTTTCTCTCAGGCCCTGGGGTTCAGCTTTGGATTTGGCCCTGCCTCTGCATGTAGGTTGCCTGAGGGAATCTCTTCTTTGCTCAGATAGGACAGGGTTAAAGGAACAGCTGATCAGGGTGTTCTGGCTCACTCAGGCTGGGAGGCGGGAGGGATATGGATTGCAGGGCTAGTCTGCAGTGACAGAGGCTGGTGTGACGTTGCAACAGCCTGAGGTGCTCTGTGTGTTCTCCCCGGGAAGTTGTCCCTGGATCACAGGACTCTGGCTTTTGGGCTGCACAGGCTCCCAGGAGGGGAGGCATGGACAGTGACCTGTGCTTGCACACAGAGTTCTTGGTAGCTGTAGCAGCAGTCCGTCTCTGGTGCCCACACTGAGAGCCATGGCTCACACCCTTCTCTGAAGCTCGTTTAGGCAGTGCTCTGAATCTCCCCTCCTCGTGCACCCAAAAACAATGTTGTCTTGCCTCTTAGGCAGTCCCAGACTTTTTCCTGGACTCCCTTTTGCTAGCGGTGGCACACTAGCCCATTTCAGTCTGTGTGTACACAGCCAACCCAAGTCCTTTCCCTGGGATCTGACCTTCAAAGCTTGAGCCTCAGTTCTCAGCCCCCACCCACACTGGCAGGTGAGCACACAAGCCTCTCAGGCTGGTGAGTGCTGGTTGGCACCAATCCTTTGTGTGGGAAGCTCTCCGATTTGCCCTCTGCACCCCTATTGCTGTGCTCTCCTCTGTAGCTCTGAAGCTTCCCCCCGCCACCCTGTCTCTGCCAGTGAAGGGGCTTCCTAGTGTGTTATACTTTTCCTCCTTCACACCTCCCTTCTAGAGATGCCAGTCCAGTCCCTATTCTTTTGCCTCTGTTTTTTCTTTTTTTTTTTTTTTTTTGCCCTACCCCAGTACATGGGGAGTTTCTTTCCTTTTGGGAAGTCTGAGGTCTTCTGCCAGCATTCAGTAGGTGTTCTATAGTAGTTGTTCCATATGTAGATGTATTTCTGATGTATTTGTGGTGAGGAAGGTAATCTCCAGGTCTTACTCCTCTGCCATCTTGAAGGTCTCCTCCTCACCGTTTCTTAAATGTTAAGGCTTGTATTGTGTTTGAGATTAAGTGAAGAGCAAAACAGGAAATGTTCTCTGAGAAGTTGATTTTTGTGCAGTGATTTTATAAATAATGGTAATGTAATGATAATTAATACAATGTAGCTATTCTGAAGAGATGGTAATCTAATATTTTTTTCATGTAGGTAATCAAAGAGTTAGAGAACATTAACTTTTGCTTGAGCTTCAGAAACTATTTCCTAAAGAACATTTATTGTGATTCTAGTTCAAAAAGATCCTAATAAGAAAGAGAAAGAAAGATGAAAGAAAGAAAGAAAGAAAGAAAGAAAGAAAGAAAGAAAGAAAGAAAGAAAGAAAGAAAGAAAGAAAGAAAGAAGGAAAGAAAGAAGGAAGGAAAGAAAGAAAGAAAGAAAAGAGGGAGGGAGGAAGGAAGGAAGGAAGAAAGAGAAAAGAGAAAAGAAAAAGAAAGAAAAGAAAAGAAGAAATATCAGTGCTTACATAAGTTTGGTAAGTGAAGAAGAGAGATTTGTTTTCTTGCAGGTAAAAGCAAAGTTTTAATATGTTAATTTATGTTGCCAGTCTTAGAAGGAATGTATTTTGTAGGATTTCCCAAATCCATGATCATGGAAGTGATTTTGACAAAACTTCTCATATCTTGTGTCCTTTTAAAAAACTGTAGGGAACTAGTTTAGGAATTGCTTGTTTAAATGGAAAGCCTGCTATTTACTACGAAAGAATCTTGTTTACTACTTTGAAATTAAGTAAATACAGAAATACCATTCAAAAAGAGATTAATGCTCGAGTCCTATACTAATATAGAAACTGGGAAAAAGAAACAATCCTTTTTTGAAGTAGAAAATGTAAACACCAAAAATATTCTCACTTACCTAACTAGAAATATACTATTATGTTTAAACACTTGGTCGCTTATAATTGAATTCTAAAGACAGTGTAAATAAAAATTTTTAGAGTATTTAAACATTGAATTTGAAATATCATGTGGCTTCCTGTATTTCTGCAATAAACTAGTAAAAATTAGAAAATAATTAATAACCTATTTATAATAGGGATCTATTGGAAGAACAATGAAGGGAGAATTCACAACCATGTCTCATTATACACATACACATACAAATACAGTACTATCGAAAGTGGAAGTAGGAAATGAATTAATGGAGGAAACAGAATTCAAATATTCCTCTATGCATTAATGGAAATCTTTATATATTAAAATTGTGTCATTTCAAGTCAGAAGGAAAAATAATTGACTATTAACTATTATACTGTTATAATTGTTTAGCTATTTAAAGTTTATACTAAAAAATATCAATAATTCTCATACTATGTGAATAAACAAATTCCAGATAATTTAAAATTCTAAATTTTAAACCTGGAACTATTAAATTACCAAACAAAATATCAAAGAATATCTGTATACTCTTGGGGTGAAGAAGACTTTCTTTACCAAATTAGATCTAGAAAGAAATATACTAATATTATTTGATTCTTTTGTATGTTATATATCTATGATTTGAAACTTTTAACATTAACAATGTTAGAAAATAATAGACATCAGTTTTGTAATAAATATATATTTTATGACATGCATAGAAATATGAATACATAATAATAAAATACTTCTACAAACCAGTATAATGATAATAGGTCTAATAATAATGATGATGATAATAATAATAATAAGCAAAAGTCTGAGCAGGAAATTCACAGAGAAATAAAAATAGTCCAGAGAATTATGATACCTTAAAACAATCTATGAGAAGATGTAATTACAACAAAGAAATATTAAAACATTTTAAATACATGAAAATGTTTGGCAAAAAACACTCTCAAAGAGTGCAGGTAGTTGTATAAATTATAACAGATATCCAAAGAGCAATTTACTAATATCTTTTAATATTTAAATTGACACACCAATTGATTTCCACTTTCACTTTTAATATCCTATTATACAAAATAATCAACATATGATCAAAGTTATGCACACATGTATATTATGATTGTATACATAGTTGTAAATATTATTTATGTTATTGAATATTTTGCATTACTCTGGAAGTAACTTAGTAACATAGTAACTACTATGGAAGTAGTTAAATACATAAATATATAATGAAACACAGTAGTGGTAAGTAGAATTAGATATGTATATTTATCTATTGAAAACCACCACACAATGTTCTGTTACATATAAAAACAAGTCACAAAACAAATTTACAACATTAGCCCTTGTTTATACATAGGTTCTTAATGATGCAGATAAAAAGTATGAGAAGATACTTTCACTGCTGTACTGTTTGCCTCTAGTGATAAAATTGGGTATATATATACATATATATATATATATATATGTATGTATGTATATATATATATATATATATATACCCAATGATATACATATATATCATTTGTATATAATATATATCCTTTCTATATAAAGTAATCTTATATATATACCCACATATATATGTGGGTGTATACATATGATTATATTATATATTGGATTAAGATTATGCTAGAAATCCATATATATATATAGATATATATACAAGCTGAAGCGAGATTTCAATTACTATTCTTTACACTTGGGTACTACTTAAAGTTTACATAGTGAGTTTTCATTATTTTGGTACATTTTAATTAAAAAAAGTCTTTTTGATAATTTAAAATTAAAGAAGTATTTGTTTCATATACCTCAGATTGTTGACATTAGCATATTTTATATAACTTCAATCTTATAGGAGAATAGAGAGACATTTTTCAATCAAATTCTCAATTTTGGCATTATATCTTTCATTTGCAGGAAATCCATATCTATTTCACTTCCCCAGATGTCTAAATTGGATTTTTCGTTGTTGATAGATGTTTCCAGAAAGAATTGTAAGATAGAATAAAATAAATTTCTTAAACACTGCCAAAGAGGAACAAAGAAATAAAATATCATTTTACTACATCACTCTGATCTATCAAGTAATTTCAGGAAGTGGATATCAAGTAAATCAAATTGAACTCTCTTGTTCTAGTCACACTCTGTCCCAGAACATTCCTTAGATTTCCTATCGGATTGTGGCAAATCAAAAATGAACATAGTGCTTCTTCAGTGAAGGACTTTATGTTCTTTCTCCTACTCTTAACAACAAAATGCTGGTTTATTAAAAGGCAGGCTGGAAGGACTACTGTGGAGAGGAAAGGTAGAGAGCTTCCAGAGAAAAAAAAATCACTTGTGTCCCAATCACATTTTTTCCTAGAGAAAAATTATGTCTTTACTTGTTTTTAGCAGATAGTCAACATTATCCTATAACTTTTGTGGCTGTCAGTGCAGCAAGTGGGCAGGTGGATTCGATGCCAGGAGTCGTTTGATAGACAGGAGTTCAGGAAGAACAGGCAGCTGCTCTGAGCCATACTCACACCAGGTGAGGACTTCAGGGGAGAGAACAGTAACTTCATGGGGCTTCCTTTCTTGGCAAAAACTGTTATTCGGCATGGAAGGAGCAATTTCAATATGCTGGTTGATGACTCTACAATGGAGACACATACTTATTACAGAGGTGAGCTTTATCAATAGATTTCCAAAGGATTGATATAGATTTCTCAATGGACACATTTGTTTAAGAAGTTTCTCATCTCTTTTTGCACTAGAAACACTCAGTTATCTTTATTGGAATCAGTGTGACAATGCGAGGGTACACATGATTTCTTAAAAAATAACCTTTTAGTCACTTTTAATTTTCTAATTATGTTGCAGTTTGAACATATTAGTATGAAAGTTTTTTATCATTGCTTTCCTTTTATCAATTTTTAATTGAGATTGTTCTTTACACTATTTTTATTATACACTGTAAACAGCTTTAGGAAAAGCATACATTTTAAAAAATATATAAAATGTCCTTATTATGTGGAACATTTTAAAATGGTAGAGGTACATGAAAAATATATATATACTAAAAGCTTTTGTCACAGTTAAGGCTTTCCAAAGGCAGTGTCTTAGGTCACAGGCTCAGAATCTCAAAAGGTCACCCAACAATAAAAGTAAGGAATTTGTGAATAAGCATTATGATGAATTTGAATTTTTAAAGAAAATGAAAATTTAACAATGCACTATATATTGAAATGATATGAGAAAAATCAAATTGTCCTACTTTAAAATATTATATTTTATATAAAAAAAATTGAACTGAACTGACAATTTTTCATCTCCACCATTCCAGTAAGATCATTCTTGTTGGGATCACCAAACCTTCAGCTTTACAATTCCACTAGTCTATTCTCTGTCTTTTTATTAACTTCTTACCCAAAGTAATTGACAGAATTCATTTCTCCTTTCTGAAAGGTTAACAAGATCAGGAGGTATGTGCAGATGGAGAGAATGTCAAAATCTGGAGAAATGATATGATACAGGAGGACAAATATCTTTTTTTTTTTTTTCTCATTTCTTTCACAAATTTGGCCTGAGCACACAGTCATGGGGCTACATGACAGAACAATGGTATGGACAGTTAAAATTTTAAAAGAATCTGATCTTTCTGGCCAGAGTACAAGTAAATGTAGGCCTGGTGGAACAGAGAACATGGGGAAAATCTCCGAGAAGAGACAGGAAGAAGAAGGAGATTTCCCGGTTTCATGTATGTTCTCAAACGAATCTCAGACTGGCCTCTGAGCTGTGTATGTGAGGGACAGACTCAGAGACATAGAGAGAAAGCCTTTAGAACTGAACTAAGACTTAACCACTATCCATGTCTTCCATACATTTCTGTTTTTTTTTTAATTTGTATTTTGCATTGGAGCATAGTTGATTAACAATATTGTGTTATTTTCAATTGTACAGCAAAGTGATTCAGTTATACATGTAACTATTCTTTTTCAAATTCTTTTCCCATTTAAGTTATTACAGAATATTGAGCAGTGCTCCCTATGCTATACAGTAGGTCTTTGTTGGTTATCTATTTTAAATACAGCAGTGTGTACATGTCAATCCCAAACTCCCAATCTATCCCTCCCTCCCACCCTTCTCCCCTGGTAACTATAAGTTGGTTCTCTGAGTCTGTGAGTCTGTTTCTGTTTTGTAAATAAGTTCATTTGTATCATTATTTTTTAGATTCCACATGTAAGCAATAACATATATTTGTCTTTCTCGGTCTGACTTACTTCACTTAGTATGATAATCTCCAGGTCTATCCATGTTGCTGCAAATGGCATTATTTCATTCTTTTTAATGGCTGAGTAATATTCCATTGTATATATGTACCACATCTTCTTTATCCATTCATCTGTCGATGGACATTTAGGTTGCTTCCTCATCTTGGCTATTGTAAACAGTGTTGCAGTGAACATCTGGGTGTATGCATCCTTTCAAACCATTTTTCTCCGAAGGTATGCCCAGGAGTGGGATTGCTGGATCATATGTTAGCTCTATTTTTAGCTTCTTAAGAAACCTCCATACTGTCCTCAATAGTGGCTGCACCAATTTACATTCCCACCAACAGTGTAGAAGGGTTCCATTTTCTCCACACCCTCTCCAGTATTTATTGTTTCTAGATTTTTTGATGATGGCCATTCTGACTGGTGTGAGATAATATCTCATTGCAGTTTTGGTTTGCATTTCTCTAATAATTAGCGATGTTGAGCATCTTTTCATGTGCCTCTTGCCATCTGTGTGTCTTCTTTGGAGAAATGTCTATTTAGGTCTTCTGCCCATATTTTGATTGTTTTTTGTGGGTTTTTGATACTGAGCTGTATGAGCTGTTTGTATATTTTAGAGATTAATCCCTTGTCAGTTGCTTCATCTGCAAATATTTTCTCCCATTCTGAGGGTTGTCTTTTCACTTGTTTATGGTTTCCTTTTCTGTACAAAAGCTTCTATATATTTCTGAGTGGAGCATGCATTGGACAGAACCAAAGCAGCATAAGAAAATCTTTGTGATCTGAAGGTAAATAAATTGATTGATTATTAAAACAGGTGAAGAATCAAAAATAAAGAGAAATCAACATTTTTAATAAAATTATGGCAGATCCTTCACAACTTAATATTTGAAATTTAAGGGTATAATTCAAAATTTCTTGACACATATAAAAACAGGAAAATGTGACCAGTTCTGAAAGGAAAATACAATCAACAAATGCAAATCCTCAGGTGATCCCAAAGTTGGAATTATCACAAAAAGATTTAAAGCAGATATTATACCTGTGCCACATGAAATAAAGATAGATACAAATTAAGTTTATAAAAAAATATATTCTCACTAGAGATATAGGAAGTATAAGAAAAACTGTATGAAATTTCCTCAAGAAGCTAAAAACAGAACTATCATATGATCCAGCAGTCCCACTTCTTGGTATATATCCAAAAGAATTAAAGTCAGGATCTGAAGATATTTGCATTCCATGTTTACTGCAGCATTATTCACAATAGCTAAGATACAAAAACAACTCAAAAGTCCATGAACAGACGAATGGATAAAGAAAATACGTTATATACACATAATTGAATATTATTCAGCTTTAAAAAAGGAAATTCTGCCGTATGCAACAACATGGATGAACCTGGAGGACATTATACTAAATGAAATAAGCCAGTAGTGAAGGACAAATATGACATGATTTCGCTTATATGAGGTCTCTAAAATAATCAAACTCATAGACACAGACAGTAAAATGATAGTTGCCAGGTTCTGGGAGAAGAGAAAATCAGAAGTTGCTGATTTTCTTTGAGGTAGAAAATGCAAACACCAAAAATATTCTCACTTACCTAATAAGTTCTAGAGATCTGCTATACAGCATAGTGTTTTTAATATTTAATAATATTGTGTTGTGCATATATTTATTAAGAGTTAGGTCTCATGTTAAGTGCTCTTACCATAATTAAAAAAATATAACTTATTGGAAGAATTATTAAAATAAAATAACTCAAATACAAATTTCACTAGATTATGAATGGAGACCACAAAGAAAGAAACAGTGAAATTTCAGATAGATCAAAAGAAAATATCCAACTGAATAAAGAGAACAAAAAAGATTAAAAAACTGTGAATAGAGCCTTGGGTACATATAAGAAAATTTTACAATGTTTAAAGTTTGTGTCACTGGAGTTCTAGAAAGAGAGGAGAAAGAGACTGGAACAAAAAGATATATTTGTAGAAATAATGATGAAAAACTTCCCAAATGTGGCAAAAGACATCAATTTAAAGATTTAAGAATTTCAATTCAAGAAGGAAACTCAAACAAGATAAATTCAAAGAAAATCATGTCTGGACACATCATAATAAAATTCTGAAAAACAAAAATAAAGAAAAATATTTGAAAGCAGCTAGAGAGAAATAGACTACATATCAGAGACTAGGAAACAGTTGAATGAAATACTTAAACTGCTGAAAGAAAATATGTGCCAAGCTAGAGTTCTGTAACCGTATCTATCTCTATCATCTGTATCTATATCCATATCTATTTTTATCTATCTATATAAATATATCTATATTATCTTTATCTATATCTATTTTTATCTATATCTCTATATACATATATCTGTATCATCTATATCTGTATCACTCTTTTAAGAATTAAGGGAAATAAATTCATTATTAATAAAATTAAATTAAATAATTTGTTAGAAGACCTGCTCCAAAAGAATTCTAATAGCCATTTCATTGTTCTGTTAGGTCAGCTGTAGGATAACAGATTTATAACAACAAGAGTGAGTTTGATGGACACAAGAACATTGCCAAAATTCACTCACTTTCAGTGAATTCCCTGATCAGAGAAAATGTTGCATGTGTTCTTTGAAGTTAAAGATGTCACAGGAAGGAAGTTCTTCAAGTTGGAGGGAAATGACAACAGAGGGAAACAAGGTTCTTCAGGAACAAAAGAGGAGCAACAAAAATGGTAAATAGGTGAGTTTATATAAAAGAGTAATTTTCCTTTTATGTTCTATAAAATAAGTAAGCTATTTAAGAGGAAAATTATTATCTACATAGAAAATCTCAAAAAGTCTACCAACAATCTACTAAAATTAATGACTGAGTTTAATAAGATTGCAGAACACAAGGTCAAGTGCAGAACCTTAGGATCTGGGTCAAATTCATGATATTTTCTAGAGACATTTTTTATCGTTTTGTAAAATAGTTCCTGGTACTACTGAGCCCTGGTAGAGATTTAATATTTAATCAGGAACACTACATTACCATGCAAACTGAGTTACTCACAATGAACTTAGTGTTATGTCACCCTTCAAGCCATGGCATTGGAAGTGCAGAGAAATTATCATCAAGTGGAAGTGATATATAAGATCAGTGCTGAAAGCACATCTAAATTGTAGGAGCAAGTGACTTAGACTCCCATGACTTGTAGCTCCCCTACATTGCCCACTCTCTCAAACCTCAGCTACAATCTCAAAGAGATCTCCCTGTAAACTGTTGATGGGGGAGTGGAGAGGAAAAAACAAAAGAAAAATGAAACCTGGATAACAAATATTTCTTCACAATTCACTGACACTTTCTGAAAATGGCAGTACAATATCACAGCACCTCTCAGGGGGAACCTGAAGAATAGTGGTTAATAACTTGAAAAAAACAAGATTTAAATTGAATGATAAGAGAATCTGATGAAAAATTAAGTAGATACACCTGTCAGAATTGTAACAGGGTGTCAAAATATTTGTTTTCACTAAGAATGCTCACCAAATGGCACCCACTATAGAGAAAGTTCTATAGAGAAAGTTCTCAATAATTTGTTGGACAAAATGGCTATTCTTTGGATGTCAGCTAGATTGTTTGCCCAGAAACTCCATGGGAATGAACTACCCAGCTTGGGGTTCACTCACTAAAGCTGAACTACGAAATTGCTGAGTGAAGGAATTACACACTCTCCTGGAGGATATGCCAACCACAAGAGAGGATGTTTACAATGGACTGAATCTTTCATGGCAGGAGTAATGGTTTCCCTTTCCTGGGAGACATTTATTTTCTCTTCACAATCTTCAGTGCTTCTTCCAATAGACCATCAGTGGATTTATAGAGTGACATCTTTAACATCACAGAACACATGCAACGTATTCTCTGATCAGGGAATTCACTGAAAGTGAGTGAATTTTGGCAATGTGCTTGTGTCCATCAAACTCACTCTTGTTGTTATAAATCTGTTATCCTACAGCTGACTTAATAGAACAATGAAATGGCTATTAGAAATGCAATTATAGTGCTGGCTTTGTGACAACATCTGTTAAGTTGAGTGTTCAAGCTGCAATATGTTCTGAATTAGCGATCAGTATATGGTATTCTTTCTCCTGTAGCCAGAATACATAAGTCTAGGAGCCAAGGTGTGGAAATGAGAGTGACTTTGGTCACTATTACTAAAATAATTCAGTGCAAAATGCTTGCTTCCCATACCTGCAAATATATGCCTTTCTGATTCCCAGAGGAGGAATGTTCCAACAAGAGAACCCAAAAAAACTTCCATTGAATTGAAAGGAGGTTGCCCATTGGCTACTTTATAAACAATAGACACATAAAGAGTTTATGTACTGGTTGATATGATAGGTCCTGATGATCCAGGAGATAGGCCTGCCAATATAAAATGAGGTCAAAGATGAATATGTCTGGAACCAGTGGTGTTTCCTAGTACTCCCAAATCCACTGGTAAATGTAAATATGAAACTGCAGCAGCAATCACATACAAGCAAGATTGTTAATGGCACAGACTCTTCAGAAATAATGATCTGGGCCACCTCCCCTCTCACTTCAGATAAAT
Organism: Stenella coeruleoalba; assembly: GCF_951394435.1. Lineage (NCBI taxonomy): Eukaryota > Metazoa > Chordata > Mammalia > Artiodactyla > Delphinidae > Stenella > Stenella coeruleoalba. The sequence continues at coordinate 37,562,691 of NC_137164.1, read as the reverse complement.
AACCATGGCCAGTTGAAGTTCTGGATGAGAACAAAGAGTATATAGAAAGATAGGGAGAAAGGAAGTTATAAATAACAACTCTGGTCACATAATAAAGAAATGAAGACTGTAGAAATAATGCACTTTTTCTTCTTTGCTTTGATATGTATATATTTGTATATATATTTTGATATGTATATATATATATATATATATATATATATATATAATGTTTTAAACAATTATTTTTATTTTCTTCCAGTCCCCAATAACCTAGCATAAGGTATGCTAATAATGGGTAACTCAGTATTTAATTCTAATTTCAGTATTTAAATTAGAAGATATCAAAAGGATGTTGTGACTGAGCTATAACAGATTTGAAAAATCAAAAGAGAGAGACACAATGGCTTAAGTGGTTTTGTGTCTCCTCATTTGGATTACCTGTTGGCAACTTGCCATCAACACTGCTTCCTTCTAAGCCTGGCTTTGCACATTGCTGAGGAGAAGCTGGAGACTACATTTCCCAGAATGCATTTTTCTGTATAGTTCTAGAATAGACTTTGAGGTACTTGTTTAAAATAGTGAAGGTTGAAGGGGAGAAATCATTTTCTTCTAAAGTCATTTGCAGAAAGATTCCTGGGGAGATGTCAGATTCATTATGGTTTCCCAGTAAGCACCCAAGAACCATCTACCACGTGACTTTTGGAATAAAACAAATGATGAGAATGAAACAGATGAAATTCTGAGATTTCACCTCTTTCCTGCATGTCTGTGAGGAGAATCCACCTGAATGCTGTGCAGGCTGAGTTCTGCTGTGTACACTTCCTTGACCTTCTGTGGCAGTTTTTTTGACTCTTGGCAATGACTTAATGTTGTCCATGACTTTTGCAATCCCAACTCTTCCTGTTAGCCTTTAGTTTCTATACTAAACAATTCATTCCCATACTACATAAGGTAGTTTATAGGTTTGTTGTTCATGGAGTTTTTTGTTGTTTTTGTTTCTTCTGTTATTTCCCCAACCAAAATCCAATTCAAAATTCTGTGGCCAAGGATTCCAGAGCACTTCAGTTAACACCAAGTCAATTGATATTAAGGTGAAGTGCACATGCAGATCCCTACCAGCTCAGTCAATGAATGTTAATGTGTGCAAGGTGACGGTTGAAAGCAATAAAATAAAATAAAAGATCATTCTGATTCTGATAGTTACAATATCTTATAAATCTCTGGAGATTCTGCTTTCCAAAACGCTTTTTGGAAATATATGTGTTTGTGGTTGGGTCAAAGCAACTTATCTGTTTAGATAAGGTGGAATGAGATATTTGCTTATGTAAGTATCTTGTTTGAATGGGCAACTCATGATTGATTGTGATAAATCATAGGGCCTACCAGCTAAGAACCTTTCCTCTTTGTTAAGAAGCAATTTTGGAGGTAAAAAGAAAAATAAATGGGTGACCAAGGCAAACATAAAACTCTTTTCCTCTCACTTTATGTGTTTGTAAACACATAAAGGGTATAAATAGTACCTGATGTTGTGAGAATTGAATGAAAAAATAGTTAAAAGTTAGATTACACAATGCTTATTGTAAATGTGTAATACATTTTAGCTTACTAGGAGCAGCGGGATTACAGGGACTTAGTTTATGCTTCCTAGTGTTTTATGGGAAATTTAATATTTACATGCTTTAGTGATGTTGTTAAGCTATCTAGAAAGAAAATAACATACCTTGTGTTTGTATTGAATTCACTTATTTCAGAGAGTTAAGAATGTCTCCAAATTCAGCTAATAATTGAATTATTGAAATAAAGACCCCTCATGGGCCTCCTAATGCTATTCTTTACCTCATACTCCTCCCTGCCAGGGCCAAAATTCCTGGAATGTTACAATTGTCAATGATTCTCCCTTAATATAATTGGTTTCTATCTCAATTTGAATTAAGCATTTGTGTTGGCTGGCATAAATTCAAAGGACCAAATGATTTCTTTTCTGAGAAAGAGCAGAAGATGTGACATAATCCTCAAAATAAACAAAATGATACTTTCTTGGCAATGTACAGCTACTTGCCTGGTAGAATAGTGATAATTAAGAAAAATATTTTCAAAGATCCACTTATTTCTTAGAATTTTATAAGATCAAATTATATCTACTTTATTCAGAAATAAAAATTCACACTGAATTAACTAAAAGTACATTTCAGCATATGTTAATACCAAAACTAACTCCATACAAGTATGGGGAACTCAAAAATACATTTGGATAACTATAGTATAGACTACATTAGGAATGCATTGACTGCTGACCTCTATCTTATGTATGTTTGCTCATATCAAAAGCTCACCCAGCCTTGTCCAATTTTAAAAACACATGGCATATATTTTTTCCACTAAATTTTCAAGACTGCAATAAGGTCTAATAAAGCTATACATGTAAAAATAATGAAATATGTTGACCTTAGACAATATTGGTATTAAAACAGGTCAAGGAATATTTCTGACTTTGAAAATATATAACATATGCCAAAATAGTACTTTTCATATATCAATCATCATTAACTTTCTCTTATCTTTTGTTCCTCACATCTAATCAGTTATCTATTCTGTTAATTATCATTACAAATTTGTCCCTTTTTTGCCATTGCCAGCTTAATTCAGATTTTCATTATGTCACACTTGAAATCTTGTAGTTATTTTATAGTTGCTCTTCTTCGCTCTAATCTGTCACTCCATTTTAATCTGTTTGACTGGCTCTTATCAGATTAATTTTCCTAAAATAATAATTTTATTATCATAATTCTCTGATGAAGGCCTTTAAGTAGTTTCATTGTTTTGGCTTCACTCAAACTTCACCTGTGTCCTAATTTCTTTTGTGGATCAAGCAGACATGCCTGTGGTGGATTTTGGAGCCAGACAGACTTGAATTGACAGCTTGGTTTTGACTCTGTGAGATGTGGTTGAGTTCTTCAGGGTCTCTAAACATTACCTGCCTGTCTGTTAATTAACATGGGGAGAAAAATGTGTGGCTGTTTCAAAGTATGACTATGAGAATTAAAATGAAATAAGGTGAGTTTTCATGGCTCCCAAACACCAGTCTTCACTTCCACCTCAAGCGAAGAAACCAAAGAAAGTGAGACTGACTCCCACCTCCAGGGCAGAGAAAACATCTGCTTCTCCAAACTTGCAGAAGGAAGAAAAAGAATAGCAAGAAGAAATTGAACATATTGATGAAGTACAAAATGAAATAGACAGAACAGATGTAATGAACAAGCCAGCGAGAAGAGTTTGAAAGTAGAACAGAAAAATAACAAACTCCGCCAACCATTTTTTCAGAAGAGGTCAGAATTGACTGCCAAAATCTGAAATTTTGGTGTAACATTTGTCAACCATCCACAATTGTCTGTACTGTTTGTGCAGGAGGGTGAAGAGACACTGCATTATTTGATAAGAGTTGAAGTAACAGAATTTGAAAATATTAAATCAGGTTATAGAATAGATTTTTGTTTTAATGAAAACCCTTACTTTGAAAATAGTTCTTTCCAAAGAACTTCATCTGAATGAGAGTGGTGATTCATCTTCAAAGTACACTGAAATCAAATGGAAATCCAGAAAGGATCTGATGAAAAGTTCAAGCCAAACGCAGAATAAAGCCAGCAGGAAGACACAGCATGAGGAACCAGAGAGCTTCTTCATCTGGTTTCCTGATCATTCTGATGCAGCTTCAGATGAGTTAGGAGAGGTCATCAAAGATGACATTTGTCCAAATCCATTACAGTACTACTTGGTTCCTGACGTGGATGATGAGGAAGGGGAAGAAGAAGATGATGATGATGTTAAGAAGAAGAAGGACTGGAAGATATTGATGAAGAAAGGGATGAGGATAAAGGTGAAGAAGATGAAGATTATGAGGAGGAGAAAGGAGAGGAAGATGAAGGAGAAGATGACTAATGGAACACTGATGGATTCCAACCTTCCTTTTTAAATTTTCTCCAGTCCCTGGGAGCAAATTGCAATCTTTTTTTTTTCTTTTGACTTCTTGTTTTTAGTCATCCTGTTTTGAGGTCTCTTTTCTCCTTTATACCATGGTTCTTAACTTATTTTGGGGGGAAATACCTTGAGCAGAACTCAGTAGAGAAGAATCTCTACACTTTTCTGTTCCAAATTCATTTTTATCCCTTCCTGTCTCAGCAAAACTTTATGGAATCAACACCACCATGCTCCGTGGGAAAAAACCTCCTACACCCTTAGCTCTGCTGGAAGCTGGAGGGTGCTAGGCCCCTGTGAAGTAGTGCATAGAAGTCTAGCTTTTTTCCTCCATTCTCTGTATATTGGGCTCAGAGATTACACTGTGTCTCTATGTGAATATGGACAGTTAGCATTTACCAACATGTATCTGTTTACTTTCTCTTGTTTAAAAAAAGGAAAAAAAAACTTAAAAAAATGGGGTTATAGAAGGTCAGCAAAGGGTGGGTTTGAGATGCTTGGGTGGGTTAAGTGGGCATTTTGACAATATGGCTTCTCCTTTGGCATGTTTTAATTGTGATATTTAACAGACATCCTTGCAGTTTAATATGACACATTTAAAATCAAATTATCTCCTAATGATGACTTGAGCCCTGCCACTCGATGAGAGAATCAGTAGAACCCATAGGATCTCAGTTGCAATTGACATTCTTTATTGTAATTTTGTTCCTGTTTATTTAAAATTTTTCTTTTCATTTCACTGGAAAGAAAGACGATGCTCAGTTTTAAATGTTAAAATTGTACACGTTGCTTTGTTACAGTCAAACTAAATGTGTACACAAAGGATTTGATGTTTTTCTCTCAGAATGGATATTCTTAACATGACTTTCCAAATTTGACTTGTATAAAATTATTGTAAAACTTTGTCATCCTAACTTAGTATTTTTTGATACACAATTGCAGGATGACCCCAGGCTATGTTGATTGGGTAAAGGAATTTGAATCAATGTATTAATGTTTCCATAACTGGGAACCCATCATGGGTACAATTTGCCATCAGTTTCTGAAATTTTTCACATCATTCAGGATTCCAGATTGCTGAAAACTCCATTCTGAATATGTTGTACCTTTGATTTGTATCTCAAATTGGCATTTCAAAATATGGGCTTTTATTTATCTGGATATAATAATAGTGCCTGTCACCACCATCAGACAGACATGGTGCTCCACTGTTGAGTCAACACACAACAGGTCAATTGTTAGATGTGGTCGAGGTGGCCAAGAAGACAGGCTTTCAGAGTAAGAAGTCCATATTGGCGGTTAAGAAACTCAGGTTAGGTGTACTTTTGTCTCAAAATACCAGCTCTTTAGCATATAGCTCTCAAATGAGACCTGTCTGTGTGGATCTGGATGAGATGATGGACTCTGCTCTATTTGCTAAATGCCATTGTGCATAAGTAACATTTTGAGAAGCTACCTAATGTGTACAATTTTTAATGTTGTAAAAATATAGTAGCCAAAATTAAATGCCACTTAACTTTTTCAGAGATTAATTAATGGAAAACCTGGTTAAATTCAAAGATTTTTGATGTATAAAAACTTTATAAATGAAACTATTCCATCAATAGGCAAAGTGTAATGAAAACCTGTCAAGATGGATAGTATGTAATTTCTGCACAGGTCTCTGTAGTAAATACACCACTGTATACCGGTCAGGAATCTTGCTCCTATAAAAGAACATAAAGATTTAAAAAATACAAAGTAAAAAAAAATAATAATGCATAGTCTGGGTTCAGTGCCTGGTGAATAAATACATATTAACTATCCAAAGTATAATTTGACCTAAAATAGAAAAGATTTATGTAACTCAATAATGTTTAAGAAGGTGGCCCATGTTGGCAAGTGATCAAATATACCTGACTGGGGCTTTTGCCCCAGTTTTTGCCTCTAGATTTTCTAGTCAAATCACTTGACTCTAACCCTTCCCTCTCAGGGACCACCACTGATCCTACTAGAAAAATCTAAAGCTTATGGATACTCTCCCATGTAAGAGGTAGCCCACTCAGACCTTGAGAACCACGTGGGGACTTTTCACTCTTTGGTTTCATAACCCCTCCATAATCTGGCCTGACCGGACTGTATCTTGTTTTCATTTCTTCCCAATGTCCAGAGCTCCACTAAATAGATCTTTTCATTCTAACAACTTTGACCATTTTCCCATCTGTTGTGGACTGAATGTTTGTGTCCTACCAAAATTCAGAATTCATATATTGAAACCCTAATACCAATTTTTCATTTTATAACACATAGGTAATGAAGTACATTTCTGTGAAGAAAACTTTGTTCAATTATTCTTTTCCTTTTTTAATATTAAATAGAGAATTATGAGACTGGTGTGTGTGAAGTATGTTACATATTACTAAATTTGTATTTAGAAAATTTTCTGCAATTTGTACTTGTCAAACTTTAACATTTTAAAAATCATTGGTAATGTGCTATTTGAAACAATGCTTTCTCTACTATTTTATTTTAATTTTCTGTAATTACAAATAATAAAAGCTAATAAACATTTTTGGCATATTTTCTATACAGACTTTAGACTGTTCTTTCCAGATCTTCTCACACAAAACTTTTATTAAAAATTTAATTCCAATTACATTGAGCTTAAAAATGAGTTTAGAAATAATAGATATATTTATTATGATACCCACTTATTCAAGTTATCATTCATCAAAGATTATATTTGCATGCCTAGAAGTGTCTACATATTTGTGGTTGCTTGCTCCTAGTGTGTATATTGCATATTTTATCCATGCATGACATCCCATTCCAGTTCTTGAAATTATCTGAAATATCTTACATAAATACTTTCAACAAGGATGAAATAAAATACATTAAAAGTAGGAATTAAAAAGTTATGTTTCAGTCTAAGAAACCAAATGTACAATGCTTCACATGTCTTTATGAACATTTTTAACAAGGCCATAGAGTAGGGTCATTAAAGAATCAGGCCCTAGGTTATTCAGGTGAATTTAAACCCACCCCTACTACTCACTGTTCATAATTTTTAGCAAAATATTTAAATTCCATCAGGCTTTTTCTAATTCGTTACATGGGAATAATAAAGGTCATTAGCCTGTTATTAAGGCATCTTAAGTCTTATAATGAAGACTAAATGAAATCAATAATGTAAAATGATAGAGAAGGAACAATCAATAGGGTTTGGCTATTAATATTATTATTGGCTTATTTGTCTATTTCCCTTGATCTCTGAATTTTCTACAGGAATAGGAGCCTCTATCTCTTCCATCCTTAATGCCATTTGATAATTATAAAGCTCTTTACCCCCTGGAGTGAAGTGAAGCTAACTTCAGAATAGGCTTTTATGTCCTGACTCAGTCAAGGGACTATCCTTTGGATAAAACTAGTACAGTAAAGTCTCATACATTTTCTGGAGAAGGATTATAATTTACACTTTTTACTTGAAAATGCATAGAGAAAACTATAAGGAACTTGATTTAAAATGTTCAGAAGATTGAAATATATTAGGTTTCAGAGAAAACCTAAGTATTGCTATGGCTGAGGCCAGAGTATTTTTTATTTCCAAAGCACAGCAACAGGTTTCTTAAAGCTACTTCCTAGATAGGATGACAATGGAAAAATCAATAAAAGTAATTCTAAAAGAACCACACAACATGTGGTTCAAGTATTTAGTTCCTGGCTGATATAACTTAATTCAGAGTACTTTTGTCCTCTTTTCCACGCTGTTTCCAACATTTTTGGTTGAAGTTACTTCTAGATATTTTATGTGTATTTTTTAAGTGCCAGTGAAACTAGAATGCATAAAGGGATGTTCTTGCCCTTGAGAAACTCACAATCTAGTAGAGAAGTCGGATCAGTGAAGAGGTCATCCCAACACAATATCTTAAAAGCTGTCAGAGTTAATAACACTGTATGTGGCTCACAAAGTATGGAGCAGCTTCTCTCCTGTGGTGCAAATGATAAGATTTCACAGAGGAGGTGACAACTGAGCTAGGTCTTCAAAGATGAGTAAGAGCTTTTTAGGCAGAGGAAAAAGTTAGTCCTCTTGGCATATAGTGGCATTTTACTTAATCTTCTTGAAAAAAATACACATATGGCTTTCTTGGAACCTATAAGAATTACATGAAATCAGTGATATGACACAGATAATAGTTATAAAGTTTGGCATGAGTTGAAAATAGAGAAACAAGCTTAAGATATTGTATAGTTTAATTACATGTAATCAAAACAAGCCCACATGAAGATTTCATTTGGATATAATATTTAGATACTCAATATTAGCTAATATTTAAAAAACTTTTTATTGAAATAAAATATCCATATACAAATATGCATATGTCATCATTCTACAGCTTGATAAATTTTCACTACCTGAGCACACTGTGTAACAAGCAAACGTGCTTGTTACAGATCAAGAAACAGAAAATCATCAGCATTTCTGAAACACATCAGAAGTCTTTCCCATTATACCTTCAAGTCATCACGCAGTTCCCCAAGGCTATTGTTATCCAGAATTCTAGCATAGGTTGGTTTCATATTTATTTTTTCACTTGATATAAAGGAAATCAGACAAGATATATATATTCTTGTGTGTGGCTTCTTTCACTCAGCACTTGATTTGAAATTGATACATATTATTAAGTATAAAAAGTGATTGGTTTATTCCCATTGTTGTATAGTATTTCACTCTATAATTTATTCATCATTTTTACTTTCAATTGATATTTATGTAGTTTTAAGGTTGAGGCTACTCTGAATAGTGCTCCTATGAACATTTAGTACTTTTTTTTTAGTTGCCATATGAATGTGTTTCTGTTGAAAGTATACTTAGGTGTGAATTGCCACATCATGAGGTATAATTATGGTCACATTAATTTGACCTTTTGCTTCAGGTTTAAGCTTAATTTGTGGAAATGGATATAGTTAGAGTTTGGACAGAAAATGGCCAGGAGATCAATACTGGCAAACACATAACTCTCCACCTCTCCTTTCCTTGTTAAATGAAGTAACAATTTCTGTATATTGAATTATCTCCCAAGGGACTACTTAGCCTACACAAAACTAATCTTCTGACTGGTCCATTTTATAAAATGCAGTTTACAATGTTAAATGGACCCCAAATGGGATAAATTAAATCTCTCCCTGCCTAATCTGCCACTACACCAAAAACATGCTATTTATACAGATATAATAAATATGAAACCAGATGTTTAACAATATTCCAATGTGTATTAGGAAATAAATTGTGCAGAGAAACAAACATGAAATATTGTTGAACTTAAAACGACTGAGAAAATGGAGACCATATTGCTTTCTTGTAAATTATAATGAAGTGTTCTTTTAAAAATGAGATTATTTACTTGTACCCAGGACATATTTCTATAACTGAACCCCAGAAGAGATTCAGCTTGTGCTTGTGTTTTAAAAAGAGAAATATGAGTTACTATAGAGTAACTTCTATAGGCATATAATGTTTTATATAGCTACATTGGTAAGTAGCTAGCAAGGTGATGTAAAAGCAGATGAGAGAGAGAGGAAGGATAAGACCAGATAAAATGAAAGGTAGAAAGATGGAGTAAACTGGAAAAGTGGCAGAGCCTTAGGAAAAAAAAAAGTACTGTTAGAATAATTATTACTCACCTACTACTTTAAAGATTGTGTAATGGTAGATTTTATTAACAAATTAAAGCAACATCTGCTGGCCAAAATCACAAAATCATTTGGGGAAAAAGACATTGCAGTAAATGGCTTGGACACAAAACAGCAAGGGATGTGCTTTAAAAAAGAAGGATAAGGTGCAACGGGTGCAGAAGGATAGGAGGTAACAAGTAACACCTAGAGGTAGGAGGACGCCACTCAACAGTTTTTAAACATGTTTACAGAAACTTTGCAAGAAAGTGTGTGAAATGCTGATAGAAACCATGTCATGGACAGTGGAAAGTGACAATCTAAGGGAGAGAATTTCATCAATAGTCTACAGGGGGAAGAAATCTTGGGTTTGAGTAAGAAGAATGTTGTGAGCTTTAAAAATATTTCTAAGAGTAAATTTGGAAATCTGTTTCAAAATGTAACCCTCTTCTTGGTGGGTAGGTTACATCTAAAACATGAAGCTAGAGGAGGAAACACTGAGGTGTCATGTTGACCATAACACAATCATCTAAAATGGAACAAATTGATAACATCTGTGGCTTTTTAAAAGTATATGAAGTCAGTATTTCTAGGCCACCTATTTTCAAGGTAAATTGATTAGAGGTTGAACACGAAGATGATAATGGTATGGAAGCAGCAGGAATTACATGTCACAGTAACAAGGGAAGAAAATGAATTTTTATAATCACCAATTATTACATTAATGAGGAAATTAATCAAATATGGGAAACATAATTGGAAAACTAATGAGTGAGTATGATTGACTATATTACATGGGGAATAAGTTAAGGCACAGAATAGGAGGTTTTAATATGTTTAGTATTAGAATCTTATCCTGAATGGCAGCCTTCAAGAAGGTAAGACAGAAAAATGACAATAGCTAAGAACTAAATGTTGATTTTTTTCGATAATTTCAGGGTTTATTAATGGTGGCCTAACATATACTGATACATGCCACAACTGCTTCGGAACATAAGTTCTTTAAAGAAAGGGATGGTGAACCATTATGTCTAGGGTCTGTCACAATATTTGATACAAACCTGACCATCTTGCAAGAAATATAAGTCCACTGAGGCTAACTTAAGTAAAAATTTGTCATAAGGCCATGAGGGCACCTCAACGAACCTAAGGGGAAGGAAAATATTTAGTATTACTTTGCATTTAATAATATACTAGAACCAGGACCTGACAAAATTTCAATGTTCTCTCTGTATCTGTCAACATTGTTTATCTACATTTATAACTAATTATTTTCTCTTCGCAGAACAGCTTTCTTTATTTCTGTAGTTTTTGTGATGAAACATACTGCTGCTGAGTCGTCTTGATTATCCATGTAACAGGAGCATTCAGCCCAGGAGAGATGAAGTACGTCTTTTGCAATACCGACTTGAATTCCCAGGAAGGGGAATGAATAAATGTGATACAGCTGCCCAGTTCTGGACCAACCAACTGCAGCCAGGGGTGCAGCATCAGATGGGTGCAGCATGGTGCCTGCCCAAAGAGCAGGGAAGGGACGGCTGTTCGGAAATACCTACAGTGACCTACATTTCTCAGTGTGGATATGTTGAATGTATAAAAAGAAGGTCATATTTGGTTCTCCTTTAGTGACTCATGTATTTCTCCTGGCGGGACATTTTTAGTACTTGAGATATTTTAATAAAAAAAAAATAATATAAGAGACAAATTTATTTAGGATTAAAGGAGACCATTATTAATTTTCTTTTATTCTCAAACTATACTATTTGACAGAGAATAATTAGATGATTATGTGTTCAAACCCCACCTCTTCCACTTATTAGTTTTGCAGGCTTTAGATACACCTTTTCCCTCATAAGACACATTTCCTCATCTGTAAAATGGAAATAATAATTAGTAAGAATAAGTATCTCATAGCATTGTTGCGTAGATGAAGTAAGATATTTCCTGGAAATCTCCTAATATAGTGCCTACCATATGGCAAGCATGCAGCTTGTATTGTTATTACTTTTATTCTATTAGACAATTTTATTAGTTTTCTATTGGTGCTGTAACAAATTACCACAAACTTAGTGGCTTAAAAACAACACAAATTTGTTATCTTACAGGAGGTTAGAAGTCTAAAATAGATTTCACTGAGTTCAAATCAAACTGTCAGTAGGGCTGCATTCTTTCTGAGGGAATTGGGAAGTTTCTTGTTTCCTTGAATTTTCCAGTTTCTAGAGGTCAGCCACCTGTATTCCTTGATTCATGACCCCTTCCTCCATCATTAAAACCAGCAGTGTAACACCTTCACATTTCTTTCTCAGACTCTGACACTCCTGCCCTCCCATGACAAGGACTCTTGTGATTTAATCGGGCCCAACTGGATAACCCAGAATGCTCTCCCCACCTAAGATTCTTAATCACTTTTACTGAGTAAATCAGCATATTCACAAGTTTTAAGATGAGGACATCTTTGGGGAGCCATTATTCTGTCTGCTAATGTCCTTCTTGACAGTAAGTCCCTTTCTACAAAACTTACTCTATGGAGGTGTCATTTAGTTCTAAATCAGCTTTTGGTCTACAAGTTTATTTCCTAATTGAAGAGAATAACTGAAGAAAAATATGAATAAAGTCAGTTTTATGAAGAAAAAACTAATAGAATTATAGATGCTGGCATTTGACTATTATGAAAATATTTCTCATACATATATTCATGAGTATCTTTTGATATTATGTTAATATATACAAAACAAGTTGTAGGGTGGTATACCATGTTGCAGAAAATATTGTTTTACCAAAGTACTTCTCAATTACAATATGTTCTTTATAATATATTGTTGTGTGGAATTAAATTACCAATGCCCTATATTGCTTAAAGCAGATCAAATTAGTTGACCAGATATGAACAATAAAAACTATTCTAGGCATATTGCCAACACACATTTTTTTTTAATTTCACTTAATTCTGTTAAAATACTTTTAGTTTGAAAGAGAGAGGGTATTTAGAAACTCCAGCTTATCAGTTCCAGAATTGTCTAGACCATATGAACAAGTCTGCAATCTCCAGTAATGTTTTTCATTTCTGTCCTTTTACATGCCATGTAAAACAATTCTGCTCTTGAGTGAAGAAAACAGAGACTCTCTGGCTGGCCCTTTACAATTAAGGCAATTGCTGTTAGATGTGAAGCAAAATTTAAAAGCAAAGTTTTTATTTAAATTGATTAGTAAAAATGCATAGTTCTAAGATGAATTGTTAGTTTGGTATAACTTTTTTTTTCATTATTTATGTTTTATGAGCTGATTCTAAATTTTCATTCAGATGCTGGATAAATCAATTATTACCCAGAGGATGGCTCCTACTGCAACACAAGTGTCTAGAATGTAATGTTTACTGGCCCTCTCAGGTGAGCCAAATTTTGACTGGCTTTAAAGTTTAAGCTTAAAGCTAGTTTGATTTGATTTAATCTTAGATTATTTGAAAGATCATTGATTTTTCTGACTGTGACTTTTGTTTCCAATTTTGACAGTGTTTTGTGATGTCTTTTCCACAAAAGGCACTCCACAAAATAAAGTTGTGGTAAAAAAGCCTTGCTTGAAGGTTACCTGACAATATCCACACATGACATTTACTTTAAAAGAATTCTGTGAGAAATAAACAGCCTTGCCAAAAGGAAAATAGCTCTTGAAAAAGGAAAAAAAAAAAACTGCTATTGAAGATAAGCAAAAAGTATAATGAATGTTACAATGTCTGAAAATTACTGCTCCATTTATCAAAGTTTATATGGCAGATGAAGAGATAGTAGATTAAAAGAAACTACTTGTTTATATGCACAAAGATGCCAAATTTAGTCTCCATTTTCTTGTGCTAAAACTTGATTAAGCTGTCCTAGATATACTCCTTTCTGAAGGTTAGAAAGGCAAATAAATAGTGGGGTAAAGGGCTATGTTTGATGACCTGGACAGTTATAATGTATGAATATACAATAAAATATCATTTATTAAATTAATTCATAAAACACAGGAGCCCATTTTGATTAAGAAGCCAAAGAATAATATTTAACTAAGAATTTAATTTCTGAGTAGACAATTTAATCACCTAGTTGACAAATGATTCTAAATTAAGCTTTATTAATAATTCAATTCCAGTCACAATTTTTTGGCAGACATGGTGCTAGGCCCTGGGAATAAATTTGGAAAGGAGATTGAGCTTCTCCCCTTCTACACGAACTAAAGTCCACTGAAGAAAATGAACAACAAACAATTAATTTCAAATATAATGATTGTTAATGAAAGCAATAAAAAAGGGGTGCTATGGGACCATATGGCAAAACAATCCAACTTATTATTTTTAATGCATCCCCACTTAAATTCTTCAGCATGATCTCCCACCATTCCTGAAAGCAGTAAGATGGTAAATGCTTCCTTTTATTATTCATTCCTTTCTTCCTCTTCTCCTTTTTTCTCCATCATTTTTTTTATGTATCCTCCTCCCCTTACATAAATATTTAAGTAAGTGCTCACCTTTCTCTGCTAGAAATGGGCACGTAGCAGTGAACACAGAGACACAACTCTGCCCTTATAAGGTTTAAAATAAACTGGATTACACAAATATTGAATAAAAAAAACTAAGCAACTAATTAGTTAATTGCTACTAATAACTTATTTGAACGAGAAGTGCAAATTGTTTTAAGAGAAGAACCTAATTAGTCTGCGGGTGGTATCTGAGAGATTGTTTTGAGATGACACTTAAATTGAGATTTTTAAAGAATAGAAAAATATGTTCTCCAGACAAATGGAATGACAGCATATGTGAAGTCCTGCACACGTTAAAGTTGGAAGAACTGACAAAGCCTATTGCATATGGAGCTAAAAATCATTTGGATCAAGAAGAGTAAAGAAAGAAGATTCAGAGATACACAACCTTTTTAGGGATAAGAACACTAAACATTAAAGAACCAATTTAATAGAGTATTCTATCATGTGGTAATAAATGATATGTCTGGAAATGGAGCCATGAGTTTGATCACAGAGAATGTGGTGGATGGGATATTAACATTACACCTCTCTCACATGCTGAAGCAACCAGGCATCTGGGATCATGGCTCTTCTCCAGACAGAAATCTTTTTAAATACAAATTTCATCACCCTTGCCAGTGAATGAATCAGGATTGCTGACCAAAGCCAATCACTGCATAGCTTTTTCCTGATAATAAAGAATGCACATAGGACCCATAGACATGGAGGGGAGGTTTCAAGGCTTTCTCTTCCTCCGGACTTTTCATGTGCAGCGATGGAGCCTAGAACTGATGAAGCCATCACACAGAGAATGCCAAACCAAGAAAACTGCAAGGAAATGGAATTGGAGAAATATAATTATATCAGTTTAATCAATTATGATGCCCACAATACCTTTGGACTTCCAGGTATGTGGTTCAATACTTTCTTTTCCCCATTCGTAGTAAAGAAACTGGAGCTAGCATGAATAAAATTATGCTTTATGAGGCTTATCTGGTGATAGTAAGCAAGAAAATGCTGGGGTTCTTTTTGCCTGTGGATATAGCTTTGGTAGGCTTTTTTGATCTGTAAAACAATATAAAAATGTTATTTAATCACTTTAAACATATTTTAGTAGTGTTTAGTTTATTTAGGCAATTTCTTATAAGGGAGTATCATTTTGGTGGAAATATCAAAGATAAATATCTGTTAATCCTTGATTAAAAGACACAATAATTCAATTGTGCTAGTTTATCATAGGCTGATAGTTAAACAGAATATAATCATGTGTTACTAAATCACATGAAATTGTGTGTATGTGTGTGTGTGTGTGTGTGTGTGTGTGTGTGTGTGTGTGTGTGTTTCCTACCCACTAGGGCACCTCAAGGTAAGAACCTCTGCTCATTTATTTTTGTGACTGCTTAAAAATAACAGACATAGAAATCAATGGAATAGGAAAGAGAGCCCAGAAATAAATGCACACAATATACAGTCAATCTATGACAAGGGCACCAAGAATATAGTGAGGAAAGAATAGTCTCTTCAATAAATGGTATTGGAAAAAGTAGATATCCACATGCAAAATAATGAAATTGGACTTTTATCTCACACCATACACAAAAATCAAATTAAAATGGATTAAAGACCTAAATTTAAGACTTAAAACTATAAAACTCCTAGGAGAAATATAGGGAAAACACCCTTCACATTGGTTTTGGCAATAATTTATTGGATATGATATAAAAAGTACAAGCAACGAAAGCAGAAATAGGAAGTGGCATTATATCAAACTAAAAACTTCTACACAGCAAAGGAGACAATCAACAAAATGAAAAGATAAGCTATGGAATGAAATGATATATTTGCAATCTCATGTCTGATAATGGATTAATATACAAAATATTTAAGGAACTTCTACAACTTAGTAACAAAAATATTAATAACCAAATAAAAAACAGAGAAAGGAACTGAATAAACATTTCTCCAAAGAAGACATACAAATGGACAATAGGTACATATGAAGTTGCTCATCACCACTAATCATTAAAGAAATACAAATCAAAACCACAATCAGACATCACCTCAAAACTGTTAGGTTGGGTATTACAAAGAAAAATAGATAACAAGTGTTGGCAAGGATATGGAGAAAAGGGAATCCTAGTACACAGGTGGTGGGAATGTAAATTGATGCAGCCCCTATGGAAAACAGTATGAAGCTTTCTCAGAAAACTAAAAAGAGAACTACCATATGATTCAGCAATCTTACTTCTAGGTATATATGCAAAGGAATTGAAATTAGGTTTTCCAAGAGATATCTGACCTCCTATGTTCATTGCAGGATTATTCACAATAACCAAAATATGGAAGCAAACTAAATGTCCATCAATGAATGAGTGGATGAGGAAAATATGGTATACACATACAATGGAATATTATTCAGCCTTTAAAATGAAGGAAGTCTTGTCATTTGTGATATGGATGAACCTGGAAATCATTGTGCTAAGTGAAATAAGCCAGATACAGGAGACAAACACTACATGATACCAATTATATGATGAATCTAAAATAGTAAAACTCATAGAAGCAGAGAGTGGAGTGGCAGATACCAGGGACTGAGGAGAGGGGGAAATAAAGAGATATTAGTCAAAGGGAATAAAGTTTCCATTATATGAGACAAATAAGTCCTAGAGATTTATGGTATAATATTTGCCTATAGCTAACAATACTGTATTGTTTACTTAAAAACATGCTAATAGGGTAGATATTATGCTAAGGGTACTTGTCGTAATCATCATCATCATCATCGTATAAGAGGACGAGAAGAAACATTTTTAGGTGATGGGTAGATTTATGGCATAGATTGTAGGGCTTATTTCATGGGTGTATACTTATCTTCAAACACATTAAGTTGTATACAGTAAATATATACAGCATTTTTTGTGTCAAAATTTGTTTTTTCTCCTATTTATTCTTCAGCTTCCCTAACTAATGCCTCACAACCTCGTTGTTAACCTGTGCTCCTTGAATCAAACTAATATTTTTAGTTCCTTTTACTCATTTCTGGTAATCTTTTCTATTTCCACTCTCTTCCCAGGAAACTTGATTTAAATTGTAATCAGCATTAAATTTAATCATTAAAATATTTAATCATTAAAATATCAACATATTCCCAGACATTATGAATCTATTATGATCACTATCTATATTTAATAGGTATCTCAGTTTTCACAAACCCCAAACAATTTTGATATTTGAACCTAAACATCATCCAGGCTTCTCTATTTCAGTTATACTGCTGGCTTTAATGACAACTAAAGACACATGCACACGCATGCATTCATTCTCCTTACTGCATGATTCTGAAATGTATGAATTTCAGTTACCATGTTATACTAACTCTGAGTAAGTTTGTAAAGTACAAATTTTGCTGCTAGTTTAGTCCACAAATTGTTATAATAGTTTTTTTTTTTTTTTTGGCTGCATTGGGTATTCGTTGATGTGCACGGGCTTTCTCTAGTTCTGGCTAGTGGGGGCTACTCTTCTTGTTGGTGCGTGGGCTTCTCATTGCAGTGGCTTCTCTTGCTGTGGAGCACGGGCTCTAGGTGCACGGGCTTCAGTAGTTGTGACTCACGGGCTCTAGATTGCAGGCTCAGTAGTTGTGGTGCACGAGCTTAGTTGCTCTGCTGCATGTGGGATCTTCCCAGACCAGGAATTGAACCTGTGTCCCCTGCATTGGCAGGCAGATTCTTATCCACTGCACCAGCAGGGGAACCCAACACAAATTGCTATATAAATAACAGAAAGGCATCATGACCAGTGACAAATCATGTAACCCTTGTCAAAGTCTGACAGCGGGTGGTCACTTCACATTTGTTATTCAGTTCACACACAGGCAGCAAAGCAGGTAATTGTGTACCCTCCTTGTCTCCTACTGATAAACCCATTTGTTATTATTTTAAAAATCAGATGATGGAAAGAGGATATTGCTAAATGAAAAATGCCCACACTGAAAGCGATATTTGAATATAATGTAATTGAAATTACGGAAGAGTTAGCTGACCGTAGAGATGTTGGCATTACCACTGTTTGAGAGACTCCAGATATGCAGCCGGAGGAAGTTAGTGAAGGTGAGATTACTGACAGAAATGAGGAAAGAAATTGTGATGAAACAGATGAAAATGTCCCAGAAGAACTTAGATGCTATCAAACAAACATGATATTAGAGACATTCTTGGAGATAATTCATGACAATGTAAGTGGAAAAGGATAAAATGGTAGATGTCCATCCAAACGTTGAAGGGAGTGTGATAATTTAACAATACATAAAAAAGATGCTTATTAAGTGTCATAAGTTATACAATGAGAAGAAAGCAAGCACTAATCAAACTATTATTCAGTTTCCTTTAACAAATTTTTTAAATCAAATAATATTTGAGATTCCATAGGATTGTTTCATTTCTCTCTGCTCTGTTTTTTATTTTTTTATACAATTTTAAAACTTACTTTCCATTTACAGTTATTGCAAAATGTTGGCTATATTTCCTGTGTTGTACAATACATCCTTGAGCCTATCTTACACCCAGTAGTTTTTGTCTTCCACTTCTCCACCCCTATATTGTCCCTCACCCCCTCTCCCCACTGCTAATCACTAGTTTGTTGTCTATATCTGTGAGTCTGCTTCTTGTTCTTATATTCACTAGTTTGTTGTATTTTTTTAGACATCACATGCAAGTGATATCATACATTACTTTTCATTCTCTGTCTTATTTCACTTAGCATAATACCTTCTAAGCCCATACATGTTGATGCAAATGGCAAAATTTCATTCTTTTCTATGGCTGAATAGTATTCCATTGTGTGTGTGTGTGTGTGTGTGTGTGTGTGTGTGTGCAGAGTGTGAGAGAGAGTGGTGTGTGTGTGTGTGTGTCACATCTTCTTTATCCATTCATCTGTTGATGGACACTTAGGTTGCTTCCATATCATGGCAATTATAAATAATGTTGCTATGAACACTGGGGTGCATGTATCATTTCAAATTAGTGTTTTTGTTTTTTTCAGATATATACCCAGGAGTGGAATTGCTGGGTCATATGGCAGTTCTATTTTCAGTTTTTTGAGAAACATCTATACTGTTTTCCACAGTGGCTGCACCACTTTACATTCCCGACAACAGTGTATAAGGTTCCCCTTTTCTCCACATCCTTGCCAACATTTGTTATTTGTGTTCTTTTTGATGATAGCCATTCTGGCAGGTGTGAGGTGATATCTCATGGTGAGTTTGGTACGCATTTTCCTGGCGATTAGCAATATTGAGCATCTTTTCATGTGCCTATTGGCCATCTGCATTTCCTCTTTGGAAAAATCTCTATTCAATTCTTCTACCCATTTTTTAATTGGGATGTTTTGTTTTTTGATATTGAGTTGTACGACATTAATTTTCAATGTTTCTCAGGCCCTTTCTGTCTCTCTTCTCCTACTGGGACCCCTATAATGTGAATGTTGGTGTGTTTAATGTTGTCCCAGAGGTCTAATGTTTTAAATTGCTAGGCATACATTAATTTTGCTATTTTGAAATTTCCAAATACATTTGTAACTGACAGCATGAGAGGGTTTTTTTTTTGACGTTTGTAAATGTCATGGGAGAATAATATTTTTTCCCATTGATTATTATTATTATTTGCGGTACACGGGCCTCTCACTGTTGTGGCCTCTCCCGTTGTGGAGCAGAGGCTCTGGACACACAGGCTCAGCGGCCATGGCTCACGCCTAGCCACTCCGCAGCACGTGGGATCCTCCCGGACCGGGGCACGAACCCGTGTCCCCTGCATTGGCAGGCAGGCTCTCAACCACTGTGCCACCAGGGAAGCCCTCTCATTGATTATTAAGATTACTTAGTACAGTTTCAACTTGCATGACCACTTTTGGGGTCCTGCACTGCTATGCAAAGCAAGGAATGCAACATATATTATTTTCCATTTTTGTTTTAGCACCCTAATCTAAGCCATCATCAACTCTCAATTTGATAATTCTAAAGATCTCCACACACTCCTTCCTTTCTCAGTTCCAACCCCTCCTCCACAGGGTATCCAGATTGAGCTTTGACCAAATTAAATCAGTTGATACCACATTTATAACACTGAGACTAAAACCATGCCCCTCTTCATAATTCCCTTCACTTACCATGTCCTTATGATGTCCCACAAAATTGGCATAGCACAAAACTTCTTCCCACATTCCTCATTTCCACCAAGAGGGGTCAAAAGTTCATACACATTAGGGTAAGACCACCCCTCCTCCCATGAGTGTCCAAAGAGAACCCCAAGCACTGAGACTAAAACCATGCATCTTCAGGATTCTCACCTCCACTGACATAAATCAGGAGAGAACCTCAGACTTTTCATATTTTCTGACACTTAGTCTTGCCACCTTTATCTGCCTTGAGTTCACTAAGACTTATTTTTTAATTTGTCCACAAATGAAACTGCTGGCTTGGGAGTCATCCTACATCTCCTAGAATCTCATCCCTTCTCTACTTCGTATTGCCCCTCTTCTATCACTCTTGAGACACTTCCCCTATGTTCTCTGGAGAAAAATCTCCTAGATCCTGAGTCTTTTCCCTAAAGCCTTCTTGCTCTTACAGAAGACACTACTTTACCTGAAACTTTCTCAATTGATTTTTTTTTCTCTTTCCCACAGACTTAATCCACTAGGTTGGCGTCCTCCTTATTCCTCAATTCCATTTCCAGACAGCTCTCCCTCCTTTCTCCCTACAAATTAGCTTTAAATCCATGTCATCTGAGTCTCTCCATGACTACTCTCATTCTAGTCTACTACCAATCCTTCAATAGACTCTCCCATCTTTTAAACTTTTAAACTTTTGACTCATGGGCTCTTCAACACTACTCTGGTGATTTTCTCAATGATTTAACTGTAGTTTCTCTTTCTGACACCTGGGCATTCAGTTTCTTGAATTATTCTCCTCTATTCAACTCTTCCTTCTCTTTACCTCACTCACTTCCAGAAGTATATTGTAGAATTTGTCATTACCTATAATATCAGACCCTTCATAATCTTAATTTGATTTGTCCTGTTCTCTGATCACTATACTCTATCTTTCTAGCTCATTGCACCAAATATTTCAATAATTTCAATCCTATAGAAACTTTTTTATTTTCCCTCATTCCCTCCAGATTCTTTCTTTCCTGCTTACCAACATCATGTTCCACAATCAATCATTAGAATCACTATCTTTTATATATGCTCTACTTTTTTACTCCTCCCTTGCTTTTTTTGTACTCTCTTGGCAGAGTCACTAACCAATTAAATCCATCTTTCCACTTATTCCATGTTTGTCCCAAGGAAACTGAATGTATATGGAGAAAAACGCACAACAATTCTGACTGGTCTTATTTCGTAGTCATGATTATAGATATCAAGCTGAGTCTGAAGACTGCTGTTCAGAGTCATACCTTAATTCCTATGCCTTTCACTCTCCCAATGTCCTAAGTGTTAATTTCACATCTTCTCATTTCCCTGTAAGCCTCAAATCACTTTTCCATAAACTCGTTATTAAAGACCTTTCTTCTCTGTGAAAACTGCAGGTAGCTGGAAGAATTTCCCCAACTCTCACTATCAGATCTACCCAGCTACTAGAACGTGTACCCATATCATCTGCCCCAAATCCAGTCAGGCTCACAACATTGTCACTGAATCCCACCTCCTTTCCCTACTCTAAAACTTTGTTCCAAAAATGTGCCTCTCTTTCTTAATATCAAATTTTTCTGTTAGAGCTTTTAATTATTATCATACAAACTTGTTATTAGTCTCCCCGTCTTTACAAAAGAAAACAAAACAAACATTTTTATTGATTCATCTTTTCCCATCTGCTACCTTCCCATTTATTTTCTGTATCTCTTTGAAGGAAACTCTTTGAAAATAGTATACTTATTCACAGTGCTATTTTAAATTTTTCTCCTTCCATTATTTAAAAAACATTCCAATCAGACTTTCACTCCAACTACTTCATCAGGCTGGCTCTTGTAACCACCAAGATACTCCATGCTACTAAATCTGATGGTCTATTCCCAATCTTCAATTTGTTTGATCCTTGAATCTGCTTTTTACATCATAGGAGATACATTTTCTTCACACTTCTTTTTTACATTTTGTTTTTTAATTTGGCCATGCTGCAGGGCTTGTGGGATCTTTATTCCCTGACGAGGAATCAAACCCAGGCCCCAGCAGTGAAAGTGTCAGGTCCTAACCACTGGACTGCCAGGGAATTCCCCATGTTTCTTCTATAATTCTACTTACCTTTGGTTTCCTTCTCAAGTCATTGGTCACTCCTTTCAATTTCCTTTGCTGCTCTCTTCTTCATTCTGGAGGGCCCAGGATCTTCCTTTATTTTATATCTAAAATAACTCTGTTAGAGATATATTTCATTTGTTGTATAGCTTTCAATACCATCAACTCAGATTTTCATACCTATCACAAGCAAGCACTTGAATTTATATATCCACCTGCCTGAGATATTAGTAGAGAACTCATAATTAACATTTCCTGGGATATCTCAAAATTAACATGCTCAGACCTGAATTCCTGATCTCATACATACTGCCAAACCTTCTTCACACAGTCTAATGCACATACATTAATGGAAACACTGTTCTTTCCATTTTCAACTTAAAAACCTAGACTTGTTTCTTTCATACTCTACACCTAATTTATACAAAATACTGTTGAGTCAATTTTCAAGTCCCATTAAAAATTAGACAGCTCCTAACCTCTTTCATTGAAATCAAATTCTCAAGTGGTTTGCTACAATAGTTTCCTAACTGGTCTGCCTGCTCTACCTGCTCCCTTTCCCAGCAGTCAGTGTAACCTTTTAAAAATGTAAATCAAATCATTTTACTTCCCTCTTTTAACCTTGCTAATAGATCTCCATGTCAATCAAATAAAAGCCTAAGCCTTTCTAATTCCTTACAAATACATGGTCTGCTCTTCCTCTTCCTTCCTTGTCTCATTAACTTCTGAGCTCATATTATGTTACTACCCCATCCTATTCTGCTCGAGAATTACAGGCTCCTTTGCTTTTTCCAGAGCACAACTTATATCCCACATCTGAAAGCTTTTGCACTGGCTTTTCCTACTGTCTGGAATGCTCTCTCCATGCCAACTCAATATTCTTTTGACTTTCTCCCAACCCAGCTTCAAGTCTTTATTCAAATCTCATCATCCCAAAGAGGGCTATCCTGACTGCTATTTAAAAATCTTACTCTCTCCCCTTACCAGCCTTTTTAATCCTTCACATAATTTAAGCACAGTACCTGAGCCATAGCAAATTGTTCAACACATATTTCTAATGAAAGGATTAAAACCATTAAAAAATTTTCCAAAATTCAAGCTGTTAAATCAGATCACTTGTCATGTTCTTAAAGTATTTGCCTTGGTTCCCAAACTCAACTCACATTCTATCTTCCTAACTTACTTGGTTTCAGTCACTCTATCTTTCAGGTTCTTGAGCACAGCAACTTCTTTTTCATCTCAGGATCTTTGCACCTGCTATTCCTTTGCCCAGATCATTATTTTATTGATATATTTCATTGTGTAATCCCCATTTTTCTACCCTCAGCTTTAATGTCACATTTTGAGTTGTTTTCCCTGGTTCTTGTATCTTAAAATTAAACACCTATGTTATTCTACATCATAATATAATATTCTCTGTTTTTTTGGGGCTCATTTTTGAAAATTATTCATTGCATTTCCTCTCTAAAACAATGCAAATTCAATTATTTGAAGACATAGTTTGCTTGTTCAAAGATGCAGACCCTGCATTGAGCACAGTTTCTGGCAAATCATAAACCCTCAATAAGTGCTAGTCTTTAGGTTAAAAAAGAAACACAAACAGAACAGAACATTTGGGGAGATGAACTATGGTGTGACCTGTTGCCCTTCCTCAGTCTTGCCCAATCAGAGCCTTGGGCCTGGAACACTTCTTTATTAAGAGATAAAAAGCCCTCACCACCTGCGAAGTGCATATGTCTATGTGTGGGAAAATCCTTCCCTGTTTCAGGCTGAATGCATACTCTTTTGTTCTGCTTATGTGTAGGCATCATATGGCACCTGGTCATGAAGAGTATATAATTTGTGTGTGTATTTCCTGTACACACACACACACACATACACACACACACACTATATGAAGGTCAAAGAACTTAGACCAATAGTTGCCATATATTATTGACAAATTATACTTTTTAAAAAATTCTCTTAATGAGTCCATTTAATACAAAGTTTGTGGAAATACATAAATATACATGTTAAAAAACAAAACTTCATCTAACAAGACAGATGATTAGTTGCTAATCATTTCCTTTACAAAAGGATGAAGCACATTGTTCATTTACACTGGTGTTTCAGTAATATGCATCTCAATGATTACCTACTTGTTTAGGGGTAGAAACACCAGGAGATAAACTACTAAAGTATTCCCAATAATATTGTCAATCAGAATAGGCAAATGTTTTTCTCTGGGTATATAGTATATAACAATAGAAAAAAATTTGTTCAGATGTACAGAAACTAATTTAAATTTCCATTGTATGTTTGTTGTATAACTCTAGTTTATTTTATTGTCTTTTTGTTTCTCAAAAATGTGTTCCTTATAGGAACTTGTTTTGCAAATTTTTCTATTCTTATTATTTAATTTTTATTTTTTATTTTCTACTAAGAATTACAAGATCTGTTTACTTAGTATATTTATTTAAATCACATAACTGGAATTATTATTATACTACAACAAAAGAAAAAAAATACTGTTCATTTGACAAAGAAGGTTAGAAAGTAAAAATTCTTAACATCCAAAAGAGAACACAATTAATTTTAATAAGCTAAAGTGCAACAGTAAGGCGAAAAGATATGTGATAAGCAGCTGTGGGACCTAAAGGTCATCACTAAACATGATTCTCATTTACCCTTTTACTTTTAGTGTCAGGATCTTGTTCTGGTAACATAAGCCCTTGAGATTTCTCAAGCCATCCTTCTGTATTGAGCTACCTTGCTAATTTAAAAGCCTTAGTGATTATGTTCTGTTATGATATTAATGGAAAGGTCAATGAATTCATGAAAATACTTTTTCTTTTTGATTTTATGACACTTGGAACCTTTTCTCCTTCTGCAATTTTCAACAAGAAACTGATCATATGGGTCATTTTGCATAATAAATGAACATAAGCAGTCACTATTTGTGATAATATCACTTTCTTTGTCACATACTGAATGGGCAGAATGGGGATATCTGGATTGTTTGCTATATTTTCTTATTTTTAATATAAACAAAAATGTTAATGGAGGAAGAAGAGAGAAAGTATTTTTAATAACACAAGTTACAACTTAAAAGATGAAAAGGTTAATAATTACCTTCAAAATCTTATATTAAGTGCTGACATAGTGACTGCTAATATATTTCCTGAATTCTTTTAAAGAGTGTTTTACATTGAAATTGTCTCTGTGTATGGTGTCTGAAGAAAAATAGCAGAAACAAAAACTAGAGAAACTTGAGGTCATATAGTAAAGGAATGGCAATAATGCAGAATATAAAACAGAAAAAAATAACACGCAATGCCATTTCTGGCATAGATCCAATTCTGTAAGCCATAATAATGTTTATATTTTCTCATCTACCACACTAAGACATTAAAAGATGGATTTCAGGGCTTCCATTGTGGCGCAGTGGTTGAGAGTCCACCTGCCGATGCAGGGGACACGGGTTCGTGCTCCGGTCTGGGAAGATCCCACATGCTGCGGAGCGGCTGAGCCCGTGAGCCATGGCCCCTGAGCTTGCGCGTCTGGAGCGTGTGCTGCGCAACGGGAGAGGCCACAGCAGTGAGAGGCCCACGTACTGCAAAAAAAATAATAATAAGTAAATAAAAGATGGATTTCAATATTTTTCTCATTATGTGACAAGAGAAATGTCATTCACATGGAGCCAGGACAAACTTTCTTAAGGTTTGATCACATAAAGCAGTGGAACCCCTCCATCTATTCGTGCCTATATAATAATAAAAGGTCATTTGTAGAAGCTATCAGTGTAGATATTTTGTGATTTTTGTGTGCATATTAATTATTACTTAAAACAGAGTTTGTGCGCCAAAGCAATTTTGAGGACTTAGTCTGCACTTTGATAATAGACAGGTTCTTCATTTCACTTTGTGTAGATCCAAAAGCAAATTAAATTTTATTCAAACAAGTGTCAGTATATCTAAGGATAAGTTTTGGCTAAACACCTTTGATGGCCAAAATTTATAAAGTCCAAGACTCTCGAGATACATTTTATCATTTAATCAGCAAATGATTACATGGTATAGTTTACCACTTTTCCTAATATGTTAACTTCACAGCTAATCAAATCAGTGTTTCTAGCCTGAATTCACACTATTTGAGTACCCTGAAATCACTCAAGCAGGCTGGTGGTTCCCAAAAGAGCAAATCCAAATAAACTGAAAATCAACCCTGGAACCCAGCTCCACCCAGCAGTGAGCTGGAACCAGTCCTGGGAACCCCTGGGCCTCAGACCTGCATACCAACAGGTCAGTAAGAGATATGGGCCCCCATGCAGCCCTCAGCTAGCCACCTTGGGATCCAGCCCCACCCATCAGCATGCTAACAATAGCTTCAGGACACTCTGAACTCTGCAGCCACCCATGTTAGGAATTGGCTTCACCCACCAGTGGCCAGTGGCCTCCACACAAGACAGGACTTGACAACCAGGGGCTAGCTATATGGACACCAATGGACACCAGCTCTGGGACCCTAGCCCTACCCACCAGCTGGCCAATACCAGCTACAAGACCCCAGGCCCTATGACCAGAGATTCTAGGACCTGGCTTCACCCACCAGTGGGCCAGTACTATCCGCTGGGCCTAGCCTCATGCACCAGTGGGTAGATACCAGCACCTGCTCACATTGGGTCATAGCCCTGCCCAACAGTAAACCAAAACCAACCATAGGACACCTGTGACCCCTCAGCCAGGAATCTGGGATTCAGCACCACCAACCAGCAGGTCATTACCAACTCTGAGACATCCTGAACATCATGGCCAGCTGAGTCAGGAACAAATCACACCCATCAATAAGTTGATACTAACTCCAGGGCCCCAGCCCACCAGCCAGGCACTCCAAGACCAAATCCCACCTACCAGTGGGCTAGCACCAGTCCCAAGACCTCCCAGGTCTCATGACCCAGCCCCAGCAACCAGTTGGCTGACATAAGGACAGGTACTCCTCCGGTCATGAAGTAAGCCATGCTATGACCCAATCCCATCCACCAGGGTCTGGCAGCCTCCACATAACGCAGGGCATAGCAATCAACCAGACCACGGATAGACACTCCTACCTGTACATCCACGGTAGTCAGTCCACCGTGACATAAGGATCCATGCAGCCCATATAGAAGGCATTCTTAGAGCATACAGCTCTGGTGATCAGAGGTAAGTATGCTGCTTGTTCCCATAAGATGTTTCCTACCTAAGGCCACTTCTCCAAATGTATACTAACATTTGCCCTATAGTGGTTCCAGAAGGAGAAGAGAGAGAGAACATTTTTGAAGACACAATGGCTGAAAAGTTCCCTAACACCTAAGTCCAGGAAGCACAGAGAGCCCCAAATAGGATCAACCAAAGAGGACCTACCAAAACACACTGTAATTAGAATTGCAAAAATTTTGATAAAGATAGAATGTTAAAAGCGACCAGGGAAAAGCAATAGTTATATACAAGGGAGCTCCCATAATGTTATCAGCTGACTTTTTAGAAGAAATTCTGCAGGTCAGAAGGGAGTTAAACAATATATTTAAAGTGATGGAAATGAAAAACCTACAACAAAGCTTTCATTCAGATTGGAAAGAAATATCAAAAGTTTTGCAGACAGGCAAAAGCTAAAAGAGCTCAACACCATCAAACCAGCT
Organism: Stenella coeruleoalba; assembly: GCF_951394435.1. Taxonomy (NCBI): domain Eukaryota; kingdom Metazoa; phylum Chordata; class Mammalia; order Artiodactyla; family Delphinidae; genus Stenella; species Stenella coeruleoalba. The sequence goes on along the minus strand of NC_137164.1, from coordinate 37,534,649 downwards.
TTGTAAGAAATGTTAAAGGGACTTCTCTCAGTGAAAGAAAAAAAGCCACAACTAGAAATATGAAAATTACAAAAGGAGAAATCTCATTGGTAAAGGTAATTATATAGTAAAAACAGTAAATCAACCAGGTACAAAGCTAGTAAGAATGTTAAAAGACAAAGTAGTAAAATTATCTGTATCCACAATAAGTAGTTAAGGGATACACAAAACAAAAAGTTGTCAATATGATGTCAAAACAGTAAATATTTGTAGGAAAATTAAAAAAGGCAGGGTTGTTAAAATGCCTTTGAACTTAAAAGATCAGCAACTTGGACTTCCCTGGTGGTGCAGTGGTTGAGAGTCCGCCTGCCGATGCAGGGGACATGGGTTCGTGCCCCGGTCCGGGAAGATCCCACATGCCGTGGAGCGGCTAGGCCGGTGAGCCATGGCCACTGAGCCTGCGTGTCCAGAGCCTGTGCTCCACAACGGGAGAGGCCACAACAGTGAGAGGCCTGCATACCACAAATAAAAAAGATCAGCAACTTAAAATAATCAAGTATATATTGAGATTGCCATACATAATCCTCATGATAGCCACAAATCAAAAATTTGCAATAGATACACACACACAAAAGACAAATAATCCAAACATAATGCTAAAGAGAGTCAGCAAATCACAGGGAATAAATTAGATGAAGGAAAGAGGAACAAAATGGTAAGTAGTACATAAATATCAATAATTACTTTAAATGTAAATCTACTAAATTCTCCAATCAAAAGTCATAGAGTGACTGAATAGATATAAAAACAAGACCCATATATATGCTGCCTACAAGAGAGTCAATTCAGCTCTAAAGATACAGACTGAAAGTGAGGGGATGAAAAAAAAATATTTCATGTAACTGGAAATGAAAAAAAAAACAGGGTAGAAATACTATCAGTAAAGCTGAAGGAGACAAAATTAATAGTTAGAAATCTGTTGCATTTCTATACAATTACAATGAACTGTCATAAAGAGAAATTAAGAAAACAATCCTACTTACAATTGCATCAAAAAAATCAAAAACTAAATAACTCCAACTAAGAAAGTAAAAGACCTGTACTCAGAAATTATAAGACACTGATGAAAGAAATTGAAGATGACACAGATGAAAAGTTATACTAAGTTCACAGAATGGAAGAATAGATATTGTTAAAATGACCATAGTATCCACAGATTCAGTGCAATCCCTATCAAAATACCAATGGAATTTTTCACAGCACTAGAACAAATAATTCTAAAATTTATATGGAAACACAAAAGACCCCAAATAGTCAAGACAATCTTGAGAAAGAACAAAGCTGGAGGCATCACACTCCTTAATTTCAAACTGTACTACAAAGCTACAGTAATCAAAAGAATATGGTAGTTGCACAAAAACAAACACATAGATTAATGGAACAGGATAGAGAGCCCAGAAATGAACACATACATGTGTGGGCAATTAATCTATGACAAAGAAGGCAAGAAAACACAACAGGGAGAAGACAACCTCTCCAATAAATAGTGCTGGGAAAACTGGACAGCTACATGCAAAAGAATCAAACTCTACTACTTTCTCATACCATATACAAAAATAAGCTCAAAATGGATTAAAGACTTAAATGTAAGACCTAAAACCATAAAACTTCTAGAAGAAAACATAGGCAGTAAACTCTTTGATATCAGTCTTAGTAATTTTTTTGGGGAAATGTCATATCAGGCAAGGAAAACTAGAGCAAAAATAAATAAATGGGACTACATAAAACTAAAATGATTTTGCACATAGGAACCTATGTACAAAAGAAAAATGCTGCCTATTGAAATGGAGAAGATTTTTGCAAGGGATATATCTGATAAGGGGTTAATATCTAAATATAGAATGAACTCATGCAACTCAACATCAAAAAAACAAACAACCCAATTAAAAATGGATAGAGGATCTGAATAGACATTTTCCAAAGAAGCTGTATAAATGGCCAACAGGGACATGAAAAGATGCTCAACATCATTAACTGTCAGGGAAATGCAAAGTCAAAGCTATCACCACACATCTATCAGAATAGCTTTTATCAAAATGATTGCAAGTGTTGGTGAGGGTATGGAGAAAAGGGAACCATCTGCACTGTTGGTGGGAATGTAAATTGGTTCAGCCACTATTGAAAACAGTATGGAGATTTCTTTAAAAAATAATAATACAACTACGTATGATCCAGCAATTCCACTTCTGAGTATTTATTCAAATAAAAAAAATTAGAAAATGTAGGGGACCCTATGTTCATTGCAACATCATTTACAATAGCCAAGATACAGAAATAATGTAAGTGTCCATGTAAAGATGAATGGATGAAGAAGATGTGATACATACACACACACACACACACACACACACACACACACACACAATATTACTCAGACATAAAAAAGAATGAAACTCTATCATTTGTTAAGTGGAATAAGTCAGACAGAGAAAGAAAAATACTGTATGATTTCACTTGTATGTAGAATATTAAAAAAATGAAAAAACATAACAAACAGAAACAGAGTTATACATATAGAGAACAAACAGATCGTTGCCACAGTGGAAGGGGGTAGGGGTAAAAAAGAAATAGGTGAAGGAGATTAAGAGTACAAACTTCCAGCTGTGGAATAAATGCGTTATGAGTATGAAATGTATAGTGTGAATTATATAGTCAATAACTATAAAATATCTTTATATGGTGATGTATCATATCTAGACTTATCATGGTGATTATGTTGAAATGTATAAAAATCACTATGTTGTGTAACAGAAACTAACATAGTGTTGCAGGTCAATTATACTTCAAAAAACACAAACTCATAAGAAAAGAGATAAGATCTGTGGTTACCAGAGGTTGGTGGTGGGGCAAGGGAGAATTGAATGAAGGCAATAAAAAAGTACAAGCTTCCAGTTATATGATAAATAAGTACTAGGGATGCAATGCACATGGTAAACATAATTAACACTGCTGCATGTTACATGTGAAAGTTGTTAAGAGAGTAAATCCTAACAGCTCTCATTACAAGGAAAAGTTATTTTTTCTATTTCTTTACTTTTGTATTTACAGAGATATGGATGTGCACTAAACTTATTGTGATAATATTTTATGATGTTTATAAGTCAAATTATTATGCTGCACAACTTAAACAATGATGTGTGTCAATTATATCTCAATAAAACTGGAAGGATAAAGTCATTAAAAAGAAGAAAGAAAAAAGCAAGGGGATGCTATATGAACTGTTTGAAAAGAAGGTTTCCTGTGAGAAGGAACAGAATAGGATGAGCTAAAGGTAATTTCAAGATAATAATATTTGTGTTTTTGTTTTTTTTAATAAGGTCAATGCATTTTTACTGTCTTTCAATTATGCAACTAAAATATTTTTGAAATGCTTTCTATCTACTGAAAACAGTGAAATATTATTTCTTTTTAGTTCAGAATTAAAAATTTGTTCTAAACCACATGATCTTCTAGTGCAAGTCCACAGGTCTACTAATATTGTTAGACACACATAGCCATGTATCTAAGTCAATGTTACTTCATAGAATGTAAACTTGAAAAGTAATATTTTCTAGATTTGATTCAATTATGATGACATGTAAATCCCTTTCATACCAGTATGCACTTTCATAATTAATTAATTAATTTTTAAAAAACTTCAGTACAATCATTTTAAAGAACACTGAATGCTTTCTTCAATTTCCATAGACCTTTGAATTACATTTTTGATACAAAAAATGATAATCTTTAATAATAAGTTGAATACTATCTCTTTCCTTTCTGGATACTAAAATAAAGATATTTAAAATTTCATCAGGACTAGACTAACATATTCATTAAAAATATGTAAAAGAACTCAGGAAAGTCTTCCCATTATCTACTGTTCCCATTATTTCATTTCTAAGAAATGACAAGATTTGAACTACCTATGACCACTATACCACAAAAAATGATTTTGCAATAAGAGTTGATTATCAACTATTTTTTAAATTAGATGGGTTTTCTACAAAGCTTCTAACTAAAAAGATACAGAAATGGTGCAAATGTAATGGGATGTAGGGGTACACAGAAAATGTTTGATTTCTTCCAGATCGACTTAAATTTCAAAGAAAGACTATTTTTAACTTCCAATTACATCACAGTTATACTGTGAAAGAAAGAAAATGAAGTGCAATGTCATAATTTTGTTACAAGTTAATAAAACACTCAAAGTCACCAACATGCTATTCAAGATCTTCCTGAATTTAGGATAAATACTAAATTTTATATCTGATACTTTCCCTATTCATTTTATTTCATCTGCCAAATCTTTAAACACAAAAATCAACATAAGTTACAATCTACTACTTTTGCAAAAATTTGTAACAAATAAACAGAATATTAGTACTGGCAGTTTACCTAATGAGATGCTGCTTCAAATGTGCAAGCTCAGCAGATGACTTGTAACATGTCACTGGAAATTAAAAGTAACAACATTTCATGAAAAATTGCAGTAACCAGAGACTGAAAATGTCTTTACTCAATTCAAATTCCTAAACCTTTGCCTATTTGATAAGATGGTATAAGTACAGTCAAAAATAGGCACAAATTATGCTATAACATCTGATATTTTTCAAGAGAAAAGTTGGGAGACCGAAAAAGTGGAATACTGTTTATGATGTGATTCTGAGGCTGCTGTGGAAACTGCTTGACGTATTTTTACAAAACCTCCATTTCATTATTTATTTTATACCTTTCTAAGTCTGCATGGATAGTGAAACAAAAGTGATGGCCTTAGTTTTATTCCACAGCGGAAGTATATGACTATTATAAAAAGTATAGAGTAGATTAGCCTGTGTTACTCCCTTCAGTTTGAGCTGCAAATCATTATAATTATTTCACTTACATCAATTTATTCTTCTGTAACTAAAAGAGAATTTTTGCTTAATCTCATCTTGACAATTACATTTTGAAATGATTTAGGGACTATCAGTGATGAAAAATTATACATTGATAAGTATGAAGAAAGTATGACTGTCAATAATATTTTAAAAGTCTAAAAGTAACTCCTTTGGGTAGTTAAATCAATACCTGTACTATTTAATATATTAATGTAAATTGTTTAATATAAATTGTAACACTCCCATCCTCACCTCCATTTTGATAACTATATTTGCTTGGTTTTTAGAGCAAAGAAGACTTGTAATAGTTATTACAAAAGATGGCAACTTACTAGGTTATCTTATGACCAGAGGTTCTGTGGATAGTCTACAGACTACAATAATGGAAATAATTTCTATTCACTTAATGCATTAGCTAAATTATAAGACGTACCTTAAAATGAATAGTAGGGGATATGTGAGAATATATATCTGAGTCTAGAATGCAGACACCAATAAAAGAAAAGCTTCATTAAATACATATATGTAAATAGTAAATTTTAGACATCATAAGCCACATGACATTTAACCAATTATATAAATAAGATAGTGGTTCAAACTTTGAAGGGTAAGACAAGAGTGTTTATTTACACTAAATTTGTATACAACACTGTTTTCACCTATCTCAGCTCCTATTTCATTAGGTACAAAGAAAAAAGTGTCTTTATTTTTGACAAGTCATAACTATGGGGGCTTTTTTCGAAGTACAGTTAATTTACAATGTTGTGTTAGTTTCAAGTGTACAGCAAAGTGATTCAGTTATACATATATATAGAATATATATATATTCTTTTTTTACATTCTCTTCCATTATAGGTTATTACATGTTATTGATTATAGTTTCCTGTGCTATACAGTAGGTTCTTGTTATTTATCTATTTTATATATAGTTAGTAGTGTGTATATTTTAATTGCAGACTTCTAATTTATCCCCTGCCCTTTGGTAACCGTAAATTTGTTTTCTATGTCTGTGATATTCTATTTCTGTTTTGTAAATACGTTCATTTGTATCATTTTTTTAGATTCCAAATATAAAATTTAGTCCACATGCTTCATTCATTTTGAGGCACTAAATCATACAACCAAATTACAATAAAGGCATCATAGCCAAATTTAAGTGATTAAAATCAGAAAAGGAATGTTTTGTCTTTTATTTCCAGGTGCCCATGATTAAATTGCCTAGATATTTGTAGTTGTCAAAAATTTAGTTAAAAACTGAATAATCCCTTATTTCTCAGAGGTAAGAAGAATCAAATAGTTCTACATTATTAGGCATTATTAGGTCCCAATAACTTTTGCAAGACTCATTCCTAATGTCCTTTCATTTTCATAAATAATGTCAATATTTGATAGTTTCATTAATCAAAGACAAAATCTTGACCACACATTTTAGAAACGTCATACTGCAAGTGGCATGTAGTTTTGGTGATGAATAGAATAATTTCCTCATGAGTACAAATTGAAATGAAAGCTGATAGAATATGAAAGCATTAGACTTTAAGTATATTTGGGAGATTAGTTTAGAGTTAATAAATCTGAAATTCAAATAACTTAAACTACATAATTCAATCACATAGACTGTGATTGTCAGGGTAAGGACTATAACACCGGTCTCTATATCAGGTATTAAGGCATCTTTCTAATATTGATGAAGCACAGGTTAAGTGTGAGGTTTGTACCTGAAAGTGGGAGTAGGAAATGATGAGAAAATCTATCTCCCTTTGCACTACACAATGTTTTGTTGTTGTTGTTTTTTGGGTTTTTTTTTGCGGTACGTGGGCCTCTCACTGTTGTGGCCTCTCTCACTGTGGAGCGCAGGCTCCGGACGCGCAGGCTCAGCGGCCATGGCTCACGGGCCTAGCTGTTCCGTGGCATGTGGGATCTTCCCGGACCGGGGCACGAACCCGTGTCCCCTGCACCGGCAGGTGGGCTCTCAACCACTGTGCCACCGGGGAAGCCTTACACAATGTTTTTGAAAGATTCAGATGATTGACTGAAGAAATAATTATCAGTTGGATTGTCTGTTAATCCTATAAAGAAAAAGTTACAAAATGACCAATTAAAAAAAAATCAGCTAGTATGGCAATCTACAGACCCAGATTCTATCTCTATTTTTTTGTAAAAAAGTTGATCCTCTACTGATTTTTGTTGATGGTCCTTTGGTATCACTTGAAAGATTATAACTAGGGATATGCTAAGTAAGCACAGTTAAAGAAGACTAAATAAGTGAGGTTGCATTCAACATTATCATTTCAAATTCTGTGCATTTTTTTTTTCCTCAACCATTGCCCAACTAGTTTGGACAGTCTCAGTAGGTCAGATTGTTTAAGCTATTTTAAGGGTAATAAGCAACAACCTTTTATTTGTCTTACCTTAAAAATTTTGAAATTTCAGTCAACCACTTGACACTGTGCATAACTGTGCATATGTAATTTTTATTGTAACTACTCATTCATTAAAAAAATGCTTAATATCAAAGGAAAAATCAAAAGGCGTTAATAATCTTTTATTATTTGTAGAAGAGAAATGAAAAAAAAAAGACCTCCAGAATAATTCTCTAGATTTGCATTTGGAAACACTTAATATAAATTTTAAACAGTTGACAATTTTTAATTTATTCTGATTTCAAGGTAGATTTGACTTAAAATGTAGCTTAATATGAGGAGGTGATGAGATATAGTGGGAAAAATATATAAGGATTCAGGACACCTTGGTATCAGATTCTGCTTATATCTAATTGAATGAATCTGGGACAGTCATTATTAATCTCTATTGCTCTGTTCTCTCTTCTGTAACAATGAGGCATTTGGACACATAATATTTCAAGCCCTTTCTTTCAGTATTTTGTCAGAAAATAATACTAGTCTTCTTTATCCAGAACATTCATTTATTGTTTGCATTTAAATTCTAAATTATGCAACGCAAACTTTTCAATATTAAAATGCAAATTGATTTTTCATGGTTTCTAATGAAAGAAGCAGGATTTCTACCCTTCCTATTAGTTGCAGCAGCACAAGCAGGTAAAACTATAAATAAACAGCCATTTGGTGCTTAACTGCAAGTTGGATTTAACTTTCTTGACATGATTGCGCTGCCAATAACCTAGCACTAGGGTGACTTACTGGGTTCCAGAGCTCAAAATGTTTCCATAGGCTGCCCATCTGTTGCTTAATTTTAATGATGCCTATGTACTTAAATAGATAATACTCTTTTACTGAAAGTGAAAGCAGGCCTTGTGCTTTTGATTTTACCAAAGTAAGTTTAAAGTTAGTAGAATATGGGCTATTTAAGAAACTGTATTGATGCCTACTTGTGCTTAGTCATTTGTTGTCATATAACGGCTTTTATGAAAGTAAATCAATACATTAAAAATAGCAGTATAAATTTATTTTAAAATTTGAAATTCAAATAGCGATTTGAGGGCAAATTTTTTTTTAGTTATTTTTAAATTGGAGGTAGAAAAATAATGCTCCCTCTGTACAACTGAGAGGCCACACATTTTAAAACCAGTGTATATCATCAGTGAAACACATCAACTGCATACATCTGAAACACTGAAATAGTATAAAATAAAATGTAAATTTTCCTCAATGATTAAAAGAAAGAAATAATTGTGCTCTAATTTTTCTCATGAAGAGCTTTAATTCTGATGAGCTCATTAATTTGCATTCCAGATAGATTTGTTGAACTTTGACTGAGAGCAAGGCGAGTCAGTTGGGCAGCTGCTTGAGATGTCCAAACTAAGAAGGAATTAGAATAAATATGTCAGTGAAGTCAGCTCTCTACACAGGGTGTTTTACATAAACTGTGAAATTGAAATTGTGACTTACTCCCACATAGTATACAACCATATTTAGTGAGAGGAGGGGTAGGAAGCATCTCTCACTGGCACAGAAGTCGCCAACATTAACGATATGTAGGAAGTTATTTGAAGAATGTAGAATACGAAGATGCAGCAAATTATTAGCCATTGTGCTTATATCTGTTCATGGATTAAGGTCAGCAAAATTCATCCTAAACGATTTTATATAAAAAATTAAGTAGGTAACAAACAATGCCTTTTAGATACTATAAGACTACAAGATATTTCTTAAATTATAGGTAGGGAATTGACGTAAATAGTCATATTAATCTTCAAGACACTGAAAGAGAAAATATTTCCCCTTCTCTTTTAGCTAATGTATGCAAATTCATAATAAATTTCTGTTTATATTTTCTAGAGTATAGAGACTAGAATTTGTGTAACCAAAAATAAAATTTGAATACTTATATTCACTATATTGCTTGAAAGTCATATCTATGTGTACATATATAAACAAATACATGTGTATTTATGATTGTAAACTTATTGAACCAATTGAGTTTAGCTTTAATAAATGATAACTTGATAAAAATTAGGTATTTGCTTAAGTTAGTGGTAAGATTACATTTCTACACAGTGAGATATGAAGTAGAAAAAAATAAGAAATTTCAACAGAAATTTGGGAATAAGGTCAGATTTCTCAGCATATCTTGGTTAAAATAAAAGGAAATTGGATACTAAGCTCTGGAGAGTGCACGTTTTGGAAATAGATATGGAATTTTGAGAGAAATATTATAGAGAAAGTAAAAGCACTGAACAGAAAATGTATATGAAAATATGAAGCCTACAGCTGGATGAAACTCTAAATGACAATGTTAAGGGGAGCAACCTCAGGAAACTGCTGAATTAAACTGAGGGCAAGTAAAAACTGAACAAACTGGATTACTAGTTTCAGCTCCAACATGTCAAGAGTCTAGAATGTGTTACTCCTATAATTACAACAAGAAAACTCTGGACAAACTGAAAAAAAAATGACTTATTTTAGACTCATCAGAGAACTGAGGTCATAGGACAAATGTCTACTCTGAAATCTGGAGAGATGCAGCCAAGATCTGTTTACCTGGAGCAGAAGCCACTGGGGACATCAACTGGTAGAAACACATAAAAGGTAATTTTTATGAGGCTAGAGGCTAAGTTTAGGCAGCATAAGATTTAGAAATCCATTGGGTAATGTAATCTTAGTAGGAACCCCAAACTTTCATGGATTCCTCCTGGAGTCCCATCAGGTTTTAGTAGAGAAAAATTGATATAAATTTCCCCTCATTGCTCTGGCAGGAGAAGGGGAAGTGTAATCATGGTGAAATATACTCAGAGCCTTCTCTATAAAGAGCTGTACTCTTCAGTGGAAAATATTTTGTGACACCCTTACCCTAACTGAGGGTATGTAAGTGCATTTCCTCTCCCATCCAGCCCCCTCTATCCTAGCTGTCCCATTTAAGGACAAAAAAAATAAAATAAAAATAAAAAATAAAAAAAACTCAGCTGAGGACATGGCTTTAAGGAAATAGATTGGGAAGGCCACAGACAAGGAAAGAAGTGGGAGTTCAGGGCAGGGTGTGGGAGATATATCACTGGAGAAACAGTTGTAAAGAATACAGCCAAGAAAAATTCAGTGAGCTGAAAAATAGACCAGGAAAAACTTCCTAACCTGAAACTCAAAGAGAAAAAATATTTAAAACTGAAAACAAAAATAGAACATACAAGAACTATAGGACAATTCAAAAAGTGTAACATGAATAATTGGAATGCCAGAAGTAGAAGAAATAGAAAAAAAGCAGAAGAAATGATTTAAGTAACAATATCAGAGAACTTTCCAAAATTAATAACAGACAAAGAACCACAGACACTGGAAGCTCAGGAAACACAAAGCAGGGTAAATATCTATACAAAATACTCCAGAAAAAAACAGCAATAAGAAAAAGAAGAGCTATATTATATTAAAACTGCAGAAAAGCAAATATACACAAAGAAATCTTGAAAAAGCCAGAAGTGAAAATACCTATAAAGGAAAAAGGTTAAGAATTACAGTGAACATTTAATAGAAACCATGCATGCAAGAAGAGTAAAGTAGAACAACTGGACATCTATATGCAAAAAAATGAATCTGGACACAAACTTTATACCCTTCATAAAAAGTAACTCAAAACAGATCATGACCTAAATGTGAAGTACAAAATTTTAAAACTTGTAGAAGGTAACACAGGGAAATACCCAGATGACCTTGTGTATTGCAATCATTTTTTAGATAAACAGCAAGGACACAGTCTATGAAAGAAATGATGGATAAGTTGGACTTTGTTAAAATTAAAAACTTCTGCTCTGTAAAAGACAATATAAAGAGAAAGAAAACACAGAGCACAGGCTAGGAGAGCATATTTGCAGAAGACATATTTGATAAAGGACTGTTATCCAAAATATGCCAAGAACACTTACAATTCAACAATAAGCAAACAAAATATTGGATTAAAAAATGGGCCAGAGATATTAACAGAAACCTCACCAAGGAAGATACATAGATGACTAATAAACATATGAAAAGATGCTTCACATCATATGTCAACAGGGAAATGCAAGTTAAAACAACAGTGAGATACCAGTACACATCTGTTAGAATGGTCAAAATAATTTTGGAAATTGATAAACCTTTGTCCTGTGGGGATACAGCTTAACAGTTCTGAAAATACTATACAAGTACAGTTGACTCCTGAACAAAATTGGGATTTGAACTGCGCAAGTGCACTTATACGTAGATTTTTAAAATAAATATATAGTATAGTACTACACAATCTGTGGATGAAGAACCATGGATAAAGAGGGCCGACTATATAATTATACTCAAATTTTCAACTGCATGGAGGGAGTGCCCCCATCATCCATGTTGTTCAAGGGTCGACTGTGCACTGGAGTTGAAAAAATAAGTAAATGAATGGCAGATGGTGGGAGTGGATTTATCACTGTAAGAGTGGGAAATAAGTAAAGAGAACAGGCTGGAATTATCCATGAGTTGGAATAGAGTTAGATGCATGAATATGAACTCATGTTTATCCTAACATACCCACAAATTTTTATTCCATGTAGAAATATTTATAAATATGTGTATATACACTGGTCAGTACACACATATATATTCTCTTGCTCTGTCGGCTTAGAGGGCCTAGTGGTAGTAATAAGCGCACCTAGAACCTAGATGTGTCTTTTTAAACAGCATTCTCCAATGACAGGAGAATGACAGAAGCCACAGCTCCTCAGAGAAATGGGTGATTCTAGGTGTGGGGCAAGAAATATACAAGAAGAACTTGGAGTGGCTTATTGCACCAGTAAGTAAGGAAGTCCTAAACACACACACACACACACAAACGCACACACACAAACACACTATAATGTGAGTCTGTCAAAGGAACACTGGAATCAACTAAAAGAGCTCCCAGTGGTCAAAACTGGAAGAATTTGAGCAAAAAACTAAAGTAGTAATGGATTATAAGCCAAACTATGAATTAACATCCATGAGACTATACTCATGATAATTAAATGATTGAGTAGATAAAGGGAATAGAGAAATCTCCCATGCAGAACAAGGTCACATAATTTGTGGAGTTACTCCACCTTAAGGAGGTAGAGCTCCAACTACTGAATTGTGGCCTGTGCATAGTGACTTCCTTTCAAAGATTACAATATGGAAAGGACAAGAAAAGCAACTTTACAGTGGAGAAATCTCACCAACCCTACCTAAGCCAAGTGATTATGCTCAACATTGATAGTGATGTCATGTTGATAGTGTGCATACTTGATATGTTGTGATGAAAATGACATTTTACAAAAACACATAACCCTGATCTAATCATGAGGAACACATCAGAGAAACCTAAATTTAGGGATATTTTATAAAGAGCCTGATCAGTATTTCTTAAAACTGTCAAGGTCATCAAAAACTAGGAAAGCCTGAGAAACTGTTAGCCAAGAGCAGGCTAAGGAAACATGATAAGACACTCTCCTTGATCTAACTCTAGTCAGGCTTCTCCAAGCCCTGTAAGCCTCAACCTTGGTGTCCATCCTTGTTGGACCTCTATCTCTCAGTTAGAAAAATAATCTTGAGTCAGCTAGAAGGAATCCCCACCTTCAATAGCTGATCAAATTCCTCATCTTCTACCAACCATCACGGTGATATCTGATTACCCTGGCCTTCCCTTAGCAAAAATTTTGTAAGGTCTGTTTAACCAGAATCCGTCTTCTCCTTGATGTTTCCTCTTAAGAATCTTTCATCCACTAACTCCTACTTAGCTCCTTGGCTATAAATGCCCACTTGACATGCTGCATTTAGAACCGAGTCTAATTCTATACTGGGGTCTCTTTTCTCCTATGGCAATAGTTCCTGAATAAAACCTGTTTTGGCCATTTAACTACTGCCCAGCTCTGGTTTTTCTTTAACAATGATTAAATATAATACAATAACCTGGATGGAATCCTGAAACGGATAATGGGCATTAGGTAAAAACTAAGAAAATCTTAATAAACTATGGACTTTAGTTAATAATAATGTATCAATATTGGTTCATTAATTGTGACAAATATACTGTACTAATATAAAATAGTATGTATACTAATGTGTATGGAAATGCGTTATCTTTGAAAATTTTCTTCAAATCTAAAACTATTCTAAAATAAAAAGCTTATTGGGGGAACCCAACCAACCAAACAACAAGCAAAAAAAAAAAAAAAAAAAAAAAACCCTAAATGAACTTTGATTTCATGTAGACCTGGGTTCTATCTCTTAAGCTAAACCTCACTTTCTTTAGCTGGAAATGGGAGTCATAATATATACATTTGTTGCAAGGATTTACTATTATAAACTTTTTAAGTGTCTGCATATACAATCATCAGTGAACGTTAATTACCTTTGTTTTTTTTTATTTTATTGATTAAAAGTGATTGCAACTAATGAAATCTAAAGCCCTCATAAAAGTTGATTCATGAACTTCTTAAGATACTTTTATCTTCCTACAAATTAAGATGACTGATTTGGTAGTATGTTTATTTTGTTAAGTCTATCCTAAAAAGTAGGTGGATTCTCATAAATTATTCATGAAAGATACAACATATCTATAACAGCACTACGATTCTTTAATCTTCTAAATTCCCTTGAGTATTTAGAATCACAAACTATTATTCTAATGAAATAAAACTCTGGAAAAAAACTGAAAGAAAATATTCTAGAATGAGGAGTAGAAAGAATGATTAGGCAGTTGGGAAGCCAACAAAAGGAAAAATCACCAATTTCACATTTTTAAATATAGTACTGCATGGAAGTTGTTAGTCTTAGTATGGAGCAATGCAGTGGCAACTATATTATTTTATTTGTTAAACAACATTTTATTGATTCCAAATTTTCAGACATGTGCTAGAAAATTTGGGTGCACTCTACTATTAATTTGAGATGAAATTAAAATATTTACTATGTTAACCTATATGAGAAAATAATCTGAAAAAGAATGAATATATGTATATGTATAACTGAATCATTTTGCTGTATACCTGAAATGAACACAAAATTGTAAATCAATTATACTGATAAAAATTTTTTTTAAAAACTTACATACTGAAAAACCTGGTTCACAATTGATGTTCAATATTTGATTTAATAGAATTCTGGTCTCACTTGACCTCACCCAAATGCTCCTCCGGCTGCATTCCCTACTTTACTGAAAGATTCTACCATCTCTAAAGTGCCCTATCTAGAACACACTTCCCCATGCTATTTCCCTTTCTATGAAATACAATTCTACACCAAGTGTTCCCAGTTTTTCTTTCTATATATCTTCTAAATTTTCAATATACTATATGAGAGCCAAAAGTTGCTTGTGTCTACTGACACCTGAAATGAGGCCAAAGCAAACTAAAGAACTGAATTTTAAATTTTATATATTTTTTTTTCATTTAAATTTAAATGTTTAAATGGATGCTTAAAAGTTCTGGTCACTCAATTTCATCGTGTCAGGAGGGTTTTCCCCATACCACTAGCAATTTTCCCTACAGCAGTTAGGTGTTGTTAAAAACAAGACAAAGACCCAAAATGCAGTTGCTTATGCTAAGCCCCACATCATCAAACCAAAACAATGTAGTTTCAGCTCTCCCAGTAATAGAATCATAAACCAATCAATCAGGAATTTCCTGATCACAACTAGTTCAGTAACCTGACTGATAGATCCCTCCTATGCCCTAAAACAAAGAACCTTGTAATAACAAACTTGCTTTCTTGTTTTTCATATACTCCCTTGTTCCCACTCCCTTCTGCTTATAAAAGTCTTTCACTTTGTACAGCTCCTCAGAGTACCTTTGTATCTGCTACATTTGATGTTTCGTGATTCATGGATCATTGAATAAAACCAAAAAGATCTTTAAAATTTACTCAATTTTGTTTTTTAACTCTGTCCAACAATTCAACTCAGTTCTGACACTATCTGGAGACTACATCAGATCCCACAGGTCAAGGGCTCATTCTTACAAGACTTACCTTCACCACCCCCCAACTTCCCCTACCCCAATTCAGATGCCAGTAACAAGTCCAGATTGTCACTTGTGCTTCTGACCTATGAGCTATAGAATGAAGGTTCCCTGGACCTCCTCCTGGGATTTGAGTAATTTGCTAGAACAGCTTACAGAGATCAGAAAAACATTTACTTACTAGATTACCAGTTTATTATAAAAGGATATAACTCATTTACAGCCAGATGAAAAGAGCACAGTATGAACAGACACGGTATGGGGAAGGGGTGTGGAGCATCCATCCTCTCTTAGACTGCTATTCTCCTGACTCTCCATGTGTTCACCAACACGGAAGCTCTCAGAACCCCATTATTTTAGGGTTTTGTGGAGGCTTCATTACATAAGCCTGATTCATTACACCATTGGCCATTGGCTTTCAATTCAACCTACAGCCCCTCTCCTCTCCATGGAGGTCAGGGAGGTGAGACTGAAAGTTCCAAGCATCTAATCACATGGTTAGTTCTCCAGGATACCAGCCATCTACCTTAGCTGTGATCCAAAATTTACCTCATTAGCATAACAAGAGACACTTTCATCATGCTCTAATTTTCAGTTAGGAAATGTCAAGCATTATTGAATCTCTATACCAGAAACAGGGACAAATACTGAATACATATTTCTTACTATAAATCACAATATCACAATACTCATTTCATTTATTAGAAAATTTTAAGTATGTTTTGAAGAGCTAGGATATGTGAATATGTTTTTTAACTATAAGTTTTATGAAATCTATGTATTGATATAGTATTTCCGATAAATATTTAGTGTCTGAATTGAGATGTGTTTTGAATACTTAGTAACAAAAATATATATAAAATATTCTTGAGAATTGTTTTGTATTTATAACTTGTGAAAAGATCATATTTTAGATTAAATATAATGTTATTATTATTAAAATTAATTTTACTTGTTTCCTTTTCCAATGTAGCCACAAGAAAATGTGAAATTATGTAAACTTTGCAACATATTTCTATTGAATTGTGCTGTTCTAAATTATTTGCTTATCTCCACTACCTCTCTCAATTCCCTGAGAGAGATGCATCACCTTTACTCTGGTATTTCCACTCTAGCCTCTTAATCTTTCTCTGCTTTCAGTGTTGACCACTCCCCCATCAATGTATTTTTCCCTCACCTCTCTATACTTTCTCCTTCATAGAGCTGAGATAATCAAACTCTTTATTTCATAGCAATGCACGTTTCCAATTTTGATTTATTTTATACAGTGATCTTCCTAACATGAAAATCATTTTACATTGCTGATTAAAACTCTTTTATATCTAACCTATAGCCTGCTATATTTCTCATAATCTTACCCTGCTTATCCCACCAGTCTCATTTCCAACTCCTACTTCCAAACCATATTTCATGTCCCAATCAAACTGGTTTTATAAAAGTCCGATTCTTTCTTTTGCATTTGGATCTTTTCATGCTCTATTATTCCAACATATTTTTCATAATTTTACCCCCAATGCCAAAGAAATTACAATGATAAAGCAGACACTAAAAAGTAGTTGAGTAAATAACAAATGACTACTATACTAGAAATAAACAATTCTAGGAACTTAGTTACTACATAAATATATTTCCTGTAGTAGAGGGTAAGTAATCTTGAAATCATTATTGTTTGCAAAGATTAATAATTATATTAAAAATCTTTAAAACAGCCAATTGTGATATTAAGCAGTTTCACTGAAGTCAAACTGCTGATCTTTTCCTTCCTATAATGTTTTAATTTTGAACTTTCAATTGTTACTTTGTAAAATATTCAAAGCATAACCTGGAAAATCTTCAAAATATCTTAGCAGTTTGCTTTAGAACCTAGGGGTGAAACAAAAATTAACTTCAAAGCAAATTAGCAGTTTTTCTCATCTATTCCCATCAAAGAAAGTGTGGGAGGATTTTAGCCCCTCTGAGAGCATATATTATAGTTCATTATGCAAAGAAAAAAAGGTAAAAAATGAATCCAGGAACAATTAATATGTGAAGTTAGTAATCTGCAAAGCAGTATTAACACTGCAATATATGTTTTTTTTAAGTGAAAGCATTTCAAAATTTAAAATGTGCTACACATATATTATTACTAAAATTTTTCTTATTATATCATTGACATGATTCAAACTTCTATAATCTTTTCCCAAGAACATGAGTAAAGGTATCCCTTTCCACTTTTCTAGGTTCCTCAGTGCTGTAAAGGAAATAAAAGATAAGTGGTAGAATTAGAATAGCAGGGTTAATTATGTTAGAGGTGAAAATACCAAGATTAAAAATGATACACTGTAGAAGTTGCTAAGATGAAAACAACTTCAAGAGTCTCTCTCCTCAGTGTCTTAGTACTCCCATTTCTTAACAATTTAGAATAATATAATTATAAGATAATAGAACTAAAATTAATTTTGCATGTTACCTAGCACAGTCTCCAACCTTATAAAATAGCTTCTCCACAATGACAGAAAATAATTGTGTCTACTTTTGAATTTTCTCACTGATGTGACACTTCCTCCATAAAGAGCAGACAATCTGTTTAGGGTCACTCTAATGGTCTGAAGTTAGACATGACTCTAATTTTGCCATTTGAAAGTAAATGGAATAAATCTGATCTCCCATATGACAAGCTATTTTTTTTGAATATTTATACCAATCCTTCCACAAAATATATTTCTAGTCTAAGGTTTCCTACTTCCTTCTATGATTTTTCAAAATACATAGTTTTCAAAAGTTCCACAATGTTCAGTCATTTTTTGCATACACTTTAATATAATCATTATTAAATTTAGCATCCTAGTGCTTACCTATCTTGGACATTAGCAGACACTTATGTTGTTTTTATCTGGGTGATATAAATCTTTTAATGTAATATTTGTCTTAAATTAAGTACCATTAATATTACAGAATACCTGTTCTGTATAAAATATTATGCTATATGTCAAAGCAGATTGGAAAGAGTCAAAAAGAAAATGAAGATACCTTGAAGCTTTAGCTACTATTCATCTAGTAGTGTCTTAAAACATGCTGGATTTTTGCATCAGAACTGTAGAAAATAAATAGTTCTAAACCATAATTTATATTATGTATATAAAAAGTGATATCACATACCCCACTGACATCACTGAACAGATCACCAAGATGAAAAATCCATAAGGAAACACAGGCTTTAAACAACATTTTAGATAAGATGGACTTAATAGACATATACAGAACATTTCGACCAAAAGCAGCAGAATACACATTCCTTTTCAAGTGCACATGGAACATTCTCCAGGATAGATCACATGCTAGGCTACAAAACAAGTCTTGGTAAATTTAATAATACTGAAAACATATCAAGCATCATTCTGAACCACAATAGTATGAGACTAGAAATCAAATACAAGAAAATAATTGCAAAAAATACAAACACATGGGGGCTAAACAACGTGCTACTAAAAAACAAATGGGACACTGTAAAATCAAATACACAGTAACCCAATAATCTATGGAAGGGAAGCAAAGCAGTTCTAAGAGGGAAGTTTACAGCAATACAAGCCTACCTGAGGAAATAAGAAAAATCTCAAATAAACAACCAACCTTACACCTAAAGGATATAGAAAAGGAAGAGCAAACAAAACCCAATGTTAGTAGAAGAAAATAAATAATGAACATCACAACAGAAATAAATTTAAGAGAGACCAAAAACTAATTTAAAAAATCAATGAAACAAAGAGCTGTTTTTTTAAGAGATACCAAAATTGACAAACATTTAGTAGTATGCATCAAAAAAAGAAGAGAGAGAGAGAGGTTCCAAATAAATAAAATCAGACATGAAAAAATTTACAGTTGACACCACAGTAATATAAAGGATAATAAGAGATTGCCTAAAACAATTATATGCAAATAAAATGGACAATCTAGAAGAATTGGACAGATTCTTAGAAACATATAATCTTACAGATTGAGTCAGGAAGAATAAAACATATGAACATACAAATTACCAGTAAAAAAATTGAATCAGTAATAAAAACAAATTCACAAGAAACAAGAGTCCAGAATCAGATGACTTCACAGGTGAGTTCTACCAAATATTTAAAGAAGAGTTAACACCTATATTTCTCAGACTATTCCAAATAACTACAGAGTAAGGAATGTTTCCAAACTCATTCTACACAGTCAGCATGACCCTCATACTAGAAGTAGGAAAAGATACAACACAAAAAGGAAAATTACAGGCCAGGGTTACTGATGAACAAACATGCAAAAATCCTCAACAAAGTATAAGCAAACTGAATTCAATGAGTCATTAAAGATATCATATAACATGATAAAGTGGGATTTATTCAAAGATGAAAATATGGTTCAATATCCACAAATCAATCAATGTGATACACCACATTAACAAATTGGGGGTGAGAGGAGAGAGAACTGGATGAAGATAGTCAAAATGTACAAATGTCCAGTTATAAGTACTAGGAATGTAATGTACAACATGATGAATATAACAAACACTGCTCTATATTATCTATGAAAGTAGTTAATAGGGTAAATCCTAAGAATTCTCATCACATATTTTTTTCTATTTCTTTAATTTTGTACAATATGAGATGATGACTGTTTAGTAAATTTAATGTGGTAATAATTTTATTTTGTATATAAATCAAAGCATTATGCTCTACACCTTAAAATTATACAGTGCAGTATGTCAATTATATCTCAATAAAACCAGAAGATAAAATTATGTCATTTGTCTCAGACTGATATAAATTTAAAACTTGAATCTACCTTATCACAATGGCAAGTATTTGTTCACTTTATGTCATCAGCATGCTGCTTAAGTGTATATTGTATATTATTTTAGCTACATTTTTGTTTGTTTAAAGCTATAAGTGACATTGATTTTTAATGTATAAAGTAGAAAATTGATAAATATAAAATCCAGTGGTATATGTTCTAAGACTTAATCAATCTGATATTAAATCAATACTCTTTAGGTACAGAATCCATCCATTACCTTGATAGAATATTATGTATTTGTTTTATCCTTGGCATGACTCAAGTTTCTATAATTTTGTCTAGTAAAGAGGTAAGATTCCTTCTCACTTTTCTAGGTTATTCAGAGTACAGGGGTTAATTATAATGAATAAGTGTGTGAGTGTGTGTGTATGTTTGTGTGTCTGTGTGTGTGTGTACAGCAGGGGTCCCCAGGCTATCAGTCTAATAACTACAAAGAAAAAATAGATTATTGCAAATGTTATTCTCAGTAAAAAATATGTTCATTTCCAGTAATATTTTTGTTTCTAAAAGTTGATAATCCTTCTATTTAAAGTGCAGTTCAGAATTTGCCAATCTTTCAACAAACCTTTTATTCTCTATGCTTCCTCAAATATGATTGAAAACTATTATATTTACCTAAATTTTTTAAAAATTTAATAATCTCTGCCATGTAAGACATTAGAAACAGATATACACTTTGAGTGCTTTGATATGTAATTTATTTCAGCTTGGAAACTTAAAAGTAATCTAATAAAGCTGGGCTCTTTGGTTACATGTCTTTATATATCATAAATTTCAAATGGCACTTAGGATAGTTACTTTTCATAATTTTTTTTGAAATTTTGAATTTTACTTTATTTACTTTTTATACAGCAGGTGCTTACTAGTTAGCAATTTTATACATATTAGTGTATATATGTCAATCCCAATCGCCCAATTCATCCCACCACCACCAACCCCATTGCCACTTTCCCCCTTGGTGTCCATACATTTTTTCTCTACATTTGTGTCTCTATTTCTTCTCTGCAAACCAGTTCATCTGTGCCATTTTTCGAGGTTCCACCTATATGCATTAATATATGATATTTGTTTTTCTCTTTCTGACTTACTTCACTCTGTATGACAGTCTCTAGATCCATCCATGTCTCTACAGATGACCCAATTTCGTTCCTCTCTATGGCTGAGTAATATTCCATTGTGTATATGTACCACATCTTCTTTATCCATTCATCTGTTGATGGGCATTTAGGTGGCTTCCATGACCTGGCTATTGTAAATTGTGCTGCAATGAACATTGGGGTGCATGCGACTTCTTGAATTATGGTTTTCTCTGGGTATATGTCCAGTAGTGGGATTGCTGGGTCATATGGTAATTCTATTTGCAGATTTTTAAGGAACCTCCATACGGTTCTCCATAGTGGCTGTATTAATTTACATTCCCACCAACAGTGCAAGAGGGTTAACTTTTCTCCACACCCTGTCCAGCATTCCCACCAACAGTGCAAGAGGGTTAACTTTTCTCCACACCCTGTCCAGCATTGTTTGCAGATTTTCTCATGATGCCCATTCTAACTGGTGTGACGTGATACCTCATTGTAGGTTAGATTTGCATTTTTCTAATAATGAGTGATGTTGAGCAGCTTTTTGTGTGTTTTTGGCCATCTGTGTGTCTTCTTTGGAGAAATGGCTGTTTAGGTCTTCTGCCCGTTTTTAGATTGGGGTATTTGTTTTTTTGATATTGAGCTGCATGAGCTGCTTGTATATTTTGGAGATTAGTCCCTTGTCAGTTGCTTTGTTTTCATTTTCTCCCATCATCTTTTCATCTTATTTATGGTTTCCTTTGCTGTGTAAAAGTTTTAAGTTTCATTAGGTCCCATTTGTTTATTTTTGTTCTTATTTCCACTTCTCTAGGAGGTGGGTCAAAGAACGTCTTGCTGTGATTTATGTCAAAGAGTGTTCTTTCTATATTTTCCTCTAAGAGTTTTGTAGTGTCCAGTCTTACATTTAGGTCTGTAATCCATTTTGGGTTTATTTTTGTGTATGATGTTAATGAGTGTTCTAATTTCATACTTTTACATGTAGCTTTCCAGTTTTCCCAGCACCACTTATTGAAGAGACTGTCTTTTCTCCATTGTATATCCTTGCCTCCTTTGCCATAGGTTAGTTGACCATATGTGTGTGGGTTTATCTCTGGGCTTTCTATCCTGTTCCATTGATCTATATTTCTGTTTTTGTGCCAGTACCATGTTGTCTTGATTACTGTAGCTTTGTAGTATAGTCTGAAGTCAGTTAATTTGATTCCTACAGTTCTGTTTTTTTCTCTCAAGACTGCTTTTGCTATTTAGGGTCTTTTGTGTCTCTATACAAATTTTAAGATTTTTTTATTCAATTTCTGTAAAAAAATGTCACTGGTAATTTGATAGGGATTGCATTGAATCTGTAGATTGCTTTAGGTAATATAGTCATTTTCACAATATTGATTCTTCCAATCCAAGAACATGGTATATCTCTCCATCTGTTTGTGTCATCTTTGATTTCTTTCATCAGTCTCTTATAATTTTCAGAGTACAGATCTTTTACCTCCTTAGGTAGGTTTATTCCTAGGCATTTTATTCTTTTTGTTACAATGGTGAATGGAATTATTTCCTTAATTTCTCTTTCTGATCTTTTGTTGTTAGTGTATTGGTATGCAAGAGATTTCTGTGTATTAATTTTGTATCCTGCAACTTTATCAAATTCATTGATTAGCTCTAGTAGTTTTCTGGTGGTATCTTTAGGATTTTCTATGTATAGTATCATGTCATCTACAAACAGTGACAGTTTTGGTTCTTCTTTTCCAATTTGGATTCCTTTTATTTATTTTTCTTCTCTGATTGTTGCAGTTAGGACTTCCACAACTATGTTGAACAATAGTGGCAAGAGTGGACATCCTTGTCTTATTCCTGATCTTAGAGGAAATGCTTTCAGTTTTTCACAATTGAGAATGTTTTCTGTGGGTTTGTCATATATGGCCTTATTATGCTAAGGTAGGTTCCCTCTGTGACCACATTCTGGAGAGTTTTATCATAAATGGTGTTGAATTTTGTCAAAATTTTTTTCTGCATCTATTGAGATGATCATATGGTTTTTATTCTTCAGTTTTTTAACATGGTGCATCACATTGACTGATTTGCATATATTGAAGAATCCTTGCATCCCTGGGATAAATCCCTCTTGATTATGGTGTATGATCCTTTTAATGTGTTGTTGGATTCTGTTTGCTTGTATTTTGTTGAGGATTTTTGCATCTATATTCATCAGTGATATTGGTCTGTAATTTTCTTTTTTTGTAGTATCTTTGTCTGGTTTTGGTATCAGGGTGATGGTGGCCTCATAGAAGGAGTTTGGGAGTGTTCCTTCCTCCACAATTTCTTGGAAGAGTTTGAGAAGGATGGGTGTTAGCTCTTCTCTAAATTTTTGATGAATTCACCAATTAAGCCATCTGTTCTTGGACTTTTGTTTGTTGGAAAACTTTTAATCACTGTTTCAATTTCATTACTTGTGACTAGTCTGTTCATATTTTCTATTTCTTCCTGGTTCAGTCTTGGAAGGTTATACCTTTCTAAGAATTTATTCATTTCTTCCAGATTGTCCATTTTATTGGCAGAGAGTTTTTTGTAGGGGTCTCTTCTGATGCTTTGTATTTCTGTGGTGTCGATTGTAACTTTTCCTTTTTCATTTCTAATTTTATTGATTTGAGTCCTCTCTGTCTTTTTCTTGATGAGTCTGGCTAAAGGTTTATCTATTTTGTTTATCTTCTCAAAGAACCAGCATTTAGTTTTATTGATCATTGCTATTGTTTTCTTTGTTTCTATTTCCATACTTTCTGATTATTCTTTTTATTCTCATTTCCAGTAGACTTTTATTTCTCTGAAGGAAAAACTGGCATATAGTAGGTGTACATATGTTCCATTATTGACACTGAAATATGTTTAACTTCTTCATGTGTGTCTGTGTGTATTTTTTTATACTCTTCTCATTATTGCTCTTCAGCTATTTTCTCTTTTCATGTTTGCTGTATATAAATCAATAATCACAGAATATGGAATGCTAACAGTAAAGGTTTAGATTAAAGCTAAATTATACTTTTATTTCTACTCTAGTTTTCAATTATGTTTTTTATCATATATAATCCATATATTTGTATATAAATAGTTGTGAGCATAGAATTGCTTTTCAGTTTTTCCTGCCACTTCTACTTCTTTTTTCCTAAGATTAACATTATCATAGATTTTTTTCTGCCTTAACCTAATTTACTGGTCAATTAACATAAGCTATTCTTCCTTCATTTAATTTATTTAATAAATAACTATTGAGCTTTTTCTATATGATAAGCATTATTCAACGTTCTAGAGATAAGTAATGAAAAAACAAAGGTTCCTGCCCTCAGGAAATGATGTTAAATTAGGAAGGGGATCAAGAAATAGATAACTCCTCCTCCCAAATATAATATATACATATATATATTTTTTATGTTACATTAGATATTGTATAATATATAATATAATATAATAATATTAATATAATATATAGTATATACAGTATAACTTATATGTTCTAATATATATTATATATTTTATTTTATATAATGTATATTTCATATATAATATATAAAGTATATATAGAATATGTTCTATATATTATATATTTATATATTATATTATATAAAATAATATTGTTAAATACCTTGATATGTTTTATATTATATCTTTATATATATTATGTAAATATTAAATATTAAAATATATAACACATATTATTTCATATTATATATAATATAATGTTAATATAAGAATATTAACATTATACAATATATTATTACACTATTATTATTAATATACTTATAATAATATAATATTATATAATATTTATTATATCAATATCTATGCTAGAGTTATAACCTGATAGAGAGATGATGATGGATTTGAAAATGTTGACTTTTATCTGTGACCTGTGCTCCTAAAAAGTAGCAGTTAAGGGCTTCCCTGGTGGTGCAGTGGTTGAGAGTCCACCTGCCGATGCAGGGATGTGGGTTCGTGCCCCGGTCCGGGAGGATCCCACATGCTGTGGAGCAGCTGGGCCTGTGAGCCATGGCCACTGAGCCTGTGTGTCCTGAGCCTGTGCTCCGCAACGGGAGAGGCCACAGCAGTGAGAGGCCCACGTACTGCCAAAAAAAAAAAGAGTACCAGTTAAGAAGTCCTATTTGTGTTTTATATATTCATATATATTTATTTATCATTATATATCAAATACTAAGGTAGAATATATAAAAATTATTTATATAATATTAAATATATATATTTTATTTTACTTTTTATTTTAATGTATATAATGTTCATTATATATACATTATATATAATGTACATATAACATATAATATACATTATATTAAATTATATATAATTTGTATTATATGTATTAAATATTACATATTAATGCATTATATATAACATATGTAATATGTTATATGATATATGATATATTAATATATTAATGAACATATATTGCATATTAATATATTAGTATATTTTAATATATAAAATGTATGTATATTAATATGAAATATATTATATATAAGTATATATTAATATATTAAAATCATACATAATATATTATGTATATTGTATATATAATATATAAATATAATATAAATATAGTATAGTATATATATTATTATATATTGTATATAATATACAATTATATATTTATATATAATATATTATTATATAATATATGTAAGTACTACAAGGTGTATAAAGGAGAATATGAAAATAGACAGTACAGGGAGTAGAGGATATAGTGGTGCTCATTTATAGGGTGGTTAAGGACAACCTATATAATAAGATGATATGTGAGCAGAGACCTTAAGAAAATAAGTGGGTCAGCTATGTAGATTAAAACTTTCCCGGAAATTAAACACAAAAGGAAAATATTCTTCATTGTAAAGTGTTTGAAAAGATTCTTCATTGTAAGGTGTTTGAGACCTTAAAGAAAACTGAAGAATTCTGTATGGTTAAGCATAATCACTGAGGGAGAAAGTACTAGGAGGTCAGGTCAAGGCTGGTTGGCAATAGGCAATCTTTTAGGGTAGGTGAGAAGTTTGAAAGCCATTAGAGGATTGTAAAGAGAAGAATAATATGGTTTCCTTATGTTTTCAAACAATCACTCTGGCTTCTGTGTATATATATATAATAAATAAAGTGAGGAGAAAGAATAAATTATGGAGTTAATATCTGTACTACTGCAATAACCTGAAAGAGAGATGATGATGGATTTGAAAATTTTAAAATTTATCTGAGACTTGTGCTCCTAAAAGGTACTAACAGTTAAGAAGTTCTATTTGTTTTTGTTTTTGGAAATAGATAACCACAAAGGATTACCCTGCCCCACATAAGCCTTTCTCATAACTCCCAAAGCACTGAACAAAAGCTCCCTTGTTAACCACCTCTGTACAATCCCAAGCTCCTTTCTTTTCTTTGGTATATTCCTCACTAATGAACATTCTCCTTATTTTGTTGGCCTTAATTAATCATCTCCTTAATTGTCCAGTGCTTTTATTCCTTCACAGATTAGAGAGTATGGTAATGGTTTAAATGGCAAGATATATTTTGAAAGTATTTCTCAGAAGACTGGCTGATAGATTTGCTGTATGGTATCAGAAAAAGAGTGAATCAATAATCAATCCAAAAGGTTTGGCCTGAGGGGGAAGAAGACCAACAAATTTGACTTGGGAGCATTGTGAGAGTAGCTGATTGGGAGGCTGAGGGAAGAGTCCAGAAACTAATTTTGGACAGGATAATTTTGAGGAGCCTGTAGGTCATCCTAA
Organism: Stenella coeruleoalba; assembly: GCF_951394435.1. Classification (NCBI taxonomy): domain Eukaryota; kingdom Metazoa; phylum Chordata; class Mammalia; order Artiodactyla; family Delphinidae; genus Stenella; species Stenella coeruleoalba. The sequence goes on along the minus strand of NC_137164.1, from coordinate 37,507,699 downwards.
TTATAATTTTAACTAGGAAGTTAAATGTTCTAAACTGAAGACATCAAGTGAGCAGATGGGGCTGAAGATATGAAATGTTGGAGTCGCCAGCCTATAAATTGTTTAGAACAATATGTCTAGATGCTCTTACCTAAGGTAGGGCTTCTCAGGTTCCAACATGTACAAAAATCATCTGGAGAGATTGTTAAACACAGATTTCTGGGCCCCACCCCAGATTCTGATTCTATAGATATTGAGTGGACCTGAAAATTCTATGTTTCTTTTCTTTTCCATAAAGTTAACTTATTCAATTCAAAGGACAAGTCTTTATTTTCATTTTAGAACTTCCCAACTAAAAAATGCACCATTCCATAAATTCTACAAGCCTAGAAACTATGTGAGTCAACAAGAGGTTATGGTGATGTCCAGGAGCTTAACATTGTCATCATTTTTTTTTTAATTTATCTTTTGAAGTTTACAAGGCCTATTACAACAGGCCAAACAACCATGCTTCCTTTTACCTGTGCACCTCAAGGTTAAAGGTCAAGCCAGCATATGTTCAAAAGTGCTCATTGTGTACTCAGTCCTATGCCTACAGCTTATTGGGGATATGAGACTCAGCCACTAAAGTTCAAAGAAAACAAAGTATAATTCAATCCTTGAGAGAATGCCAAATAAGAAACCAGGGGAAGGGTAACCCTCACAGCACCTGAAGCTCTTTCTCACTTACCTGCCTGTCTCCCACATGAGGCTGTGTGAATCACCAGCAGGTGGGGACCATGTCCCATTTTAGCTTCCCTGGTACCTTACACATAGTCAGGCACATGGAGGTGCCTAAGAAATGTCAAGTGGCTAAGGATGGCAGTAACCGAGATAGTCTGAAGAGGCTGAAACTGGCGCTGATCCTTAAGGATGAGCAAGGTTTGCACAGCAGGAAGTAAGTGAGAATGAAGTGTTGGAAGTCACAGTAAGACCATTATACTTTCTGACATGGAAAGAACACTCTGAGGAGTGGTGGAAAATAAAGTCATATAGAAAAGTGAGGGCCAGATTTGAGTTGCTTATTAAAAGCTGCTCAGAAAAGTTGTGATGGAAGAGAGAGGAAAGGGGGAAATTTTGAGTTTTTACCCATTAGAGTCAAAGTTCCACCAGAGTAAATTGAGTCTGGTGGGGATGATGCAGGGTGAAGGGAAGGGAAGAGAAGTGCAGTAGCTACACAGCCTGAAGCTCCAGGGAATCAGCGTAAACACAGTAAACAACAGAACCGACTGGTACTGAGGGCTCACATGTCGAATGCCACGCTACACACGTTATAAACACTCTGAGGAATAGATATCCTCCTCCTATCTGACACATTAGCAAACAAGTTGAAAGGGTTAAATGGCTTCCTTAAAGTCACAGCTAGCAAGTGGCTGGGTGGGGCTTTGTCCCAAACCGGGCTGACTCCAAGGCCACACCCTTAGCCCTGAACTTCACTTTTCTCCCCAGGTGAATTTGAATGGCATGCATGCCCTGCTGAGGCAGAACATCCTTTCTCCCGTATTCTACTTGTTAAAACACCTTTTTCACTGTTTCCTTTTCTCATATTTTAAGTTTTAAGCTTCTCCAGTCTACTCTTTTTTGGTCAGTGCTAACCAGGTGAATTCCAGTGCTTATTCTGGATACTTGTGAAAAATCATGTTTCTTTGCTCCTAAAGCTTCAGAAAAGCAGATATTATTCTGGATTAAGAAGCTAATTCTGTGAAAGAACCACAAGCTTATTCTGCTATTCAGTCTGGAAATGTGTGTAAAGATGTATACTTCTGGTTTATTACCAAACAAGTGTTTTAAGACATCTGAACTTCAGAGATTGTTGCTGACTCATTTAAAATGTAACTCTTAATTTCTAAAAGTTTGCTTTTCTCATCTGTTGCCTTACTTGATAATTTATCATCTTAGTAATACAACAAGTTCTCAAGTGATGCTAATGCTGAGAGTGTGAAGAGCATAATCTCACAGGTTAAGGGCTCAGTTCAACAAGACTACTCCTTCTTCCCGACTTCAGACACTAATTGCAAGTCCAGGTTGCCACCTGTTCTAACCAATCAGCTATAAGTTGGAGGTTCCCATGAACACTTCCTTGGGTTCAATTAATTTGCCAGAGTGACTTATAGAACTCAGGAAAAGAGTTTACTTACCATTTACCAGTTTACTGTCAAAGGACATGATAAAGATACAGATGAACATCCAGATGGAAGAGGACAGTTTATGTGGGAAGGGGTGTGAAGCTTCCATGTTATTTCCTGGTCTGCCAGTCCCCCAACACCAACATGCATTCACCAACATGAAAGCTTTTTAAACCCCATACTTTTGAAATTTTTATGGAGCTTCATTGCATAGGCATGCTTGATCATTAACTCCATTTTCAGTCCCTCTCTCCTCTCTGGAGAATGAAAGATGGGGCTGACAATTCTAAGCTTCTAATTATGGCTTGGTCTCTCTAGTAACTAGCTCCCATTCAGGAGCCCAATGAAAGTCATCTCATTAGAATAAAAGACACTGCCATCACCAGGAAATCCCAAAGGATTTAGAAACACTGTGTAAGGAACCAGGGTCAAAACCAAATATTATAAAAACAATACTCCCAATCAATCAGTGTGATAAACCATATTAACAAACTGAAAGAGATAAACTGTGTGATCATCTCAATAGATGCAGAAAAAACTTTGGCCAAAATTCAACACTTATTTATGATAAAAACCCTCCAGAAAGTAGGCATAGAGGGAACTTGCCTCAACATAATAAAGGCCATATATGAAAAACCCACAGCCAACATTGTTCTCAATGGTGATAACCTGAAAGCACTTCCACTAAGATCAGAACAAGACAAGGCTGCCCACTCTCACCACTATTATTCAACAGAGTTTTGGAAGTCTTAGCCATAGCAAACAGAGAAGAAAAGAAATAAAAGGAATCCAAATCAGAAAAGAAGAATTAAACCTGTCACTGTTTGTAGATGACATGATATTATACATAAAGAATCCTAAGATGCTACCAGAAAACTACAAGAGCTAAACAATGAATTTGGTAAAGTAGTAGGATATAAAATTAATGCACAGAAATCTCTTGCATTCCTATACACTAATGATGAAAAATCTGAATGAGAAATGAGGGACACACTCCCATTTACCATTGTAACAAAAACAATAAAATACCTAGGAATAAACTTACCTAAGGAGACAAAAGACCTGTATGCAGAAAACTATAAGACACTGGTGAGAAAAATCAAAGATGGTACAAACAGATGGAGAGATATACCATGTTCTTGGATTGGAAGAATCAACATTGTGAAAATGACTATGCTATACAAAACAGTCCACAGATTCAATGCAATACCTACAAAACTACCAATGACATTTTTCACAGAACTAGAACAAAAAAATTCAGAATTTGTATGGAAACAAAAAAGATCCACAATAGCCAAAGCAATCTTGAGAAAGAAAAATGAAGCTAGAGGAATCAGGCTCCATGACTTCAGACTATACTACAAAACTACAGTAATCAAGACAGTATGGTAATGGCACAAACACAGAAATATAGATCAATGGAACAGGATAGAAAGGCTAGAGATAAACCCACACACATATGGTCACCTTATCTTTGATAAAGGAGGCAAGAATATACAATGGAGAAAAGACAGCATCTTTGATAAGTGGTGGTGGGAAAACTGGACACCTACATGTAAAAGAATGAAATTAGAACACTTCCTAACACCATACACAAAAATAAACTCAAAATGGATTACATACATAAATGTAGGGCCAGACACTATAAAACTCTTAGAGCAAAACATTGGCACAACAACCTATATGACATAAACCACAGCAAGATCCTTTCTGACCCACCTCCAAGGAAATGGAAATAAAAACAAAAATAAACAAATGGGACCTAATGAAATTTGAAAGTTTCCGCACCTCAAAGGAAACTATAAACAAGATGAAAAGATAACCTTCAGAATGGGAGAAAATGTTTGCAAATGAAGCAACTGACAAAGGATTAATCTCCAAAATGTACAAGCAGCTCATGCAGCTCAATATCAAAAAAACAAACAACCAAATCCAAAAATGGGCAGAAGACCTAAATAGAAATTTCTCCAAAGAAGTTGTACGGATTGCCAACAAACACAAACTCAACATCACTAATCATTAGAGAAATGCAAATCAAAACTACAATGAGGTGTCACCTCAAACTGGTCAGAATGGCCATCATCAAAATATCTACAAACAACAAATGCTGGAGAGCGTGTGGAGAAAAGGGAACCCTCTTGCACTGTTGGTGAGAACAGTCATTATGGAGAACCATAGGGAGGTTCCTTTAAAAACTAAAAATATAACTACCATATGACCCAGCAATCCCACTACCAGGCATATACTCTGAGAAAACCATAATTCAAAAAGAGTCATGTATCACAATGTTCATTGCAGCTCTATTTACAATAGCCAGGACGTGGAAGCAAGCTATGTGTCCATCAACAGATGAATGGGTAAGGCAGGTGTGACACATATATACAATGGAATATTAGTCAGCCATAAAAAGAAATGAAATTGAGTTATTTGTAGTGAGGTGGATGGGCATAGAGTCTGTCATACAGAGTAAAGTAAGTCAGAAAGAGTAAAACAAATACCATATGCTAACACATATATATGGAATCTAAAAAAAAAAAAAAGGTCCTGAAGAACCTAAGGGCACGACAGGAATAAAGATGCAGACGTGGAGAGTAGACTTGAGGACACAGTGAGGGGGAGGGGTGGGCTGGGATGAGGTGAGAGAGTGGCATGGACATATATACACTACCAAATGTAAAATGGATGGCTGGTGGGAAGCAGCTGCATAGCACAGGGAGATCAGGTCTGTGCCTTGTGAACACCTAGAGGGGTGGGATAGGGAGGGTGGGTGGAAGATGAAGAGGGAGAGGATATGGGGATATATGTATACATATGGCTGATTCACTTTGTTATATAGCAGAAGCTAATGCACAGTTGTAGAGCAATTATACTCCAATAAAGATGTTGAAAAATAAACTCAATACTCTTAGTGCTCTTATCACTTTGGAAATTACAAGGGTTTTAGGAGCTCTGTGACATGAACCAGGGTCAGAGACCAATATATATATTATATTACCTAACACTATATATATATATATATATATATATATATATATATATATATATATATATATATAAAATGATACATATAATGTAGTAATATATAGAATTATATATAATTTTATATAATATATAATAATGTTATATTTAATGTTTTTATATATATAATTATATATATATACATACAATGTTAGGTAAATTATTCTAATGTTTTTTTTAATTATTATTTATTTTATTTTATAGAGCATGTTCCACTGATGAAAAAATACTTTTTGAATGCTATTTTGATTTTTTTACTTTCTGGGGTGGCTTAATTTTTTATTACTAAATTTCAAATGAGATTGTATTTTACTGTCACTCAGACAAAATAATGTGTAATAAGTATTATCTTACACTTACTTTTTGTCCAATTTCTCTCATATTCCTTCCAACATGGAGGACGTTAAATCACAGAATTAAGAAATAGTCATGTAACTTCTTACAGATTTAGGGCTTTTATGATCTATGAATTCACTGCAATTATAATAATGCTGTTGAATTATGCATCAATGTGTACTTTTTAGGGAAAGGTAAATAGCTTTATTGAGTTGGCAAAGGAATCTCAAAACTACTAAAAATTTTTGTCCTAGGTGGAAAGTTTCTATTCTATGCTGTTTTTTTCTTACTTTGACCTGGTAAGTGTCATGCTGTCTTGATATACAGTTTCTGTTATGCAAAATAAACTTCTATTGAAGTTATTGATGACTTATTTCCCTGTTTAAGAAAACCTACATATTAAAATGCACATGGAGTAAGGGAGGCAAAGTATGTAAGATTCTGAACCAAAGATCTTAGGCTAATGCTGATCAAAACAAATTTTGTAAATTATGATCTTTTGTGTTGTTCAATCACATTTTCACAAAAAAATGTTTTTAATTTAAAGTAACAAATATATGTAAAAAATCCTCAGGAAAATAGAAACAAACTCTTTAATCCTCTGTTAATATTATTCAATTGAAATTGTATAAAACAACATCTTATACCTGCAAGGAAAAAAGGAGATCCTATTAATCATAAGATAAAAGAAAAATGGAAAGTAAGAATAATATTGAGATATTAATATAATTTTTTAAAAAAGTTTTACTTCTTAGTCAAAATATTAACAAAAATTACATAAAGAGAATCTATGGAGGCACCAATGTATTGCATGAAAAAGGGAAGTTTTTAGTCTTTCCCAATAATGTCCCTAAACCTATCATAAAAAAATAATAGATCACATAAAAGCAGATACTTTTTCTGCATAAGCAGCCTTGTTACAATCCTTATTGCTGCCCTACGAGTGAGAAAGAAGCCTTCAACCTCCCTTATATAAAAGGTATGGAACTTCCACTGAATGGAGTAAGATCCCGGTGGTGGCAATAATCTTCTTTCTAAGGACTGCCAACTTAATATTTTGAGCAGAGTACTGTGGTGGAGGGAACTTTACTGTTATATCATTTCAAAGTAGCTGTGATATAATAATTTAAGGTCTGGACTAAGAAACAAAAAATGTTTTAAATGAGTTAGTAATTCACTAACTGCTAAGGTTATGTGACAAAGTGGTATGTCGTGGATATTAATAACAGATAGGTCTAAGCATGATATCTCTTTTTCCCCACATGTTAGATTCTAAAATGAAATGAAATTTTAAAATTTTTGGAGCTTCAATTTTCTATGTCTGCTTTAGTCCACTATAACTATCATAAAATACCACAGATTAAGTAGTTTAAACAACAGAAATTTATTCTCTCACAGTTCTGAAGGCTTAAAGTTCATGATCAAGGTGCCAGTTTGTTCGGTTCCATGTAAGAACCCTCTGGATTGCAGATGGCAGCCTTCTTGCTGTGTCCTCATGTGGTCTTTCCTCTGTGATACATGGAAAACAACACTGGACCCTGTTCTTATAAGAAGAGAAATTCTATCAGAATAGGGCTCCATCCTTTTGACCTCATTTAAACTTAGTCACAGTCTTATAGCTGTATTTCAAAATATATTAACATTGAGGGTTAGGACCTCAAATCATGAATTTAGGAGAATACTATTCAGTCCTAACAATATCTTAAAAGAAATAAAAGAAAGTAAACACACGTTCTCAATTGCCATTGCTTACCCTCCGCTTTATCCTGGACAAACATTAATCAGGCTTCTCTCTTGCATTGGACTCTGTTTACCCCTAAGCCTGAGCAAGCACAACAAAAGTGGAAACGCCTCCCTTATCAGATCCTCTTGGGAATCAGCTGACCACAGGAGACCCTTTTATCAGACCCCAGTGGTTATTTCTAGTTTTCATGCCAAATATTTTGCTTATCTCTGTTGGTCACTGCCTCACCCTATACAGTAGTCCACCCTTATCCTTAGTATCATTGTCCACAGTTTCAGTTACCCATGGTCAACCATGGTCTGAAAATATTAAATGGAAAAATCAAGAAGTAAGTAATTTGAACTGTACACTGTTCTAAATAGCATGATGAAATCTCACACTGTACCACTTCATCCCACCTGGACATGAATCACCCCTCTGTCCAGCATATTCCTCCCATTAATTATTTAGTAGCCATCTTGGTTATCAGATCAATTGTCCCAGTATTGCAGTCTTGTGTTCAAGTGTTTATTTTACTTAATTATGACCCCAAAGTGCAAGACTACAGCTGACAATTTTTATATGCCAAAGAGAAGCTGTAAAATACTTCTTTTAAATGCAAAAGTAAAGTTCTCATCTTAGTAAGGAAGGGAAAAATTTTATGCTAAGGTTGCTAAGATCTATGGAAAGAATGAATCTTCTATCCATGAAATTGTGAGGAAGAAAAAAGAAATTTGTGCTACGTTTGCTGTTGTACCTCAAATTGGAACAGTTGGGACCACAGTGTGTGATAGTGCTTGGTTAAGATGGAAAAGGCATTAAATTTGTACAATAAGATATTTTAAGAGAGAGTGAGAGAGAATACAATCACATAACTTTTATTACAGCATGTAGCTATAATCATCCAATATCATTATTGGTAATTGTTAATCTCCTACTGTTTCTAATTTATAAATTAAACTTTATCATAGTTATATATGTATAGGGAAAAACATGGTAAATATAGGGTTCAGTACTATCCATGGTTTCAGGCATCCACTGGGGGGGGTGGTGGTTGGAATGTATCAACCATGGGTAAATGGGGACTACTATAAAAAAATAAAACAAAAAAACTTTATTCTATATGAATTTGAGATGCTCCCAGATTTCTGTGTTTGGAGCAGCCTCCTTATTGCCATATTTTGTTTTTCTAATTAAAGTCTTTAAGACTGGATTTGATTTAATTTGACAAAATTCAAAATGTCTATCTCACTGAATTATTTTGAGAGTTTCCAAACCATTTAGTGTAGTATTTACTAATAGACACTAACTAATAATAAATATACTGTTTAATACAAATAGAGCCTACTTGACTATAGATGAATAATTGTGTGTTCTTGGCCATTTGGCTTACTTATTAAAGTCCACATACTTTGTCAATTAAATAATAGTTTGAAATTGTTGTTTAAAGGGCTACATATCTAATATTCTGTCAAATAACAAGCAGACTTTAGAATTCTGTATCTTATGAGGTCACATTCCAAAGACTTCATGGAAAATTGTCATACTTAAATTTGTAGTTTCATTCCAGTGTACTGAGTCAAATAACATCAAAATTTCCTAGGGCAACAAATACACTTATTGAATTTAAATGTATGATTTTACTAGTTTGACTTCTAAGGTTTGTCAAAAAATCTTTATATGCACAATGTTGAATATAAAATGAAAGAATAATATGTTCCCAAATTATCACTATGTTGTTTTGCTTTTGTTTTGTTTTTCACAATCAGAGCTCCTGCTTTATCTCAGGAGAACTTCCTATACAGTAGTAGGAGGCAGGAGGTAGTGAACTCATATTTACGAAATGCTCACTATCGATGTGCTCTCTGTCTGATGCTTTAATTATGACACATCATTTACCTTGGAAAAACCCCTTTGGGCTAGGTGTTATTATCTCCATTTACACATTTAGAAATTAAGGACTAGAGAAGTCAAGTTCCTTGCTCAAGGTCATGCAGATGTTAAAAGGAAGAGTACGGATCTAATCAGAGTTCTATTTATGTACCCAATAAAGTGCTATATTCTTATTAGAATGTCCTGTGTTCCTATGAAGGAATAATTCATATTATCCCAACAGGCACAAATGAATGGGCTTGTACTTTAGGAAATGAAGATGTGATACAGGTAAAAAAAAAAAACACAACAGTTTAGGGTTAGTGTACGTGTTAGTGTATGGGTTAGTGCATTAGAAATTGAGATCACCATTATATATATATATATATATATATATATATATATATATATATATATATATATATATATGACTTATAGTAACCAGAAACCAAAAACCTATAACAAATACACACACACAGAAGAGAAAGGAATCCAACATAAAAATAAAGATAAATATTAACTCACAAGGTGAGAGAGCAAAGAAGAAGAAGGAAACAAAAAAGAACTATAAAAACAACTGAAAACAAATAACAAAATGGAAACAAGTATATACCAATAAATAATTACTTTAACTGTAAATGAACTAAATATTCCAATCTAAAGACCCAGGGTGGCTAAATGACTAAAAAACATGACCCTTCTATAAGCACACTACAAGAGACTCAATTCAGATCTAAAGACACACACAGTCTGAAAATGAGGGCAGGGAAATATGTATTCCATATAAGTAGAACAAAAAGAAAGTTGGGGTAGCAATACTTATTTCAGACAAAATATACTATGAAACAAAGATTGTAACAAGAGACAAAGAAGGACATTATATAATGACAAGGGAAAACTCAAAGAAGAAAATAAAAAAATTGGAAATAAATATGCACCCTACAATGAGGCAAATAAATGCATAAAGCAAATATTAAGAAACATAAAGGGAGAAACTGACAGTAACACAATAATAGTAGAGGACTTTAACAGTTCTCTGTCATCAATGGTCAGATCATCTAGACAGAAAATTAATAAGAAAACAAAGACCTCAAATGACACATTAGACTATATGGATTTATTAGTTATATATAGAACATTTTATCCAAAAGCAGCAGAATACATATTATTTTCAATTGCACATGAAACATTCTCCAGGGTAGATCACATTCTATGCTATACAATAAGTCTCAAATTTGAGAATATTGAAATCTTATCAAGGATCTTTTCCAACCACAACACTATGAGACTATAAATCAACTATAAGAAAATAACTGCAAAAAACACAAACATGTGGAGAGTAAACAAAATGCTACTAAACAACCAATAATTTACAGAATAAAGTAGAGAGGAAAATTTTAAAACACATGGAAATACATAAAAATGAAAACACAATCGTACAAAATCTATGGGAAACAGCAAAAGCAGCTCTAAGCTCTAAGAGGGAAGTTTTTAGTAATACAAGCTTCCTTCAGGAAATAAGAAAAATATCAGATAAACAATCTAATCTTATACCAAAGCAAGTAGCAAAAAAGAACAAGCAAAACCAAAAGTTAATAGAAGGAAAGAAATTATTAAGACCAGAGCAGAAATAAATTGATACAAAAAACAATAGAAAAGATCAATGAAACTAAGAGGTGGTTACTTGAAAACATAAACAAAATTGAAAAAACTTTAGTGAGAGTCATCAAGAAAAAAGAGAGATAACCCAAGTAAATAAAATCAAAATTGAAGGAAAAGTTACAACATACACCACAGAAATACAAAATACTATAAGAAATTACTTAAAACAATTATACAGCACTAAAATGAACAACCTAGAAAAAGAAAAAGAACAAATTTTTAGAAACATACAATTTCCCAAGACTGAACCAGAAGGAATAGAGAACATGAACACCAATACTAGTAATAAAATTGAATTAGGAATTAGTATTAAAAAACACTCCCAACAAACAAAAGTCCAGGACCAGATGGCTTCATAGGTGAATATTACTAAACATTTAAAGAAGGGATAACACACTTTCTTCTCAAACTCTTCCAAATAACTGCAGAGAAAGGAATGCTTCAAAAGTCATTCTATAAGACCAGCATCATCCTCATAAAAAAACCAGATGAAGATAAAATTAAAAAAAAGAAAATTACAGGCCAATATCACTGATGAACAAAGATGAAAAAGTCCTCAACAAAATATGAGCAAACCAAATTCAACAATACATTGAAAATATCATACACCATGATCAATTGGAATTTATCCCAGGGATGCAAGGATGGATCTTTTAATATCTGCAAATCAATCACTGTGATGCACCACATTATCTAATTGAATAATAAATATTGTATGACTATCTCAATAGATTCAGAAAAGCTTTGGACAAAATTCAACATCCATTCTTGATAAAAACAATAAAAAATGTTGGTATAGAAGAAACATATCTCAGCATAATAAAGGCTATGTATGACAAATCTACACCACATCATACTTAATGATGAAAACCTGAAAGCATTTCCTCTAAGATCAGAAACACAATAAGGATGCCCTTTCTTATCACTTTCATTTAACAGAGTATAGAAGTCTGAGTCACAGAAATCAGACAAGACAAAAAGAGATAAAAGGAATCTAAACTGGAGAGGAGAATGTAAAGCTGTCTCTGTTTGTAGATTACATGATACTATACAGAAGAAAATTTAAGAACACCACCAAAAACTATTTGAACTAATACATGAATTCAATAAAGTTGCTGGATACAAAATTAATATACAAAAATCTGTTGTATTTCTGTATACAAACAACAAACTATGATAAAGAGAATTTGAGAAAGCAATCCAATTTACAATTGTACTTTAAAGAATAAAATACCTAAAAATAAATACAACCAAGGAGGTAAGATAGTCGTGCTAAGAAAACTATAAGACATTGATGAAAGAAACTGAAGACCACACTAACAAATAGAAAGATATACTGTGTTCATGGATTGAAGGGGCTGATATTGTTGAAATGACCATACTACACAAGGCAAGATACAGATCCAATACAGTCCCTTTCAAAATACCAATGGAATTTTTCACAGAACTATAATAAATAATCCTAAAATTTGTATGGAAACACATAAAACCCTGAATAGCCAAAACAATCTTGAGAAGAAGAACAAGCTGAAGATATCACACTCTGGGTTTGCAAACTATAGTTCAAAGCTATAGTAATCAAAACAGTTAGGCACTGAAACAAAAATGGACACATAGCTCAATGGAACAGTATAGAGAGCCCAGAATTAAACCCACACTTACATAGTCCATTAATCTACCACAAAGGAGGCAAGAATATACAATGGAGAAAACACAGCCTCTTTAATAAATGGTGTTGGGAATACTGGACAGCTACATGCAAAAGAACCAATGTGGACTACTTTCTCACACCATATACAAAAATAAACTCAAAATGGATTAAACACTTAAATGTAATACCTAAGACTATAAAACTTCTAGAAGAAAACATAGCCAGTACACATATTTTTCATTTCTTTTGCAGATTATATTCCATTATAAGTTACTACAAGATATTGTGTATTATAAGTTACTACAAGATATTGTGTATAATATGCCATGCTATACAGTAAACCCTTGTTGCTTATCTATTCTATATATAATGGTTTATATCTGTTAAACCCATAGTACTAATTTGTCCCTTCCCCTAAGTTTGTTTTCTACATCTGTGACTCTGTTTCTGTTTTGTATGTAGATTCATTAGTATTGTTATTTTAGATTCCACATATAAGTTATATCATTTAGTGTTTGTCTTACTCTATCTGATTTATTTCACTAAGCATTATATTTTCTAGGTCCATCCATGTTGCTGCAAATGGCAATATTTCATTCTTCTTTATCATTGAGGAATATATATATATATCTATCTCACATCTTTCTAAGCCAGTCATGTGTTGATGGGCACTTGGGTTGCTTCTGTGTCTTGGCTATTGTAAAAAATGCTGCTATGAATATTGGGGTGAATGTATCTTTTTGAATTAAAGTTTTTGCTTTTTCTGGTTATGTACCCAGGAGTGGGATTGCTGAATCGTATGGTAGCTCTATTTTTAGTTTTTTAAGGAACCTTCATATTGTTTTCCATAGTGGCTGCACCAATTTACATTCTCCCCAACAGCATACGTGGGTTCTGTTTTCTCCACACTTCTCCAGCATTTATTATTTGTAGACTTTTTGACGGTGGCCATTCTGACCAGTGTGAGGTGATACCTCACTGTGGTTTTGATTTACATTTCTCTAGTAATTAGTGATGTTGATCATTTTTTCATGTGCCTCTTGGCTATCTGTATGTCTTCTTTGGATAAATGTCTATTTAGGTCTTCTGTCTATTTTTTAATTCGGTTGTTTGTTTTTTCAACATTGAGTTGTATGAGTTGTTTATACATTTGGCTATTAACCCCTTGTCAGTTGCATTTTTTCCAAATACTTTCTTCCATTTTGTAAGTTTTCTTGATAATTCTTTTGTTGTGCAAAAGCTTTTAAGTTTGATTAGATCACATTTGTTTACTTTTGCTTTTCTTTTGCCTTGGGAGACTTACCTAAGAAAATATTGCTATGATTTGTCAAAGAATCTTTTGCCTATGTTCTCTTCTAAGAGTTTTATGGTGTCAGGTCTTACATTTAGGTCTTGAAACCATTTTGCATTTATTTTTGTACATGGTGTGAGGTGATATTCTAATTTCATTGATTTATATGTAGCTGTCTAGCTTTCCCAACACCACATATTGAGGAGACTTTCTTTTCTCCATTGCCTATTCTTTCCTCTTTGGTATAGATTAAAGGACCATAGGTGCATGGGTTTATTTCTGGGATCTCCATTCTCTTCCATTGATCTATATGTCTGTATTTGTGCTAATAACATGCATGCTGTTTTGTTTACAGAAACTTTGGCTTGTATGCTTTTTTAAATTGGTCTTAGCTATATATATATATATTTGGATATGTCTCCTCAGGTAAGGGAAACAAAGCAAAAATAAACAAATGGGACTACATCAAACTAAAAATCTTTTGCACAGCCAAAGAAACTATCAACCAAAAGGAAAAGCAGCCTACCAAATGGAAGAAGATCTGTGAAAACAGTATATCCAATAAGGGGTTACTATCTAAAATATACAAAGAACTCATACAACTCAACATCAAAAAGATCAAACAACTCAATTAAAAAATGGGCAAATGTCCACAATAGACATTTCTCCAATGAAGACATACAAATAATCAACAGATACATGTAGAAACACTCAGCATCACTAATCATCAGAGAAATGCAAATCAAAATGAAATACTACTACCTCACACTTGTCAGAATGCTTATCATCAAAAAGATAAGCAATAACAAGTGTTGACTGGAATGTGAAGAAAAGGAAACCATCATGCACTGTTTGTGGGACTGTCAAGTGGTGCAGCCACTATGAAAAACATTATGCAGTTTCCTAAAAGAATTAAAAATTGAACTGCCATATGATCCAGCAGTTTCATTTCTGGGTGTTTATGCCAAGAAAACCAAAAACACTCATTTGAAAATGGTCAATAATATTTTAACATCTTTGTATGTGGACAGATGGTTTCTAGACTTATTGTGATGATCATTTCATAATGTATCTAAATGTCAAATCACTATGTAAAACATCTAAAATTAACATAATATTGTATATCAACTGCTTTTCAACAATTTCTTTTTATTTTTTAAAAAAACATGAGTCAGGAAAATAGAGATTTTAGGAAATAGAGAACTTCTACTTTTGCATTGTGTTATCATGATCATGTGAAAGGTACTTTTACATACCTTAAAACAATTGATAATGTATTTTTATTTGTAAAGGAAAGTTAAAAAACGAGGATACCCTACTTCAAAATATTCATGATGTAGGTTCTATGATTAATCTCATACAGAGACTACTCTGTTAATTTTTAAAGCTAAAATGTGTGAAATTGAAATGTTAATATGTTCAAAACTTTTAGATAATTAGGACAAAGCTTTTAGGTTATTATGTTGACCACTGAAACTTTATATTAAAATAAAACACCTTCAAACTTGATCTAAATAAAATAAAATAAAATTTAACTTTTTACATGAGAAAAATAATACTTAGAACATTTAAATATAAACCTGATATATTATACAGTGATTCATTTAATGTTGTTAAATAGAAACAGAGTTTTGTTCTTTTGTGAATGAAATGACTAATTCATTATTTTTTTTGATGTATAGTCCTCCACAATGATATACTGTCCTAGACACATAGGTTAAATTATACATAAATTTAAAAAAAATCTCTCCTCTAATAATATGACTGAATCCAGGTGGAGTTTTTGTCCATGTATAGTTAGGCTGTGGACTTATCACTAACATTCATTGTTAAATAAAACAAAAAAAATAAAAACAAAAGGAAGAACAACTGATGATTTTATTTTCCTCAAAAGAGACAATATCAAAATATGATTTATTTTATTCCTGAAAAATAAAAATTTAAGAATCTTAACTTTAAAATTTAGAGTATGTAATATTCTCTAGAAATAGCTTAAACTGGAGAGATCTACCTTTTTGTAGTATGTGCCTACTTTTGTCTGAGAAGAATAAATGGCAACATAGATGTTCTTGTAGTACTGCATACCTTTTAAAATTCAAGCATTTCTCATTGTCTGGTAAGCAATTTATCATAATAATCATGATTATAATTGCAATGATCTTGCTTCAAACTGTTATTTTATAATTTTGTACTGAATTCATCTCTTAAGCTGAGTGAAGTAGTAAAGATGCTGTGAATGTAAAATTCCTTCTCCTATATTTTTTGCCTTTTTCTTTGACCCTTGTTCCCACAATAATTCTCTCCTTTTCTTTCTCACTGCCCATTTTTAAATGGGATAATATCAATAAGCTCTTTTGAGTCTGCCTGCAACTAAAGTATCCTCTGCAAAGGACATCTCAAGCATCCCTGTTCCTTTTGTGTATCACATTTATGTGGATCCCTACAGTCTCAGTTAAAGCTTATTCTTATTGGAGCACAGTAGGAATATTATCTTAAAGTCAAAGTGCATCAACTTCAACTGATTATAAAGTAAAAGATTTCAACTTTCCTTACTTGCACGACAACTTAGTAACCTAACGTCAATGATTATATGTCTAAATAACATTCACATGTAGCAAGCTACTTGTCAGCAGAAAGAAACAACACATAAATATTTCAGCACCTTGGAATAAGTCCAACTTATTAAGTTGTGCCTGTTTAAAATATTTCCCAAAATGTATTATTTCCAATTCTTCACCCAAGCCTGGCTGTGTCTACAATAGTTTAATGAAATGAAGAGCTATACATTGAATTTCATTTATGTCAAGGGAATCTAAGCATTTCAATTATCATAGGATGTTTCTCTCCAAAATAATTAAATTTTATTCCTTGAAACAAAACATTTGCCACTACCTCTGTTTCTGTTTGCAAAGAAACACAGTATGAGCATACAAGACACACAATTATTTTTAAGAAAATCAGGAAAGGGCTATATGTTCTTGATAACTAGATTTATATTGCAGGGACAAAAATTTTTAAACCTTCAAAAATAATTTATAAAAACATGAAATAAATAGAGAATAAGTTGCCATATTAAGATACTGACATTCAAAGAAGGAAAGATTTTTTGTATATATATGTATATATATACACACACGTATACATATATAAAGTACCTAGTATACGGCCAGTTCCATGGTACATGCTCAATAATTTGTACCAATTCTCTGAACTGATGATCCGTGGTTAATACTGATTTAAAACCATACAAATTGGTTCCACACTTTTATTCGGTACGCGGGCCTCTCACTGTTGTGGCCTCTCCTGTTGCGGAACACAGGCTCCGGGTGCGCAGGCTCAGCGGCCATGGCTCACAGGCCCAGCCGCTCTGCAGCATGTGGGATCTTCCCGGACTGGGGCACGAACCCGTGTCCCCTGCATCGACAGACAGACTCGCAACCACTGTGCCACCAGGGAAACCCGGTTCAACACTTTAAAAATGTATTTATATAGAGAAATTTGTGTCTACTATGTAATATGCATAATTAGACAATAATTTGCAGTAATGGGTGCTAATTAATATAACATAGTACATAAGCAAAGATATTTTTTCCTAAAATTTCAAAAGAAAATTTAGCTTCCCTGGTGGCACAGTGTTTGAGAGTCCACCTGCTGATGCAGGGGACACGGGTTCGTGCCCCGGTCCGGGAAGATCCCACATGCCGCGGAGCGGCTGGGCCTGTGAGCCATGGCCGCTGAGCCTGCGCGTCCGGAGCCTGTGCTCCGCAACGGGAGAAGCCACAACAGTGAGAGACCCGCATACTGGAAAAAAAAAAAAAAAAAAAAGAAAGAAAGAAAATTTAAGCATGACATTACTTTCTTTTACCTGTATTAATACCTTCTGATTTATTTTTATTGAAATAAAAAAACAATTAATTATTTCTTATGAAAATAGGGTAAACAAGTAAATATTTTTAAAATACATAGTCAATCTAAGTTCACAAATATCTGTTTCATAATAGACACATGCTTTTACTTTATATTATCTTTTTACATTTTTTAGAAACAGTTTTGGCCCAGGAAGGGTTGTAAAATAAATATTCAAATGGTGGGAGCAATTCAGTTCATAGCAGTGCTGTTCAAATAGTTTTTCTTTAATTCAAATTAATTATTAGATCATCAATGTTTTCTTGAGTACTATACACTCAAAATGTTTAGCTTAATACTTCTTCATATTCAATGAAGAAAAAAATTATTTTTGCATTTCCTGCATATTGTTTGTAAAGCCATCTTTTAAAAAATATAACTACTATTTTGGAATAGAGGAAGTTTTAATGTTGTTGCTTCATATTTTAATAAATGATTAGGAACTCAGATGTTTGTCTTACTCTGATGCAAAAGCCACAAAATGGGTAAGTCAGGGCACCCAGAGCTAGTTATGTGGCCACAACAGTAAGTCATTTTACCTGTGACTCATTTGTGGGTTTGTTAAAATAAAGTTGGTAGAATGAGTTAAGAAATATCAAACATGAGACACTGTGCTGGGAACACAGAACACGTTTTCTTTAAAAAAAATTTAAATATGGGACTCCTGCTAAGGAGGAGTTCAAAGTGTGTTAGATGCTGACCATTGAGAGGAAAAACATGAAAGCTGTACACTGTATTAATAAGGGACTTCTTGAAACATATTTGTTAACCTTTGTGTAATGCTCATGGCTACCATCTTCCAGGCTGATGCATTTCCTACACAAGAGTCCCTGGCTTGGTGAGTAGAAAATAGGGCAAACAACAGGTTCCACATGCCTTTCAGCTGTGGACACCGTGAATAATGTTAGTGTTTAATTCATACATTCCAGGGCTAGAATGCTAACAGCCACATACTGACTCTACCTTTTATTGGCTATTTAATTCTGGACAACTTAGCTAACCTCTCTAAAGATCATTTTCCTTGCATATAAATAAAGATAATGACAATAACTTCCAAATACGGTTGTTGGCAACAACAACAAAAAAGATAATAAAGATAAATGTCTAACACATAAAGAGTGCTAGATTAATGTTATTATTTTACTCTGTATAATATGATAAAATCTATGATGATGTTTTCAGGGGTTTATGAAATATGACAGTTATAATAATATGCAGTGTATTCTATAGTGATAAGTAAAATTTATGTGAATCTTTTTCATTAATTGTGAGATGTGAAATGACATAGAATAAAAGTTCTGTGGTTTAAAGTTCAAAAAAAAAAAGTGCTTGAGTCCCCTCTAAGTCTCACTACTACAACGAGGGCTGGAGGACTTAATCTAGTTTTCTGATAGGGAGTCAATAATCTTTCTGGATCTTATGTCTAGCATCTAAGCAATAAAACCTCACTTACATGCATTGTATTACAAAGGTGGGGAACATATAACTCCACAAACTAAATTAACATGTACTGGGTGAAAATCATAAAGAAGGAAGATTATAATATCTCAGGGAATTAAACTCAGTAACACTGGAGGTTGACCAGTGGCATCAGGGTCAGAACCACAGACTTCCTCTCAGTGGTCAAAGAAAGAAAAAGGACTGAAAATATAACATTTTAACATATTATTTTTAAATTTATTTGAACTGGGCTTCCCTGGTGGTGCAGTGGTTGAGAGTCCGCCTGCTGATGGAGGGGACACGGGTCCGTGCCCCAGTCTGGGAAGATCCCACATGCCGCTGAGCGGCTGGGCCCGTGAGCCATGGCCGCTGAGCCTGCGCGTCTGGAGCCTGTGCTCCACAACGGGAGAGGCCACAGCAGTGAGAGGCCTGCGTACCGAAAAAAAAAAAAAAAAATTAATTTGAACTAAGAAAATAAGCTGCTACTAAATATATCTGGATTTGGTGGTGAGCTTGAGAAAACAATCAAGAAGTTAAAGTATTGCAATGTTCAAGAGTTTTGCTTAATGAGTTTTGCACTGTGTGGGTGGAAAATAGGTTATACTCCAGATGGAACAAAGTTTCTAAGATGTGTTACAATCATGTTGACATTATTGACAAGAGAATGTTACAATGATCTGTAAGGTAAATGTAAAATTATCAAGTTTTTGTGACTTCAAAAAGATAAATAATGGAAAATTCTAATTTTTAATAGTAAACATGGAGCTTGATTACTGTGTTCTAATACAATTTAAGGATGATATTTGCTTGCATGCTAATAGTTATTCAAGTATTGATATAAGATAATTATTTTAAAATTGAGAAAAAGACATATGAGTCAATTATGACTTCTCCAGAGAACCAATTAACATGGGTAAAGCAAAGTATTAAAACAGGAAAAATTGTACATTACATATTTTCTGGAATTTAGGGAATCAAAAACCCATTGAAAACTCATATTTTCCTCTAAAGAAATATTGGATTCTTATTATTTCTACTATGAGCTCTAAATTAATTTTTCCTACAGGTATAATAAAATCAATAGAAAAAAGGATTAATTATTCAAATATTTATTCACACACGTTTTAGCAATAGTTCTAAGGCTTAGTTATAATTTTCCCCTTGGTCCAAAGAAAAATTAATTGAATACAAGGCATTATTTTCTTTTTTTTTGTAACTTGTTATGGTCCATATGGACCATAGCCATATGGTCTATGACTACAATTATTTCAATATTCACTTCCAATTTTTTTAAAATAAAATGGGTAAGAACATAACAGTTAGCATTAAGTAAATTCATTTATTATTTCTATCTTTTGCTCCCTATGCTTTACCATTTGAGAGTACACCTCAAATTTCTCTCCACCTGACCCCTTCCATTCACTCATCACACAATCACACGTTTAACAATATTTACTGATCATCAAGTAGATGTCAATCACTGCTTCAGAATGAATATAAAACATCCTGACCTTCAGCTTGTAATCATAAAAATGCAAAATGAAAGTTGTTAACCTTAATATGCTAAACATATAAATAAAAGTTACTAATGTGAATGCTCTAGTAAAAAGACATGTGAAGATGACATAAAACATAAACTAAAGTAAATAAAGGATTGCTATAGATTATACATTATTTATTTAGTCATATTGAAAATGGTATAGTTATATTTTTCCATTATTAGAGGAAAAATATTTGAAGAATTCCTAGGGCTCTTAAAAAAAGGCAATTTTATATGGCTTGTGGAATAGGCAAGCATTTTAGCAAAATAAACTTTTATTGCCATAAACACAGCTATGGGCTAATTCTATACTAAATCATGGCAATATACAATTATAAGGATTTTCACGGATTAAAAACCACATTACTACTGAATAGAACAATACCTGGTATACATAACAGATTGGTTTCAAAGCATTTAAAATTGCATTTTGCTTCATTATTTAATCTTCTGCTTTGTTGGTTGGCTTTGGTAAAGTGCAAAATGGTCCTTCTGACAGCTAGACTGTCAGGGGGAATTAAGACATGTAACAGAAACCACAACTTTTCAAAATGGATTTCATTATAATTTATAAAACAGATGAACTGTTTCATACCAAAACACGATGTTCATCACAGACTAAGCTTAAATTCTTTCCAGTTCCTTGGATACATGTATCTCAAGAAAACGTTACAGTGACTTCTCGTGGACTCGTGTACTCTAAAGACTAGATCATTGACTGCTCTCAAAACTCTCTAGTTTATACATTCTTACAATCTCTGATAAGAGCATTTCATGATCAAGTTATATCCTTCAAATTTTATTAATACTCCTTCCCTAAAGCTATTTTTTGAGATGCTCAGAGTGCCCCATATTGTGAGATCTTTTTGCTGTAGCATGTACTAAACCCAACTCTGTTGACTGTATGTTCTTGTTAGTCTCTGACTGATGGATATATATAGCTTATTTAATGGTAAATGTTTTGGTTATTAGACTACATGTGATAATAATGAAATTTGATATCATAGAAATATACCACAGGACATACTGTAGACCCCACCTCATATAATCTAAAAATAGAGGTTTGATTTGAATTAAAGGTAGGTGTAGACCCCAACAGCAAAATTTTGTAGATCGTTTCTAGTGCTGAACATTAATATGTCTCACCATTGGTATGCTTTTTTGGGTGTCTGGGAACTTTTCTTTTCCTTTCAAACTGTATTCCTTATCTTTTGTATCTTTCATATTAAAGATCTATGCTGGCAGCACAAAGTCTTTGGAAGACTTTCTCTACGTTTTTAAATAAATCATTTGTTTTGACAGGCATTTTTGTTTTACAGAAAAGTTGAACGATGTAGAGATTTCCTGCAACCAGATTCCCCTAATGTTGCATATTATATAATCATAACCATCTTCCAAAACTAAGACATTATCACATTACTGCCAACTAAGCTATATACTTTACCATGATTTCACCAGATTTCTACGTATCTTTTTACTGTTTCATAATCCAATCCAGGATACCATCTTACACTTAACAATTTTTCAGTCTTTACTTGTTTCTTATGACCTTGAGAATTTTTAAGAATACTGGTCAGGTATTTTGTAAAATGTTTCTGAATTGGGTTTATCTGATGCTTTTCTCATGAAATCTCAAGATGTCAATATGACTCATTACTGGTGATGCTAACCTCGATCACTTGATTAAGGTAGTGTTTGCCAGCTTTCTTCACTTTCCTATTTTTCCTTTTCTATGCCCTATCATTTGGAAAGAGGTCATTAAATTCAACCTATACCCAAGAGGAGGAGAATTAAGCTCCACTCCTTGAAAGAACAAAGTAATTGTTTATAATATTTGTAATTTTTCTCTAAGAAAGATTTTTCCCTTTTATCCATTTATTTATTCAATCAGTATCATGCTGGATTCATGTATATTTATTACATCTTTTGAGTTATAATTCAATACTACATTATTTAAACTGTTGTTCAAATATTTCCAGCCCTCAGCATTGAGAGTTCTTTCAGGTAATCTCTGTGTGCCCGGGTTCTTCCTCTTCCTCCCTTTGGCTCTGTACTTCCTTAAGTTTTGCACTGCAAGATGTTCCAGACTCTCTTGTATTTTCCTTACTCTGGCCCTAGAATCAACTATTTCTTCAAGAAACCCTGAATCCTTTTATTGGAGAATGATATTTAGGAAACTAAGTCTGAACACCAGGTTCTTATATTTTGATAGCTCACCACAGTGTAAATTCTGCTCTTCAAACATATAATAAAAATAATAATAAAATTACATTTCAAAGCCTATCTCACCTCTAGAATACCATCACATGGAAGTTAATTACATGAAGAACATTCAGGAGACAAAAAATCAATTTTGTTGCTGAGGGTGATAGCAGGGCTATGTGGGTCTGGTGGTAACAATGGTAGTTGACTATGCATTGTTTCTAGTACTTGTTCCTGGAAGGATATGGCTTCTACAGCTCTTAAATGACTTTGTAAACTGCCTGTTAGTTAACCTGTGTTAAAATTAAATACAAAATGGAGACTGGACTGGAGAATGTGTTGAACAGACAAAACTATGTAAGTCATGTAAGCAGAACTAAGTCTGACCTAATTCATGAACATAACTAAAACTTAACAGGTAATTTCTTGTAAATGCCTCTAAAAATCATAAAGAAGACTTTAAGTCATCTTTCTAAAAATGGTACTCACTGCAGATTTTTTTAAAAATCGCCAATTCAATTGCCATTGTAATAATTGACCATTGTAAAAGTTAATAATTTCCTCATTTTCACTTTATAAGTTATCTTAAGTTCATGCCCCTAAGCTTCATATCAGTCTTTGAATTGGGAAGGTCCCAGTTCTTGAACTATTTTTATATGCAAAATACTAATTATTGACTTGGTAATTTTAATTTTACTATTTCTACACTTTGAAACCTGCAATAATCTTTTCATCCTTAAAATAGCTGCAGTGTTCTATTGTCTGACACTAAGGGTGCTAACTGCCAACACATGCACTTACCATGGGAGAGAAAGTACAAAATACAGGACAGATACCACATCCTAGAGTGACATCCAATCAATCTGTGAGATCATGCTTGTGAAGGCAAGCAAATCAAATCTAGAATAAGTGTTCAGTGTGCTCATACAGCCATAATAAAAAAGACCTGTCAATTTTATCCTTCATTGTGGATTTAAGCCATCAATGTAAGTTTATCATGAAACAACAATTTTGTGGGAGTATACATATCAGATAGTACATTTGTATGCATGAAACTTATTACTATCTTCAAGCCTTGTACAAGGCTTATCCTTTTAATAACTTTTGATCCAGTGTTATAGGACTTACCTGACATTATGACAATGTTGATTAGATTAATTAGCATTACTTTGTGATGGGACCCATAAGTAATATGGTCACATGATTTCTGAATGATTATTTAATGTCTAAATAAAATTTAAATCATTTATTATTAATGTAATTATTATTAATTCAGATTATTATCTAAGTCTATTTTTTTTAGATGTTTAGTGTCTACTAAAATCCCAAAGCAATTCCAGAGATATTTTCAATAGTAGAAGATATTCTTGCTGAATTATACATGATCTTGGTAAAAAGTCATTGGTTTCTCTTTTATAATTCTCCTATTTGATACTTTCTAACTCTATAATATGCCACTGTTTTCACTTTGTAGGATCTACCAGATCATAAGGCCACAATTTCATATACTTTCACTCAGAAATATGGAATGGTACAAATCTTTCTCTTATTTTGGACTGTATTTAAAAGCTGGATATTTGAATTATTAAGAAAATGGGTTCCATAAGGAAATATCTTATAGCCTGCTTCCAAAGTCCTCAACATTGACCCTCTTCTTTAGAAGTAGGGAGGATTAATAAGCAGCAATGTGTATAACATATATTCCCTATGTCACATTGTCACTGTTTCACCAATAACTTTACTGAAATAACAGAACTTTTTAAATAAGATGTCTTTCTTATCTTCTAACACATAGGTAGTGAAAAAATTATCAGTTGCTTCCTCCTTATTGCTCTCTAGGTCCTATGAGCATGATAGCATCAGGGTGGTGGACCAGGATGATGTTCTTTGAGATGGTGAGGAGTTTTGGACACTGAACCACATTGTGGCATAAAGTATAAGAATTGATGTATTATTGAGGCAATAGAGTAAAACCTGCTTTTCCTTTTCTGCAAGAAAAGTAAATGGGTTCCAATAGCTTTGTGGGTTTTTTCCCCCCATATGTAATGTGTTATCCTCATCAATAATAACACTCCAAATATCAGATGCTATATTAATTTAAGCAAATATAATTTTCTACTTTTTGCTGTAACAAATTACAAATATATATATATATGACTTAAAACAACATAAATTTATAATACTCCAGTTACATTTGTCAACCTACAAAATGAGTCTCATGG